>NC_080408.1:15850357-17083214 GCF_030265065.1 Corythoichthys intestinalis | reverse complement strand
GCAACCACGACTGTGAGTAGTGCTTATCCATACTATATCATGCGTGCGGTCTCGAGCTAAGTGCGCTGTGTGGTGAATGACACAAGCGCAGCATGTGAAGTAAAAGCTAAATTATTATCATATTAAGCAGTGCATTGAACTAGGCATTAGAAGCCGATTCTTGTGCCCGCGATAGCCGAATTCTATCTCTACTATCGGTTCATTGAATATTTAATGGTTAACTGCTATTGAATGGTAACTTTACTATCGATCCCTGACTAATGTATCAATAACCTCTTTATCGCCATATCGTGAAATCCTCGTTATCGTGAGCTTTATATCACAAATCGTATCGTATCGTGAGGTACCAAAGGTTCCCAATCCTAATGGTTAGCGGTTAAGCTGTAGGAGTTGCAGCAGGATAATATTGCAGTAGCCAGCTGAATTCCCTAAATAAGTCCCAAAGAGAAAAAAAAAATGAGGGGATTGGTGACGCTTTGACAAACATTCTAATTTTTTTTACCTTTACAGTTACCCTTTCCAAAACTTTTAAGCTACGCATCCCTCCTACCTTATAAGCCATAAAAAAAACCCAGGGCAGTTTCTAGACAGCAGCTATTCCTAAACATTTCACGCCACATACCATCCAGACAGAGGTAGCACACCCGCTGTCCACCGTTACACAAAAGCAGAAGCAGCTTAGTGATGAAAGCGTGTAGGTGCACTAAGCCTAGCGTGTTGAATATTATGGATTAGCAGGGTGAAATGCACTCAAGTGCTGGCACACGTCGGGGGGTATCAACGACATGTATTTCCAGCATTGCGCGGCAAGCTCGAGTGTGCATTGGCTTGGAGACGGCCAACAGTGGGCGTGCAACATATAGACGGCCAAACGCGGGGGTTCGTGAACAGCTGCCATTGCGATGTTTGACCACACGGCCAAGCGGAATGGCGACAGCTGCATCCTCCTCGACTGCGACATCTGCGGACTAACAGCGGCTTAGTCTATATACTGTATGTGTTAATCATGTGAAAATGAACCATATGTTCAAGCTGGACTGTAATTGCAACACATTTGGAGAATAGTGAAGATGTTAATTTTACAGCTACATTTTGTATTAATCATATTCAAGCTCCAACTTCCAAAATATTCACAAAGTCATTTACTGTAATCCTTAAAAATGTTGATGTGTCTTCACAGTAGTGACTAACGTTTTGCATGAGATGTTAGTATTGAAGACACGAGAAAGCTGATTTGGGAGGTAAGAAAAAATATACACTTTGTGCAAAAATTTCTCAAGGAACTGAAGGAAAATTTCATTTGGGAAATGATTCAATTCTCAAGTTTTTCTATGAAATTCATTAAAAATTCCTACACAGGTAAGGTGTCAGGTAGGGAAGTAATCACACTTCAATACGAAATTTGACTAGCATCTAAAAGAAAGAAAATGATGTTTAAAAATGCACATATACTAAATTGAGAATAGACAAAGGAGGGGAATCAAAACAATTACTTTTTTTTTTTTTAAACCATTCCTGTTCAGCTGCCTGACACAGAGAATAGAAATTTGAGTGTCCGATTGTTTTGAACAATTTTAATGTATCACATGGGAGTATGAAATACTCCTATTGTGATCATTCAACATGCCTTGTTTATTTAGTTATTGGTGGACAGAAGAAAGGAAGGAGAGAGAGAAGAAGTACAAACAACAACAACACACTGAATGCCTACACTAACTATGAATATGTTGGCGCTATCGTTAGCCAGTTGTATTTCCAGTTCCAAGTGGGGGCCTGATGACCAAGGAAAAAAGGAGGGGTGGAGTGTATACAAATCAGCCATGTGAGGTGTAGAACCCAGTATTTGTGTGAATCCCTTGTGGGTCTGAATATGCTGGTAAATACGTTCTATTTTAATTCCTTCAGTGTCCCAAAAACGTATTTTGTATGTCTTTTGCGTGTTTTTTTTTTTTTTTTTTTTTTTAATCTCTAAGTTCTGTTGCACCTAAACTCAAATACACAATGCTCAAAACTCAATTTTAAAGCAATAAAACTGGCCACTGGAGGTCAGTAGCGCATTTAGTAAGAACTCATCTCGGGCCAAGAAAGGAAGTGAAGAAAAATAGTCAGGAAACGGAAGTTGGAGGGATCTCTTGAAGACGCATGAGAATTTGAGAAAAATGTGGAGAACGTTGGGGTAAAAAAGGCAAACGACACTGGAGGAGTGTTTTCGTCAAAGAAGGATTCAAAAAAATCTATCCTGATGAGACAGACGGCGTCTTGTTAAAAGAGCTAAGAACCGGGCAGTTAACGTTTATTACAACATTTATTTTAACATTTTTACAACATTTATTTGAACATTAACTACCTTATTTTTGGGACTAAAAGTCGCAGTTTTTTTTTCATAGTTTGTCTGGGGGTGCGACTTATACTCAGGAGCGACTTATGTGTGAAATTATCAACACATTATGATATCATTTCACATGTTATTTTGGTGTTTTGGAGTGACACTGATGGTTTGGTAAACTTGTTAGCATGTTCTTTACGCTACAGTTATCTGAAAAACTCTTAATAGCTATGGCCACGTTTGCGTCCTGCCTTTGGCAATGTGTGTTCAATTGTATTATTGACTTTTTTATATTGAAATGCATGCTTTTAGTTTGTGCCGCTTTCACGCCCACGTGAGGGCGCACTCGCACTTGTTTACGTGAAGAAGACCGCTCACACGCCAGAAGAAGATGGAAAGCTACGCAACTTGAGTGAGTGGGCGAGTTAGCGAGAAAGAAACACGGCTGCAAACCTACGTTCATTGTTTATGCTTGTCAGATATCTCTACAGAGGCAACGCCTGTGCGTATTATCTTTTCTGTTGTTGTTGTGTGTTTTCCACCCGCGATCGGACTTAAAGCATTTTATGGCTGGTGCGACTTATACTCAGGTGCGACTTGTAGTCCGAACAATACGGTAAATATTCCGAATTATGACACCAATGACGTAGCGGTTGATTTCTCCCATTGATTTCTTTCACAACGTTTCAAAATGCATGCATGGTTAGCAAGGCTAGCAGAACTGGAGAAAAAGCAAAATAATCAATTTGAATCCAAAAATCTTTTGGATTGGATGGAACACATTGGAGTAACAGTTCAAGTTAGTGCAACTGTTGACATTTTAGTACACACAAAGCCCTTCAGCTGTCTTGAGTACCGTATTGGCCCGAATATAAGACTGTGTTTTTTGCATTGAAATAAGATTGAAAAAGAGGGGGTCGTCTTATATTGGCGGGCTAGGCATTATACCCATTCAGGACGCTAGATGGCGCCAGATATCATTGAAGCGATGTTCTGTCATGACAGCTCTCAGCTACTCTCCCCATTCACGACGCTAGATGGCGCCAAATATCATTGAAGCGATGTTCTGTCATGACAGATCTCAGCTTCTCTGAAGTTTAACCAGTTTGCGTTTTTTATTGCAATGTTTTTCCTTACTCAGATTTGTTTCAAGACTACAGTTACATTTAGACTTCACTTTGATGGTTAATGCAGTTATTGCAATTTTGTTGTTTTATCACAATAGATTGGTTTATTTACATTTCAAAAACCAGAAGCCATTCATTTACGAATGTGATTGCACTTTAGTTTACATATTTAAATGTTCAGATATTAAGATTTGAATAAGGCAAAATAACATGCTTTTTCTCTCAAATATATTGTTACAATTAGGGTTGTTCCGATCATGTTTTTTTGCTCCCGATCCGATCCCCATCATTTTAGTTTGAGTATCTGCTGATCCCGATATTTCCCGATCCGATTGCTTTTTTTTGCTCCCGATTCAATTTCAATCATTCCCGATAATTTTTCCCGATCATATACATTTTGGCAATGCATTAAGAAAAAAATGAATAAAACTCGGACGAATATATACATTCAACATACAGTACAAAAGTACTGTATTTGTTTATTATGACAATAAATCCTCAAGATGGCATTTACATTATTAACATTCTTTCTGTGAGAGGGAGCCACGGATAGAAAGACTTGTGACTTTGTATATTGTGACTAAATATTGCCATCTAGTGTATCTGTTGAGCTTTCAGTAAATGATACTGCAGCCATTCAACCCAAATGCATGATGGGAAGTGGAACCATGACTGTGCGTAGTGCTAACAATTGATATATTTTCTCTGCGTTGGGAAATAACATAAGGTGTTAAGAAAAAGATCAATTGCTACCTTGCTTCCCCACATTGCTTCCCATGATATTTCTAATCACAGGGAGAGGGGTTGTAAGGCTTCAGCCTATTAACAAAAGGCTCCAAAGGCTGCCAAAATTCACTCTACTCATTTTGCGCTGCCTTTATCTCTCTAAATAGGTCAAACGGCGCCATTACAGATTAAGCGCGACAACGCGTGCGTGGGTCGTGCAACGCATCCATTAATTGCGTTAAATATTTCACGTGATACATTTGTAAAAAAATTAATTACCGCCGTCATCGGGATAAATTTGATAACCCTACTTTAAGCCTAAACTAAAGACTCTGGATGAGGGTAACATATTATGTCTGTAACGTTAAATACAATTAGAAAACGATTAAATTAAAAAATATATCTATATTAAAAAAAAGGCATGGCCGATATTTTATTGCCGATTCCGATACTTTGAAAATGACGTGATCAGACCCAATCGATCAGCATCCCGATCGATCAGGACATCTCTAGTTACAATCATTTGTTACGGATGTACGGTAATTATTTTCTGTATAAAAATTAATTTGGTGTTCAAAAAGTCTTTTTTCAAACTTAAGTCTTGAAAAAGATGGGGTCGCCTTATAATCAGGGCCATCTTATATTCGGGTTAATACAGTATTGTCACTGTCCCGTTGATTCATGTGTGAGAATCATAAATCCAGTTTTCATTTGCCGATAGCCTCCTTCTCTCTTTAAAATTGGGAGTTCTTTGTTACTCCTCTAACCAGATGGAAAAGACGATCGATCGCCTCCGGGAAGATGACCGGCAAGTCTGGCTTCGATTTTTTCCCCACACCTTTTCTCTGTGGCTATTCTCATTAGCGCCGACACAGGCCAAAATGCTCAACTTGAGCTCAGAGAACTAGAGGAAAAAGAACTCTGGTCAAGACGGCGGGAAATTATCGGCCCATTCAGAACCGCTACGGGAGAGCCCATCACGAACACGCAAATGGGAGGGGCTTTCAAGCGGGCCGATCCATATGGCATGGCGTACTTCCACATAAATCTGGCATGAAAATCAGGAGTGATTAACAGGGATAATCAAGCATTCATTCTCCTCCTGTTGACCAAGGCGGCGGTGTATTGTGATGAAGCGGGATGAAAAATCCACACTCCGTGGTCACTCCCTTACACATTTAAGGGGGGATTTATGAGTCATCACTCCGAGGAGTAAGAGGGTTGTATTGGGGGGGGCTAAGCGCTTGTTTTACGGCGGAGGATGTGGAGATAAGCGGAGATGACACTTAGAAGTGTGAAAACGACACTTTTTCCCCTCGTAGATATTTTAAACGTGGATGGAGCCATTATGGCAAGATCAGGATAATGACATACTGTAAATATTTGCGACAAAGGCATCTCATTCTTGTTTTTTTAAGTCTCTGCTAGTATAAAGTGCTGTTTCAAGAGGGCCTTAGCACATAAACTCAGGGCAGGGGACACTTAGAATGAATGCTACGATAAACTCTGACCTCATCATTCTTGTTCATGTGTCCAATCCGCCATGATTAGACTCAATAGACACACTAAGATGAGTTGATTTTCATTACATTCTACTTAAATCCTCAGTGGTGCTGAGAGATACGAGTTTAATTTATTTGGTCACCATACTCGTAACTCAAAACATCGGTATCATCTTTCATCCATAGACTTGATTACCTAGGTTATGAAGTTCGTGACAATAAAAGCCCCGTAGCTGTTTTATTCAATTCCCACAAATTCCTAATAATTTTTCATGACTTAACACATTTTGTATAAAATGATTACAAAAAAAATATATATAAGAATGATAAAAAAGTCCCTGGGTTAACAAATGAGTTCTGTTCCTACGATGGCAATATAACCCGAATTTCCTACAGTTTACGCGACTTAGAAAAAAAAAAAAACGACTAGAGACCAAATTGCGGACGAGACTCGGGCGTTCTAAAGTCAAAATCAGATAAATCGGGTACGTAGTAACCACTGTTGTCAGTAATGCGTTATTGTAATCTGATTACTTTCCTCAGTAATGAGTAATGTAACGCGTTCGTTTTTACAAACAATTAATCTGATTAGTGTCTGTGCGTTACTATTTTATTATTGCCTCATAATGTATATGGCGGAAAACACAGACAAGACTGAAAAAAAAAGTTTCTGCTCTTGCACTTCTCTTTATAAAAAACTGCTGTATTTTAAGTCAAAACAATTGTTGTGTTTGATAGAACAATATGTCTATATGCTGGCATAGCAGATTCATGGCGCACTAAGCCGTCCGTTTTACCCTGGAAACCCCCGTTTACAGAAGTTGCGCAACCGCTTTTGTTTTAACCCAACCATAAAACTAAGGTAATTAATTATATTTATTAATCAAAATGTCTGTCATATTTAGCTTAGAATCATTAATTGATGTCTAATATTTTGTTTAAAAAAAAAAAAAAACTTTAAAAAATTGTTCACTCGCATATTTTAAACTTTTAACAAACGACGTCACAATGAAAAAACTGGTGTCTGTAAAAAAGTCCCGGATATCTAGCTGGTAACTAGCGCTTAATTGTATTTTTTTTTTTTTTTTTGTTACTGTCGCATTTTCTCCGATATGTTCGATGATAAATAATCGGTCCAAACAAAGAAAAATTTGGGAAAAAAATTTAAAGGGGTAAATATATGAAAAAGAAAATCTCGACCACTCCTTGATGTCTGCGATTTCTGCATCGCGACCCTGGTTATATTGCCGTGTTTCACCCATAAAATCCCCAAAATATCCAGCTGTGGGCATCCACAACTGTGTCTTGACACTCAGCGATACATGCTACATGGAGTTTTTGGATCGAAACAAGGTAAGTACGCGATAACATATCGTAAAAGTCATGGCGTCTGTAATTCTGCTCTCACGTGCTCTTCCCTCCTGATAGGGTTTTGCTGTTTAGTAAAACTTTTTTTTTTTTTTTTTTAATGCGCTCCTGTTCAAAATTTGTGTTCCCCCAGAAAATCGAGATTTTAAGTTTTCCAATGATGTATCACACATGCATAAAGGAGAATTTTGAAATTTGGCCAAATTGGGGGTCTCAGAGCGGAACTTCAGGTCACCTGAGTGTTTTCCGCCATATTTATGTAGAGTGAAGAATATTGTAGTCATGTACGAAGAGCATTTTGAATTGAAAATGTTAGAAAGGTTATCGCTACGTGTTTGTTTCTATGGAAACCGCTCATCGCTCCTTCTGTTTTAGTCTCGAGTCACACGCGCTAATTGTTTTGGGACTGACGTGTGCCAACTCGGGTTCACATTCCAGTTGAGTGCAGTCACTTGTTGGGATGTGTGAGGGAATATTGATTTTTGTGCGTCCATGAATTTACATATTTTTCCTTCATTCTGGAGGATTCCAGCGATATGTTAGAGCCGGCACAAGCGCGTCCGTTTCATAGCTTTTCCGTTGCAATGGCGGGTAGTCATCGCTCTGCTCGTCCTCGCGAAGTCGGCAACCATTTTTTACATCATATTCGTGTTACACATTTATGCCGTGAGGTGAAGTGTTCATTTAGAATCTTTGGGATGTGTTGTAAGTCCGAATGAGTGTAAAGTGCTTAGTTGCCACCACGTTTTGTGGCCAGATTGACCACGTGTGTGTACGGTGTACTTCCGGGTTTTCCCGACCTTTGTGTTTATGGCACTGTGCAATTCATTTGTGTGGTTTTGATTATTGTGCAGTCAATTTGCATTGCTTTATATTGGCACTGATATGCTGTCAACCCTAACCTGAACCCTAACACGAAATTCAGAATTTGTGCATTGGGGCTTAATCTTCGAGTTAGCGGGGTTTAATTAGTCGGTTGAGTTTATTTTAACAAATTCCAAGCAGTTTGGCAGTTATTTGTTAGTTTCAGGGCTCCGGAGTGGCTAAGCTAGCGCAAGTCAATTCTGGTTGAAATCAACCTCATCGACTAATTAAACCTCCGCTAACTCGAAGATCAAGCCTTGTGTGAAAAATTCCCCTTTAAATTCAATTATCGGAAAGTCATTTACATGCAATTAAATTTTTCTGTTGTCATTCTTATGTTGAGGCGGCAAAGGGAGAAGAATTGGTAAAGAGCAACTGATTACTTTTAAAGTACCGTATTTTTCGGACTACAAGTCGCAGTTTTTTTTCATAGTTTGGCTGGGGGTGCGACTTACTCAGGAGCGACTTATGTGTGAAATTATTAACACATTATGATTCCATTTCACATGGTATTTTGGTGTTTTGGAGTGACGCTGATGGTTGTTAGCATGTTCTTTATGCTATAGTTATCTGAATAACTCTTAATAACTATGGCCACGTTCGCGTTCTGCCTTTAGCAATGTGTGTTCAGTTGTATTATTGACTTTTTTATATTGAAATGAATGCTTTTAGTTTGTGGCGCTTTCACGCCCAAGTGGGGGCGCACTCGCACTTGTTCACGCGAAGAAGAGCGCTCGCACACCAGAAGAAGACGGACAGCTACGCAGCGTCTCTGAGCGAGTGGGCGAGAGAGACACACGGCTGCGAACCTATGTTCATTGTTTATGCTTGTAAAACATCTCTACAGAGGCAACGCCTGTGTTAATCATCTTTACTGTTGTTGTTGTGTGTTTTCCACCCGCTATCAGACACTTAGAGCCAGTTGTTTGAGCGATGTGCTAATGCTAGCGAACACATGCTAACCGTTTGTGTCATTGCTGTAATAGCACCTAATTATCATTTATTTACGTTGATGGGAACCTGTTTTGTATTGAGGACGAAATTGATCAAGCAAATTATACGGACGTCCAGCATCGTCATTTGGGAGTTTAGCTCACTGTATAGCCAGGACCGAGCCGTAGTGTCCTGGTGAGGACAGTATATTCGCATTTTGTTGTTCATGCATCATGTAACATACTGTACTTATTCAGCATGTGGTTCTCTATTGTATTTTTATTAGGGCTGTCAAAATTATCGCGTTAACGCGCGGTAATTAATTTTTTAAATTAATCACGTTAAAATATTTGACGCAATTAACGCACATGTCCAACTCAGACAGTATTCTGCCTTTTGGTAAGTTTTAAAGCAAGGTTTTTTGTGCTGTCTAACAGCGAACTCTTGTGGTCGCTTTGCGACATGGTTTATTGCTTTCTTGCCAGTTCAATATGTCTGCACGACGTCTCGGGCTGACGCCTACGTGGTAATGTTGTGCTTATATGATCCTTGGACAAGATTTGTCCGTAAGTATGGTTGTTGTAAAGAATGTACATATTATGTTAGTAAGCGAAATGTTATATTTTTTGTATGAGACGCTTTTTGTTTATGTTTAGAGAACCTGTATAGCGTGCTAAGCTAACGTTGTTGCTAATGCAATGCTTGTGTACTTTTTTTGGGGAGTTTTACTACGGTCTAAAGAGGACAATGGTTTGAGGCCATTTTATTAATAAATCAGATGAAAAAGGAAGAAGTCTGATTGTTAAGGCGTCGTTCACTAGCTTTGGAAAAAGTAGACGCTTCGGAGTGAGGACAGCATAGACAGATTTAAATGACAGTAGAGTGAAATGCCCACTACAGTCCTTATGTACTGTATGTTGAATAGATATATCCATCTTGTGTCTTATCTTTCCATTCCAACAATTTATTTTACAGAATATATATATATAATTTACGGAAAAATATGGCATATTTTATAGATGGTTTGAATTGCGATTAATTGTGATTAATTACGATTAATTTTTAAGCTGTAATTAACTCGATTAAAAATTTTAATTGTTTGACAGCCCTAATTTTTATATTAAATTGCCTTTCAAGATGACATATCTGTTCTATGTGTTGGATTTTATCAAGTAAATTTGCCCCCAAAATGCGACATACTCCGGTGCGACTTATGTTTTTTTCCTCTTCGTTGGGCATTTTATGGCTGGTGCGAGTGATAATCCATAAAATACGGTAACTTACTTTGATAATAACGTAATCAGTAAAGTTACTAGATGACTTTTTTTTTTTTGGTGTAATCAGTAGCTAATTTACTTTTTAAATAATCTCTGACAACAGTGATCGTAACCTGTGGACTACCTGTAAAATGTCTTGTTTGTGTATGAAAATTGCATGTGTAGATTGTAAAATTTTAAAATGTGATCTGAAAAAGGGAATTATTGGAATAACCATCAAATGAACACAAAAGGTCAACTTTTGTTGTACTGTATTAGGGGTGGGAACCTTTGGGTACGTCATGATATGATACGATAACGATCTCACAATATGGCGATACAACAATTATCAAACATGGGTAAGGAAATCATTCTATGATATTCTACAATAAACTAATAAACAGAAAAACAAGTTGTTTCCATCTTTCTACTGTCAATTGGAATGAGTATCACTAGTAGATGTCCAATCCGTTTGAAGTGGGAGGGATGGCAGCGAATGAACAAACCAGTCAGTGGCAGCCGATGCCATTTCATTTTGGGGGCATTTCAGGTCCTTTCCTGTTAAACTTCGGTCACTTCCTTTTCGGGCATTTACCAGTAACTTCCTGTTGATTTTGGGGCATTTACAGGTCACTTCCTGTTGATTTTGCGGTTACTGAGAATGAAGTGAGTCAAAATCAGCAGGAAGTAACCTGTAAATACTCTAAAACAGTGGTTCTTAACCTTGCTAAAGGTACCGAACCCCACAAGTTTGTCATGTGGATTTACCGAACCCTTCGGAATTAGATAATAAAGCAATTTTTGTCAAAATTGTTTCAAACTTCTTTTGCAAGTTCGAAGGTCGAGACTTAAACAGTGGGGTGATTGATCTTTTGCAGTTGCTGCCCCCAGATTGTGGAATAGCCTGCCCTCTGAAATCCGCACGATTAAGAACTTGGGCCTTTTTAAATCACGGTTAACGAACCAATTTTTTTAGACTCGCCTATTATCCAGACTAAGGTAGCCTGGTTTTATTTCTTAAGGGTTTTAATGCTTTGGATTTGATCTGATTTATTGTTTTATTTGCCGTTTTGACTTTTATTGCAATGCGTTGTTTTTGTTTTCGTTTTTTTTTTTTTTGCTCTCTCATTGTCATTGTATAATACTTTCCTGCCTTTTATTTATTGTGAACTACTGTATATTGTTGGTGTAAAGCAATTTGTGGACCTTTCGGGTTTTTGTAAAGTGCTGTTGAAATAAATTCGATTTGAAATTCAAAACCAATATAACTAAGATAGCAAGCTAATAATTTAGCAAATCCCGTTCAAAATTTTTCTCATTTTGACATGTTTTATAAACAGGTCAAAATTTGAGACCACGCTGCCCAATGGCCTGTTGTTTTCCCTCATACCAAGTGCGAGTCAACCTTCCACTGAGCAAACCAGTTCCTCCTCCCATCAGATTTAGGAATAGCAGTGAAAGGAAATGGATTAAGCCTGTAAATTGGGAGCAAACCAGTCCAAAACATGGTTTAAAAAGCCACTTTGCCTTGATTTAATCAGTGTACGAAAAAAGGGCTATGCGTTTCTTTACCTTCGCCGAACCCTTTAGACCTACTCACCGAACCCCTGGGGTTCGATTGACTGCCCTAAAATATACACATAAATGTTGATTTTGGGTTACTGAAAAAGAAATGACTCAGTCAACAGGAAGTGACCTGTAAATGCCCACAAAAGACTGGCTCTGAATGATCTGGTTTCAGTGCCATTGATGGCACTAGACTTTGAAGGAATCTGAGCTTTTAGCCAGATTGCCAGAATCACGCCTCCCGAACCGCCAGAACTGCGCTAGCGCAATTCCAACGACCCGTGCCGGCGGAACTCTTACAACCTGGCCAAAAGGCCAAACTCCGCACATTCGTCTTAGTCTTAACCCCTTTTACTGACTCCATTTTGAAAGCTCGAAAATGGCTTCAAAACACAAGTTGAGAATTCATTCAAGTCGACAGCGATCATACAGCAAGGCAAAACAGCAAAGAGACCCACCAGGCGAGGAGGCAAACGGGATCCAGGGTCACCATATCACAAGTCAACAAAAGATTCAGAACAGAACATTCAGTCTTTTAAAGGCTCTGGTGAGGCGGGTTGTGGTCTGGAAGAAGGGTGTGTTTCGGCGATGTTTAGGATTATTCTCTGTGTGGATTGGGCAGGAGGGTTTCAGGCGTTACTATTGTCAGGGCAACGAGAGTTGAGGATTTTGCCACCTTTGAGCACCGTGTGAGTGCTGAGTGTCAACTTCTTGTTGCTGGTTCCTCGTTATCAGATGTTCCTTGTGGCAAGACAAGATGTCCCGCCATTTGTTCTGGACTGTCCAGAAGAGCTGAATGCGGGATTTGGTGGTTCAGCCGTGGGCTTGTAGATGTCTTGCCTATCACCTGCATTTGGCGCTGCAAATTCTAATCATTTCAAGTCCAAGTGTTCATAATATCAAATATATTCTGCTTGTTTTTTCTTTAACTATGATATAAATGCAATTTATTTTATGTTGGGTGTGTTATACGAACAGTCAAACAGTAAAAACGAGAAAAGATACTATTCCCTTCAACGTCCAATCCGGTCAAAATGAATTGGATATCTAGCACCATCAATGGCAGCCAGTGAGGTGACGTAGATATTCTTTTTTCTTTTTTTTTTTTTAACAGTGACACCTTTTCAAAACAATGTATCGATTACTGGTAGGAGCATATCAGAAACTTTTTGGGCTATAAAGTATTAGCCTGGCTCTGCCAGACTATTCTCCCTGTATTTTTCAAACACTGATAGTATAGTCTGGAAACCATCCCATTAACGGCCTTTTCGAGCAGGTACAAAATCAATCGACAAATCAGATTCGTTTATTTGCGTGACGTGTTCTTCACGAGCAACGTCACTCTTGCGCGTCGAAAGTCGTCTCTTCAGCAGCACAGATGGTGAACGGCAGAGCCGAGAATATGTTCCAATCCACGGTAAAATCAGTTTTAAATGACCAAAAACACATCGACACGAGTCATTGACAACAGTCTGTCTCGCGCTAGCCATGTCGAATAAATTCCGCTCTCTTCGTATGTTTACTTCCGCGCACAAGTCCATCGTCCTGCGGTCGCCATTTTACTAACGTCACGTCTGCCCGTCGCTGATTGGTCCACTCCGCTGTCTGTTTGCTGTGGCTTGCTCCGCCCTGGAAATTGTTTCCGTGGGAATGGTGGCCAGACTCAATAGCTGGAACAGCGTTGAGTCTGGTGTACCAGGCTAATAAAGTATAGCGATATATTACCTTTTTGATATATTGTCACACCTCTATACTGTATATTTAAATCCATTTTCTAAAAGGAGAGAAGTTCACTCAATAGATCAAATTCTGCAAATTACTGCGGGTACATTTTGCACAAAATTCCTCTAAATTCTAATAAGGCTGCGCTTTGTATTATGCAAAGCCTCACAGTGGATAGAGTTTTGTACCATATTCTACTAAAATCTCACGGATGGTTAACATCTCTGAACAAAATTCTTAACAGGGAAGGCTTATGTGGGTTATTAGACCTTATCTCCCTCGCCCCCTCTGTTGTGTCCATTCTAGCGTGATTGACAGAGCTCGATCTGCAGCAGCAGGATTAAACCTATCAATCACATAAGGCTTGGAGACAAAAAAAGAAAGGGAGAAAGAGGGGAGGGAAAAAAATCAAGGCAGTAAATTCAATTGAGAGCACACGGAGAAGATTGAGGTGAAGAAATATAGGAGGCCATTACTAGACGACTATAGGGGCTGTAAGGAAAGTGAGGCCTTGCAGCATGAGACGACTCCATAAATTCATATCAAATGACTGCAGGAGTCAAACATCAGTGAGGCTACTGTAAACCCGCCCGCCGCTTGCCTTTGTGATCCTTTAAAGGGCCATTATGCTCAGTCAAGGACGGCCCCCGTTTTACAGAAAAGTCCTCCAGATAACCAATCACCATTTAAAAAAAAAAAAGAAAGTAAAATAGGGGTGGAGGACTGTTTTAGAAGAACCCAAGAGTGTGTTTATGCACATTTTGCTTCCTGTTTATCGCCTGTTGACTTTGTGTGAAGGTCATTTCTGCTTAGCATGGCTCAATTTAAAGAGCACCCTAGTAACATAAAATATACACATACAGTGGGGCAAATAAGTATTTCATCAACCACTAATTGTGCAAGTTCTCCCACTTGAAAATATTAGAGAGGCCTGTGATCGTCAACGTGGGTAAACCTCAACCATGAGAGACAGAATGTGGAGAAAAAAAAAACAGAAAATCACAATGTTTGATTTTTAAAGAATTTATTTGCAAATCATGGTGGAAAATAAGTATTTGGTCAATACCAACAGTTCATCTCAGTACTTTGTTATGTCCACTTTGTTGGCAATAATGGAGGCCAAACGTTTTCTGTAACTCTTCACAAGCGTTTCACACACTGTTGCTGGTATTTTGGCCCATTCTTTCATGCAGATCTCCTCTAGAGCAGTAATGTTTTGGCGCTGTCGTTGGGCAGCACGGACTTTCAACTCCCTGCACAAATTTTCTATGGGGTTGAGATCTGGAGACTGGCTAGGCCAATCCAGGACCTCTAAATGCTTCTTACGAAGCCACTCCTCTGTTGCCCTGCTTGTGTGTTTGGGATCATTGTCATGCTGAAAGACCCAGCAACATCTCATCTTCAATGCCCTTACTGATGGAAGGAGATTTTCACTCAAAATATCTCGATACATGGCCCCATTTATTCTTTCCTTTACACAGATCAGTCGTCCTGGTCCCTTTTCAGAAAAACAGCCCCAAAGCATGATGTTTCCACCCCCATGCTTCACAGTGGGTATGGTGTTCTTCGGATGTAATTCAGAATTCTTTCTCCTCCAAACACGAGAACCTGTGTTTCTACCAAAAAGTTCTATTTCGGTTTCATCTGACCATAACACATTCCCCCAGTCCTCTTCTGGATCATCCAAATGCTCTCTAGTGAACCACAGACGGGCCTGGACGTGTACTGGCTTCAGAAGGGGGACACGTTTGGCAGTGCAGGATTTGAGTCCCTGGCGGCGTATTGTGTTACTGATAGTAACCTTTGTTACTGTGGTCCCAGCTCTCTGTAGGTCATTCACTTGGTACGCCTGTGTGGTTCTGGGATTTTTGCTCACCGTTCTTATCCTTTTGACGCCACGGGGTGAGGAGGGAGTTGAAAGTCTGTGTTGCCCAACGACAGCCCCAAAACATCACTGCTCTCGAGGAGATCTGCGTGGAGGAATAGGCCAAAATACCAGCAACATTGTGTGAAAAGCTTGTGAAGAGTTACAGAAAACGTTTGGCCTCCGTTATTGCCAACAAAGGGTATATAACAAAGTATTGAGATGAACTTTTGGTATTGACCAAATACTTATTTTCCACCATGATTTGCAAAGAAATTCTTTAAAAATCAAACAATGTGATTTTCTGGGTTTTTTTCCCACATTCTGTCTCTCATGGTTGAGGTTTACACATGGTGACAATTACAGGCCTCTCTAATATTTTCAAGTGGGAGAACTTGTACAATTAGTGGCTGACTAAATACTTATTTGCCCCACTGTAAATATTCAGGTTAGAGGTACATTTATTAAATATTGAGATTGTTTCAGAGGACTGCAAGATTTAATGCATGGAGACGCCAGTTATATTTTTTGGGAGCCCTCGGGGACTTAAACTTTAGTACCGAGCCCAGCAGAACAATAGCGAACAACAATAAATAGGAAACCATGTTTTCATTCATACGCTTGTAGTTGTGATATTTTGAGCAAACCAGGTTCATCATGACCTGCATTTGTGCATATTCGCTTTAATGTTATGTTGAAGTTGGTCTTTGGCTGGGAGTTTGTGGTTGACCATTCAAACGGATGACACTTAGGCTATGTCTACACTAGAACTCATGAGTGTTTAATCCACATGTTGGCTACACTAACCTACCGCTTCTCCAGTGACCCCCCCCCCCCCCCCCCCCCCATTTTTTCTTTTAAGTCCGGCTTGTTGAAAATGAGCGTTTTTTTGTTTGTTTGTTTGTTTGTTTCCCATCATTCTTCAGGGGGATTCTAAATCAGGCTGCTTACGACAGGTATACTTTTCGCCATGATCGTCATCCATTGACTACAGTACGCCCGCCAGTGTCATGCCAATGTAGTTACCCCCGTCAAAAACTGTATCCCTGTCCTGCAGTGATTTGCTTGATTTCCGTGTTTTGGTGATGTAGTTATCTATGAGGTTTTAAAACATGGCCCATCCATCAAAAAAAAAAAAAAATCTTTCATATAACGCAGCATACGTACTGAACGTAAAAAAAGGCAATGTTTTACTGTTTTACTCGTTGAATGACCTATAACTGTTATTACTGTAATTCAAGTCCTGGATTGAGTTTCTCCAGTTTAATAAACGTCGATGTCCAAAATATATAACTGTGGTTCTTTTCTGGCTTCAATTACCGTATTTTTCAGACAATGAGTTGCACTTGAGTATAAGTCGCACCAGCCATAAAATGCCCAACGAGGAGGAAAAAAAAAAACATAAGTCGCACCGGAGTATAGGTCGCATTTTTGTGGGAAATTTACTTGATAAAATCCAACACATAGAAGAGATATGTCATCTTGAAAGGCAATTCAAAATTAAAAATACAACAGAGAACAACATGCTGAATAATAGTACAGTATGATAATGTTACAGGATGCATAAACTACGAAATGCGAACGTGGAACGGTATTCGCTCCCGCAGCCAGGGGATACAATTTTTGATGGGGGTAACAACATTGGCAAGGCACCAGTGGTCGCTCAACAAAGGGTACATAACAAAGTACTGAGATGAACTTTAGGTAATGACCAAATATTTATTTTCCACCATGATTTGTAAATAAATTATTTAAAAATAAAACAATGTGATTTTCTGTTGTTTTTTCCACATTCTGTCTCTCACGGTTGAGGTTTACCCATGTTGACAATTACAGGCCTCTCTAATCTTTTCAAGTAGGAGAACTTGCACGATTGGTGGTTGACTAAATACCTATTTGTCCTACTGTACATCAGGATCGGTTTGAAATTGGTATCAGATTTGTGGAGTTGGACAATATCGGGATATCGGTTAAAAAGGCATTACCAGACAACTCAAATAAAAATACTTTCTGCGTGGTTTGCACTTGATTGTATAGATTGCACTCACGCTTTATGGTCAGCTCCCCGTAGTTAGACACGCCGACCCCTTTGTCCGAGTGAACGATGCACCGGTACCGGCCAGAGTCACCTTTGGTGGTGTTTTCCACGTCAAAGGTACCAATGAAGCGGCGGTTGTTCCAAGGTTTAGTGGCCTTCATCGGGGCTTCACGTCCACCCATTCCCTGTTTGAACACACATACAAACAAATGGTTTTACCTAGTGGGCTGTGGAATCTCGAATTTTGTTTATTTGCCTCAGTCCCCATTGTGAGTGATAGATTAATCACACTGCAACGCACTGAGAGGCAGCAGCTTCTCCCCAGCTGTCACCCCGCATAGCGGGCAGATGGGGGGGGGGGGGGGGGGGGGGGGGGGGATTTGTTCATTAGAAACGTTTCTTCACCACTGTCATCAAGCGGGGATTTGGCCTAATGTTTGTTTTGCAGCTCTAGCGCTAATGAGAACGCATTTGTGAAAATGATGAAGTACCTGGCAGGGGAACTTTACACCCGCTGATCACGCGAGTGACGGCAAATGTTAGCATCACTGGCCGAAAAGTCTCTGGCTGCCAGATGCACTACCTTTGTCGCTCGGATCAAGGTCGACCACAGACTGCTGTGTGACGGATATAGAAGGCACTCTCCACAGAGCTGATGTCCATGTGGGTTAAGAGCATACGGCAGTGAGCTGACACCTGTAATCCCCTTCCTGCCAGCCAGCAGGTTACACCCAGGATGCACTGAAGCTATGTGTGAATGTCACAGCTTGAACATTGGACTATCACTCAAATTTCAAGATGGAAAAAAGGGATCTCTGGGGCTGCGTTGCAATTTAATTCATAGGAACAAAGAGCAAGTCAAATCCACAATGGAGCCAGAATGTGACTAAATTAAGACCAGGGCTATGTGTGACTGATGAAAGGTCAGATAAAGTACCGTACTGGCCCGAATATAAGACGGCTCTGATTATAAGACGACCCCCTCTTTTTCAAGACTCAAGTTTGAAAAAAAGACTTTTTGAACACCAAATTTTTATACAGAAAGTAATTACAGTACATCTGAATGATTATAACACTATATTTGAGAGAAAAAGCATGTTATTTTGCCTCATTCAAATCTTAATATCCGAACATTTAAAGATGTAAACTAAAGTGCAATCACATTCTTAAATGAATAGCTTCTGGTTTTTGAAATGTAAAAATACCAATATTTTGTGATAAAACAACAAAATTATAATAACTGCATTAACCATCAAAGTGAAGTCTGTCGCTGTAGTCTTGAAACAAATCTGAAAATGGAAAAACATTGCAATAAAACAATGCAAACTGGTTCAACTTGAGAGTAGCCGAGATCTGTCACGACAGAACATCGCTACAATGATAGCTGCCGCCATCTAGCATCGTGAATGGGTATAATGTCTAGACCGTGAATATAACATGACCCCCTCTTTTTCAGTTTTATTTCAATGCAAAAAACACCGTCTTATACTTGGGCCAATACGGTACCTTGACAATGTGAGACCAGATAAAGTCCAAGACGAAGGTATTGTGAAAACCGGTAAAAACCAAAACATTGCCAGACTGAATAAAGACAAAGACTATGAAAGAATGAATGAATGAGACGAGGTAATGTACGACAAAGGAAAATGAAAAGAAAAACTTAAAGAGCAGCTGAAGAGCTTTTCGGATTTTGGTGTCATTTTACAAATATAAACTTTGGACAAGTTAGTCAAAACAACGATATCATTTTTAATGCGTAAATGCGGGGATTATTTGCGTTTTTTTTTTTTTTTTTAGGTTTTGTGCACTCTGTTAATAGTCTGTTTCCAAACCCGGAAGTGTGACCTAAATTCCTGAACGCAACAGAACACAAACCCACAGCAAGTGTAAAAGCAGCAATGATATCAGTGATATTTCCACCGAAAGTAACCATTCAGGATCGCTCTTTCGTAACGCTAACGATGGCAAAGGCTCCCAGGAAAGATTATCTACAATTAATCCCACATGTTTGAACCTGAGGCGTCAGATGACAACGATTTACTCGGCACAGCAGACGTTGGCGATTATGCTGGTTGGTAGCTCGACACTTCACGAAAGAGTTGTAGGCATCTAGTATCGTGATTTCTCTCTCCTCAGTCCTTGTGTGATATATCAGTAATTGCAGAAACAGATAAGTAGTTATATAGATTTAGTAATGAATGTATCAAATAGACATGAATAGACAACCTGTCAGCTGTCTTATGACAGGCAGGCAGGCAACAACAACAACAAAAACTGGTCACCATCAAGTAATAAACGTATCAAATTATCAGTAAAGGTCTACTTGCGTTGGATCCTCCTAGGCTTTCAAAGCTGTCATCTGTGAGGTCTCCCTGATTGCAGACTGTAGGCCAGACTGAGGAACAACGACAGCACAATCAGCAGACTTCATAAGCCTGCTCGTCGTTGCCGCTTTTCGCCAGACCAACACTTTCGGAATCCCCGTCAGTCACGTCCAGCATTCAGGTATTTCTCATTTTGTATCACACCTGGCTAATTTGACTTCTTGTTCCATCCCAGGATTCCCCATGCCTGATCCCCAGCTGTACTGTAACCCGATTCACCGCCCGTCAGCTTTTGCCCGCAACAACCCGGCGTGCTCAGCTCCGAGCCTCGTGCACACTTAAACAAATGTTTCATACTAGCACAACACATTCTCTTTGTATGTTTTGGGGTCGGTCATCGTCGCTGAAATGTTGAAAGCAAAGACGCGATCGAGGAGCCCGGGAGAAGTTCTTCCGCTTGACTCGCAAAAGATGTCCAAATCTTTGCAGAAGAAGGTTTTTTTCTTTTTGTCCTGTGCCTTCGTGTGAGAAATTCATCACTGCACATCGAGATGACATGACGAATCTCGCGAGTGAAACCCAGAATTTGTTTGCATTATATGGCAAGGATAGCATGGTGCCAGGGCCGGCCCAGCCTATACACAGACCATGCAGCTGCTTAGGGCCCCTGACCACTAGGGGGCCCCAATCTGGCAATTGTTTGATTTATATTCTATTTTGTTTACTACAGTTTTCTTTATTTGACTTTTGTGAGTTTTGATACTTGATTACAAGCTTAAAAAAATAAAAGTTCTTCCTTAACTTCTTTCCTCTTTTAGAAAAAAGTTTGGCGCTATCTACTGTAAGTACTGACAATCATTTGGGGTGAGAAGTTTAGAGTATGCAGCGCAACAAAATCTGATTAATATACAAAATATGGACGTATGGGCTGGATTGCATGTATGGGTTTCACAGTACACTGTGACAAAATGGTGGGCCAAAAATATGGGCCCCTTTGCATTGCTTAGGGCCCCCAAATGGCCTGGGCCGGCCCTGCATGGTGCTATACAGTCCCTGACAAAAGTCTTGTCGCTTATCCATTTTGTAGAAACAATTGCTAATAACCTGACTTTTAATTATTCAATTGGTTCCAGAAATGGCTCATATGAAAGCTAAGAACCTCCCAAATGATGATGAATGTACAAAAATATATATTTGTTTCACTGAAAAAAAGGATTCATCATTTAATGAAGACATAAAGGTCAAATTTAGGCAAGACAAACGTTTTGTCGCCTACAGAAATTAGTGTGAAAATTGAACAAAAAATGTATTTCAAATACAAAAATGTGTTACACAGCATAAGCGAATTAAGTATTGGTGCTGTGAGATCCAAATTTAATATTTTGTATGACTTCCATGGGCTTGGAGAACTGCATCCATGTGGTTCGGCAAGGATTCATACAATTTATTGTTGAAGTCATCGGGAACATCAGAGAAAGCAGTCTTGCATGCCTCCCAGAGTTCATCAATATTCTTGGGTTTCGTCTTCCATGCTTCCTCTTTCATCCTACCCCAGAGATTCTCAATGATGTTCATGTCTGGTGACTAAGCTGGCCAGTCCTGGAGGATCTTGATCTTCTTTGCCTTGAGGAACTTTGAGGTAGAGATTAAAGTATGCGATGGAGCACCATCCTGCTGCAGAATTTTTCCCTTTTTGAGTTTGAATTTTTAAGATTTGTTGATATTTCAGACTATTTATGTAGCCTTCCACCCTGCAGATCTCTCAGGGTGCAGACATTTTAAAAAATGTGTGGCATTTGCCAAGGCCCACAGCCTGTCAAAAGTATGGACGCTGGAAAAGTGGCAAAAGGTGGATTTTTCAGATGAATCTTCCATTGAATTACACCACAGTCGCCGCAAATATTGCAGAAGACCTACTGGAGCCCACATGGATCCGAGATTCACTCAGAAAACAGTGGGGTGTGCAAGAGAGTTTACATTTTTTGTTCAATTTCCACACTACTTTCTGAAGGCGACAAAACCTTTGTCTTGCCAAAATTTGACCTTTATGTCTTGATTATATGATAAATCTTTTTTCAGTGAAACAAATGTTTTTGCACATTCAACATCATTTGGGAGGGTTCATATGAGCCATTTCTGAAACCAATTGAATAATTAAAAGTCAGGTTATTAGTAATTGTTTCTACAAAATGGATAAGCGACAAGAATTTGGCAGGGACTGTACTTTCAAATTGGAGTGCAGGTCTTAAGGAATTGACGTCATCAGGTAGCGGCCGGCAGAGAGGCGCATCCCTCGTTGCTTAAGTGTTACTATGGCAGTGACTAGAAAACTACGCGGTCAAATCAAAGAACTTTTTGGTAATATGAGTTTTGAGACAGCGAATGATTCATTCAGGCCAATTTAACCGAGTAAAATGCTCATCCGAAAAGCTCTTCAGCTGCCGTTTAAGCAACGTGAGTTTGAATTAAGAATCAAGCCAATGTAAAACCAGGTGAAACTCATGGCAAAGGAACACAAAAATAAGATTAAAGCAAAGTGGAACTGAGAAAAGTCCAGATATTATACGAAAAAGCACAGTGAAAACTCAGGTCAAGGCAATGTGATACAGAGTAAGGAGCAACACGAGTAAGACTGAACAAATTGAGACGGCTTAAAGACCAAGAGAAGGACAGTTCGGATAAAAACTAGGGCTGTCAAAATTAACGCGTTAACGTGCGGTAATTAATTTTTTCAATTAATCACGTTAAAATATTTAACGCAATTAACGCATGCGCAGAACGACCCACTCAAGCATTGCCACGAACAGACTACAATGACGCCGTTTGAAGTATATTGAGAGCTAAGGGCAGAGACAAGCAAGTGGAGTGGACGCAGGTGTTACCGGCACCCACCAAGGGGGCCGCTCTTATTTTCAATGTGACCGGCATTGTCAGATTGAGCAGTGAGGAAGAAAGTGGTCGAGCGAGAGAGTAGAGAAAGTGCGCAGTTAGCGCAGACCCGAGAGCTGCGTTCCCCATATGCTTTTATTTTGTTAATAAAAGTATTCACAAAAAGCCCTCTAACGCCTCTCAGTATTTATATGTTCGCGGCCGACTTCCTCAGGAGGTAATCAGACGAACCGAGCCATCTGACGACAATGAGCCACCATGATTCACCGGTCCAATGGGGTCCATAGCACTACCAATTTCCTAGCAGGATGAGTTGGTAACGCAGACATTTATTTGAGCCACGCTATTTAATGGGTTACGCAGTTGCATCTCTTCCACAATTGTTGTTACTATTGTGGCACGCAAACGGTGGAAGTATAACTAGAGATGAACTTTTACTTAACACAATGTATTGTTGTCAACGCAGAGAAGATATATCCTTTGCAGCAACCGCTGTGACTCATGGTTGTTCATATTCCCATCATGCATTTGGGCAGTTAAGAACATTTAAATTGCTACAGTATCATTTAGTGAAAGCACAACAAAAATAATATTCCTATCTCTCAAAAATAAAATAATGTTCAAAAAGAAAAGCGCTCAATGCAAAGAGATCTGGCATTCCCAATCAAAATAGCTATGCAAAATAATACGCTATTCAAACATTAAAGAGCATATGACACGAGAAAAAAAGTCTTCAATGGCATTATTATGTGAATTAGAATCATATTTTGAGACGATTCGACTATATACAACAATTTAGCAAAGCACAGATGACGAGAAATTAGTCTTTTAATCTGCCGGTTAGCCACGCCTACCATTATAGTACTTTAGCGTCCCCAACAGGTGGATGACGTCAGCGGTAGACTGGGCTCATCGGTTTTACTATTCAGCCCATTGAGGGGGAATTATTCAGAACGAGGAAAACGCAACGAAGAGAGCTGCAAAATGTCATTGTTTCAGTCTCTCTATTCCAATATTTTTACAGGATATTCTTTTTATCCAAGTATTTTTCCCCAATAGCTATAGAAATGGCTTGAGAAGGACCAGTCAGCCCGTCGAGGGGGAACTATTCACAACGAGGAAAACGCGACGAAGAGAGCGGCAAAATGTCATTGTTTCTGTCTCTTTACTTCAATATTTTTACAGGATATTCTTTTTATCCAAGTATTTTCCCCAATAGCTATATAAATGGCTTGAGAAAGACCAGTCAGCCCGTCGAGGGGGAACTATTCACACTGAGGAAAACGCGACGAAGAGAGCGGCAAAATGTCATTGTTTCTGTCTCTTTACTTCAATATTTTTACAGGATATTCTTTTTATCCAAGTATTTTCCCCAATTGCTAAATAAATGGCATGGTCATGACAAATAACAGTCTTGTGCTGAATGGAATATGAAATAATAAAAATGCATTTATTCAGGACGACATTGCAAAATTACTCCATAATGGTCAAAACTGTCGACTTCACCTTTACTGTCGCACCTCCCGAACGATATTTTATGACACCTAAATCGGACATATGTCATTTCCCTTCCCCGGCTTCGGAGAATGTAAACAAACCAGAAGGCGTGACAGCTAGCCGACATGCTAACCCGAACCGAGTGATGTTTCAAAGTCTTCGAAGCGGATAATCACACATAACTATCCTGGATTATTTGACATGACGACCCGGTTGTCGATTGTCTTCGCGGATCGGCAAACCGCCCGGCGGAGAGCAATTTACAGTTCGTTCCCCGGAGGAGGGTGGCTGGAGTTGTTGTGCAGCTAACGTGCTGCTGCTAATGAGCATTAGGAGAGCTTTTTACATGCCTATCAATGATCAAACGTAAGTAGTCCTTCATTTAAAGGAAGTTTGTAGTGTTTACTTTGTAATCGCTGTATTCGTATTTGACATAATATAAAACAAGATGTTTACTCACGTCCTCGTAAGTCCAATGGTCCCACAGTAAATATCCACGGTGAATGGGAACCTTTTGAAACTCCAAAAAGGCGCATACGCCTCTCCCTCATACAGAATGATTTTTCTGCAGCCGTTTGGCTGGCGTGATGCAAAAAATAAACGTATTAATCCGCAAAATCAGCTGAATCCTTCGTCCACATACACAACAGTACACTGTCGCGTGAAGAGGACATCTTCTACCGTACACGTCACAGCGCCCTCCTCCTCAATGCAAGACCGAAGCCGGAAGTCACTCATTTTCATGGCGCGGGATTCAAAAAACTAAATAAAAATAGCGAACGCTTCCACACACATCCAAGCGGTCCATATCATTCAGGGGCATAAAATACCGCGTGTATTATGAAATAAACATGCTTTTTCGTGTCACAGGCACTTTAGGTTTAGCTAAAAAAATACAATAGATGGCAATATTTAGTCACAATATACAAACTATCAAAATTACTATAACTTGTACTCACATTTATCTTTCATGAATTAAAAGTCTATCCGTGGATCCCTTTCACAGAAAGAATGTTAATGTTAATGCCGTCTTGTGGATTTATTGTTATAATAAACAAACACAGTACTTATGTACAGTATGTTGAATGTATATATCCGTCTTATCTTTCCATTCCAACAATAATTTACAGAAAAATATGGCATATTTTAGAGATGGTTTGAATTGCGATTAATTACGATTAATTTTTAAGCTGTAATTAACTCGATTAAAAATTGTAATCGTTTGACAGCCCTAATAAAAACCTAAACAAAGGGAGACTGGCAAAACCAAGGCCAAGAAAATGAGAGCATGTTAAGCTTGAGACCAGGGAGGTAGTGAGGTGAACCATCTACCTTGTGCAGGAAAAAGCCTCACCTGAAGCCAGAGGTGAAAATTGTCTCGCTTGCGTCCATTGACAGTGCAGTGAAAAGATGCAGTCTGTCCAGCGTTGACCTCAACTCCCTTTATCGTCAGGAAGTGTGGAGTGTTCACTGAGGGGAAAAAAATACAAAAGAAATATGTTTATCAGGCCGATACATTGAATTCGTCAGGGATCCAGACTGCCACTGAATAGGAGCATATTGCCTGTATTTACTTTTATCTACTTTACACTACTACTGTACCCGATCTGCGTTGTTTGAAAATGATTTTTTAAAAATTCTTGAGTATTTTTGTAGATTAACTTCTGCTTCACATATTTAGTCATGTTGTTGGCAATGCTGTACAAATTAACACTTTTGAGATAGTGTTTATAATAATATAGCAAAAAAGAGTGGAAATGGGCTATTTACTCCCCAAATGAATTTACATTGTACACCCCTAAGTTTTTGGTTAGGGGCTACTAGGGATTGGAATTAATACGATTTTTACGATTCCCATTCCATTATCGATATTGCTTAACGATTCGATTCTTTATCGATTCTAATTTCGGGAAAAAGAAGAACAAAACATTTTGATTAGCATCAAGTTTGTTTAATCAGAAGTCACAACCTTACAAACTCACAACGAGGTCAAAAGAGGCCCAAAGCCTCAATGTTAACTGTGGCAAGTAGTGGCAAATGCACAAGAATGTGTAACATTTTACTGAAACATTTTTCTAATAGAAATAAAAAATATTGGTATATTTTGGCATATAGGTCGTTGTTCTGCCTTTGGCAATGTCCCCAAACTTTTTCCTGTGAGGGCCAAATAACTTTTCCCTTCTCTGATGAGAGGCCGGGGTCAGTTTGTAACAGAAAAAGTGTGACGATTGCAGGAGTGCGTAAATGTAAAAAAAATATTCTTTTTCAGAAAGCCACAATCAAATAACCCTCTGTAGATTCTTCACGGAACAAAAGTAAATAAAATAAAAATAATAATATAATAATAATAAATAATAATAGCACTATTAATTAAATAGATAATAACCAAATAGCCCTCTCTGAGTTATTTACTGAAAAAGGCCAGGAAGTAAATAACACTTCTGAGGGAGAAAAAAACAAAAAAAAATTCAAAATGCTCTCTGGAATTGTTCAGGGGGCCGGACCAAATATGGAGCCGCGGGCCGTAGTTTGGGGACCCTTTATTTTATTTACCAATATATTGAAATGCATGCCTTTTAGTTTTTATGGCGCTTTCACGCTCAAGTGGTGGCGCCCTTGCACTTCCTCACGCAAAGAAGAGCGCGCTCACGTGAAGAAGAGCGCGTTTACGCGCGAAGAAGAAGAAATGCCGCATCCAAGCGAGTGAGCGAGTTAGTGAGAAAGGGAAACACTGCCACGAGCCTACGTTCTTTGTTAATGTTTGTAAAACATCTACAGAGCCAACGCCTGTATGTATCATCTTCTGTGTTGTTGTTGTGTGTTTCCACTCGCGATCGGACACTTAAATCCAGTTGTGTAGTGGTTTAAACGATGTGCTAATGCTAGCGACTGTGTTAGCAGCTAATCATCGCTGATTTACGTTGATGCAAACCTGTTTGTTATTGGGGACGAAATTGATTTGTTTCATTTCTATTTTTAGTTTCAAGTGATGGTTGAATAAAGTCAGCAAATTATTATACCAACGTCTTCTGTATCGTCATTTCGGAGTTTAGCTAGCTGTATAGGCAGGACTGAGCCTTAGCGTCTCGGTGAGGACAGTGCAGTCTATTCCCTCCCGATGCAGAAATCTCCACCTTGCAATGATTGCAAGTCGTTTTGTTGTAATTTTTCCTCATGAAGTGAAGACACACTTTCGAGCGTTCGAACCTACGTGCTGTCATTGTTATGTTTACGGCGGCAATGCTCGTGCTAAACTATCGTAACCTTTCATTGTGCAGCCAAACTTTGAAGCGAGTGGTTCTTGGTGCCATGCTAGTTTGATGCGTCTGGACAACAAGACACGTCACGACGCAATATGCGTCTTTAGGGATCGTTAAGGCTTTTCCATTGTGATGTCGAGGCCTCGAAACACTCGGAACCGGTTCCGAATTGGAATTGGATTTCGATTCCCATCCCTAGGGGCTACTGTGCTCCCAGTCTAACTCTAATTCAAGGCAATATGTAGTATAATATAAAAATAAATTTCACACATATATGTGTGCTGGGAAGTTACAACCCTCATGGTGTGGCTTGCTTGTAAACGTTAATCGAGCAGAAATAGTGCTGTATTGATGCCTAGCTTTCCTTTAGTATATGCTACTTCACGATGCCTCAGGCCCAAATCGCTTTGTGTGGAAAGCTGCGGTTACCTAAATCTCCAGAACAAGACACGAGAGGCCATTCTGCTGCTAATTGCACTGTCGATTATGTATACGGCGGTAATGATAGCACACATACCAAAGCATTTTTCATGCGTTTTTATGGCTTAGTGCTTTATATGGGTGGAAAGGCTAAGTTTGTCATTTAAAGGTAAGAATGAGGATCAGGATTCCCTGTAGATATAAAGGTATAAAAATATGATTAGAGATTGTGTTAGCTGTGGTCACGTCAGTTAGGTTAGTGTTTTGGTGGAAGGGCTAAACTTGGGCACGCCAACAAAGACATTTTCTCATTTCTCATGATCATTAATACACTGAATGTTCAGATGAAAAAAAATATCAGGAACCAATAAGGGTAGTTGTATATACCGTAATTTCCCGAGCACCCGTGTAAAACGCGCACCCCAAATTTACTTGTAAAATCTAGGGGAAATTATTGTACCCGTGTATAACGTGGAACCCTAATTTTAGCACTAATAAATAGAAGAATACAAGAAAACAGAGCTCGTGTACAGATACAGAAATTTTACTAGGGTTGTTCCGATCATGTATTTTTGCTCCCGATCCCATCCCGATCGTTTTAGTTTGAGTATCTGCCGATCCCGATATTTCCCGATCCGATTGCTTTTTTTTTTTTTTTTTTTTCTCCCGATTCAGTTCCAATCATTCCCGATAATTTTTCCCGATCATATACATTTTGGCAATGCATTAAGAAAAAAATGAATAAAACTCGGACAAATATATACATTCAACATACAGTACATAAGTACTGTATTTGTTTATTATGGCAATAAATCCTCAAGATGGCATTTATATTAACATTAACAGAGGGATCCACGAATAGAAAGACTTGTAATTCTTAAAGGATAAATGTGACTTTGTATATTGTGACTAAATATTGCCATCTAGTGTATTTGTTGAGCTTTCAGTAAATGATACTGCAGCCATTTAACATATGCCCAAATGCATGATGGGAAGTGCACCCATGACTGTGCGTAGGGGCACCAATTGATATATCTTCTCTGCGTTGGGGAAGAACATAGGGTGTTAAGAAAATGATCAACTACTACCTTTCTATCCCACATTGCCTCCCACGTTATTTTTAATTGCTGAGAGAGGTATTGTAAGGCTTTAGCCACATATAAAATGGCTCCAAAGGCTGTCAAAATTCTCTCTACTCATTATACGCTGCCTTTTAGCGCTATCTATAGGTAAAACGGCATCTTTATAGATTGAACGCGACAATGCGTGAGTGGGTTGTGCAGCGCATGTGTTAATTATTTAACGTGATTAATTAAAACAAATTCATTACCGCCGTTAACGCAATAAATTTAACAGCCCTACTTTAAGCCAAAACTACTCTGGAAGAGTGTAAGACATTTTGTCTGTAACGTTAAATACAATTAGAAAACGATTTAAATAATATTTAAAAAAAAATATATATATATATATATATATATTTTTTTTTTTTAAAAGTCATGTCCTATATTCTTTTGCCGATTCCGATGCTTTGAAAATGACGTGATCGGACCCAATCCTGATCGATCGGGACATCTTTACATTTTACTGACAATATGCACGATAATAATATGATTTGAAAACTTCTCCAACTTACCAGACTCCAGGAGAAAACAAAACAAATGTGACTTTTCTTTTAAAGGCTGCTGTATAACTTGCTCGTTTCATCATGATTAATAAATGTTTCTTCCATGGATTGATACGGTAAAATAAAAGTGAGTCGGAAATCGGAACGAGCACATCGCTGTTGACTAACAAGATGAACTATTATTTGGGTTTGAGTTTCCCAAGGGACAGATATAACTGACGGGCAAAGGAAGTCTGTGTTGTGTTACGTTTGTTATTGTGCGAGTTGCAATAAACGTTCAATTCAATTCAGACTCAAATGAGTTCAAAAAAGTAAATACTGTGCTTTATGAAGAGTGAAAAAAAGCAGAATTTAACACAGACGAAATCATTCGACCAATCACAATCAGAGTGAAATATTACCGAAACAAAATGGTGACGTCATGTACCGTAATGGTTGGCAACGGATCGCCTCATACGTTTTCTTCATAAACACAACATGGCCGTGTAAAAAAAAAAAAAAAAATCGGACTTTATATACAGTATATATTTGGGCTGTCAAACGATTAAAATTTTTATTCGAGTTAATTACAGCTTAAAAATTAATTAATCATAATTAATCGCAATTCAAACCATCTATAAAATATGCCATATTTTTCTGTAAATTATTGTTGGAATGGAAAGATAAGACACAAGATGGATATATAAATTCAACATACGGTACATAAGTACTGTATTTGTTTATTATAACAATAAATCAACAAGATGGCATTAACATTATTAACGTTCTGTTAAAGCGATCCATGGATAGAAAGACTTATAGTTCTTAAAAGATAAATGTTAGTACAAGTTATACAAATTTTGTATTAAAACCCCTCTTAATGTTTTTGTTTTAATAAAATTTGTAAAATTTTCAATCAAAAAAATGAACTAGTAGCCCGCCATTGTTGATATCAATAATTACACATTGCTCATGGGTGCTGAAGCTCATAAAATCAGTCGCACCCAAGCGCCAGCAGAGGGCGACAAAACTCCAAAAAACATAAGTTAAAAGAGGACATTGCACTGTGCTGTCCTTTTAATCTGTTTGAGCGGACATGTACGTTAATTGCGTCAAATATTTTAACGTGATTAATTTAAAAATTCATTACCGTCCGTTAACGCGATAATTTTGACAGTCCTAATATACATTTCTGTCTCCATCCCTGTACCCGTGTATAATGCGCACCATGATTTTACAAGTTGATTTTGGGAAAAAAAAAAAGTACGCGTTATATTCGGGAAATTACGGTAGTTGCATGAGGAATGCTCAAAATGAAAGTCGAAACATCTAAGGCAAGGTTCAAACTACAGTTCTTAATGCATGAATACCATTTTTTCGTGTTTTTCTCATGACTCGTGTGAGGCATTAACTTGACGGTCTGAACGGGACATGTCGCATAGAAGTGGAGGACCATTTCAAATCCGATCTCGGTCACTCACGTATGTGGTTAAAATTCAATCTGGGTCACATTTTCCCAGAATGTGGCTGCGGTCTGAACTCTCAAGTCTCCCAAATCAGAATCGTTGTTGTTAATCTTACTTTAAAAAAGTAATTAATAACAGTTACAAATTACCGTATTGGCCCGAATATAAGACTGTGTTTTTTGCATTGAAATAAGACTGAAAAAGAGGGGGTCATTTTATATTCGCGGTCTAGACATTATACCCATTCACGACGCTAGATAGCGCCAGATATCATTGAAGCAATGTGCCGTCATGACAGATCTCAGCTACTCTCCCCATTCACGACGTTAGATGGCGCCAGATATCATTGAAGCAATGTTCCGTCATGACATATCTCAGCTACTCTCAAGTTTAACCAGTTTGCATTATTTTATTGCAATGTTTTTCCTTATTCAGATTTGGTTCAAGACTACAGTTACAGTTAGACTTAACTTTAATGGTTAATGCAGTTATTGCAATTTTGTTGTTTTATCACAATAGATTGGTAAATTTACATTTAAAATACCAGAAGCCATTCATTTACGAATGTGATTGCACTTTAGTTTACATTAGGGCTGTACAAATTACCGCGTTAACGGGCGGTAATTTTAAAAATTAATCACGTTAAAATATTTGACGCAATTAACGCACATGCCCCGCTCAAACTGATTAAAATGAGAGTGTCATGTCCATTTGTTACTTGTGTTTTTTGGTGGTGTTTTGCCCTCTGCTGGCGCTTGGGTGCGACTGATTTTAAGGGTTTCAGCACAATCCATGAGCATAGTGTAATTATTGACATCAACAATGGTGAGCTACTAGTTTATTTTTTTGTTTGAAAAGTTTACAAATTTTATTAAAACGAAAACATTAAGAGGGGTTTTAATGTAAAATTTCTATGACTTGTACTAACATTTATCTTTTACGAACTACACGTCTTTCTATCCATGGTTCGCTTTAACAGAATGTTAATGCCATCTTGTTGATTTATTGTTATAATAAACAAATACATACTTATGTACAGTATGTTGTGTATTATCTTTCCATTCAAACAATAATTTATAGAAAAATATGACATATTTTATAGATGTTTGAATTGTGATTAATAACGATTAATTAATTTTTAAGCTGTGACTAACTCGATTAAAAATTTTAATCGTTTGACAGCCCTAGTTTATATATTTAAATGTTCAGATATTAAGATTTGAATGAGGCAAAATAACATGCTTTTTCTCTCAAATATATTGTTAAAATGATTTGTTTCAGATGTACTGTAATTATTTTCTGTATAAAAATTAATTTGGCGTTCAAAAAGTATTTTTTTCAAACTTTCAGTCTTGAAAAAGAGGGTCGTCTTATAATCAGGGCCGTCTTATATTCAGGCCAATACGGTAATTAGATTACTCACTACTGAAAAAAATAACGCTAGTAACGGCGTTATACTCTAACGCCGTTATTAACAACACTGATCGGGAATTCCTGCAGCAATTACGTCAGCAAAGAGCAAGATAGGCAAGGAGGACATCAGCGATGGAGCTGTGCATTAGTGTTAGCGCCTAGCTTGAACTCAGCTTTTAGGAAGGGGGCGGGCTTAACCACAGTCATAAAAAAATACAATGGAAAAAAAAAAGAATAAGCCTCAGAATGCTCGGTTTTCTTTCTGTGCACCAAATGAGCAATATTTCAATATTGCTTACATAGCCGAAAGTCGGAGTAAACTGACTGTCGGTGTGTGCATGCGTTCTATCTAGAGATCGGCATCGATCGGGTCCGATCACGTCATTTTCAAAGTATCGGAATCGGCCAAAAAATATCGGCCATGCCTTTTTTAAAAATATATATATTTTAATTAAATCGTTTTCTAATTGTATATAACGTTACAGACATAATATGTTACACTCATCCAGAGTCTCTAGTTTAGGCTTAAGGGAGGGTTCTCAAAAATATCCCAATAACGGTGGCAAATAATTTATTAGAAAATGTGTTACGTTATAATATTTAACAGTATTAATATATGCGCTGCATGACCCTCTCCCTCATTGTCACGCTCAATCTGTAAAGACGCCGTTTTACCTATATAGAGAGCTAAAAGGCAGTGCAAAATGAGTAGAATTTTGGCAGCTTTTGGAGCCTTTCTTCAATTGGTTAAAACCTTGCAATCCCTCTCCCTATGATTAGAAATATCATGGGAAGCAATGTGGGGTAGCAAGGTGGCAATTCATCTTCGTCTTAACACCATAAATTATTTCCCAAAGCAGAGAAGATATATCCATTGGTAGCACAACGCACAGTCATGGTTTTACTTCCCATCATGGTTTCACTTCCCATCATGCATTGGGGCATGGCTGCAGTATCATTTACTGAAAGCTCAACAAATACACTAGATGGCAATATTTAGTCACAATATACAAAGACAAGTTTTTCTATCCATGGATCCCTCTCACAGAAAGAATGTTAATAATGTAAATGCCATCTTGAGGATTTATTGTCATAATAAACAAATACAGTACTTATGTACTGTATGTTGAATGTATATATTTGTCCGAGTTTTATTCATTTTTTTCTTAATGCATTGCCAAAATGTATATGGGATTGGGAAAAATTATCGGGAATGATTGGAATTGAATGGGGAGCAAAAAAAAAAAAGCAATCGGATCGGGAAATATCGGGATCGGCAGATACTCAAACTAAAACGATCGGGATCGGATTGGGAGCAAAAAAACATGATCGGAACAACCCTAGTTCTATCAATACATATAAACTTTGAATATAAGACTAAACAGGGATTATTTATGTCTGTTATTTGTGTGGTATTTTTGAAAATCAAAATATGATCACCCTAGAGGACGTAGAGCCAGCAAGTGTAGTCATTTGTTTTGATGCTTCTGCGTATGCGGGTCAATTTGCTCAGCGCGTGTTTGACTGTGAATTAGTCTGCATGTGTAATACTTGAACGGGGCTCAATGGAAAAAGGCAGTCTGAACCCAAAAACACCAAAAAAAAGTAGATACGACGAAAAATCGGAATTGTGCATCAAAAAACCTGTGATCTGAACCTAGCCTAAGAGAAGCAGAACAATCCAACTGTGATCGATTGAAATCTCAGGGAATGAAATGACCCAGATGAATTACAAATTCACAGACAACTTATGTGGAACGTTTTTGATGAGTACAGGGAAAAATAGGGCAATCTCGCCGTACGACCTTGATTTGAAACATAACCTAATCTCTAAAGGCTCAGTGAAAAAATGTCTAATTTTATCGCTTTCATCTCAAGACTTCCACTTGTGCAGTTTTCTATATATATATATATATTTTTTTTTTTTGTTACGGTATCATCTGTCAATGGAATCTCCTGCCATCCTACTCACTGCTAAAAAAGACATCTCCCTTCCCTCCACAACGCTTTAATGACAAGGGAGTGTCACAACATAATCGCACCGTTGTCTTGGATTTTCCTAATGGTGGTATAATTAGAAAATAAATGCCCCGGTGGTGTTGCCTATCAGTCAAATAGAGCTGATGGCAACTGAGAGCATCATCGATCCCATCTCGCACGTTCCCCCCTCACATTTAAACATTGATCACGTCGCAAAAGGCATCATCGATCGCCTCAGATGCATTCAGATGCAACACGTATAGCCGTACGAATCTATCGTATTGACACAACATTTGTAGGAATTGGGCCGCTTTCAAATGGTTAGCGAGTCATTAGCATTTAACAATTAGAGCATAATACTTGCAGCAACTGTATGAAGGGCAGCGCAAAGTCTAAATCAATGGATGGAAACCCATGCAAGCTATTGATTTAGACTTGAAGATCAGAGTGTGAAAACCTATTAGTGTGACGCAGGGGTTTTCAAACAGTAGTTCCTTTCACACAGAGTTAGGAATAGAGTGTAAGGTCTAGTGTAGGTAGTTCTGAATAAAATAACTTGTGTGCACTATTTATTTAGATCTAAATCTCAAAAGTGCTGAGAGGAGAGAGGTGATGATGACCTGCTGTATGGACTCTGCACTGAACTGACCGATGAAAGACAAGATTGGGTGTAGACTTGTTCATTTGAAGCATCGGTGGGGAGTCATTCATTGGCAGGAGTGCATGACACTCTTTCCAAGGAGTCTTGTCTTTTTCAATGAACTGCTGTGATGATATTACAGATGGAATAAAGAGCCTCAGATGGGATTGGTTTTTTTGCTCATCGGGCAAGTTTTTCCATGCCTGATCGGGTGTTTAGGTTACAGGAAGTCATCATTATTAATTTTTTTTTTGTTTTTGTTTATCTAAAACATTCCCCCACATCCCAAAAAGATGCATGGTAGGCTGATCGAATACTTTAAATTGTCCCTCGGTATGACTGTGTGCACGAATGGTTTTTGTCTCCTTGTGCCCTGCATTTGGTTGGCAACCGATTCGGAGTGTACCCCACATACTGACCATAGTTAGCTGGATAAGCGGCTCGGAAAATGAATGAATGAATTAATGAATGGTTTTATACATGCATTAGGCTGCTGCATTACACTGGAACAAGGCATACATGAGAAAGTGATTTCCATTCAAAATTGTATTTTTTCACTGATTTACAAAATTCCATCTGCAACTCCATCTAATTTTTATTTTCCCTCATTTCCTCAAATCTAAAAAAAAAAAAAAAAAAAAAAAAAAAAAAAAAAAAACTCAATTTGAACTATTCAAGAACATATGACGTACTTTAAAATTGAAGATTATGTAAACTTTGACTTTTTTTTTTTTTTAAGATTTTAGTAACACACATTGACAAAAAATAAGTAGAAATGACTTATGCGCCGTAAAATAGAATATTTTGAAGACAAAGTAAACACTGACTTTTTTTTTTTTTTTATTAGAAGGAAATAAGTAGCCTTACATAAACGGACAAAAATAAATCCAAAGTGCACATTAACGTGGAAGATGAACCTCCCAGATAAAATAAACCTTGTGAACTCATTCCTTTCTCTTAAAGATCTGATCAGTTTTCCATTGCATTGCCCTTTTAATTCAACAAGCTTGTCTTTTTTTCGTTATTTGTTGTTCCAAAAACATGTGTATTTGAACCAAACAGAGCTAACTATCCATGCTGAACACATGTCAGTATGTCAGGCAAATTGAATGAACAGCAGAGTCCAGGTATTGTTTTTTTTTTTTTTTTTTTTTTGCTGCCTGCATGTGCAGGGCGACGCGACTTGTCAGATACAGAGAGACACAGGCAAGAACTATGTAGAATAGATAAATGAATAATAAATATCAGTGGAAACGGATTACGCTACACAAGCTTTTTATTAGGCTCGTTGTTAATACTTGTGTTTGTGAATCTGATGTTAGTAGATTGTTCTTATTGGAGATTGGCAGGGTTTTATTTAAACATGGGGTTTTGACAGTTGTCGTCATATGTTCGGGATGAAAGCACCGTAAGATGGAACGCCATTCCAGCCACAAATCTCATGCCGGAACACCGTTCCGGCCCACTTTCACCCCTATCTACCTGACTCAAAATTTGATGTCCACAAATGTGAATGCCAGGTCTCAGTTATAGTTATGGTATTTTTACAAACTGAAGGCCGGTCAAATCACCACTCAAGTAGTGGTTGTTGTTCTTCTTCCTTTGGACGCTAGCAATGAAGTCCTACTCCTCCGTCATTTGTCAAACAATCATTTTGAAAATCTATAACATTGTAGCATGGGCCAGTATCTATCGCACCTTAGAGCCCGATTATTATTTTTTTTGTATCAAGGCTAATTAATTTATTGCAAACACATTGTTGATGTAAGTTGGGAGTTAGCCAGTAGGAGGCTTGCATGCGCTTCGTTACAGACTTCAGCCTATAGTGTTCTGGAGCACACTCATGCTTGTTTTTTTTTTTGTTTTGTTTTGTTTTTTTGGATTAATCATTTAGGTATCTTAAAATATCATTTGTATATTTTTTATGAATAAATAATTTCATAATAATTTAAAAAGAGATACACTCTGGTTATGGCACCCAAAACCCTGAGGTTTTTTGTTGTTGTTGTTGTTTTAATTCATACTATCGTATTGGCCCGCATATAAGACAGTGTTTTTTGCATTGAAATAAGACAGAAAAAGAGGGGGTCGTTTTATATTCGCGGTCTAAACATTATACCCATTTACGACGCTAGATGGCGCCAGATATCATTTAAGCGACGTTCGGTCATGACAAATCTCAGCTACTCTCCCCATTCACGATGCTAGATGGCGCCAGATATCACTGAAGCGATGTTTTGTCATGATAGATCTCAGCTACTCTCAAGTCTAACCAGTTTGCATTATTTTATTGCAATGTTTTTCCTTATTCAGATTGGTTTCAAGCCTACAGTTACAGTTAGACTTCACTTTGATGGTTAATGCAGTTATTGCAATTTTGTTGTTTGATCACAATAGAATGGTTTATTTACATTTAAAAAACCAGAAGCCATTCATTTACGAATGTGATTGCACTTTAGTTTACATACTTAAATGTTCAGATATTAATATTTGAATGAGGCAAAATAACATGCTTTTTCTCTCAAATATATTGTTATAATCATTTGTTTTGGATGTGCTGTAATTATTTTCTGTATAAAAATTAATTTGGTGCTCAAAAAGTCTTTTTTCTAACTTGAGTCTTGAAAAAGAGGGGGTCGTCCTATGATCAGGGCAGTCTTATATTCGGGCCAATGCGGTATTTAACTCATTGTCTGCTATTGACAACAAGAGTTGTCCAATTTTAAACGGAAGGAATGGCAGTGAATGCTCAAGTTTTAGTGCCATTGAGAGTGCTATATGGACTATCCATTTTGACTGGCTCTCCCGGTCAAAATAGATTGGATGTTTAATGCCGCCAATGGTAGCCAAAAATTAAATAAGTGCCCTATAAAGCATTAAAACATCCTGATTCAAGACACAGAATTGTTTTATCATTCTATTTTGCTATCTGCACACATTAAAAAAACATCTGATGGCTATAAAAGGACCTCGTAGGGACTTTAGCATGGGACAGGAGATGCACTGATTGTGTGGTTTAAAAAGTTTCTGGAAAAGTTTTATTTTAAGAATCTCATATAGACTTGCAAGACTCAAAGGCACACACTCAATCCCGACAAGGCCTCACAGTCCCAAAAGCAGCAGCCCAAAATCTGCAGCAAGAAAGTCCTCAATATGCTGGTACTTGGTGTATATACCCGCTAATACTAACAGGAATTTGAAAGCCTGAGAGACGAGCTGCTTTGCTGAAGATCCTTAAGGGATGAGAGAATGAAGATGGTATTTGTTTCTTTTTCAACATTTTTTTCCTGTGCTACAATATCTTGCTCTGACATCCCAAGCGGACGGCACGCTCGTAAATCTTAAGGGAGCTACGAGCAGAACGCTTTCCCACTGCCCTTTGTTTGACGAGTGGGCCTTGAAAAGAACAACAGTGTATATTTGGAAGGGTGTCGTGCAAGGGACAATGACTTTTTGATGAAGTTTTATGATGGAGCGTTAGAAAAGGCAAGACTTACTGCACTGGTGGCCTTGAACCACGACGTCTTTGACGGCCAGCATGCCGCGCTGCCCGGAGGTTACAGCTTCAAACACAATCTGGGGAGCAGAGAGAACTCATAAGGCAGGCCATAAAAAAAAAATGAGACGCTACCTGAGTGCCTAGAAGAGGGTGAATTGAATTATTTTTGTAATTCATCCACAGTAATGTGCATTATGACATACAGGAATATATTTCTACTGTTTTGCTTTTAGATTTTGGATCGTTTGTCCATTGAGCTTGTATGTGTGTCTGTCTGTGTGTGCATGCATGCATACTTATGTAAGAGTGGGAGGGACTGAGGAAAGGTAAATTAGGGCTGCCACGATTCATCGACAAATAATCAAACAGCAAAATTCTTTGACAACTATTTTGATGATCGATTAATTGTTTCGACGCACTAATTACCAAATGATTGTCCAAATCCTCCTGTTTGAACTAGGCACGAGCCTTTATGATGTTCTGATAGTATGATAACCTTAAGCCAAAATATCACGGTTTCACGGTATTGCAATTACAGGTCTAAAATGTGTTACTTGAGATATCTGGGCTTAAAAACTTTTTTCCATTAAACAGTATTTTTATTTTTCAAAACATATTAGCTCATTGGAACATAAATATAATGTTCAGTTAAAATATATATATGGCGGAAAACACAGAGAAGACTGAAAAAGCCGTCTCTGCTGTTTCTTGCAACCCTCTATAAAATAAACTGCTGTATTTTAAGCCAAAAGAACTGTTGTGTTTGATAGAACAATATGTCTATATGCTGTCATAGCAGATACATGGCCCATTAAGCCCCCTAACTATTCTTAATTTGTCCCTTTTACCCTGGAAACCCCCGTTTATAGAGGTCGCACAACCGCTTTTGTTTCAGTCCAACTATATAAAGAAGGTAAGTAATTATATTTATTATTCAAAATGTCTGTCATTTTTAGCTTACAATCATTTTTTGATATCCAATATTTCATTTAAAAAACAAAACGACTTAAAAAAAATTATTCATTCGCATGTTTTAAACTTTTAAACAAATTACGTCGGAATGAAAAAATTGGTGTCTGTAAAAAAAGTCACGGATATGTGCCTCATAACTATCGCTTAATTGTATTTTTTTGTTGCTTTTGCATTTTCCCTGATATGTTAGATGATAGATAATCGATCCAAACAAAGAAACTTTTTTTTTTTTTTTTTAAACGCTTAAAAGGGTGAAAATATGAAAAAAAAAACATCTTGACCACTCCTTGATGTCTGCGATTTTTGCATCGCAACCCTTGTTATATGACCATGTTTCACCCATAAAATTAAAAAAAAAAAAAATCCAGCTGTGGCCATTCATAGCTGTGTCTTGACACTCAGTGATACATGCTACATGGAGTTTTTGGATTGAAACAAGGTAAGTACGCGAACTAAAATAAATGCAGTCCTTTAGGTAAGCCTAAACACACAGCTCAACATTATGACCATCAGAACCAAAATAATTGAATTATTTTCCATAAAAAGCACGTGTGTATAACTTGCATCATCTTTACATTATACACACACTCTAACAAATCAATCTAACAAATTCAGTGGTAGGTCTACATTCGAATTGGTTAGTCAGTCGAGATGGTCCTATGTCGAGTGGGATTTTCCCATAAAAATACATTATAATTCGATGAATTCGTTCCACAACCCAAAAGCCCGCGCTAAATCCTTAATAAATACTCCTGGAACAATTACAAATAGCAAATAAACATAGCAAAACAAATAAATTCTAAATAGAAATCAGAATAATAATTATGATTATGTAACGAATCGGGTTCTATTGTGGGGGCTGTGTTTTGCATGCTGTTCCTGAACTGATGTCAGAGTGAGAGAGAGGTATGGAAGAGTTTTTAAGTTTCCCTTTTCATGTTGCTGTTGTGGCGTCGGCTACAACAGACAGTAGCCGTGTTGTGTTGCACAAGTTCTGAAATAAATGATTAAAAACCTAACGAAGCTGGCGATTTCTTTGCCAATCTTACAGTAATAATAACTGTCACCTTTACTAGAAAAGACTGACAAACGGACATCGGAGGACTGTATTGTCGAACCATTTCACTGACACGCACACCACGCTCATATTTTTCTATAATTTGCATCTTAATTTCAATGGGAAGAGTCACCTTATTCCTTTTTTCACCACCTGCACTAACCTTTTTGGGACCGATGTTGATTTTTCTCACAAGAAAATCCGTCGCGCATCTGCCTTGCGGGAAAACAATGGAATTACGAAGATGTCGTAAATCGTCGTATTTCGAGCATGTCATTATGTCGGATGTCGAAAGGATCGTATGTCAAGGTACCACTGTAATATGTGATTTACAGTGGGGCAAATAAGTATTTAGTCAACCACCAATTGTGCAAGTTCTCCTACTTTAAAAGATTTGAGAGGCCTGTAATAGTCAACATGGGTAAACCTCAACCATGAGTGAAAGAATGTGAAAAAAAAAACAGAAAATCACATTGTTTGATTTTTAAAGAATTTATTTCCAAATTAGAGTGGAACATAAGTATTTGGTCACCTACAACAAACAAGATTTCTGGCTGTCAAAGAGTTCTAACTTCTTCTAACGAGGCTCCACTCATTACCTGTATTAATAGCACCTGTTTTAACTCATTATCGGTATAAATGACACCTGTCCACAACCCTCAGTCAGTCACACTACAAACTCAACTATGGCCAACACCAAAGACCTGTCGAAGGACACCAGAGGCAAAATTGTAGACCTGCACCAGGCTGGGAAGACTGAATCTGCAAAAGGTAAAATCCTTGGTGTAAAGAAATCAACTGTGGGAGCAATTATTAGAAAATGGAAGACATACAAGACCACTGATAATCTCCCTCGATCTAGGGCTCCATCCAAGATCTCACCCCGTGGCGTCAAAATGATAACAAGAACGGTGAGCAAAAATCCCAGAACCACACGGGGGGACCTAGTGAATGACCTACAGAGAGCTGGGACCACAGTAACAAAGGCTACTATCAGTAACACAATGCGCCACCAGGGACTCAAATCCTGCACTGCCAGACGTGTCCCCCTGCTAAAGAAAGTACACGTCCAGGCCCGTCTGCGGTTCGTCAGAGAGCATTTGGATGATCCAGAAGAGGACTGGGAGAATGTGTTATGGTCAGATGAAACCAAAATAGAACTTTTTGGTAGAAACACAGGTTCTCGTGTTTGGAGGAGAAAGAATACTGAATTGCATCTGAAGAACACCATACCCACTGTGAAGCGTAGGGGCGGAAACATCATGCTTTGGGGCTGTTTTTCTGCAAAGGGACCAGGACGACTGATCTGTGTAAAGGAAAGAATGAATGGGGCCATGTATCGAGAGATTTTGAGTGAAAATCTCCTTCCAACAGCGAGGGCATTGAAGATGAGACGTGGCTGGGTCTTTCAGCAGGACAATGATCCCAAACACACAGCCAGGCAAACAAAGGAGTGGCTTCGTAAGAAGCATTTCAAGCTCCTGGAGTGGCCTAGCCAGTCTCCAGATCTCAACCCCATAGAAAATCTGTGGAGGGAGTTGAAAGTCCGTGTTGCCAAACGACAGCCCCAAAACATCACTGCTCTACAGGAGATCTGCATGGAGGAATGGGCCAAAATACCAGCAACAGTGTGTGAAACGCTTGTGGAGAATTACAGTAAACGTTTGGCCTCCGTTATTGCCAACAAAGGGTACATAACAAAGTATTGAGATGAACTTTTTGTATTGACCAAATACTTATTTTCCGCCATGATTTGCAAGTAAATTCTCTAAAAATAAAACAATGTGAGTTTATTTTTTTCCCCCCACATTCTGTCTCTCATGGTTGAGGTTTACCCATGTTGACAATTACAGGCCTCTTTAATATTTTCAAGTGGGAGAGCCTGCACAATTAGTGGTTGACTAAATACTTATTTGCCCCAATATTTGTATATATAAGTTGAATAGCTGACCAGTTGCAAAATTGACTATCAAAACAATTGCTTATGGCAATCCTAGTTAGAATAGATCTGATTCGGGGTTGTGGTTGTTTTTTTTTTTTTTTTTTTTTTTTTTTTTTTTTAAGGACTATTAATAGGTAATAGGGTTATGTTAGGGTTTTGAATTTCACCATTGTCTAAGCTTCACAACTGAACAACAACAAAAGCTTTGTGGTAACTGCCTATTGAAGCATTTACTCAAGTGTTCCTCGGGAGATGCTCTTCTCTATCGTCGTAAACAAACTCCGTAATGAAGCGTACAACTGTGTTGCATTGGAAACTGTGACCCCGTTCTGATGCATGAGCTGTCGGGTAAAAAAAAAAAACAAATGCTCCACAGGCCTGTCTGAGGGTGTGTCCCTACAGAATGCTAGAGTTATTTACTTGCTGGTCTCTACTTGCGATAAAAAAGGAAACCGAATGTCTGCGCCTTTCAAATCTCAGGGTGGGGCACACTGACTCCCTTAGATTCTCTGCCACCACACATGTCCTGCATACCAATAGTCCATACATACAAACATATGTATTAACCGCTCATGTATGTGCATTACAATGTCACACTGGAATGCTTTCCTGACGCTTTCACATCTCCGATTCCTTTTGTAGCCTCTGAATGTGGCGGCGTAGATGATACCCATTGTCACCAGGGGAGCCGGATGCCTTCAGATAAGGCCGTCCAATTATTAATGCCGCACCGAATATGAAAGCGAATTTCTGGGGCCGCCAATGATGGCCTCATTACGGGCTAATTTAAAGGAAATTAAAAGGCCGAGCACTTCATGCATCGCCATAAGACAAATGAACTAGACCTCGTCACCTAATTGAAATCCTTTTGTTTGCGCAACAGACATCAGTCAGCCCGTCTTAATAGCTGCGATATAATTGATTCTGGCGTCGATGATAGCACCCGGTATAATTGGGCCTGACCTCTTGTTCACGGGGGGGATCGAGAGCTGCAGATGCCGTCGCCGCAAAAAGTTGAGCTTCCTCATTTGTCAGAGGGATGGGCAGCTCGCCAACGCTGCTGTCGCCCCTTTCCCAGAGGGACGTGGCTAAGTAGTACATTACAGCGGAATTGATTAGCCCCACCATCAGCTCTACTGTATTGAAATCAAGACGGATGAGTACGTGTTTTTCTTTTTTTTTTTTTTTTTTTTTTTTAACAACACATGGTTGTTAGTCTCAACATGCGCCCAAAAAATGTTGCTAATGCTCAACAATTAAAAGTTTCCGGGATGACCCCGCGAATAAGTAATTATCTATGGCGTGAATGCCTAAAAAGCCCTGCAGGTAATTAAAAAATAATTAAGAATCAGGTGGCTTCCCTTTGACAATTGTGTAGGTTAGCAGGCAATTAAAGATACTTATAATTAGTGCCATGTTGTTAATTAGCGACAGTTTTATGCGTTTTTGTGGCTCCGGGTTGTATAGAGGTCATTACCCCTTGCCATTCCAACATGTACCACTACAATTAGCCGCAGTAGATTTTCGGTTTATTGGTTGGTGTACAAATAGTTAAAACTGGGTCATTAGGTCTTGAATTAGATAGTACCTTTTCTCGTAGTCACCGTCTAACTGTTTGCATTATTCTAACACACTTAATATAATCAATCAGGGAATAATATTGTTTCTCATATTTACTGTTTGACTGTATTACTGTAACACACACAATATAAAATAAATAGCACTTTTACCATAGTTTAAGGAAAACAAGCAGAAGGTATAAAAGATACACAACGCCTTCTTAACACGGAAGCCCAACGTGTGCGTCATGAGCAGTGTTGGGCACGTTACTTTAAAAAAGTAATTAGGTATACTTACTACTTTTTCCAAAAAGTGAGTTAGTAACTGAATTACTCTATAGTAAAAGTAAATATTTCTGTTACTTTAAAAAGAAGTTGTTGTATGTCAAAGAATTTGAAATTTTCTGAGCAGTATTTGAGTCAATTGAATAGAGAAGAACAGACAGGTACTTGTGTTATAGAACCTTGTAATATTTATTGCACCTCACCAGCAACAGATTTATCCTACACTTGAAGAGCAACAAAAATAAACAAATATGAACTGCTTACCATAGATGTCGACAAAAGCAGGGTCCCCCCAGGATTGATAAATCTAAATTCAAGACTTTTAAGACCTTTTTTAATGCCATTTCAACTGAAAATTAATACTTTTCTCGCACCCATTATTTAGATAATATTAAATCATATTAAAAAAATAAAGCACTGAACATCAAATTTAACCTCAATTACCAAGTGTGTTTGACAAAAGAATCCACATTTATTGAAGATACAATTAAAACATTTAAATATTAGGTCTTTCAGAATTTTTTTTCCCAGGATAAAATGGATTTTACCTCATTATTGTAAAGCAACTTCAGTAATTACATTTGCAATACAACAGGTTTCCCTTTTAAGAGGACCTAGTCAATGTGGCAGGTAGGTGATTGTCAAGTTGGCCACCTTAACTGTAAAGTGCTTGCAATTGGCAGTGAAAGTTTAAAAAACAGCCACTAAATGGCAGTAGTTTACCATTAATTACCACAAAATAAAAAAGCTACACATGACCATTTCCCTTGGTAATCGTTTTTTTCCTAATCACATTACAAGAAGTATACAAAACACATGTTAATCCTTTACAAAACACATGTTAATCCTTTGTTATCTATTGAAGACATTTCTTTTAATCAGATACGAGAAAATCCATACTCTTATTTAGAAAAACATTTAAATATACCAGGAGGTGTTTTACTATCACCTACATTATAATTTGCCTATCACCATGCCATGTTATTCAGATCAACATTACCCCGCACTCGTTCCAATGATAGACAAGTGTCAACAGTGTTGTGTATCTGAGAGTGATGGTGAATCTACGACTCCGGTTTATCCATGCTAAGGCTAGTGCACCTGCCAATACCCCATTGAACATGGCTAACTCTTGAGTTAAAACTGCGAAATTCACATTCATTCGAAAGGCAAACCATGCAGAACTACATTATTGCATCTAACACATATTAAATGGAGAAATTGGCTACTTACTTTTAAATGTTAAGCAGGTCCACTGCCTTCGCATGACCCATAAACTGTGACCCAAAGTATCTGGATGCGACTTGGTCGCCGATCCAATACCTCACATGCTGGTCCAACTGTTTGGACTTGGTTGTCTTGTTGATGCTTTCGTCGAACATAACAACTAAGGCATCTGAGCAGTTCCTTGCGTTAGCACACAGTACTGTGCGATTGCCTGCTGTTGGGATGTTGATGCTAATGATGCTAATGGCGCGCACGCACTAGGTGCGGTGCATCGTAAAAATTCTACGTGTCATCTTCGTTATGGATTAAGAAAAAAAAAAACTTAGTCACGGATATAATTTAGGTTGCACTGAGATGTTCTTGAAAATTAAGACCACGGTGAAAAAATTCCAGACTTATGACAGCTAATTTAATACTTTTAATACCTTGATTAATGGAAAACTAAATTCAGTGCTTTTTTAATACTTTTAATAACCCGCGGGTACCCTGAAAAGCTTTGCTCTGGGACATAAATTACACTTTACATGCACGTTCTTTCCTTTAATTTCGACCAACTTGAAATAGTGTTTATATCTCCACCTCGTAAAGGACAAATTTTCCTCTGAATGCTCTGCCATCATATCCCTCTGCATCTGTTTTGCATGTGTGTGTTTGCCATACGCGCTGTTCCGGTTTGTGTTTGAAAACACCAGCTCTGAAGTACGTGCGCGATTAGGCTCGAGCGTTTACGTCACAGAATGGGGGATCACGTGAGATTTGACAACAACGCAGCCATATTGGAAGCAGGTCTGGCTCGTGTGACAAACTTTAACTTGCTAGTTCCATAAAGAGACAAACTCGTTACTAAGGCGAAGAACAGATATGCGATCAAACTTAAGGATGTGAACAACGTTGACCCTTACGTGCAAGCCGAAGACAAATGGAGTAAATATGTCGAAGGGCTTCCACAATTACACGAAATGGACATTCTGCTGTATTTATTGTTTGGTGTATGTTACTAAACTCATCAGCGATTCAGAAATTACAAATCGCTACAAAGCAACGAACAGTTTTGCTGCGGATGGGTGCAGGACCTGCACATTATGACCGTATCAAACGGCAACGCCATCATTCTTGCAAAGGTAGGCTATGTGCGTTTACTATTTTCATTGCCATGAACCTGAACGCACCCCAAGTCTTGGATGACAAATAAAAAGAGCAGAGTAGACTCGCAACGGCTGGTAGTTTCTTCAATTAATTCAAAGTAAGTAACGCACCGCTTTTGACCGTCAGTAAAGGTAACGGCGTTGTAACGGCAGAAAAAATAGTTAGATTACCCCATTACTGAAAAAATAACGCCGTTATGTAACAGCATTATTTATAATGGCGTTATTCCCAACACTGGTCATGAGCAACCCACATCTGCAGCACCAACTCTCACAATCAGTTCTCCTGGACAGTCCAGAACAAATGGCGGGACGCCCTGTCCCAACACAAGAAACACCGGAGAACGCATGATATCCAAAGGATAACACGACTGATAAGACTCCAAAAACGCTGAGGTGGCAAAATCCACAACCCTCGTTGCCCTGACAACAGTAACTCCCGAATCCTGCTGTCCAATCCACAAACGGACATTAACCCCAAACACACCCTTCTTCCGGCCCACGGCCCGCCCCGCGAGAGCCTTCAAAAGACAATGTTTAACTAAGCATTGTCATTTTTCTCGGGAACTTTTTGTAGACGTGTGATATTGTGACATTGGAACGAGTTTGCCTCCTCGCCAACTTCTCGGTGAGCCTTCATTAAACCTTTCAAAATGGAGTCAGTACAAAGTGTTAAGACTTAGATGAACGTGCAGAGTTTTGCCTTCTGGCCGGATTGTTGGGCTCTCGCCGGCCCGGGTCGTTGGAGCTGCGCCACCTGCTGGTCCGGCGATTCGGCTGGCGCAATTCCGGCGGTCTGGCTAGAAGGTTAGATTTCTTCAGTCTTGAACGTAATCTTTCATTGGAATTTAATCATGACAATGGCCAAATTTAACTGATGAAATAGTCACCTATTGTAGTAGAAGCTATTCTCAACTGAAAAAATACGGAGTGCAGTGCAGTACAAATAATATAATGAAGCATCAAGCTACCACGAGACACGCAGCCTGCTATTTTCTCAAGCTTTAATCTGAAAGAATTTGACCAGACTGACTTTGTATTGATTTGTCGCACAGGGTTCAGTTTGCCAGAGATAGCAACTGTTGTCTCTCGCACTCTGGTGTCTATGCAACTCTCAATAAGAGCCCTCTCCTTTCTTTTGTTCGACAGTGAGGAACCCAGCCGTGTCGCTTGTTAACTGAGCTTCATGCTGCCTTTGGTTTCCCCTTTTCAACCACTGCCCACCCACCACATAATGAAATAATTCACCGATGGAGCAGCCGGCCGCCCCTTCTGGAGGCTAAGGGGTCTCTGTGCATCAATTAACATTTGGTGGACTCGGTGAAAAAGCCTAGCGAAAGACTAATAGGAAGGCGAGTGTGAAATCACCCTGGCCCGGCCGCCGGTGGTGCGCACCGGTAAGTGAAAATGAGTTTCAGAAATGGGGCTGAGATGGAGGAGCGAGTGAACAGATTACCATGGATACTGAGGTAGCCTCGGGAATCGATATAAGGTGTTTTCAATGGGATGCCATTGTTTGGGCCTTATCAAAAGAAGCACTGTGTCTCGCTCGGTCTTGTTAAAAAGCTTTAATGACTTTGGCGCCACGACAAAAATGCTGTGCAATACCTCATCTAGTTATTTATCACAGAAGAAAAATTGAGAAAACTCAGGATTCTAACCTGGTAGAAGTTTGGCCAGTAGGTGCTCACTGCCAGCTCCACCTGACCCCAAGCGCGAGATGCCGGGGCAGACACGTTCCATACGGGAGTCCCCATGGGGCTGTTGTTCTCTTTGATGTAGACATTCAGATGACCAGGGTGGCTGTTGTCCCGGCCGCCGATGTAGTAATGGAAGATGACGCAGTGAGTGTCGTTTTCTCGTAGCTGGGGAGTCAGAAGTAGGGCTTTCTGTCCGGAAAAGCGTCCTGAGGTGTTGACCATCATGAAAGCTGAACCTGCAATGTAGACGACAAAGGATGACTGCAACTGGTTTCTCACTGGATGATATACAGCTGATTATTTTTGACAGCAATACGATATTTCACGACAGGACCAAGTTTGTTATGATTCGTTTTGATTCAAGTACAATTCATTCAGTGTTTTTCAACCACAGTCGCGGAAAACTACTGTGCCGTGGCGTAGTGTCTGGTGTGCCGTGGAAAATCATCCACTTTCACCTAATTGATGTAAAAATGTTTTTGAAAAATGAATCAGCCAATGCTGAGTGTCCGTGCTGTAAAACATGATTCGGATTCTGCTGGAACGGGCCGGAATGGTGCTTTGACCCCGAAAATATGACGGCAACTGTGAAAACCCACAACCTGCCTGGCTGCCACACAAGCATCTCCAAGAGGAAAACAATCTATTAACGTCAGATTGACAAACACAAGTGTTAACAACAAGCATAATAAAGTGCTTGTGTAGCGTCACCCATTTCCACCGATATGTGCATGCGCTCAGCTAACCACCCTCCCTGGCCGGGACTCCAGTTGTTGGTTCAATTGGCTGACATACAGACATGTGATCAGCATGGATAGTTAACTCTGACTAGATCAAATGCACATTTTCTGGGAGAACAAAAGAACAAGTTTGTTGAATTAATTTGATAGAAAAAAAGGCCAATGCAACAGAAAATTGATCAGATATTTAAGAGAAAGGAAAGAGTTGAAGAGACTTATTTTATTTTCTCTAATGGAGAGGTTCAGAACATCATGTTAACCCTGTAATGCCTGACCCCAGAAATAATGAACAGAAAATTCAGATTTTTTTTTTTTTCATTTTGAAATCTTTATGTGGATCTTAAACGTATTAAAAAAACTGAACGTTATTATTATTTTTGTTGTTGTTATTAAATTGCATATATATGTTCGCTAATTTGTATCATAAATGATATAATAAGCATTATATGCAGTCTTCATGGTAAAACAAATAACTAGTGAGAGTGAACACAATAAGTTTTTAAACAATTTTGTAATGAGGTCCGGAAATGCTTGTCACAAATGTGATACATTTGGCAGTATATTTTATGTGCACTTCGGAATTATTTTTGCTCATTTACCTATGTTAGGCTGCTTATTTCCTTACAATATAAAAAAAGTCAAATTTTGTGTTATCTTCCAAATATATTCCAATTTAATGTGCATAATGTAAGTCAATTATACTTATTTTGTTCATGTATATTACTTTAAAATACAATTTTGAATTCAGTTTGAAATCAGTTTCTCATGTACAGTGGGGCAAATAAGTATTTAGTCAACCACTAATTGTGCAAGTTCTCCCCCAAATATTAGAGACGCCTGTAATTGTCAACATGGGTAAACCTCAACCATGAGAGACAGAATGTGGAATAAAAAATAAAAAAAATAAAAAAAAAACAGAAAATCACATCGTTTGATTTTTAAAGAATTTATTTGCAAATCATGGTGGAAAATAAGTATTTGTTCAAAACCAAAAGTTCTTCTCAATACTTTGTTATGTACCCTTTGTTGGAAAAAATATTGGCCAAACTTTTTCTGTAACTCTTCACAAGCTTTTCACACACCGTTGCTGGTATTTTGGCCCATTCCTCTATGCAGATCTCCTCTAGAGCAGTGATGTTTTGGGGCTGTCGTTGGGCAACACGGACTTTCAACTCCCTCCACAGATTTTCTATGGGGTTGAGATCTGGAGACTGGCTAGGCCACTCCAGGACCTTGAAATGCTTCTTACGAAGCCACTCCTTTGTTGCCCTGGCTGTGTGTTTGGGATCATTGTCATGCTGAAAGACCCAGCCACGTCTCATCTTCAATGCCCTTGCTGATGGAAGGAGATTTTCACTCAAAATCTCTCGATACATGGCCCCATTCATTCTTTCCTTTACACAGATCAGTCGTCCTGGTCCCTTTGCAGAAAAACAGCCCCAAAGCTTGATGTTTCCACCCCCATGCTTTACAGTGGGTATAGTGTTCTTCGGATGCAGTTCTCCTCCAAACACGAGTACCTGTGTTTCTACCAAAAAGTTCTATTTTGGTTTCATCTGACCATAACACATTCTCCCAGACCTCTTCTGGACGATCCAAATGCTCTCTAGCGAACCGCAGACGGACCTTTCTTCAGCAGGTGGACACGTTTGGCAGTGCAGGATTTGAGTCCCTGGCGGCGCACTGTGTTAATGATAGTAGCCTTTGTTACTGTGGTCCCAGGTCTCTGTAGGTCATTCACTAGGTCCCTTCTTGGCCATAGTGGAGTTTGGAGTGTGACTGACTAAGGGTGTGGACAGGTGTCTTTTATACCGATAATGAGTTAAAACAGGTGCCATTAATACAGGTAACGAGTGGAGCCTCGTTAGACCTCGTTAGAAGAAGTAAGACCTCTTTGACAGCCAGAAATCTTGCTTGTTTGTAGGTGACCAAATACTTATTTTCCACTCTAATTTGGAAATAAATTCTTTAAAAATCAAACAATGTGATTTTCTGTTGGTTTTTTTCCACATTCTGTCTCTCGTGGTTGAGGTTTACCCATGTTGACAATTACAGGCCTCTCTAATCTTTTCAAGTAGGAGAACGTGCACAATTGGTGTTTGACTAAATACTTTTTGGCCCCACTGTATGCCTTGTTACAGCAAGCATGATGCAGTAGCCTAATGCGTGTGTACACCTGTGTTTTTTTTTTTTTTTTTTTTTGTATTTCTGTGGTTTCAGGGAAAAAAAACATAAGATTTTGGCTTTGTGGCGACCTTTTTGTCAGAGTTCCAGCAACAAATTCTAGCCACTTTCACCCGTCTGTAATCATGCAATACCCTTCCATATCAGTAGGTGTCAATAGGTAGCTAATTACTTTGTTTAGTCACGTGTATGAGGTAAGAGTGGCATTGAAGCTAGCAGCTAGCTATCGAAACTATAACGGTAAGAGCGATAGAAAAAGTTTTTCTTTTAAGGAAAGATGCTAACTCTAACACTGGACAAAATTAATTGAATGGCAGTCAAAATGAAGCCAAATTTTTCCTCTTGAGTCTCTGGTGTCAGGCAATAAGTAAAATCTTTCATTGGCATTTACACTGGACTGTCATGAATAACTGAACTTTGTCGGGATTAACTTTCATTGGGGATGCGGTGATGCCTACTCCAATACAAAGAGCCCAGGTGTCACACTGAGTGGTGATTGTAATGTGTTTTCCTTTGTGTTTGTTTGATTCCCATGCGATCCACGACTTTCTATTCTTAATATAGGTTACAGAAATTAATTTTTACATTTTTTGCTAGTGGTGTGCCTTGGGATTTTTTTTTAATTGAACAAGGTGTGCCGTCGCTAATAAAGGTTGTAAAACACTGCATCAGATCAATTTAATATACAGTGGTACCTCTACATACAAAGCTAATTCATTCCAGGACCATGTTTGTATGTTGAAATGGTTGAATGTCGAGCAGGATTTTCCTATAAGAATACATTGAAATTATATTAATTCGTTCCACAGCCAGAAAACCTACAGTAAATCCTTAATAATAACTGCTGGTACTATTACAAAATGGCAATTAGACATAGGAAAACAAATAAATAACAAACAAAAATCGGAATTAGAATATAATAATTCCTGTAATCAGGTAACGCATCGGGTTCTAATGTGGGTAATTTGTTTTGCGTGCTGTACCTGAACGCACCGCGTGGCTGATGTGACAGTAAGATAGGTGCGGTAGAGATTTTACTTTCTCTTTTAATGTGCTCATATTTTTGCCGTCAACTGCGGCTGGCAGTAGGCATGTTGTGTTGCACAAGTTCTGAAATAGATGATTAAAAACCTGATGAAGCTGGCGATTTCTTTGGCGATGTTACCACAATAATAATTGTCACCATAACTTATAAAGACTAGCGAACGTATTGTCGAGCCGGTTCACGGACGCGCACACCATGCTCATATTTTATCATTTCCATTTTCATTTCAATGGTAAGCTCTTTTTTTTTTTTTTTCACCACCTGCATTAATCTTCTCGGGACCCATGTTGATTTCTCTCACAAGAAAATCCACCGTGAATCCGTCTTGCGGGAAAACAAACCAAACTGCGGCGCTGTCACAAATCGTCGTATTTCGAGCATGCCGTCGAATTTAAAAACAAATGGCGAGTCAAATATTACATCAGATGTCGAAAAGATCATGAGTCAAAGCGATCGTTTGTCGAGGTACCACTGTATGTGGCGGGAAAACACAGTCAAGGCTGAAAAAGCAGTTTCTGTTCTCGCACCCCTCTTTAAAAGAAACTGCTGTATTTTAAGCCAAAAGAACTGTTGTGTCTGATAGAACAATATGTCTATATGCTGCCTTAGCAGATTCATGGCGCATTAAGTCCCCAAACTATTTTTAATTCGTCCGTTTTACCCTGAAAACCCCTGTTTACAGACGTCGCGCAACCGCTTTTGTTTCAGCCCAGCCATAAAAAGAAGGTAAGTAATTATATTTATTATTCAAAATGTGTCACCTTTATCTTAGAATCATTAATTTATGTCTAATATTTCGTTTAAAAAAAAAAAAAAAAACTACTTTAAAAATTATTTACTTGCATATTTTAAAGTTTTAAACAAATGACATCACAATGACAAAATTGGCGTCTGTAAAAAAGTCACAGATATGTACCTCATAACTGTCACTTAATTGTATTTTTTTCCGTTACTGTCGCATTTTCCCCATAATGTTAGATAAATAATCGATCCAAACAAAGAAAAATCGAGGAAAAAAAAAAAAACGTTTAAAAGGGTGAATATATGAAAATGAAAATCTAGATTACTCCTTGACGTCTGCGATTTCTGCATCGCGACCCTTGTTATATTACCATGTTTCACCCATAAAATCCCGGAAAAATCCAGCTGTGGCCATTCACATCTGTGTCTTGACACTCGATGATACATGCTATATGGAGTTTTTGTATCGAAACAAGGTAAGGTCACGATAATATCTTGTTAAAATCATGGCGTCTTTAATTCTGCTCTCGCGTGCTCTAACCTCCAGTTAGGGTTTTGCTGTTTAATTTTTTTTTTTTTTTTTTTTAAATGCCCTCCTATTCAAAAAATTGTTTCCTCAGAAAATTGACATTTTAAGCTTTCCAATGATGTATCACACGTGCAAATCAGACAATTTTGAAATTTGACCAAATTGGGGGTCTCAGAGCAGAACTTCAAGTCACCTTAGTGTTTTCCGCCATATACACAAATGACAGATTCAAATCAAAATGGCAAAATTGCAGTATATTTTTGGGTAATTGACTCTTAACTCTCTTTTGGGTGGTTCTACCTAATGATAAAAAGCTGAAAAGTTTGAGATGAAACTATCTTAGGGATCTCGTAAACCTGCATGTTTTTTGTAAAAGTCAGCCCTCAGTCCCAGTTTGACTTTTCTTGAAATTTAAGGGTGAGGTCGTTTGCTATTTGGGTATCAAGCATGTATGTATACTGTATATTTATAAGGGTGCTCTGTCGACATGTACACATGACAGAATCTCCTTCCCTCCCAACCCCCCCCAACATTCAGCTCATTATCTGAACTTGGAGACAGACGGAATCGTCGAGCCTTACAAGCGCGGCACAACAAGACAAGCAGGGCGCGCTCGACTCATTGACTGAACAAATAGGCTATTGTGAGAGAGCGCCCGTCCGAGGCCGCCAATGCACTCTTTTTAGCTCCTCCGCAACCGAGCCCATCGCTAGATGTTGAGTTTTACAACAGAGATTCTCAAAGTTCAGCTCCACTACACACAGTCTTGCAAACAGGACGATGACAAAAATGAATGTGCCGTCTTGTTAGTTTGCTAGTGTAATACTTCTCACTTGTGTTTTATTGGCACCATAGGAGGAACATTAATTTAACTTTTAATATCCAACCCAAGCAATAAAATCTTAACGGGGGCACATATTGATTTGCCATCAATTCATCCGGCTCTCTCAATATAGGAAAACAGTCCCAGCAAAAATCATCTTTAGGTTGGCTTGTTGTGTACTCTTATTAATGGTAATAGCCAGAGAAGTCAATTTATCAGGAGATAAGAGCATTTTCTCATTAAGGCACTCGGTTCTTGGGATGTCTCTGCAGACTTATGAACTAGCTTACAGTAATTATGCCTTTAATTTAGAGCTAGTACGATAAGATTCCTTCATTCAGCGGTAATAGTGCATAATGTATGTACTGTAGGGCTGCGGCTATCGATTATTTTAGTAGTCGATTAATCGATGAACCGTTAGTTCGAATAATCAAGTAATCTGATAAGGAACATGAAAAATTTAATTACCTGATCTGAGCCTAAAACGGTATAAAAAGAAATAAATGAAGATCTATGTACAACAAAAGAACAATTGGCTAAGTTACATAGCAAATGTCTGCTAGTTTAAATGCTATTAAATGCTAACTTTTTTTTACAATGCTAACAAATGGATCAGACATATTCCCACAAAAAAATACTAAATATACCTATAAACTGAATTACGAATGCATTAAAAAAAATAAAATAAAAAAAAAACATTCGCTCAAACAAAAACTTAGCTTATGTTGGGCTTAACAGAGAGCACCTGGATTCAGCCATGTGAAATGAGGCAGACTAAAAGGCAGTGTATCCACCAAAATCAATAAAACTAAATGCAAAAACTTCAAAAAATAAACTATTACAACACCACTTTACGAATACTCGAAGCAGCAAAATTTAATTCAAATCTTTTTTACTAATCGAATAAAGATGACACCAAAAGTTGTTTTAATAGCGCTCAGAATTTTCTCCTGCTATATGTGGGGAAGACAGAAGTGATTATTTTTGGGCCAAAAAAGAAAAGGTCAAAAATATGTTTTATGTTGTGAATCAACTGTTAAAGTTGTTAAAATTGCTCCCGTTTTTGCATTAGTTTCCTTCTGTCTTCTTTCAACATGTTAGAGTTTTAAAACTGTTTCATCATTTAAAGATAGATTCAAGTCAAGATTTTGCCAATTTAGGAGTATTTTAGATTAAAAGATACTAAAGTTCGCGAGGAAGGTTTGCTACAACAGAGCCTTTCTGAGAAGTCTACAACTTCAAAATGGTGGCTGTTTATTAACGCCGTCATCTGTCATTTCGCATGTAGTTCTATAAGCTTTTGATATCTAGGCGTAGATTGTAGGCTGTCAGCTACAGTCAGGAAATATTGAAGCCACCTACCCTAGCATCGTTTGCTACAGCGTCACAACACTCTTCTCTCTCAATGTCTCTGACTTTTTTCGCGTCATTCAACCAACATAGTAACGCATCGTAACTAGGGTTGTTCCGATCATGTTTTTTTGCTCCTGATCCGATCCCGATCGTTTTAGTTTGATTATCTGCCGATCCCGATATTTCCCGATCCGATTGCTTTTTTTTGCTCCCGATTCAATTCCAATCATTCCCGATAATTTTTCCCGATCATATACATTTTGGTAATGCATTAAGAAAAAAATGAATAAAACTCGGACGAATATATACATTCAACATAGAGTACATAAGTACTGTATTTGCTTATTATGACAATAAATGCTCAAGATGGCATTTACATTATTAACATTCTTTCTGTGAGAGGGACCCACGGATAGAAAGACTTGTAATTCTTAAAGGATAAATGTGACTTTGTATATTGTGACTAAATAATGCCATCTAGTGTATTTGTTGAGCTTTCAGTAAATGATACTGTAGCCATTTAATTGTTCTGCCCAAATGCATGATGGGAAGTGCAACCATGACTGTGCGTAGTGGCACCAATTGATATATCTTCTCTGCGTTGGGAAATAACATAGGGTGTTAAGAAATAGATCAACCACTACCTTTGTTCCCCACATTGCTTCTCACGATATTTCTAATTATTGAGAGAGGGATTTGAAGGATTTAGCCAATTAAAAAAAGGCTCCAAATACTGCCAAAATTCACTTTACTCATTTCACCTCTGCCTATTACCTCTATATATAGATAAAACGGAGCCATTATAGATTGAACGCGACAATGCGTGAGTCGGTCGTGCAGCGCATGCGGTAATTGCTTTAAATATTTTAACGTGATTAATTAAAAAAAAAAAAAATTACCGCCGTTAACGCGATAAATTTAATAGCCCTATTTTAAGCCAAAACTAAAGACTCTGGATGAGTGTAAGACATTTTGTCTGTAACGTTAAATACAATTAGAAAACGATTCAATTAAAAAATATACATATATATTAAAAAAAGGCATGTCTGATATTTTTTTTGCCGATCCGATACTTTGAAAATGACGTGATCGGACGCAATCGGCATCCCTTTAATCGTAACGCAGGACATCTTTAATCGTAACGCACATTGTCTCGTTGCCGAAACGGTGAGAAAATCCGAACGGAGGGAGAAAAAAAAAACGTAATGTACGAAAAAGGTACAGATTTTGAATGTATGCCGTACACATTTAAAAGTCAGTGCTCACTTGTACAAATTACGCTGAACCCGTACAACTTGACAGGTATGTGTAAAGCACTTTGAATTGCCTTGTGTTGTATTGTGCTTTACAAATAAATTTGCCTTGCCTCTAGAAATGTACACATATTTTAGTGACTATGGATCAGAGTATTTGGACATAAGAGACTTGTGTTAAACCTTCCACAATGTAAAAATTGTCTCCAGTTACTTCGACATGATTCTTGCATTTAACTGCTTGGTTGGGAAGGGAAAGACTTGAATTGTCTCTATGGATTTTATTTTGTAATAGTTTCTAATACAGAAGAATCAATAGCGATTACACTAATGACAATATGAGGTACTTAAGTAAGCAGTGACGTTTGCTGGGGGTATTACATCATTTTTGTGTTCCCTCTTTTGGGAGCCATTTCAAGCATGGGGAAATAGAACTTGGTTGAGTTAGACAAAACAAATTTGAGGGATGCCTGTTCTTAGCACTGATGAGATGCCTTAATTAGCAAGTAACCCTCTTTGGGGGGGTGCGTCATATTACTTTGCAGCTCTATCACATATTTACTCCCAAAAGTCTTGAGTGTAAGATTGAATTACTCTATCTCAACAACTAGTAAATTTTTATTTTTCTCTTCAGTTGATGCTGTATTTTAATGGGAAAAATACATTGTGCAATTTAAGAATGTATGTTCTGTGCAACAGGGCCATTTCCATGGCTACCAAGCAAACTGGTGGATGGAATAGCTCCCGAGATCACCTAACTCAGTCAGTTTTCTAAACTTTTTTGGTTGTGTTTGATGAATAAGTTATGCAACACATGCAGCACGCCTAAGGAGAAGTTGGAAATGGCCATCTGGAATGGAAAGGTTGGATCTGGAGACTAGCTGAGCATTTTGAGCCAAAGACCGCAACACCTCTAAGTGCTCCAAATGAGAAAAAAACGCCCTAATTACAACGGTTCCATTGTGGCCCATTGCTGTCATTTGCATTCAGTTTGCCTCTGATTAATTCATCATTATTTCTGAAACGGGAAGCCGAACTCCAACGAGGGCTAATTTTGAGGCGTTTCAGGTGTCGTCTGACGTGTGACAGAGGCTGATGTTTCCCTAATAACTCTCGGCCATCTGCCGCGAGGCAAGGCTTCAACACCTCTCAACGACTTGATGAATTGTTGATTTGCGGATTGTGTTGCAAAGTCGAAAGTCCGCAACGACGCTTTTGCACAGCAGCAAAGCCCCTTTTGTTTGGTAATTAGGGAGAAAAATATCAATGACGTTACCCTCATTGTATCATATCCCCTCTTAATTAATGAATAAATAAAAATTGGTGGACATATAAAAAATTGAGTTTTTAATTTTGTGCATTGGGGTGTAACGGTACACAAAAATCTCAATTCGGTATGTACCTCGGTTTTGAGGTCACGGTTCAGTTCATTTTCGGTACAGTAAGAAAACAAAATGCAAAATATAAATGTGCAAGTTGTTTATTACACACCTTTGTGCTTTCAACAATAGGAACATTAGACGATACAAAGCTAGAATTCTGCTCAAAAAGTAGCGGGTATTTAAAGATAATCCGACAACAATTTGCCTTTCAGACTCCGCGTACTGGTCAGCTTTCTTTCTGAAAGAAAGAAGAAAAAAGAAGTCCTGTGCTAAAGAGAAAAGCAATCCCAATGACAAAGATTTTAACATGTATTTTACAAATGAAATGCCTCAATGAATCTTTTTTTTCCCCCTTATGAACGGTTTTCTACAGCCTGATTGGTGGATTTTCTCAAGTTAAAGTGCCACACAGAAATGAATAAATTTAATTGTGTAAGCAGGATCTGTGTATTATTATTATTTAATTACAGGTATTTTAGCTCATTTCAATTTATTTTATTTAAATGGGCTATTATTTATTTTATTATGTGTTTATATTTTACAAATGTGATGTAATATTCATTTATATTGTATATTTTATGTCGTATAACTTTGGTTCTGGTTTTTGATTCTGTGAATATTAGTTCCTACTAGTTTTGTTGTGGTAGGAGGGTTTTGTATTGAACACGGGGCCGTGTTGGCTATTATCATAGCAGAGAAGACAGCAGTAAATCAACAAAGACAAGTCAACTGTGCCCCGATCTACCACTCAAAGGCTGATGGACTCAAAAAGTGGGTTACGATTGCATATTAGTTTGAAAATCGACCGGAACTACCGTATTTTTACACAAGTGACTTCCGGTCTGTCCAATCCGAGCTACCGGTAGTAGTATTCAGTGTTTCCCCTAGGATTTTTTGAAGCTGTGGTGGTGGGCTGCATCGGAGTCGGACAGCCTCACCATGTCGTGCCACAGCGAATTTTTTTTTCTTCATTTTTTCCCCCAAGAAGAACCATAACAAAGATATATTTGAAATATTTCATTAGCCAGGCTAATGTTGTACCTCTCAGCTACAGTACATGTATGTAAAATGCGTAGCTGATTACAGCTACGTTACCCGATGTACTAATGCGACTTTTTTTCTCGTGGCAATAGTACTACTTACATCTCGTAGTGACTCAGGGTTGGCGACCCAAACTGATGAAAGAGCCATATTTGACCCCAAAAAAAAAAAAAAAAAAAAAAAAACTGATACAGTATGTCTGGAGCCACAAAAAATTAAAAGCCTTGTACAAGCCTTATAATTATCGATACTAGCTATATTAGCCTACTATAGAAATGACTAAGTTGGCTAGAAATACGTAATTAGCCTTCATGATTAAATGTTTATTTTCCCTGCAGTGGATCCTATAGAGAATGACGCACCACGTGACTACTCTGTTGTACTATGCCACCACAAGTTTAACTTCATTACAATATTAATGAATTGAAAGAATGTTTGTGTCATGTTTGTCCTCCTAGAAATCCTATTAAAACAAAAAAATATATTTCCCTCCCCCATCTTTTTCCATTTAAAAAAAAAAAAAAAAAAAAAGCTCCGAAGCATCGCTACAGAGCCGCATGCGGCCCGAGAGCCGCGGGTTGCAGACCACCGTCGTAGTCCTCCTTTTTCCTTTTATTTGACCCTCATAAGTACTACATTACCACAACAATAACAGTCCTTCTGTCAACTGACCCATTTAAAGCACTGGGGGAATTCTAATAGCCGTGTAAAGAGTTTTACTTGATTCGGTGAGAAGGTGAATAGTTTTCCCCCCGTTGTTCGTAAACTAAATTTCCACACAAAGGCACGTCGAGGTACCATTAACTTAGCAAGGAGAGGTATGAGAGTCATTTTTCGAGTGTCCCAGAGCTCGCGAAATTTGGGTGGGGGGGGCGCATTTATCAAAGTTTCGTCAGCCGTAATTGTCTGAAGTTGGCGCGCCGGTGTTGTGCCGAAAAATAGCCACTCCACGTGAAATTTCCCTGACGGGAGTGCCCACACGTCACTCGTACAAACAGCCTTTTCTTACCAATCGATGGAACCAGAAACGACGTTCTTGTACCGTGAATATGTATCATTTTACTCTGCTTGAACTGATAAATCGTTTACTGTGACCAACGCTCTGAAAATAGAGCAAGGCTTTATTTTGGGCCCCGCCTCTCCGCAGTCTCTCAGCGCAAGTTAGTCAAAGTTTGCTTTCCGTCCAAGACGGCCGTCCACCGCTCACTTTCGCCGAAAAGTCCGATCCAAATTATTGTAATGCCCCGGATATGGGCAAGAAGGAGAGAAGTCTGTATTTGCTTACCCACTTTATTGTGGTAACAATAATAAAGAAAAACAATAACAAAATAACAGCGGGCTGCTACGACATGCGACCGCTATCTCTCGCTATCTCGCTCGTTCTCCCTTTCTTCCTACTCGTTCCCCTTGCGTCTCTTAAGGGGGGGCCTGCATAGTTACGAACATTAGGCTACAATACACAATGAATAGGTGTCCGCTGAACTCCTCCCACTCGGCTGCCGCTAGTTTGAAGCGGCCTTAAAAAATTTTTTTTATTTAAATAAATAAATAAAATACATCTCATTTGCCAGGCGTGGCGGCTTTCATTTTAGTGTGGCGGTGCGCCACAATCTGTTGAATATAGGGGAATCCCTGGTATTGACGCAGGAGGGTCGCGTCTCACGTCATATAATAAACTCTGCCGTTCTTTTCGCGTGCGTCGTGTTGAGCCGCTTCTGAGACGTGTCTAACACGTGGCCGCACTGCGACTGGTGTGCATTGGCTGATTGACTTTAACGCCCACGTTTCACTGCGTTCTCGCGTCAGCCACGTTGTCGCGCCGTTGACGTTTCTGGGTTATACTGTTGTACCGTGTTGGTCCTCATTATAGTAGAGAAGATGGATAAATATAATCTACACAAAGAAACTGTACCCGATCGACTCACAGCCTCGAAAAGTAAGGGTTAAATTACGTCAGAAACTTGTTCGGTACGCCTACAGTCCGAACAGAGCACCACGTACCGAAACGGTTCAATACAAATACATGTACCGTTACACCCTTATTGTGCATACAAATAAATAGTTAGGTCTCCGGATTACCTGCCCACCCATCATGTGTGAATCTAAACAATCAAGTAAATGTTTTTGTTTACATCTTTAAATTTGTGAATAAATTTCAGAAGTGGTCAGCATGTCTGCCTCACATTTCTTATTGATTTCTTTCAGGGAACCACGGATAGAAATACTTGTAGTTTTTAAAAGATAAACGTTAGTATGAGTTAAAATAATTTGATATTAAAACCCCTCTTGATGTTTTCGTTCTTATACAATTTGTAAAATTAGTTTAACTAGTAGACTGGGTTACCCTGCCGGGCTTCCGGAGTATCAATTTGAACCCGAAAGGAACATTAAAGACAGCACAGTCGATATTTCACAAAATAAGCAGCAAAAGCAAAATGAACAGGAAAGACTGGATGAGACGAGACGAGAGTAGGACAAAACCGGCGTTCTGCCAAAATGTACTACACCGGCGAAACGTGCTAGAAGAGGCAAATCTGGCACCCAAAGTACTACAGTGCGCTTTCAGCTTGTTTTGTTTAGATGCATACAGAAAACATACGACAGATGCCTTTAAAAAAATACTTAAACATCGTAATATCAAATAAGGGTGGTCTAAATACGCTACGTGACTAAGGTGGTCAACAGATCAACAATCTGCTTTAAAGCTACCGCAAGAAAACACAATGCTTAAACGTATGAGAGGCAAAGTCTTTTGAGGCCATGAAAAGTTAATTGGACCACAGCCATCTCCCCAGTGCCTTTGCCTGACATGCAGCCCCATATTGTCAAGGACTGAGGTAATTTTGATGTCTTCACCTTGTCCAATGCAGATTATTGACAAGGTGATGATGCTTGAACTTTGGTTTGGTGCTGTTCCAGTGAGATTTATAAAGATGACTGCCTGAGCAAGACATCAAAATTTCCTCAGTCCTTGATGATATGGGGCTGCATTTCAGGCAAAGGCACTGGGGAGATGGCTGTGGTTAAATCTTCAATAAATGCACAAGTTTACATTGAAATTTGAAACAGCTTTCTTCACCCTTCAATTGAAAAAATGCTCGTCATTTTCTAAGATGACAATTCATCATGCCACAAAGCTAAAACTGTTAAAGCATTCCTTGGAGAAAGACTCATCCAGTCAATGTCAAGGCCTGCAAATAGCCCAGATCTCAACCCTATTGATAACTTGTTGTGGAAATTGAAAAAAAAAAGGTCCACAGCAAGGCTCCAACCTGCAAGGATGATATGGCAACTGCAATCAAAGAGAGTTGGCACCAAATTGATGAACAATACTCATCAAGTCCAAGCCTCAGAGACTGCAAGCTGACATAAAAGCCAGAGGTGGTGCTACTAAATACTAGAGATGTGGTTTGATTGTTATTTCTTTGTTTGTTGTTTGTTTGTTTTTTATGCATTCCTTTTAGTGTTTCTTAATGCTGAAGAGTTGCGCTTTTGAACTAATTCATTATTTTTTCAAGCTTTTGATCAGAGTTTCTTGTACATGATAAAATATCTGAGTGAGTGCTCGTCCGAGACTGGTGATTCCATACTTTTTGCTGGGGGTTGTAAAATACTCAATAAAAACAAAAATAGTAAGTACTCAGCACTTTTAATCAAAGTGCGCATGTGTTGGATGTCTCGCATCGTAAAAAAAGACAAGCAACAAAGGGATCGAGAATACAAACTGTCAAATGTCAGTCAATATCTCGGCAAGCTGCCTAGGATCGGTTTAAAGAAACTGCTGATGAGCTGGAATGGCGTACCGCATGCAACACGTCACTTCCGCTCATTAATATTCATGACATTAGCTACTGTTGCTAAGTAGGAACAACCCACTGTTTGTCCCTAATAGGAAATGAATGGAAATTGTGTATGAAGGAGACGTTTACAGAGCTAAACCTACCAATTCTCTCCGAAAATGATGTGCTTGGTGCCAAATTTACTGGAAAAGATGTGGAAGAACATAAAAATGTTCAGTTAAAGAGATGGCCTGAGTGTCGAAGGCTGAAAAAGACGAAAAAAAACGAGCCGACCTAAGCATAGCCTTAGCTTTTTTATCGACGTGACTGACAATGACATTCTCCTGTTTCAACAAGCTATCCTTTACCATCAGCCCTGTCTTTCTTATATATCCGCTGGTTGTCCTACATCTCTGACCGTTCTTGGGGGTAATTTAGTTAGCTTTGTGTAGCTACCACAAATGCTACTCAGTGACAGCCAACGAACACTTAATTTTTTCATTGATAACAAATCTTAATTCTATAATTTATTTACACTTCCCCCTTACTAAAGTTGTTTTTTTATATACATACAGTATATATATAACAAACGGTAACAGTGGCAGTCAGATACCATTGTAATTCTTTTCAGGTCATTCATTGTCAGAAGCAGTACGGCACGACGTTACGCTAAAAAAATAAGTTAAAAATATAAAAAAGGCTTACCTCTTTGTCCTCTGAAAGACCATGCTAACCCAACAAAATGTTTACTCCGTATGAAATGTGAATGGATTCACCGAGCTAGTGTTAAAGTCCGCGCTGAGTTGATTTGGTCTTCACATTTTTCCCTCCCGAGTTTTTGGTTTCCGGAAACGTATGAAGAAAACATCCGTCATGTGTCGTAATGTCTAGAGTCGTTTCTCCAAGTTCCAAAAAAGCAATGTGTGACCGGCATGTTCGTTTTTGAAAGATTACCGGAGAAAAGTAGCACAAATTACGTTGTATCTATGCGAGGGCGGGTCTATAATGTCCCACTTGGGCTTTACTTCCGCTTTACGATGCGATGTCACGGTCTAAAAATAGCATCCGTGCGGTACGCCATTGGATGAAGGTACAACGTCTGGAACTCATCCAACGGCTCTGTAACAAAACACTCTGACCAGCAGCATAATGTGACAAAATCATGCCAGTTATCATACTAGCTTGCTTACTAGCATAACTGCTTGCAAGCTTGCACAGCCACTCTCCCATTCCAGGCCAACCACGTCATCACCCCGAGCGACCATTGCGCACATAAAACATGGCGCCATCCGTAGGTCAGAACATGTACTAAATGTTATAGATTTTTAAATCAATGGCAATATTTGATGTGTCTCTAATAACATATTTTAGTAAAAGAGAACAATTGTGGCTTATTAGACCCTACTAGTCTTCAAGTCCGAGGTCCCCTTTAATAATATTTATTAATAAATTTGTCTTAAGTACCATAATAGCTGCCAGGGTTGCATGGTGCTAGCAACCAAGCACTGCCTTAAAGAGCGGAAATCTGCAAGTGGCTAACACATCAAATCGCAGTGGATTTATTGATGCCACAGAGACATACAGTAAGCGTTTCTATGAAAGGGTTATGGTAAAATTAAATGAAGCTCCTTTCAGCTTTTGCTATATCTGAACTCAACTTGGATTGTTCAGCCTTGGCAAGCATCTTCACTATACTATGTTAAGTCAAAGTATTCTTAGTGACAGCAAATTAGCAATCAAGTGATGGGCCAGTCTACCCGAAAATGAAAGAAAACACAGACACACACACAGACACACACACTTTTCCCTGTCAATTAGCTGCCATCTGAGCACCTTCGCCATTGTTACCAATTTCCATTCACTCTTCCGCCCCCGATGACCTAGCACAATGTGTGGAGCCAATGCTACCACCACCAGCTAATTAGTGCGTGAAAAGAACACGACCGAATGATAATGACACTATGTTAATGCTGTGCTAATGCATTTCTGGTGTATTTTTAAGAAAATATGTCCCCTTAATGCTGGCGTGTTGGAGATCAATTAAAAATGGAGTGAGCTCTAATGCCTGCTTGACTTGGCTCTTCGGAAAATCAGATTTCTTATCATTACAAATGTAGGCCACCTTCACCTTCCATTACAATGACGAGGTGCAGAACGCACGCGGCAAGGCTATAAAAAATGGATTAAAAAAAAAAAAAAATGAAGTGCCCCTCCACTCCACATGAAACTGACGGAAGAGAATTATTTGGCTTTTTAGTTTGATTAGTATTTTGATCAAATTTGATTGATCGTGTGAAATTCGTTTTGGATAAATCTGGTCACAATAATAAAATCGATTATATTACTACTTGTATCCTTTTCTGTAATGATACATTTGAGTAGTGCTACAACGATTAATCGATTAACTCGAGTATTTGATTATAAAAAAATATTCGTTTAATTAACGTGGTGTTGTAAAGCTTTATTTTGAAAGTGTTTGCATTACGTTTTATTGATTAGGGTGGATACACTACCTTCTGGTCTGCCTCATTTCAAATGGCTGAATCAAACTGCTCCCTGTTCAGACCAACGTAAGCTAAGTTTTTGTTTGAGCTCATGTTTTTAATGCATTCGTAATTTAGTTTATAGGCATATTTAGCCATTTTTTGTGGGAATATGTGTCCGAACTATTTGTTAGGAGCATTGTAAAAAAAATATTTAAATTTTTTTAGCATTTTATAGCATTTAAGCTAGCAGACTTTTGCTATGTAAGTTAGCCAATTGTTCTTTTGTTGTACATAGATCCTTATTTTTTTTAATACAGTTTTTGGCTCAGCTCAGGTATTTTAATTTTTTGTGCTCCTTATCAGATTACTCGATTATTCGCACTAACTAGTTCTTCAATTAATCGACTACTAAAATAATCGATAGCTGCAGCCCTACATCTGAGTGATTCATTGTTTCATTTCTGAAAAGACCAAATCAGGCTGAGGCCAAACATTGATCTCATGATTTAGGGTTCAATTTGTTCTTGTACACTATCGATACATCAGTGTCAAATATCTATCATTTTAAACGATCCTTGGAACCAAATATCAAAAACATCAATGTATCTTATATGTTAACAATGAAATATCACATAAATGTGGAGAAGGGACAAAATATTGACATCTCAATGTTTACGACACTTATAGTTTCCAAATACGACCAATTGTCGATCAGATTGAAGTACAGGTGTAATCAATTATCTATCACGTTTAAGTATACGAATTTTGTTTTAGGAAATAGTATTTATACACAAACTCCAAAATAAAAATTTATGGTTATAACAACCTATCATGTTATTTTCATTTATGATACAGTACTTGTGGAAGTATTTGTGCATAAACTTAGCAAGTAGTGACTTCATATTAAATAAAAAAATGTAACGGTAATGATCAAAGTGTACAGTTAGAATGTATTTAGATGAATTTGGACGCGAGTGATGCTCTGAGCAGAAGATATAATTTGCAATAATGATGAGAGCTCATTATTTCTCCTGCGCTCAGGTCCTGAACTTGGAGAAAATCATTATGTGTGCAGCGGTGGGTGGTGGAGATGGGGAGGTGCTGAATGAAAATGAAGGGGCGCTCTTTAAACCCCAAATGCCTTCAGGTCTCATTTGCTCATAAAATTCCAAAAGGGTCGCGATGGCAAAAAAGCGTGGTTGCCACTCGGGAAATGTCAATGAAGACAGGGCCATTTCTGAGTGTCACCAATCAAAACGGCTTCGGCTCAGGCTGCGAATGTGGACCAACATGAAAGGCGGCCTGATGAAAAAGACTGCATACGTGCTCACCTCAAACCGTCAATCAGGACCACCAATACGGCCCGCTTACTTCATTTACGCTCAACCATTAACCCCTTTTTAAAAGTCTGTACTGTACCTTTCCAAAGTTTTTAACAATGGATGTCCCGGATTTTTTTTTTTGCTATAAAGAAAGACGAGAAAGGTGTCAAATGACCCCGATACCAAACTGACTACTTGGCTTTGTCAAACCATAGACCACTCAAGCAAGCAATCAAGCAGCTTAGGTGTGAAGGGGGGGGTTCACTCTGGATAGCTGCTATTAGCATCTTGAATATTTGTAAATCCAGGGCTCCCTTTGCTTTGTCAAACACGGAGGAACATGGAGCTGGCCAGTCGCCGTGTTCTACAATATGATTGGCATGGCAGGACTCAGTGCATATGTGGTGTATCAGGCATGCACCGGAAGGCAAGAGAGACGGGTAGATTTCTTGGTGGGTCTTGCAAAGGAATTGGCTCACTCACATGTGGGCGCAAAGAATGCGCAGAAGGAAAAATTGCTTCAGCAACAACCTCCAACACCTAGCCCCCGGAAAGGAGCGAAGTTTCATATGTCACCACATGAAAAATATTTCGTTTTTGATCACACCGTCCCTTGTACTGTACGTAGGCAAACTGCAGCTTTTGGAAGATGCAAAAAAGGTTGTCCGTGTGATTGCCTGCTTGAGCGGTCCACTGTCCAACAAAGCCAAGGCACCCCTCCTTGCAAACACTGAAGATGCTAATTGGAGCAATCCAACTCTGTGGTTTTGCGAGTGTGAATGAGAATGAATAATGAGGACCTCAATGCTCACAAAGATACGCTGATTAGGGTCAGATGACCCTTCTCTGGATACAAAAGGGATTTGTATAAACTCATCCACCCTTGGTAATTCTAATAAAATTTAAGTTGTCTAACGATTTACAGTCTTGTTGAAGTTACCGACGTACTTCCGCTTTACTTTTGTCTTTCTGCGCGCAACTTCCATTTTGCACATTCTAGAACCAAAGCAACAATGGCCCCTGAGTTGCCCTCAAAAAGACAATTTGGAAATCCCGCATCATATTAATACTTCCAATAATCTTAAAATGCTAAGGGTGTAACGGTACATGTATTTGTATTGAACCGTTTCGGTACGGGGTGCTCGGTTCGGACTGTAGGCGTACCGAACGAGTTTCTGACGTAATGTAACCCTTACTTTTCGAGGCTGTGAGTCGATCGGGTTACAGTTTCTTTGTGTAGATTATATTTACTCAATCTTCTCTACTATAATGAGGACCAACACGGTACGTCAGGATAACCCAGAAACGTCAACGGCGCAACAACGTTGCCACCGCGAGAACTCAGTGAAACGTGGGCGTTAAAGTCAATCAGCCAATGCACACCAGTCCCTGTGCGGCCGCGTGTTAGACGCGTCCCAGAAGCGGCTATACAAGACGCACGTGAAAAGAACGGCAGAGTTTATTATTTGACGCGAGACGCGACCCTCCTACGTCAATACTACTACCGGATCGGGCAGACCGGAAGTCACTTGTGTAAAAATACGGTGGATCCGCTCGATTTTCAAACTAATATGCAATCGTAACCCACTTTTTGAGTCCATCAGATCTCTTGAGTGGTAAATCGGGGCACAGTTGACTTGTGTTTGTTGATTTACTGCTGTCGTCTCTGCTATAATAATAACCAACATGGCCCCGTGTTCAATACAAAACCCTCCTACCACAACAAAACAAGTAGGAACTAATATTCACATAGGAACTAAAGTTATATAACATAAAATATGCAATGAATACTACATCACATTTGTAAAATATAAACACATAATAAAATAGTAGCCCATTTAAATAAAATAAATTGAAATGAGCTAAAACACCTGTAATCAAATAATAAGAATTAAAGATGTCCCGATCGATCGGCCGTGTCATTTTCAAAGTATCGGAATTGGCATGCCTTTTTTTTTATATATATATATATATTTTTTTTTAATTAAATCGTTTTCTAATTGTATGTAACGTTACAGACAAAATGTCTTACGCTCATCCAGCGTCTTTAGTTTTGGCAAAAGTAGGGCTATCAAATTTATCACGTTAACGCCAGTGATTAATTTTTAAAAAATTAATCACGTTAAAATATTTAACGCAATTAACGAATGCCCTGCACGACGCACTCACGCATTGTCACATTCAATCTATAATGGCGCCATTTTACCTATATATAGAGCTAAAAGGCAGCGTAAACTGAGTAGAGTGAATTTTGACAGCCTTTGGAGCCTTTTTTTAAGTGGCTAAAGACTTACAATCCCTCTTTCAACAATTACAAACATCGTGGGAGGCAATGTGGGGAAGAAAGGTAGTAGTTATCCTTTCCTTATCACCCTATGTTTTTCCCAACGCAGAGAAGATATATCAATTGGTGCCACTACGCACAGTGATGGTTGCACTTCCCATCATGCATTTGGGCAGAACAGTTAATGGCTAGAGTATCATTTACTGAAAGCTCAACAAATACACTAGATGGCAATATTTAGTCACAATATACAAAGTCACATTTATCCTTTAAGAATTACAAGTCTTTCTTTCCGTGGATCCCTCTCACAGAAAGAATGTTAATAATGTAAATGCCATCTTGAGGATTTATTGTCATAATAAACAAATACAGTACTTATGTACTGTATGTTGAATGTATGTATATATTCGAGTTTTATTCATTTTTTTCTTAATGCATTACCAAAATGTATATGATCGGGAAAAATTGAATTGAATCGGGAGCAAAAAAAAAAAAAAAAAAAAAGCAATCGGATCGGGAAATATAGGGATTGGCAGATACTCAAACTAAAACGATCTGGATCGCATCGGGAGCAAAAAAACATGATCGGAACAACCCTAATAAGAATAATACACAGATCCTGCTACCGCAATTAAATTTATTAATTTCTGTGTGGCGCTTTAACTTGAGAAAATCCACCAATAAAGCTTTTGAAAACCCTTCATAAGAAAAAAGAATGATTCATTGAGGCATTTCATTTGTAAAATACATGTTAAAATCTTTGTCATTGGGTATTGTTTTTCTCTTTAGCATGGGCCTTCTTTTTCTTCTTTCTTTCAGAAAGAAAACTGACCAATACGCGGGGTCTGAAAGGCAAATTGTTGTTGGATTTTTATCTTTACATACCCGCTACTTTTTGAGCAGAATTCTAGCTTTGTATAGGCTAATGTTCCTATTATTGAAAGCACAAAGGTGTGTAATTAACAACTAGCACATTTATATTTTGCATTTTGTTTTCTTACTGTACCGAAAATGAACCGAGCCGTGACCTCAAAACCGAGGTACGTACCGAACCGAGATTTTTGTGTACCGTTACACCCACAATGCTTATACTGAAGTTGAAATTTACAATTATGTCTTCCATGGTAAAATTACAATGTGCTGTGATAATCCTGTTTGTCAAAATCCAGTTTGCCATTGCTCCTTACGCATGCACAAACATCTCACATATCACTGCGTGCGTCCCCACTCGAGAATTAATCCACAAATGTATCGAGATGACATAATTTGACGTTCCGTTTGGTCCTCTAATCGTATAATGGGCTTTCTCCTTAACCTTGCCAACTCTGCGGTGGGACCTCACACAAACTTGTGAATGGCTCTAAAAGCAATTAGCTTATTTTGTGAAACATGACGCGACCCCCACGCCGTCCCCTCTCCTCATCCCATAGCAGCAAATCCTATCTTTAGCTGATGTGATTTGAATTCTGATTCAATTCAGGATGTCCTTCCCCGTCGTCCCTTGTTCCACTCTTTTACTTCAAAGTGCATCCAAAACAACGACAGACAACCTGTTGTTCGGCACAGACTGTTTCTTTAAAAGATTTGGTGGGCTCTTGTTTTGTTAAAGTAATTGTTTTACGGTTTTTCAAATGCATTATATTTTTATTGTGACACCTGTTCTCATTCAATTTTGTAGGGTTTTGGATAAAGGAAGTCACTGTATTTTGAGATTATTTTTGTTTTAAGGATAGAATATTTTTACATTTTGGAAAGTTTTACACTCAGCAAATTAAAAAAAAAAGTGAAAATTAAGCATTTAATAATTCAGTCAGCCTTTGAAAATAAAATACTTAAAATGTAAAATTGCAATTAGTGAAAAACCTTTAATGCGTTTAACAAGATTTTTTGGCTTTGAAGGAATCTGACCTTTTAGCCAGATTGCCGGAATCACGCCAGCCGAACTGCCGGACCCGCGCTGGCGCAGCTCCAACGACCGGGTCCGGCGAGAAACTCACAACCCGGCCAAAAGGCCATATCCACGAGTTCACCTTAGTTTTACCCCCTTGTACTGGTTAATTCAGGTCGACAGCGACAAGGGCGTAGGTTTGGTCTCAACATTAGTAGGGACAGTATAACAGCATAACCTGCATGTACACTTTTTGCTCGGGATGGGATCTTAATAAGACTAAACAGATTGGGTGAACAGGCGTCAGGGCTAATATGCTAAATCAGCGGTGTTCATTACATTGATTACAATTGACCAGTCGATCGCAACGCTAGTGTAGGTAGCTCGCGGCATCCCAATTTTTTTTTCATGTACATGGTTAATTATGATTATGTTTTGTGCATGTTGTGTTGTGTGAGCAACATATGAGGTTATGCAGCTCCCTCCTCTCTCTGTTTTTCTGGTTCTATAGTTTCCAGCAGAGTTCACTACATTTCTTGCACTTTAATAAATGTCAACAGTAGAAAACACAAACAGAGGGACATTTCTCTCTAAGCAGCTTTCTACTCGAGTTTTGCAGGTTAGCAAATTCACACATTTTAATTTTATGCTAACTCTGATGCAGGTCAGACTTCCAATAGCAAAACTTGTAGTGTGTTCCCCACCTCCACTACATTGACGTATTTTTACATTACTTACAGCGGCTGCTGCTGCTGCTGGCAGGAAAAAAACTATTTATAATCTCCCTCCTCTTCGAAGGGGGCGGCATGTTGTCAACGTGTATTTCTGTCAGAGTGTGCCTTCGTGTGTGTGTCGGGGGTGGGTAAAGTCATCAACTAATCAAATATGCATGGGGGTGGGGGGGGTGGACCTGCGCATTCAGCAAGTGAAAAGGGGTGAATGTAAGTTTGAACATAATGAAAATTCACTAAATAATTGTAAGGTCAATTCTATCCTTACAACATATGGGAAGACCAAGTTATCTGGATAACTGAACTCATTCACACACAATCACAATCAATCACAGGGTGATTCAAAAAGAATGTGCTGAAACCATTGTGAAATATTAAAAAAAAATATTAATAATAATAACTAGCTGGACACCAGTATTGTATGTAACTTCAAGTCTTTATTTCATGCTTTACAAGTGCTCAATGTCCACCACCAGCGGCACGGACAACATCAAGCCGATATGACGTTTAATTTGTTAAAATTACTTACTTGTTAAAAAGACTTTTAATTCTTATTAAATTAATAATAGATTTTAAATAATTAATTTTAATTAATTAATTTAATTAATCAATTAATTAATAATACAGTCTATTTCAATTATTTTAAAATAAATACATGTGTGATTATTTGGGCACATTCTTTTTGAATCACCCTGTATATTGCATATAAGGTTGCTTAAAGGTTGGTGGGGACAATTTGACCATCCTGAAAAGTTGGTGGTGTTATGTCCCTACTGTCCCTATGCAAACCTACTCCCTTGGACAGCGATCATACAGCACAGAGGGACCCAGGCGAGGATCCAAGGTCACCATATCACAAGTCAACAAAAGGTTCCCGAGAAAAAAGACAACTATTAGTTAATTATTCAGCCCTTTTGAAGGTTCTCACGGGACGTGCCGTGAGCAGAAAGAGTGTGTGTGTTTGGGTCTTCTTCTGTTGCAGATTTGGGCGTTGTTTAGGATTATTGTCTGTTTGTGGATTGCACAGGAGGATTCATGAGTTACTGTTTTCAGGGCAACGAGATTTGTGGATTTTGACACCTCAGCGTCAAAGGTGCTCTTGGAGTCTTATCAGTCGTGTTATCAATTGATATCAGGCATTCTACGGTGTTCCTTGTGTTGGGATAGGGCGTCCCGCCATTTGTTCTGGACTGTCTGGGAGAACTGATTGCGAGAGTCGGTGGTGCAGACGTGGCCTTGTCAGCATCAATTTTGCTTGGTCAGTTGCATGACGCACACGTTCAGCTTCCATGATAAGAAGGTGTCATGTATCGCTTATGCCCTATATTCTGCTTGTTTTCCCTAAACTATGGTATACGTGCTATTTATTTTATAATGGGTGTGTTGGAGTAATACAGTCAAGCAGTAAATATGATAAACGATACTATTCCCTGATTGATTAAATTAATTGTGTAAAGATATTACAAACAGTCGATTGGTAAATACGAGAAAATATACTATTTCCTGATTGATTATATTAAGTGTGTTAGAATAATGCAAACAGTTTGAAGGTGTCTACAAGAATAGGTACTATCTCCTTCAGATTGTATGAATTTCTTGTCAAAGTTAAAAAACAATTGTAAATTTAAAAAATGAGTGCGGGAGGATTTTGCGTCTCTTTTCTGCAATGAAACATGCGTGGCGTAAATCTAACTCGTGTAGTAGACGCCATCATGCAAACCTCGATGTGAAAGAAACGCGACAACTAATTCCATCCCTATGGTTGTTTCCATCAATGTGTTTCCCTCCTAATTGCCACATGTGAATGGCAAGTGGCCTTGTTTATGCCTCTCTGCAGCTCTGATTACACGCTTGGGCATCCATAGGGTGTCTCAGCCCAGTTCGAAGGCTCTTAATACCACCCTGCCTTTTATTTTATCTATCTACTTTTGATGCAAGCGTGCCAGCTGACTCTCCAGCAGCCTCTGCCCAGCCCTCCCAAGGGGCTCATTGCAGGGAATCACAGCAAAAAGCCTGGCAGAAGAGTCTCAAACTGAGATTAATTAGGGTTTGTGTATTACGCCGGGTACAATGGAAAGTGCAGATCCGGCTTAATGACTTATTGTCTTGCTCTAAATATGTTGCACATGGGTAAATTGAGTGTCCTCGTTGGGTCTTTTGTTTTGAAAGCGCAGTCTTTTTTTGCATAGTGACACCGAGTACAATAGAGCTGGACTTGTAGAATGATTTCTTTTTTTTTTCGCATTTAATAGGAAATCTCTTCAAAACTCTGATGATGATCATGTTGTTTGAAATACGGCATCTTCCCTTAAAAAAGACATTCCGGTGAATAATTAGTGGGATAAGTTCATCCAAAACATTAAACTGTGTGTAGATCTCAGTTTTGCTCGTTCCCTAAGGCTGGGTAAATAATCAAAATGTACCTGTGATTACGATTTTGCCGTCAATCGAAAGATTTCTATGCTGCACGGCGCTGTATGAATTCAAGTTGATGAATTGTAATTCAAATTCAACATTCAAATAGGATGCACCTGTGTTTTTGTGTGCTGAGTACAGTTTAAGTTCCTCAAAAGAGTCCAACGTAGCTTGCTTTAAGCACTGAATTCACATTGTAGTTAAAGCTTAAAGTGCATGTGACACGAAAAAGCATGTTTATTTCATAATACACGCGGTATTTTATGCTCCTGAATGATATGGACCGCTTGGATGTGTGTGGAAGCGATCGCTATACTTATTTAGTTTTTTGAATCCCGCGCCATGAAAATGAGTGACTTCCGGCTTCGGTCTTGCATTGAGGAGGAGGGCGCTGTGACGTGTACAGTAGAAGGCGTCCTCTTCACTATACAGTGTACTGTTGTGTATGAGGACGAAGGATTCAGCTGATTTTGCGGATTAATGCGTTTATTGTTCGCATCACACCAGCCAAACAGCTGCAGAAAAATTTTGTATGAGGGAGAGGCGTATGCGTCTTTTTGGAGTTTCAAAAGATTCCCATTCACCGTGAATATTGGCCAAAACAAGCCTGTGGGACCATTGGACGTACGAGGAAGTGAGTAAACATCTTGTTTAGTATTATGTCAAATGTTAATACAGCTATTACAAAGTAAACACTACAAACTTTCTTTAAATAAAGGACTACTTACGTTTGATCATTGATAGGCATGTAAAAAGCTCTCCTCATGCACATTAGCAGCACTTTTGCTGCACAACAACTGCAGCCACCCTCCTCCGGGGAACGAACTGTAAATTGCTCTCCGTTCTGAATAATTCCCCCTCAGTGGGCTGAATAGTAAAACCGATGAGCCCAGTCTACCGCTGACGTCATCCACCAGTTGGGGACGCTAAAGCCCAATAATGGTAGGCGTGGCTAACCGGCAGATTAAAAGACTAATTTCTCATCATCTGCGCTTTGCTAAATTGTTGTATATTGTCGAATCGTCTCAAAATATGATTCTAATTCACATAGTAATGCCATTTAAGACTTTTTTTTTTCTCCTGTCGTATGCTCTTTAATTGTCTACACAGTTCACTACTGAACATTGAATTTAAGAGTAAACATTTATCACATCTAAATGGGTGTACTTGATCTAATAATAATATATACTGTAGTCTCACTGTTATTGTAAATTGGTTTAAAAAAATAAAAAACTTTTTTTTTTTAATTGGGGGGGTAATAATATCGCAATAATTTATGAGAAAAATGATCGCACATTGGTTAACAAATTGGTTATCGCGACAGGCCTAGTGATAGTATAGCATAGATAGTATGGCGTTAAAGGTGATACAATGAAAAAATGTAGGTGCAACTAATGCAAAAAAAAGTGGAGCCAATTCATTTTTTCCCCCAATATCATTAAGACTTAATTCATATATTTCTTTTATTATTTAAGGGCTAAAAAGTACCAAAATAATCCAGAAATACAACGGCATTGCCAAAGGATACAAAAATATGTACATTTTATACCTCGCAACACTCCCCGAAAAAGCGGAAGATGAAGTACTGCAAAAAGTACAGTAATAAAACATGTTTGGAACTTTTGTTAAAAAAAAAAAAATGGTATCAGATTGGGACTCAGCATCGGCATATTCTCACAATCAGGTGACTCTGACGCAAAAATATGTGATCGGGACATCTCTAGTAGCTAGACAGAATCTACAGTATCTAAAGTAGTAAACTTTCAACTAAAAGACAAATTTAAGCTTCTTTTTTGAAGTATTCTTTACTCTGCCAAACTACTGATTTGTTGTGAAATGAGTTGACTCCCACTGTACAACATGTATAATTGCCTGAAAGTTAAAGCACAAAAATTCTCCAAACGACGACTCTTATCTTGAAAAACTGTGGATATTTTTATCTCGAGGCATCACTGAAGTCTTCAGCAGACCCCAGCACAAAAGTCACAATTATTGTGATAGCTTATATAACCAATTATCCATTAGAACTACCATCTCGCACATTAGAAATACACATTATGAAAAATCATCTACATGGTTTAAAAAAACAATAAACATCCATTGCAAAATATGAAGTAATCATACAGTGATATTAATATGTATTTAGTCAACCACTAATTGTGCAAGTTCTCCCACTTCAAAATATTAGAGAGGCCTGTAATTGTCAACATGGGTAAACCTCAACCATGAGAGACAGAATGTGGAAAAAAAAAGAAAATCACATTGTTTGATTTTTTAAAAAAATATTTGCAAATCATGGTGGAAATAAGTATTTGGTCTATACCAAAAGTTCATCTCAATACTTTTGTTATTTACCCTTTGTTGGCAATAACGGAGGCCAAACATTTTCTTTAACTCTTCACAAGCTTTTCACACGCTGTTGCTGGTATTTTGGCCCATTCCTCCATGCAGATCTCCTCTAGAGCAGTGATGTTTTGGGGCTGTCATTGGGCAACACGGACTTTCAACTCCCTCCACAGATTTTCTATGGGGTTGAGATCTGGAGACTGGCTAGGCCACTCCAGGACCTTGAAATGCTTCTTACGAAGCCACCCCTTTGTTGCCCTGGCTGTGTGTTTGGGATCATTGTCATGCTGAAAGACCCAACCACGTCTCATCTTCAATGCCCTTGCTGATGGAAGGAGATTTTCACTCAAAATCTCTCGATACATGGCCCCATTTATTCTTTCCTTTACACAGATCAGTCGTCCTGGTCCCTTTGCAGAAAAACAGCCCCAAAGCATGATGTTTCCACTCCCATGCTTCACAGTGGGCATGGTATTCTTCGGATGCAATTCAGTATTCTTTCTCCTCCAAACACAAGAACCTGTGTTTCTACCAAAAAGTACTATTTTGGTTTCATCTGACCATAACACATTCTCCCTGTCCTCTTCTGGATCATCCAAATGTTCTCTAGGGAACCACAGACGGGCCTGGACGTGTACTTTCTTCAGCAGGGGGACACGTCTGGCAGTGCAGGATTTGAGTCCCTGGTGGCGCATTGTGTTACTGATAGTAGCCTTTGTTACTGTTGTCCCAGCTCTCTGTAGGTCATTCACTAGGTCCCCCCATGTGGTTCTGGGATTTTTGCTCACCGTTCTTGTTATCATTTTGACGCCACGGGGTGAGATCTTGCATGGAGCCCTAGATCGGGGAAGATTATCAGTGGTCTTTTATGTCTTCAATTTTCTAATAATTGCTCCCACAGTTGATTTCTTTACACCAAGCGTTTTACCTATTGCAGATTCAGTCTTCCCAGCCTGGTGCAGGTCTACAATTTTGTCTCTGGTGTCCTTTGGCAGCTCTTTGGTCTTGGCCATAGTGGAGTTTGGAGTGTGACTGACTGAGGTTGTGGACAGGTGTCTTTTATACCGATAATGTGTTAAAACAGGTGCCATTAATAAAGGTAACGAGTGGAGCCTCGTTAGACCTCGTTAGAAGAAGTTAGACCTCTTTGACAGCCAGAAATCTTGCTTGTTTGTAGGTGACCATATACTTATTTTCCACTCTAATTTGGTGGGAAAATCTAACCTAATCTAATCTGAAATCAAACCTAATCTAATCTAATCTACAATCAATGTGATTTTCTAGGTTTTTTTTGTCCACATTCTGTCTCTCATGGTTAAGGTTTACCTATGTTGACAATTACAGGCCTATCTAATCTTTTCAAGTAGGAGAACTTGCACAATTGGTGGTTGACTAAATACTTATTTGCCCCACTGTATATGAGCCAGATGTTGCGCATAAGAGTTCGAACTCTACTTCATGTCCAGACAACCCTCTTCATTTGTATCAGCCATGCCGGCTCCCCATAGTGATATTTGAAATTATAATAAGCCGATCAATTTTAATTATGTGAGCCTTTCCATCAGCCACACGCTTGCTGGAATTAATTAGAATGCATTGTAGTCATTCGAAGGCAGCCTTTCTGCTTAAAATGCACAGACACTGCCAGACACCTGAGGAATGGCACTAATGGAACGACAAAGTTTTCATGTTCTAACAAAGCCAGTGATGGATGTTGTTTTCCTCGCCAGAGGATGGATTGCGGCAAACCTCGATTGTGCCAGGCCTCCCGTTGGTGACGCACTCAATTAACGGGGTCCTCGCTAATTTTAAGCAGAACCCCGTTTGCCATGTACGGCCAAACACCAAGGAGAAATTACTTCTTCTTACCACTTTTGATTAATGTGAAGGTGCAGGGAGGTAAAAGGTCGTAGCTGAAATCACAGAAGGGTGACCTACAAATTAACATCTCATATGTGGTCTAAATTTAACGCTGAATGAAAATCTGTCGTATTAATGGCATTGCTCCACTTGCCAGTTAACTCATTTGCTCCCAAAAACGTATAAATACATTCTATTTTATTTTTAATTTTTAATTGTTTTGTTGCTGTTGAATTTTTTATACCGTTGTAGGCTAAGCTCAGGCATTTTAATTTATTTTAAATTAGGGCTGTCAAAATTATCGCGTTAACAGGCGGTAATTAATTTGTTTAATTAATCACTTTAAAATATTTAACGCATTTAATGCACATGCCCCGCTCAAACAGATTAAAATGACAGCAGTGTCATTTCCACTTGTTACTTGTGTTTTTTGGTGTTGTGTCGCCCTCTGCTGGCGTTTGGGTGAGACTGATTTTATGGATTTAAGCACCATGAGCATTGTGTAATTATTGACATCAACAATGGCGAGCTACTAGTTTATTTTTTGATTGAAAATTTTACAGACTTTATTAAAACGAAAACATTAAGAGGGGTTTTAATATAAAATTTCTATAACTTGTACTAATATTTATCTTTTAAGAACTACAAGTCTTTCTATCCATGGATCGCTTTAGCAGAATGTTCATAATAATGCCATATTGTTGATTTATTGTTATAATAAACAAATACAGTTATGTACAGTGTGTTGAATGTATATATCCGTCTTTTGTCTTATCTTTCCATTCCAACAATAGTTTACAGAAAAATATGGCATATTTTATGGATGGTTTGAATTGCGATTAATTACGATTAATTAATTTTTATGCTGTGATTAACTCGATTAAAAATTTTAATCGTTTGACAGCCCTATTTTAAATGCATTCATTGCGCTTGTGAAATGAAAGTGCAATTCTGCATAGTTTGAAAAAACACTCTGGAATTTAATTTTGTATTAGCATTTAATGCGCTTTTGAAAGTGCAATCTTAGCAAGCCTTTGCTTTACAGGTCCTAAAATTTATTTACAACACATTAAAATATTCCTAATCCGATTATTCGAACTAACTAGTTGATTAATCGATTTCTTAAATAATCAATAGCTGAAGCCCTACTGTGCTGAGTGATTATCACATAGTAAATGTAACTTGTAGCATTAGCATAGCATTCACATTAGCATTAGGCCATTGCTAAGGGCAAGTGTCCTCCTAAACTCGGACTTAAAAAAAAAAAAAAAAAAAAAAAAAAAAAAAATTCCATACAGTTCTTGGCTTCCCGGTGGGTATATTTTATTGAAAATAATGTAGCCTGCGGTTTTCCTGCTGAGTGTGTATTATCATGTGATAGATTTGTAGATGCTACAATAAGTGCACATCTGTCAATGTTCATTTGAAATAGTTGGAACCCTTTTTTTAATTTTATAGACAAAAACATTGAGTCAACTAAAACTACACGAAATTAGTCTGAGTTTTCGTCAACAAAAACTAGACTAAGAGAATCACATTTTGAAATGTCTAAAATATGACTAAGACGAATAAGTACTATCGTCCAAAAAAGACCTAGACGAAATTAAAGATCCTGCCGAAAACAACACTGATCAGATTACTAACGATAACCCCCAAGCTGCTTTATAGAAATAAACAGAATGATTCAAAATAATCCGCAGTCAGATCAACACCAGGCTTTTGGTTTGAATTTACGACCTCTGGTGAAAATGGCCATTCTGTGAAGGTTTAAGAAAACCCATTCTGTCGATTGCGCTTGTCCTTTTTCCCTCTTTTCTACCGCTGCGTAATTAGCATGTTGCACGTCTTTCTCTATTTCGCAGCACTTAACCTGTCACGTCAAATTGTAGCTTTCACCTCCTTCTCCATTTTGACCATTTCGAAAAGGATGGAGAGATGCAGTGTGTCTGAAAGCTGAAATTGTTTTACGCTTTGAATGCGTTCAGGTGACTCAAAAAGCTATCTCACCTCCGATTGCTGCCTCGCTCTCAACCCGTACTTAGGAACCTCCGCAAAAATGACCTCTTATAAGAGATTGTTATCCCTGTCTGTTCATGTGAGGGGGAGCCAGGGTAATTGAAGGCATCAACGTGGCATTGACGTTTGAAACAATTTTTTAAAAAATTGCTAATGCTGTAAACATGGCATTTTTTAAAAATTGCTAATTCTGTAAACATGGCAAAGTGGCCATCATCAAATATTGAAGATTTATTGAGTTTGTCACAAAATTAATTGTTGAATTTCATGTTATTATACTGCCGGTGTTCTCTAGGTTTGCGCTTCTGGTTGAATTCCAAAGCGCTACTGAGCATGTGTAACAATGATTCCACTTGTCCACATTAGAAGGCACAATAGCGGCCCCAATAACACATTACAAGGCACAATAGCGCCCCCAATTCATGCAGTGAGTATAAATAGCTGGGCGCGCCGCAGATGGCGCCAGTTGTATTTTGTCATCAGCAAAGGTGAGTTGGATAGCATTGCTAACTTGCTATTAGCTCAGCGCCAAAGAGCTAACCATTTCAATTGTTCTTTAGCACGTTGTGGCGAGACCTGTGAGACTGACCAGCTCGCATCGTGTGCGTCTCCTGGAACTATTTTAAAACACAACGCAGAGTCCAGGAATTTGACGCTCCAAATTAAGCCTGTCGCAATATGCAATAATTCCATTTATCGCACGATAAATAAAAACGAAGGCGGTAATTTTTCCGCTGCAATTTATCGCCGCGCGTGCGTCAGACGTGCTGTTAAAAGTTCGGATTCCTTTTTACCAACTGCGCAAAATGCATGTTCGTTCTAGGTCCGGCAAAAACTAGCGCCGGAGCCAATCGTTTCCATTATATCCTATTGTTCAACGTATACCGGCTGCGTCAGTGCTCCGGAGTGACTGCGGACCATATCCGGCGCGCCGGTGTTGTTGACGTGTGGGCACTCCTGTCAGGAGTGACATTTCACGCGGGCGGCTTTTTTTGTGCACAATGTCGGATATTTACAACGAAGTCCGCCAAAACATTGTTAGCGACTTGGCTGCTACGAACAACCTCGCTTTGACAATGAACAGCTGAATGAACATTGAGTGGCAAATTAAGAGTGTTGTGCTTCAAATTCGTCCTGTATATGAATTTCAATTGTCATATGCTGGTATTGTGTAGTAATGAGCAGATGTGACTTCAGCGGCGTTTGCTAACTTTTTTAATGTGCGCCCACACTAGATATCATAAAATAGCAAACTAGATGTGCTACTTCCCATGCCATTGGCTACGTGAGCCCAGCGTGATTATGGGACACGTAGTCCATATACTACATCGATGAATTTTAAAGTGTCATGACTGAATGGTTGGAAGTTAAGAAGGCCAAAGCAATCCATACCATTGACTATACATAATGTTGCAAATATTGTTAATTCAGTACGTGACACAGATGGATTCGGACCACAAATAGGATGTCTTGCTCATGTAGTAAACCTAGCTGCTAAGAGAGCTGTAGGAATCAACAGTGTGCCCTGCCTCACTTTACAAACAGTAAAGATTGTTCTCAGCACTTTTATACAATTTTTTTTCAGATCAGTAAGAAGTAAGCACATAAATATTATCCACTAAAATGCATGTTTATATGATGGCAATTTCATTTTTTCTCGTTAGCAACAAAAAAAAATAAAAAAAAACAAACAAAAAATATAATTGTTTTTTTTTTTTTTCTCAGACCATTAAATGAATTGAATCGGATCGAAAATCGTGTCCCCCGTATCCAAAATCGTACCAAACCATGACTTAACTGTATTGTTGAATCCCTATGGAACACCTTTGCAGAAGGCATGACGGGAAAAGTTTTCATTTGCCAAAATGCTTAAGTTATTAGTGCAATTTTATTGTTTTTTTTTTTTCTTGAAAAATACATTTTATTTTTTCTGTGTTTCTGTGCGGTATTAATATTGTTGTCTTTTACTTAAGAGGCATGGTCTATTGTTTTTAGTTGTGATTTCTTAAAAAGTATTTTTGAATTTAAGAGTAAATATTTATCGCATTTAAATGGGTGTACTTGATCTATTAATATATACTGTATTCTCACTGTGTTATTGTAAATTGGTTTTAAAAAATTGGGGGTGGCACAATAATATCGCGTATCGCAATAATTTATGAGATAAATTATCGCCCACTAAAATTTGTTATCGCGACAGGCCTACTCCAAATCGCATCAGACAAAGAAAAAGGAGTTACACTGGTGCCGTGACCCGGATCAGCAGCGAATGTTTCGGGGGGTGAGTATAACGGGTAAACGCAGGTCCGTTGTGGAGTGTGGAAACCTCCCTGCAGACTCCTTCATGTAGGGACGCTAGCGGCTGTGCTGTTAGTCGACCTTTATGGCGCAGTGGTTAGCGTCCCTACCTGCCGAGTGGATGCGTCGTGGCACATGGGTTCACGTCCCAGCCTAGTCAGAGGTGAGAGCAGAACGTGGGGTGGTGCTGACACACTGGTTACACATGCGCAAGGCAACCACACTTTGGAAGAGTTCTAACAGGTCAAATGTTCGTCAAGCTGATCTTCTGTACTGTATATTCATTTGTGTCTTTGTGCCTTTTGACCACTAACCTATGTAAGCAATTACGTATGCACGAAAGACTAGCATTTTGATGATATTGCGAGATAATAGCGTGAAGAAGTTAACGTGTGATAAGCAATAAACATGTTGGTGGCCTGGGTTTTTAAGGCATTTTGATTATTGTTCAAGATATATTATTGACATTATAGCGGGATAACAGTGGGACTGATATCGTGCTGCAATGATTAATCGATTAACTCGAGTAATTCAATTAGAAAAAAGATTCAAATTAAATTTTGCTGCTTTGAGTATTCGTTTAATTAAAGTGGCGTTGTAATGGTTTGTTTTGTAAGTGTTTGCATTTAGTTTTATTGATTTGGGTGGATACACTGCCCTTTAGTGGCAACGGTGACTATGATATAACTCATTTCACATGACTGAATCCAGCTGCTCCCTGTTAAGACCAAAATAAGTTTTTGTAAGATTTTGAACTAATGTTTTTTTAAAGCATTCGCAATTTAGTTTATAGGTATATTTAAGTGTTTTTTTTTTTTTTTTTTTTTTTGTGGGAAGATGTGTTTGAACCATTTGTTAAGAGCATTGTAAAAAAAAAAAAAAAAAAACATGTTAGCATTTTATAGCGTTTAAGGTAGCGGACTTTTGCGATGTAAGTTAGCCAATTGTTCTTTTGTTTAACTTACAGTAGATCCTCATTCATTTATCTTTTAATACCCTTTGAGGCTCAGCTCAGGTATTTGCATTTTTTATGTTCCTTATCCGATTACTCGATTATTCGAAGCAACAGGTTAATCGATTAATCGACTACTAAAATAATCGATAGATGCAGCCCTAATCTAATGTAATGTAATGTACTGTATAATATTTCTAAATAGATGTGTCAAAACGTAAGGTAGATTTGTTTGATTTGTTTAGCTGCTATCAACAACAGGGAGTTCACGTCAATGAGGGAGCGCAACTCAACTGAACACCGGTAAGTGCCGAGTTAAAAAAAAAATAAAAAAAAAAAAAAAAAGGTTAATTTTTCTTAGAATGTTCCGGATTAAAAGAAGGGAACAGCTGGAAAAGTTTACTGTCAAATCAATAAATTACCATAAAAGAAATATTGTAGGTTCAGCTGATTGGACACTGTCCATTTCTTAAAATTCTGGCAACAATAGCTGTTAGTAGTTCATTGAACATTTAATTTTTTGTTTGTTTGTTTTGCTTTGCTTTTTTTACGTTGTGGCACATGGGTACGTCAACAAATCTACCAACCACCATACAGTAACTGCATCAACAAATTTATTTTATTGAGCAACCATGTGGCTCCTGTCAGAAATAAACTTTTTAAATTTAAGGAAAGCAGGGGCGTTGCCAAAGGGATGCATGTGCATGTTTCTGTATGTTAGCATCTCTGCAGGATCACGTTTTCAGACAGTGTATTCACATGTGGCTCTTACTCTTGGTTGAGCATAGCTCATTATGTCATGAGTAGGCATGTGCCGATATGATATCCTGACGGTATGATAACCTTAGGCCAAAATATTACGGTATCGCAATTACAGCTCTAAAATGTATTACTTTGAGGTACCTGGGTTTAAAAAAAAAAAAAAAAAAGTTTCCATTTAACAGGATCTTTATTATTCAAAACATTAGCAAATTGGAACATACATATAATGTCAACATTATTACCATCAGAACAAAAATAATTGAAACTTTTTCCATAAAAAGCACATGTGCATGCATGACTCGTAGCATGCTTACATTACATTATATTACCGTACTGGCCCGAGTACAAGACGGCCCTGATTATAAGACGACCCCCTGTTTTTCAAGACTCAAGTTTGAAAAAAGACTTTTTGAACACCAAATCAATTTTTATACAGAAAATAATTACAGTACATCTGAAACAAATGATTATAACAATATATTTGAGAGAAAAAGCATGTTATTTTGCCTCATTCAAATCTTAATATCTGAACATTTAAATATGTAAACTAAAGTGCTATCACATTCGTAAATGAATGGCTTCTGGTTTTTGAAATGTAAAGAAACCAATCTATTGTGATAAAACAACAAAATTTCAATACCTGCATTAACCATCAAGTGAAGTCTAACTGTAACTGTAGTCTTGAAACAAATCTGAATAAGGAAAAACATTGCAATAAAATAATGCAAACTGCTTAAACTTGAGAGTCGCTGAGATCTGTCATGACAGCCCATCGCTTCAATGATATCTGGCGCCATCTAGCGTCGTGAATGGGTATAATGTCTAGACCGCGAATATAAGACGATCCTACTTTTTCAGTGTTATTTCAATGCAAAAAACACTGTCTTATATTCAGGCCAATACAGTATATTATATTATATTATAACATAGAAGGTTGCCAGAGAGAGAAAAAAAAAACATATTTTACCACTGCTAGACACACCAAACACACTGGAGTTAACTCTCGTAGCTGGTGGGAAACGTTCATGACAGTATTTACTAACCTTAATTTTGTATAAATGCGAAATCATATTGGAGGTATTGCCTCCTCTGCGGCCCCCCTCTACAAAGATGTTTCACGTTTCGGTTGGCCCTCCTCCTCTAAACCGCAGCTGTCTAACTTTTCTGTAGCAAAAGTATTCCCATACCAGCGATTTTGTTTTCTTCAACGGGGGGGAAAAAGCTCAGGAGTTTCACCTCCTACAGCCATCGTGTAGCTCAGCTGACTCACTGACACTGAGCACCAACCAGTGGGGGAGGGTTGAGCCTTGCAGCTGCAAGCGAGGGATTTCTGCATGCATTTTTGGGACATAAAAAAATAGCTAATACCTTAGGGACGGTACGACGGAAAATACTTTGGCGGTTTTGAAACCTTGACATTTTCATACCACGGTATATCTTGAAACCGGTAATCAGCGCTTGTTTAGTCATGAGTCTAGAAATGTTTTGGCCACAAAAACAAGCATAAAGACAGTTTTGGAAACCAACCAGCTGATAACTTTCTTCTGAGTTTGATCATTCCTACCTGAGGGCATCCATGGATCGGAGGATGTCTTCTCCCTGGCGTTCACCTGCTCCCAGTCCAGGTCATCGTCTCTGCCTTGGCTGTAACCGCATGCTGCCAAGGGCTTCGCAAAGTTGCAATCGCCTGTGACAAAGGGAAGAAATTTACAATGCAGAAAAATGAAGACATCTCCTGAAATATTCCACAAAAGGGTCAAGCGTGGCCACATGTGCAATCGCATAATATGATTGCTCCCTAAAAGGTATATTTAGCCATTTTTGTGGGACTATGTGTCTGAGCCATTCCTTAAGAGCATTGTAAAAACGTGTTAGCATTTTATAGCATTTTAGCTAGCGGACTTTTGCTATGTAAGTTAGCCAATTGTTCTTTTGTTGTACATAGATCCTCTTTTCTATTTTTTTATATACCGTGTGAGGCTCAGCTCAGGTATTTAAATGTTTTATGTTCCTTATCCGATCACTCGAACTAAATAGTTAATCGATTAATCAACTACTGAAATAATCGATTGATGCAGCCCTATTTCGAATGAACGAACGTTCCCGGTCTAAATGGATCGGGCGTCGAGCACGGTCAATGGCAGCCTTACAGTTACCAGAGACACTATTATGGTTGAAGATTTTGGTAGCAACTTGTTGACCCTTTTTTTTTTAAACATTGCCACCTTTTTAAAACGATATCTCGATTCCTGGCAGGAGCATATCGATAACCTTTTGGAATACAAAGTATCACGATACATCACCATTTCGATATTTTGTCACACCCTTAGTATCGATAATCTTTGTATCGTCAGATCATCGTTATCGTGAGCTTTGTATCGCAAATCGTATCGTATCAAGAGGTACCAAGAGGTTCCCACTCCTAATTAACACATTGTTCATGTCAAGATTGCTCCGCTTGCAAGTTATTCGTGATAAATTCCACCTTGCACAATTGGAATATTCCGCAAAAGTTGCAGCAGTCTCTAGTGAAACCTAAATTGATTTTTTCTTGTTGCTGCGCCCTCACTCTACTCCAATCCCTTTTATTTTTGTGGCATTATTGCAGTGATGAAAGAACACTATTGTACTTGTGTGATCGATTCCTACAAACAGTTTGTTGTTTTTTTAATTCTGGGCACCTTAAAGGGCATGCAGGGAATTAGATATGTTTTTTTTCCCCACTCTGAAATGTGCTTTTAATACACTTAAACATCAAAAGTGCAAGGAAAAGCGTATTAATCCATCCAACTTTCCATGTTCCTGTCCACTGTTCCATTGAGACAGCAAGGCCAAAACAATATGTCATTTCTGGTGACATTCTGCAGCATAAAGGCTACAAGCTGATGGGCTTCTTTTTTTTGTGTGCTTTTTTTCCTTGTCCTTGTTTTCCAATTCATCTCGGCGCTGACATTTTCAGTACAACGTGCAAATGAGCGGCGATCACAGGATAATTAATATCCAGCTGCATAGGGCAGCCGCTAATGATTTATTTGCCGACTTGTCTGCTTTCGGCTAGTTGGGTTGTGGGGGAGGGGGTAGATGTACGAAATGCCAAAGTATCAGCGGTAACGTGTTGAAAAATGGTGCTTTGGATTTTATTTTTGAGGTCATTAAAGCAGAGGATGTGACTAGCGAGCTAACTGAAGTTGGTCGTTATTGGCGAGACCAATCAATGCACTCATTTGTGTAGGGAAAAATATATGAACGTGAAACTAGCATTTAACCAATAATAATGTTGTCCAACCCGTTTAAAAAAAAAAAAAAAAATTAAAATGTCTGGAAATGTTATTCCGCCAAAAGTAGAACGGGTGGAAAGCAAGTCTCATAGACATCATGAATACCTATGCCAACACTACGATTTAAAAAATAAAATAAAATCAATGCATAGACTCCCCCATCAGTTGACAACACAACTCCAACAGACTTTGCACCACGCCTTCCCATAGGGGGCCGACCCATAGAGCGTTGAGGTGACTTTCACTATTCACTGTGATAAACTCAAACACACGCTGCGTTCTAACGCCGGATTTAAGTGGAAATAGGACAAAGGTTTTACTGAATACAAGCAGGCAGGAGTGTCTTGAGTAATTTGGTCAAGGATTCAAGGTACTTATTATATTTTTTCGCACCATGCATGCACTTTGACACGTTGTGAATACAATGAAATGAATGGAAAAAACTAGCCTAACTTTAGCTTTAAATATTTACCTAAAATGAATGATAAGTTGATAACTGCCCGGTTTATTTTTTCGCGTTTAGCCAAGAGTCTAGACTGTTTTACAGAAATTCCGCGATTTAAGCATTTATTTACAAGAATTTGCAACTTAAAAAGCTCTTGGTTCCGTGACTGCCGCCATGTTGGATTAAACAATACCGTAACTTTGGCTTGAAATATTGACGAAAAATGAATGATAACTGCCCGTTTTTTGCTTTTAACCAATAATCTAGACTGTTTTACGTTCATATCTATAGAAATTCCACGATTTGAGCATTTATTTGCAAGAATTTTCTACTTTAAAAAATTATTTGTTTTGTGATGGCCGCCATGTTGGACTTTGTATCTCTACACAATAGCGGAATTTAACCTAAATAAGTTGTGATTGTATATAGAAAAATTTTAATCTTGCTTTTGTTGAGTAAAATGAAGATGATTGTGCATGCTTTCCTCAAGTATTAAGTTTCTGATGTGAAAATTGAGTTATTTATTAGCTGGTGAAAAGTAGAAATTTAAGTTGCTATTTTGGGCAAAAACGTATATGTTAAATATTGCTATTGAGAATGAGAATTTTATAGCAATTTAAGTTTTGTTATACTTGTATAAAAAGATCATCAGGATTTTATTAGTGAACGACTATGCTTTTTTTTTTTTTTTTTTTTATTGTACCTGCTCATGGAGACTCATGTTTGGCTAAGGGAGGTGTCTGTTTTGGTTTTAGGTCACTAGCGGCTTTGGTTTGGAAAATATTTCAATTTCAAATTTTTGAAAATTGGCCCCCTACGGAGTGGCCCTGCACCCAGTTTCCCATCAGCTGATAGTGAAGTCTACGTTTTATATTTCATGCAGCCACATCACTTTTGAAAGTGCTTAGAGCAGTGGTTCTTAACCTGGGTTCAATCGAACCCCAGGGGTTCGATGAATAAGTCTATGTCTATAGTCTCATATATGCCTAAGGGAGGTGCCTGTTTTGGTTTTAGGTTGCTAGCGGCTTTGGTTTTGAAGAAATTTTAAGTAGAGATGTCGACCCGATCAATATGCCGTTAAGTAGAGATGGCTCAAATTCATCCCGTTAACGGCGAATTAATGTTTTTTTTTTGTTTTTGTTTTTTTTTTTTTAATTTATCACATTAAAATATTTAACGCAATTAACGCATGCGCTGCACGACCCACTCACGCATTGTCGCGTTCAATCTGTAATGGCGCCGTTTTACCTATATATGGAGCCTAAAGGCAGCGTTAAATGAGTAGAGTGACTTTTGGCAGCTTTTGGAGCCTTTTTTTATTTGGCTAAAGCCTTACAATCCCTCTCACTATTATTAGAAATGTCATGGGAAGCAATGTGGGGAAGAAAGGTAGGAGTTAATCTTTTTCTTAACACTATGTTATTTCCCAACGCAGAGAAGATATATCAATTGGTACCACTACGCACAGTCATGGGTGCACTTCCCATCATGCATTTGGGCAGTTAAATAGCTACAGTATCATTTACTGAAAGCTCAACAAATACATTAGATGTCAATATTTAGTCACAATATACAAAGTCACATTTATCCTTTAAGAATTACAAGTCTTTCTATCCGTGGCTCCCTCTCACAGAAAGAATGTTAATAATGTAAATGTCATCTTGAGGATTTATTGTCATAATAAACAAATACAGTACTTATGTACTGTATGTTGAATGTATATATTCGTCCGAGTTTTATTCATTTTTTTTCTTAATGCATTGCCAAAATGTATATGATGTGGAAAAATTATCGGGAATGATTGGAATTGAATCGGGAGCAAAAAAAAAAAAAAAGCAATCGGATCGGGAAATATCGGGATCGGCAGATACTCAAACTAAAACGATCGGGAGCAAAAAAAAAAAAAAACATGATCGGAACAACCTTAATTTTTAAGTATTTCAAAATAGGCCCCCCTACAGATCGGTCCCGAGCCCAGTGTACGCCCCCGTCAACTGATAGTGAATAAGAAAAAAAAATTTGAATTAAAACTTTAAAAAATATATAATAATAAAATTACATTGAGGTAAACAGTTTAAGAAAATAATTGTCATGGGCACTATTTTATACAATATGGAAATTTTTAAAGTCCAATGCAGACGGAACAAAATCAAAAATCTTAATGAGATTTGTTAGCAATTACTTCTCTAGACAGCAGTTCCCAAAGGGGGGGGGGGGGGGGGGGATATCTTACCATCAACTGTAGATTTGGAGCCCTTAAAAACCTAGCAGAATTTGTAAAAAAAAAAAAAATGTCACATTGACCAAATCAATGCCTCCATTGTTGCTATGGTAAAAAAATGTTACATAAGTTATGAATAATTCATAGAGAAAAGGCAGACAACAATTGGACATTATGAATACTTCATCTAGAGTGGCAATGGAAAACTTTGAGGGGGGGAAAAAAAATTCCCGTCGAACATTAAAATCTCTTCTTGCGACACTTGATTTGACGTTCGTTTCTAGAAACGAAGGATGCCATTGACAAAAATAAAGTAATATGGACTTTATTACACCTCCTAAAATGTTGCCTGGTACAAATCAGAGAACAACAAGCGCCATAGTTGGACATTACCAACATTGAAGTTTGAAACTATTTCTAGAAATAGCAGATTAACAAACAAAATTCACAATGAACATCAAGGAATATCTCCCCCAAGACATCATGAATTAACCCTTTCAGTTCATCACAGAAAAATAGAGACCTGAAAATGATACTCAGTGTTTGAAATAAATATAAATACTCGTTGCCAAGACGCATTTCCATGATTCTTTGGCCACGGCTTCACCGCTACTGGCTGCCTTCCATCAATATTTGCACTCATTAGTTCCAAGATCCTTCACCTCCCTTTCCTCCGTCCCCGCAGGCTGCCCCCCGTCATCTCACAGCACGACCGTGTTCAAAAGAGGTGGCTTATATCGGTTAAGGTTGATATTCAAAATCGATGGCGTCGGCCAGTAGCAAAATGTATTCTGACTCGGCGGGAGAAGATGAGGAGAAAAAGTCATCAAAAAGAATACGCACAAAGCGCTCAAGTTTGGGGAGGGAGGGTTCTTTCTAAATGAACTCTGCACATTTAATAATGAATACGAAAGGTTTCATTCATGGCCTTCAAAGGACATCATCAACACTTGTGTGCTATTAAAGATTCACTGGGTGCGCATACAAAAGACATCCTCATCAGACATTATCTCTGTCTGAAATGAAAAAAGAATACAGCCTTCCTGTTCTCTTGTATGCCAAACGTATTGATTCACAGTACCGCTCGGCTAGGAATGTAGGAGGCATCTATTGGAGTCAGTCTTTCATTGGTATAAATGCATTTAGAATATACAGAACATCTCAATATTCCTATATTTGCTGATGACAGTGGCAGGAGACGTTTATTTACTCAAATGAAGATGGGTGTGGTGTCCAATCGAAGGGAGGAATCTACCTGTACAAATGGATTTTTAGAATGGATGGATTATAATATTCCTAATTTCCTTATACAATGGTACATTGAGATAAAGTGTTTCATTTTGTTCTGTGACCAAGCTTGTAAAGCAAAACACTCATATTCCAAATCATGTTTCACTGTTGAAATAAATGGAAACGCCATTACTCCACTCCAGCTCAAAATACCACTCTACAATATTTTAACTTATAACACTATATTATTTCAACAATAACATGATTAAATATAATTTGATTTCATTCATAATTACATTTAACTAGATTTAATTCAGCTATTTCTTTTTGTTGTGTGCAACTTGGCCATTCGGGAGTACTGTAGTATGATATTCTCATATGGACAAACAAGAATGATTTATTCAGTTGTTGTAAGCGACTCTGTAAAATAAGTAATTTTACGTTAAAGTTAGTGAATAAATAAATATACAGTACAAGTGTTGCTGCAACGTTTGTTCAAATATCTGTTTCTTTAAGTGTTACTATGGCATCAGAAAAATGCTATTTGTTAGCCGTCAATGGTGTTTCCCATTTATGTATCAGCATTAAGCTAGATATTTTAGATACACAAAGTGTAATTCTCTTTGTTTGGCATTTAGTTTGACAAAAACTTTTACATTTACGTTACATGGAGAGGCATTAAATTGTTTGAATCTCCTCTTTTGAAGATGGATTCACTACCTATCAGAGTGCTGCTAGTTGTGAAGTAGGCTGAGCTAAGTTCACTATTTCACCAAACAGCGCTTGTCCATCCATCCGTCCATTATCTACCGCTTAGTCCGGGGTATAGTCGCGGAGGCAGCAGCCTTAGCAGGGAAGCCCAGATTTCCCTTTCCCCAGCCACTTCAACCAGCGGGGCCTCCCGCCAGTGGGAAATGCCCGGAACACCTCTCCAGGGAGGCATCCAGGAGGCATCCGAACCAGATGCCTGAGCCACCTCAACTGGCTCCTCTCAACGCGGAGGAGTAGTGGCTCGATACATAGTCCCTCCTGAGTGACAGAGCTTCTCACCCTATCGCTAAGGGACAGCCTGGCCACACTGCAGAGGAAACTCATTTCGCCCGTTTGTATCCGGGATCTTGTTCTTTCGGTCACAACCCACAGCTCGTGACCATAAGTGAGGGTGGGAACATAGATTGACTGGTACATCAAGAGCTCCGCCTTTCGGCTCAGCTCCTTCTTCACCACTACGGACCGGTGCAGAGTCTGCATCACTGCAGACGTTGCACCGATCCGTCTGTCGATCTCGCGCTTCCTCCTACCCTCACTCGTGAACAAGACCCCAAGATACGGTCGTACAGGGACTGAACAGCCCTTAACCAAGGGGCTCGGTACCCCGTACTCCTGGGGCACCCCCCACAGGACTCTCCGAGGCACACGGTCGCACGCCTTCTCCAAATCTACAAAACACATGAAGACTGGTTGGGCAAACTCCCATGCACTCTCGAGGACCCTGCCGAGAGTGTAAAGCTGGTCCACTGTTCCACGGCCAGGACGAAAACCACGCTGCTCCTCCTGAATTCGATATTCGACTTTCCAAAGAACCCTCCTCTCCAGCATCCCTGAATAGACTTTACCGGGGAGGCTGAGGAGTGTGATCCCTCAATAATTGGAACGCACCCTCCTATCCCCCTTCTTAAAAAGGGGGACTACCACCCCGGTCTGCCAATCCAGAGGCACTTTTCACGCAATGTTGTAGAGACGTGTCAGCCACGACAGCCCCACAACATCCAGAGCCTTTAGGAACTCCGGGCGGATCTCATCCACCCCCGGGGCCTTGCCACAGAGGAGCTTTCCAACCACCTCAGTGACCTCGACCCCATAGATGGGAGAGATCACCTCGGAGTCCCCAGGCTCTGCTTCCTCAAAGGAAGGCGTGTCGGTGGAATTGAGGAGATTTTCGAAGTATTCCCCCACCGACTCACGACGTCCCGAACTGAGGTCAGCCGTACCCCATCTCCACTACACACAGTGTTAACACTAGACCTGCCAAGGGTGGATCAGTTGATACAAATCCCTTTTGTAACCAGAGAAGGGTCATCTGACCCTAATCAGCATATCTTTTGTGACCACTAAGGTCCTCATTACTCATTCCCATTCACACTCGCAAAATCACAAGGTTGGATTGCTCCAATTAGCATCTTGAGTGTTTGCAGGACAGGGCTGCCTTGACTTTGTTGGACAGTGGACCGCTCAGGCAGGCAGTCGGGCGGACAACCTTTTCACACATTCCAAAAGCTGCAGTTTGCCTGTACTGTATACTGAAGCTTGTGTTTTATGTGACAAAACAGCTGTTTGAGCAGCTGTGGAAAGTTCTTTGGTTATTGTGTGCTTCGACATAATAAACTGTGAACCTTGAGAACTGAAAGTTGGACCTCTCAAGACAAAGTAAAGGTGCTTGATGGGATTTGTCCCAGACGTTCTAGCCCTCAATTTTCTAAAATGTTGACAGTGTGGTTAAAGCTACAGTTCTGGATGCTAGTCGTAGTTTCATGCCACATGGCCCACTCATCATTTTTACACTAAACCAGGAGTTAACAAGTGTGGATTTGCAAATATTCAATATGCTAATTGCAGCTATCCAGAGTGAAACACCCCCTTCACACCTAGGCTGCTTGATTGCTTGTTTGAGTGTTTGAGTCTATTGTTTGAAAAAGCCAAGTAGTCAGTTTGGTATCAGGGTTATTTGACGCCTTTCTGGTATTTTTTTTAATAGGTATTTGCACTTTTGCTGACAATCTCCAAAAACTTGTCTTCCTCACAGAATATGAAAATATATTTCATTGAAACATTTCTGTTAATACAGCAACACTATATATTATTGCAACATACTTGGAAGCAGATGAAGGTCCATCTTAACCGAGAAAATTTTGGTTGCAATCCGTTTTGTAGCTTTATTAAACAGCAGCACCTTTTTTAAACGATATATCGATTCTTGGTGGAAGCATATCGATAACCTGTTGGCTAGTATTGCTTTATGTCATCAAATCAATATATTGTCGCACCCTTAATCGTATCATCTATAAAGGCTGGGGGATTTATTAAAAGCTGTTATTTTCTTTATCAATTCATTCACTTCCAGCCATTTTCACCGGTGCAACCCCCTTCGCTCCCAGCCGTTTTACTGGATTTTGACTGATTTTGCAAGTCCCACAGAAAATTCTATTCTATTACCATATAAACATGGAACCCACCAAAAGAAAGATTACTCTCTTCTTTCAGCAGGAAAAAAAATTTAACTCATATCTTTTTCCATTCTTTAGAAATCAGCATTAGAAAATAGCTTAGTTTGAGCAATTTTCCAATTTCTGATGAAAAAACAGAAATTGAGCTTTTTGTGAAAGCATACATTTCAAACATAACTGACTTTAACACAGCTATTTTTTGCTTTAGTTACATCCCAAACATCTGAATAATGTTTTCCTTTTACAAAATAACAAACAACAATTCAAATAGAGCTTTTGATAGCAAAGTAACAATTTATTTACACATAACTAACTGAGAGATGACGCTGTTGTGGCAGTGACGGACGGGGTAAACTTTTCCCTCATCGCCGCCCGTCTCTGCTCGGCGAGCAGCATGGACTCAATGCATCGTCTGCTGCACTGGTGGGCCCGGTCGTTCTGCTCGGTCGTCCAATCCCTGCCATCCTCCCGGTTGTTCTGCTTGGTCGTTCGCTTGGCATCCTGGATGTCCATTCAGCCGTCTTCCGCCGGCACCCCGGCCGTGCGGCACGTCCGTTCGTTCCGTTGAATCGGGTTGCGGGTCTTACCAAGTGCGCTACTGCCCTCCAGTAGCCAGTTTTATTGCTTTAAAATGGATTTTCAGAAATGTGCTTTGGTGCTAAATTGAATCAGAACCCAGAGATGTCTCTTGTGAAAAAAAATGTTAAAGATGTATAAATACGTCTTTGGGACACTGAAACAATTAAAAATAGAACGTATTTATATGTTTTTGGGAGCAAATATGTTAATATTAAACAATATTTTCTCTAGGGACTTTTTAATTAGCTATCCATGCACATCTCCCACACTAATTAATCAAAAATATTTTTTATATTCCTCAGTAGATCCTGCTATTTTCATTAGCAACTGAGTTCAAATGGGATCAGTGGCCATTAGCCATTAATTATAGCATTTTGGGCCATTAAAGAGAGGTTCCCAACGTAAGCAATCAATAAATCATTAGCAGTGGCTTTGACTGGTACCATTTCAGCTCAGTATTGGCAAAATTACCTATATTGCTTCTTAATGATTTGTCTCTGAATCTTGTCGCCTGGAAATGACAAGCTTTAAGGTGGCCTCAATCCATCAGTAAAATGGGCTGATGATGCCTTGCATGCGAATGACGGTATTAATCAATAGCATCAGAATGCTACATCTCAAAATGGGTAGTTGACATCGTCACACACAATCATGGCCATCCAGCATGACGAAAAACAACAACGGGCCAGTTGGATGTTCAACGAAACAATTTATACCCGAGCGACAATGTGCAACAGTCTTTATATTCTCACACCGAGTACATTTCAGAGAAATCTATCCATCTTTTTCCCTGGACGGCGCCAGAGGCCAGAATCAATATGTCAACCCCTCCGTGCCGCCAATTTCTCCTAAAGATTTTCACCCCCAAGTCAGACTTAAAAGCCCTTTTGTTCCAGCACCTGTAACAAAAAGTCAAGTTTTTTTGCCATGAAAATTTTTCGCTGTGCTGTGGCGTGCTAAGATTGGCACACTGAATGTGAGTGACTGACTGAGGGGAGCTTTGTGGAGGACAAACATGAAAGGCATTTCAATGAGGGATTTTTTTCCCCCCGTTTTCTTTTTTACACTTTTTAAGTTCTACATGGCGTAGTGAAAATGACAGCAGTGAAGCTTTGTAGCGCAAAAGCGGTTATTTTTATGTTATCCAGGCATTTTCTTTATCTCTTCAATTCACCATCCAAAATAATGGAAATAACTGCAATTTTCATGGCTGATACTAATGAACAAAAAGTCAATGTACACTTTTTGCAAGGGCGTAGGTTTGCATAGAGACGGTAGGGACATAACATTAGCAACTTTTTAGGATGCTCAAATTGTCCCCACCAACAATAAGCATCATTATTTGCATTATCTTTATATGGCAGAAAACACTCAGGTGATTTGAAGGTCCACTCTGAGACCCCCAATTTGCCCAAATTTCAAAATTCGCCTATATGTACAGTGGGGCAAATAAGTATTTAGTCAACCACCAATTGTGCAAGTTCTCCTACTTGAAAAGATTAAAGAGGCCTGTAATTGTCAACATGGGTAAACCTCAACCATGAGAGACAGAATGTGGAAAAAAAAAAAAAAAAATCACATTGTTTAATTTTTAAAGAATTTATTTCCAAATTAGAGTGGAAAATAAGTATTTGGTCACCTACAAACAAGCAAGATTTCTGGCTGTCAAAGAGGTCTAACTTCTTCTAACGAGGTCTAACGAGGCTCCACTCGTTACCTGTATTAATGGCACCTGTTTTAACTCATTATCGGTATAAAAGACACCCGTCCAAAATCTCAGTCAGTCACACTCCAAACTCCACTGTGGCCAAGACCAAAAGAGCTGTCGAAGGACACCAGAGACGAAATTGTAGACCTGCACCAGGCTGGGAAGACTGAATCTGCAACAGGTAAAATTCTTTGTGTAAAGAAATCAACTGTGGGAGCAATTATTAGAAAATGGAAGACAAACAAGACCACTGATAATCTCCCTCGATCTGGGGCTCCATGCAAGATCTCACCCCGTGGCGTCAAAATGAAAACAAGAACGGTGAGCAAAAATCCCAGAACCACACGGGGGGACCTAGTGAATGACCTACAGAGAGCTGGGACCACGGTAACAAAGGTTACTATCAGTAACACAATTCGCCGCCAGGGACTCAAATCCTGCACTGCCAGATGTGTCCCCCTGCTTAAAAAAGTACACGTCCAGGCCCGTCTGCGGTTCGCGAGAGAGCATTTGGATGATCCAGAAGAGGACTGGGAGAATGTGTTATGGTCAGATGAAACCAAAATAGAACTTTTTGGTAGAAACACAGGTTCTCGTGTTTGGAGGAGAAAGAATACTAAATTGCCTCCGAAGAATACCATACCCACTGTGAAGCATGGGGGTGGAAACATCATGCTTTAGGGCTGTTTTTCTGCAAAGGGATCAGGACGACTGATTTGTGTAAAGGAAAGAATGAATGGGGCCATGTATTGAGAGACTTTGAGTGAAAATCTCCTTCCATCAGCAAGGGCATTGAAGATGAGACGTGGCTGGGTCTTCCAGCATGACAATGATCACAAACACGCAGCCAGGGCAACAATGGAGTGGCTTCGTAAGAAGCATTTCAAGGTCCTTGAGTGGCCTGTCTCCAGATCTCAACCCCATAGAAAATCTGTGGAGGGAGTTGAAAGTCCGTGTTGCCCAACGACAGCCCCAAAACATCACTGCTCTCGAGGAGATTTGCATGGAGGAATGGGCCAAAATACCAGCAACAGTGTGTGAAAAGCTTGTGAAGAGTTACAGAAAATGTTTGGCCTCCGTTATTGCCAACAAAGGGTACATAACAAAGTATTGAGAAGAACTTTTGGTATTGACCAAATACTTATTTTCCACCATGATTTGCAAAAAAATTCTTTAAAAATCACACAATGTGATTTTCTGGGGGGGTTTTCCACATTGTCTCTCATGGTTGAGGTTTACTCATGTTGACAATTACAGGCCTCTCTAAAATGTTCAAGTGGGAGAACTTGCACAATTAGTGGTTGACTAAATACTTATTTGCCCCACTGTATGTCTGATGCACCATTGGAAAGCTTAAAATCTCAATTTTCTGGGGGAGGAAAATTTTTGAACAGGAAAAAAAAAAAAAAATCTAAACCCCTAAACCGTAACTCAACGTGAGAGCATGAGAGAGCATAATTAAGGACACGATGATTTTAACGAGATATTATTGCATACTTACCTTGTTTCGATCCAAAAACTCACTGTAGCATTTCTCACTGAGTGTCAAGACACAACTGTGGCCAAAGCTGGACTTTTGGGGATTTTATGGGTGAAACACGGTAATACAACAAGGGACGCAATGCAGAAATTGCAGACATCAAGGTATGGTCAAGATTTTTTTTTTTTTTCGAATATTTGCCCTTTTAAACATTTTTTTCTTCAATTTTTCTTTATATGGATCGATTATCATCTACAATAACGGGGAAAATGCAACAGCAAAAAAAAATAAAATAAAAAATAAAAAATACAATTAAACGATAGTTATGCGGTCGATATCCGTGACCACTTTACGGACACTATTTTTTTTACATTGAGACGTAATTTGTTTAAAAGTTTCAAATATGCGAGTGAATAATTTCATTAAGGCTTTTTCATTAAACTAAGTTATAGATATCAATTAATGATTCTATGCTAAAAATGATGGACATTCGAATATAATTACCTTCTTTTTATGGCTGGGTTGAAACAAAAGCGGTTACGCGGTATCTGTAAACGGGGTCTCCAGGATAAAACGGACAAAAATTAAAAATGGTTCTGGGGCTGAATGCGCCATGAAACTGCTATGGCAGCATATAGACGTATTGCTCTATCAAACTTAACAGTTCCTTTGGCCTAATATACAGCAGTTTACTTTCGACCGGGGTGCAAGAGCAGAAACTGCTGTTTCAGCCTTATCTGTCTTTTCCGCCATATACACAGTTAGGGTTTAACGGTACATGTATTTGTATAGAACCATTTCGGTGCGTGGTGCTCGGTTCGGAACGGAGGCGTACCGAACGGGTTTCTGACGTAATGTAACCCTTACTTTTCGCAGCTGTGAGTTGATCGGATTACAGTTTCTTTGTGTAGATTATATTTACTCCGTCATCTCTACTATAATGAGGACCAACACGGTAGGACAGTATTACCCAGAAACGTCAACGGCGGGACAACGTGGCCGCCGCAAGAACGCAGTGAAACGCGGGCATTAAAGTCCACCAGCCAATGCACACCAGTCGCAGTGCGGCCGCATGTTAGACGCGTCCCAGAAGCGGCTCAACACGACGCACGCGAAAAGAACAGCCAAGTTTATTATTTGACACGAAACGCGACCCACTTGCGTCAATACTACTACCGGTAGCTAAGATCGGGCAGACCGGAAGTCACTCGTGCAAAAATACGGTGGATCCGGTCGATTTTCAAACTTTTTTTTAATGCAAATGCAATTGTAACCCACTTTTTGAGTCCATCAGATCTCAAGTGGTAGATCGGGGCACAGTTGACTTGTCTTTGTTGATTTACTGCTGTCTTCTTTGCTATAATAATAACCAACATGGCCCCGTGTTCAATACAAAACCCTCCTACCACAACAAAATAAGTAGGAACTAATATTCACATAGGAACTAAAGTTATACAACATAAAATATACAATATAAATGAATACTACATCACATTTGTAAAATATAAACACATAATAAAATAAATAATAGCCCATTTAAATAATATAAATTGAAATGAGCTAAAACACCTGTAATTAAATAAGAATAATACAGATCCTGCTTACACCATTAAAATTCTTATTTTCTTTGTGGCGCTTTAACTTGAGAAAATCCACCAATAAAGCTTTTGAAAACCGTTCATAAGAAAAAGAAAAAAAAAGATTCATTGAGGCATTTCATTTGTAAAATACATGTTAAAATTAGAGATGTCCGATATATATATATATATATATATATATATATATATATATATATATATATATATATATATATATATTTTTTTTTTTTTTTTTTATTAAATCGTTTTCTAAATGTATTTAACGTTACAGACATAATATGTTACATTCATCCAGAGTCTTTAGTTTAGGCTTAAGGTACCGATAACGGCGGTAATTTTACAAAAATAAATCACGTTAAATATTTAACGCACTTAATGCATGGGTTGCACAACCCACTCACGCATTGTCGCGCTCAATCTGTAATGGCGCAGTTTTACCCATTTAGAGAGATAAAAGGCAGCGTAAAATGAGTAGAGTGAATTTTAGCAGCCTTTGGAGCCTTTTTTTAATAGGCTAAAGCCTTACAATCCCTCTCCCCACAATTAGAAATATCATGGGAAGCAATGTGGGGGAAGCAAGGTAGCAATTGATCTTTTTCTTAACCCCTTATGTTATTTCCCAACGCAGAGTATATCCATTGGTAGCACTACGCACAGTCATGGGTCCACTTCCCATCATGCATTTGGGTTGAATGGCTAAAGTATCATTTACTGAAAGCTCAACAAATACACTAGATAGCAATATTTAGTCACAATATACCAAGTCACAAGTCTTTCTATCCGTGGATCCCTCTCACAGAAAGAATCTTAATAATGTAAATACAATCTTGAGGATTTATTGTCATAATAAACAAATACAGTACTTATGTACTGTATGTTGAATATATATTCGTCTGAGTTTTATTCATTTTTTTCTTAATGCATTGCCAAAATGTATATGATCGGGAAAAATTATCGGGAATGATTGGAATTGAATCGGGAGGGAAAAAAAGCAATCAGATCGGGAAATATCGGGATCGGCATATACTCAAACTAAAACGATCGAGATCGGATCGGGAACAAAAAAAAACATGATCGGAACAACTCTAGTTAAAATCTTTGTCATTGGGATTGCTTTTCTCTTTAGCACAGGACTTCTTTTTTCTTATTTGTTTCAGAAAGAAAGCTGACCAATACGCGGGGTCTGAAAGGCAAATTGTTGTTGGATTATCTTTAAATACCTGCTACTTTTTGAGCAGAATTCTAGCTTTGTATAGACTAATGTTCCTATTGTTGAAAGCACAAAGGTGTGTAATAAACAACTAGCACATTTATATTTTGCAATTTGTTTTCATACAACCGTGACCTCAAAACAGAGGTACGTACCGAACCGAGATTTTTGTGTACCGTTACACCCCTAATACACAGTATATAAATAAAAGTCCTGCCATGACAGGCACAATAACAAAATTTGGGATACTGGTTTCCCAAAAAAAAAAAAGTGACTGTCAAGCAGTGATTTCTTGTCATGCCTGGCAGCATTTTGTCCCAACTCAAATAGATTCAATCTGATTTTTTTGCATTTGATATGCTAACTTGTTTTTTTAAAAAGCTCGATGAGCCATCATTCAACATGGAATTCCATGAAGAACTAATTAGCATCACGGTTGCAATTATCGCCACAGGACACAGCTATGCAAAGAATATCACACTAAGAAAATAAGGAGTCATCTACACTCTATATTTGTCTTAATTGGAAAGGAACGGCGATGGACTTGAAGTGTATTCTTGACAGGTTCAGAAGCAGAGAACGTTTATTTGGGGGGGAAAAAAATCATCCGTCAAAATGGTTGCATATTCAAGTAGAAGGCTGCCTGTCATTGTCAATGGTGGTGTAGTGCAATGTAGTCTGCTTGTGATGTGTTGCTTGACTGTAAAGCGCATTCATCAAGTTGATCGGCATAGTTTTGACATGCACAACATAGGGCTGAAGGGCTTTCTTCACAGTAATGAATTTCCACAATGTATTTTTGAAGGAGCCCTCAAAACATTCTCCCGCACGGATCGCTTTGTTTTGCAGAACACCACGGACGATAGAGCCGCTTAGCTCAGCAGATTACCCGTGGAAACGTTCACTGCCGACTTCTTTATTTGCCCGAGAATCGATGCGGCGAACAGCGAGACGTGATTGATAATGATATTGAGATTGATTGTCTAAATCCCCTCCCGCAGTTCGAAGTCCCCAAACAGATAATATATATACATGCAGTTCAGTGCAGAGATGGCTTCTGGCAGGAGCTGCCAATAGATAAGTGAAATAGGGCCGGAGTGAAAAGGCCTATCAGTCCCGAAGGGGCTTAAGCTGCAGGATTCTGCAACTCCACGCTGGCCGCAGTAGAGGGAGATAGTCGACATTGGTTTTAAATTACCCAAGATTGCCTCTCGCGTTTGGTCTTCGGGGGCCACCGGCTGCAGACTAGATGTTTGTTAAAACAAGTGTAGACTTGAGGGCAGATTGGGCCAGCGGGCAGACTGGTGATTTTCCCCAGCAGGTTGAATTGGTTGGAAGGTCGGTAATTGGCAGAATTGGCAGGGGTCTTTAAGGGGAATGATATTTGCTGGTGTGTTTGTAGCTCTACTCATTATGATATTACAAAATGATAGCCTCAAACTCTTCCAAATATGGATAAAAACAATCAGATATACAGTAAATGCTTGCTTATTCACAGTCCACTACTCATGTATTCACCCAAAATTATTCCGTTTATCCTAAGGACTTGCAATAGGTAAAATGGGAGACCATATCAAAACATTGTTTTGCCCTCTACCAGACTTACAGTATGAAAAAATATTGCAAATGCATTTGAAAACAATTCAGCAAAAGGTTGCGTTTGCCCAGCGCTAGCAATATTGTTTGCATACACTCATTTTGCAAGTTGTTCCAACTACTAGCCAGAGCCTGAGCAGCCTCTTGTTTGTTAATTTAAAATCCAAGCTGCTCGGAGAAGTCAGTATTCTTCTGTATTGCACCCAACAAATGTACGGTTACATCCCTTGTAAGTAGGCATGTGCCGGTATGATATTCGATATAACATGTTCTAAATAAAATTAAAATAAATGCAGTCCTTTACGTGAGCCTAAACCAGAGATGTCCAAAGTCCGGCCCGGGGGCCAAATGCGGCCCGTGGTCAAATTTCATCTGGCCCCCAGCCTCTGTCATAAGATCAATAATGTCTGGCCCGCACACAGACTTAATAAATTGGTCAGCAGTACTGCTAACAGCATATAAAGTAGCTTACACACTATGCTGCTCCTCATTTACCCACTAAAAGGCAGGAGCACTCCAAGCAACATTACCCCATGTGACCCTTCCAATTTTCTAAAATGGCGAACATCAACAAAAAAAAAAGTTGACTGCGACGGCCGACGCTTCAACGATAGGTGGAAATTGGACTATTTCTTCACTAAAATACGCAACAACTGCATCTGCCTCATTTGCAAAGAGACAGTCGCTGTTTTTAGAGAGTTCAATATGAGGCGATATTACCAAACAAGACATGCTGACATGTACGAAAAGATTACAGGGAAGATATGCAGTGAGAAATTGAAGCAACTTGAGTCTAACTTAATTTTACAGCAGCAGTATTTCGCAAGAGCCTGAGAGTCGAAAGAGAATGCCACAAAGGCTAGTTGCGAGATTGTTGAAATTATTAATAAAAAAAAATAATAAAGCAAATGTGACACACAACATGGCTTGCTAAAATGTGCTTAAATATATTGTTCTACGTAACGGACATCAGCCAAGGTTGGCCCCCACATTTTTACCACACCAAATCTGGCCCCCTTTGCAAAAAGTTTGGACACCCCTGGCCTAAACCCACATCCACAGCTCAAAATTATAACCATCAGAAAAAAAATAATTGTTTTCCATAAAACCATGTGTGTATAACTCATATCATGTTTACATTATACACAGACTCTTTCTCAAACAGACAGTTGCTAGAGAAAAAAACACATCTACCACTGCTAGACACACTAAACACGCTAGAGTTAACTCTCGTAGCTGGTGGGAAACATTCTTGACAGTGTTTACTAACCTTAATTTTGTATAAATGCGCAATCATATTGGAGGTACTGCCTCCTCAGCGGCCACTATCCGCAAACATGTTTTCAGAGTACCTGCGGGGGCTTAAAAACTTGAAAAAGTCTTAAATTTGATAACCGTAAATTAAGGCCTTTAAAAGGTCTTAAATTTTGTTTACAAGTCATAAATTTCATTCTCAAATGTCTTAATTTTTCCCTTTCTTATCTGCGTGATAGAGCTAATAACCGTATAATAGGTAGGGGTGTGACAAAATATCGAAATGGTGATATATCGTGATACTTTGTATCCCAAAAGGTTATCGATATGCTCCTGTCAAGAATCGAGATATCGTTTTAAAAAGGTGTTTGGGGAAGAAAAAAAAAAAAAAAAGGAACCATCAAGTGGCTACCAAAATCTTCTACCATAATAGTGTCTCAGTTAACTCTAAGGCTGCCATTGACAGTGCTCGACGCCCAATCCATTTAGACTGGGACCGTTCGTTCATTCAAAACAGTCTTCTGCGTCGCCTGCGCCTCAACATTTGTACAATCAACATTTATTCAATGTTGATGAGCTGAAGATCCACATTCAAGCGTTCCATCTTCCATTGTTTATTTTTTCTCCGTTAAACTAGACAAGAGGAAGTCAACAAGCATGCCCCAAAACCGTACAAACATAACACCCCTCTAGTGGCTGGCGGAGCATAACTCAGGCTTAAGCCATGGCCGTCTTTAACTTTTTTGTAGCCCAAGTATTCCCATCCCAGCGATTTCGTTTTCTTCGATGGGGGAAAGAGTTCAGGAGTTTCACCTCCTCCAGCCATCGTGTAGCACAGCTGACTCACTGACATTGAGCAACAACCGGTAGGGAAGGGGTTGAGCCTTGCATCTGCAAGCGAGGGATTTCTCCATGCATTTTTGGGGACATAAAAAAATAGCTAATACCTTAGGGACGGTATGACGGAAAATTTTTGCAGTTTTGAAACCTTGACGTTTTCATACCACGGTATACCTTGAAACGGGAAATTGGCATATGTCTTATTGTCAGGATATAAACCCATCCACCTTTTTAGATTGTTTATGCCTATTAGGGTCAGTGGTAAGCTGAAACCTATCCAAGCAGACTATGGGCGAATGGTACACCCCGGATTGGTCGTCAGCCAATCGCAGTGCAGGCAAACATCTTCATACACGATGGCCAATTGTGAATCTTAACCTAACATGTATGTTTGCCATGTGGAAGGAAGCCAGAGCACCCAAAGGAAACCAAACTTTGAATCACAGAACTGGGAGTTAGATGTGCAAACAACCCATCCCCTACGATGCCTCTAGTAACTAGTGCTACATATTATATTTTACAAATGTTGGAATTCACCCCCCGGCCAAGACGCACGCGGGAGCGGCGACAGCCGAACGAAGTGGTGCTCCGCTGCTTACTGCTTCCGTGCGCCCCCCGGGAGGGCGGATATTCCGCGCGTTCTCTTCTTATTTTAACCCTTTGTACTGACTCCACGTTTCAAAAGTTTGAAGACTCACTGAACACAGGTTTACAATTTATTCGTCGACAATGGTTAAAAACAAGGCAAAAACAGATGACGGAGGGACCACTGCTTATTCCAAAGTAAGGCTACATAGAAAATGTGTCTGAGCAGCAAAAATCTGTCTTATCTCAGTGTCCAGTGTTTTTTTAAGTGGTGTAGTGGGCCGGCCGAAGGTGTGTCCGGGTGTTGCTTTGGGATCATCCCTCTCTGGCCGGTTTTGGGCTGTTTAGGTTCGTGTGTGGATGGGACGTGGTAGCCCCAGCGACCGATGCTGGTCTTGACGCCACAAGCGCCCGCTATCAACTTTGTTATCCGGGCTGGCGCTACTTGTTTTAGGACAAAGCGCGCTGGTCTTTGTCCTTGTTCGTTGTCGGGAGAACTGATTGCCAGAGTTGGTGCGTCAATCTTGATAAGATGGCGTTGTGTATCTATTCTGTTTCTTTAAACTATTGTGTGCTATCTACTTTACATTAGGTGTGTTAGAGTAGTGCAGTTTTACAGTAAATATGAGAAATGATACTATTCCCTGATTGATTATATTACGTGTGTTCAAGTAATGCAAACAGTTAGACGGTGCCTACGAGAAACGGTACCATTTTTCCTTTTCCCCCTCATGAGCGCCGATAAGGTGATTCACTTTACTGTGTTCAAGGGCACGGAGTGAAGTCTGCCTAAACTATAGTTAGATGAATGTGTTATACTAATGCGAACAATTATATGGTGTGTGCGAGAACGGTACCCATTCCCTTCAAAAAGTAACTTGCCTAACACTACTAACTTGCCACAGAATTTAAAAGGATCTAAATGTTGATGATTTTTGGAGGTATCCTGAGTGCATTGGTAAAAAACGATCAAAACAATCTCATATGAATGTCCCGCTGTCCACAGAGTGGAGACATGGGGATGGTTTACACTGAAATTTGCCTCCGGCATTGATTCCCAGCACCACTAAGCTCAATACACCGAAGCTGCGAGTAACTGAAACTTCCTTCATTTTTACATTTCACCCAGGTACAGGCTGGCGTCAAATCAATGCTGGGAAGTAGTAGTAGTAGTAGCAAGAGAGAAAGAAAACTGGTTTCCGGTGAATAATAGATCCTGGAGAGAGAGATCGCTAGAAGACTGAAGAAGAAAGAGCTCTGTGCTCCCTCCGACTCAATCCGATAGACAACAATATCCCCACCCGAAAGTCAATGACTCTTCAGTGTAAAGCACCTCGATCCTCCCAAGCTCCACTAAATCAACACTTCTTTGAATTCTGCCTGAGCTCTGCTACAATTGGCGGGTGAAATGCTAATGTTGCTATCAGTAGATTTACCACAGCGTACCCCTCCTTTGCTCTTTTCTTTTCTCCCCTCTGTGTCTTCCCGGCATCTAATTTGTCAGACAAGATGGTAACAATGGTGGAAATTAGTCCAAAGGGAGGAGTTCACGCAAAAAGGAAAAAATTACCACGTTTGATCACGGAACAAACAAGAACATTCTTTTGTTTAGTGGAACAAACACTTTTAGTCATGTAGCGCTGTGTTGTGGAGGAAAGATTCAAGGTTGGAAGTCAAAGAAGTAAAAATGGCGAGGATAATTGGAAAACGATTGGAATGGTGAAACCCATTCCTCTTGAGGGGAAAATGTGGGTTATCGTATAATTGTATGGAAAGATCTGAAATACAAACAATCTTCCTTTATCTCCTCAGTCATTGCCTTTAATTTTATAACTAACGCTGCCCTCAAAAGCTTGTGTTTACAAGCAATGTATTTATTATTTATTCATGTGTTATTGTCCCTCTACTACTGATATTATACATAAGCGGTTTAATTTATTCCGCTACCAGATATTTCCATAATATTATTCAGACCTCGCCGTTAGAAAAATCCAGGAGAGGCATCGACATTTCTGAATATGCCTAGAAGATCGATTAACTTCTAATTTGGCAAAAGTTCCATCATTGCTTTATCTGCATGATGTACCTGGTGTTCCATATTAGCAAAAAACAGGACTTCCACATCATACCTCACTCTCTCGCAGCCGCTGAGGGCGCTCCAAATGGGTTTTCTAGTTTTAAAAGGCCCAAAATTGTGAACTTTAAGGCGGACTGTCTGTCGTTAACCCCCTTTGCTTGCTTAACGCAAACTTTTGTGGATTTTATAGGCATTTTTGGAAGAAATTTAATTTCAGGACCGCCACTCTTAACCTCGCTCTCTCATGGTCACCAAAGTTGCCCTATTTTGGCCGGAGCTGGCAAGAAGGTGTACTGGTTGTGGGCGAAACTGTTTTTTTTTTTCCAAAAATGAAGAGCTTTGAGGCAGATTGACTGGCGTTAAGGGAATGTTTAAACTCCTTTACAGCATCGAACACTAGATTTATGCGCCAAACGCAGCACACTCCTTAGGCCTGAAGTTGTGACTGACTTGTAAACAGACGAAACGGCCATCTTCAGTTTAATTACATTATATGTCTACTATACATAGAGCTCACTTATAAGTAGGGATGGGAATCGAAATCCGATTCCAATTCCAAACCGGTTCGTAGTGTTTCGAGGCCTCGACATCACAATGAAAAAGCCTTAACGATCCCTTTAAGGATTCCTAAAGACGCGGATTGCGTCATCATATGACGTGACGCGTCTTGTTGTCCAGACGCATCCTGGACGCATCAAACTAGCATGGCGCGAAGAACCACTCGCTCCAAAGTTTGGCTACACTTCACCAGGAAAGAGGGTGAAAATGAAAGGTTACGATGGTTTAGCACGAGCATTGCAGCCTTAAACATAACAATGACGTCAATTAGGTTCAAACGCTTGAAAGAGTGTCTTCACGAGGAAAAATAACAACAAAGCGACTTGCAGTCATTCAGGCATGAAAATCACTCACCTTTCAGCTAAATTCGCCATTTTGAAGTCAAAGAGGGTGACATACTTTAACTGTGTAGATCCAAGGAGAACATTTTTAAGAGGAGGGTCATAATTCCATCTAACTAACTAACGATATGTTTTATTAAAGTTGCTAAGCCTGTCGCGATATGGAATGAGTCCATTTGTCGCAAGATAAATAAAAATCAGGGCGATAATTTTCACGGCTGCGTTTTATCAACCCGTGCGTGCACGCATCCATTTGTGTGTGCGTGTCGATGACTATTAGACTCCAGTTCATTTCACAGATGTTTATTAGTAATCAAAACGCCGTAGAATTACAGTTCAGACATTCAAAATAAGGACACACGTGTATATTAAACACTGTAAGCGTTAGCATTGCTACATTGAGACTAAGGGGAGGGGGGGGGGGCTACTTTAGCCTGCTATAAAACATTGGCAGTCTCTTCCATAAACAAAAACTTGCAGTTAAAAGGTGACACTTAAAACATGAAAAAATCGCTGGTTAACATCATTTGCAAATGAAAAAAATGAGAGAAAAAAAGCTATGAGTGACAGTGACACAACAAGCAATGACGAAAAAATATTTTTTTGCGGAGTGTCAAGCTGTTAGTGGTTTAGTGAACGAACTTCCGGTGTACATTTCAAAATAAAAGCACGCCACGTTCATATAAATAATGATTTTTGGAGTTAATCCCACATACTTCAGAATTAATACTATAATATGTAAATTCTATAATACAGAATTCAGATTCTACACTAAGAATAGCTTGAAAATGACACCCTTTTTGAAAAATATGATTGGCAATGAATATTATAATTATTATAATACTATTATATATAGTAGTATACTACAATAATAATGCTGGATTTTTTTTAAGAATTGTTTTGAATAATGTTGGAAGGGCTAAGTCAGTGTTCAGAATCTGTTTACATTCCATTCTTTTGCACTAGTTAATGCTATGAGCATTTGACCTCATTGTTTATGTGTGATTAATGATTGTTATTTACATGTTTATCTGTACTTAAATAAAGAATTTAAGTGTTCCAAAATGTTTTCGTGAATTAATTAGGGTCAACAAAATTTCAAAATTTCATTGCTAAATTAGTAACAAAATATATATATATATATATATATATATTAGTCGACTAATTGTAAAAATAGTCGGCTGACTAATCGGGAGAAAATTAGTCGTTTGGGACAGCTCTACTGGAACATATTTCCTCCACACCCCTGTCACCTTTTTAACCCCTGGCCCATTTTCATGCCTGGACTCATTGCAAGGTGGAGATAACAGCGTCGGGAGGGAATATGACCAGTATGCCAAAATATACCAATATTTTTCATTTCTATTAGAAAAAAGTTTCAGAAAAATGAAACACATTTACACATTCTTGTGTATTTGCCACATATTGCAACAGTTAACATTGAGGCTTTGAGCCTCTTTTGACCTCGTTGCGAGTTTGTAAGGTTGTGACTTCTGATTAAACAAACTCGATGCCAATTAAAACGTTGTTTTTCTTTTCCCCCAAATTAGAATCGATAAGAGAATCGAATCGTTAAGCAATATCGATAATGGAATCTGAATCGTAAAAATCCTATCAATTCCCATCCCTACTTATAAGCGGAGTTTAAGGGGGGGCAGGCCCCCCTTGGTGGCCGAAAGTGTCATTGCATGTAATTGACTTTCCTATATATATATATATATATACAGTGCCTTGCAAAAGTATTCGGCCCCCTTGAATCTTGCAACCTTTCGCCACATTTCAGGCTTCAAACAAAGATATGAAATTTAATTTTTTTGTCAAGAATCAACAACAAGTGGAACAACATTTATTGGATAATTTAAACTTTTTTAACAAATAAAAAACTGAAAAGTGGGGCGTGCAATATTATTCGGCCCCTTTACTTTCAGTGCAGCAAACTCACTCCAGAAGTTCAATGAGGATCTCTGAATGATCCAATGTTGTCCTAAATGACCGATGATGATAAATAGAATCCACCTGTGTGTAATCAAGTCTCCGTATAAATGCACCTGCTCTGTGATTCTCTCAGGGTTCTGTTTAAAGTGCAGATAGCATTATGAAAACCAAGGAACACACCAGGCAGGTCCGAGATACTGTTGTGGAGAAGTTTAAAGCCGGATTTGGATACAAAAAGATTTCCTAAGCTTTTAACATCTCAAGGAGCACTGTGCAAGCCATCATATTGAAATGGAAGGAGCATCAGACCACTGCAAATCTACCAAGACCCGGCCGTCCCTCCAAACTTTCTTCTCAAACAAGGAGAAAACTGATCAGAGATGCAGCCAAGAGGCCCATGATCACTCTGGACTGAACTGCAGAGATCTACAGCTGAGGTGGGAGACTCTGTCCATAGGACAACAATCAGTCGTACACTGCACAAATCTGGCCTTTATGGAAGAGTGGCAAGAAGAAAGCCATTTCTCAAAGATATCCATAAAAAGTCTCGTTTAAAGTTTGCCTCAAGCCACCTGGGAGACACACCAAACATGTGGAAGAAGGTGCTCTGGTCAATTGAAACCAAAATTGAACTTTTTGGCCACAATGCAAAACGATATGTTTGGCGTAAAAGCAACACAGCTCATCCCCCTGAACACACCATCCCCACTGTCAAACATGGTGGTGGCAGCATCATGGTTTGGGCCTGCTTTTCTTCAGCAGGCACAGGGAAGATGGTTAAAATTGACGGGAAGAAGGATGCAGCCAAATACAGGAACATTCTGGAAGAAAACCTGTTGGTATCTGCAAAAGACCTGAGACTGGGACAGAGATTTATCTTCCAACAGGACAATGATCCAAAACATAAAGCCAAATCTACAATGGAATGGTTAAAAAATAAACGTATCCAGGTGTTAGAATGGCCAAGTCAAAGTCCAGACCTGAATCCAATCGAGAATCTGTGGAAAGAGCTGAAGACTGCTGTTCACAAACACTCTCCAGCCAACCTCACTGAGCTCGAGCTGTTTTGCAAGGAAGAATGGGCAAGAATGTCAGTCTCTCGATGTGCAAAACTGATAGAAACACACCCCAAGCGACTTGCAGCTGTAATTGGAGCAAAAGGTGGCGCTACAAAGTATTAACGCAAGGGGGCCGAATAATATTGCACGCCCCACTTTTCAGTATTTTATTTGTTTAAAAAGTTTAAATTATCCAATAAATTTTGTTCCACTTCACGATTGTGTCCCACTTGTTGTTGATTCTTGACAAAAAATTAAAATTTTATATCTTGATTGAAGCAACTTTTGGGGGGATTGAATGATGTAGACACAAATGTCCTACCCATAATATGGGCCAAACACAAAAAGGATTGCTTCAATCAAAGAAAACTTTTTTAATGAAAAATTAAGTGTTCAAATGAAAATTGAAATGTGTTGCCTCATGATTCACGAAAAATATGCTTTGCTTTAAAATTTTAATGCATCCCAGGCTTTAATGCATCGCGATGCATTGCCGTATCGAACCCAATCGAATCGTGACCCACTGAATCGAATCGTGGCCCTCCGAATCGTTACCCAATCGAATCGTGAGGGCAGTGCCGATGCACACCTCTACTAAGAGCATATTACAATGTATTTTGAATGAAAATAGTGTTTTGGGTTTTTTTTGTATTTCAATTTCGAAAATTTAAAAGACAAAACACTGCAGGGCTTCAGTTGATCATCGGATCGGGCGGAGTTTTGACAGTGCAACAGCTCAAGAGCGTTAATAAATTCTCAAGCTTTTATAAAATGGAAATGTAATCATGTGTCAAAAAATAATGATGTAAGGACAGACCAATTGTATAGATTTGTGAAAAAATATTAACCCATATTTGGACATGCTGATTATACATGCGGCTATTCACATTGAAGTCTATCTAGTCATGTACAGTGTGTCATTCCTATTGCTGTATTTGTAGTTTGTCGTTACAGAGAATGCTGACTATGTTGCTGCATACACTGCTGGTAAAAATTATTATTGTTAAAAATATGCACTTTTGATCGGGCCAATAAAGAAATATTTTATTCAACTACCGCATTGACCCGACGGCCCTGATTATAAGACGACCCGCTCTTTTTCGAGACTCAAGTTTGAAAAAACTTTTTGAACACCAAATCAATTTTTATACAGATATTACAGTACATCTGAAAAATGATTATAACAATATATTTGAGGTAAAAAGCATGTTATTTTGCCTCATTCAAATCTTAATATCTGAACATTTAAATATGTAAACTAAAGAGCAATCACATTCGTAAATGAATGGTTTATTTACATTTCAAAAACCAGAAGCCAATCTATTATGATAAAACAAAAAAAATGCAATAACTGCATTAACCATCAAAGTGAAGTCTAACTGTAACAGTAGTCTTGAAACAAATCTGAATATCGAAAAAACGTTGCATTAAAATAATGCAAACTGGTTAAACTTGAGCGTAGCCGAGATCTGTCATGACAGAACATCACTTCAATGATATCTGGCGCCATCTAGCATCGTGAATGGTTATAATGTCTAGACCGCGAATATAAGACGACCCCCACTTTTTCAGTCTTATTTCAGTACAAAAAACACTGTCTTATATTCGGGCCAATACGGTATATTTCATCGTCCTCCGTCGACAACACACACACAGACAGGTGCAGCCAGAGATTTCAATTGTGCCTAGGCAAAGAGTGCGCTCTCAAAAAGTGCTGTCTTGGGGTGCTCACCTGCGCACTTCAAACGTGTCGGGGGCTCTTTGTTTCTCGCGCAAAAGCACCATAAATCATCTGGAGGCTTCATCTTTGGGTTCAATGTTGAAAGCACGAGGTCCCCTTTCAAATGGACTCGCTGTGCTCAACTCTTGACAACCGCTTCAATCAGATCTTCATCTATATATCTCTACCTGTTCTCTGACAAAATAGCGCAGCACAATTAAGACCTCTCAGACAGTCAAGTGGCATGAATAAATCACGGCAAAGAATAGAATTCCCTCGGTTGCATTAATAGTATTAATTTTTAAATCCAATTATTGTTTGAGTGCTGCTGACCTATTTTCCGATTTAAGTATCCTATCAAATCCTGGCACATCAGAGTGGCTGGATTTACACTGTGCTTCAAACGTGCCTATCATTGACTTACAGGTATTTTCAAGTGCTCCAAAGCAGACAGCACTGTGTTCACATTGTCTGAAACATAACACAGATGCCCAAAATGCATATAAACTACTCTTCTATTATCTTCGTCTTCTATATTCTGTATTCTCTATGGTATATCAACTGAACAAATTCATTTCATGAATCACTGAAAGACATTAACAGTATATTACAATGTATTTGGAATAAAAGTAGTGCAAAATAAAAAGGTAATATGGACCAATCAAAACATCAAGGCTAACTGGGCAAAACTTAACAGTAGACCAACCATATGTCAAAGTTTAATGAAATTCTAATTGAAGTCTCTGCCCAACTTAGAACTCCACGTTGCTGCAATATATGCTCATGTGGATATTGCTGGGTTTGTATGCGGCAGAATGTTCAATATGGGCTTACACAATGGAATGTCTGCACTGATTAACATCTCCAATAACTTATTTTGTGTGGAAACTCCACTGATCCACTCGGGCCAACTGTTAAGAGAGGCCATCCAAGTGTCGACTAGGAGTGGGAACCTCTTGGTACCTCACGATACGACACGCGATACAAAGCTCGCGATAACGATGATCTCACGATATGGCGATACAACGAATATTGATATATTGATTAAGAAATCATTCTACAAAATAACTAATTAACAGAGAAACAAGCTTTTCATAGTTGTATAAAGTAAATTTTGTCTACACTTATAGATTAGTCGTTCTTTTATCCCAGACAATGTGATTCAGGTTGTTTTATTTACCACCCAGAAAACAAATGCAACTCCATGTATGAAATTCCTTGCAATCAATCATTCATCGGAGAGACGGCGGGAGCTTTATGACAAGAAAAACAGAACACAAGAAGGAGTGTGAGAAGGAGACAGCAATAAGATAAACAATGGCAATAAAAAAAAAACAAGCGCAACAGGAACAACACAAGTCAGCCATCACTGACCACTGCAAAAGGGAAAACCACATCATGGACCGAGAAAAGGCCAGAGTCATCCGCACCGAAGAAAACAAACATCAGCGCTGGATCTGGGAGGCTATTGAAATGCGCAAGCAGGGCCCGAGGACGATCAACAGGGACGAGGGGGCATACATGCGCTCTACTACCTGGACCAGCATCCTGGAAGAGTGAGGTGTCAGCAGAGGGCGCGACTCGCCTGTCAATCTGACAGGTGAGTCACGCCTTCATCCATCAGCTGTGATGTGCCAGAATGTTGTCCAGTTAAATGTGGAGAAGATAGAAGTGATCATTTTTGGGCCAAAAAAGGAAAGGTCAAAGTTAAGCAGGCACTTTAGCACAATGTCACTTACAGCTACAAATCAAGTCAGAAACCTTGGCGTAATTATTGACCGGGCAAAAACACCTCCTCCACTCTCACCATCAACACCGGGGCCCCTCAGGGGTGTGTTCTGAGCCCTCTGCTTTACACACTGTACACTCATGCCTGCTCCGCCTCCTCTGAATCCAACCTCATCGTCAAGTTTGCCGACGACACCACAGTGCTCGGACTCATCTCCAACAACGACGAAACAGATTACAGAAGAGAGGTGCAACATCTGGAGTCATGGTGTCACAACAACAACTTGGCTCTAAACACCAAAAAAACCGAGGAGATTGTGGTGGATTTCCGTAAAGGGAGTCACATCACCCATCAGCCTCTCTCTATCGGCAACGACGTGGTGGAGAGGGTGAGAAGTTTTAAATTCTTGGGGGTCACGGTGACTGAGGACCTGTCCTGGGGGAATCACATTTCCGCAGCGGTGGGTAAGGCACAACACCGCCTCTACTACTTGAGGAAGCTGAGGAGCACTCACATCCACAGACCTCTGATGGAGAACTTTTACAACTGTGCCATCAGCAGTGTTCTGTCATATGGACTTTTAGTGTGGTTTTCAAGCTGTACCAAGGCTGACCAGCAGGCGCTCCAACGTATGGTGAAAGCTGCCGGGAGAATCATTGGAATGACTCTCCCTGAGATCAGCGCCATCTACTCCACTCGCTGTTAAGAAGAGTGCACAACATACTGCGGGACCAGCACCATCCTGCTCACCACCTTTTCCACCTGCTGCCCTCAGGGAGAAGGTACAGGTCCATATAGGCCAGAACATCAAGACTGGCCAACAGTCTGTATCCACAGGCTGTGAGGTTACTGAATTCTGCCCCTCTCCCCTCTCTGCACCCCCCTTTTACGGACAATAACTCACATCCACCAACAACAATAACTCTGAACTGGTTTGCATTGTTGCAGTATGTCACTACCCACTACTTCCTCCTCCCTTACCTATTGGTTGACAACCAGTATACTTGATTATACTTGATTAACTCATCTGTTTTGCACTGACTTATAACTGTTCTTATCAGGTATATTTTTGCTCTGCACTTTAGCACTGACATGACTTTATGCTACTGTGGAATCTTTTTTGTACTTATGTCTAATACTGTGTCAATGTTTACACTTGGTACTTAAGGGTATTTATTATATGGGTTTTGCGCTTTACCAACTTAGTTGTATGGATGCTCCAAACAAAGTTTCGTTGTGCTTTTTGCAACAATGACAATAGATATTCTGAATCTGAATCTGACTCAGACCTAAAATTTGATAGCCATCTAACGTCCGTCACTAAATCTGCTTATTTATTTATTTATCTGCAGAATTAAGGGGCTTCTGACTCAACAAGACATGGAAAAACTAATGCATGCCTTCATTTTCAGTAGATTGGACTATTGCAACATTATGTTTACAGGTCTTGATAAAAAATCAGTCAGGAAGCTGCAGCTAGTACAGAATGCTGCAGCCAGAGTCCTCACAAATACAAGGAAACTGGACCACATTACACCGGTTTTGAAATCGTTACACTGGCTTCCAGTGAGTCAAAGGATAGACTATAAAATACTACTGCTCGTCTACAAAACACTCAATGGCCTTGGACCAAAATACATGCTTGATTTGTTAGATTCCTACGAAACATCTAGACCCCTAAGGTCTTCTGGAACCAATCTCCTGTATGCTCCAAGAACAAGAACCAAGCAGGGTGAGGCAGCATTTAGTTATTATGCTCCTCACCTCTGGAACAAGTTACCTGAAGGTCTGAAGTATGCTCAAACTGTTAGCTCCTTTAAATCGGCTAAAAATGCTTTTGTTTAGCACTGCATATTCATAACTGCCTATATATTTCAATCTATTTGCTTTCTATTCCTCTTGTGCTTTATCTCCATTGCTGATTTCAATTATTATTAGTAGTAGGAGTAGTATTTTTAGTCTATTCGTGATTAAATGCGATTTTTATGTATAATTTTATTTCCTGTTTCGATTGTCTTTGTTTTTATGTTCTATTGATTTAATGTGATTTTTATGATCTTCATGTGATGTAAAGCACTTTGAATTGCCTTGTGTTGAATTGTGCTATATAAATAAATTTGCCTTGCCTTGCCTAGATGATAAATGACACGTCACACCAATATCAGTGCAACTCCGATGAAGGCGGAAGTAGTCGCCGAAACATGTCAGGTAAATAAAACCTAAAACATTGTCTGGGATAAAAAAAAAAAAAAAAAAAAAAATTCAACCAAGCTATTTTCATCCTTCTGCTGTAAGTTTATCACTACTAGACGCCCAATCCATTTGAACTGGGAGGGTGGCAGCGAATGAACCCCTCTCATACAAACAGGCCCCTCCCACATCAGTGGCAGCCAATGCCAAGCAACGAGGTAATTTTGGGCCATTTCAGGTCATTTCCTGTTGATTTTGGGAAATTTCAGGGTCAATTACTGTTGATTTTGGGTTACAGAACAGGAAGTGACCCGGGAATGAAGTGGCAGTGACTTCAACTCAACAAGAAATGACCTGTAAATGCCTTGAAAATCAAAAAGAGTGACTGTGAATGCTCTGGTTTCGAACGAACGTTCATTCAACCTTCCCGTTCTTAATAGATTTGGCGTTGAGCGCCGTCATTGGCAGCTATAGCGTAAAATGACACACTATTATGGTGGAAGATTTTGGTAGCAACTTGTTGGTTCCATTTTTTGTTTTTTTAAACCTTGACACCTTTTGAAAACGTTTTTCACAGTTTATGTGCTGCTTTTTTGGTTGTGACTGAGCTCAAATGAAGTCAAAAGTTAATGTCTGCATTTGAAAGAAGAACAAAATGAGTTGATTACTGTTTTGAATTACACACCATTAATTTATCGGTTGATCACAATAACAATTAGAAATGTCAAAATATATTTACGAGTACTGCAAAACTTTTAAATCCAAATTGATTCACATTGCTTGAGGGCAGCCTTCTGTCTGTCATATCTAATCCTTCATGTCTGTGGAGAAAACGTGGCTGCAAAGGTCGCGCCACTCATAATAATAATCATATATCTGAGGAAATGCGTCTCAACTGGTCAGGCGTCACTCAGAGAGCTCCTGCTTGACCAACCCAGAGGCCAATTGGGCTTATATCAGTTCGGCCAGAGGCAGCAAATCAATCGGGGAATGAGGGAGAGCTGCCCGAGGGCTCTTTCACACCCTAGATGGGATGCTCTGTCAGAAATCACAAGATCAAAAACACTGCTAATGTGGATAGATGTACAGTAAACACACCAAATTATTAAATTAACCAATGATTCATGTTGCACTTTGGGAATCCGAACAAGTTCATTTATTTACTAGGGGGAGAAATTAAAAATTATTAGTACCAGCGATACAGTCCTTCATATTCACTTGGTATAGGATCACAGAATCTTGGGAAATTTTACAATTAGGTTCTTCAGCAATTGGATGATGGATATGTTTTATTTTGAATTATTGAAAAGTATCAAGATCAGCAATACTGTGCCTCTATCTTCTTTATATTGAATTAGACTTTTCAAGACTTTTCAAATTTGTTCAAATTTAGCAAAGAAGTATGTGTCCAACTTGATGATTAACAGTGATAAACCCATCAAATTGAATTAGGAGGGAGTGGTCTTTCATTCATTCATTCATTCATTCATTCATATTAACGAGACCAGTCCTGTATTAAATTCTAAAGAAATTACCAAAGAACTAGGGGTGTAACGGTACACAAAAATCTCGGTTCGGTTCATCTCGGTACAGGAAGAAAACAAAATGCAAAATATAAATGTGCTAGTTGTTTATTACAGACCTTTGTGTTTTCAACAATTGGGACAATAGCCTATACAAAGCCAGAATTCTGCTCAAAAAGTAGCAGGTATTTAAAGATAATCCAACACCAATTTGCCTTTCAGTATTGGTCCTGTGCTAAAGAGAAAAGCAATCCCAATGAAAAACATTTTAACATGTATTTTACAAATGAAATGCCTCAATGAATCTTTTTTTTCTTTTCTTATGAACAGTTTTCAAAAGCTTTATTGGTGGATTTTCTCAAGTTAAAGTGCCACACATAAATTAATAAATTTAGGGTTTTAGCTCATTTCAATTTATTTTATTTAAATGGGCTATTATTTATTTTATCATGTGTGTATATTTTACAAATGTGATGTAGTATTCATTTATATTGTATATTTTATGTTGTATAACTTTAGTTCCTATATGAATATTAGTTACTACTTGTTTTGTTGTGGTAGGAGGGTTTTGTATTGAACACGGGGCCATGTTGGTTATTATTATAGCAGAGAAGACAGCAGTAAATCAACAAAGACAAGTCAGCTGTGCCCCGATCTTCCACTCAAGAGATCTGATGGACTCAAAAAGTGGGTTACGATTGCATACGAGTTTGAAAATCGACCAGGATCCACCATATTTTTACACGAGTGACTTCCAGTCTGCCCGATTCTAGCTACCGGTAGTAGTATTGACGCAGGAGGGTCGCGTCAAATAATAAACTCTGCCTTTCTTTTCGCGTGCGTCGTGTTGAGCCGCTTCTGGGACGCGTCTGCACTGCGACTGGTGTGCATTGGCTGATTTACTTTCACATCCGCGTTTCACTGCGTTCTCGCGGCGGCCACGTTGTCGCGCCGTTGACGTTTCTGGGTTAACACTGTCGTACCGTGTTGGTCCTCATTATCGTAGAGAAGACGGAGTAAATATAATCTACACAAAGAAACTGTAATCCGATCGACTCACAGCCTTGAAAAGTAAGGGTTACATTACGTCAGAAACTTGTTCGGTACGCCTCCGTTCCGACCCGGGGACGATGTACCAAAACGGTTCAATACAAATACCGTAATTTCCCGAATATAACTTTTTTTCCCCAAAATCAACTTGTAAAATCATGGTGCACATTATAAACAGGTACATGGATGGAGACAGAAATATGTACAGTATATATTACATATACCGTAATTTCTGGACTATAAGGCGCACCTGACTATAAGCCGCCAGCCACCAAATTTGACATGAAAACGGCATTTGTTCATAGATAACCCGCACTGGACTATAAACCGCAGTTGTCCTCACTGTATTATGGGATATTTACACCAAAAGATATTAACTAGTAACACTTCATTTGACAAAGGCATTATAAGACTGTCATGAAACCAAATGTACCACCATGAAGCTTTGAACCAAATGGCTGGAAAGTCTTATTGTTCCAAAAATCTTCATTTGGCCATCACTGCTCCCTTAGGGGAGACAGTCAACCTCTGCTGCCACCTGCTGTCAACACTGTTGTCATCCAACATTCCTCCTAGCATGCATTGCGGCACTACAGATGTAAATAACAATCAAAATGCATGTTCTGTGCTAATTATTTCTTCAGTTACTGTTCCAGTTGTTTCATTAATTGCTAGTTATTGTATTTGGTAACATTTTTTTGGATAGTGGTGCCATAATACTGTCATAATTATTACATGACACTGTCATAAGCATAATTGAATGCTTATAATAGATGTCGGTTAGTGTCATCCAGCAAATTATCTCACTTTTGAATGGACGTAAAAGATCGGAGCTGGACATAAATGGAGTTAGTGACATATTATGCCACATGACACATATTGACATATGTCATAAGCATTCAGTAATGCCCATGATATAAGAACGTCATAATTATGACATGACACTGACAGTCTTATGATGCCGCTCTCAAAAAAAGTTTTACCTACTAACCCCAATAAATCATCAAATAAGCCACACTGGACTATAAGCCGCAGAATTTAAAATGAGGAAAAAAAGTAGCGGCTTATAGTCCAAAAATTAGGGTATATATATAAACCGATTTTCTTTTTTTACTGACACGGCCACGTTGTGTTGAAGAAACGTATCTGGCGACCCGTTGCCGACCATTACGGTACGTGACGTCACCATTTTGTTTCGGTAATACTTCACTCTAATCGGCCGAATGATTTCGTCTGTGTTAAATTCTGCTTTTTTCACTCTTCATGAAGCACAGAATTTAGTTTCTTGAACTCATGTGAATCGACGTTTATTGCAGCTCCACAACTCAGACCATAACAAACGTAAGCACACACACTTCGTGTGTCCGTCAACTATATCGGTCCCTCGGGAAACTCAAACCCAAATATCAATAGGTCCTATTGTTACTGTCGTGTTGACATGACAGCGATGAGCTCTCACGGATTTCCGACTTACTTTCTCACTTTCATTTTACCATATCAATCCATGGAAGAAACATTTATTCATCATGATGAAACGAGCAAGTTATACAGCAGCCTTTAAAAGAAAGGTCACATCTGTTTTGTTTTCTCCTAGGTTCTGGTAAGTTGGAGAAGTTGTTAAATCATATTATTTCCGTAAATATTATCAGTTTATGGTAATGTTTTAAACTACCAATGTGCTATGCTTGTGCTGTGTTTCACCAGTCAGTAAAATGACATTTGTGTATCTGTACACGAGCTCTGTTTTCTTGTATTCTTCTATTTATTGGTGCTAAAATTAGGGTGCGCGTTATAAACGGGTACAATAATTTTCCCTAGATTTTTACAAGTAAATTTCGGGTGCGCATTATACACGGGTGCGCCTTATATTCGGGAAATTACGGTAATCGGGAGGAAATTCGTCGTTTGGGACAGCCCTAATCCAGACCAAATGATTTGATGATGCATTACCCTTAAAAAATGTTAGCATCGAAGTGTAATCCTATCAGTATTGGTATCTGTGATACCAACACATGCCTGTGTGCCAGGCAGGCACCACTGCATGCACAAGAGTACATATCATTAACCTTGAGCTCTTTGATTGCTGACATGCAGAAACACATGCTTTGGGGTGCCTGGGTTTGTGGCTAATTACCGGCAAAGATCACGACAGAACTACTTCAACAGTCATGCGGTGGAACGAACCGTGGCGACTCGTGACACCAGATGTCTTCCGCATGAGCCGAAAGAGACGACATTATATCGACGTGATTCACCACTCCCGACGCAATCACATCATCTCTGCAACATGGAAAGTGACACCAGACAACAAGTCGGCAACTTTAACGGCAGCTGGGCTAGCGGAACAAAACAATGTGACAGCAAAATTAGGACATTTTATTTATTTGTTTTTAGAAGACGATTTTAAACAGTACACTTGAGGAATCCACAGCAATTTGTCACATTGACAGAGGTGCTGCAACACTTGCATGAGGACTGGCTCTGGGCCACCATGCCGTGATGGTCTTATTTGAGTTAAGTCATTTAACATGAGCGTTTTGATATCTGGCAACTCTCCAAAATAGTGACCTAGTAAACACGAGGATTTCAAAAAAAAATTTTTTTTTTTTTAACCTGAAAAACAGAAGAGTATTATGCATGCTCCGGCAGCAGTTGAGGGAAAAAAACACAGCAAATGATACATTTAATATATTACTAAGCAAATAGATTAAATTTCAATCATTTTGGTAACACACATTTTGTTAAAGTATTTTTGGGTGCAGAAATGGATGGGTGGAAAAAAATGTAATGCAAAAAACATTTACCGTACTGGCCCGAATATAAGACGGTGTTTTTTTGCATTGAAATAAGATTGAAAAGGGGGTGGGGGTCGTCTTACATTCACGGTCTAGACATTATACCCATTCACGACGCTAGATGACGCCAGATATCATTGAAGCGATGCTCTGTTATGATAGTTCTCAGCTACTCTCCCCATTCGCGACGCTAGATGGTGCCAGATATTATTGAAGCAATGTTCTGTCATGACAGATCTCAGCTACTCAAGTTTAACCAGTTTGCATTATTTTATTGCAGTTTTTCCCTATTCAGATTTGTTTCAAGACTACAGTTACATTTCACTTTGATAATTAATGCAGTTATTGCAATTTTGTTGTTTTATCACAATAGATTGGTTTATTTACATTTCAAAAACCAGAAGCCATTCATTCACGAATGTGATTGCACTTTAGTTTACATATTTAAATGTTTAGATATTAAGATCTGAATAAGGCAAAATAACATGCTTTTTCTCTCAAATATACTGTTATAATCATGTTTCAGATGTACTGTAATTATTTTCTGTATAAAAGTTGATTTGGTGTTCAAAAAGTCTTTTTTCAACTTGAGTCTTGAAAAAGAGGGGGTCGTCTTATAATCAGGGCCGCCAATACAGTAATATGTCGAAAATGTTACCTACTATTAACGGCACTCCAATAAATCGATTATTAGATCCATCAAGATTCGACACGTAACGATTTGATAACGATTCATAATTGTTCAAAAACGATTATTTTTCATCATAACAACTACAGGAACCCAACCACTGCTCGCGGAACGAAAGTGAAAAACGTCTGCCGCCCAGACACCTAAAGGAATGCACATTGTGATGACGGCGGCAATGGACGTTAGTAAGATTTACTCCTGAGGATAAAAATCTAGCGTTTGGAAGCATTTTGAGTTTTATCAACATGACAATGGAAAGGGCATTGACAAAAGTTACTCCATATGTAGGACATGTAAAACCAGGATTAAATACAGCGGGAACACGACATACATCCGAAAGCACCTCTCTCGTTTCCACCCTGGTTTAGAGGAGAAGAATTTGTCTGTTGTTGCTGTGCCTGCTAACCAGCGAACAATAGAAGAAGGACTGTCAAATCTTCCCCGCAACTTTGAAAGGGCGAAATGAAACTCGTCATCTATCGTAATCTTTATCGCTAAGGATTTACGCCCATATGTGGTCGTTAACAACCGGGGCTTTCGCAGTCTGGTGCAGATGCCGGAGCCCAGATACAAACTCCCGAAGCGGAAGTATTTTGCCTGTAAAGCTGTTCCTGAACTGTACAGCATGACCAAAACCAAAGTGCTGGAATCATAGTAGAAAGCATGGAGGAAAGCCCTGATGTGTGATGCGTGAACTTCAGATGCTACAGAATCGTATGTCACGGTAACAGCGCACTTAATAAGTGAGTTGAGCAACGACTGGGAGCTTGTGAGTTACATCCTCCAAACGAGTGTAATGACAGAGATATAGCGGCATAAGCTGATTTTACGGGGGAGCGACGGGGCCAGGCCCCCCCGGTGGCCAAAAAGTGTCATAGCATGTACCGTATTGGCCCGAATATAAGACTGTGTTTTTTTTACATTGAAATAAGACTGAAAAAGCGGGGGTCGTCTTATATTTGCGGTCTAGACATTATACCAATTCACGACGCTAGATGGCGATGTTCTGTCATGACAGATCTCAGCTACTCTCAATTTTAGCCAGATTGCATTATTATATTGCAATGTTTTTCCTTATTCAGATTGGTTTCAAGACTACAGTTACGGTTAGACTTCACTTTGATTGTTAATGCAGTTATTGCAATTTTGTTGTTTCATCACAATAGTTTGGTTTATTTACATTTCAAAAACCAGAAGCCATTCATTTACGAATGTGATTGCACTTTAGTTTACATATTTACAGTTGTGGTCAAAAGTTTACATGCACTTGTGAAGAACATAATGTCATGGCTCTCTTGAGTTTCCAGTTATTTCTACAACTCTGATTTTTCTCTTTTAGAGTGATTGGAACAGATTCTTCTTTGTCACAAAAACATTCATGAAGTTTGGTTCTTTTATGACTTTATTATGGGTGAACAGAAAAAAGTGATCAAATCTGCTGGGTCAAAAATATACATACAGCAGCGCTAATATTTGGTAACATGTCCCTTGGCCATTTTCACTTCAATTAGGCGCTTTTGGTAGCCATCCACAAGCTTCTGGCAAGCTTCTGGTTGAATCTTTGACCACTCCTCTTGACAGAATTGGTGCAGTTCAGTTAAATTTGATGGCTTTCTGACATGGACTTGTTTCTTCAGCATTGTCCACAAGTTCTCAATGGGGTTTAAATCAGGACTTTGGGAGGGCCATTCGAAAACCTTAATTCTAGCCTGATTTAGCCATTCCATTACCACTTTTGATGTGTGTTTGGGGTCATTGTCCTGTTGGAACACCCAACTGCGCCTAAGACCCAATCTTTGGGCTTATGACGTTAGGTTATCTTGAAGAATTTAAAGGTAATCCTCCTTCTTCATTACCCCATTTACTCTCTGTAAAGCACCAGTTCCATTGGCAGCAAAACAGCCCCACAGCATAATACTACCACCACCGTGCTTGACGGTAGGCATGCTGTACTTGGGGTTAAAGGCCTCACCTTTTCTCTTCCAAACATATTGCTGGGCATTGTGGCCAAACAGCTCGATTTTTGTTTCGTCTGACCACAGAGCTTTCCTCCAGAAGGTCTTATCTTTGTCCATGTGATCAGCAGCAAACTTCAATCGAGCCTTAAGGTGCCGCTTTTGGAGCAAGCGCTTCCTTCTTGCACGGCAGCCTCTCAGTCCATGGAGATGCAAAACACGCTTGACTGTGGACACTGACACCTGTGTTCCAGCAGCTTCTAATTCTTGGCAGATCTGCTTTTTGGTGATTCTCGGTTGAATCTTCACCCTCCTGACCAATTTTCTCTTAGCAGCAGGTGATAGCTTGCGTTTTCTTCCTGATCGTGGCAGTGACAAAACAGTGCCATGCACTTTATACTTACAAACAATTGTTTGCACTGTTGCTCTTGGGACCTGCAGCTGCTTTGAAATGGCTCCAAGTGACTTTCCTGACTTGTTCAAGTCAATGATTCGCTTTTTCAGATCCATGTATGTATATTTTTGACCCAGCAGATTTTATCACTTTTTCTTTTAATCCATAATAAAGTCATAAAAGAACCAAACTTCATGAATGTTTTTTGTGACAAAGAAGTATCTGTTCCAATCACTCTATCGGAGAAAAATCAGAGTTGTAGAAATAACTGGAAACTCAAGAGAGCCATGACATTATGTTCTTCACAAGTGTATGTAGACTTTTGACCACAACTGTATATGTTACGATATTAAGATTTGAATGAGGCAAAATACAGTGCTTTTTCTCTCAAATATATTGTTATAATCATTTGTTTCAGATGTACTGTAATTTTCTGTATAAAAATTAATTTGGTGTAAGTCTTTTCAAACTTAAGTCTTGAAAAAGAGGGGGTCCTCTTATCATCAGGGACGTCTTATATCCGGGCCAATACGGTAATTGACTTTCCTATATACGATTTTAAAATTGAAAATTTTTCCGGAAAAATATTGTCAATAAATGTTGTAAAGCAATTAAACAAAACAAAAATGAATGAAATGACGAAGAAAAAAAAAATTATTATGGGTCAAAATTATTTTTCGAACAGATCATGTGACTATTGTAATGATATAAGCAAATTGTATATGTATGTTTGATTAGTAATGTCTGCTCATCACAGCATACAGAAGTCAGATACGCAGCGAGTTCGAGACAGGTGATAAAAAGCCTGCCAGTGGATAGTTAATGTTGATGATTCCTCTCTTCTGTTCTGTAACTAAAGATCTGTCAGTAAAAAACGTCAACCCTTTCAGTAAGTTGTCTTATTCAAGAAACCCACAAAGTAACACAACTAGCACCTTGAACGATCATTTGTTTTGCTTAGCCAAAACAACCTGAGGCAAGATGGATATACGTAATTTTTTCCAACCTAAGCTTTCAAAATTGACAACTACTGAGCAAGAAGCAAGGATTGAAAATGTGGACCATGAAAAGCTAGAGAGCACTGCCAAAATGGTGAGCGGAGTTTCGATTTGCCCAACTAAAGACGCTAATTGTACAACAAATTTTGCACTATTATAATATTTTGCTCCTAAAGCTGTTGTGGCAGTGAATAAGCACTCTTTTACATTCAATTGGATTCTCAATGTTATCCACAGGTGTTAATTAAAGAAGTAACATCGTAAATATACGCGTTCCACACAAATATGTCGTAAATTAATGCTTAACTACACGGCAAAGACGTAAACAGTGAGAGAGTGACGTGCAGTTGTTGTGTGCAGCTAACATGGCAGAATGTATCTGAGGAGAACTTTTCTACATGTCCTTCCATTATCAAAAATGAGTCAATATTCCTTTATATAAAGAAAGGTTGTAGTGTTTACTTTGTAACCGCTGTATTTGCCATTTTTAACACAAAGTTGCAATTTCTGATGGGGTGAAAATTTTTGACAGAACACCTGTTAACACCGGCGGGCTTACCATATTAAATGGATAACCATCTTGGCGAAAGTATAGCTGTCCTAAGCAGCCTGATTTAGAATTCCCCTCAAAAATGATGGGAAACCAAAAACGCTTATTTTCAACTTATTATTCTAATTATTCTTGGAAGTTAATTTTATTGCTTAAACTGCGTTTCTGGTTCATCAACATGTTGTGCCCACCTGCCCCAAAAGTCAAACTCCGTCTATGCACAGCGGTGTAAATTTGGCAGAATTGTTGCAAAATGTAGCACAAGAATGGCAGATAACTGACAAAGGTTTGGTTTTGGTCAATGAATGAATGAATGAAATATTTATTGTCATCATCATTGGTATCATTGACAGTTACAAAATGTGGGATAGTTTGGCCAAAGAAAGAGAATCATTGACAGTCACAAAATATGGAATGATTTGCCCGAAAAGACCAATGACAGACAAAGGAAGACGGGAAAAGCATATGCTTATCAATACCCATCCCCCTACAGCCCGGGGCGCACAGTCTAGCATAGCAGAGTTGCATAGTCATATTACATGAGCTTTTATTTTCTGTTTTTGTTTTTTTTTTTTTTTTTTTTTTTGCTTTTGTCCGTTTTTTCAATTGTATATCTTCCCAAAAGTCATTGATTGCCATGAGGTCGCATTGTAGAGAAGATTCTGTCCAATGCTAAGCGTCCAGTCAAGCAGCTCCATTTGCACTTGCAGATTAGTGATCTACGTTTGCTGCAGGGCATATCTTCAGGGCGTGCGATGTTATGTCTTAGTCTCTGTCCCTCACATTTAATCATCCTTTTGTTGTCTTTTTGTTGTGGGAACATTTTTTTGCGGATGTGTGTGTGCAGTGGAGTTATGTGTCATTTTGGTTCGAGTAGCGATTTAGGATGGTTTCCTTGTACATCTTTTTGAAGTAACTAAATGATTCTATACTCATAAGCGCTGCATCACATGTATTCCATAGGCGAGCCCCAATGTTCGTAATCGAGAAAGATTTTAGGCTTGTCCTAAATGTCCGATAGGAAAACAATCTGATTCCTCTTAGGTCGTAATTTAATCCCCTCAGTTGGAATCAAGCTTGTAGGTTAGGCGGCAGACAGTTTGCGTGGGCCTTGTAAATCATTTGAACAGTTTTGAAGTTAATCAAGTCATGAAATTTTGATAGCTTAGATTTGATGTAGAGCTCATTTGTGTGTGCTCTGAACGGTGCGTTGTGAATGATCCGAATTGCCTTTTTTTGAAGGATAAAAAGGGGATAAAGGTGAGTTTTGTGTGTGTGTCCCCAAATTTCCGAACAGTAACTGAGGTGCGGCAAGATAAGTGCGCTGTAAAGAGTTCGGAGAGCCCTCTCATCTAGCATATTTTGTGTTCTAAAGAGAATGGAGATGCTCCTAGCAAGCTTATGGCGCAGCCGCTCCACATGGGCCTTCCATGTTAGTAAGTCGTCTAAAACTACACCTAAGACTTTGTGCTGCCATACTCTCTGTATCACAACATTGTTTATTTGTATGTTTAAGTCAGGGGTCGCGTTAACGAATATTTTCCGTCGTTGACCGATTTTTTAAAACGGTGACGGAAAAAAACAAGTCCATCCGTCATTTTGACAGGTTGCAATTCACACCCCAGACCACAGGGTGGCGAGTGAGCATATTAATTAGCTATTGTCTCTCTTGATGCATGACGTCGTTGGCCTTACTCTGAAAAATGTCAAGGCAACTGAGTGTCCGAAGTTTCTTCAAAAAGCCCCAAAACGACGATGGTGTTGATAAAAGAGGTGAAAAAACAAGGACTGCACAAGCGGGCACGCAATTCAAGTCCATGCGCACCAGGAGGAAGGTGTGAAACTACGTTCAGGCCACAGCAGGTGAACTGTTAATTTCATTGTTCCATATGCTACATATGGTAGGCTACCTACCTACTGGGGCCACAGTGAGCTGTTTTTGTCACTGCGGAGAAAAAGTTACATATTCATCTGTTTGATGTGTGATGGAACGGTGTGGATTCTCTGTTAAGCTTGTTCGGAAAGAATATTAAAAATGAATGAAAACTAAATACTATTGAATATGTTGAAGCGGTATGCAATGTTAAGAGTCTTGTTAGCTCGAATTGCTGTGTCCAGCTGCTGTAGCTCTGCTGCTTTCTGTGAACTCTCTATTCAAGCCGGAACACGCGCGGCTCTTAAGTGTCTCTGTCACGTGGCTGTGTCGTAGCCGGTAACGCGCTCGGCCAAATGGACACACAAGTACGGAAGGTGAATTATGCCAAACAAAGGGTCACCACAATGTCATTATCATCATTTTAAAAATTTAAGTGACGGGTTAAAATAGATTATGACCGGATTTTTATGATTTTTCTCTCTAGTTTGTCCAGTAAGATATTGTGGTTAACAGTATCAAAGGCTTTTTTAAAGTCCGCAACAAATTACATAAGTGACGACTCGACACATCTACCACGCCACGGAAGGCTCAAAACTGCAAACCGGTAAATGATAACACCTCCAATATGGTTGAGTAGGAGATGATTTTTCTCCATGTCGGACTTTCATGGTAAATGTTAAAAATGTTAAGACAGTTGAGGTTTTTTTTTTTTTTTTTTTTTAAATGAAAACCAAACCATAAACTCAAAGCAATGGTAAATATCAAACAGCAATTCATTTGCCTCAGAATAAAAACAGGGGTTTTTTTGTGCTAGTAGGTTAAGAATAGTGCAGAAAGGACAGCTTGTGAATTTATAACAGTTCACTCTTTTAATTCCTTGACATTTGAATTCCTTTTTTTAACGCTCCGAACGAAACATTAATGATGTGACCTGAATTGAGAGGGGGACAATGGACGTCCGCTTGCTTTCCTTATCTCTTCTTCCACACAACTGCTTTGCCACCTTGCAGCTGTGGAACCCAGCCTTTTTGGACAAGAAATCCTCAGCATTACCTTCCAAATCAAGGCTTCACAAAAGAGAAGAAAAGGAGACAGTGCAGTTATCTTCACCAATCTCTGGTGGGCATTTTTCTTCTCTTTATCCACCTGTCAACTGATTGTCTGGATTTTCCACAGCCTTCCTTTTTTTCTTCGCTTGTCTTTAATTGAATTATCTCGAGATGTCTTCTTTGACCTTGACAAACTTAAGCTTCTTCTACTTACGTGACTGAGTTAAAAGTTGGCCTGAAAACATTTTTTATGTATTCTATATCTGAGGTCACATGCCGTCCATTTTCTTCTCTGAAGGGAAGGGCTGGGGGGTAGAGGGGGTAGCTTTCAACAACATGCGCTGCGAATCGGAGCGACGTGTCGCGTCGTTCCGCTGACAAGTGACGACCAGCGATGCATCCGGGCCGGCTGCCAGCGTGCTGGGGTAGGAAGAGCCGGGGGCGAGGTGGAGGAGGATGATGGAAAGGAGGGGGAGTCTTCAAGGAGACAGAGGTTTAGCGGTGACTGACTGCCTCCGTCAACAAAGTCTCCTACACGTCATGTGCGAAGATGTGACAGTCAAGAGCATTGAGTTGTGGTCTGATACATGCGAATCATTCAACAGTCGTTTCCTATAATACTGCCTATGATGATATAAAGAATTGTAATCTAGCAAGCGAGGTGGTAAGTACAGTGGGGCAAATAAGTATTTAGTCAACCACTAATTGTGCAAGTTCTCCCACTTGAAAAGATTAGAGAGGCCTGTATTTGTCAACATGGGTAAACCTCAACCATGAGAGAGAGAATGTGGAAAAAAAACAGAAAATCACATTGTTTGATTTTTAAAGAATTTATTTGCAAATCATGGTGGAAAATAAGTATTTGGTCTATACCAAAACGTCATCTCAATACTTTGTTATGTACCCTTTGTTGGCAATAACGGAGGCCGAACGTTTTCTGTAATTTTCCACAAGCTTTTCACACATTGTTGCTGGTATTTTGGCCCATTCTTCCATGCAGATCTCTTCTAGAGCAGTGATGTTTTGGGGCTGCCGTTGGGCAACACAGACTTTCAACTCCCTCCACAGATTTACTATGGGGTTGAGATCTGGAGACTGGCTAGGCCACTCCAGGACCTTGAAATGCTTCTTTCGAAGCCACTCCTTTGTTGCCCTGGCTGTGTGTTTGGGATCATTGTCATGCTGAAAGACCCAGCCACGTCTCATCTTCAATGCCCTTGCTGATGGAAGGAGATTTTCACTTAAAATCTCTCGATACATGGCCCCATTCATTCTTTCCTTTACACAGATCAGTCGTCCTGGTCCCGTTGCAGAAAAACAGCCCCAAAGCATGATGTTTCCACCCCCATGCTTCACATTGGGTATGGTGTTCTTCGGATGCAATTCAGTATTCTTTCCCCTCCAAACACGAGAACCTGTGTTTCTACCAAAAAGTTGTATTTTGGTTTCATCTGACCCTAACACATTCTCCTAGTCCTCTTCTGGATCATCCAAATGCTCTCGAGCGAACCGCAGACGGGCCTGGACGTGTACTGGCTTCAGCAGGGGGACACGTCTGGCAGTGCAGGATTTGAGTCCCTGGCGGCGCATTGTGTTACTGATAGTAGCCTTTGTTACTGTGGTCCCAGCTCTCTATAGGTCATTCACGAGGTCCCGCCGTGTGGTTCTGGGATTTTAGCTCACAGTTCTTGTTATCATTTTGACGCCACGGGGAGAGATCTTGCATGGAGCCCCAGATCAAGGGAAATTATCAGTGGTCTTGTAAGTCTTCCATTTTTCTAATAATTGCTCCCACAGTTGATTTCTTTACACCAAGCCTTTTACCTATTGCAGATCCAGTCTTCCCAGCCTGGTGCAGGGCTACAATTTTTTCTCTGGTGTCCTTCCACAGCTATTTGTTCTTGGCCATAGTGGAGTTTGGAGTGTGACTGACTGAGGTTGTGGACAGGTGTCTTTTATACCGATAATGAGTTAAAACAGGTGCCATTAATACAGGTAAAGGTGGAGCCTCGTTAGAAGAAGTTAGTCCTCTTTGACCGCCAGAAATCTTGCTTGTTAGTCGGTGACCAAATACTTATTTTCCATTCTAATTTGGAAATAAATTCTTTAAAAATCAAACAATGTGATTTTCAGTTTTTTTCCCCACATTCTGTCTCTCATGGTTGAGGATTACCCATGTTGAAAATTACAGGCCTCTCTAATCTTTTCAAGTAAGAGAACTTGCACAATTGGTGGTTGACTAAATACTTATTTGACCTCTGAACCTTTAAAGTCAAGAAATAAGAGAATTGCATCGACTTTGTTTAACCTCTAATTTTTCTCCTGAGTAGACAGTTTTTACTCCTCGTATTTTGAAACCATCTTCGCCGACTATCCGATTTAGGTCTACCCCTCAAGGGCCTCAAGGTCAGATAGGTAACTGAAACTTTACTTAACCTCGATGGGGCGAAAGTAAAACACGCAGTGGCCATAAACAAACACTAATTGGTAGGTAATTTTCTTAGCTCTTGCCTTGCTTGATTTACCGCCTTTGGGCTCGGGCATGAATTATTCATGGCGGTGGTAAAACAGCTTCATGTAGACCCCTACGAGGCAACGCACATTCATTACGATATCACGCTGAGCAAATCCAGGCACCGACGGCTGGTATTAGAATAATATGCATATTGGGCCCCCTCCTTTTCTTTTCCCGGAGTGTTTGGCAGGCCACAAAGCGCTTCCGTTGGCAGTCACTGAGAGGGATGCGGTGGCCCTCGTGGCTGACAAAACCCCCTTGTTTTGAGGTAGGGTTGAGAGAGCGGGAAAGGGGATTAAGTTGGTGGTGGTCACGCCACCGGGGGTTGTGCAGGGAGTCGTGCGTTCCTAATTTCTGGAGGTCCCTGAAGGCACCACAAGCTTGTCTGGGTGAGACAGAGTGGCTAGTTATTGTGGGAAAACAGTGTACCCTTTTTTCCAACATGATGTGGTTCTGCTTGAAAGGTACGGATACTGAACAATGAAATTCTACCCACGAATGTCAGCAAACAAATTGTATCAATGATAGGGAAGTGTGAAAAGGAAAAGCCCACCAAAATTGGCATTTTCAGAGAGTTTTACACTTGCTTTGCTGTTCTTTGGGAAAACAAATCAGGAGAATTTACAAGAAGGGCAATCCTAAGTCTTCTAGATCCTGGGATAACAAAAAAACCCAACCACCTTATGCCATTTTTTTTCTTTAACCAACATATATTACTGTTATTTCTGTCAGCTGCAGCAAAATGTCACTTGCAGGTAAAGTGACACTGTTAAATGGCAACCGGCTCAACGTGAGGTATGCGTCGTCCCAAGCGTGTTTGGTCTGTGCTGGAGATCCTATATCTCGTCCCCGAAGACTCCTAACGTCACGTCCTTTGGGTATGTTGACTTTAACTTGACAAGAACAAGCCTGCCATTTGAATCCCAGACAGAGGTATTAATAAGGTATATTACATTGGCAGTGTTCTTAACAGAAACAGTACCTCATGACTGAGTACAGTGCTGAGAATACTTTTCCACCAAGGGGCAACGTTGTCATTAAGTGGCAGCTTGTTCGACAATATAAATTTACAGTTACATGTGCTGTGACATAATAAAGCAGAGCACGATCCCCTCCCCTATTTTACAGTGCTAGCCAAAAGTATTTGCACCCCTGCAATTCTGTCAGATAGTGCTTAATTTCTCCCAGAAAATTATTGCAATTACAAATGCTTTGATAGTAATATTTTCATTTATTTTGCTTGCAATGAAAAACCACAAAAGAAAACAGAAAAAAAAAAAATCATTATCATTTTGTACAAAGCTCCAAAAATGGGCCGGACAAAAGTATTGGCACCCTTGGAAAAACCATGCGATGCTTCTCTAATTTGTGTAATTAACCGTACCAGTTGCACATAACAGGTGGTGGCAATAACTAAATCACACTTGCAGCCAGTTAAAATGGATTAAAGTTGACTCAAACTCTGTCCTGTGTCCTTGTGTGTACCGTATGTAGCATGGAGAAAAGAAAAAAACACCAAAGAACTGTCTGAGGACTTGTGAGGCAAAATTGTGAGGAAGCAAGGGCAATTTTGAGGCTACAAGTCCATCTCCAAAGACCTGAACATTCCTGTGTCTATCGTGCACAGTGTCATCAATGAGTGTGAAGCCCATGGCACTGTGGCTGACCTCCATATCGATGCTTTCAAAAAAAGAGAGAGAGAGAGAGTAGTCTGGGATAAGGTTTTCTTTTTCCTCAATCATAATTAGGGTTGTTCCGACCTTATTTTTTTGCTCCCGATCCGATCCCGATTGTTTTAGTTTGAGTATCTGCCGATTCCTATATTTCCCAATCCGATTGTTTTTTTTTTTTTGCTCCCGATTCAATTCCAATCATTCCCGATAATTTTTCCCCAATCACATACATTTTGGCAATGCATTAAGAAAAAAATGAATGAAACTCTGACGAATATATACATTCAACATACAGTACATAAGTTCTGTATTTGTTTATTATGACAATAAATCCTCAAGATGGCATTTACATTATTAACATTCTTTCTGTGAGGGATCCACAGATAGAAAGACTTGTGACTTCGTATATTGTGACTAAATATTGCCATCTACTGTATTTGTTGAGCTTTCAGTAAATGATACTGTAGCCATGCTCAAATGCATATGGGAAGTGGAACCATGACTGTGCGTAGTGCTACTATTTTATATATCGTCTCTGCTTTGGGAAGTAACATAAGGTGTTAAGAAAACGATCAATTGCTACCTTGCTTCCCCACATTGCTTCCCATGATATTTCTAATCGTAGGGAGAGGGATTGTAAGGCTTTAGCCTATTAAAAAAAGGCTCCAACAGCTGCCAAAATTTACTCTACTCATTTTACGCTGCCTTTTATCTCTCTGTATAGGTAAAATGGCGCCATTACAGATTGAGCGCGACAATGCGAGAGTGGGTCGTGCAGCGCATGCATTAATTGCGTTAAATATTTTAACGTGATACATTTTTTAAAAAATTAATTACCGCCGTTATCGGGATAAATTTGATAACCCTACCTTAAGCCTAAACTAAAGACTCTGGATGAGTGTAACATATTATGTTTGTAACGTTAAATACAATCAGAAAACGATTGAATTAAAAAATATCCTGTATATTAAAAAAAGGCATGGCCAATATTTTTTTGCCGATTCCGATACTTTGAAAATGACGTGATCGGACCCGATCGATCGGGACATCTTTAATCATAATATTTAATTAAGACAACCTTTTGTCCAAAAAGGTAACAGACACTTTGTTCCTTCATGGCGAGAAACAACAGAATTGTATGTAAAGAATGTCATCACTGTCATCAGGAAAAAAAAAAAAAAAAAAGAAAAAAAAAAGACGCTTCGCATTTTTTAAAAGATCATCAAATTTAAGAAATGAAATACAATCTTATTTAGTTGCTACAAAAGTGGAAGGTTTCAGCCTAAATATAGTCTAGTACTTTGGCAGGTAAGGAAAAATGGGTAACGAATCTGCAACTTATTATATACCCTCTTTTTGGGGTAGGGGGGTAAACACAATTATGTGGGCACTCAGTGTTTTAAAAGGAAAATAAAATGATCCTCGCAAAACCAATTCCTAGCATTGTGATAGCCGATACGCATCTTGGCAATCGATGTACAGGGGTTGGAAAAAATAATGGAAACACCTTACATTTTGGTAGGGCTGCACCTATCGAATATTTTAGTAATCGAGTATTTGACTGAAAATTCTATCGATTTAGGTAAGGAGCAATTATAAATATACATGAGAAAACAAGACATTTCATCTAATATTGAACCATTTTCAGGCAATCAATGTCTTTATTTTCGATGTACATTGTTGAAAACAGCCAACAATTACATCTCAGAAGTGACTAGAAAAAAAAAAAAATGTTTTAAATCTTATTTCCTACCTAAAAATTTCATGACGCTTGATAACACACTAGGGCTGCAGCTATCGATTATTTTAGTAGTGGATTAATCGATGAACTAGTTAGTTCGAATAATAGAGTAATCGGGTGAACATGAAAAATTAAAATACCTGTACTGGGCCTCAAACGGTATAAAAAATTATATATAATAAGGATCTACATATGTACAACAAAAGAACAATTGGCTAACTTACATAGCAAACGTCCACTAACTTAAATGCGATAAAATATATTTTTTTTATTTTACAATGCTCTTAACAAATGGTTCCGACACATATTCCCACAAAAATTGGCTAGATATACCTTTAAACTAAATTACGAATGCATTAAAAAAACAATAGCTCAAACAAAAACCTAGCTTATGTTGGTCTTAACAGGGAGCAGCTGGATTTGGCCATAAAAAATGAGGCAGACTAGAGGGCAGTTTATCCACCCAAATCAATAAAACAAACACTTTCAAAAACAAACCATTACAACGCCACTTTATACGAATACTCGAAGCAGCAAAATTTAATTTGAATCTTTTTTTCTAATCGAATACTCCAGTTAATCGATTAATCGTTGCAGCACTACATTTTGGCATCATAATCATTGAACATAGTTGTTAAAGAATGGTATGAGGAACATCCAATGAAGTTGAGCATCTCGTATGGCCAGCACAATCCCTAGACCTCAACATTATTGAGCATCTCGAATGGCCAGCACAATCCCTAGACCTCAACATTATTGAGCATTTATGGTCAGTATTAGAGATTTAATTAAGATGTTGTTTTCCGAAATTTCCGGGTTCGCGGTGAATCAGCAACCAGCACACTTTTGCTCAATAGACGATGTTTATTGATTGGTAAATGCAGAATAAATGAGATTTATTGATTACAATCCCACAAGAGCAAGCAAACACACATCAAAAACAAGAAGAAGTGGTAACGATTAGAGGTGTGCGAAATTTCCAATTCTTAGATTATTCGCGATTCAGCCGTGGAAGATTCGAGAACAATTCACAAACATCCAAATTACGATTATTGAAAAAAGTCAAGTAAAGCGGAAGCAAAACACTCAGCGCGCCGCGCACTTTTTTGGGACACAATGAGGAACAGAGCGAGAGTAGCTAAATATCATGCTTGTCATTACCCGGCCCCTCGGGTAATGCCAATGCTCAACTCACGGCTCTAGCTCAACTCATGCCGCGAGATAAAAAAAAAAACAACAACAACATACCTGACTGCTGCCGACAGCTGCTACAAAGTACGTCCACATAATGTTACGGTAGATATCATATTTATATAGGACTAGATGCAATATAGACTCAGTGGCGTTCGCAGCACATCTACAGAAAGCTAGATGTGGGCATTAGTAAACGGCCGCCATCTCAAAGCAGTAGACTTCCCTGCAAGGCTGTTGTAGCGAACCTTCCAAGCGAACCTAATTAACTTTTTATCTAAAATACTCCTAAATCAGTAAAATATTGACTTGAATCTATCTTTAAAATAGTTTTAAAACTTTCACATGTCGAAAATAGACAATAGGGAAATTATGGAATAACGGGAGCAATTTTAACAACTTTAACTGTTGATTCACAACATTAAATTAATTAATTGAATGTAGTTTAAAGCTGCTGATACAGAATGGGGATTTGAGTATTGTTTTTAACTGTTAACTTGAGACTGAAATAGTTGTTTATATATATTTATTTATATATATATATATATATATTTTTTTTTTTTTTTTTTTTTATAAACAGTTTTTGTAACTAATGTACAAAACATTAAAAGCAGCTAATAGCGGGGTTGGGGGGTGTCATCAATAACCAATTTATAATCGAATCGTAGCCTCTGAATCGTAATCGTAATCGAATCGTTAGGTGCCCAAACATTCCCACCTCTAGTAACGATGACGTTAGATCTAGTTTGTCAATCCCAGAATCCCCGCATTACCGTTACAGCACAACAAACTGTTCCTTAACAATGAAAATCGCTTACCATGACAAAAGAGCGGAGATCCAACACTCCGGCAAAGCGGCAAAGGAACAAAGCCAAGTGACCCGTACGTAATCCTCTGGCAGACTTCCGGGGAGTTGGGGGAATCTCCCGACTCTTATAAGTACGTCTGACACGGGGACACGGGTGGCCACTCCCTGCCCCTATGAAAACGCACCACCCGAATTCGTTAGACCCCCCCCCCCCGCAACGGAATGAGATTCCCCCCCAGTTGAGGCTCCCAGTGGTTAATGTAGAATGTTTATTTAAGTTATCTCGTGAGATTCCCTCCTAACTATAGGACCCAAGGTGAAAAACAATACAAGTTGTTACAATCTAGGTCACAGAAGTAATCATACATCACAAAGGCATAATGTGCTAATGTTAAGGCATCACATAATATTTTCCCCCACCAGACGTCAATTTCCACTGCCATTGTCACTAAAAGAGTTGGAGTCTACATTAACTGAAGAATGGCTTGAAATTCCTTTGGAAACAATTCCCAAGTTGTATGAATCAAAACCTCGGAGAATTGAGGCTGTAATTGCCGCAAAAGGTGGACCGACACCATATTAAAATTCGTTTTTGATTTTTTTAAGGAGTTTCCATTATTTTGTCCAACCCCTGTATCTCTGCATTACTGGCGAATTTCGGATCAATTGAGGTTGTTGTTTTTTGTTTTTTTGTCACAGCTCTACTATGCATGTGTTTTTGTTATTTTAGAATTCAATTACTTACAGTTGACTACTGCTGGTCAGTCCAATAATTGCAACAATTGGACACTGTCCATTTGACTGTGTGCAAATCGAGTGGAATAATCTTAGTCTAGATTGGATTTCCCGAAGTGCGGCTGCCAAAATTAGGCGGTGTTAGCTTCAACGCGAGGAGCGACAGAGTGGAAGAATTTATCGCTTGAATGTGGAGTGAGTGGCTGCTTATTTGAGGAGGTCTTGTGTTCAAGGGCGCTGCTCTCATCATCTGATTGTGCGAAGAAAATTGCGACTGAGAGACCTAGTTACTGAATATCTGAAATGGCAGGGAGCAAACATCAACTAATTTCAATTTTTCAGACATGAACTGGATACCCATTCCCTGTCTCAAACGCTATACCTTTTTTGAAAGCCAAACCCTCGTTTGAAACCTTAGTTTTTAACATTTCATTTTCTAATTCAGAGAAATGTTAGCTCTTGCTTATAACCCAAATTTGTAACCTTTATACTTCATTACCCTAAACCAGTCATGTCCAAAGTCCGGCCCGGGGGACAAGTGCGGCCCGTGGTCAAATTTCATCCGGCCCCCAGCCTCAGTCATAATAATCAATAACGTCTGGCCCGCACACAGACTTAATAAATTGGTCAGCAGTAGTGCTACCAGCATATGAAGTAGCTTACACACTAAATGCTGCTCCTCATTTACCAAATAAACTGCAGCAGCACTCTGAGCAACATTACCCCGTGTGACCCTTTACTCCCAATTTTCTAAAATGGCGACAATCAACAAAAAAAAAAAAAAAAAACATGACAGCGATGGCCGACGCTTCAAGGATAGGTGGAAATTGGACTACTTCTTCACTAAAATACCCACAACTGTGTCTGCCTCATTTGCAAAGAGACAGTCGCTGTTTTTAAAGAATTCAATGTGAGGCGATATTACCAAACAAGACATGCTGACATGTACGAAAAGATTACAGGGAAGATACGTAGCGAGAAATTGAAGCAGTTTGAAGCTAGTTTAATTTTACAGCAGCAGTATTTCGCAAGAGCCCGAGAGTCGAAAGAGAACTCCACAAAGGCTAGTTGCGAAATTGTTGAAATTATTCATTTAAAAAAAATTTGGGCTGCAGCGATCGATTATTTTAGTAGTTGATTAATCGATGAACTAGTTAGTTCAAATAATCGATTTATCGGATAAGGAACATGAAAAATTAAAATACCTGAGCTGAGCCTTAAACTTACATAGCAAAAGCCTGCTAGCTTAAATGCTATAAAACGCTGACGCTTTTTTTTTTTTTTAACAATGCTCTTGACAAATGGTTCAGACACATATTCCCACAAAAAACAAAAAACAAAAAAACTGCTAAATATACCAATAAACTAATTTTTTAAATGCTTTCATAATTTAACTCAAACAAAAACTTGGCTTATCTTGGTCTTAACAGGGAGCAGCTGGATTCAGCCATGTGAAATGAGGCAGACTAGAGGGCAGTTGAATTAAACGAATACTTGAAGCAGCAAAATTTAATTCGGATCTTTTTTCATTAATTGAATACTCGAGTTAATCGATTAATTGTTACAGAACTAAAAAAAATATAAAGCAAATGTGACACACAGAATGGCTTGCTAAAATTTGCTTAAAGTGATCCTCTAACTTAAATACATGTAGGCTCTAATAAACCACAATTGTTCTCTTGTACTAAAATATGTTGTAAGAAACACATAAAATATTAAATCAATGGCAATATTTTATAATATTTAGTCCATATTTTGACCGTTAGTTGGCGCCAAGGTTTGCGGGCTCGCAGTGATGACGTCATTGGTATCTTTCGTGTTCAACAATTGCTTATTGCTGCCTAAACTCGCAAAGTAAAATGCCACGATGTGCTGCTTTTGGATGCAATTTCCAGTCAAATGGAAACAAGGGGAGTGAAGTGAGTGGTCAAGGTGGAATTATTATTTTTAGTGAATAAATGTGCATAAGTGGAAGCTTCTCCCCCTTTTTGGTCCCTGTATGCACGTACCCTACCCGCCACGTGTTACAACTAGTGCCCGAACATTTTCCCTGGATCCTTAGTCAAGTAAGGGATCCGTCTATTTTCTTGATCCGACGCTGGTTTCGTATCTGTCCATTTTTTTGATTCGTTGGTCCCACAGCAGCTTTTCGGATCAGTCTATTTTGTGGAATCGACGGCTGCAACATTGCCATGGGATCGGTCTAATTCCTGGATCTTCGAGTGAGTAAAAAACGCAGATTTTGATTACTATTGCAGTCTTTTTTGTTGACTATTCTTCGTGGGAGTTTTCCCCAAATCATACTAAATAAATAAAGCACTATGGCACGCTACAGTGACGACAGTGACTCTGACGTGGACCTTACAACAATGTTGGGAGTTCGTCAGGGAACGCGTGTTTGCGTACTGCTGAGCTCCCGAGTGAGGAGTGGTCAAGGTGGAAATATTATTTTTTGTGAATAAATGTGCATAAGTGGAAGCTTCTCCCCTTTTTGGTACTTTTATACACGTATCCTAGCTACCACGCGTAACAATGTACAAGACATGGATTACACAAGGTGTGCTCTTTGCCCTGTACTGTAAGCACACGACAGCTCTGGATGCTAACAATCTACATAATTATATTGGAATAAGTTTGAAAACGCATTATGCTTACCTTGAATATCTGCTAATAAAACCGGACAGCATACACTCTCGCTCCCAACCGGGGTTCCCAACAGGACTCTCTCGCATCACCAGTTTTGCCCAACTTTTGTCTTATCAGGTATTTTCTGCACGCATTTTTCCCTGAAGCTCGTCTTGTGAACGACCGACAGTGCTGTCCTGCTCTTCAATTTTCAGATCTGGTTCAAATAGGAAGGGGAGAACTGACGACATGCTGGGAAAGCTAACGAGTGACGTGCTGGAATTTTGGCAACGGGGCCAGTGACGTGACCAATCACTTAAAATAATTTTACAAACTTAATTAAAACAAAAACATTAAGAGGGCTTTTAATATCAAATTATTATAACTCATACTAACATGTATCTTTTAAGAATTACTTGTCTTAAAAACAGAGGATCCCTTTAAATATATTGTTCTACGTAAAGGACGTCAGCCAAGGTCGGCCCCCCACATTTTTACCACACCAAATCTGACCCCCTTTGCAAAAAGTTTGGACACCCCTGCCCTAAACCCTAAACCCATTTTAATACTTAAAACACACCCTGACTTGAAAACCCTTACTTTAAACATTAACCACTGACTGAAACCGGCTGTGCGGACCACGCAGATGCGTCAGATATGAACCAGCCTTAAGAGTGATGAAACTTTGCGATGGGCTGTGGAAGATGTCATAAATCCAGAGGAACAACACAAAAAGGTGCCATCACTGCGCACTGTCAGGCACTGTCTGTTGTCTATAGTACTTTAAAACTTTGTAGATTTATATCTACATTTGGGGGAGGTCTGATTCCCAATAATGACTGTGCTATTTGAAGCATGTATTGAAGTCAGCGTTGGTGGAGATAACGCAATCTAATTGACTATGAACGTCCATCCCGCCACAACGATTTTGAACAGTTAGAAAGAAATTGCCGACCTCGTTTGGTGTGAGGAAAATTGCCCATAAAAGGCATTTGACACATCTTGAGGAAAATTGCCAACGTGCTACAAATATGGTTGGCGCTCAAGCAGAGAAGAGGCAAAGAGACATCACTCATCACGCAATTGTGGTGAGACGAGAGCTCCAAAATGGACGTTTGAACTAGCGGTGCTGGCCTTCCAAGTGAAACACCTCATTATCTTTGATGCAATGAATGTACATGAATGCATTAACCAAAAAAAAATTAATAAAACTAATCCTAATCCATCTTTTTTAGAGTCAGGTGCCTCGGGAGGAGATGGGCCACCTTTGGGGATTGCATCCAATTAAAAATGTGCCGCTCAACTTCATCCGACCAAGCCCGCCTTCTTGTCGGGAAGCGTGTTCCACCTTCCCCTTTCATCTTGCGGACGAGAAAATCACATATTTTCTTGTTGTCACCAATGACTCAGTCTCTAATTACTCACTTGCACATAATCTGGTATGGAAATGCTTTCTGCCTTCTTTCATGTGCACATGCAGTCGAACATCACACACACACGCACTGGGCTACTTGAGTGAAACTCACTTGGGGGGTAAGTGCATGCACTTCAGATACAACTTGGATGACCAGACAGGATCTTAAAGGCCAAAGAAGCTTAACCAAAGACGCACGATGGAAAGGACTTAAACACCTTGTATTGTCCAGATGAGAATACTGTGGGGCAAATAAGTATTTAGTCAACCACTAATTGTGCAAGTTCTCCCACTTGAAAATATTAGAGAGGCCTGTAATTGTCAACATGGGTAAACCTCAACCATGAGGGACAGAATGTGGGAAAAAAAAACAGAAAATCACATTGTTTGATTTTTAAAGAATTTATTTGCAAATCATGGTGGAAAATAAGTATTTGGTCGATACCAAAAGTTAATCTCAATACTTTGTTATGTACCCTTTGCTGGCAATAACGGAGGCCAAACATTTTCTGTAACTCTTTACAAGCTTTTCACACACTGTTGCTGGTATTTTGGCCCATTCCTCCATGCAGATCTCCTCTAGAGCAGTGATGTTTTGGGGCTGTCATTGGGCAACACAGACTTTCAACTCCCTCCACAGATTTTCTATGGGGTTGAGATCTGGAGACTGGCTAGGCCACTCCAGGACCTTGAAATGCTTCTTACGAAGCCACTCCTTTGTTGCCCTGGCTGTGTGTTTGGGATCATTGTCATGCTGAAAGACCCTGCCACGTCTTATCTTCAATGCCCTTGCTGGTGGAAGGAGATTTTCACTCAAAATCTCTCAATACATGGCCCTATTCATTCTTTCCTTTACACAGATCAGTCGTCCTGGTCGCTTTGCAGAAAAACCACCCCAAAGCATGATGATTCCACCCTAATGCTTCACAGTGGGTATGGTGTTCTTCGGATGCAATTCAGTATTCTTTCTCCTCCAAACACGAGAACCTGTGTTTCTACCAAAAAAATTCTATTTTGGTTTCATCTGACCATAACACATTCTCCCAATCCTCTTCTGGATCATCCAAATGCTTTCTAGCTAACCGCAGATGGGCCTGGACGTGTACTGGCTTCAGCAGTGGGACACGTCTGGCAGTGCAGGATTTGAGTCCCTGGCGGCGCATTTTGTTACTGATAGTAGCCTTTGTTACTGTGGTCCCAGCTGTCTGTAGGTTATTCACTAGGTGTCCCCGTGTGGTTCTGAGATTTTTTGCTCACCGATCTTGTTATCATTTTGACGCCACAGGGTGAGATCTTCCATGGAACCCCAGATCGAGGTAGATTATCAGTGGTCTTATATGTCTTCCATTTTCTAATAATTGCTCCCACAGTTGATTTCTTTAGACCAAGCGTTTTACCTATTGCAGATTCAGTCTTCCCAGTCTGGTGCAGGTCTACAATTTTGTCTCTGGTGTCCTTTGGCAGCTCTTTGGTCTTGGCCATAGTGGAGTTTGGAGTGTGACTGACTGAGGGTTGTGGACAGGTATCTTTTATACCGATAAGGAGTTAAAACAGGTGCCATTAATACAGGTCGTTAGACCTCGTTAGACCTCTTTGACAGCCAGAAATCCTGCTTGTTTGTAGGTGACCAAATACTTATTTTCCACTCTAATTTGGAAATAAATTCTTTAAAAATCAATGTGATTTTCTGTTGTTGTCTTTTCCACATTCTGTCTCTCATGGTTGAGGTTTACCCATGTTGACAATTATAGGCCTCTCTAATCTTTTCAAGTAGGAGAACTAGCACAATTGGTGGTTGACTAAATACTTATTTGCCCCACTGTATATGGCACTGCTAAGGCCCAGTACACGCATCAAGATAGTCAGGCCGGTTACCATGGATATGTTAACATTCACAGCTGCCTTGACATGTACATCAAAACAGAGATTCTTCTTTAGATTCTCTCATAGTTACATGTCTCTTTCTGTAATTATTGGTGCAAAAGACAGTGCAGGACTGACACATTGTTTGCACCTCAGCATGTACAAGGTACGTTGGTCAGTGACTACATGCGGGCTTGTTATCCGGGATGTGACAGGAGGCAGCGGCAGCAGCATGGAGGCCTCAGTGAAACTATCGGTCCAACTAATTGGTGCCACCGCGGCGGCAGGGATTGAGCGAAGCGCTAACCAGACCGGCAGTCTGGCACTCAGCACCAGTAAATTAAGCCCCACCGTGTTCATATAAAGGACAAGAAAGGACTAGAATCACAATCCCACAAACCAAAGGTTTGGTCAAAGGTTGCCTTGAAGCGGAATCTTTTTTGGGCCTTCTAGAGAAAGCTTGCGAAATGTCTTCCTCATTTACGTCAGAATCTCATGGTAAGAATGCATCCTCACCATCATGGATGGTAGTCATTAGACTTGCGACTATTCAACCAATATCTGTTCATTACGACAAGAAAAATGGGCGTATCGATAGTAAATTCAATCGCTACAGAACCCACCAGTAATCCAGAGATACATTGATTGCTGAGCTGTGCATCGGCTATCGCGAGAGTTGGAATTGGCAATCTGAGGCTTCACATTGTTTCGCATGATACCGTTTTCTTTTTTCAAAACACCAGGAGCGCTGACCTAACGGGTGTTAGCAAGTAACAAGGAGGAATGTAGTAGCAAAACTGGAATCGTGGAGCAAATTCAGAATAAAAGCGTTTATGATCACAGGGATTTCAGGTGCAAATGTGCCGTTAAAAAACAAGTTTGTTAAGTTGCGTGTTGGGACAGGTTCACTGAAACGTTTTTATCGCTGAGAGTGTACAGCAACATTCCACCGTATTTAGGTTAGGGTAAAAACTGCCCAACGAATCATGCAAGTGACTCACAGTCATGGCTACCTAACAGAGAAATGATGAAAGTCTCTTTTTTTGCGATGGAATCAATGCCAAAATTAAAAAGAAATAATGAATTCATAAATACATTGAAAGCGAAATAATGAATGAATAAATAAGTTAAAAGCAATAATATATTTAACTAAATAAATCAAATGTTAAGGTCTAATTTGTCATTGACATAATTTTTGTCACTGGAAAAACAAACAGAAAAAACTGACAATTTTTGTCATTGACTTTAACTTTTTGTCATTTAAAGCAATCTGGCTTGCAAATTGTCATGCAGACTAATGTGACTTCATAAAGATTTTTTTTTTTGCTGAAATACATTCATATGTACATTCATGAAATACATACATGAAATACATAATAGCTTTTAATGGACAGCTACCTGGTGACTATTAATTTAACAGGTAATTGAAGTTGCTTGCATTTGCTATAAATGTGTTTATCGTCAATAGACACAGATAATAGTCTTCATATTTTAGTTTTACTCAATCTAAATTGAAATCACAAACAACATGTCTTTCCTCACCAATTCACAGGAGTAGGATAAAAAAAATTTTTTTTTTAGATCATTCATTTCCGAGAAGCAAAGAAAGCCAACTTTCATATCAAATTTTAGCTTTAGTTCCAAAGACATTTTCCATGTTGCATAAATTTTATGTACACATTTCCAAGTCAGGAGGGCAGCTGTAATTTCATTATTAAAATTTTCAACTTTAGGTTGTATAATGTGAAGAGTGTTTAGGTTGTCAAGATTTCCATATATGAATTTAATAAGAGTTCCGGATTATGAATTGTTTCATTATAAAAGTCACATTTATACAGTATATCCACCACTGTAACCTATAAAATTAACATGCTTAACTAAAAACACTGATTCATAATACCTCTGAAATAGCACTCATTTTCGTTACTAGACATGTGCCGATTACCGGTTTGAAGGTATACCATGGAGCAGTGACGTGCGGTCAGGGGAGGCAGGTGAGGCGGAGCCTCACCTGTCATCATGACAAAAAAATAATTATAGCATCAAATTTATATTAATATTTGTCCATTGCTCTTTATGTATGACTCATTTCAAACATTTTTTATAGTCAAAATCGCTGAATTTGCCAATTTCCTGTTCAAATAAAGATATGAAACGAGAGGTGCGGCAGCAACGAGTAAAGCCTCACCTCTGATTTCGCAATCCATAACAAACTGGGTTGATACATGGAATTGGAGCGTGCTGGTTGCCGTACATCTGCATGTCGCCATTATAATGTTTCCAGATACGTTTATTTGACCTGATTTTCCACAGTCTGGCTAATGTCTTTAACCCTTAAAGTTTAATGTTTGTTAGCGACATATTTAGTTTTGCTGATGTGAAATAAAACCACAGTGAAAAGGCGCAGGTTGCGGCAGATAGTACTCTGCCGCACTGAAAGGGGGCGTACGTGAAACTGGACTTTCCGTCAAAAGTGGACGCGATTAACACCACACCGGAGCTAAAAGGTTCGCTTCAAACTGCGGTACAGAAGATAACTCGCGCTTTTCAAACGGACTGGTACACCCGAAAAGACTGGCTATGTGGCTGTCCTTCGAAAAATCGCCTTTGCTGCTTTCCCTGCCTTTTCTTCTCAACTTGTGCCAATGTCTGGACTAACACGATATATTGTGACATTAAAAAACTACCACGAAGCCTCAGCAAACATGAGAGCTCGACCACTCACATTCAAAGCCTGATTGCTTTAAAAACTTTTGGAAGCTCAAGGATCGATTTGGCTTTGACGAACAGCGGAAGCTCAACGGTAGCGGCCTCAATGCTAAGGTAAAAGAAAACCGAAGGAGTTTGAAAGACCTCATTAATGCAATCTGTATCCTAGCTAAACAGGAGTTAACATTTCGTGGTAACGATGAGCGTGTAAGCTCTTCTAAACGTGGCATATATGTAGAACGATTACATGGTTTTGCTGAGAAAGATGAAAGGTTAGCTAGACATTTGGACACATCCACTGTGTTTTCTGGCTTGTCAAATAGAACACAGAACGATCTAATTGAAGCAATCCTCTCCATTGAGGCGGAGAGATTTTTTAAAGTAAAGGAAAATAAGGAGGACTTTTACAAAAAGGGCGTAGGTTTGCATAGGGACGGTAGGGACATAACACTACCAACTTTTCAGGATGCTAAAATTGTCCCCACCAACTTTTAAGCAACCTTACCTTTTTTGCATGATATAATGTTCAGTTATATAGAGAATTTAGATCTTTCAATAGTTCCATATGTTGTAAGGATAGAATTGACCCTACCATTATTAAGTGAATTATTTTCATTATGTTTATGTTTGCTAATAAAAACCAGACATTTATTCAGGAAGTTTTCAAAATGTTTCTTTAGTTTTTTTTTTTAAAACAAAGGTTTGAATCCAACAGTGTATCATCTGAACCAATGCACGTAAAAGTTATTATCAGTAGATAAGGATTTATTTTGCATTGATCATTTTGCCTATTAATTAATAAAGTTCATATACATGAGAAATGTGGCCCTTTGCCCCCTTCATCTAATCTGTTTAGTCTTATTAATGTCCCGTCCCCAGCAAAAAGTGTACCTATAGGCAGGTTATGCTATTATATCGTCCCTACGAATGTTGAGACCAAACCTATGCCCTTCCAAATTAACGCCGGTTTTTGTGGTGAAGGACAGGCGCAAGACCACAAACAGTTTTAATTTCAATCTTATTTAAAAAAAAAAAAAAAAGAGCTTAGACTGAGAAAAATACAATAGAATATTTAAAAACTAAATTTTGGCCTTAAATAAAATATTCTTTGTTTTTCTTTTCACACTTTTTGTTTAGCAATCTGTAATAAATTGATTAAAGTATCAGAATTAAAAGTTTTAAAAACAACTGAATATTTCACTAAAGGTCAGAATTGAATTCTGTGGTTTTGTACACCACTCTTTACTCTCATTTATGTTGCATGAATTATAGAATTGCGACAGCCAACACATTGCGTGTGTAGAGAAAATGCATGTTATTTTCTTACTTTTACATATCAATAATATGTACTGTGTGTGCGTGTTTTGTGAAGAACGCTGATGAGATATGAAATAACCAGTAGCCAATTGAATAAGCTACCCTTTTTTGTTTATATATTTGGAAATCTGACACTAAAGGAGTCAGTGCCTCACCAACCATGAACCTCACCGCACGTCACTGCCATGGAGTGAAAACGTCACGGTTTCAAAACCACAAAAATTTTCCGTCATATCGTCTCTCTGGTATCAGTTATCTTTTATGTCCCAAAAATGCAGAGAAAAATCCCACTAGCAGCAGCAAGGCTAAAGTCAATAGTCCCCTCCTAGCATGACAATAAAGAGCAATATTAACAGATCCAACATAGTCAAATAAATTTAAAATGCAGCTCAATGTTCAAAAATCCAATGCAGCCAAAACAATGTCGCACCAAAGATATTAACAAAAAAATCAGCGCTGAAAAGACCATTGTTATATCCCTCCGTCCAATGCTTGCCCAGGCAACCTGTTCTCAGCAAAGCAGCTGAATTGCTAATGTTGCTGTTCTTGACATGCAATGGTAAGTTTTAATAACTTTATTAAGAAAACATAGCCAACACTATTGATTGCACGAATCATCGGGGATTCTCCTGCGTGCATATGCTGTTTTATTGGCATGCTAGGTGGCGGCTATTGACTTGCATCAGCGTAGCCACTGCGGAGCTCTGAAAATACAACTAACAAACTGCACGGATTTTGTTTTAAAATCAACTCCACTAACTAATTAACCCCCCCCCCCCCCCCCCCAACTCGATCATTAAGCTTGATGTCAAAAATTCTGAACTTCCCCTTTAAGGTTATCATACCTTAAGAATCTCATACCGGCACATGCTTATTTTCAGTGTTGTTAATCTTACTTTAAAAAAGTAATTAGTTCCAAATTACTTTTCCCAAAAAGTAATTGCGTTAGTAACTCAGTTACCTGAATGTTAGAGTAATTAGTTACTTGGCAAAGATGTTTTTTTCTCAAAGAAAAAAAAAAAAACACACAATGTGAAGTTTAAAAGGTTTTTGGGACAATTGGCCCTAGCCCAATTCTTTACCCTAAACTCAACTAGACACAGGGGTATTGCGGATATTGCGATAACTAGAGAGTAACCTTTGCTATGTGTGGAAGTCATTTTATGTTGTGAATCAAACGTTAAAGTTGTTAAAATTGCTCCTGTTATTGCATTAGTTCCCTTCTGTCTACTTTCGACATGTGTAAGTTTTAAAACTGGTTCATCATTTAAAGATAGATTTAAGTCAAGATTTTGCCGATTTAGGAGCATTTTAGATGAAAACACTAATGTTTGCTAGGAAGTTTCTGTACAACAGAGCCTTCCTTAGAGGTCTACTGCTTCAAGATGGCGGCTGTTTACTAACGCATCTAGTTCTTTATACATGTTGCTAATGCCACCATGTCTGTCATTTGCATTTAGTTCTATATTATGTGATACCTACCATAGCATCACGTGGGCGTAGTTTTTAGGCTATCGGCTACAGTCAGGTATTATTGCAGCCACCTAGCGTCGCGTTTACAATGCCGTCACAACTCCCTTGCCTCCTCCCCACTCCTGCTCTGCTCTCTCGTCTCCGTGAGTCCGTCTCTCTGACTTTTCTCGCATCATTCAACCAACATAGTAACGCATAGTAACACACGCCTTTCCACCTCAGTAACGGTAACGCCGTTGCCAAGATAAGTAATTAGATTACTCACTACTGAAAAAAATAACGCCGTTATATTCTAACGCCGTTATTAACAACACTGCCTATTTTTAACATTTCAGATTGTTCATATATTTGCACCATGCTAATGTAACTATATAATTCTCTGCAATTAAAAATGAAGGGTGCAGGTTGGGAATTACTTTTATTAATACCATATTAGGCTGTGACTATTCTTGGGATCAAATTGGTGTGAATTTGGCCAGCTAGCAAACGAGGATAAGTTAGACACCCATGACCTATACGAGCCAAATCATAGAACAATCTCCCAGTTTTCTTCGTAAATGGAATTGTGGTTTCAGGTTTGTGTTTATGAGTTACAGCACATTGTTGTTTTTTTTTCCATAATACTGCCGGTAAGTTAACAGACAAAATATTACAATTACTTTAAATTAGGGCTGTCAAAATTATCGCGTTAACGGGCAGTAATTTTTTAAAAAGTTAATCACGTTAAAATATTTGACGCATTTATCGCACATGCTCCGCTCAAACAGATTAAAATGACAGCACAGTGTCATGTGTACTTGTTACTTGTGTTTTTTGGTGTTATGTCGCCCTCTGCTGGCGCTTGGGTGCGACTGACTTTATGGGTTTCAGCACCATTGTGTAATTATTGACATCAACAATGGCGAGCTACCAGTTTATTTTTTGATTGAAAGTTTTACAAATTTTATTAAAACGAAAACATTAAGAGGGGTTTTGATATAAAATTTCTATAACTTGTACAAACATTTATCTTTTGAGAACTACAAGTCTTCCTATCCATGGATCACTTTAACAGAATGTTAATAATGTTAATGCCATCTTGTTGATTTATTGATAAAAAAAAACAAATACAGTACTTATGTACAGTATGTTGAATGTATATATATTAGTCTTGTGTCCTATCTTTCCGTTCCAACAATTTACAGAAAAATATGGCATATTTTATAGATTGTTTGAATTGCGATTAATTACGATGAATTCATTTTTAAGCTGTGATTAACTCGATTAAAAATTTTAATCGTTTGACAGCCCTACTTTAAATACGTCCTTAGCATCATCTTCTGCTCATATGGCACCCCCGAAATTTGTTGCAGCAAGAATAGGTAACTAATTCATTTCTACTCTACTTGACTCTAACCAAGCCTTCAACACTTTTCACCATCATGTTGTCAGTACTGTAATCTAAAAATAATACTACTGTTTATTTCATGTGGATGTGAACAATTTCAGAAACTATGCCTGCCACTTGTCCAATGCAACAAAATGTCACCAAGGTAAAGACATGCGAACGGTCATCGAGTTTTTTTTTTTTAGTGGTTCTGGGTGCAAATGCAGTCTTCGTCCCCAGTCTCTTTGTCTGAATAGATTCGGCTGCCTACCTCCACCCGGAATCCTATTATGACTAATTCCACATTAAGATCTACAAGGAATGGCAATAGGGAAATCCACGGTTAGCCCGGGGACTCGCTCAAAGACTTAGATGAGAAGAGGAAAAGATATATTTACATTTGAGTCAAGCAGAGACTCCAGCGGCGGGTTAAATAGAGGGGAAAAAAATATTCATAAGGGACTTCAAAACACTTTAGCTTTTTGAGAGCATGAAGCAAAATATGATGGTGCTCTCAAAAGGCAGTTTTAACTAGTTTTCTTTCAGTTATGATATGTGATGATGGAGTGTAGCAAAACAAACTAAGACTCGAGGCTATGCACATTAACGTAATACATATTTACTTAAGTGCACAAACCCAACAAATTATTCAGACAAAATTAAAGTAATTTAGTCAAAATATATGAAGTTAAAAATGTAAACTCGATGTAGAGTCGTACAAAAGTATTAGTATCAGTATATGTAAAAACGTAATTTTCAAAATTGTAAATTTTTTCATCAGTAAATTTTTCACTTTTCTTTTTTAATAATTGGTATAATGCAAAACTTAATTGTGTCTTACAAGATATAATATATAACAAAATATATTTTATTTCAAGCAACTTTCAAAACACTCAAGGACACTGTACAAAAGATGGATTAAAATTAACTTATTAATTATACTAGATACAAGTGTATAAAACAAAATACATTAAATATACTGGACAAAATCAACAATTTAGTTAAAATATATATAAATAAAGTATATAATTTCCATAAATAATAATAATAAGTGGAGATGTCCCAATCATATCATTTTTTAAGTATCGGATTCGGCAAAAAAATATCGGCCATGCCTTTTTTTAATATATATGTTTTTTTAATTAAATCGTTTTCTAATTGTATTTAACGTTACAGACATAATATGTTTCACTCTTCCAGAGTCTTTAGTTTAGGCTTAAGGTAGGGTTATCAAATTTATCCTAATAACGGCCGTATTTAATTTTTTTAAAAAATGTATCACGTTAAAATATTTAACGCAATTAATGCATGCGCTGCACGACCCACTCACACATTGTCGCGCTCAATCTGTAATGGCGCCGTTTTACCTATATAGAGATAAAAAGCAGCATAAAATGAGTCGACTGAATTTTGGCAGCCTTTGGAGCCTTTTTTTAATTGGCTAAAACCTTACAACCCCTCTCCCTACGATTAGAAGTATCACGGGAAGCATTGTGGGGAAGCAAGGTAGCAAATGATCTTTATCTTAACACCTTGTTATTTGCCAACGCAGAGAAGATATATCAATTGGTAGCACTACGCACAGTCACGGTTCCACTTCCCATCACGCATTTGGGCATGACTACAGTATCATTTACTGAAAGCTCAACAAATACACTAGATGGCAATATTTAGTCACAATATACAAAGTCACAAGTCTTTCTATCCGTGGATCCCTCTCACAGAAAGAATGTTAATAATGTAAATGCCATCTTGAGGATTTATTGTCATAATAAACAAATACAGTACTTATGTATATATTCATCCGAGTTTTATTCATTTTTTTCTGAATGCATTGCTAAAATGTATATGATCGGGAAAAATTATCGGGAATGATTGGAATTGAATCGGGAGAAAAAAAAAAAAAAAAGCAATCGGATCAGGAAATATCGGGATCGGCAGATACTCTATCTAAAACGATCGGGATCGGATCGGGAGCAAAAAAGCATGATCGGAACAACCCTAATAGTAATACTATAATAAAGGAAAAAAGTTGTTATTGTTACTTTTGACTTGTCACACAGCAAGTCAACTTGCATGATTTGTTTTTGCATACTTTTTATACGCAAATAGGTTCAACATAATATGGACAAAACAAAACAAAAAAAAAGTGAAAATGGTAAAGTATATTGTGTGAAATGGTCAAACAAGCAGCAAAACGGGCAAAATACATAAGACTACTGTAATAAAAAAAGCCTTTGACACCACGTTTTGGATTTACAATTTAGTTTACACAGATGCACGTTCCATCGACAAACATGTGTTCAACTTTTTTTGGTTCCTCCCTGTTCACGCCGCACGTCACATGACTACAGCTGCCCTGTAATTTCTCCGCCTGATTACAGGGTGGACGCGCAGCACTGGGCAAAGCATCATCTTTCCTTGGTTATTGTTTGGCCGCACAGCTGTTGGCGAAGGAAGCGTTCAAGGCAAGAGACTGAGAGTGGGCGTGTTACATAGTGCCTTGTTTGCTCAACCAGACTGACAAAAATCAACTTGACACTGGCAGTGTTGACCAGCATTATGAAAGGATCCAGGTCGCTTAAAATAACTACTCTTAAATGAATGTGACAGCAGGCTAACTTTTAACTACGTACAGTATGTGCAGGTATGATAACCTGAAGGAAAAACATCACGGTTTCATAGTAGGGCTGCAGCTATCGATTATTTTAGTAGTCAATTAATCGATGAACTAGTTAGTTCGAATAATCGAGTAATCGGATAAGGAACATAAAAAATTACAATACCTGAGCTGAGCCTCAAACGATATAAAAAAATTTTTTTTTAAATGAATATCTATGTAACACGAAAGAACAATTGGCTAACTTACATAGCAAAAGTCCGCTAGCCTAAATGCTATAAAACGCTGCTCTTTTTTTTTTTTTTTTTTTATAATGCTCTTAACTCATTTGCTCCCAAAAACGTATAAAGATGTTCTATTTTTAAATACTTAACTGTCCCACAAACGCATTTATACGTCTTTTGCGTATTTTTGTACAAGAAGCATCTAGAGCTTCCGATCTATCGCCGAAACAAAAAACAAGCCTTAAAACCAATTTTAAAGCAATAAAACTGGCCACTGGAGGGCAGTAGCGCATTTGTTAAGACCTCACAACCCAATTCAAACATTAAAACTTTATTAGGGAAGTTAGCAGAGCCCCTCCGCAGCTTGCTGCTCAGGTCCACCGCACGCTCCAGTGTCCTGCACGGAAACGCGCACGGCCAAACCAGTTCCCCCCCAGGAACATAAGTTCCCTAGGCAAACGAGACAGTGGTCACCACAAAAAAAAGACAAAAAAAAAAATCCATCTTTACGAGACAGTCGGCAATGAGGGAAAAGTTTACCCGCTGTCGCAGCCACCAAACGTCATCTCTCAGGTAAGTGTGAATAAATTGTTACTTTGCTATCAAAAGCTCTATTTGGCTGGTTGTTAATGTTATTTTGTAAAAGGAAAACATTATTCAGATGTTTGGGATGTCACTGAAGCAAAAAATAGCCGTGTTAAAGTCAAAGTTATGTTTGAAATTTTTGCGTTTACAAAAAGCTCATTTTCTCCGTTTTTTCATCAGAAATTGGAAAATTGCTCAAACTAAGCTATTTTCTAATGCTGATTTCTAAAGAATGGAAAAAGATGTGAATTTACTTTTTTTTTCTGCTGAAAGAAGAGTCTAATCTTTCTTTTGGTGGGTTCCATGTTTATATAGCAATAGAACAGAATTTATTGTGGGCCTTGCAAAATCAGTCAAAATCCAGTAAAATGGCCGGGAGCGAAGGGCCTTGCGCCGTGGAAATGGCTGGGAGTGAATGAGTTAACAACTGGTTCAGACACATCTTCCCACAAAAAAAGGCTAAATATACCTATAAACTACTTTATGAATGCATTTTAAAAAATAGCTCAAACAAAAACTTGGCTAATGTTGGTCTTAACAAGGAGCAGCTGGATTCAACCACGTGAAATGAGGCAGACTAGAGGGCAGTGTATCCACACAAATCAATAAAACTACATGGAAACACTTTCAAAATAAGCCATTACAACGCCACTTTAATTAAACAAATACTCGAAGCAGGAACATTTAATCCGCATCTTAATAATCGATTAATCGTTGCAGCACTAGTTCATAGTATCACGGTATTGCAATTACAGCTCTAAAATGTGTTACTTTGAGATACAGTATCTGGGTTAAAAAAAAAAAAAAAAAAAATTCCAAGATTTTTTTTTTTTTTATCAAAACATATTAGCAAATGGGACCATAAGTATAATGTTAAGTTTAAATAAATAAATTTAAAAAATACAAAATAACAAATATTCAAATAAGATTAAAATAAATGCAGTCCTTTAGGTGAGCCTAAACCCACAGCTCAACATTATTACCATCACAACAACAAAAATTGACTTATTTTCCATAAAAAGCATGTATATATGGCTCGTGTCATGTTTACATGATACACACACTCTCTTTCTCTAAACAGACAGTTGCCAGAGAGGAAAAAAAACACGTTTTACCACTGCCAGACACACTACACACGCTGGAGTTAACTCTCGTAGGTGGTGGGAAACGTTTATGACAGTGTTTACTAACCTTTAATTTTGTATTAATGCGAAATCATATTGGAGGTATTGCCACGTCGGCAGCCACCCTCCGCAAATATGTTTTACATGTCGGTTGGAACTCCTCCTCTAAGCCCCAGTCGTCTGGAACTTTTCTGTAGCCGAAGTACTCCCATACTATTGATTTCATTTTCTTTGATGGGGGGAAGAATTTCAGGAGTTTCACTTCCTCCAGCCATCGTGTCGCACAGCTGACTCACTGACTATGAGCAACAACCGGTGGGGCAGGGTTGAACCTTGCAGCTGCAAGCGAGGGATTTCTCCATGCATTTTAGGGACATAAAAAATAGCTAATACCTTAGGGACGTTATGACGAAAAATATTTGTGATTTTGAAAACTTGAAAACGTTCTCATACCATGGTATACTTTGAAACCGGTAATCGGCACGTCTACTTTGAACCTCTTAATACTACGTAAATTAGCTCAGTTTTTTTAAAAATTTTTTTATGAAAGTAGACCAATCCTTTGTTATTATTTCAACAAATATACTAGTTATAGAAAAACAACGATATGGTTACATACTGTCCATAGTCCAACCTTTTTAGCACATAGATTTTATTTTCTAATTGATAATATTTCTAATTGACACCGACAGTTAAAATGTTAAGCCCAGAGTACTATTACTTTAAATACAGTGGTATGTCTACATACGAATTAAATTCGTTCCAGGACCTGGTTTGTAAGTCGAAATGGTTGTATGTTGAGCTGGATTTCCCAATAAGAATACCTTATAATTCGATTAATCCATTCCACAGCCCAAAATCCTACGCTAAATTCTTAATAAATACTGCTGGAACAATTACAAATAGCAATTAAACATAGCAAAGCAAATAAATTCTAAATAAAAATCGGAATAATAATAATAATTAATTATTATTTTTATGTAACGAATTGGGTTCTGTCGTGGGGGCTGCGTTTTGCATGCTATTCCTGAACGCACCATGTGACTGACGTCAGAGTGAGAGTTTTTACTTTCCCTTTTCATGTTGTATTTGGCGTTGGCTACAGCGGACAGTAACCGTGTTATGTTAGACAAGATCTGAAATAAATGATTAAAAACCTGACGAAGCTGGCGATTTCTTTCCAAATGTCACATTAATAATTGTCACCTTTACTGGTAAAGACTGACAAACTGAGGTCGAAGGAGGACCGTCAAGAACAGACATATTCTGGTTGGATTATCGAGCCAGTTCGCTGACGCACACACCGCGTTCATATTTTTCTCCACTTTCCATTTTAATTTCAATGGTAAGAGTCACCTTTTTCCTTTTTTTTACCACCTGCACTAACCTTCTTGAGACCCATGTTGATTTCTCTCATGAGAAAATCTGCCGTACGCCTGTCTTGCAGGAAAACAACGATATGACAGAAAATTTTTTAAACCGTGACGTTTTCATGCCACGATATACCTTGAAACCAGTAATCGGCACATTTCTACTTGTAACAAATGTTGCCTTTCATCAAGTCATTTCTGATCCTGCGATTTTAATTCCGATCGAGCCGATAATCAAATCAAAGCAACCAAACCTAAGATATTTTTCTCTGCGTTACTTGGGTATCGTGACATAACCTACATAATCGAATGACAATATTCCGTGACATGCATAACTGCTGTATTGTAATTGTATATTGCCTTGTGAAAAATATATCTAAAGCTGCAACGATTAATCGATTAACTCGAGTAATTCGATTAGAAAAAAAGCTTTGAATCAAATTTTGCTGTTTCGTGTCTTTGTTTAATTAGAGTGGCGTTGTAACGCTTTGTTTTGAAAGTGTATGCATTTAGTTTTATTGATTTTGGTGGATGTACTGCTCTTTAGTGGCAACAGTTAATATAACGTAACTCACTAAACATGGCTAAAACCAGCAACTCCATGTTATGTCCAACATAAGGTAGGTTTTTCTTTTTTTATGCGTTAGTAGTTTAGTTTAGAGGTATATTTAGCCATTTTTTGTGGGAATATGTGTTTGAACGACTTAAGAGCATTGTAATTAAAAAAAAAAAAAAAAAGTTAGCATTTTAAGCTAGCACACTTTTGCTATGCAAGTTAGGCAATTGTTCTTCTGTTGTATTTAGGTTCTCATTTATTTTTTTTATACTGTTTGAGAGTAAGCTCAGGTATTTTAATTTATTTTTTTAAATGGAAGTGCAATTCTGCGTAATTTGAAGAAACACTGGGGAATTTTATTTTGACTTGTTGTTGAAGTAGTAGTTCTAGTAGTAAGAACAGCCAAAGACAGAGAATGGAGCCTCGTGGCACTTTTCGTTTCATATAAAAATGTACAATTATTGAATCACATACAGTACTGCAGCTTACCTGACTTGTCTGAGCTTTTCATTTGGAACTAGTTGCACTTTTGCAGATAACACAGCTTTAACTCTGAAGATTTGGGGGTGTTTCTGTTTTACCCTTCAGAATGACATGCAGCTGCTCTTGTCAAATGTGTGCCAGAGGAGGTTTGGAACCTTGTGGTTATTGAGCTGGCCAAGCGTTGGCGAATTTTACGAACCATTCGTTGACTTTCAACGGTCTGCCCACTTTGCGGTGGTGTTGCTGTGGTTCCAAAAATCCTTCACTTTCTATTACTACAGCAAGGTGGGTCACTTGGCAAATTTAGCAACAGAAATGAATATCTACAATATTGAATAAGCGAGTCTCGTATTTGTGTATACCTTAGCCTTCGACATTAAAGAGCAAAGCACGACAACATGTTGACAAAGATGTTATGAAAGAGTTGCCTTTTGTCATTCTATATTGAAAATCACGCACATGCATCAACTACACTCAATGCAATGAAATGTACATTCACATGTCTTTATTTTCCAAGGTTGTCTGGGCTTTTTATTAAAGCAAAGTAATGACATACAGTTGCTGGTGAATATTAAAAACAGTCTGTAATAAAACAGAGTTCTATCAATCCTTTCGTTATGTACTGTTTACGTGACGTTATTGAAAATTTGCCTGTTGGAGGGCAAAAGTACAGTGTCATCTGTTGATTTCCAATGGTAATGATCTTACAACCTTAAATTTTGCTCCAAAAAAGGTTCCAAAACTAAATTTTGTAACATTTTTCATATAATAAATGCATCTTACAGCATTTAGCTTTAAAAAAAAATGTGAATGGCATTGAGATGTGATTTTTCAAAATGCAACCCGTAAATATGAAAATATTAGGATAATTACTCTTTCCTATTTGCCAATGTTTCATGATTAGGACTAACTGGTACATATTGTAATTGTTATCATTAGGGCTGTCAAAATTATCGCGTTAACGGGCGGTAATTAATTTTTTAAATTAATCACATTAAAATATTTGACGCAATTAACGCACATGCCCCACTCAAACAGATTAAAATGACAGCACAGTGCAATGTCCAAGTGTCGGTGTGCAATGTTTTTGGAGTTTTGTCACCCTCTGCTGGCACTTGGGTGCGACTGATTTTATGGGCTTAAGCACCCATGAGCATTGTGTAATTATTGACATAAACAATGGCGGGCTACTAGTTTATTTTTTGATTGAAAATGTTACTAATTTTATTAAAACGAAAACATTAAGAGGGGTTTTAGTATAAAATTTCTATAACTTGTACTAACATTTATCTTAAGAACTACAAGTCTTTCTATCCATGGATCGCTAAACACAGAATGTTAATAATGTTAATGCCATCTTGTTGATTTGTTATAACAAATACAGTACTTATGTACCGTATGTTGAATGTATATATATCCATCTTGTGTCTTATCTTTCCATTCCAACAATAATTTACAGAAAAATATGGCATATTTTATAGATGGTTTGAATTGTGATTAATTACTATTAATTACGATTCATTAATTTTTAAGCTGTAATTAACTCGATTAAAAATTTTAATCGTTTGACAGCCCTAGTTTTCATTCATACAACCAGTATACAGTGGTGCCTTTACTTAAGACTTAAATTTCTTAACCATGTTCATACATGCAACAGTTCATTAGCATCAACATACAGTAAGTATTCACTTTTTTTTTTTCTTTTTCTGCCTCCAAGGGCTCAAAATTTACCACCACTTCCTCACCGCAGGGAGGACATGACAGTGACCACACTGTGTGGCACACGGTAATGCCATTAAAAGCATCCCTGGAGAGCCAGTGACTCTGAGGACAAGGAACCCGGACAGAAACGGAGGTTTGGCGAGCTGTTTGCAAAACAACCATCCAATGTCTACAAAAAATAAGCGGCACAGTACAGGCAGCCAATGTAAAATCAGTACTATTAGCCAATTATGCTTCATGTGTGCGTGCTCATAAAAATGTATGATTTTTTTTTCTCCATTACTCTGAGGCCCCACTGAGGATCCATTCATCCTAGGGGCAGGCTTCATTATTGAACAGTTAAATGGTCAATAGGTGGAGCGCCGGGCGGCCTTTTTAACACAAGGGCAAACGGCCCAGTCCAAATAGCTGGCGAGCCGGCGAGGCCTTAATGCATTAACGAGGTTGCGTGACGTGCGCTAATGTGACGGCAACAGATTCACGCTGACAGTAATGGAGGATTTTGCCCCTGGTTACATTCATAAGCACACCCCTTTACACACAGAAACTCAGCCCAGCACCCCCACCTCACCTACCCCGGCGGATGGAAGGGGCGGAGGCATGTTCACCTTGCTTGCTGCCGGAGCCTTGACATATGCTTAATAAATAACAGGAGACAAGGTGGAACAAGCAGTAGCGGCGCTCCCCCAACCGTCCTACATACCCCCCACATCTAAAGTGCCACGGCTGGCATCTTTTTGGCAAGTCTCATTTCAGGACAAGAGTCATCCAGCATAGGCATTCCTAAACTTTTCATGGCCTGAAACCCCCTTAGCATCCCAAAAGAGCAACACTCTTCTACAAAAACCCACGCCCTCATTAAAAAAGTCATTTTAGATTAACCAGTCGAAATGAGTCGTGTGAAGTGGGTCATATGACACAACTATTGCCGTAACTACGTATTCAAACCACACATCCCCTCATACGATAGTGATTTTAACCCATGCATTTGTTTACACCAACAATGGCGCAACACATCTCCAAATATAAAAAATTATTTAAGCTATTGATAATTGTTTGATATTTCTCAACTGGAAATCCAACTAGTAATTGCCGCCGACAAACACAGTGTATCACAAAAGTGAGTACACCCCTCCCATTTCTGCATATATATACACAGTGGGGCAAATACGTATTTAGTCAACCACTAATTGTGCAAGTTCTCCCACTTGAAAATATTAGAGAGGCCTGTGATTGTCAACATGGGTTAACCTCAACAATGAGAGACTGAATGTGAAAAATAAAACAACAGAAAATCACATTGTTTGATTTTTAAAGAATTTATTTGCAAATCATGGTGGAAAATAAGTATTTGGTCAATACCAAAAGTTCATCTCAATACTTTGTTATGTACCCTTTGTTGGCAATAACGGAGGCCAAACCTTTTCTGTAACTCTTCACAAGCTTTTCACACACTGTTGCTGGTATTTTGGCCCATTCCTCCATGCAGATCTCCACTAGAGCAGTGATGTTTTGGGGCTGTCGTTGGGCAACATGGACTTTCAACTCTCTCCACAGATTTTCTATGGGGTTGAGATCTGGAGACTGGCAAGGCCACTCCAGGACCTTGAAATGCTTCTTACGAAGCCACTCCTTTGTTGCCCTGGCTGTGTGTTTGGGATCATTGTCATGCTGAAAGACCCAGCCACGTCATCTTCAATGCCCTTGCTGATAGGAAGAGATTTTCACTCAAAATCTCTCGATACATGGCCCCATTCATTTTTTCCTTTACACAGATCAGTCGTCCTGATCCCTTTGCAGAAAAACAGCCCTAAAGCATGATGTATCCACCCCCATGCTTCACAGTGGGTATGGTGCAATTCAGTATTCTTTTTCCTCCAAACAAGAGAACCTGTGTTTCTACCAAAAAGTTCTATTTTGGTTTCATCTGACCATAACACATTCTCCCAGTCCTCTTCTGGATCATCCAAATGCTCTCTAGCGAACCGTAGACGGGCCTGGACGTGCACTTTCTTCAGTAGGGGGACACGTCTGTTAGTGCAGGATTTGAGTCCCTGGCGGCGCATTGTGTTACTGATAGTAGCCTTTGTTACTGTGGTCCCAGCTCTCTGTTAGTCATTCACTATGTCCCCCCGTATGGTTCTAGGATTTATGCTCCCCGTTCTTGTTATCATTTTGACACCATGGGGTGAAATGGAGTTGAAAGTCCGTGTTGCCCAACGACAGCCCCAAAACATCACTGCTCTAGAGGAGATCTGTATACTATCTGTATCTGTATATCTAATACTTATTTGCCCCACTTTATCTTTTCATGGGACAACACTGACAAAATGACACTTTGACACAATGAAAAGTAGTCTGTGTGCAGCTTATAAGAGTTAATTTTATTTTCTCCTCAACATAACTCAAAATACAGCCATTAATATCCTAAAAACCCCTGGCAACAAAAGTGAGTACATCGCATGGGAACGACGTACATCCATAAATGTCCAAATTGAGTACTGCTTGTCATTTCCCCTCCAAAATGTCATGTGACTCGTAATAGGAGTGCTGACAGCATTGCTGCAGAGATTGAAGAGGTGGGGGGTCAGCCTGTTAGTGCTCAGACCATCACCGTACTCTACATCAAATTGGTGTGCATGGCTGTCACCCCAGGAGGAAGCCTCTTCTGAAGACGGTACACAAGAAAGCCCGCAAACAGTTTGCTGAAGACATGTCAACAAAGCACATGTATTACTGGAACAATGTCCTATGGTCTGATGAGACGAAGATGAATTTGTTTGGGTTTGTTTGGCGGTGACCAGGTGAGGAGTACAAAGATAAGTGTGTCATGCTTACAGTCAAGCATGGTGGTGGGAATGACTCCCCCCCCCCCCCCCCCCACACACACACACACACACACACCTTCAATCTCTGCAGCAATGCTGTCAGCACTCCTGTAACGAGTCACATGACATTTTGGAGGGAAAATGACAATCAGTACTCAATTTGGACATTTAGGGATATACGCATTTACTAAGGGGTGTGCTCACTTTTGTTGCCAGGGGTTTAGACATTAATGGCTATATTTTGAGTTATTTTGAAGGGAAAATAAATTATTATATAAGCTGCACTTAGACTACTTTTCATTATGTCAAAGTGTCAGTGTTAAATATCTGCAGAAATGCGAGGGATGTACTCACTTTTGTGATTAACTGTATATTCATCAAGTACATTTTCCAACAGATATGCTTGAAAAAGGCTCCCATCCAGCTTGGCTGTGAAATTTCAATTTGTAAACCACTGTACGACAAAAAGAACACTGTCAATGACAGTGCTGCATAGCTTTGAAATTGAGATCAGTAAAGCTTTTGAAAAGAAGTGAAATATTAGTTGGCAAATTTAGTCTTGAACAGTCAAAATTCTAAGTGCGAGGAATGCCAAAACGGAAGTCAGACAACTTAAGGCACTTCTCACTCACGTTATTTTTATTCTGCAATGGCAAGGGCAAGGGCGTAGGTTTGGTCTCAACATTGGTCGGGACGATATAACAGGATAACTTGCATGTGCACTTTTTGCAGGGGAGGAAGACCAAACATATTAGGTCAACAGGAGTCAGCGCTACATTTCTCACGAATATGAACCTAATTAATTGATAGGCCTAATGATCAATGCAAAATAAATCTGTATTGATTTAGACTAAATTTCATATGTATTTGCTCAGGTGATACGCCGTTGGATTCAAACCTTTGTTTTCAAAAACTACTAAAGAAACATTTTGAAAGCTTCCAGAATAAATGTCTGGACACAAATTATATTAACATAAACAATAAATACAAACTTGTTAATAATCTCTTAACTATCCAGGAATGCAAAAAAAAAAAAAAAATTTATTTTTTTTCAACGTTTGTCTTAAGACCACTAAACATTGTCTTTGATTAAAGAAATTAAATATAACTGGAAAAACGTCTGAGGGAATAACAAAAATACTGTAAATCCTTCAGGTAAAACACTACTACTTTTGTCCACAAGCAGAGCCAAAGTCAACTAAAAATTAAAGCTCCTTTGTTCTGCTTTAAGACCACATAAATTAAAAAAAAAAAAAAAAAAAAAAAAAGATAATTAGGGAGAAAGGGGTAAACCTCGGTTCACTACATTTCTCACTGTTTAATTAACGTTAACATTAGAAAACACATACAGCAGGACACTTCTCTAAGCAGCTTCCTATTCAAGTTTTGCGGGTTAGCAAATTCATACAGTTTAATGTTATGTTTAACTCTGATGCAGGTTGGAATTTCAGTATGAAAATTAGTGGTGTGTCCCCCACCTCCAAAACATTGACGTCTTTTTACATTATTTAAAGTTGTCATGGGTTGGGTTGAGTTCTGTTCAGTTTGTGCCCTAGTGTTTCTTGTCCATGTGATTACCCATTTATTTCACCTGTTGTGGCCTGCTCCTTCTGTCTTGACCAATCCGCTGCTTCTATTAACCACCTGTGTCTCATTGTCTCATTACTCCATGTCCGTATTTAAGTTCCCCATGTGCTGTCTGTTCGTGTTGCATCATTGTCTATCCCAGTGTCTATTTGTACGTTCAAGCCCTCGTGTTCAGATTCCACTGAAAAGTAAGTTTTGGTACCTTTTCATTTGATCCCCGGGTTTTTTTGTTTGGACATTGTTTTTTTGTTAATTATTAAAACATTTTGAGTCCCCACACACCAGTGACGTGCGGTGAGGTTCATGGTTGGTGAGGCACTGACTCCTTTAGTGTCAGATTTCCAAATATATAAACCAAAAAGGGTAACTTATTCAATTGGCTACTGGTTATTTCATATCTCATCAGCATTCTTCACAAAACACGCACACACGGTGCATATTATCGATACGTAAAAGTAAGAAAATAATATGCATTTGCGATAATTCATGCAACATAAATGAGAGTAAAGAGTGGTGTACAAAACCACAGAATTCAATTCTGACCTTTGGTGAAATATTCATTTGTTTTTAAAACTTGTAATTCTGATACTTTAATCAATTTATTACAGATTGCTAAACAAAAAGTGTGAAAAGAAAAACAAAGAATATTTTATTTAAGGCCAAAATTTAGTTTTTAAATATTCTATTGTATTTTTCTTAGTCTAAGCTCTTTAAAAATTTTTTTTTTTTTTTTATAAGATTGAAATGAAAACTGTTTGTGGTCTTGCGCCTGTCCTTCACCACAAAAACCGCCGTTACTTTGGAAGAGCATAGGTTTGGTCTCAACATTCGTAGGGACGATATAACAGCATAACCTGCATGTAGGTACACTTTTTGCTGGGGACGGGACATTAATAAGACCAAACAGATTGGATGAAGGGGGCAAAGGGCCACATTTCTCATGTATATGAACATAGTTAATTAATAGGCAAAATGATCAATGCAAAATAAATCCTTATCTACTGATAATAACTTTTATGTGCATTGGTTCAGATGATACACTGTTCGATTCAAACCTTTGTTTTCAAAAAATACTAAAGAAACATTTTGAAAGCTTCCTGAATAAATGTCTGGTTTTTATTAGCATAAACATAATGAAAATAATTCACTTAATAATGGTAGGGTCAGTTCTATCCTTACAACATATGGAACTATTGAAAGATCTAAATTCTCTATATAACTGAACATTATATCATGCAAAAAAGGTAAGGTTGCTTAAACGTTGGTGGGGGACAATTTTAGCATCCTGAAAAGTTGGTAGTGTTATGTCCCTACCGTCCCTATGCAAACCTACGCCCTTTTTGTAAAAGTCCTCCTTATTTTCCTTTACCTTAAAAAAATCTCTCCGCCTCAATGGAGAGGATTGCTTCAATTAGATCGCTGTGTTCTATTTGACAAGCCAGAACACACAGTGGATGTGTCCAAATGTCTAGCTAACCTTTCATCTTTCTTAGCAAAACCATGTAATCGTTCTACATATATGCCACGTTTAGAAGAGCTTACACGCTCATCGTTACCACGAAATGTTAACTCCTGTTTAGCTAGGATGCAGGTTGCATTAATGAGGTATTTCAAACTCTTTACCTTAGCTTTCTGGATGCTACCGTTGAGCTTCCGCTGTTCGTCAAAGCCAAATCGATCCTTGAGCTTCCAAAAGTTTTTAAAGCAATCAGGCTTTGAATGTGAGTGGTCGAGCTCTCGTGTCTGCTGAGGCTTCGTGGTAGTTTTTTAATGTCACAGTATCTCGTGTTAGTCCAGACATTGGCACAAGTTGAGAAAAAAAGGCAGGGAAAGCAGCAAAGCCGATTTTTTCGAAGGACAGCCACATAGCCAGTCTTTTCGGGTGTACCAGTCCGTTTGAAAAGCGCGAGTTATCTTCTGTCCCGTAGTTTGAAGCAAACCTTTTAGCTCCGGTGTTGTTAATCGCGTCCACTTTTGACGGAAAGTCCAGTTTCACGTACGCCCCCTTTCAGTGCGGCAGAGTACTATCTGCCTCAAGCTGTGCCTTTTCACTGCGGTTTTATCTCTCATCAGCAAAACTAGATATGTCGCTAACAAAAATTAAACTTTAAGGGTTAAAGACATTAGCCAGACTGTGGAAAATCAGGTCAAATAAACGTATCTGGAAACATTTATAATGGCGACATGCAGATGTATGGCAACCAGCACGCTCCAATTCCATGTATCAACCCAGTTTGTTATGGATTGCGCAATCAGAGGTGAGGCTTTACTCGTTGCTGCCGCACCTCTCGTTTCATTTCGTTATTTGAACAGGAAATGGGCAAATTCAGCGATTTTGACTATAAAAAATGTTTGAAATGAGTCATACATAAAGAGCAATGGACAAATATTAGTATAAATTTGATGCTATAATTATTTTTTTGTCATGATGACAGGTGAGGCTCTGCCTCACCTGCCTCCCCTGACCGCACGTCACTGCCACACACCCTGCCTTGCATTTTTGCCTTTTTTCCCCATGCAATTGGGTGCACCTCGGCCTACACACCCTGACGACAGCGGCTGCTGCTGGCGGAAAAAAACCTAATACGCCTCCTCTTTGAGGAGGCAACATGTTCTCTACATGTTGTATTTCTGTCTGTGCTATGAATGCGTGTACAGTATGTCTATGGTGGTGGAGAGGGGGTCACATCAGCCAGTCAAACGTGCGTTTGAGGGTGGGGGAAATGGACTGGCACATTCAGCAAGTGAAAACTAAATAACTGAAGTCATTATATAATGCAAATAAGGTTGCTTAAAAGTTGGTGGGGACAATTTCAGCATCCTGAAAAGTTGTGTTATGTCCCTACCGTCCATATCTATGCCCTTGTGTGAAAGGTAGAAGAAAGTATCACATATAGTGAATGAGGAACACCATGTGAAACAACTACTTTTTACTTTCATTTCTGTAGATAATTGTTTTACCATTTAAAAAAAAAAAAAAAAAACTCTCGTTTTTAAGTCACATATCACAATAGCCTGGTTTGTGTTTAACTCATTTGCTCCCAAAAACGTATGAATACATTCTATTTTTGATTGTTACAGTGTCCCGAAAACGTATTTATACGTCTTTTACGTTTTTTTTCCACAAGAGACATCTCTAGGTTCTGATGCAACTTCGCAACAAAGCACAATGCTCAAAACCCATTTTAAAGCAATAAAACTGGCCATTGGAGGGCAGTAGCACATTTGGTAAGAACTCATATAGGACCATGAAAGGAAGTTTAGTGAGGAAAAATACTCAGGAAACGGAAGTTGGAAGAAGTAAGAAGCGTGAGAAAAATGTGGAGAACGATGGAAAACAAAAGGCAAACGACACTGGAGCAGTGTTTTGGAAAGAAAACGACACAATCGTCATAGAAAGATTCAAAAAAATCTATCTTGATGAGACGGACCGTGATGACGGAAAAGTTTACCCAGTCTGCCGAGACAGCCGCGGCCACAACTGCGTCATCTCTCAGTTCAATAGTTTAGTTATGTGTAAATAAAATGTTACTTTGCTATCAAAAGCTCTATTTGTCTTGTTGTTTATGTTATTTTGTAGAAGGAAAACATTCAGATGTTTGGGATGTCACAAAAGCAAAAAATAGCTGTGTTAAAGTCAAAGTTATGTTTGGAATGTATGCGTTTACAAAAAGCTCAATTTCTCTGTTTTTTTTTTTTTCAGAAATTGGAAAGTTGCTCAAACTAAGCTATTTTCTAATGCTGATTTCTAAAGAATGGAAAAGATATGAACTAATTTTTTTTCCTGCTGAAAGATGAGTCTAATCTTTCTTTTGGTGGGTTCCATGTTTATATAGCGATAGAACAGAATTTTCTGTGGGCCTTGCAAAATCAGTCAAAATCCAGTAAAACGGCCGGGAGCGAGGGTTGCTCCGGTGAAAATGGCTAGGGGTGAATGAGTTAACGATCGGTCAAAAAAATGCTCTAAAATATTTACCAATATGAGGAGGTCCGCTTTGAAAGCAGTGAATGTTTTAATTATGTCAAACATTAATAATCATCAGACAACTTTTTCCCCTAATGTTTTTGTTAGAGCAGAAACCTCTTCAACAAAAGAGGCAAACCCTCTTTAATATTCTCATTTAAAGGGCTTCCTCCTACTCCTGGTCATTACCATTAATAACAATAGAGAACCTTGGAGCATTAATTAGTGTATTACTCCTCAACGCAAGCAACGCTGATTCACACAGGCGCGATTTGCTGCATACCAACTTGTTTTTCACGACTCCATTTTTTTCCTTACACGTGTTGACGCAATCCCACAATTGTTCAAGCGTGCCTAGCAGACACACAAACAGTCCCTACGCCGCTCGCTTCATTAGGCGGCCCCTGTGTCGGCCTGCATGCAATTCATTAGTTTTCAGCCCCCTTGCTACCTCCCTCCTTTACTCCGTAATTAGAGCGCCTCTGTTTGTCCAGCATCCTTCACTCATCCGCATCATCTCAAGGCCAATTATCATTCCGTGGCAACAGCTCTCTCATAACGTCGCAGCCACTACCGCCGCCTCAAGAGTCAACTTCAAAACTATTATGGCCTCTCAAGAATGTAAATAAAATGGCTGGCAAATCAGCAGCTAATGATCGAATGCGGAGTAGCACCCGTGAGACCGGTGAGATGAGGACTGATGAGTTCGTGCCTTGCTTGGAAGTGCTCTGGATGGGCCTCTCTTATTTTACACCCCCATGGCTATTTTTGGATGGGTTTTTTTCGTGTGACGATGCTAAACTTGTGAGTTGTGGCTTTTTTTTTTTCTTTTCAAAGAACTTAGAGCTTCGTGAGTGGTCAAATGTGGAATTCAACCCCAAAATAAGCCTGTAACGTTGCATCCTCAACAGAGCTGTCTATAGTGATTGAGAGAAGAACATGCATGGGAAAATTACAACATGGGACTATTTTCAAATATATTGAGCGGCTCTCATTCTTTATGACACCCTAGGTCTTTGTTATTTAATAATTAAAAATGCCACAAATTAATAACTACTGTATTGGCCCGAATATATGACGGCCCTGATTATAAGACGACCCCCTCCTTTTCAAGACTCAAGTTTGAAAAAATACTTTTTGAACACCAAATTTTTATAAAGAAAATAATTACAGTGCAGCTGTAAACGATTATAACTAAAGATGTCCGTATCGAACAGCATCCGATAATGTCATTTTCAAAGTATCGGAATCGGCAAAAAACTATCGGACATGCTTTTTTTTTTGTATATATTTTTTAATTAAATCATTTTCTAATTGTATTTAACGTTACAGACAAAATGTCTTACACTCATCTAGGCTATCAAATTTATCGCGTTAACGGCGGTAATTAATTATTTTTAAATTAATCACGTTAAAATATTTAACGCAATTAACCCAAGCGCTGCACGACCTACTCACGCATTGTCGCGTTCAATCTATAATGGCGCCGTTTTACCTATATATAGAGCTAAAAGGCAGCGTAAAATGAGTACAGTGAATTTTGGCAGTCTTTGGAGCCTTTTTTAATTGGCTAAAGGCTAACAATCCCTCTCTCAACAGTTCGAAATATCGTGGGAAGCAATGTGGGGAAGCAAGGCAGTAATTGATCTTTTTCTTAACACCCTATGTTATTTCCCAACGCAGAGAAGATATATCAATTGGTGCCACTACGCACAGTCATGGTTGCACTTCCCATCATGCATTTGGGCAGAAATTATATGGCTACAGTTTCATTTACTGAAAGCTCAACAAATACACTAGATGTCAATATTTAGTCATAATATACAAAGTCACATTTATCCTTTAAGAATTACAAGTCTTTCTATCCGTGGATCCCTCTCACAGAAAGAATGTTAATAATGTAAATGCCATCTTGAGGATTTATTGTCATAATAAACAAATACAGTACTTACAGTATGTACTGTATGTTGAATGTATATATTCGTCCGAGTTTTATTCATTTTTTTCTTAATGCATTGCCAAAATTTATCTGATCGGGAAAAATTATCGGGAATGATTGGAATTGAATCGGGAGCAAAAAAAAAAAAAAGCAATCGGATCGGGAAATATCGGGATCGGCAGATAAACTAAAACGATCGGGATCGGATCGGGAGCAAAAAAACATGATCGGAACAACCGTAATTATAACAATATATTTGAGAGAAAAAGTATGTTATTTTGCCTCATTCAAATCTTTAATATCTGAACATTTAAATATGTAAACTAAAAGTGCAATCACATTCGTAAATGAATGGCTTCTGGTTTTTTAAATGTAAATAAACCAATCTATTGTGATAAAACAAAAAAATTACAATAACTGCATTAACTATCAAAGTGAAGTCTAACTGTAACTGTAGTCTTGAAACAAATCTGAATAAGGAAAAACATTGTAATAAAATAATGCAAACTGGTTAAACTTGAGAGTAGCCGAGATCTGTCACGACAGAACACCGCTTCAATGATATCTAGCGCCATCTAGCGTTGTGAATGGGTATAATGTCTAGACCGCGAATATAAGACGACACCCACTTTTTCAGCATTATTTCAATGCAAAAAACACCGTCTTATATTCGGGCCAATACGGTAAATCCTCCATCGTAGACTTTATAATTGTATTCACAGGTTAATTCAGTTAGCCACTGCGCAACGCCTTCAAGCGGAGGGCCCATCCCACAATCCGCTTCAGTTATTCGCAGTCGGTCGCAGCGACACATGCAGCGATTCAACGCCGGATTTATGATAAAAAAATGAAAGCTGTACCGCATACAAACAGGAAGGATAGTTTCAGGAGGTATTTGTTCGAGGAGTCAAGGTAATTATTATATTTTTCGTAACATGCATGCATATTGAAACGTGAAAAAAAAGTCAATGGGAGAAATTAGCCGCTACGGCATTGGCATCATAGTTCGCAATACTTACGTTAAACAAATGCTAACTGCCCGGTTCTTTGCTCTTTTGACAAAGAATCAAGACTGTTTTAGGTCCATATCTATTAAGAATTCAGGGATTTAAGCATTTATTCACAAGAATTTTAACGTAAAAAGCTCTTTGTTGTGGTAAGGCAGCTCCACAGTGACTTAGAGACGAGCAGCGCATTCGAAATATTTACGTAAAATAAATAATACTGCCCGTTTTTGTTTTTTTCTGTGCTTTTAACCAAGAATCGAGACTGTTTTACGTCCATATCTATAAAGAATTCAGGGATTTCAGCATTTATTCACAAGAATTTTAACGTAAAAAGCTTTTTGTTGTGGTAAGGCAGCTCCACAGTGACTTAGAGTAGGACATTCGACATATTTGTGTATAATAAATAAGACTGCCCGTTTTTGGTGTTTTTTTGTGCTTTTAACCAGAATTTTGAATGTTTTACGTCCATATCTATAAAGAATTCAGGGATTTAAGTATTCATTAACAAGAATTTTAACATAAAAAGCTCTTTGTTGTGGTAAGGCGGCGCCACAGTGACTTAAAGACAAGCAGCACATTTGACATATTTACGCAAAATAAATTATACTGCACGTTTTTTTTTTGTTGTGTTTTTTTTTTTTTTTTTTTTGCTTTTAACCAAGAAGTGAGATTGTTTTACGTCCATATCTATAAAGAATTCAGGGATTTAAGCATTTATTCACAAGAATTTTAACGTAAAAAGCTTTTTGTTGTGGTAAGGCAGCGCCACAGTGACTTAAAGACGAGTAGGACATTCGACATATTTGTGTAAAATAAATAAGACTGCCCGTTTGTGTTTTTTTTGTGCTTTTAACCAAGAATTTTGACTGTTTTACGTCCATATCTATAAAGAATTCAGGGATTTAAGTATTCATTCACAAGAATTTTAACATAAAAAGCTCTTTGTTGTGGTAAGACAGCGCCACAGTGACAAAGACGAGCAGCACATTCGACATACTTACGTAAAATAAACAATACTGCCCTTTTTTCTTTTTTTTTTGCTTTTAACCAAGAATCGAGACTGTTTTACGTCCATATCTATAAAGAATTCAGGGATTTAAGCATTTATTCATAAGAATTTCTAGGTAAAAGGCTCTTTGTTGTTCGACATATTTACTTAAAAATTATGCTAACTGCCCGTTTTTTGCTTTTAAACAAGAATTGAGGGATTTTTACACATTTATTTACAAGAATTTTCAACATACAAAGAGCTCTTTGTGTTTCCACTTGGTCAGCTTTGACGGCGATAGGTCCCCTGTTCACTCATTTGCTCCCATAAAACGTATGAATGTTCTATTTTTAATTCTTTCAGTGTCCCAAAGACGTATTTATACGTCTTTTACGTTTTCTTTTCATAAAAAAACATCTCTGGGTCCTGATTCAAATGAGCTCCAAAGCACACAGCTGAACATCAATTTTAAAGCAATAAAACTGGCCAATGGAGGGAAGTAGCGTATTTGGTAAGACTCGCAACCCGATTCAACAGCAACAAATGGCCGGGCAGCACGGTCGGAGCACTGGCGGAATGATGCCAGGCGCTGGACGACAAAAAAAAAACAAAAACAAAAAAAACATCCCATACCAACCCATAGAACAGTGGGCCTTGCAAAATCAGTCAAAATCCAGTAAAACGGCCGGGAGCGAAGGGCCTTGCTCTGGGGAAAATGGCTGGGAGTTAATGAGTTAATTGTGTCCCGTCAATACCATTATGAAGTCTATGCCTCCATTTGTTTTGTCAAATTTGAACTAAGCAGTACAAATCTTAAATGGTTGTAGAAGGACCAAAATGACTAGCTACAGCACTGGGCTGAGCCACTGCCAATGTCAGCTGGTTCTTTTGACATGAATGAGCTGCGACTACAAGGACAACGAGCTTTATTAGAATTCGACTGAATCACAATATAAAAACAATTGCACATTTCACGTAGCTCAATGCAGATTTCTTCTTGGGTGAGTCTAAAACTTCAAAACTAATCACTCCCAACATCAATCCCATACCAAAAGCCGCCAACTTGTTGTTTGACAGTTGGAAGTAGTGAACATTATGATATGCAAATTTACAGTATTTACATCTCAGGTATTTTTGTTGATGGTCTAGGTATGGTGAGAAAAAAAAAATGCATAAATCTCCCGTCTGTCATTACTTCAAAAGATTTATTTAGCATTTGAGAAGTTCTTCAAGTTTCTCCTTGGGAAGTGAAATCAACTGGTTACAATCAATCTTAATTTTTTTTTTTTTTCCAAGGGGAAGCCACACCACGAAGGCTGTGTAGAGCGAAAACCGTGCTTTCCACTGCCTTCATTACCATCATAATAAAAGTGTCTGAGAAGCGAAGTTACAGAAGAATGTAGACACCTCACTGGCTGCTTTGTACTACCATCAATCCTCCAACATGGTTGGGGAGAGAAAAAAAATCATGCATATTTAAATTAATTCTGCGCCGGCTTCACAAAAGGAAGCTGCCATCCGTCAGGACACCTTGCGGAAAAACTCTATTAAATCCAAGTCAGCTGGGAACCCGGAAAAAAATGAGTGAAGAACTAAATGATTGCTTCCAATTAAGTTGTTTATCTCGCTGAGGAACGTCTGTGCCGCTTCTCTTTGGTCCGAGCGCGCACGCCAATCAGGCCCGACTGACTGAGTCACTCAGGAATGACGAGCTGTGATCGGCACATGCCTCATTTCAGGAAGGATGGGCCACGTAACAAAACACGTCTCCCTGGAATTTCATGTGTTGCTTCCCAGGAGCCATTACATAGAGTATGAAATCCCAACTGCCCAAATTGGTTGCGATACAGATGGAAACAGTAAGGAAACAGAGTGATAAGCAGATTTGGGGCATGAAAGTTACACTATTTAACAACAGAACACTTAGTAAAGAATAAGTTAAGGTCCAACAAACCTTTCCGGGCTGCTATCCAAATACCAAAATAAAACAAAGCAGGAATTTTGTGCCAGAAAAATGGAATTATCATTACAATTCCATACTTAGTAGCAAAAAGCAGTGAGTGCAAAAGGTTTCTATAATCAAATGGATGTAGACAAAGTAGTAGAAACTAGGGGTGTGACAAAATATCGAAATGGTGATATATCATACTTTGTATCCCAAAAGGTTATCGATATGCTCCTGCCAAGAATCGAGATATTGTTTTAAAAAGGTGTCAGCGTTAAAAAATAAATAAATAAAAAGGGACCAACAAGTTGCTACCAAAATCTTCCACCATAAATGTGTCTCAGGTAACTCTAAGGCTGCCATTGACGGTGCTTGACGCCCAATCTATTTAGACTGGGAACGTTCGTTTATTCGAAATAGGGCTGCAGCTATCGATTATTTTAGTAGCCAATTAATCGTTGAACTATTTCAAATAATCGAGTAATCAGCTAAGGAACATAAAAAAATACCTAAATTGAGCCTCACACAGTATATAAAAAAAAGAGGATCTATGTACAACAAAAGAACAATTGGCTAACTTACATAGCAAAAGTCCGCTAGCTTAAATGCTATAAAATGCTCTTTTTTTACAATGCTCTTAACAAATAAAACCAAAACTAAAATTACGAATGCATTCAAAAAAATCATTAGCTCAAACAAAAACTTATTATGTTGATCTTAACAGGGAGCAGATGGATTCAGCCATGTGAAATGAGGTAGACTAGAAGGCTGTGTATCCACCCAAATCAATGAAAATAAATGCACTTTCAAAACAAACCATTACAACGCCACTTTAATTAAACAAATACTCAAAGCAGCAAAATTTAATTTGAATCTTTTATTCTAATCAAATACTCGAGTTAATCGATTAATCCTTGCAGCATTAATTCCACAACAGATCATTCGCGGTCATTCTGTCCGATTTTTCGGGGCATTTACAGATCACTTGCTGTTCATTTACAGGTCATTTCCTGTTTAGTTTGAGTCACTACTTAATCATTTGGGTGATTCCCAGGTCACTTCCTGTTCTGCAACTCAAAATAAACACGAAGTGACCCATAAAATACCCCCAAATCAACAGGAAGTAACTGAAAATCAACAGGTAAATGACCTTAAATGGCCCAAAATTACATTATTGGCTGGCATTGGCTGCCAATGACAAACAGACGTTCAATCCGTTTGAAGTGGGAGGGTGGCAGCGAATGAACATTCGTTCATTCGCTGCCACCCTCCCACTTCAAATGGATTGGACGTCTACTAGTGATAAACTCATTCCAATTCACAGCAGAGGCTTGTTTTTCTGTTTATTAGTTGTTTGTAGAATATCCTAGAATGATTTCCTGACCAACGTATCGATAATTGTTGTATCGCCATATCGTCAGATCATCGTTATGGTGAGCTTTGTATCGCAAATCATATCAAATCGTGAGCTAACATAAGTTTCCCACTCCTGGTAGAAACAAGAAGTAATGTTTAAACTTGGTGATGACTATTTTACAAGATAATATTTTTTATTCTTGGCAACTGAAAAAGTCCCTCATTGGCAAGTTAACGGAATTTCCCTCTTGTTGGGCTGATGTAGAGATTAAAAAAAAAAAAAATTGCACAGTTCGTAACGGTGCTGAATAATTGTATAATTATCATTTTGATAATTAAAATTGTTCCAACAGTTGTCATCACATAAACGAGTTGCATCAAATGAATGTGTCTATTATGTAAAATGGATTTCAGTACTTGACAAGCTATAACAGTTTGATTTTGCTGTTCAAATGAACAGCTGGACAGTTCAAAATGGGAAATCAACACAAGAAAACAGGGATTGTTGCTGGACTATTAGTGTGTGTGGTTCACTAAGGCGGAATGGTGTGTGACTGGTTAGCGTGACACCTTAGTAAGTGTGTAACGGTACATGTATTCGTATTGAACCGTTTCGGTACTTGGTGCTCGGTTCGGAACGGAGGCGTACCGAACGAGTTTCTGACGTAATGTAACCCTTACTTTTCGAGGCTGTGAGTCGATCGGGTTACAGTTTCTTTGTGTAGATTATATTTACTCCGTCTTCTCTACTATAATGAGGACCAAAACGAACGGTAGGTCAGTAAGAAACGTCAACGGCGCGACAACGTGATCGCCGCGAAACAGTGAAACGCGGGCGTTAAAGTCAATCCATTAATGCACACCAGTCGCAGTGCGGCCACGTGCTAGACGCGTCCCAGAAGCGGCTCAGCGCGACGCACGCGAAAAGAACTGCAGTTTATTATTTGACGCGAGACGTGGCCCTCCTGCGTCAATACTACTACAGGTAGCTAGGATCGGGCCGGAAGTCACTCGTGTAAAAATATGGTGGATCCGGTCGATTTTCAAACTAATATGCAATCGTAACCTACTTTTTGAGTCCATCAGATCTCTTGAGTGGTAGATCGGGGCACAGTTGACTTGTCTTTGTTGATTTACTGCTATCTTCTCTGCTATAATAATAACCAACATGACCCCGTGTTCAATACAAAACCCTCCTACCACAACAAAACAATTAGGAACTAATATTCAGATAGGAACTAAAGTTATACAACAGAAAATATACAATATAAATGAATACTACATCAAATTTGTAAAATATAAACACATGATAAAATAAATAATAGCCCATTTAAATAAAATAAATTGAAATGAGCTAAAACACCTGTAATTAAATAATAAGAATAGTACACAGATCCTGCTTACAGAATTAAATTTATTAATTTCTGTGTGGCACTTTAACTTGAGAAAATCCATCAATAAAGCTGTTGAAAACCGTTCATAAGAAAAAATGTTTCATTGAGGCATTTCATTTGTAAAATACATGTTAAAATCTTTGTCATTGAGATTGCTTTTCTCTTTAGCACAGGACTTTTTTTTTCTTCTTTCTTTCAGAAAGAAAGCTGACCAATACGCGGAGTCTGAAAGGCAAATTGTTGTTGGATTATCTTTAAATACCCGCTACTTTTTGAGCAGAATTCTAGCTTTGTATAGGCTAATGTTCCTATTGTTGAAAGCACAAAAGTGTGTAATAAACAACTAGCACATTAATATTTTGCATTTTACTTTCTTACTGGACCGAAAATAAACTGAACTGTGACCTCAAACCCGAGGTACGTACCGAACCGAGATTTTTGTGTACCGTTACACCCCTATTTTTTATTCTTGGCAACTGAAAAAGTCCCTCATTAGCAAGTTAACGGATCTTCCCTCTTGCTACGCTGATGTCGAGATCAAAAAATGCACAATTCATAATGGAGTTTGGTGCTGAATAATTGTATAATTATTGTTTTTTTTTAATCATTTTGATAATTAAAATTGTTCCAATAGTTGTCATCACATAAACGAGTTGCATCAAATGAATGTGTCTATTATGTAAAATGGATTTCAGTAGCTGACAAGCTACAAGTTTGATTTTGCTGTTCAAATGAACGGCTGGAGAGGTCAAAATGGGAAATCGACACAAGGAAACAGGGATTGTTGCTGGACTATTACTGTGTGTGGTTCACTAAGGCGGAATGGTGTGTGACTAGTTAGCATGACACCTTAGAGACTGAGGATTTAATCCCGGCCTCCCGCTTTCCTGTGTGGAGTTTGCATGTTCTCCCCGTACGTGCGTGCATTTTCTCAGAGTACTCCGGTTTTCCTTCCACATGCATACTAGGGGTACTAAATAACACTCTAAATTTGTCATAGGTGTGATTGTGAGTGCGACAGATTGTTTGTCTATATTGCGATTGATCCACAAGCAGTCCAAGGTGAACCCTGCTCCCTGCTCATAGTGAGCTGGGATGAACTCCAGCACCCTTGTGAGGCTTAGCGGTTCTGAAGATGAATTTATGAGTGCATTTCACTACTTCTTATCAGGAAGCAGAATACGCTATAATGGTACGTACTACTTAATTGGCTGCTGCAGACATAGAAGCAGGAAATTAACTGGAAAAAAGCCAAGTTTGGTGCTTGATTAATTTAGGAGAAAAAAATGAGTTTCACTACTTAAACGCACAAAGCAGAGTACACAGTTGGTACAAAATCCACCAGCTTGCGACCTAAACAGGCTGCAGTTGACATTGAAAGCGTAAGTAACAGGATGCGACAGGTTTTAGATCAATTTGCGTTTCACAACTTTTCAACACAAATTAGAGCAAGCAGTAACTTCAGCCGTCCGTAAAGGGGCTACAGGAGTGTAACGCGAAGAGAATGGAATCAAAGTTTAATGTGGTATTATTCAGTAAAAAATAATTTTACTATTAATGCTTGTGAGGACAAGCAGAGTAAATTATCCACTACAAACCCATATACTTTAAAGTATAATCAGTAGAAGCCACAATATTTATTTATTAATGAAATTCTTGATTTAAATGTTTACAGGTTTAACGACGCTCATGTTGTTGTTGTTCGCTGTGGTGTGTACACTATTATTTTTTTTTATCCATTGAACCGTTATTCATGGATGGTTCACCACGAAATTTCATATGTAAACACGCATCGATCTTCACAGTTCAACTTTTGATTTTTTTTTTTTTTTTTTGTATCCGTGCTAATCAATTAATTGCGGATAGTTTTTTTAAATCACCATCCCTAGTTGAGGGATCAGTGGAAAGCCCTACGAGGGGATTTGGGGTGGCCTTTGTCGTCTTGTAAGTTAGCGGAGAAAACCAAGTTCAAAACAAGTGAATTATTGTCATCTCCATGCATCCTAAGCATTATAGGACAAACCTGGAGAAGTGGTCTGTGGAGCACACAAAAATGAGGAGCTCAAGGTGAATTAAAAAGAAAAGGAAAAAAAAAAACTTATAGGGGCTCAAACAGGGGAGGCGGATGTTTTTTTTTTTGGGTGGGGGGGGTCCAAATGGAACAGCACTACGTGCGTGATCTGTTTTGCACATGAGCTGTTAACACATCCCCTCCATAGCAAACACTCTAGCCTGCCGTGTGGCTAATCTGTCACTTCGCCCGGGACAGAGTGAAACACATTGATTTTTTTTACTAGTTTACATATTTACACATACACACACATACATTCTTGTGTTCAATTAGGACGGTGTTCATTGCATCTCTAAACCTCACTCAAGAGGAACAAAACTGTGAGGTGCATGACTGGATAAATAGATTTTAAAAATGTTACATTGTTTACCAAGACGACGTTTAAAGTTTCCACCAGATCTGCATCTCTTCCATCTAAAGATGCTGCTGCAGAGGCGTGCAATACTGCCCCCAACAGTACACCTAAGGTAGCGCTTTTTGTAGTCAGCCAAGTTTCAAATAGAAGCTTAAAACAATATATTTGGGAACCGGATCAATGAAATCATTCGTCCATTAGTGGTCATCAGCGGGGAGAACGGATTAATGTGCTCTTTTGGTGTCAATACGAGCCCTTGATGGATACTCATTACATTACTGGACATACCCTGAACTTTCTCCCCCACCAAAAATCAATTTCAAATGGAAATTATCGGTTGGTTTGGCAATTAAAAACACAAATGGAATCGAAACAATTTAAGTATCACATTGTTACAAAAAGTGGCCGTTTTGTGAAATCCACGATTTAGCTCGAAGTCGCTCTTTACCGTCTTATTTTCACGGAGGTTGCAGTCAGGACGCGAGAATCCTTTTGAGGTTAATCACATTAGACAGGGCAACTTATAAAGATAAAGTTAGAAACACAAACTAAACTCCCTAAACTCGACCCTCATTCACGGAGGCGGCTAAATGGGCGCACCTGCTCGGAATCATCAATTTATCATCAAAATATTAACAAATCAACAGCAACAAAAATTGCATTCATATTTTTTCCACGCGACCACCCGTTCACTTACCTTTAAAAACTTCTCCCCGGGTGGATAGCAGTAGCGTGGAGGCGGCAAACCACCAACCGACAACTTTATCCATGTCGACGGCGCCGTGGCGACCGCGGGTTGACAAAACTCAACTCTTCGGTGATTGTCTCGCAACTTCGCTCGAATCCTTATAAATTAAAAGCAAAAGAACCTCCGTGGTCGTCCTTCTAGTCTTTTTGTGTGATTTTTTTTAGACAGGCTGACGACGCCCGGATGGTGCTGCTTCTGCTTCTTCTCCTTCTCACTCCTGAGCTCCGCTTCCACACTCGTTGCGCGTGGATGGTGTGAGTGGTGCCTTGCTGACTGTGTGCGTGACCGTGAGAGGGCGTGTGTGAGCGGGGTAGACTGAGGAGCGAATCGCGCTACTACCCCACCCTACGGTGACTCCGGTTGAGTGAAACTGTTCAATTAACCTGGCTTGTTTTAACATTTATGGACCCCTTGACGCAGGGCTGGCCCAGCCTATACGCAGACTATGCAGCTGCATAGGGCCCCTGACCACTAGGGGGCCCCCAATCTGGCGATTGTTTAATTTATATTCTATTTTGTTTAATACAGTTCGCTTTATTTTACTTTTGTGAGTTTTGATACTTGATTACAAGCTTAAAACAACAAAAAGTTCTTCCTTAACTTTTTTCCTCTTTTAGAAAAAGGTTTGGCGCTATCTACTGTAAGTACTGACAATCATTTGGGGTGAGAAGTTTGAAGTATGCAGTGCAACAAAATCTGATTAATATACAAAATATGGACGTATGGGTTGGATTGCATGTATGGGTTTCACAGTACACTGTGACGAAATGGTGGGCCAATTTGCTTAGGGCCCCCAAATGGCCTGGGCCGGCCCTGCCTTGACGTCATGGTGCTTTCTAACACAACTTTCACGTCACTACAAGTGTTTTCATTAACTACTTCGCTTCTGTTTTGATAAAGCATACTTCCGATAATGGCGTTTCTTATGAATCCACCTGTAGGTCAAGGGCGTAGGTTTGCATAGGGACGGTAGGGACATAACACTACCAACTTTTCAGGATGCTCAAATTGTCCCCACCAACTTCTAAGCAACTTATTTGCATTAAATAATGAGTTCAATTATAATTTAGATTGTCTTCCCATATGTTGTAAGGATATAATTGACCCTACCATTACAAAGTGAATTACTTTCATCAGGGTTGTCACAGATTACTTTAAAAAGTAATTTGATTACTGATTACACCTAAAAAAAAAAAAAAGTAATCTAGTTACTTTATTGATTACTTCATTATCAAAGTAATTGATTTTGAAGTTTTTGAAATGTAAATAAACCAATCTGTTGTGATAAAACAACAAAATTGCAATAACTGCATTCACCATCAAAGTGAGGTCTAACTGTAACTGTAGTCTTGAAACAAATCTGAATAAAGAAAAACATTGCAATAAAATAATGCAAACTGGTTAAACATGAGAGTAGCTGAGATCTGTCATGAGAGAAGATTGCTTCAATGATATCTGGCGCCATCTAGCGTCGTGAATGGGTATAATGTCTAGACCGCGAATATAAGACGACCCCTACTTTTTCAGTCTTATTTCAATGCAAAAAACACCGTCTTATATTCGGGCCAATACGGTGCATGTTGACGACATGCCGCGTCCTCCACAGAGGAGAGATATTTGAAGTTTTTTCGGTCAGCATAAGCAGCCACCACTGTAAGTAATGTCAAAAAACGTCAATATTGTGGAGGTGGCGAACATGCCGCTAATTTTGCTACTGAAAGTCGGACCTGCATCAGTTAGCATAACATTAAACTGTGTGAATTTGCTAATCTGCAAAACTCGAGTAGGAAGCTGCTAAGAGAGGTGTCCTCCTGTATGTGTTTCATACTGCTAATGTTCATTAAACTGTGAGAAATGTAACCAAATCTGATGGAAAGTATGGAACCAGAAAAATATAAGTTAAATTATGTACAAATATTTCAATTTAAATTTACTAATAAAATCTAAACATTTATTCTGGAAGTTTTCAAAAAGTTTCCTTAGTAATTTTTGAAAACAAAGGTTTGAATTGAACGGTGTATTACCTGAACCTGTAGACCCCAATCACGTGACGTCACAACTCCGCCCCCCTGACTGGTGCCGCCATATTGTCCGTCAGCTCATTGTGTTTACATATTACCGCTACGTACATTCCTCCTATTACTGCGTGTTTTTCTGCTTGTCTAAGGAATCATCGCTTAGTAAATGAACCCAAAAACCTTCCTGACCTTCCTTCCTGACCGTTAACATTGATTAATCAAAATGGTGAACGCATGTGTGGCGGTTGGTTGCAGTAACAGAGAAGATAAACGGTCATTTTAGTAGTTGCTGTGTGCCCATTGTTAAAAGGGCAAATCTCGAAAGCAGCACGGTTTGTTTATCTCGGTCCATGATGCGTTTGTGTCGACAGCCGTTAGACAGCAGCGAAAACATCAATATGATGCCAACACGATCGCAGACATCATCAGACGGAGACTACGAAGCTCGTCGCCATGGTCGTGCAGCAAGAAGGTGAGCGCAAACAACAGGTGTTGTGCCGAAAAACAGCCGCCCTGTTTCCATACGGAAACGACTTTCTTGTACCATGAATATGTATTATTTTACTGTGCTTGAACTAATAAATGTCATACCTGTGTAATTGTCATTGGGATATGGTCGTGAAAACCTGTAGTCTGATACATTTCTTTTCAAAGATCTTTATGTGGCCCAGTCCACGATTTGTTACTAAAATACATTACTAATAATTTGTGTAATTTAATTATTTAAAACCGATCTTACAGTCGTAAATCCATTACTGTAATGCGTCCATGAAAACATTAGATGTTTCCACGTCAATAAAGCGTTATAAATAAGCGCTCCCGGCAGGGGGAAGATTTCACGCGGGGCAGCTATTTTCCGGCACACACCAGCCTGATGTCGATCAAATTTTATTTTACAATCGTGACAACGGTGACGCTCAGCTGACCAAATGTCGGTTTATATCCGATTTTGGGTACCCAACTCCTCATCGTGACATAAACTGGAGTATGATTGGAAATTTTGTGGTTTTAGGACGAGCTCTGACGCACGGGACGGGACCGGACGGGAGGAAACATCGGTTTGGGCATCAAATATGGATCTGGCGACTGAATCGACCGAAGCTTTTCCAAATAACGGCTTTTATGCAACTCATCCAATGAGTTTACAGCGTCTGAAAGCACAGGGGCTTCCATAATTTGCAAGTGAATCCACTTTTACAAACTACGATCATTGACAATACGACACAATGACGGACAATATGGCAGCACAATACAGCGATCACGTGATTGTGTGACGTTGGTGATTGGGGTCTATACACATTAAAGTTAGTTTAAGTCAATACAGATTTATTTTGCATTGTCCTTTAGCCTATCAATTAATTAGGTCCATATTCGTGAGAAATGTAGCACTGACCCACGTTCACCCAATGTGTTTGGTCTTATTAATGTCCCGTCCCCAGCAAAAAGTGTATATGCAGGTGATGCTGTTATATCGTCCCTACCAATGTTGAGACCAAACCTACGCCCTTGCTGTAGGTCATCACTTATCAGTTATTTGAAGGAAAAATGTCATTAACCCTTTCACGGGCAGCAATCAGGACAGCGGGCAGCTATTCAGAAGTTGATACTGAAAGGGAACCTTGGACTTTAAGTTATTTATTATTATTTTAAGTTATTTTCCCCTCAAAATAACTCAAAATATAGCCATTAATATCCAAGCACCTGGCAACAAAAGGGAGTACACCCCTTAGAAAGTACGTACATCCCTAAATGTCCAAATTGAGTACTGCTTGTCATTTTCCCTCCAAAATGTCATGTGACTCGTTACGAAGAGGTGGGGGGTCAGTCTGTTAGTGCTCAGACCATACGCCGCACTCATCAAATTGCTGTGCATGGCTGTCACCCCAGGAGGAAGCCTCATCTGAAGACGGTGACAAGAAAGCCCGCAAACAGTTTGCTGAAGACATGTCAACAAAGCACATGGATTACTGTAACCTTGTCCTATGGTCTGATGAGACGGGCAGGCTATTTTTGGTTGGTGCACTTCACCATTTATTGTTTATATAGTTTTGCTGTTAGTCTGTGACTTATTTACATGTCACACTTCAAGTATATGAAGAATAAAGCATAGGTTTGGTGTCAAAAGAGTTGTTTTGATGTTTAATTTTCAACAACAGACAGTCAACACTCAATACATCATCACTGATTAAGAGTGCCTCGGTGCTTTGATAACTTTAACATCAAGTCTTCTAACGCAGTGGGAAGTTCCATAGCCGCCAGAAATCTGTTATGACTTCTCACTGGCTGGTTGTAGGACACTGCAAACAAATCGGGCTGGAGGGCTTTGCAGACCTCGGACAAAACGCTGGACGCAGTGCTTGACACCAGTTTGAAGCTAGCCGCCACAGCTTGCTGGTTTCCACCCGAGGCTAGAACTCTGTGCGGCATCAAAAGTCGGACAGACCACCTCGAAACCGTCTTCTGCGTCGCCTGCACCTCAACATTTGTATGCATGTATTCAATGTTGATGAGCTGAAGATTCCACATTCCACATTCAAGCGTTCCATCTTGCATTGTTTATTTATTTTTTCTCCGTTAAACTAGAGGAAGTCAAAAAGCGTGCCCCAAAAACGTACACACACAACGCCACACCCCTCTAGTGGCTTGGCGGTGAATTACAGAGCAACGAGTTCCCTAATTGCAGAACTATTGAATGCTCATTGACGCCGTAGTCACTTCGCCGTCACCGCAACGCAGGAGCATAACTCAGGCTTTACTCCGCTACTTTGGGCTACACAAGAGTCGCTACATTTTTCGTCTTTATTCTACATATTAGAATTTTTTTTTTTTGCTAGTGATGCTATTGCCAAGAGTAATGCTACAAATTTCACCGATGACACGTCGCAACAATAATCACATGACTCCATTACACCAATCAGACGCAAGCTTGCCTTTCTATGATCTCGTAAGCCTGATCAATCATGTGTATTTAAAGAACGATAACAAATGAAATATTTGACATCGAGCGCTCCCCTCAACATGAATGGAAAGCGCAGATTTAAAACTTTCTCCCAGTTTTTATTTGGCACCCATTGACCACGAAAAACCGGAGATATGATCCTTTTAATTTCATAATAGTAACTAAGAAGGGACTACAGTATTCACTATTCAAACTAGGAACTATTTTCTCCACTAGAGGGCAGGGCACTCATGCTCTTTGGACGAATAATGCTTCATTACTCAATTTAATGATTTTTTTTTTTCCTTTGGCTTAATGTGGTTATGTTAGGGATTATTGTACATTATCTTTATAACAACAGTTCATATAGATAAATTCGCGCTGAGAGAAAAAAAAATACCATTGTTTTAAAAAAAATTCAAACAATAACAATTAGGGTTGTTCCGATCATGTTTTTTTGTTCCCGATCCGATCTCGTTTTAGTTTGAGTGTCTACCGATCCCGATATTTCCCGATCCGATTGCTTTTTTTTGCTCTCAATTCAATTCCAATCATTCTCGATAATTTTTCCCGATCATATACATTTTGGCAGTGCATTAAGAAAAAAATGAATAAAACTCGGACGAATATATACATTCAACATACAGTACATAAGTACTGTATTTGTTTATTATGACAATAAATCCTCAAGGCATTTACATTATTAACATTCTTTCTGTGAGAGTGATCCACGGATAGAAAGACTTGTAATTCTTAAAGGATAAATGTGACTTTGTATATTGTGACTAAATATTGCCATCTAGTGTATTTCTTGAGCTTTCAGTAAATGATACTGTAGCCATTTAACTTCTGCCCAAATGCATGATGGGAAGTGCAACCATGACTGTGCGTAGTGGTACCAATTGATATATCTTCTCTGTGTTGTGAAATAACATAGGATGTTAAGAAAAAGATCAATTACTACCTTTCATCCCCACATTGCATCCCACGATATTTCTAATTCTAGGGAGAGGGATTGTAAGGTTATAACCCATTAAAAAAAGGCTCCAAAGGCTGTGAAAATTCACTCTACTCATTTTAGGCTTCCTTATAGCTCTATATTTAGGTAAAACGACGCCATTACAGATTGAACGCGACAATGCGTGAGTGCGTGCAGCGCATGCGTTAATTGCGTTAAATATTTTAACGCGATAAGTTTTATAACCCTACCTTAAGCGTAAACTAAAGACTCTGGATGAGTGTAACATATTATGTCTGTAACGTTAAATACAATTAGAAAACGATTTAATTAAAAAAAAAAAAAAATTTAATCAAAAAAGGGCATGTCCGATATTTTTTTGCCGATTCCGATACTTTGAAAATGACGTGATCGGACCCGATCGATCGGGACATCTCTAATAACAATATATAATAAGCTGTTACTCAAAATGTAAATTTTTTGGATGACTACTTTTACCCTTACTTGAGCAATAAAGTAACGCTACTCTTACTTGAGAAAAACTTATGGCTGCTTTACCCACCTGTTTGTCACTGTCACTAGACGAACACTACCGGGTCACTCCAATTCCTTTTACGCGGCGAGACGTCCAGCACATGCACACATTGGTTGAACGCGGTGAGTACTTACTATTTGTGTTTTTATTGAGTCTTTTATCACCTTTTAATTGCCTCAAAATACTTTTTGCATGTGTTTCCCTCTCATACGTTTAAGCATTGTGTTACTTGTGGTAGCTTTAAAACAGATTGTTGATCTGTTGACCACATCGGTCACGTAGCATATTTAAACCACCCTTATTTAATATTACTACGTTTAAGTATTTAGCATTATAGAAATGAATAGGAACTTTTGGGGGGAATTTGGGGGGAACCGTTGGTTTTTGCCAAATTCTTTATACAACTTTTATGCCCCTTTCCGTCCTGGAATTTTTTATGTGTAAATTATGTGATTTGTTCAAAAATTATAGGACAAATAGCGTTTTTGGGCAAATGGAAAATTTTGGGGGGGGTCGTTCAAAAATGTTCCTGCGTTGCGCGGAAACTCATTTCGATACTTGAACAGTGGTGATCGGTCAAACGGTAAAGTTGATTTTCTTCCTTATTACTTAACTCATTGCCTGCTATTGACGACAATCGTTCTCTTATTCTTTTGGAGTTAAGACTGGATGTGAATTCCTATGTTTCACTGCCATTGAAACAACATGCATTTGCCCTTCTCACTCAAAATGGATTGGACATCTTGCACTGTCAATTAGATGAGTACTCTATGAGGGTTAAATAAAAATATCTGATAATTCATGCATGAACGATTTAAAAACACAAGGGAAAGTTGGTACATAAATGGTGTGACCTACAAGAAGACATCACCAGATGTTAGTTCTACAGGGGGCAAATGACACACTGTACATGGGGGGTACAATAATTACTTCGATACTCCTATATTTCCAATAAGTCTACCCCATTCACGCAGCACATAATCATCACATCAATCATCATGTCCAAGACAGGTTTGCTATTCCTGATCAGCTGCAAGAAATATGTCAACTTTGTTTTAAAAATAACTGACAAGAAATCCTGCATATGTTCATTTCCTGACCAACAACAAAACCGGCAAGGTCAAGACCAATACCGAAACCACAACAAATCCAGAAGAACCTTGTTGGATTGGTTGTATTTTGTCATTGTTCTTGTTAGATCTGTGTAAAGGAAAGAATGAATGGGGCCTTGTATCGAGAGTTTGAAGATGAGACGTGGCTGGGTCTTTCAGCATGACAATCATCCCAAACACACAACCAGGGCAACAAAGGAGTGGCTTCGTAAGAAGCATTTCAAGGTCCTGGAGTGGCCTACCCGGTCTCCAGATCTCAACCCCATAGAAAATCTGTGGAGGGAGTTGAAAGTCCGTGTTGCCCAAGGACAGCCCCAAAACATCCCTGCTCTAGAGGAGATCTGCATGGAGGAATGGGCCAAAATACCAGCAACAGAGGTGAAAAGCTCGTGAAGAGTTAAAGAAAACGTTTGGCCTCCGTTATTCCCAACAAAGGGTACATAACAAAGTATTGAGATGAACTTTTGGTATTAACCAAATACTTGTTTTCCACCATGATTTGCAAATAAATTCTTTAAAAATCAAACAATGTGATTTTCTGTTTTTTTCCCCACATTCTATCTCTCATGGTTGAGGTTTACCCATGGTGATAATTACAGGCCTCTCTAATATTTTTAAGTGGGAGAACTTGTACAATTAGTGGTTGACTAAATACTTATTTGCCCCACTGTAAACAAATATATAAAATATGTCAACAATAGCTAAAAAAAATCATTTTAAAGCATAAATGCCCAAAGTGATACAAAACATGTCATGTGACACTAAGCAGATGAAATTTAGTTGTTTTGGCTGCTGCCTTGTTGTGCATTGTCATGTCTACAGCCCTTAAATGACTTGGAATGTACAAAAATGCCATTTGGAGCACAACTGTCTTCTTTGTCGGCCGCGCTGACCATCATCCTGTGCAGCTGAAACACTGATATTGACATCGACATCATACAAATCCATACTCCTTCATCATATTAACCCCACCCCCCGTACCTGCTCCTCCAACAGGGAGGCAAATCCATTAAACAAGACATGATGAGCTAAATGTGAGGTAATACTCAAGTGTCACTCTTGAGCTGTTTGTCAATAGGCGCCACATGAAAGGGGTTCATCGTATCTTGTGGAGCAATGACACAATTTCACATCTTGCACAACAGGGAGGCTTGCTTTTTAATTATCCTACTTGATTGTCAAAGGCTCAGTTTGGCATTGATTTGCTGTCGAATGGCCCCTGGTGGTATTTCTCTGTTTATTTACACAATTTAACATTAGAATTGGGTGATGCGACCTTAATTAAAGTAAAAGCTTAAAATTATATTGAAATTCAATGCACCAAAATGATAATAAGCAGCCCCGCCAACACAGAGGCAATGTTTTCAAAGTGACTTATTTACAGTGGGTCAAATAAGTATTTAGTCAACAACCAATTGTGCAAGTTCTCCTACTTGAAAAGATTAGAGAGGCCTGTAATTGTCAACATGGGTAAACCTCAACCATGAGAGACAGAATGTGGAAAAAAAAAAAAAAAAAAAAAACAGAAAATCACATTGTTTGATTTTTAAAGAATTAATTTGCAAATCATGGTGGAAAATAAGTATTTGGTCAATACCAAAAGTTCATCTCAATACTTTGTTATGAACCCTTTGTTGGCAATAACGGAGGCCAAACATTCTCTAACTCTTCACAAGCTTTTCACACACTGTTGCTGGTATTTTGGCCCATTCCTCCATGCAGATCTCCTCTAGAGCAGTGATGTTTTGGGGCTGTGGTTGGGCAACATGGACTTTCAACTCCCTCCACAGATTTTCTATGGGGTTGAGATCTGGAGACTGGCTACGCCACTCCAGGACCTTGAAATGCTTCTTACGAAGCCACTCCTTTGTTGCCCTGGCTTTGTGTTTGGGATCATTGTCATGCTGAAAGACCCAGTCACGTCTCATCTTCAATGCCCTTGCTGATGGAAGGAGATTTTCGCTCAAAATCTCTCGATACATGGCCCCATTCATTCTTTCCTTTACACAGATCAGTCGTCCTGGTTCCTCTGCAGAAAAACAACCCTAAAGCATGATGTTTCCACCCCCATGCTTCACAGTGGGTATGATGTTCTTCGGATGCAATTCAGTGTTCTTTCTCCTGTGTTTCTACCAAAAAGTTCTATTTTGGTTTCATCTGACCATAACACATTCTCCCAATCCTCTTCTGGATCATCCAAATACTCTCTAGCGAACCACAGACGGGCCTGGATGTGTACTTTCTTCAGCAGGGGGACACGTCTGGCAGTGCAGGATTTGAGTCCTTGGCGGCGCATTGTGTTACTGATAGTAACCTTTATTACTGTCGTCCCAGCTCTCTGTAGGTCATTCACTAGGTCCCCCCGTGTGGTTCTGGGATTTTTGCTCACCGTTCTTGTTATCATTTGGACGCCACGTGGTGAGATCTTGCATGGAGCCCCAGATTGAGGGAGATTATCAGTTGTCTTGTATGTCTTCCATTTTCTAATAATTGCTCCCACAGTTGATTTCTTTACACCAAGTGTTTTACCTATTGCAGTTTCAGTCTTCCCAGCCTGGTGCATGTCTACAAATTTGTCTCTGGTGTCCTTTGACAGCTCTTTGGTTTTAACCATAGTGGAGTTTGGAGTGTGACTGACTGAGGTTGTGGACAGGTGTCTTTTATACCGATAATGAATTAAAACAGGTGACATTAATACAGGTAACGAGTGGAGCTTCGTTAGACCTCGTTAGAACAAGTTAGACCTCTTTGACAGCCAGAAATCTTGCTTGTTTGTAGGTGACCAAATACTTATTTTCCACTCTAATTTGGAAATAAATTCTTTAAAAATGTGATTTTCTGTTTTTTTTTCCCACATTCTGTCTCTCATGGTTGAGGTTTACCCATGTTGACGATGACAGGCCTCTCTAATCTTTTCAAGTAGAAGAACTTGCACAATTGGTGGTTGACTAAATACTTATTTGACCCACTGTAAATAAGTCACTTTGAAAACATTGCCTCTGTGTTGGCGGGGCTGCTTATTATCATTTTGGCGCATTGAATTTCAATATAATTTTAAGCTTTTAAGCACAATTGGTGGTTGACTAAATACTTATTTGCCCCACTGTATGTAGCATGGCAGAAAAAAAAATTACGCTTTACGAAAATTGCGCCTCACAGTAAGAGGAAGCACAACACACCTGGCATCCAGAACAACAATATCCCATGTGCTGTCATCTGTTAGTCTAAAATCATAGGCGGAGTATGACTTTCGGGGCAGGAGGGGCCCAACATGTTGATGACCCCGAAAAGCAGTGTCAGCAATAAAATTAACTTACCAAAACATTTATAATATTAAGGCAAATGATCGTTTTTTTGTTTCCTATCATTCTTGAGGGGAATTCTCAATCAGGCTGCTTAGGACAGCTATGCTTTTCGACGAGATCATGATTTATTGAATATGGTACGCCCGTCGGTGTCGTGCGAATGTAGTTACCCCCATCAAAAATTGTATCCCCTGGGCGGAGCCACTGTGCTGCACTGATTTGCTTGATTTCCGTGTTTTGGTGATGTAGTTATCTACGAGGTTTTTTTTTCTGTGGTATAATGTAACATACGTACTGAAGGTGAAAAAAAGGCAATGTTTCACTGTTTTACTCGTAGGATGACCTACAACTGTTATTACTGTAATTCAGGTCCTGTATTGAGTTTCTCGAGTTTAATAAACGTCAATGGCCAAAATATATAACTGTGGTTCTTTTCTGGCTTCAAATAAATGTTTAAGTCGACATAACTCATAACTAATGCGTGTCTGTGCGCTCCCACGGCCAGGGGATACAATTTTTGACGGGAGTAACTAAATTGACAAGACACCGGTGGAAGCTCTGTTGTACAATTAGCGTATTTAGTGGGGCAAATTTAAACTCCGCACACCATTTTGGCGGTGCTGTCTGGCGTTTCATGGTCCACATTTTCAATCCTTGGTTCTTGCTCAGTAGTTGTTGTCGCTTTTGAAAGCTTAGGTTTGAAAATTTATGCATATCCACCTTGCCTCTTCAGTCCTCGGGTTTTTTTGACTACGGTTAAGCAAAGCAAATGGTAAGGTGCTTCTCACATGATGTCGAAAAATAATTTTGACCCATTAAATAAATATCTTTTTTTTGTTCATTTCATTCAATTTTGTTGTTTGTTTTATTGATTCACAACTTTTATAGACAATATTTTACCGGAAAACTCTTAATTTTAAAAGCATATATATATATATATATATATATATATATATATATATATATATATATATATATATATATATATATACCCATTGACAGTGTATCAAATACTTGTTCTACCCACTGCATATATATATTAGGGGTGTCAAACGATTAAAAATTTTAATCGAGTTAATTACAGCTTAAAAAATAATTAATCGCAATTAATAATTAATCGCAATTAATCGCAATTCAAACCTTCTATAAAATGTGCCATATTTTTCTGTAAATTATTGTTAAAATGAAAAGATAAGACACAAGATGGATATATACATTCAACATACGTAAGTACATAAGTACTGAATTTCTTTATTATAACAATAAATCAACAAGATGGCATTACCATTATTAACATTCTGTTAAAGCGATCCATGGAAAGAAAGACTTGTAGTTCTTAAAAGATATATTAAAACCCCTCTTCATGTTTTCGTTTTAATAAAATTTGTAAAATTTTCAATCAAAAAATAAACTAGTAGCCCGCCATTGTTGATGTCAATAATTACTTACACAATGCTCATCATGGGTGCTGAAGCCTATAAAATCAGTCGCACCCAAGCGCCAGCAAAGGGCGGCAAAACTCTGAAAAACACAACAAGTACACCTTTCACTCTGCTGTCATTTTAATCTGTTTGAGCGGGGCATTTGTGCGTTAATTGCGTCAAATATTTTAACGAGATTAATTTTTAAAAATTGATTACCGCTCGTTAACGCGATAATTTTGACAGCCCTAATATATATATATATATATATATATATATATATATATATATATATATAATATATATATATATATATATATATATATTTATTTATTTATATTTATATTTATATATACATATATAGGAAAGTCAATTACATGCAATGACACTTTTCGGCCATCGGGGGGGCTGCCCCCGGCCGCCCCTTAAACTCTGCGTATGTCCAAAATGTATACATTCATTCATTCATTCATTTTCCATGCCGCTTATTCCTCACGAGGGTCGCGGAGGTGCTGGAGCCTATCCCAGCTAACTTCGGGCAGTAGGCAGGGGACACCCTGAATATTAGAAACTAAATATTAAACTTTCACAAAGAAAAAGAAGTTGATATACGACCATTTTCATGGCTATATTTTTATCTATTTATTTTTTCTTTATTTCATTTACAAAGATCAAATTTGTATTAATGTTTTAGTTTAAAGGTGACACTGCATTATCTTCAAATTATTTTTCATGACATTTCACAGCATTTTATCAGGTTTGCAAGACAATTTTTATTGAAAATGCACATAATGACTTTTCTCAAGTTATTTTAACTCTGCAAACAGCTGGATTCATGTTTCAACTTAAACACTTTGCTCTGATTGGCCAGTTGTGAGTGTGTATATCAGTAGGCTAATGTAGGCTTAATGTTTACATTAAGATATCGCATGGCCATAAAGTAAGTGACCAGGTACTTGGATAATAAAGTGTGGTGTAAAATTACACAGTCACCAATTTCAAATCTGCCCGTTTGCTGAGTGGTTTGACTTACAAAAGGGATGCGATCAAGTCATAAATAACATAGATGACATTTATCTGGTGCTTGATACTGTGGTGGAGGGTGGTTGTAATTCCATTCAAGGTCACCTTTAAGGGATAATGTTGGTTAGTCTTAATCATTTATGTTTATCTATTTGACAGCTTTGGTTTAAAGGAAATAGTGACTTACACTTTACTCACTAAGTAACTATGGAACACTGATTTTTACTTTCACACACAATTCTTCCAATATCTGTTCATCACCTTGAAATGCCACATTTCAGCCACGGAACCCCTTGTGTGAGGTGAGGGATATGATTGTCCGACTCAAAACACTTTGACTAATGTAAAACCCTGAAACTCCAGCAGAGGTCACTTTTCAAGCTTTGCTCCCAATGACTTATAGTGAACTTGGAATAAAGACTTTAAAATATTTAATATTCACAAAACAATTGCAGATTATAGAATGGCTACTACAAATACAGAAATCAGTAATAACTTCATATAATCTTACATGCAAGCAATCGTTTATAGGTGATTAATGGAAAAAAAAAAAAAAAACCTGCTAAGTATCTGCCCTCCTAAGGAATTCAATTTTTTTTTGCTGATTTCCAGCTTTCATAGATTAGAAAACAAATGTAATATAAACTTCAGGATTTAAATTGTGATTTTATTCATTATGGGGTGGGGGGACAAAAAGTAATGAAAAGGTTATTTCTCCTTTGTATAATTACAAACTAACTTTGGATATTTAGGAATCTATGAAAATATGAGTTAATTTAATTGACGACACCAAAGCCTGATTGCCCCAGAATAATACATCAAGAATTTCCTAAATCTTACCTGTCAGACATTAAATTGACATTAAATTGAGATTTCAAAAAGGTGCAGCTCAGTCAAAAGATCACAAAGAAATTTTCAAACAAGTCTGAAAGGGATTACAAAGCCGTATGTAAAACATTGTGATTAACAGAGGAGAAAACATGAAACAGAGGTGAGTGAAAAACGACACCAAGAGTACAGTGATGAGTCAGGACAGGGAACCCAGGAAAACATCTAAAGAACACTAAACTAACTCATTTAAGGTCAGTGTACATGATTCAAAAATAAGGAAGAAACTGGGCAAAAACATGCATCCATAAAGGGTTATAGTAAATTGAAAAGCACATCCGACAAAAAAGAACATAAAGGTCCATGTTACGTTTACAAAAACAACAGCAACAAACAAATAAAAGAGAACATAAATAATTCCCAAGACTTTTGCGACAATAGTCTATAGCAGTGGTTCTTAACCTGGGTTCGATTGAACCCCAGGGGTTCGGTGAATATGTGAAGGTTAAGAAGCGCAGAGCCCTATTTTGTACGCTGACTAAATCTAGGCAAAGTGGTGTTTTCCACCAAGTTTTGGAGTAGTTTGCCATCACTTTACAGGCTTTATTCCATGTCTTTCAAATGCTAGCCCGCTACCTAATCGGAGGCGAAATCGGTTTGCTCAGTGGAAGGTTGACTGGCACTTGGTATCAGGAAGTATAACAGACCTACAGACAATGTGAACTGCGTAGATAATTAAACAAAAAAATTGCATCATTTTACGCCATGAAAATAGTATGTGATGCAAGGATGCGACAATAAAATGAGAATGTAGACATGAAAACAAAAAAAAGGAACAGTGTGAAATCAAATGAGTTTGATTTTACTTGCCAATGTGAAAATCAACACCAAAAGGCAAAATTATTTGTAGTAAATATGAAATCTGGAAGAAATTTGAACAGGAATTCACTTAGATGTTAGCTGTCTAGGGTTTGAACTCCTAAAAAAATGGCTTTATTATGTAATTCCGAAGGGTTCGGTGAATGCGCCTGTGAAACTCGTGGGGTTCGGTACCTGGTTAAGCACCACTGGTCTATGGTATCGACCGACAAGATGATAGTTGAACCATTTGTTACTTCTAACATAAAAGTAATCCAGCATTTAGGGGGGAAAGGGCATCATACTAAGAGTCAAGCATGTTTGTAATGGTGGTGATGTGATGGTCTGGGAGCTGCTGTAGGACCTGGTCAATTTACTATGATTGATTGAACCATTAATTTTCTTCTTAACCAGAACATCCCAAAGGAGAAATGCTGTGTCATGAAATTAAAAAGGCCGTTCATGCTCAATAACTGCAGTGTTACTGACTTTAAACATTTCTTTATGCCAAAGTGGACCAATTGTCTCCATCAAGAATGAAAAAAAAAACATTGCCAGGCTTTGGTAGTAATATCTTCAGTTATTCTGCATGCAATGAAAAAACACAAAAGAGAATGGGAAAAAAATTTTTGTCATTATCATTTTACACAAAAGTCCAAAAATGAGACAGACAAAAGTTGTGGCACACTCTGAAAAATCATGTGATGCTTCGTTTAATTAACAGCACCTATTACTTACCTGTGGCACATATAACGGTGGTGGCAATAACTAAATCACACTTGCAGCCAGTTAAAATGGATTAAAATTGACTCAACATCTGTCCTGTGTCCTTGTGTGTACCACATTGATCACGGAGAAAAGACAGAAGACCAAAGAACTGTCTGAGGACTTGAGAAGCTAAATTGTGAGGAAGCATGGGCAATCTCAAGGCTACAAGTCCATCTCCAAAAACTGAATGTTTCTGTGTCTACCTTGCGCAGTGTCATCAATGAGTGTAAGGCCCTGTGGCACTGTGGCTAACCTCCCACGATATGAACAGAAAGGAAAAATTTATGAGAGATATCAACGAAAGATTGTGCGAATGGAGGATAAAGAACCTCGACTAACATCCAAACAAGTTCAAGCTGTCCTGCAGTCCGAAGGTACAACAGTGTCAACCCGTACTATCCGTCGGCATCTGAATGAAATGGACTCTATTGGAGGATACCCAGGAAGAACCCACTTCTGACCCAGAGACATTAAAAAGCCAGGCTGGAGTTTGCCAAAACTTAGCTAAGGAAGCCAAAAACGTTTTGCAAGAATGTTCTCTGGTCAGGTGAGACAGATGTAGAGCTTTTTTGGGAAAAGGTCATCAATATAGACTTTACAGGAAAAAAACAAGGCCATCAAAAAAAAAAAAGAACACGGTCCCCACAGTCAAACATGGCAGAGGTTCACTGATGTTTTGGGGATGTTTTGCTACCTCTGGCACTGGACTGCTTGACCGTGTGCATAGCATTATGAAGTCTGAAGACTACCAACAAACTTTGAAGCATAATGTAGGGGGCACCCTTCAAATCTCAGAGACCTGGAGCAGTCGGCCAAAGATGAATGGTCTAAAATTCCAGCAGAGTATTGTAAGAATCTCATTGATGAATACCAGTCGCGGTTGTTCACAGTTATTTTGTCCAAAGGTTGTCCGGCCCATTTTTGGAGTTTTGTGTAAAATGATCATGATTAAAAAAAAATTTTTGATTCTCTTTTGTGTTTTTCATTGCAAGTAAAGTACCGTATTGGCTCGAACATAAGACGACCCTGATTATAAGACGAACCCCTCTTTTTACATTTTTTTATCCAGTAAATAATTACAGTACATCTGAAACAAATGATTATAACAATATGTTTGAGAGAAAAAGTATGTTATTTCGCCTCATTCAAATCTTAATATCTGAACATTTAAATATGTAAACTAAAGTGCAATCACATTCGTAAATGAATGGCTTCTGATTTTTGAAATGTAAATAAACCAATCTATTGTGATAAAACAACAAAATTGTAATAACTGCATTAACCATCAAAGTGAAGTGTAACTGTAGTCTTGAAACAAATCTGAATAAGGAAAATCATGACAATAAAATAATGCAAACTGGTTAAACTTGAGAGTAGCTGAGATCTGTCATGACAGAACATCGCTTCAATGATATCTGGCGTCATCTAGCGTCGTGAATTGGCATAATGTCTAGACCGCGAATATAAGACGACCCCCACTTTTTCAGTCTTATTACAATGCAAAAAACACTCTTATATTCGGGCCAATACAGTAAATGAAGATATTACTACCAAAGCATTTGTAACTGTAATCACTTTCTGGGAGAAATTGAGCATTATCCGACAGAATTGCAGGGCTGCCAATACTTTTTGGCCAGCAGTGTATATGCACTTTGTACAATAACAATAAAGGCATACATTCTTAATTTATAATACAGTGCGCCTTATGTAGTATGAATTATGCTAATGACATCAAAACTATTTTGTAGGAGCATAACTGTATTATACTGTTTCAGTAAAGTGCTCAAGATGCACATTCATCATTCATCCAACTAATGCCGATCGATCGGGTCCGATCACGTCATTTTCAAAGTATCGGAATCGGCAAAAAAATATCGGACATGCCCTTTTGAAATTTTTTTGTAATTTTTTAAAATTAAATCGTTTTCTAATTGTATTTAACGTTACAGACATAATGTGTTACATTCTTCCAGAGTCTTTAGTTTAAGCTTAAGGTAGGGTTACCAAATTTATCGCGTAAATGGCGAGAATTAATACTTATTACATTTATCACGTTACAATATTTAACGCAATTAACGCATGTGTTGCACGACCCACTCACGCATTGTCGCGTTCAATCTATAATGGCGCCATATTACCCATGCAGTACATAGAGCTAAAAGGCAGCGCAAAATGAGTAGAAAGAATTTTGGCAGCCTTTGGTGACTTTTTTTTAAATGGCTAAAGCCTTACAATCCCTCTGCCAACGATTAGAATAATCATGGGAAGCAATGTGGGGAAGAAAGGTAGTAGTTGATCTTTTTCTCAACACCCTATGTTATTTCCCAACGCAGAGAAGATATATGAATTGGTACCATGACGCACAGTCATGGTTGCACTTCCCATCATGCATTTGGGCAGAAATTAAATGACTACAGTTTCATTTACTGAAAGCTCAACAAATACACTAGATGGCAATATTTAGTCATAATATACAAAGTCACATTTATCCTTTAAGAATTACAAGTCTTTCTATCCGTGGATCCCTTTCACAGAAAGAATGTTAATAATGTCAATGCCATCTTGAGGATTTATTGTCATAATAAACAAATACAGTACTTATGTACTGTATGTTGAATGTATATATTCACCCGAGTTTTATTCATTTTTTTCTTAATGCATTGCCAAAATGTATATGATCGGGAAAAATTATCAGGAATGATTGGAATTGAATCGGTAGCAAAAAAAAAAAAAGCAATCGGATTGGGAAATATCGGGATCGGCAGATACTCAAACTAAAACGATCGGATTGGTAGCAAAAAAACATGATCGGAACAACCCTACTAATAATCAAATTGTTAAATAAAACAATATTTAGAATGTTAAACAATAACAAACTAATGACAAATGCAGTGCACTGATAAACCAATGCGCCTTATAATGAGGTGTTTCTTATGTATAAAATTGAACTCGTTCATTGATGGTGCGCCTTATAATCCGGTTCGCCTTATAGTTTGAAAAATACTATAGCTTTTGGGGGCAATTACTTTTTCACACAGTCCAATACAACTTCTGATAGCATTTTCCAATTGTTTCTCTGTCTGACATTTGCTCATACCATACAATTGAAATCAGATCACTACTTAATTTTGCTGTATACTCTGACACTACAAAATCCTTCAGTTAGTTCATATAACGTTTTTTTGACCAGGACACTTCGGCAAGGAATTTTAAATCTTCGTATTTTATTCCTGACTAAATAAAGGTTACAGTGTTAAGAAAAACTAATAAACATGTATTCATAAAGAACTTCCGAGAATTAGCAACAGTGTCACTGGCATTTCTACGAGAAATTCTTTTAGATCCTTTTGGAATCTTCCCATAAATTATCTCACACTGGACGCGTATCTTGTTTGCTCTTTGTTGCATAATTTTCCCCCTTCTACTTTACTGTTCTTTCCACTCACTGACCCCTATGACCTGAATGCAACAAACCATGTGTTTGTTATCCACCTCCCCACCAAACACTTGCCACTAATCAATCTCCAAATGTAGACCTGTGAATTTTTGCCCCCACTTTCTAACCCTTAACTATGGATAACGCTCACAGGCGAGCTCCGCATAGCGTGCGTGGTGGCGGTTTGTAGGTGTTTATTTAGAGCCAGCGACACTTAAAATCTATTTGTGTGCTGTAATATGCCCTGTGATGTAATACTAATAGTGGAATCCGTGGCCGGACAGGTATGTGGTTGAGCCGTGAGCGCCCATGTGTCCGGCGTCGGCTTGGTGCCAGCATCACACTCGTTGGTGGAGCTTCACGTAGGTTTGAGATAGTTATACAAAGAGCTCAGTCCTCCTTGGAGTACCTCCTGAATAGGCTTGAGCAAAGGGTTATGTATAATATGAAGCCCCTTGTCCAGAGGGTGGCAGGCCAGCCTTCTAAGTCTGATCAGCAAGTACATCTCCACTGGCACATTTTGCAGTTCATTGAAGTCCACATTGAGGAGCTCTAGGGACTCCAAGAAGCACAGGGTCTTGGGCAGAGTGTGAATGCTGTTCCCCTCCACAATAAGTATTTTGAGATTGACTAGGTCCTGGATCTGGTCGGCAATCGTCTCCAGGCGATTGCAGGCAAGGTGGAGAAAGACCAGGCCCTTCATGCTGTAGACACAGGTAGGGATGTGGGCGATGCGGTTGTGGCTCAGGTTGAGCTTAGTCAGGCTGCGCATGGCTGCCAAACTGCTGGGCAGACCACTGATCTGGTTGTTGGCCAAGCTGAGGACCTCCAGGCAGGTGCAAGAGCCCAGCTCCTCTGGCACTTCACTCAGGCGGTTTCGGCAAGCAAAAAGTACACGCAACTTTTTCAGCAAGCCGATCTCTGGTGGAAGGCTGGTCAGGTTGTTGCCCCATAGGTTGAGTACCACCAGGTTGTCTAGGGCACTGAGAGCTGGAGGCAGTGAGCAAAGGCAGTTCATAGACAGGTTGAGCTTCTGGAGCTCACGCAGCTCCCACAGCTCAGCTGGGGCATCGTCGAGCCCGCGCATGGCCAGGCTCAGGGTGCTGTAGCCAAAGTGTACTGTGGCATGTCTGCGAATTCTCTCAGCGGCCGACGACACGCTGGTCTGATCACTGCCGGTGCTCCTTCGGCCTCCTTGGATGACGCTCACCTCGCTCAGCTCCTTGTTGGAGAAGCCGTGAGACTGTTTCCCACCCATCGTGACAAATGGTCCGCATGTGAAACACTAACGCTGAGTTGTTGCTCTCTAGACAGCATCTGTGGTGGTATCTGCTGACTCCTTCCTGAGCTAACACAGCACTGTGGGGGGCTTGCGCGTGGTCTGCTCGTAACAGACAAAGTGCCTGTCTTACAGGGTTTCATTCCCCAGCTGGTCCTGTCACTTGTCAAGTCCACAGATAGAACCATGCTCCCCACCACTCTACAAGTGCGGGGTGGGTCTGTGTCAATGCCATGATCTCATACACAGACACAGAGGGCACACACACTACATGTCAATTTACGTACTTGTGTTGATCTCTTCACCCCTGTCCCATAAATAAAGACCTTTGATTTAAGGTACAACTTATGACAGGACATAATCGCCTTTGTCCTCTGTCTTGACCGAGGCGCATGTTCTCCAGTCGTGACCTAAACTTGACACCAAGGAGGCAGCGGCGAAAGTAACACTTCTCAGAGGAATTAACGGAGCCTCCTGTGCAGACGTGCGTGCCGCTTATAAGCTCAAGTGCAAAAGGACACGGAACATTCCGCTAAGCTTCAGGGAAACATCGGCCACAGTGTGCTGCCTCTCCCAGTTAGTCTCCATGGGTCAAATCTTACACTTAGAACTTATATGATAAATTGAATCCTCTGAAGCGAGTTTCACTTACAGTGCCCTCCATAATTATTGGCACCCCTGAAAAAGATGTGTTTTTTAGATTCTAATTTTTTTTTAAAATTCAAATAATATGGAGCCTTAATGGAAAAAAAGAGAAAAATCCAACCTTCAACACAAGTGCATTAATTCAGTGGGGAAAAATCCCACATAAAGAAAAAAAGTATTTTACATCAAATAATGTGTGTCACAATTATTAGCACCCCTGGTGTTGATACATTGTACAACCACCTTTTGCCAACAAAACAAGGTCTGGGGACTGAGATGGCCATGGGAGGAGTTTGATTTTGTGTATGGTGAACCATTTCTGTGTAGATTTGGCCATAAGTTTAGGGACATTGTCTTGCTGAAAGACCCAGTGACGACCCATCTTCAGCTTTCGGGCAGAGGGCAACAGATTTTGATTTGAAATGTCCTGATATTTTAAAACATTTATGATGTCATGCACCCTAATAAGGTTCCCAGGGCCTTTGGAAGCAAAACAACCCCACAGCATCACTGACCCACCCCCATACTTCACAGTGGGCATGAGGTTCTTTTCAGCATGCGCATCTTTCGTGGCATGCCAGACCCACTTAGAGTGTTTGTTGCCAAAAATCTCAATCTTTGTCTCACACAAAAATACACACGGTCCCAGGCTTCAACTGGGACCGTGTGTATTTTTCTGTATTTTGCAAACAAACACTAACATTGTTAGGGTGCATGGCATCATGAATGCTTTGAAATACCATGACATTTTAAATCAAAATCTGTTGCCCTCTGCCCGAAAGCTGAAGATGGGTCGTCACTGGGTCTTTCAGCAAGAAAATGACCCTAAACATATGGCCAAATCTACACAGAAATGGTTCACCAGACACAAAATCAAGCTCCTCCCATGGCCATCTCAGTCCCCAGACCTTGTTTTGTTGGCAAAAGAGGGTTGTACAAAGTAGGGGTGCTAATAATTGTGACACACATTATTTGATGTCAAATATTTTTTTCTTTATGTGGGATTTTTTCCCCACTGAATGAATGCACTTGTATTGAAAGTTGGATTTTTCTCTTTTTTTTCTATTAAGGTCCCATATTATTTGAAAAAATAAATATTAGAAGCTAAAAAACATCTTTTTCAGGGGTGCCAATAATTATGGAGGGCACTGTAATTAACAATGTAACATTTGGTGGGCATGACAATCAAGAATTAAGTAAGAAAAAAGTTAAGGTGCTCATGCCAGAAAACCAGCAGGTCTGGGTTTTTTGTTTGAAGTAAAAATTTTAGCAATCTCAACAACAACAATCTCATTTGATCGTCAGTAACGAACCTCAACAAACCTACTTGCCCGAGAGTCTGATTTATCTCATTACCATCAAATAAAAGTTCTGGATGGAGGGGCGACACTAAATTGCAATACATTTGAGTTTTTGTCATTATGTGTGGGTGGGGCATAGCAGTAAGTTTTAATGACTCATCATGAAATCTTTTAACATTGCAACTCCACAAGGTCTGAGCCAGAGCTGGTGTACGGCTCTAAAGGCTTTATAAGTGCCCTATAATGGCAGAAGATTTAATCATGCCACTCACTATGATTTCTTTTAAACTTGATTCCTCTCTCTTAAGAACCTATTTAACCTATTCCATTTAACACTTCTTGCATGGCTAGGTGTCTATTTGTCATTAGTACACTGATCCCTTGTTTTTCGCGGTTAATGGGGACCAGAACCCGACGTGATAAATGAAAAAACGCGAAGTTGAGCCCCCACCCCACCCCAAAAAAACGATTCATTTTTTTGTGTGTGTGTGTTCAAAGTATTTATTCAGATTTAACATGGGAAAGAAATACACATAAGACATGTTTTATCACTTTTTTCCCCCCAAATATAATTAAACAAAACAAAAAAAACTTTAATGTATGTATATTTTTTAATAAATGGTTTTTAAGCACTTAAAATTAGGGCTGTCAAACGATTAAAATTTTTAATCGAGTTAATTACAGCTTAAAAATTAATTAATCGTAATTAATCGCAATTAATCGCAATTCAAACCATCTATAAAATATGCCATATTTTTCTGTAAATTATATATATATTCTGTAAAATAAATTGCTGGAATGGAAAGACAAGACACAAGATGGATATATACATTCAACATACGGTACATAAGGACTGTATTTGTTTATTATAACAATAAATCAACAAGATGGCATTAACATTATTAACATTCTGTTAAAGCGATCCATGGATAGAAAGACTTGTAGTTCTTAAAAGATAAATGTTAGTAAAAGTTGTAGAAATTTTATAGTAAAACCCCTCTTAATGTTTTTGTTTTAATAAAATTTGTAAAATTTTCAATCAAAAAATAAACTAGTAGCCCGCCATTGTTGATGTCAATAATTACTTACACTATGCTCATGGGTGCTGAAGCCTATAAAATCAGTCGCACCCAAGCATCAGCAGAGGGCGGCAAAACTCCATAAAACACAATTAACAAGTGGGCATTTCACTCTACTGTCATTTAAATCTGTCTGAGCGGGACATGTGTGTTAATTGCGTCAAATATTTTAACGTGATTAATTAAAAAATTAATTACCGCCCGTTAACGCGATAATTTTGACAGCCCTACTTAAAATGTAATAATTATGATAAGTTTTGAACATGTTACTGTCCCGCCAAATTATTTTTAAACAGTAAAGTAGAAAAATGCTTGTCTTTATTAACCTTCATTGAGTGAGTCCACTCAAATCCGCTCAAGCTGCTCACTTACACACAATGAGTTGCCACAGCAACTGTTTAACAAGTTAAACGCCGATTGATGCATGTGGCCCTTTGAAGCTTCGGCTTCCAAGCATCTTTGGCAAGATTAACATTCAACGTCTGTCAATTATCGTTAACTTTAATAAGCAACGGAGAGTGAGACATCATCGGCTCAGGACAGCTCATCTGTATTTATTTATTTTTTAATTGGGGAAAAAAAAAAAAAAAAAAACGCGATCGACTGAGGGCGCAAAGTTTGATGCACGAAGTAGCGAAGGATCACTATAATTTAACTTCTTTGGAAGGGATGGACAAAGATGATTCTTGCATCAGGAGAAGTTACCCATCTCGTGTTAAAAAGTTTGGTTGAATCGACTTTATCCAATTTTCCGTCGAATATTTTTCATATTTTCCGAAGAATATTCATAATAATAATTTGAAAAATGAGCTTTTTTTTGTTTCTTTTCTGTTCTGTCAAGTTTTGCACCCCATCAGAAATTGCAACTGTGTGTGTTAAAAATGGCCGCAAATAGAGCGGTTACAAAGTAAGCACTACAAACTTACTTTAAATAAAAGAATATTTATTTACGTTTGATCATGTATGGACATGTAGAAAACCTCTCCTCAGACACATCCTGCAATGTTAGCTGCACAACACAACTGCCGGTGGTGGCTCTGTTGTAGGGCTGGGCGATATGGCCTTAAGTACGTATCACGATAAATTGAGCAGATTTACCTCGATAACGATAAATGACGATAAATTCGCCCAAGCGGACTGTTATATAATTTGAAAATTTGAATCAATGCATGGAATAAAAATTAACCGTTTCTCGTTAAATTTATTTAACCAGCTTTCAATTTAACAATTGCACATGCAGTCTAAACATGAAGTATTAAAAAAAATCTCGTAAACAATAAGAATTCTTGTGTGAACATTTATAACAGCTTGTATGACTTGAAAAATGTACAACATTATAAAAATCAATATGACGACTGTACAAACATGTCATTCTAACACAAATGACTTGCAGCTTTAACAGTACACTTCAGACAACTTATTGGTAATGGCTGCTGTGACATAATTATTCAACGCAAGTGTTTACGACAAGGTTTCAGTTTTTTTTTTTTCCGAAACATTTTTTAATACATGCACCCCCATACAGACACAACCAGATTAAAGCTGTATTGCTCTGATGCCAATGAGACATTTAAGGTTTTATGATGGCAGAATAAAACAAACACATACAGAAAAATAGCTGTGGCCATTAAACTGTCATATTATATATAGGCTTCACTGTTTGATTATACTTTCTGCTGAGTGCTTTACCATCATGAAAGCTTTCAGAGAAATCACACAGAGATGCCAAATAACGCGACATGATGATTGCTACATGAAGTCCGTGCCCAGTCCACTCATTAATTTCAGTCGTTTCGACAAGGTTAGAGCCGCTATCCGAATCTTTCACGTTCATTTGCAGCCGCTGTTAGCCACTAGCGTTAGCCTGTGGCTTGGCTACCAGAAGAAAGCAATGACAGCATCCTCTCCTGATATCGTGAGAACCAGGGAGGACAGCAGGTGAAAGCCCGTCTGGAACCCGACAGGAGTTTACTTAATGTCGGTTGAAAGATCCTTGTTATATTACCATATTTCACCCATAAAATCCCCCAAAAATCCAGCTGTGGCTATTCACAGCTGTGTCTTGACACTCGGTGATACATGTACATGGAGTTTTTGGATCGAAACAAGGTAAATACGCAATAATATCTCGTTAAAGTCATGGCGTCTGTAATTCTGCTCTCGCGTGCGCTCACCTCCAGATAGGGTTTTGCTGTTTAAAAAAAAAAAAAAATGATTAAATGCCCTCCTGTTCAAAATTTTTCTTCCCCTAGAAAATTGAGATTTTAAGCTTTCCAATGATGTATCACACATGCATATGGGACAATTTTCAAATTTGGCCAAATTGGGGGTCTCAGAGCGGAACTTCAAGTCACCTGAGTGTTTTCCGCAATATCCATTTTGCCTCTTCGGTCCTCAGGTTGTTTTGGCTAAGCAAAGCAAATGAACGTCTAAGGTGCGATTTACATGTTCTGTTCAAAAAAATAATTTTGACCCATTATAAAAAAAAGTTTTTTGTTCATTTCATTCATTTTTGTTGTTCGTTTTATTGCTCAACAACTTTCATACAGTATTTTGTCAGAAAACTCTTAATTTTAAAATCAGATATAGACCCCAATCACGTGACGTCACAACTCCGCCCCCCGAATGGTGCCACCATATTGTCCGTCAGCTCATCGTGTTTACATACTGTATTACCGCTACGTACATTCCTCCTATTACTGCGTGTTTTTCTGCTTGTCTAAGGAATCACCGCCTAGTAAACGAACCCAAAAACCTTCCCGACAATCATAAACACTGATTAATCAAAATGGTGAAGGCATGTGTGGCGGTTGGTTGCAGTAACAGAGAAGATGAACGGTCATTTTAGTAGTTGCTGTGTGCCCATTGTTAAAAGGGCAAATCTCTAAAGCAGCACGGTTTGTTTATCTTGGTCCATGATGCGTTTGTGTCGACAGCCGTTAGACAGCGGCCAAAACATCAATATGATGCCAACACGATCGCAGACATCATCAGACGGAGACTAGGAAGCTTGTCGCCACGGTTGCGCAGCAAGAGGGTGAGCGCAACAACAGGTGTTGTGCCGAAAAATAGCTGCCCTGCGTGAAATGTCCCCCCTGAAGGGAGCGCCCACACGGAAACGACTTTCTTGTACCGTGAATATGTATTATTTTACTCTGCTTGAACTAATAAATGTCATACCTGTGTGATTGTCATTGGGATAAGGTCATGAAAACCTGTAGACTAATACATTTCTGTTCAAAAATGGTTATGTGGCCCAGTCCACGATTTGTTACTAAAATACATTACTAATATTTTGTATAATTTAATGATTTAAAACTGATCTTACAGTCGTAATTCCATTACTGTAATGCGTCCATGAAAACATTCGATGTTTTCACGTCAGTAAAGCGTTATAAATAAGCGCTCCCGTCAGGGGGGGACATTTCACGCGGGGCAGCTATTTTTCGGCACACACCGGCCCGTTGTCGATCAAGTTTCATTTTACAATCATGACAACGGTGACGTTCAGCTGGCCAAATGTCGGTTTATATTCGGGCCGGTTCCGATTTTGGGTACCCGACTCCTCATCGTAACATAAACTGGAGTATGATTGGTAATTTTTAGGGTTGTTCCGATCATGTTTTTTTGCTCCCGATCTGATCCCGATTGTTTTAGTTTGATTATCTGCCGATCCTGATATTTCCCGATCCGATTGCTTTTTTTTGCTCCCGATTCAATTCCAATCATTCCCGATAATTTTTCCCGATCATATACATTTTGGCAATGCATTAAGAAAAAAATGAATAAAACTCGAACGAATATATACATTCAACATACAGTCCATAAGTACTGTATTTGTTTATTATGACAATAAATCCTCAAGATGGCATTTACATTATTAACATTCTTTCTGTGAGAGGGATCCACGGATAGAAAGACTTGCGACTGTGTATTGTGACTAAATATTGCCATCTAGTGTATTTGTTGAGCTTTCAGTAAATGATACTGTAGCCATGCCCAAATGCATGATGGGAAGTGGAACCATGACTGTGCGTAGTGCTACCAATTGATATATCTTCTCTGCGTTGGGAAATAACATAAGGTGTTAAGAAAAAGATCAATTGTCACCTTGCTTCCCCACATTGCTTCCCATGGTATTTCTAATCATAGGGAGAGGGATTGTAAGGCTTTAGCCAATTAAAAAAAGGCTCCAAAGGCTGCCAAAATTTACTCTACTCATTTTACGCTGCCTTTTATCTCTTTATCTAAAACGGTACTATTACAGATTGAACGCGACAATGCGTGAGTAGGTCGTGCAGCGCATGCATTAATTGTGTTAAATATTTTAACGTGATACATTTTTTAAAAAATTAATTACCGCCGTTATCGGGATAAATTTGATAACCCTACCTTAAGCCTAAACTAAAGACTCTGGATGACTGTAACATATTATGTCTGTAACGTTAAATACAATTAGAAAACAATTTGATTAAAAAATATATATATATTTAAAAAAGGCATGGCCGATATTTTTTTGCCGATTCCGATACTTTGAAAATGACATGATCGGATGATGCCGATCGATCGGGACATCTCTAGAAATTTTGTGGTCTCAGGACGAGCTCCAACGCACGGGACGGGACCGGAAGGGAGGCAACATTGATTTGGGCATCAAATATGGATCTGGCGACTGGATCGACCGGTGCTTTTCCAAATAACGGCTTTTATGTAACTCATCCAATGAGTTTACAGCGTCTGAAAGCACCGGGGCTTCCATAATTTGCAAGTGAATCCACCTTTAGAAACAACGGTCATTGACAATACGGACACACAATGATGGACAATATGGCGGCACAATACAGCGATCACGTGATTGTGTGACGTTGGTGATTGGGGTCTATAGACCCTACCCACCAACGTCACAAAACCACGTGCTCGCTGTATGGTTCCGCCCACTTGTCCGTCATTTTGTCTCTGTATTAGCATTGGTTTCAATTGATCGAGGAATTTAAAATGCATTTCATGGAAGACCCGGTGCTTTCTGATGCCGTAAACTCACTGGATGTGTTGCATAAAAGGCGTTATGTGGAAAAGCTTCGTTCTATACAGTCGCCAGATCCATATTTGATGCCCAAATCGATGTTTTTCGACCCACTGTCTTCGCCCTGTCTGCCTGACATCTGCTACGCTGATATTTACAATTATCTTGTCCACACAAAATCAGCCTATTCTCACGAAAATTTGAAAAACTTCAAGAGCTTGGAGGCTTATAAATACTTCGTTGCTGGTTGGGTGAAACAGGTCCTCGTCCACGAAAATTCGGCAGGAATCTATCTTGTGCTTGGAAAGGTGAGTTACGAAATTTTCAATTCAAAATCTTTTGTTATTGCTAACATCCACTGTCAAGTCTAATGTATTTCATGTCGTTTGTCAATGGAGTTAAGGCTTTTAATGTTTATATGGTTTAGCGATAGCACTCTCACTACATACATACGTGTATGTTGTCGGCGATTAGCCTAGCAATGATCTTAATTGTGGTTATTTGTCAGCCCAAAACCCTCTAAGTATATCTTAAGTGCATCTTACCGGATATAAAATGACTACTACATAGTCTGTGGTGATTTTTTGGCGCCCAGTTTTCACGTCGCCGCCATTTCGCTCTCCTCTTTGGATCCCTCGGAATGCGGTAAAACTTCAAGTCTCTCCTTCCATCTTCTCTGTTAGTGCAACCAACAGCCACACACGCCTTCACCATTTTGATTATTAATGTTAAGGAGCAGAAAAACACGCCGTAAATAGGAGGAATGTACGTAGCCGTAACAGGTTAACACTATGTTTTGACGGACAATTGGGCTGTACCATTCAGGAGAGCGGAGTTGTGACGTCACGTGGGTAGGGTCTATAGGAAAGTCAAATACATGCCATGAAAATTTCAGCCACCAGGGGGGCCATGCCCCCTCAGCCCCCCCTGAAACTCCGAGTATGGTCGGATGCTACAGAATAAGAACCACACTTAACATTGGCCTTACTCATCGTTTCTGGTTATGTGAGGTAATCAAAAGAACTTGTATGACAGTTAGCAGCCATCTCCAATTCTGGAGTTTTTGCCGCATCGCCTCGCAGCTACATCAGCACTTATGAGTGACAGCTAGAATTTTGACTTTGCTGAATTGGACATTAGAGATTGTTGGAGTGTGCTGCAGCTTGTCACAGCTGGGCATTTTTAAAATAAATGATCAGTCTTTTTATAACAGCATATCCGTAAGCAGAAACTGAGTTCATGCCCTGCAATCTTGATTCAGCACAGCAGTGATTAAGCATTGGGGTCAGGAAAAAAATGGCTTTTACAGTATAGTATGTAGAATACAGTGTTTCCCACAGGATTTTAGGAGACTGTGGTGGGAGGGTCTCTGACCATAGGATTTTTTGAAACTGTGGTGGTGGGCTGCATCGGAGTCGGACAGCCACACCATGTCGTGCCACGGCAAATTTTTTTTTTTTTTTCATTATTTTTTCCCCCCAAGAAGAACCATAACAAAGATATATTTGAAATATTTCATTAGCTAAGCTAATGTTATAGCTCTCAGCTACGGTACATGTATGTAAAATGCGTTGCTGATTACAGCTACGTTACCCTATGTAATAATGCGACTTTTTTTCTCGTAGCAATAGTACGACTTACATCTCGTAGTCACTCAGGGTTGGCAACCCAAACTGTTGAAAGAGCCATATTTGACCCCCCCCCCCCCCCCAAAAAAATGATACAGTATGTCTGGAGCAGCAAAAAATTAAAAGCCTTGTACAAGCCTTATAATTATCAATACTAGCTATATTAGCCTACTATAAAAATGACTAAGTTGGCTAGAAATACATAATTAGCCTTCATGATTAAATGTTTATTTTCCCTGCAGTGGATCCTATAGCGCACCACGTGACTGCTCTGTTGTACGATGACACCACAAGTTTAACTTCATTACAATATTAATGAATTGAAAGAATGTTTGTGTCATGTTTGTCCTCCTAGAAATCCTATTAAAACAAAAAATATATTTCCCTCCCCCATCTTTTTCCATTAAAAAAAAAAAAAAAAAAGCTCCGAAGCAGCACTAAAGAGCCGCATGCGGCCCAAGAGCCGCGGGTTTCAGACCGCCGTCGTAGCCCTTTTTCCTTTTTATTTGACCCTCATAAGTACTACATTACCACAACAATAACAGTCCTTCTGTCAACTGACCCATTTACAGGACTGAGGGAATTCTAATGGCCGTGTAAAGAGTTTTTCTTGATTCGGTGAGAAGGTGAATAGTTTTTTCCCCGTTGTTCGTGAACTAAATTTCCACACAAACGCACATCGAGGTACCATCAACTTAGCAAGGAGAGGTATGAGAGTCATTTTTCGAGTGTCCCAGAGCTCGCGAAATTGGGGGGGGGGGGGGGGGGGGCCGCATGTATCGCAACTTTCGTCAGCCGTAATTGTCTGAAGTTGGCGCGTCGGTGTTGTGCCGAAAAATAGCCACTCCACGCGAAATGTCGCCCCGACGGGAGCGGCCACACGTCACTCGTACAAACACCCTTTTCTTACCAATCGATGGACACGGAAACGACGTTCTTGTACCGTGAATATGTATCATTTTACTCTGCTTGAACTAATAAATACTTTACTGTGACCAACGCTCTGAAAATAGAGCAAGGCTTTATTTTGGGCCCCGCCTCTCCGCGCAAGTTCAATCAAAGTTTGCTTTCCGTCCAAGACGGCCGTCCACCGCTCACAAGTCCGATCCAAACTATTGTAATGCCCCGGATATGGGGAAGAAGGAGAGAAGTCTGTATTTGCTTACCCACTTGATTGTGGTAACAATAATAAAGAAAAACAATAACAAAATAACAGCGGGCTGCTGCGACATCCGACCGCTATCTCTCGCTATCTCGCTCGTTCTCCCATTCTTCCTACTCGTTCCCTTTGCGTCTCTTAAATAAATAAATAAATAAATAAAATAGTACTCTAAAACGCTGCTCTCGCTCGCGCGGGTAGTAGAGTGGAGTGGGCTACAGCTGTGTAATCGGCTGACTGACGCACCTGATTAGTATCTTTTTTTTTCGGCGGGGGGGGGCAAACGAGACTGTGGCGGGCCGCCACAGTCTCGTTCATTGGTGGGAAACACTGGAATATGTGTTTTGTGATTGTGATACAGTTGTAGAAATAATGTAACTAGACAAAGTAAGCCTTCTTTTTCTGTGGAAGCAAGATATTTGAATAGGGTCTTCTTTTTATATTGTCTGGTGAGTCTCCAATTGGACGGACCACGCACAGTCATTACAACACCACATAACCAGTTAACTCTGGAAAGAACATAATCTTTGTCACCCAAGAGGGTACGTATCTTTCTTGGTTTCCATTAAGACATTAATGACACACTATATTAAAAAGGTGTCTTGGAAATGCACGAGAAATGGTAGAACCCATCTTCCCATCATTTAAATGTCAAGCTGTTTCCACACATCCTTTCCTGCAGGGTGTGAGGAAGAAGAAAAAAACAAGTGGCATAAAAGAAGTGTTTTTAATGACGAGTAATGAAGCTTGTGGCCGCATTACAGTGACAACACATGTCACCTCTCCCAGCCTTGATTGAGCACTCTAGCTAGTTCTACTTGTAACTCCACCCCCTCGAGCAAATGAAGTCTTTTCTGCATATTTGATTGCGCATGATGCGAGCCTCATGTTGCCACTACAGGGGGGTGTCAGCACACAGCTGAGGTGTCATCTTTCATATAAATAGATGAGGGCATCCTGTCATCATGATGCATTTGATGCTTAAGGATGGATGGATCGGATCACAATGGATTCATGCCAGGAAGAAGACTCCAAGCTGTGATTTAGGTTTGTTCTTAGCTTTTTTTGTGAAACCAACACAGAAGGGTACCACTTATAGGAAAATGTGAGCAGTGCAATGTAATATGCCCACACCTGCTTCCAGCATGTATTTTCACTAGGACACACGCATTTATGCATAAGCGGATTTTAAGGGGGGCCGGGGGCCAGGCCCCCTCTGGTGGCCGAAAAGTGTCATTGCATGTAATTGACTTTTCTATATATAAAAGTTGCAAAGCAATAAAACTTCAACAAAAATGAATGAAATGAACAAAAAAATTAGGGCTGTCAAAATTATCGCGTTAACGCGCGGTAATTAATTTTTTTAATTAATCACGCAATTAACGCACATGTCCCGCTCAGACAGTATTCTGCCTTTTGGTAAGTTTTACAGCAAGGGTTTTTTGTGCTGTCTAACAGCGAACTCTTGTGGTCGCTTTGCGACATGGTTTATTGCTTTCTTGCCAGTTCAATATGGCTGCACAACGTCCCGGGCTGACGCCTACATTGTAATGTTGTGGTTATATGATCCTTGGACAAGATTTGTCCGTAAGTATGGTTGTTGTAAAGAATGTACATATTATGTTAGTAAGCGAACTGTTATATTTTTTGTATGAGACGCTTTTTGTTTATGTTTAGTGAACCTGTATAGCGTGCTAAGCTAACGTTGTTGCTCATGCAATGCTTGTGTACTTTTTTTTTGTAGTTTCACTACGGTCTAAAGAGGACAATGGTTTGAGGCCATTTTATTAATAAATCAGATGAAAAAGGAAGAAGTCTGATTATTGAGGCGTCGTTCACTAGCTACCTAGCTTTGGAAAAAGTAGACGCTTCGGAGTGAGGACAGCATAGACAGATTTAAATGACAGTAGAGTGAAATGCCCACTACAGTCCTTATGTACCGTATGCTGAATGTATATATCCAGCTTGTGTCTTATCTTTCCATTCCAACAATTTATTTTACAATTTACAGAAAAATATGGCATATTTTATAGATGGTTTGAATTGCGATTAATTGCGATTAATTACGATTAATTAATTTTTAAGCTGTAATTAACTCGATTAAAAATTTTAATCGTTTGACAGCCCTAAAAAAAATATATTTTTATAATGGGTCAAAATAATTTTTCAAACAGATCATGTGACTAGCAACTTAGACGGACATTTGCTTTGCTTATAATTTTCAAAAACAAAAACAAAAAAAAAATGGAGAGGGCAATTTTATTTTTTAAATGATTTTTTTTTTCTTTGATTGAAAAAAAAATAATATATATATATATATATATATTTTTTTTTTTTTTATTGAAGCAACTTTTGGGGGGGATCTTTTTAGACACGAATGTCCTACCCATAATATGGCCCAAACACAAAAAGGATTGCTTCAATCAAAACTTTCTTGATGAAAAATTAAGAGTTCAAATACAACTTTGTAATCTCAAATATTTTTTCGCATTCAAAAACTTTTTCCATGATTGAAATTTTCTTTTTTTTGATTCAGGTGATTTTTCTTTTTGAAAAAAAAATATATATACATTTTTTAAGCAACTTATTTTTTGATTGAATAAGAAAGACAAAAATGTCCTAGTCAAAATGTGACCCAAAAACAAATCAACATTACTTTAATCCAAATAAAAAAATAAAAATAAAAATAGACTTCAATCCAAAAAAAAAAAAAAAAAAGAAAAGAAAAATAGCTTTCACGTGCATTTTTTCACATGAAAGCTATTTTTCTTTGATTTTTTTTGGCGTTTCAAATTTATTTTTGCATTCACTTTTTTTGTTTGTTTTGATTGGACTTTTTTTTGGGCCGAAAATATGTATTTTGATTGAAGCAACTTTTTTTTTTTTTAATAATAATGAAACAAATCTACCTCCATATGGCTCCGCCCAGGGGATACAATTTTTGACTGGGGAAACTACGTTGGCACGACACCGGCGGGTGTACCATATTCATTGGATGACGATTTTGGCGAAAAGTATTGACTAAGCAGCCTGACTTAAAATTCCCCTCAAGAATGACGAAACAAAAAAACGCTCATTGTCAACTTATTATTACAGTGAGGAGAACAAGTACTTGATACACTGCCGATTTTGCTGGTTTTCCCACTTGCAAGCCATGTAGAGGTCTGTAATTTGTATCATAAGTTCTCTTCAACTGTGAGGGACGGAATATAATACAAAAATCCAGAAAATCACATTGTATAATTTTTAAATAATAAATTTGTATTTAGCTGCATGAAATAAGTATTTGATACATTACCAACTAGTAAATATTTTGGCTCTTAGTTCTTTTTTAAGAACCCCTCCTGTTCTCCACTCATTACCGGAAGTAACTGCACCTGTTTGAACTTGTTACCTGTATAAAAGACACCTGTTCACATGCTCAAACAAACAAACTCCAACCTCTCCACAATGGCCAAGATCAAAGAGCTGTGTAAGGACATTAGGGATAAAATAATAGACCTGCACAAGGCTGGGATGGGCTACAGGAAAATAAGCAAGCAGCTTGGTGAGAAGGTAACAACTGTTGGAGCGATTATTAGAAAATGGAAGAAGTTCAAGTTGACGGTCAGTCTGCCTCGTTCTGAGGCTCCATGCAAGATCTCACCTCGTGGGGCATCACTGATCATGAGGAAGGTGAGGGATCAGCCCAGAACTACACGGCAGGATCTGGTCAATGACCTGAAGAGAGCTGGAACCACAGTCTCGAAGAAAACCATCGGAAACACATTAAGCCGTCATGGATTAAAATCCTACAGCGCACGCAAGGTCCTGCTGCTGAAGCCAGTCCATGTCCAGACACGTCTGAAGTTTGCCACTGACCATCTGGATGATCCAGTGGAGCAATGAGAGAAGGTCATGTGGTCGGATGAGACCAAAATTAAACTTTTTGGTCTAAACTCGGCTCGTCGTGTTTGGAGGAAAAAGAAGGATGAGTACAACCCCAAGAACATGATCCCAACCGTGAAACATGAAGGGGGAAACATCATTTTTTTGGGGCTGCTTCTCTGCCAAGGGTACAGGACGACTGCACCGTATTGAGGGGAGGATGGATGGGGCTATGTATCGCCAGATCTTGGCTGACAACCTCCTTCCTTCAGTGAGAGCCCTGAAGATGGGTCGTGGCTGGGTCTTCCAGCATGACAACGACCCAAAGCACACAGCCAAGGCAACTAAAGAGTGGCTCCGTAAGAAGCATCTTAAGGTCCTGGAGTGGCCTAGCCAGTCACCAGATCTGAACCCGATAGAAAATCTATGGAGGGAGCTGAAAGTCCATGTTGCCCGGCAGCAGCCCCGAAACATAAAGGCTCTGGAGAAGATCTGCATGGAGGAGTGGGCCAAAATCCCTGCTGCAGTGTGTGCAAACCTTGTCAAGGACTACAGGAAACGTTTGGTATCTGTAATAGCAAACAAAGGTTTCTGTACCAAATATTAAGTTCGATTTTTGTGACGTATCAAATACTTATTTCATGCAATTAAATGCAAATTTATAATTTAAAAATCATACAACGTGATTCGCTGATTTTTTTTTTTTGTATTAGATTGCGTGCCTCACAGTTGAAGAGAACTTATGATACAAATTACAGACCTCTACATGCTTTACAAGTAGGAAAACCAGCAAAATCGGCAGTTTATCAAATACTTGTTCTCCCCACTGTATAAATATTCTTGTAAGTTAATTTTATTGCTGAAACTGCGTTTCGGGGTCATCAACATGTTGTGCCCCCCCTGCCCCAAAAGTCAAACTCCGCCTATGCATTCATGTTCTAACAGATGCAGATTGGTGGGTGATTGCTTTTGTTCATTAGTTTAACAGCAAATTTTTGTTTTTTTTTTTTAAATAAAATTTGTATGGAGGATTGATCAACACTGGGAAACAGCAAGAGTTGTGTAGTTTACTGTTTACAATCAAAACGAGGTAAAAATGGCATAGGCAATACACAGTACACGCCTTCAGACTAATACAATAGCTACAGCTACACTTAAAAAAGTCAGTCTGTCTTGTTATCACATGTATTACAATGCCTGTACTTTGAACCTTGAAGTGTAAAGTGTAAAACATACCACAGGACCATATACATATTGATATTATCTGACATCTGCTCTGTTGATCTCTAGTCCGGGCAATTTTGAGGATTCCATATATCCTATATATTAGATCTATGGTCAATATCCAAGTCTGCCTAATGTAGCAATCGGTGGGTTTACATGTCCTCAAGTGCTCGTTCATTACTGTTGAGACTGTGCCACCACAGTCGCTGCCTTGAGGCCTGTTGAAGTGTGAGACGTCCCCACCAGCACTTTAGCTCTTTAGTGTCACTGCATGACTCCCTGAAGGCCAAACCGCCAATTGAGGAAGCTCTTTAGGTTAGAACACGAGACAAGTTAGGGTCGGAGAGAAGAGGCGTTTGTGTGCTGTAAACCCCTCTGAGTATCAGGGTCATTAAACGGGGAGAGTAGGTAGAAGCGCCCAAACTGATCATCATCAATTATTCAGCAGGCGTATGTGTGAATATTGACACCGTTGGACACATCTCCCGCGTTAATGGAGCACAGTAGAAGCTGAGAATGTGGATGTTGGCAAATTTGAGGACAAAGCCTGCAGGCGACACCAAGTAGCTTGTCATGCTAACTGAGATTGATGGAGGTCGAATACTGGTTAGTCGTTTCTTTGCTCAAAGAATGTTCTGGGTTTACCTTAGTTGAGTCGGTTTTCAAACAGAATGCCAACTTCTTCCAAGTTTCAACAGTACAAAGCAAAAGGTTCACTGAATATTAAAATCTACTTTAATTTTGTTTCATTTTCAGTGTTTACTAAAAACATGCTTTGATGATGATGATGATGATGAAACTTTTTTATTTCAAGCATGCACACACAAAAAAAACAAATACAGTGTAATTCAACAAAAATAATTGCACTCGAAAGGGAGTCGGAAGAAGAAAAAAACTACAGTTAAACTGCTTTAGATCTGATTACAGCGCATACTTGTATTTGTTTACTATAACGCCATTGAAAACTGGAAATTGTCTCTCAAATTTGATAAGCATTCTATATGTTCTTGGAATATTGTTTTCCGTTCTTATCGGCAAACTGAAACTCATCTGCAGTCTATGTCATCTCCTAATCTTGCTCCAGGCTAGCTAGCTATCTCTAGTTAGATCTGCGGCCAGATACAAACGGCGAAACAAACTAGGCCGACGGGATGAATGCACGATAACAATGCCTGGGGGAGAGCACGATACAGGTTAACCCCGGCATATTGAGATAATATCTCTAACGTGCACAGGGAAGCTAACTGGGTTTTAAAGTGGTCGAATTGGAGTTTGCTGATGCAGCATAATGGGAGGACAGCAGTAGTGTAGCGTTGACAGCAACAGGCAGGTGATGAAGCACCGCTGAGGAGCCTAAATGAGTCCCACAGCACTGACGTTAGCGCTACTGTGAGCTCAGAGTTTGACTAATCCTGATGAGCTGCTCTGTTAGTATAGTCGGCGAGACTAATGGGTTGACCTCTGAGGGTCCTACACTGCTTACTGACACAGTGCCACCAAATGGTGTGAGTGGCACTATTTGGTACAGTAACTTTGCCAGTTCTTTCCAAACATGTTCAGTATGTTGGGTTTATTGAAATGGCTAAATTATCCTGAATATTTATATATGTAGTTATATTTGATATACTGTATATACAGAGGCGTAGCAAGGGTCCCCGGGGGCTCCAGGCAACAAGCAACATGGGGCACTTCGAGCGTGTGCAAGTAAGGGGGACAGTTGGACTTGGAGCAATAGCATATTTAATAAAAGTATAATAACTAGGGCTGTCAAACGATTAAAATTTTTAATCGAGTTAATCACAGCTTAAAAATTAATCGTAATTAATCGCAATTCAAACCATCTCTAAAATATGCCATATTTTTCTGTAAATTATTGTTGGAATGGAAAGATAAGATAAGACAATATGGATATATACATTCAACATACTGTACATAAGTACTGTATTTGTTTATTATAACAATAAATCCACAAGATGGCATTAACATTATTAACATTCTTTCTTTGAAAGGGATCTACGGCTAGAAAGACTTGTAATTCTCAAAAGATAAATGTGAGTACAAGTTATAGTAATTTTATTTTAAAACCCCTCTGTGTGGTTTCATTTTAATAAAATTTGTAAAATTTTTAGGGCTGTCAAAATTAACGCGTTAACGCGCGGTAATTATTTTTTTTTAATTAATCACGTTAAAATATTTGACGCAATTAACGCACATGTCCCGCTCAGACAGTATTCTGCCTTTTGGTAAGTTTTACAGCAAGGGTTTTTGTGCTGTCTAACAGCGAACTCTTGTGGTCGCTTTGCGACATGGTTTGTTTTCTTGCCAGTTCAATATGGCTGCACGACGTCTCTGTTGTGCTTATATGATCCTTGGACAAGATTTGTCCGTAAGTATGGTTGTTGTAAAGAATGTACATATTATGTTAATAAGCGAAATGTTATATTTTTTTGTATGAGACGCTTTTTGTTTATGTTTAGTTAACCTGTATAGCGTGCTAAGTTAACGTTGTTGCTAATGCAATGCTTGTGTACTTTTTTTTGTGTAGTTTTAGGACGGTCTAAAGAGGACGATGGTTTGAGGCCATTTTATTAATAAATCAGAAGAAGTCTGATTATTAAGGCGTCGTTCACTAGCTGTCTAGCTTTGGAAAAAGTAGATGCTTCGGAGTGAGGACAGCATAGACAGATTTAAATGACAGTAGAGTGAAATGCCCACTACAGTCCTTATGTACCGTATGTTGAATGTATATATCCATCTTGTGTCTTATCTTTTCATTCCAACAATTTATTTTAGAGAATTTATATATATAATTTACAGAAAAATATGGCATATTTTATAGATGGTTTGAATTGCGATTAATTGCGATTAATTACGATTAATTAATTTTTAAGCTGTAATTAACTCGATTAAAAATTTTAATCGTTTAACAGCCCTAAAAATTTTCAATCAAAAAAATAAACTAATAGCTTGCCATCGTGGAAGGTAGTGATTGACATACACCACAAGGTGTCAAGGGCGAGTTTTAAGTAATTAGAGATCTAGCAAAGTTTTTCTAGTGCGTTTTGCCCCTCGACTGACGCCGTAATTTCCGGGTTCATTGTACCTTACGTTTATTTGAGTGTTGACTTCACAACGTACGAGACCTCTGATAGTTTGTATATTGTGACTAAATATTGCCATCTAGTGTATTTGTTGAGCTAAACGAAATGTTTGAATTGAGTTTGACCAAAGTCTGAGTATTATTTTCCATAACTATTTTGATTGGGAATGCCAGTTCTCTATGCATTAAGCGCTTTTCTTTTTGTGAATTTTTTTTTTTTTTGAGCGATGGGAATATTATTTTTGTTGTGCTTTCAGTAAATGATACTGTAGCGACTTATCTGTTTTGCCCAAATGCATAATGGGAAGTTGGGCGACCATGACTGTCAGTGGTGGCTGCAAATGGTATATCTTCTCTGCGTTGTGTTCAATACAGGGGGTTGAGAAAAAGATTATCTCCTGTCATTTTACCCCACGTCGCTCGCCACAATAGTTATAATTGTTATGGAAGAGATGCCAAAGCTTATGCCAATAAATAGCACGGCCGCAGTGAATGCCTGAGTCCACTCCTCTTGCTTGTCTCTGCCTCTTAGCTCTCAATATACATAAAACGGCGCCATTGTAGTCTGATTGCGGCAATGCATGAGTGGGTCGTCCCATGCATGCGTTAAATATTTTAACGTGATTATTTTTAAAAATTAATTACCGCCTGTAAACACGATAAACTTGACAGCCCTAATAATAACGCCTCGGTCTCATAGAGCGCTTTTTAGGACACTCAACTTGCCCGGCTTCTACTACATTAGGACATAAAACTACAGTAACATAGTACACTCAATGCTGTCTCGCTTCCTTTTCTCCTCTTCTGCTTTTTTTCTTTCTTTTGTCACTTCCAGAAGGATAACTTATCTTTATTTTGAATATACCCCAATTAAAAAAAAATGCCAAATCGCCGCTCACTCTCACTCTGAGTCACGTGAGGGAAGGGGGGGAGTGTAGAGCGAGTGAAGGGGCCCGTTCAGGGAACTCAGACACAAGGCTGTGACAGTGCAGTAAAGCTGCGTGTGCTAAATCTGTTGGCCCTCTGGGGGCCTCTGCTGGCTGGGGGCCCTAGGCAATTGCCTGGTTTGCCTAATGGGAAGCGACGCCTGGCCAAAAGTATTGGCACCCCTGCGATTTTTCAGATAATGCTCAATTTCTCCCAGAAAATGATTGCAGTTACAAATGCTTTGGTATTAATATCTCATTTATTTTAATTGCAATGAAAAAACACAAAAGAGAATTCATTTTAAAAAAAAAATCATTATCATTTAAACAAAACTCCAAAAATGGGCCGGACAAAAGTATTGGCACCCTCAGCATAATAAATGGTAGCAGAACCTTTAGACAAGATAACTGTGAACAACCGCTTCCGTTATCCATCAATAAGTTTCTTTCAACGCTCTGATGGGATTTTAGACCATTGTTCTTTGGCCAACTGCTCCAGGTCTATGAGATTTGAAGGGTGCCTTCTCTGAACCGCCATTTTCAGATCTTTCCACAGGTGTTCTATGGGATTCAGGTCTGGTCTCATTGCTGGCCACTGTAGAAGTCTCCAGTGCTTTCTCTCAAACCTTTTTCTAGTGCTTTTTGAAGTGCGTTTTGGGTCATTGTCCTGCTGGAAAACCCAGGACCTCTGAGGGAGACCCAGCTTTCTTACACTGGGCCCTACATTATGCTGCAAAATTTGTTAGTCGTCTTCAGACTTCATAATGCCATGCACACGGTCAAGCAGTCTAGTGCCAGAGGCAGCAAAGCAACCCCAAAATCAGGGAACATCCGCCATGTTTGACTGTGGGGACCGTGTTCTTTTCCTTAAAGGCCTCGTTTTTTTCCCTCTGTAAACTCTATGTTGATGCCTTTTCCCAAAAAGCTCTACTTTTGTCTCATCTGACCAGAGAACATTCTTCCAAAACCTTTTTGGCTTCCTCAGGTAGGTTTTGGCTAACTCCAGCATGGCTTTTTTATGTCTCTGGGTCAGAAGTGGGGTCTTCTGGGTATCCTACCACAGAGTCCCTTTTCATTCAGACGCCGACGAATATTACGGGTTGACACTGTTGTACCCTCAGACTGCAGGACAGCTTGAACTTGTTTGGATGTTTGTCGAGGTTCTTTATCCACCATCCGCACAATCTTTCGTTGAAATCTCTCATCAATTTTTCTTTACCGTCCACATCCAGGGAAGTTAGCCACAGTGCCATGGGCTTTACACTTATTGATGACACTGCGCACGTTAGACACAGGAACATTCAGGTCTTTGGAGATGGACTTGAACCTCGATATTGCCAATGCTACCTCACAATTTTGCTTCTCAAGTACTGAGACAGTTCTTTGGTCTCCTTTCTTTTCTCCATGCTCAATATGGTACACACAAGGACACAGGACGGAGTTTGAGTCAACTTTAATCCATTTTAACTGGCTGCAAGTGTGATTTAGTTATTGGCACAGGTAAGTAACAGGTGCTGTTAATTACACAAATTATAGAAGCATCACATAATTTTTCAAAGGGTGCCAATATTTTTGGAGCCCACTTTTGGAGTTTTGTGCAAAATAATAATGTTTTTTTCCCCATTCTCTTTTGAGTTTTTTGATGCTATTATGAAGCTATTACTACCAAAAGCATTTCTAATTACAATTATTTTCTGGGAGAAATTGAGCATTATCTGACAAAACTGGAGGGGTGCCAATACTTTTGGCCAGCAGTGTATGTAGCAAATTGTTTGGCAAATTAATCCGAAGCACTAAATAATCGAAACCTGAAGTTTATGTGAACAAACTTTTTTTTTCCTACCATAGCATCCCCTGGTTGCCTGTTTTGAGAACCTTTATCATATTCCAGTAAATTACCAAAAATTTTGCGACACTGTTAGCAGTGAAGCGGGGGTTAGCTGGGCGAGATTTACTTATGAGATCCAGAGCAGTGGAATGGCACCAGGACAATTTTCACTATGATAAAAGTGGCTGAGGCTCTGTATTAGATGGATTTTGACAGTGGCTAGAAAGAGGCCTTCATGGTACGTCAGGTGTGATGGACCAAACTATATTTCAGTGCTCTAATTTTTGTCCATGCCAGTTTCACTGCAGATTATTGTTCTGGCACGGCCGCTTCAAACAATGGGATGTGACAAGGCTCCGTTCTAGAAAATGATGGCGCTTGCCAGAGCGTATCACTGCCATAAATGTTTCACGCTGCGGTGATATGGTAATCATTGGATCCTGCTCAATGGCACCTTGTGAGAGTTGGCTTTTCAGCCCCGCATGACTCTGGACACCAGCCAGCTGCTTCGGTCCAAACATCTTAAAAAATTTGTTCTTTTAAAAAATTAATGACGCATGTACATGGAAAACATTTGTGGCCATTCAGTTCACATGAGTGTACCGTGTACATGCTGAGACGTGAGCATCTTCCTCGGAGTTAAATATGCAATTCTGTTTTCAAGAGAGTGGGTCCAGGTGCCCCTCGGTGGCCCTTGTCCAACTGGAGGATGTGGCCGATTCGCTTCAGCTGGCATGCAGGCTGGCATACTAACGGAATGGGACAAGGCTCTATCTCCTGCATGGTGTCCACAAGCATGGCCGGCTACAGTATGAGCCAAGAGATGGTGACAGTCAGGTCTGAATATTGCCAACAATGTCACAATACAATACATATCATGGTACAGGGAAGCCAATACGCATCATGATATATGTGTACACCTGTACACATTTTACATAAATTTTACATTTTTATTTTGCTGGTCAGCAATAATACCTGGTACTCTGAGTCCTTAACTCATTCACTCCCAGCCATTTTCACCGGGGCAACCCCTTTCGCTCCCGGCCGTTTTACTTGATTTTGACTGATTTTACAAGGTCCATAGAAAATTCTATTGCTATTTAAACATGGAACCCACCAAAAGAAAGATTAGACTCTCTTTTTTCGGCAGGAAAAAACGGTTAGTTCATATATTTTTAGGGCTGTCAAAATTATCGCGTTATTGGGTGGTAATTAATTTTTTAAATTCATCACGTTAAAATATTTGACGCAATTAACGCACATGCCCCGCTCAGACAGATTTAAATGACAGTACAGTGAAATGCCCACTTGTTAATTGTTTTATGGAGTTTTGCCGCCCTGCCGCGACTGATTTTATAGGCTTCAGCACCCATGAGCATTGTGTAAGTAATTGTTGACACCAACAATGGCGGTCTACTAGTTTATTTTTTTAATTGAAAATTTTACAAATGCTATTAAAATGAAAACATTAAGAGGGGTTTTAATATAAACTTGTTCTAACATTTATCTTTTAAGAACTACAAGTCTTTCTAGCCATGGATCGCTTTAACAGAATGTTAATAATGTTAATGCTATCTTGTTGATTTATTGTTATAATAAACAAGTACAGTCCTTATGTACCGTATGTTGAATGTATATATCCATCTTGTGTCTTATCTTTCCAGTCCAACAATAATTTACAGAAACATATGGCATATTTTATAGATGGTTTGAATTGTGATTAATTGTGATTAATTACAATTAATTAATTTTTAAGCTGTAATTAACTCGATTAAAAATTTTAATCGTTTGACAGCCCTAATATTTTTCCATTCGTTAGAAATCAGCATCAGAAAATAGCTTAGTTTGGGCAATTTTCCAATTTCTGATGAAAAAACAGGGAAATTAAGCTTTTTGTAAAAGCATACATTTCAAACATAACTTTGACTTTAACACAGCTATTTTTTGCTTTGTGACATACTAAACATGTCACAATGTTGGGTTGGGTGTTTTCCTTCTCCAAAATAACATAAGCAACTAGACAAATAGAGGTTTTGAGAGCAAAGTAACAATGTATTTACACACAACTAAACTATTGAACTGAGAGATGACGCTTTTGTGCAGGGGTGCCCAAGTCCGGTCCTCGGCAGCCCCTATCCGGCTTGTTTTCCATGTCTCTCTCCGCCAACACACCTGAATCAAATAATCAGGATCATTATCAGGCCCCTGCAGCGCTTGCTGATGAGCTGATCATTTAATTCAGGTGTGTTAAAGGAGGGACACATGGAAAACATTCATTTCGAAAATATGACAGCAACTGTCAAAATGCTATGTAAAAATAAATAAATAAATAAATGTAAAAAAGCTAAGCTGCCACACATGCATTTCAGCTCCAAGAAGAAACATCAGATTTACACACACAAGTGTTAACAACAAGCATGATAAAGTGTTTGTGTAGCGTAATCCGTTTCCACCAATATCTATTATTGATTTTATTCCACGGACGGCATGGAGGTTTCCCCAGGTGCTACAGTTATCTGATTCTGACGATGATGAGTCACATCAAGGTGCGAATGCATGCAGCAAAAAGCAAAACGCCTGGACTCATTTATAGCTCTGATTGGTTCAAATGTGCATGTTTTCTGGAACAGCGAAAAAAAAAAAAAAAAACCTTGTTGACTTGAGGCGACAAAACAAGGGCAATGCAACATAAAATGGATCAAATCTTTAAGCGCAACGAAAGAGTTGAGGAGGCTTATTTATCATATTTAGTTTTATTTGCTCTGATGGAGAGGTTCGGAACATCTTAGCTGTCAATGTGCACTTTGGACTTATATTTGTTTATTTATGTTATGCTACTTATTCATTTCCTTATGATTTAAAAAAAAAAAAGTCAATGTTTGCGCGATCTATAAAATATATTCCATTTCACTCTGCATCATATAAGTCATTTGTACTTATTTCCTGAATGTATGTTACGTATGGAGGTTGGTGTTATTTCTGTTTTTGTTAACTTTTATTGTGCAAATCACTGAAAAAAATACAATTTTGAATGAAAAATAAATAAATAAAATTTCTGGCTCTATGGCGACCTTCAAGTCGGGGAGTTCCGGCAAGAAATTCTAGCCACTTTCACCCTTGATTATGTATCTATAAAAATAGTCCCTTCAGAAATAAATGAATTCCGGCAGTATGACATTGTTTTGGCCGCATGGGTATTTTGAACAACAATCTGCATTCAGAAGATCTGTTAGATCTGTTCATATCGGGTTTTATTGACATGCTAGGAAGAAACCATTGACTCACACTAGCTTAGCCACTCCGGAGCCCTGAAATTCATAAATAACTCAAAAACTGTACGAAATTTGTTGAAATCAAGTCCACCGACTAATTAACCACCCTCACGCTAACTCGAAGATAAAGCCTAATGTTTAAAATTCTGAACTTCCACTTTAATTCTTATAATATTAGAACAACAAAAGTTGTGTAAACAGTTTGCCTGACAGGTTATGGCTTCGCTCCATGGAAAAACAAGTAGTTATGACAAAAAGCTAAACGGCTGGCAATAACAGAAATGAGAAGACATAACATAAAATCAAATGAACTGTCCTTCTTTAATAGACTGCAATACTGTTACAATAAACTAAAAGCTTTTGAGCGAATTAGCCGTGGTCATAAATTTAAAAATTCAAATAACTTAAACTTTTCCTTCATCACCAGCCAGCAGAGAAAATATAGCTGTGAAACAAAGTTGGGTTGGGTGTCAAGCAGGATTAAAAACCCAAAACATTTGCTTGTATGTCTTGAATTGGTTGGTTCGCCGACATTACTTGACATAATGGACCACGCAACGAGTTTTTTTTTTCATCAGCTGGAGAACATAATAGCCTGATTGTGTTTTTAGTGTAATTTGATGTAGCCGACTAAATTTGGATTCAAACGTGTTAAAATGTTCTTCTTTGAAACCACCCTCATTGTCTGTGCCATAATGGAAAGCCTCTCCATCGCAAAGAGCTTAATGTATTATTTTACAAAAGCTTGTTTTAAGCCGTTTTATTAAAGTGAAACTATCTTGTCACACACCTGTTGCATGAACAAGGGATGGGGTATTTATTGTCGGCCCCTGTCAGCAGAAGTTAATCCCCAGCCATTATTACCAATGTGACCTATTCCTGGTCATCATTTAGTGGATGTGGTGATTTTAGGTACCCCAACAGCCTTCCCCATCCAATGTTTGACACCCAATGTCATAGTGAACAAATGCTTATCTGCTGACATAATGATTTCTTCCACCGTTTGCTGAAAAGTGTGTGCTGAAAAAACACTTAAGACTAACTGACGATAGGCCTGCATATTTTGGTGATTAATTGGTACAGTAAAAGGTCCAGGGAGACTACTTTGTTTTAGAATTTAGTGTTTGGGAAGTGACATTAAGAACATTAGGCATGTCTTGTAAGTAAATGCCAAAAGAGGAATGCCATCCTCTCACCACCTTTGCCTGGAATTCCACCATCCGCCTGTGGGCTTAACCCACTAATTGTGGCCTCACTTCCTACGCCATTGTTGCATGCCTGCGGCTCGCTTTTCCAACCCACAGTTATATTAAGAAGCAGTTGTTTTAGTTTAAAGGACGTCACGCTATCAGCTGAAAGGATCGGTGTTTGTGTGTAAGGGCTGCCTGATTGATATGCTTGAGGTTCTTGTGGTCTGGTGTTAAAGAGGCTTTGGCTGAGTCTGGCTTGTTATTAGATAGTACTAAGGAGGAAGTAAACAGTAATTAGGACATGGGGTTGTCATGGAAATCTACAGTTTATACAGTATAATAGCTTGAAGCCGGTGTTGAGTGGGTTATAGTTGCAATTTGTGATACAATAGGGACATCTACTGGCTATTATATATCATGACCACACACTTGCTTTATTTTTTTCCCTTTTGGTGGGGTGGCTTGTCCACATTTAAGGAATAATAAATTGGTCAAAAAAGCAAATCTATTTTAGTAAAATACTCCACCTCTGCTCCTTCACTATTTCAACAGCTAATAATGACATATATTTTCCTATTTATGTATTTTATTTTATTGATTACATATGTTTATGCTGGAGTGCCACGTCCAATTTCGTTGTTGACAATGTTCCGTTGTTGACAATGACAATAAAGACATTTTATATTCTATTCAAGGAATCAGAATTCTGCTCTGACACTTATTTGACTACTGATAACGATAAAAACAATATTTTTAACAAAATCACCTATACATGTAGTTTTTTATTAAATCGTTTTTGTTGTGTTGTTGTTGTTGTTTTTTGGGAGGCGCAAAAAAAAGTGTTTTAGTAGCTCTTTTTTAACTAGGGAAAAAAAAAAACTAAAAAATATTACAACAACTCACTTATTTGAAATAGAATCATTTGAATTTTGACATGCATAAATTGATTTAAGAAGGATCAATTATAAAATTTCTTTTAAAAAATCTTTTACATTTAATAAAATAATTATAAAATGCAATACTATGGATAAAATGGAAACAAAATTTAAAAAAAAATTTTTTTAGCTTTGAAATATTAAAATATTAATATAAATATATATATAAATATAATATTTAAAAAAATTTAACTATTTTTTTTTTTTTTTGTAGTTAGAAAAAAATATTTATGGCGGGAAACACTCAGGTGACCTGAAGTTCCGCTCTGAAACCCCTAATTTGGCCAAATTTCAAAACTGTCCGATATACATGTGTGATATGTCATTGGATATATTCTGGGGGAAGAAAATTTTTGAAGACGAGGGCATTAAAAAAAAAAAAAAAAAAAAAATTAACAGCATAAACCTATCTGGAGGTGAGAGCACGCGAGAGCAGAATTACAGACGCCATTACTTTAACAAGATATTATCGCATACTTACCTTGTTTCGATCCAAAAACTCCATGTAGAATGTATCACCGAGTGTCAAGACACAGCTGTGAATGGCCACAGCAGGATTTTTGGGGGAATTTATGGGTGAACCATGGTAATCTAACAAGGGTCGAGATGCAGAAATCGCAGACATCAAGGAGTTGTCGAGATTTTCTTTTTCATATATTTACCCTTTTAAACCTTTTTTCCCCAATTTTTCTGTGTTTGGATCAATTATTTATCATCTAACATATCAGAGAATATGCGACAGTAACAAAAAAATACAATTAAGCGATAGTTATGAGGTATACATCCGTGACTTTTTACAGACACCATTTTTGTCATTGTGATGTCATTTGTTTAAAAGTTTAAAATATGCGAGTGAATCATTTTTTAAAGTTTTTTTTGTTTTTAACGAAATATTAGACATAAATTAATTATTCTAAGCTGAAAATGACAGACATTTTGAATACTAAATATAATTAATTACCTTAGCTTTATGGTTGGATTGAAACGTAAACGGGGGGTTCCAGGGTAAAACAGACAAATTAAAAATAGTTCGGGGGCTTAATGAGCCATGAATCTGCAATGGCAGCATATTGACATATTGTTCTATCAAACACAACAGTTGTTTTGGCTTAAAAATACAGCAGTTTCATTGAAAGAGGAGTGCAAGAGCAGAAACTGCTTTTTCAGTCTTGTCTGTGTTTTCCACCATATACATATAGCATTTTGAGGACTAACCCTTTATGCTAATTTTTTTCATTTCTAAAAAAATCAGATAAATCTTAACCGTCATATTAGCACTTTTTGTATGTACGTGTGTTTCAACATGAACATAAAATCTTCATTACAAAATGGGGAGCCACAACCAGGCACTTCTTGTATCGGCATCCCATTTTGACCCCTAAATGTGAACAACTCCTCGGGCGCGTCACGATGCTCACCTCGACCAATCACATCCTCGACCCGTACCGCTATTTTATGACGAACAGCCGCGTTGTCCAATCGTAGCCTTACAACCGCACTTGAAGCACGCCTTCTTTCGGTATTTACCCAATCGAAGCGGACTACTAATTACTAATACATTTCAATGCGAAGGGGAGTGACGCAGTTATTGCAAACCCAAAGCTACTCCAAGCCTCCCGCGTATGACCTGAAATAAACTCCGTATATTCCCCCGGGCTGTGGGCGTCAAACCTCGGCGGAAGAGTGCGGAGGACAACGGCGAGTGTAAGGACTGGGGCTGTATGTGCCTGTCGCCGCGCTCCTTGGGATTCGGGTGCCATTCCGGTTGGAGGTTGCGGTCGAACCCCGAGGACTCGATGCGATAACCAGAGCGAGACATGCCGCAGCCTAAATCACGAAAGCTCGCCATCCTCGGCTACCGATCTGTAGGTGAGAGTCGGTCCACGACGAGAATTGTTAGTCCTCCCCGTTTGTGGGCCGTTTCGGCTGGGGTTAGGCTGTAGCGGGCCCTGGGTACTCGCAGCATCCCTCCATCAGGTTAAGGCGGCTCCCTCACCAGCCCCCCGCCTTAAAACCGTCAACATTTTCGACATACTTTCACTGTGGAATGACAACATGTCTGCTCGTAACCACACCCCCGACGGTAATGCGCGACGAGTGTACGGATTTGACTAATTAATATATGTCACAGCTAGCAAGGCAAACGAGCGCAGTTTGGATGCGGTTAAAAGATGGAGGCCCAGCTTGAAAGATGCTTAAATATTCCGTGTGTAGTGGGTTTGGCGCTTCCGTTTTTCTAACATTGCCAAATATTAGTCATATTCATGCAGTAGCCAGAGCTAGGGCAACCTACATTTACTCGGATGGGTCTGGCGTTTATTATGGTACATAGTGTACCTAAATAAGTACTGCAAAAATACGGTTGACCATTATACAGGTAGAGCTTTAAAACTAGGTAAACAATCAATCAATGTAAATGCATTTCTAAAGAAGCTTCAGACTAGGGCTGCAGCTATCGATTATTTTAGGAGTCAATTAATCGATGAACTAGTTAGTTCGAATAATTGGATAAGGAACATGAAAAATTAAAATACCTGAGCCGAGCCTCAAACGGTATAAAAAATAAATAAATAAATGAGGATCTATGTACAACAAAAGAAAAATTGGCTAACTTACATAGCAAAAGTCTGCTAGCTTGAATGCTATAAAATGCTAACTTTTTTTTACAATGCTCTTAGCAAATGGTTCCGACACATATTCCCACAAAAAAACGGCTAAATATTCCTATAAACTGAATTACGAATGCATTAAAAAACATTAGCTTAAACAAAAACTTAGCTAACGTTGGTCTTAACAGGGAGCAGTTGGATCAGGCCATGTAAAATGAGGCAGACCAGAGGGCAGCGTATCAACCCTAATCAATAAAACAAAATGCAAACACTTTCAAAATAAACCATGACAACGCTACTTTAATTAAACGAATACTCCAAGCAACAAAATTTAATTCAAATATTTTTTTCTAATCGAATACTCGAGTTAATTGATTAATCGTTGCAGCACTACTTCAGACATTAAACTGTTTAGTTAAATTGGTATCAAGACATGGTCACCATTGGTTCTTAACTGGGGTTCGATGGAATCCCAGGGGTTCGGTGAGTATAGGGCTGTAGCTATCGATTGTTTTAGTAGTCGATTAATCAATGACCTAGTTTGTTTGAATAATCGACTAATCGGACAAGCAATGGCGCCACCAGGTGGTGGCCACGGCCCCTCCTATACATTTTTTGGCCACCTTAGTGGCCACCCCAGTATAACAGTGGCACGAGAAGTGGTGTGTTGAGGGTGCTGCGGCACCCCCTGGTGTTAAACCGAGGCTTATTGGACCTTTTATTTTTCAAATGTGTTCATGTGTAGTTGGCGTCTAGCTGCAGGGAATTGCATTATAGTACATGGGCGCTTTTATTTCCAGTACAAAAACTCCAACACACACTGTAATAGAACGCTGCCTTTGTAGTAGCCTAGTAGTAGTAGTACGCAAACTATCAAGCATGTATGGAGAAAATGCGCAATCATGACAAATTTGGACCAAAACGCCTCTTTTTGGATGGGAAAAACTAAAAAAGCTGTGAGTGACTTCCAGCGCCGCTGCAGTATAATGTCCGATTGTAGTAGCTGTGGAACTCAAAATGTTGACTACTGTTATGGACTATGCACATTAAATTATTAGTAACATTAAATATAGCACAATACACCAAAGTATGTCAGTAGGTGTGTCCTTAAGTCTTTCTGATAGTTTTCTTCTGGCCTTTTACTGCAACAACATAATAAAAACCTGAAATTATGGCTTTTAGTTTTGGTGTGCCACCTCAAGATTTTAAGTGGCCCCGTCAGGCCACCCCTATGAACAATTTCTGGAGGCGCCACTGCGGACAAGGAACATAAAAAATTAAAATACCTGAGCTGAGCCTTAAACGGTATAAAAAAATATATATATCTATGTACAACAAAAGAGCAATTGGCTAACTTACATAGCAAAAGTCCGCTAGCTTAAATGCTATAAAATGCTAACTTTTTTTTTTTTACAATGCTCATAACAAATAGTTCAGACATATATTCCCACATTAAAAGGCTAAATATACTTTTAAGCTAAATTATGAATGCATAAAAAACATGGGCTCAAACAAAAACTTAGCTTACGTTGGTCTTAACAGGGAGCAGTTGGAGTCAGCCATGCAAAATGAGGCAGACCAGAGGGCAGTGTATCCACCCTAATCAATAAAACTAAATGCAAACACTTTCAAAATACACCATTACAACGCTCCTTTATAAACGAATACTCAAAGCAATAACATTTAATTTGAATATTTTTTTCTAATCAAATACTCGAGTTAATCGGTTAATCGTTGCAGTACTAGGTCAGTAAGCCTCGGATTCGGTGAAGGTTAAGGATTGTATAGTTCTATTTTGTACGCTGACTAAATCTAGGCAAAGTGGCGTTTTAGACGCATTTTATTTTACAGGCTTTATTCCATTTCTTTCAACTGCTAGCCATCTAGCTATTGGGAGGAAAAATCAGTTTGCTAAGTGGAAGGTTGACTGACACTTGGTATGAGCAAGTATAACAGACCTACAGACAGCGTGAACTGCGTAGATGATTTTTTTTTTTTAATTGCGTCATTTTACGCCATGAAAATAGTATGATGCAAGGATGTGACAATAAAATGAGAATGTAGACATGAAAACGAAGAAAAGAACAGTGTGAAATGAAATGAGTTTAATTTGCTACCGTGAAAATCAACAGCTAAAGGCAAAATTATGTCATGTAAATTTGAAATCTGGAAGAAATTTGAACAGGAATTCCCTTAGCTTGCTAGGTTTTGAATTTGAGAAGAAGAAAAAAAGGCTTTATTATGAAATTCCGAAGGGGTTCGGTAAATGCACCAGTGAAACTCGTGGCGTTTTGTACCTTTAGCAAAGGTTAAGAACCACTGCATGATCACAGTACCAAATGTAGGGTTTCAACTCAGGTTTAGGGTTTTTAAATAAAGGTTAAAATTTCGAATAAGGGTTTCAAGGCCAGTGCTCAGGTTTCAGGTTTGGGGATGAGTTTTGTTTGTGTATGGGTGGAGATCATAAAAATGGCAGCGAGTTGCTTTCTGCATCCATGTTCCATCCTCTCACCCTTCCATGTTTTCTTTATCTTTGCTTTAGTACCATGCTAATTACCATCATTCATCCCTCTCTTAGAGGGGACTATTGGAAATACTGTATGGTAATTGAGGACTGGAGTCCAATTGAGGAAAAAAACAGTATTTCATGAAATATGCCACAATTGGGATATATATACAGTAGCATCTATTAGTGCTGAAGCTGTATGGGGGGGGCAGTACGTGTAGCAGGATATCTGTAGTAGCCAAGGCAATATTTGAGGCACTACAGTAATTATATCATTGCGTGTTTTGAATTAAATCATTTAGAGATTTTAAAGAATCAACATTTAGGAGCACATGAAATATATTAATTAGTCAAACAGCAGAGGCCAATATTTCACAAAATATCAAATCCTTTTGGCAGGGTCTCTAACAGAGCAGCTGCTAATATTTGAGAAAATACAATTATAAGGTGAGGCATCTAATGGTATGTTTATCAACACAGGCTCCTATTGAATGAACTATACTGTAAATGAGGGTCCAGTGTCTAATAGATTCAAAGTCTCTAGTAGAGATCGACCGATATGGGTCATTCAGGACTGATACGATACCGATTATTAGTAGTTAGAGGGACCAATGACCAGTGTTTGGAGCCGATTTTAATTTGCAGTAAAAGTTTAAAAATTGGCGTTAAAAAAACGTTAAAAAGTCGGATTAAAAAAAGGCAGATACTGATATACGTCAAATATCGGCATCAATAATCGTCCCTGCCGATAATCGGTCTATCTCTAGTCTCTACCCATTGGGTCATGGCATTCAATAGTATTGTGGTGGCTATCTGGGGAAATGCTGTTGTTGTACTTGTTTCATACCAAGTAAGAAGTTCCCCTAAAAGTGGGAACTACCGCTCTCTTATTTGCCTTTTGGCTTGTCCAGTTTGGGGTTAACACTAGAAGGCGGGAATCTTGGGGCACCTAACGATTCAATTACAATAACGATTCAGAGGCTACAATTGGATTATAAATGGATTATTGATGACACCACCCAACTATTAGCTGCTTTTAATGTCTCGTACATTAGTTACAAAAATTGTACAAACATTCTCTCAGGCTTAAATAAACTACTATTTAAGTATGAAGTTAACTGTTCAAAACAGAAAATAAAATATTGAAGTCCCCATTCTGTATCAGCAGATTTAAACTACATTCAATTAATTTAATCTTGTGAATCAACCGTACAAGTTGGTAAAATTGCTCCCGCTATTCCGACATGTAAACGTTTTAAAACAGTGTCATCATTTAAAGATAGATTCTAGTAAAGATGTTGCCGATTTAGGAGTATTTTAGATAAAAAGTTAATTAGGTTTGCTCGGAAGGTTCGCTTCAACGGCCTTACGAAGAAGTCTACTGCTTTAAGATGGCGGCGGTTTACTAACGCCGGCGAGTCCGTCATTTCGCATCTAGTTTTCTATACATGTGCTAACGCTACTGAGTCTTTCATTTCGCATGTAGTTCTATATTCATGTGATATCTACCATAGTCGCAGTACGGTATTATTGTTTTTTTTTTTATCTAGCGGCATGAGTTGAGCGTAATGTTTACTCTCAGTCTGTTCCTCATTGCGTCCCTAAGACCGCGCTGACTGTTTTAGTTTTGCTTTACTTGGCATATTTCAATAATCGGAATTTGGATGTTTGTGAATCGTTGTCGAATCTTCCACTGCCAAATTGCGAATAATCTAAGAATCTGAAATTTCACACACCTCTTGTTAACACAGCATTAAATCTTTTTCTATGTATTGTGTCGATCTTCAGAATCCGCCTTTCAAACATGAACTTCCCACATATCTTCATCACTACATCTACAAACCTTCTATTAGGTCGTCCTCTAGATTTTCTTATCTAGCAGCTCCATCTTCATCAACCTTCTACAACTGTACTCATTAGCTCTCTTCTGGACTTGCCTTGAAGTCTTCTCTCTTTATTATTTTCTCCAAAACATCTAACCTTTATTCTCATTCTGATCAGCTAATTTCTTATCCTATCTAACCTGGTTAATGTGTTGTCCACTGTCTCCAGGCCATAGATCATTGTGTCTTTAACAGTCATACATTTGTGATGATGCTCATATGATCTTTTCTTCTTTTACAGGAAAGTCCTCTTTGACCATTCAGTTTGTTGAGGGACAGTTTGTCGACTCCTATGACCCGACAATAGAAAACAGTAAGGATCATGCTGTAATTCTTTTCTCCTATTTGCCATCAACTATATCCAGTTGAAAATTTGCTTTAAGTTGGCAAATTATATATATATATACTGGACTGTCTCAGAAAATTAGAATACACAATATTCTAATTTCCTGACTGTCTCAGGAAATTAGAATATTGTGTATTCTAATTTCCTGAGACCGTCCTGTATATATACACAGGACTGTCTCAAAAAATTAGAATATTGTGTATTCTAATTTCCTGAGACAGTCCAGTATATATATATTACATTTAGTAAGTACAAGTAAATTTTTCAACTGTTTGTGCATGTGCAACCAGTAAATGATCTGATTTGTGTTTGTTATTATTGAGTTAAGCACAGTTATTGGTGATGCTATAATTTCGCACCAGTGGGCTGTTAAAATGTTCATCAGTCATATAGTGAAAATGTGAGTATGTACTCGGGGTGCACGATATCAGTTTTTCGAAACCGATATCGATAACTTCCTACTCCTCAAGGCCGATACCGATACGATGACCGATAATATATATATATATATAATAATTTTTCAATGTATAATCACCTGAGTTTTTGAACACCTGTAGGTCAAAATGATTGATTCAGCATAGACTTGCCGTTGGCCGAACCAGAATTTCATGATGACATGAACATTATTATAATAACCAAAACAAACACAAGAACAGTTTTGAGTTCAAATAAAGTGCCCATATTATTTTCTTCAAATAGATATAATTTGAGTTAATCACAATCAATCAGTCAATATTATTGATGATGTGTTCCCCTGAACAAAGAGCACAGATCTAAAACAAACATAAACCCAACAGGTATTGTGCTTTGTCAGCAGATAAAACATTTGGTGCAACAGGAGAGGAGACTTTTGTCGTCTTGGTCCATGAAACAACTTTCTTAACATGGACATTATGGAACAGCAAGCCTATCAATAACCAAAAGACCTCTCAAGAACTTGCAAACATAACACTGTAAAATGCAAACATTTGCTAATTGGCATAGTAAGGTTTCTAACTTAGTGAAGGAAAAATACGGCCTCTAAAACAGTAACAAAACTTTGCATATTGGCAAAACAGGAGTTGAAATAAAGGCACACATCCCAATCCGACACCGTGCCAAAAATATTATTATTAGTCCCCTTTAATATATATTGTTATCGGATTTATTGTGATGACGTCATAATTCCTATTATCGGACCGATAATTATCGGACCGATAATTATCGTGCATCTCTAGTATGTACTTCAATCTTTAAGAGTCACATTGAGTTCTCCTAAATATTTTACTTGTGCCCCTACAGTTTCAGTTTTATAAATGGCCATGGTCAAGACACAAGGAGCAGGCCACAACACTTTTAAATACTGTCAATAATAAGAACTAATACAGTGCTACGTAGAGACGTGCGTAATTTCCGATTCTTACGCGGCAAAATCTTGACTTGAATCCATCTTAAAATAATCGATTTAAAATTGAATCGGAGCCTCTGAATCGTAATCAAATCGTTAAGTGCCTGAAGATTTCCACCTCTAGTGCTACGTCTACTTATGAATTTAATCGTTTCTGGAAATAGTCTCGTAAACTGAAAATTCCATAAGTAGAGACGCGTTTTCCATGTAAATGCCCTAATCTGTTCCAAGTCCCCCAAAATTCAGACATAAATCGTTTACAAAGCATAAAAATGCCACAAAACATGTAACAAATCCATGTTAAAATTAGATTAATGCACAATAAACATAAAATGAGTGTTGTCCATAATATAAAAACAAAAGAATAGAGCCAAAAATAAAAGTTAATACACTCACGTAAAGCTGTCAAAACACCTCATGGCCTGAGGGGCGAATGAATAGGACGCAAGGATACACATACACATACAGTAGAGGTCCATCTTAGCCAGTTGAATGCAAGGGAGATGCTATGCAATAGCCAATGACAAAGCAGTTATAAGTATGTGTCATGCCTTAAGTCCTGTCATCTCATCACTCAAAACTTGTTAAAAAAAAAGAAAAAAATATGGACCTACGTTTGTTTGAAATATTCCATTAATTGCATTGTACTTAGAGGTTCACCACAACTGCAAAGTATTGAAAATATATGCTTCTGGTTTTAAAGGTTTAAACTAGGGTTGTTCCGATCATGTTTTTTTGCTTCCGATCCGATCCCGATCGTTTTAGTTTGAGTATCTGCCGATCCCGATTTTTCCCGATCCGATTGCTTTTTTTTGCTCCCGATTCAATTCCAATCATTCCCAATAATTTTTCCCGATCATATACATTTTGGCAATGCATTAAGAAAAAAAATGAATAAAACTCGGACGAATATATACATTCAACATACAGTACATAAGTACTGTATTTGTTTATTATGACAATAAATCCTCAAGATGAGGGATCCACGGATAGACTTGTAATTTTTAAAGGATAAATGTGACTTTGTATATTGTGACTAAATATTGCCATCTAGTGTATTTGTTGAGCTTTCAGTAAATGATACTGTAGCCATTTAACTGTTCTGCCCAAATGCATGATGGGAAGTGCAACCATGACTGTGCGTAGTGGGACCAATTGATATATCTTCTCTGCATTGGGAAATAACATAGGGTGTTAAGAAAAAGATAAACTACTACCTTGCTTCCCCACATTGCTTCCCACAATATTTCTAATTGTTGAGAGAGGGATTGTAAGGCTTTAGCCAATTAACAAATGGCTCCAAAGACTGCCAAATTCACTCTACTCATTTTACGCTGTCTTTTAGCTCTATATAGAGGTAAAACGGCGCCATTATAGATTGAACGCGACAATGCGTGAGTAGGTCGAGCAGCGCATGCGTTAATTGCGTTAAATATTTTAACGTGATTAATTTTTTAAAAATTAATTACCGCCGTTAACGCGATAAATTTGATAGCCCTACTTTAAGCCGAAACTAAAGACTCTAGATGAGTGTAAGACATTTTGTCTGTAGCCACATTTACATGCTGACTTTTATTCATACCGATTCAAATCATTCCGAATGGAAATTTCACATCAGCTGTTTACATGTCACTTCATCTATTCCGATCCAGCGTTTACATGTGACTGCCTTTATTCCGAAAGGACGTTTGACAACTGCCGTCTGACATGCGCAGATTAATCAAAACAAAGCGTCACGTTGCAAAACATGGAGATCGATCGTCAGATCAGCTGCTGTTTTAACTTTTCGAGTGGAAACAAAACTTCAGAATGACACGCCGTTCATTTAAAAAGTTGTGTGGGTGCGCTGTGCGTGTGCTTGGAAGCCATGTTGCAAGTGACGTTACTTACGTCACCAAGTCACGTCACCACGTCAGTACGGAGCATGCGCAGAAAGAACGCAACCAGACACCATTCCGCTTCCCTGTTTACATGATATAATTTTACTTCTAATCGGTTTGGGAAAAGGAATATTCCACCCCTGTGAGACGGAATGAAATTCCATTCGGTTTGGGCCTGTTCATTCCGAATGAGGTGTTTATATGGAACACATTTATTCGGTTTGAACAAATATTCCGATTGTAATTGGAATATTTGGCTCCATGTAAACGTGGCTTGTAACGTTAAATACAATTAGAAAAGAATTTAATTAAAAAATATACTGTATGTATATTAAAAAAAGGCATGTCCGATGTTTTTTTGCCGATTCCATTACTTTGACAATGACGTGATCGGACCCGGGACATCTTAAGTTGAAACCATTATGACATACAGTTTAAACACTTGTAACAGTGAATCCTTCATTGACCACTAGAGTGAGCCCATGTCCCACTAGTGATAACACACATACAGTACGTTTATTGCTGAGAATTGTCCAAAGGTGTACTAAATCTTGAGGAAGCCTAATCTTTGCTTAGACAACAGCTCTGCTTAGCTTTCGGCTTTGCAATGACAGCGTTTTTAAGAGTGTCGCTTGAAAATCGTGTCTCTCCATTCAACCGAATTACCAAGTCATAGGTATAGAAACCCAGTGTAAGAGTGGGATCATGTAGTTTAAGGGTCATACAAACATGTTCTTAACTAGGCAGATAACTGAAGTTTTATGTGATTAATTGCATTTGAATGATGAGCAGCTATCTGTATAAAAGTCTTGAAAAAAGTATACTTTCCATAGGAGGACAACTTGAGCACTGTCAGTCAAATTACTCACAATCCCACATATGTTACAGACACTCCAGAGATTCCATACTTTGCCCGAAGGCCTCGTCGCTTTTCCTGTGCCTGGTGTCTGGCAATCTTGCGGCGTGCCTCCATAAATAATTTGCGAGCAGTTAAGGGTAAAAGTGAAATGTCAGCATTCTTTGCAAGGCGTATCAGTAGGCACAATATCGATCGACGTGTTCCTGCACTCGATGAACCTGCTCAGGATGGATCTGCTCCGAAGAGCGTGTAGTGTATTTACTGTTGAAGAAGATACTGTGGTTATGTGTCACTTTCTTATGTGTTTTCTTCTTCTTCTTCTTCTTCCGTTTGCAGCGTTTACTAAAATGATCACGATAAACGGACAGGAGTATCATCTTCAGCTGGTGGACACAGCAGGACAGGTTTCACTTTTTTCTTGCATACAAATTTTATTATTTTTCATGATTAATTGATGTAATGTTACATAAAAAAAATAACTGAAAGTCAGAATATTCTGTGAATATTTCTTTCTTCTGTTTTTTTTTTTTTTTTTTTTTAAATTGAAACACGAAGAAATAAAGTCCTCATTTGGAAAATGCTTTTTTTTCTTTAAAAAATATATATATATATCTGTACAAAGTTGGTCAAGGAACTTTTCAGAGAAGAACATCTGGGACATTTATTTTCTTTTAAGAGAAGTACAATTTAAGTACAAGAGAATCCTTAATTTCTTGGTCGGTGGTTTAATTGGAGTCCCAAGTTCAAAAAACAGTGTCTGCTTTAACTAAAACCACCCAAACATTTATAGGTTTTCATATTTTAATGGAGGATAGTATGCAAACAATGACAGAACAGGTAAAAGTAAGTATGTGAACCCTCTGCCTAAGGAGACTTAAAGAGCAATTGAAACCAATTTTTACCAGATAATTTAAGTCAGGTGTGTGCCCAATCACTGACAGGTGGTTTAAAGCTGCCCTGCCCACTATAAAACACACACCTGGTAAGAATTGTCTTCATGAGAACCATTGTGCATCATGGCTCGGTCAAAAGAGCTGTCTGAAGACCTGTGATCAAGGATTGTTGATTTGTATAAAGCCGAGAAAGGATACAAAACCATCTCGAAAAGTCTGGATGTTCATCAATCGACAGTCAGAGAAGTTGGGTATGAATGGAGAGAGAATGGCACTGTTGCTTCTCTCCCAAGGAGTAGCCGTCCAACAAAGATGACGCCAAGAGTTCAGCGCAGAATACTCAGAGAGGTTAAAAAGAACTCAAGAGTGTCTACTAAAGACTGCTAAAGAAATCACTGGCAAAGTCCAATATCTCTGCATACATCAGCTATATGTAAAAATGTGGCAAACAATGATGTTCATGAGAGGACTCCATGGAGGAAGCCACTGCTGTCTAAAAACAACATTGTTGCTCGTTTAATGTTCGCAAAAAGGCACTTGGACAGTCCATAGATGTTTTGGCAAAATATTTTGTGGATTGATTAAACCAAAGTTGAATTGTTCGTGAGTAACACACAACATCATGTGTGGAGGAAAAATGGAACAGCTTACCAACATCAACACCTCATCCCCACCGTGATGCATGGTGGAGGGAGCATCATGATTTGGGGCTGTTTTGCTACCTCAGGGCCTGAACAATTTGCAATCATTACCGGAAGAAAGAATTCAAAAGTTATCAGGATGTTTTGCAGGAAAACCTGAGGCCTCTGTCAGACAGTTGAAGCTAAAATGAGGATGGATGCTGCAACAAGACAATGATCCAAAACACAGAAGTATATCAACTTCAGTATGGTTCCAGAGGAACAAAATACAAGTTCGGGAGTGGCCAAGTCAAAGTCCAGACTTGAACCCCATTGAGATGCTGTGGCAAGACGTAGAGACAGCGATTCATGCCAGACATTTCAGGAATCTGACTGAACTACAGAAGTTTTGTAGAGAAGAATGGGACAGGATTAGTCCTGATCGATGTGCCAGACTGATCTGCAGCTACAGGAAACGTCTGGTTGAAGTTATTGCTGCCAAAGGGGGGGGGGGGGGGGGGGCACAAAATGTTAAACGTTATGGTTCACTTACTTCTTTTCCCATATTCTGTCATTGTTTGCAAACTATCCTCATTAAAATATGAAAAACCTATAAATGTATGGTGGTTTTAGTTAAGCAGACACTGTTTTTTCATCTGTGTGATTTTGATAAAGATCAGATCGCATTTGATGGTGATTTTATGCAGAAATGTGAGAAATTCCAAAAGGCTCAGATACTTTTTCATACAACTGTATGTGTGTTGAGTTTAGCTTAACTAATATTGGTGAGAAACAGACTGTGGAGTGGGTGTGGTCTTTCTCACTGAAAGTTGCTTGGCTCTGCAACACCGAGCTTGCTCTGAGCTACAGTAGCCTGCCTCTCAACTTTATTTAGGGGACAAAAGGATCGGGGAAGGGTGCAGGGTAGCACACCGACATACAGTACATGGGGGCTTCATGGCCCAGGAAGGCTGACTAAACAGGAGTTAGCTATCTGATGACTGACTGTGTGGAAGCATAGAATAAAGAAGACATAAATACATGTTAATACATGTTAACATGTATGCACAGATACTCCAACAATGTGTTTTTCTAAATATATATATATATATGTATTTCCTGAAAAGATTGGTTAACAGTGATTAACTTATTAGTCCCTCAACTAGGATTGTACTATGCCTGGAAGAAAGTTTTTCGATTAAAAAAAAGTCCTAATTATTTTATTTGGCAGAAAAAGGTGTGTATTTTTTGCATGAACGTGGGTTAATATCCAATTAAAAGAAAGAACTTAGTTGTGTCAAGCCCATAGACAAAAATTGTTAGTTTCCCCCTCACATTGTATTCAGAAACTGATTTTTTAAAAATGTGTTAAAATGTATAAAATGTGCTAAAAAAAATTTAAAAATCAAGTCAATGTGTTTCATCGAGTTTAGCTATGTATTTCATGCTATTGAAACATATTCTGCGTAAAACGTCCTAATATTTGGCCAGTAATTGTTGTTTTTTAATAAGAAAAAAGTTATACAGTTTGTCCGAGGGTTGCGACATACTCGATTTACGCGATTTCGACTTTACGATGCAAGAGTCTCGTCTGCCATTTTTTCTCCTGTCGTTTTTTTTTTTTTTTAATCGCATAAACAGTACCTTATTGTACCTTATATGTATCTTATTTTTTTACTTTATTAGTTTGACGTGTTCTGTCCTCACTAAACGTGAAGTTGTTCACAGACAGCAAAAAAGGCAATTGTGCTTTTTGAAGCTTTTTACTTCCGTCTCTTTTGACAATTTGTAAAGCTGTAATCCACCGATGTACATTTATGTTTAGAACGACATGCATTGAATCAAACACTTGACACATAACAATTGGTGTTCAAACATCCATCGAGTCTGATCAATATTTAAATTTAGTAGATTAAATTAGCCTGATTTGCCTTACAAAAGTCAGCTAGCTTAAATGCTATGAATGCTAACGTATTTACAGTTCTCATAGCACACCGCTCACACGTAACTCCACAAACTGTAGCTGTAAACTTAATTACAAATGCATACACAAACATAAATTAGCTGAAACAACTTACAGCCTTATGTGGGCCAAATTAGAATTCAGCTTTATCAATGTCAGACTTCTGAGTCTGCTTCTCAAAAATACAAGGCGACAGTCCAGCCAGACCCAACTCAACCACCAGAGGGCAGTACATCCTCCATCATTAAACAACATAAAATACTTTTGGCCTTTTTGGATGGGTTAATTCTAAACTATATGGAAATCCGGGTTACGTCGCCAGCATAGGAACGGAATTCTTTCGTAACCCGAGGACTACCTGTATTCGCATCTCCACAGGACGAGTACTCCATTTTCCCACAGACGTACTCCATAGACATCAATGGCTACATCCTGGTCTATTCCGTTACATCCAATAAAAGGTACATTTGACTTCCATCAGCGCTAGATAGCATGTTGCAAAATGACTCATTCAGCAATTTTGTCTTGCAGTTTCGAAGTGGTCCAGGTTATCCATGAAAAACTGCTGGACATGGTGGGGAAAGTGCAGTGAGTGCCACGTCATCTTGTTTTAATGCAAGCGTATTCCAAAAAGGCATGAAAATGTGTCACTTTTCTTCCCCCTTGCGGCAGAGTCCCCATTATGCTGGTTGGAAATAAGAACGATCTGCACATGGAAAGGTATGTCATCAAACTGTTTTTGCATAGGTGAAGGCATTTGCGTATAACATTGTGGCTGTGCTATCCTTTTGTTCCAGAGTAATCAGCTGCGAGGAGGGCAAAGCATTAGCAGACTCCTGGAACGCTGCCTTCATGGAATCCTCGGCCAAAGAGAACCAGGTAAGAAGAGAATATGGCCGAAAACATTCAAGTGACTTGAAGTTTCACTCTTAGACCCCCTTTTTGGCCAAATTTCAAAATTGTCCGATATACATGTAAAATCATTGGAAAGCTTAAAATCTCAATTTTCTAGTGGAAGAAAAAATTTTAACTGGAGGGCATTTAAAAAAAAAAAATTAAAAAGCAAAACCCTAACAGGAGGTGAGAGCACGCAAGAGCATAATTAAAGACACCACGATTTTAACGAGATATTGTCGTGTACTTACCTCTTTTCGATCCAAAAACTCTATGTAGCATGTATCACTGAGTGTCAAAAGACACAGCTGTGAATGGCCACAGCTGGATTTTTGGGGGATTTTATGGGTGAAACATGGTAATATAGGAAGGGTCAAGGAGGGTAAGGAGTAATCGAGATTTTCATATATTTACCCTTTTAAACTTTTTTTTTTTTTTTTTTTCAAATTGTCTTTGTTTGGATCGATTATTCATCATCTAAAATATTGGGGGAAATGCGACAATAACGGAAAAAAAATACAATTAAGCGATAGTTACCAGTAGGAGTGCAACAGTTCAGTTAGCCCAAGGTTCGGTTTGAACCTTGGTTTTGGGATCACGGTTTCGGTTCGGTTTCGGTTTTGCATTTTTTTGAAAAAAAAAAACTGCCTTTATTTTGCTTTTAAGAAAATGAAATAAACACTTCAAATGTAAACATTTTCGACTGTTAAAATGCTTCTTAGCTCTTTGGCTAGTGTAGTGACTGACTACTGAAATACACACACAGTAGTAAAAAAGTTACTTGGCAAAGTAAGTGGTGTTACCTTTCATGTTTTTTTTTTCTTTTTTTTTTAAAAAACAAAACAAAAACATAGTAACCTTTGCTATGTTTGGAGGTCATTTAATGTTGTGAGTCAACCGTTAAAGTTGATAAAATTGCTCCCGTTTTTGCATTAGTTCCCTTCCGTCTACTTTCGACATGTGAACATTTTAAAACTGTTTCATCATTTAAAGATAAGATTTTGCCAATTTAGGGGTATTTTAGATAAAAAGTTACTTAGGTTCGCTAGGAAGGTTCACTACAACAGAGCCTTTCTGAGAAGTTTACTGCTGTAAAATGATGGCTGTTTCCTAACACTACCGAGTCTGTCATTTCGCATGTAGTTCTATATGCATGAGATATCTAGGCGTAGATTGTAGGCTGTCGGCTACAGTCAGGAAATCCTGGAGACACCTAGCCTAGCATCACGTTTGCTACAGCATCACAAAAAACACTCTTCCCTCTCCGTGTTCCTGACTTTTCTCGCATCATTCAACCAACTTATTAACGCACATTGCCTTGTTGCCGAAACGGTGACAAAATCCGAATGGAGGAAAAAAAACGTAGGAAAAACGTACAGATTTTGAACGTAACGTATGGCGTACATATTTAAGAATCAGTGCTCACTTGTACAAATTACGCAGAGACCGTACAACTTGTTATAGTGGACCGTCACAGTTAGGTAGTAGCACTCTGTAGCACGGGACGTCCAACTATCAGTGGTCAGTGCGAAACTATGTACTTTAGCGAAATCATCTTCAATGGCTTTGCGTGCCATTTCATCAATGTCGGGGATTACATTGTTGGAGAAATATGTCCACGAGGGAACAATGTAACGCGGGTCAAGCGTTGCAAATAAATTAACGAAGCCTGCCGTGTGTTTTCACCGGGGTCATCTTCGGGGTTGTCCTGCTCTGAGAAAGTGACATTGGTGGGTAGAGGTGTGCGAAATTTCTGATTCTTAGATTATTCGCGATTCGGCCGTGGAAGATTCGTGAACGATTCACAAACATCCAAATTCCGATTATTGAAATATGTAAAGTAAAGCGGAAGTAAAACACACTCTGCGCGCCGCGCGGTCTTCAGGACGCAATGAGGAACGGAGCGAGAGTAGCTAAACATCATGCCTGTCTTTACCCGGCCCCTCGGGTAACTCAAATGCTCAACTCATGGGTCTAGCTCAACTCTAGCCTGGCTCTGCCAGACTATTCTCCCTGTATTTTTCAAACACTGAGAGAAATAGTCTGGGAACCATCCCATTAACGGCCTTTTCGAGCAGATACAAAATCAATCGACAAATCAGATTCGTTTATTTGTGTGACGTGTTCTTCACAAGCAACGTCACTCTTGCGCGTCGAAAGTCGTCTCTTCAACAACACAGATTGTGAACGGCAGAGCCGAGAATATGTTCCAATCCACGGTAAAATCAGTTTTAAATGACCAAAAACACATGGACACGAGTCACTGATAACAGTCTGTCTCGCGCTAGCCATGTCGAATAAACTCCGCTCTCTTCGTATGTTTACTTCCGTGCGCCAAGTCCCTCGTCCTGCCGTCGCCATTTTACTAACGTCACGTCTGCTCGTCGCTGATTGGTCCACTCCGCTGTCTGTTTGCTGTGGCTTGCTCCGCCCTGGAAATTCTTTCCGTGGGAATGGTGGCCAGACTCAATAGCTGGAACAGCGTTGAGTCTGGTGTACCAGGCTAGCTCAACTCATGCCGCGAGATAAAAAAACAACAACATACCTGACTGCTGCCGACAGCTGCTACAAAGTACGTCAACATAATGGTACGGTAGATATCATATATATATAGGACTAGATGCAATATAGACTCGGTGGCGTTAGCAGGACATGTACAAAAAGCTAGATGCGGGCGTTAGTAAACGGCCGCAATCTTAAAGCAGTAGACTTCCCTGCAAGGCTGTTGTAGCGAACCTTCCCAAGCGAACCTAATTAACTTTTTATCTAAAATACTCCTAAATCGGCAAAATGTTGACTTGAATCTATCTTTAAAATAGTTTTAAACTTTCACATGTCGAAAGTAGACACAAGGGAAATTATGGAATAACGGGAGCAATTTTAACAACTTTAACGGTTGATTCACAACATTAAATGAATTGAATGTAGTTTAAAGCTGCTGATACTGAATGGGAATTTGAGAATATTATTTATTGTTTTTAACTGTTAACTTGATACTGAAATTGTCGTTTATTTAAGCCTGCAAGGCTTTTTAAAAAAAAAATTTTTTACACTTTTTGTAACTAATGTACAAAACATTAAAAGCAGCTAATAGCAGGGGCGGGGGTTCATCAATAATCGATTTCTAATCGAATCGTAGCCTCTGAATCGTAATCGGATCGTTAGGTGCCCAAAGATTCCCACCTCTATTGGTGGGTGATGCCAGCTGAGATGCCGAAGTCATGTTATAAGTGTTTCCATTCGCATAGGGAACAAGCGCTTAGCAATGCTTGCAAATTTTTTTTTTATTTTTATTTTTTTTCAATATTTTCTCTCTCTCCGCATTGTAGTCCACGGGGAAACCGAAATGTTGCCACACCGCCGATTTGAAAGTAGTCTGTGTTTCCTCAAAATTCGGTCTCTCCACTCCTCCGCTCGACATAGCTTATTGTTTTCTTTCTTGTTTCACTTTCACTTCGCTCGTAAGCGAGAGCGGGCGTTACTCTGCTTCTATCACACGTGTGCTTGACAGTGATCGGACGTTTAGTTGCGGGGTGGGAATTTCTCCACAGCTGTGCTTCACGTCACACACAGGAACACAGCTCGACCAATTCATTCCACAAGCGTTCGGAGTAAATTAATTGCAAAACCGAAAAGGCGCACTTCATAAAGGCGTATTGAACCGTACAGGGCGAACCGTATGGTTCGGCTTTGATCCGCAAACCGTTGCACTGCTAGTTATGAGGTAGATATCCATGACATTTTTACAGACGCCAATTTTTTCATTGTGATGTAATTTGTTTTAAATATGCGAGTAAATACTGTTTTAAAGTTTTGTTTTTTTTTTTAAACAAAATATTAGACATCAATTAGTGATTCTAAGCTAAAAATGACAGACATTTCGAATCATAGATACGATAAATTACCTTCATTTTTTTGGCTAGGCTGAAACAAAAGCAGTTGTGCAACGTCTGTAAACAGGGGTTTCCGGGGTAAAACGGACTAATTAAAAATACAGTGCCCTCCATAATTATTGGCACCCCTGAAAAAGATGTGTTTTTTAGCTTCTAATAATGTTTTTTTTTTTTTTAATTCAAATAATATGGGACCTTTAATGGAAAAAAAGAGAAAAATCCAACCTTCAAAACAAGTGCATTCATTCAGTGGGGAAAAAACATCCCACATAAAGAAAAAGTTATTTGACATAAAATAATGTGTGTCACAATTATTAGCACCCCTAGTGTTAATACTTTGTACAACCCCCTTTTGCCAACAAAACAAGGTCTGGGGACTGAGATGGCCATAGAAGGAGGTTGATTTTGTGTCTGGTGAACCATTTCTGTGTAGATTTTGCCATATGTTTAGGGTCATTGTCTTGCTGAAAGACCCAGTGACGACCCATCTTCAGCTTTCGGGCAGAGGGCAACAGATTTTGATTTAAAATGTCCTGGTATTTCAAAGCATTCATCATGCCATGCACCCTAACAAGGTTCCCAGGGCCTTTGGAAGCGAAACAGCCCCACAGCATCACTGACCCACCCCCCATACTTCACAGTGGGTATGAGGTGCTTTTCAGCATACGCATCTTTCGTGGCATGCCAGACCCACTTAGAGTGTTTGTTGACAAAAAGCTCAATCTTGGTCTCATCTGCCCAACGCACACGATCCCAGTTGCGTATTTTTGTGTGGGACCAAGATTGAGCTTTTTGGCAACAAACACTCTAAGTGGGTCTGGCGTGCCACAAAATAAAGACTAAAGGGCAGTTTACATGGTGACTGTGACATGAAGATAATTGATTTAAATATATTGAATGTTTCCATTTTTGTGCCTTTTGGAGCAAAAGCCATTGCGGGCTGAGGAGCTTGTTGGGGTCAAAGTGAATCATTGGCTGTCGCCTTCAAAATCTGCAGTGCCCCCTACGGCCTGGCATGAATACTACATCGTTTTCATGCGGAATTGCGGCATTGTTCGAATGGAGACGGAACCATATAAAAGCAAATTTAAAATGTTTCGTATTCTCTGAGAGTCATCATGTAAACGGCCCCCGGACTAAGACAAAAATTAAAAGGGCTGCCAAAAACAACACTGCTTAGCTAGGATGCTACTATCCTGGGATTTGGCATGGAAACAGTTACTCATGCCACAAATTGGTATCATTCCTTTTGAATGCAAAACAAAAAGAAAGGCTTAATGTTTGCCACTGTGTGTGCAGACGGCTGTGGAGGTTTTCCGCAGGATGATCCTTGAGGCTGAGAAGATGGAGGGCGGAGCACAGCCCGGCAAGACTTCATGCACTGTCATGTAGAAGGAGGACACACCTGACGTGACTATACACACGCATACACACACACACAGAGACACAGAGGACAACTGCACTGCACTGGGATATCCCGTTTTACTTGAAGGCTAGCTAACGCCACTTCTCCTCCCTACGCTGGGTCCTGTATATTTGCCATGATTTTGGATCCTATTATTTATCAGTATTGTCATCCATGTTTTCCTTTTAGTGTGTTTGGTGTGGCAGCGAGACGAGTGGTCTTCATGAATTTTATCACAATGCGTATATCAGAAAAAGCCTTTTTCCCTTCATGTGGTCATGAAATTATTTAACTCGAGAAAGCGGACATTTCTTCTGGTGCATTTAATTTGTTTCCATATAGTAGTAAGTGTCAGCCAAATAGTAGTAATCAAAACAACAACAAAAAAACATCATCCATTTTCTAAAGTTGAAAATGTACAAATGTTTTGGATTGTAATCATTAAAGCCAAAAGTGATTATTAAAAATTGGCTCTTTATTGTCTGATTTTTCTTTTTTTTTCTTTTTTAATTTGTTCAAAGTTTTCAAGCTTTATGTATCGAATGAAAGCAGACTCATGCTCATGCTGTTATAAATCCATCTAATTATTTCAACGTGATGTACAGCAAAGTGTACGGTCCGCGGGGTTGTTCTGCCAGACAGGAACATTGTTGCTCATTTATACTGTTCATACAGAATCGCATGCTTTTATTATGACATCGGCACCCTATAACCAGAAATTTGGGATTCGTTTAATCGAGTGCGTCCATTACTGCACTTGGCTCAGTTTTGTGTCCACAGTCTCATTCATCAATTCGCCCCCTCCCAGTCAAAATGGCGTTGTCAATAGCAGGCAATTACCGTAATTTTCAGACTATAGGCCCCTACTTTTTTCCCTCATTTTGAATCCTGCGGCTTATAGTCCAGTGCAGCTTATTTGTCGATTTATTGGGTTAATAAGTAACACTTTATTTGAAAGCGGCGTCATAAGACTCCCATAAAACCGTCATAATTATGACATGACACTATCATGGGCATTAACTCATTCACTCCCAGCCATTTTCACCGGCGCAATCCCCTTCGCTTCCGGCTGTTTTCCTGGATTTTGACTGATTTTGCAAGGCCCACAGAAAATTCTGTTCTATTGCTATATAAATATGGAACCCACTAAAAGAAAGATTAGACTCTCGTTTTTCAGCAGGAAAAAAAAGTTAGTTCATATCTTTTTCCATTCTTTAGTAATCAGCATTAAAAAATAGCTTAGTTTAAGCAATTTTTCAATTTCTAATGAAAAAACTGAGAAATTGAGCGTTTTGTAAAAGCATACATTTCAAACATAACTGACTTTATCACATCTATTTTTTTGCTTTTGTGACATCCCAAACATCTGAATGTTTTCCTTCTACAAAATAACAAACAACAAGACAAATAGAGCTTTTGATAGCAAAGTAACAATTTATTTACACATAACTAAACTATTGAACTGAGAGATGACGCTGTTGTGGCCGCGACAGCCGGGGTAAACGTTTCCCGTATCGCCGCCTGTCTCATCAAGATGGATTTTTTTTTAGTCTTTCTTTTGTGGTGACCCCTGCCTCGTGGCAGAGTTCGCCTGAGGAACTTATGTGGGACAGGTTGTGTTCCTTGGGGGGAACTGGTTTGGCCGTGCGCGTTTCCGGCTGAGTCACGAGACACTGGAGCGTCATGGGGGACGCGAGCGGCCGAGCACGGCGGCGCGGGCTCTGCTCGGCGAGCAGCACAGACTCAACGGCATCGTCCGCTGCACTGGTGGTCTCGGTTGTCCAGCGCCTGGCATCCTGGACATCCTCCTGGTCATCGCACTTGGTCGTTTGTCGCCTGGCATCCCGGACGTCCTCCTGGTCGTACTGCTCGGACTTCCCGCACTTAACATCCTGGACGTCCTCCTGGTCGTCCATTCGGTCGTCTTCCACCGGCAGCCTGGCCGTTCGTTCCGTTGAACCGGATTGCGGGTCTTACCAAATGCGCTACTGCCCTCCAGTGGCCAGTTTTATTGCTCTAAAATGCATTTTCAGCATTGTGCTTTGGAGCAAAGTTGCATCAGACCTAGAGATATCTCTTGTGGGGGAAAAAAAAAAAAAAAACGTAAAAGACGTATAATAGATTTTTGGGACACAGACAAAAATAGAACGTATTTATACGTTTTTGGGAGCAAATGAGTTTTAAAAAAAGAAAAGCGTGTTGACTAGTTAGGAAATCCATCAACACTTAATGCTGTCAGCAATGGCACAACATGGTTGAGGAATGTATCGATCTCAGGAAGAAAATAATTTCTTTACACAGAAAGGTTGAGGCCTAACAGAAGATCAGTAAAGCTTTTTAGTCAAAACACTGGAGCACAAGGTGCAGTATTTTTTTGGGGTGTGCACAATTCTATAAGAGATGGAAATACAATCATCTCTGTTGAATATCCAAGTCGTCCACTAGGGCTGGGCGATATGGCCTTAAGTACGTAACATGATAAATTGAGCAGATTTACCTCGATAACGATAAATGACGATAAATTCGCCCAAGCGGACTGTTATATAATTTGAAAATTTGAATCAATGCATGGAATACAAATTAACTGTTTCTCGTTAAATTTATTTACCAGCTTTCAATTTAACAATTGCACATGCAATCTAAACATTAAGTATTAAAAAAAAATCTTGTAAACAATAAGAATTCTAGTGTGAACATTTATAACAGCTTGTATGACTTGAAAAATGTACAACATTATAAAAATCAATATGACGACTGTGCAAACATGTCATTCGAACACAAATGACTTGCAGCTTTAACAGTACACTTCAGACAACTTATTTGTAATGGCTGCTGTGACATAATTATTCAACACAAGTGTTTACGTCAAGGTTTCAGTTTTTTTTTTCCCCCTGAACATTTTTTAATACATGCACCCACCACACAGACACAACGAGATTAAAGCTGTATTGCTCTGATGCCAATGAAACATTTAAGATTTTATGATGGCAGAATAAAGCAAACACATACAGAAAAGTAGCTGTGGCCATTAAACTGTCATATTATATACGTATAGGAGTCACTGTTGGATTATACTTTATGCTGAGTGCTTTATAATCATGAAAGCTTTCAGAGAAATCACACAGAGATACCAAATAATCCAACATAATGATTGCTACATGAAGTCCGTGCCTAGTCCACTCATTAATTTCAGCCGTTTCGACAAGGTTAGAGCCGCTATCGGACTCCATCACGTTCATTTGTAGCCGCTGTTATCCGCTAACGTTAGCCTGTGGCTTGGCTACCAGAAGAAAGCACTGAAAGCATCCTCTCCTGAAATCGTGAGAACCACGGAGGACAGCGGGTGAAAGCCCGTCTGGAACCCGCCAAGAGTTTACTTAATGTCGGGTGAAAGTTTGGCGAAGCTAACTTAAGCCCGACTCCATCCTGTTTACTCGTAGCATTAGCCGCTAGCGTTAGCCTACCGGGCTTCTGTTTGTTTGGTTTCCTGAAAACCACGTGACTCCATACGTAAGCACACTGCTTTCTTCAAGGGGAATGAACATAGCTGAACAACAGAGTCAAAGCGGGATGAAACTATTTTCGATAATTGCTCATTAATGTGATTGATTTTTTTGTTAACTTTATCAATATTTGTTATGTTGGCACATAACGGTTCTATTGATGTCTCACACCCCCTTTGCGTTTTCATATACCTTTAAGGTTGTTGTTATGGTGGAAAATTGAGTGACAACCAAGCGCATGGAGTGATGGTAGAATCTCCTCAGTTACAACACAACACTACATTTCAGAATTCATGATTTGTCGATGAAACCAAGCCACCCAAAACCTGCCACAACCATGCAGACCAATGTAAAGACACTGCCACTACCTTTTTTGTGTACTCCTCATATTTGCGATGTCAGACAGTATTCATCGGTTCCAAAAGGATTGATTTTAGTCTCATTGCTCCAGAGAATAGTCCCATTAGTGTTGTTCTTTGTCAGCATGGGTCCTTGCAAATTCCAGTCTAGCTTTTTGGTGCATTGGCTTACGGAGGGGTTTCCTACATGGACAACACCCATGCATGCCACTCCTCTGTAGTATGTGCCGTATTGTGTGACGGTAAACAGTCACCCCAGTTTGGCTTTCTAATTCTTGAGCTAACTGCAGAGAACTTGCATGGCAAATTTTTCCACTTCTCTCATCAGGTGACGCACCTGTTCAGGTGTTAATATCAGTGGACGTCGCCGATAGAGTCACTTTCACACACAGCAACAAACGGGAGGTGGTGAGCACTGCCGCGCCACGTCCCTTCTGGCTGCAGTTTTGACACATGAAAAATAGCGAATACCGTTCTACGGTTTGACGGAAAATTTTTGTGGTTTTGAAACCGCGACCTTTTCACACCACAGTAAACCATGAAACCGGTCACCGGCACATGTCTAGCTCCGTTTAGCATCGCTTAGCTCCGCTTAGCTGATCGTTAGCTTCACTTAGCTCTCCCACGTTTTTCACGCCACTAAGCTCGCTATTTTTACAGCTCACTTGCTACTTTGCACGTCGGCTATCGTTTATTTCGAACACATGAGCGAACGTGCTCTCCATGAGAGCCAAAGTGCAGTGAGCGAGGGAGAAGTTGAGAACAGGCCGCTAATGCCTCTGAACTTTCTTCTTCACGCCGAACATAAAATACATGACAGCACACTCTGTGGCGAAACAATGCAGTACAGTTCCAATCAGTCATGCAATAACACTCAATAGATGGTTAACAGCATTTGCTAACGGGAAAAAAAAAATCTATGAGGACACCACAAGCAATGACGAAGAATGTTTTTTTACAGAGTGTAAAGCTTTTGGAAGCGGTTTAGCGAACGTACCTCTGACAAACATTTCAAAATAAAAGCACGTCCTGTTCGTCATATAAATAACGATTTCTGGAGTTAATCCCACCTACCTCAGAATTAATATTAATATGTAGAGTAAATACTACAAAATACAGATTCTACACTCTTTATGACAAATATGATTGGCAATGAATAATTATTATACTACTATTATGTATAGTAGTATACTATAATAATAATGCTAGATAGATAATGCAAAGTCAGAGTTCTGAATCTGTTTACTTTCCATTCTTTTGCACTAGTAAATGCTATCAGCATTTAACCTCATTGTTTATTTGTGATTAATTATTGTTATGTACATGATTATTTGTAAAATGTAATTGTTCCAAAATGGTTTTGTGAATTAATAAGCGTCAACAAAAATTTCATTGCTAAATTAGTAAAAAGAAGGGAGGAAAAAAAAAAAAAAAAAAACATAATTAGTAGAGATGTCCCGATCGATCGGGTCCGATCATGTCATTTTCAAAGTATCGGAATCGGCATAAAAATATCGGCCATGCCTTTTTTTAATATATATATATATTTTTTAATTATATCGTTTTCTAATTGTATTTAATGTTACAGCCATAATATGTTACACTCATCCAGAGTCTTTAGTTTAGGCTTAAAGAGCATATGACACCAGAAAAAAAGTCTTAAATGGCATTATTATGTGAATTAGAACCATATTTTGAGACGATTCGACTATATACAACAATTTAGCAAAGCGCAGATGACGAGAAATTAGTCTTTTAATCTGCCGGTTAGCCACGCCTACCATTATAGGGCTTTAGCGTCCCCAACAGGTGGATGACGTCAGCGGTAGACTGGGCTCATCGGTTTTACTATTCAGCCCATTGAGGGGGAATTGTTCAGAACGAGGAAAACGCGACGAAGAGAGCCGCAAAATGTCATTGTTTCAGTCTCTCTACTCCCAATATTTTTACAGGATATTCTTTTTATCCAAGTATTTTTCCCCAATAGCTATATAAATGGCTTGAGAAGGACCAGTCAGCCCGTCGAGGGGGAACTATTCACAATGAGGAAAACGCGACGAAGAGAGCGGCAAAATGTCATTGTTTCTGTCTCTTTACTTCAATATTTTTACAGGATATTCTTTTTACCCAAGTACTTTCCCCAATTGCTAAATAAATGGCATGGTCATGACAAATAACAATCTTGTGCAAAATGGAATATAAAATAATAAAAATCCATTTATTCAAGACGACATGGCAAAATTACTCCATAATGGTCAAAACTGTCGACTTCACCTTTACTGTCACACCTCCCGAACGATATTTTATGACACCTAAATCGGACATATGTAATTTCCCTTCCCCGGCTTCGGAGAATGTAAACAGACCAGAAGGAGTGACAGCTAGCCGACATGCTAACCCGAACCGAGGGATGTTTCAAAGTCTTCGAAGTGGAAAATCACACATAACTAGCCTGGATTATTTGACATGACGACCCGGTTGTCGAGTTTCTTTGTGGATCGGCAAACCGCCCGGCGGAAAGCAATTTACAGTTCGTTCCCTGGAGGAGGGTGGCTGAAGTTGTTGTGCAGCTAACGTGCTAACTGCTAATGAGCATGAGGATAGCTTTTTACATGCCTATCAATGATCAAACGTAAGTAGTCCTTTATTTAAATGAATTTTATAGTGTTTACTTTGTAATCACTGTATTCGTATTTGACATAATACAAAACAAGATGTTTACTCACTTCCTTGTAAGTCCAATGGTCCCACAGTAAATATCCACGGTGAATGGGAACCTTTTGAAACTCCAAAAAGGCGCATATGCCTCTCCCGCATACAGAATGATTTTTCTGCAGCCGTTTGGCTGGCGTGATGCAAAAAATAAAAGTATTAATCCGCAAAATCAGCTGAATCCTTCGTCCTCATACACAACAGTACACTGTATAGTGAAGAGAACGTCGTCTACCGTACACGTCACAGCGCCCTCCTCCTCAATGCAAGACCGGAGCCGGAAGTCACTCATTTTCATGGCGCGGGATTCAAAAAACTAAATAAATATAGCGATCGCTTCCACACACATTCAAGCGGTCCATATCATTCAGGGGCATAAAATACCGCGTGTATTATGAAATAAACATGCTTTTTCGTGTCACAGGCACTTTAAGGTAGGGTTATCAAATTTATCCCGATAACGGTGGTAATTTTTTTTTTTTTTTAAATGTATCATGTTAAAATATTTAACAAGATTAACGCATGCGCTGCACGACCCACTCACGCATTGTCATGCTCAATCTGTAATGGCGCAGTTTTACCTGTATAGAGAGAGATAAAAGGCAGCGTAAAATGAGTAGAGTGAATTTTGGCTTTTTTTAATTGGCTAAAGCCTTACAATCCCTCTCCCTACGATCAAATATATCATGGGAAGCAATGTGGGGAAGCAAAGTCGCAAATGATCTTTTCCTTAACACCTTGTTATTCTCCAACGCAGAAAAGATATATCAATTGGTAGCACTACCCACAGTCATGGTTCCACTTCCCATCATGCATTTGGGCATGGCTCCAGTATCATTTACTGAAAGCTCAACAAATACACTAGATGGCAATATTTAGTCACAATATACAAAGTCACAAGTCTTTCTATCCATGGATCCCTCTCACAGAAAGAATGTTAATAATGTAAATGCCATATTGAGGATTTATTGTCATAATAAACAAATACAGTACTTATGTACTGTATGTTGAATGTATATATTCGTCCGAGTTTTATTCATTTTTTTTCTTAATGCATTGCCGAAATGTATATGATCGGGAAAAATTATCGGGAATGATTGGAATTGAATCGGGAGCAAAAAAAAGCAATCGGATCGGGAAATATCGGGATCGGCAGATACTCAAACTAAAACGATCGGGATCAGATGCGGAGCAAAAAAACATGATCGGAACAACCCTAATTATTAGATTAGTTGACTAATCGTAAAACTAGTCGGCTGATTAATCAGGAGAAAATTTTCCGTTTTGGACAGCCCTAGTGTACCGGAACATATTTCCTCCATACCCTTCTCACCTTTTTAACCCCTGACCCAAGAAGAGGGCCCCTGGATATGTTCGCCTTAGGCCCCAAAATTGCCAAGTCCGCCACTGTGTACAAGAGCTCTCGGGTACAGACGCGGAGCCACGCACAAATGGCCTCTCCGCATGTGGACAAAAGAGAAATGCAGGGTATGCCTCTATTTATGGGTTTACATCATAGAAACATAACTGAAACTAAGGCTACGTTCATACTACAGATAAGAAACCACAGTCCTCCCTTGTATTCATTCAGGGCATGTTGAAAAACAGGAACATAACAGTCCATATTTGGGCATAGCTACAATGTTCTCATGCAAGCATAACAAAAGCATACAAAATATGATGTATCAAAATTGTGTTTTAAGCATGAATAAAATTCTCTCACAAGAAGTAATCAGAGAATTTCCGGTAATTTCATGTAATTTTAAGGAAAATTCTTTGTAAAATTATCGCAAAGGTAAATATGAAAGTGTGTAATACTAACAGTTTGCTAATTGTGCTGTGTTTTTGGGGCCAAGGTTTGTTAAATTGACACATAAGAAACCTCGAAATGCGGGCTTCACCATGAATTTTGTTTTTATGTATGATGGATAGATTTATCGAACAATATGGCCCAGTGTTGCTCGAGTGAAAAAAGTGAAAGTTATTTGGCATTTTTTATGCAAACTTTTGGAGTTTCTAATTAATTTTCCACACAAAATGGTGGCAAACAGAGATCAAACCCATCTAAGAACACTCCCAGACACATAACGTGGAGGAAATAAGTATTCGAACACTCTGCAATTTTGCAAGTTCTCCCACTTAGAAATGATGGATGGGTTTGAAATATTCATGGTAGGTGCTTGTCCACTGTGAGAGACAATCTTAAAAACAAAATCCCGAAATCAAAGAGTATGATTTTTTTTTTTTTTAAACAATTTATATGTTATACTGCTGCAAATAAGTGTTTGAACACCTGAGAAAATTAGTGTTAATATTTGGTACAGTAGTCTTTGATTACAATTACAGACTGCAGCAGGGATTTTGCACCACTGCTCCACACAGATCTTCTCTAGATCTGCTGCCACCTGCTGTAAGCACTGTTGTTGTCCAACATGCCTCCTAGTATGCAGTGCAGTGCTACAGATGTAAATAACAATCAAAATTCATGGTCTGTGCTAATTATTTCTTCAGTTACTGTTTCAGATGTTTCATGAATTGCCAGTCATGGTATTTGGTAACACTTTATTTGACAGTGGTCCCATAAGGCTGTCATAAGACCATCTTATGTATGACATGACACTGCCATGAGTATTAATGAATGCTTATGACACTGCCATGAGCATTAATGAATGCTTATGACAGATATCATTTTGTGTCATCCGGCAAATTATCTCAATTGTGAATTGATGTAAAGATCCGAGCTGGACATTAATGGAGTTAGTGACTTGATTTGTCCGATGACACTTATAATAGGTGGGGTTTGACTTTTGGGGCAGAGGGGGCACAACATGTTGGTTACCCCGAAACACATTGTCAGCAATAAAATTAACTTACTAGAATATTTATAATAATAAGTTGACAGTGAGGGTTTTTTGTTTCACATCATTCTTGAGGGGAATTCTAAATCAGGCTGCTAAGGCAATACTTTTCGCCAAGATTGTCATCCTTTTAATATGGTACGCCCGCAGGTGTCGTGCCAATGTAGTTACCCCAGTCAAAAATTGTATTCCCTAGGCGGAGCCATTTGGAGGTAGATTTGTGTCTTTATTATTATTATTAAAAAAAAAAAAAAAAAAAAAAGTCGCTTCAGTCAAAATACTTATTTTCAACCAAAAAACAAACAAAAAAGTCGGTTCAATCAAAACAAAAAGAAAGAGTTTGAATGCAAAAATAGATTTAAAACTCAAAAAAATGCATGCGAAAGCTATTTTTCTTTGATTTTTTTTTGATTGAAGCAACTTTTTCGATTGAAGTAATGTTGATTTGTGTTTGGGGCACAGTTTGGCGAGGACATTTTTGTCATTATTCAGTCATAAAATAAGTTGCTTAAAAAAAACAAAATTTTTTTCAACAAAAAAAATCATTTCAGTCAAAAAAAAATTTTGAGTGCGAAAAAATATTTGCGATTGAAAAATATGCGTTTGCACACTTAATTTTTCACCGAAAAGGTTTTCAATCCTTTTTGTGTTTGGGCCATATTATGAGTAGGACATACGTGTCTACATTATTTAATCCCCAAAAAAAAAGTTGATTCAATCAAAAATATATATTTTTTTTCAATCAAAGAAAAAAAAATGTTTTGAAAAAATGTATGTAGATATACAGTATATTTTTTGGGGGGGGGGGGGGGCTGATGCAAAGCAAATGACCGTCTAAGTTGCTAGTCACATGATGTGTTCGTAAAATAATTTTGACCCATTATAAAAATATATTTTTTTGTTCATTTCATTCATTTTTGTTGCTGTTTTATTGCTTTACAAATTTTACATATTTATATAGGAAAGTCAATACATGCAATGACACTTTTCGGCCACCGGGGGGGCCTGCCTCCCCTTAAAATCCGTTTATGGGCATAAGCATTCATAATGCCCATGATAGTGTCATGTCATGATTATGACGGTCTTATTGCAGTCTTATGATGCCGCTGTCAAATAAAGTGTATCTATTAACACAAATAAATCAACAAATAAGCCGCACTGGACTATAAGCTGCAGGATTCAGAGTGGTGAAAAAGTAGCGGCTTTTGGTCCAAAAATTACGGTACTTTATTAAGCAAGTTAATTCAAGTTTATGTACTTCATATCAGTAACTGGATAAAATAAGTAAGGATTTATGGTATAGGCTAGATATAGTTACAAGTATAATAATAGTTATAGGTATATGGTAAACATTTGCGGTAGTTTATTTCATGTTCATGTCTGTAGTGTCATGCTTTTTATTTCTTTATATAAATCAATTAGCGAGTATTGCACATGTCGATGCTACAACACGTCATGTTGATGAAAGCGTTCATCTTCAGCATCTGGCAGTCACTCATGGCCATGCACTTCTGGTAGTGGCCATCTGCAGGAAAGAAATGAACAAGTAGATTAGATTAAAATGTAGAGCATCCCATTCACCATGACTGTCCAAACAGGTCTCACATGGTTCCCGGCGGAACTGGGCGGTGGCGCAGCCATCTTTCGCAGGTGGACACGTCTCCACGGTGAGTTCGCAATCCCCGCCAGCCACTGTTGGCGTGCAGCGATGGCAGTTTAGAGCTTCACCTGAAAAAAAAGAAAAATGTTTAAAAAAAATCTTGCCTCAACAATAATTAGGCAACTTAACTAGAAAGTTAAAAACATTTAGACCCCAAGTAGATTTTAAATGCCACTGAAGTTTAAGGTGACGGGCTATTGAGGTTGAGTAACTTCTGTGTTTTAGTTAGTTTTTAGTAGTTTTGGTCTGTTACATGTCAGAAAACGAGCAAAAAATGTTTTGTTTTTCTTGAAGTTAAAAAAATGTTTTTTTCCCAAAAAATCTTAAACAACAATTATCAGTTTTCTTTTATGGAAGACAACAGGAATTTAATAATATTTCCTGTTGATATGTTGATGTTTCCGAGGATTTAGGACTCAAACTGTCATGGCCTGAGTCCCTCCTGCAGCATGGCCTAATTGCCTTCAATTATCCCCACCTGTCCTCAATTCACCTACTCACAGCCCAGCCAATAGCACTGCCTCATTCAACAATCAACCTGTGTATTTAAAGCCTTGCTTCTCAGTTCCACTCTGTCAGACCGTCTGCGAAGCCTGCCTGTTACCTGCCTGCCTAGCTCTCTGAATCTGACTCTCGTTGCCGAATCCGAACCTGCCCGACTGCCGCCTTCTCTCCTGCCCTGGTAACTTGACCTGCCTTTTGGTTTTGGAAACCTGACTTCTGCCTAGCCCTTGTCTGTACTGCTGCCATCTTTTCACCTGCCCTGCTGGTCTTGTCAATAAATTGTTGTAAACGGGACGCATTTGTGGTCCTCATCTGTCGGGTCCGTCACAGTACGGTCTGACCAGCAAGGACCCAGTGCACGACATTCGCTACATGGACAACAGCAACCCAAACACCCTGACTGCCATGCAGCGTCTGGAACATGCGGAGGGGGAGTTGAGTCGGATGGCGGGGGACATCTCATCGCTGATTCAGCTTGGTCATCAACGGCAACACCACATCCAACAACAACAAGAAATGCTGAACCAGGTCCTACAGCTGCTCACCAGCCTAGCCTCGCCTCCTATCTCAGCTCCCGATACGTCCGCCATGCCAGCCTCACCTGTACCTGTTCCTTCTGCCCAGGTCCTTCAGCACCCCACTGCCCCCGAACCGCAGATTGGAAACCCAGAACGCTTTGATGGTGATCAGACCCAGGTACGTGCCTTTCTGACCAGCTGCCGGCTCCAATTTTCTTTACAACCGAGGACCTTCGCCACTGAGGGGGCCAAAGTGGCTTACGCCATCACACACCTGAAGGGCCGTGCTCGGCTTTGGGGAACTGCAGAGTTTTATCGGCAAACCCCAGCCTGCGCTTCCTTTAATGCCTTTGCTGAAGAGATGTTAAAGGTACTCGACATGGGCGCATCAACGACTGAGGTGAGTGGGTGCCTGATGTCCATCCGTCAGGGGAATCGTACCGTGGCAGACTTTTCCATTGACTTTCGCACCCTGGCAAGGCGGAGTACATGGAAAATGGCCGCTCTGGTAGATGCTTTCTTTAACAGCCTGGCGGACTATCTGAAGGACGGACTAGTTCCGCATGACCAGCCAAAGACATTAGACGAGGCCATCGACCTTGCTGTTCGGGTGGATCGTCGAATTCAGACCCGCCGACAGGAGAAGGGAGGCTCCACCCTGTCACCTGTCTGTACTCAAAGAGAGTCTGCCGGCCGGTCACGCTTTTCAGCCACTCCCCACAGCCAGATCGACCCGCCAGAGCCCATGGAGGTAGGCCATGCCTCCCTATCTGCCGCCGAGCGCCAGCATCGCATCTCGTCCAACCTCCGTCTGTATTGTGGTGGCGATGGTCATCGTGTTGTCACCTGTCCAGCAAAAGCCAGAGCTCATCGGATAAAGGAGGCATCCGATTGAGCTCAATGACCACCCAAGCCTCCAACCACCGTAAGCCCCTTTTCCAAGTTTGTCTGCTCCTCTCTGGAACCACCCACACCTTGGCTGCTCTGGTGGATTCTGGTGCAGAGGCAAACATCATGGACATCGAGCTGGCCCGTCAGTTGGGGTTGGAAAGCCAACGCCTGCCCTATCCTGTCCCAGCTCGGGCTCTGGATGGCCATCTCCTTGGCACGGTCACGAACGCCACTAACCCCATCTCAATGGTATTGTCGGGCAACCACCATGAGACGGTTCGTTTTCACCTGCTCCATACCCCAGGCCAACCACTTATTCTGGGCTACCCATGGCTCCGCCAGCATAACCCTCACCTCGACTGGACGACCGGAACAGTCCAAGAGTGGGGGGGCAGACTGCCACCGGACCTGCTTGCGCTCTGCCATACTGCCCTCCAACTCAGTTCCTTCTGATTCTGCTCCTGACCTCGCTAATGTGCCAGAGTGCTACCATGGACTTCGAGAGGTGTTCAAAAAAAGCCAAGGCCTCTTCTTTGCCGCCACATCGTCCCTATGATTGTGCCATTGACCTCCTCCCAGGGACTGCAGCACCCAAGGGCAGTCTTTATTCTCTGTCCGCCCCTGAAAGAAAAGCCATGGATGTCTACATCAGTAACTCCCTGGCAGCTGGCATTATTCGTCCATCATCGTCCCCTGCCGGTGCCGGGTTCTTCTTTACGGGCAAGAAAGATGGGTCTCTCCGCCCATGCATCGACTATCGGGGCTTAAATGACATCACCATCAAGAACCGCTACCCTCTTCCTCTGCCTTTGAGTTGCTCCTGGAGGCCACCATCTTCACCACACTGGATTTCAGGAACGCTTACCACCTCGTGCGGATAAGGGAGGGAGATGAATGGAAGACTGCTTTTAACACTCCGAATGGCCACTATGAGTACCTGGTCATGCCGTTCGGACTGACCAACGCCCCGGCAGTGTTCCAGGCTCTTGTCAATGATGTCTTGCGGGACATGTTAAACAAATACGTCTTTGTTTACCTGGACGACATCTTGATTTTCTCCCGAACCCTGTCGGACCACACCCACCATGTCCAGTCAGTCCTCAGTGTGTGCTCTCTCAACGGGCAGCAGAGGATAGAGGTTAGATTTTTGTGCCCGAACCCGACCCGACCCGACATTCGGGTCGGGTCGGGCCCACATTTTAAGCATTCACGCTCGGGTCAGGTCGGGTCGGGCCGCCATGCCGGACTTATAAATTATTTTAAAAAATAATAAATTAAAAAAATAAATAAATAAAATGGAGAGCAGGCTCTCTCTCTGTATTGCGCTTTTGCTTGTGCGTGTGCACGAACGCCGTGGCGCTGGCCGCTTTTTGTTCTTGTCCTCCCGCTGTACCGTTTGCGCACGGCCGAGGCGCCGCTCTCATTTTCATTTCCTTGTCAGAGAGGCGCGTCCATGTGAGAACAATATCCCACACACTCAGAAATATGTTTAACAAACTTTCCCAGCGTTATTTCGTTGTGTGAATGCTTTGATAATTCTCAAAAAAATATGTAGATTATTTAAACATTAAGAAAACTTGAGTTTTTTTCTGCCAACTCGAAGAAATGAAAATAAATTGCTGCTGATGCGTTTTTTCCGCGTCACTCAAAAAAAACAAAAACAAAAAAAATCGGGTTTTTCGGGCTCGGGCCTGCAAATCTAGTTAAGTGATCGTGCTCGGGCCGGGTCAGGCCTCAATATCAGCAGGCCGTGTCGGGTCGGGCTGGATTTTTTAGGCCCGAACTAGGCTCTAGCAGAGGATGGCAAACTCCACCCTTGTGGGTTCTTCTCACGCAGACTGACACCATCTGAGGTGAACTACGACATAGGCAATCGTGAGCTGCTGGCTGTCAAGCTTGCTCTGGAGGAATGGCGCCACTGGCTGGAGGGGTCAACTGTTCCATTTCTGGTCTGGACTGATCACAAGAATCTAGAGTACATCCGCTCCGCCAAACGACTGAACCCCAGACAGTCCCGCTGGGGTCTTTTCTTCACCCGGTTCAATTTCACATTGTCTTACCGTCCTGGATTCCCGCAACACCAAGCCTGATGCCTTCTCCCGTCAGTTTCAAAAGGACAACACACCCACAAACGAACCAGCTCCCATTCTGCGTGGCCCCTGCGTGGTCGCTGTCCTAACCTGGGATGTCGAACAGCAAGTGCTGGAGGCTCTTCGCAACCAGCCTGGGCCCAGTGCATGCCCTGCAGACCGCCTCTTCGTACCAGAAAATCTGAGATCACAAATCCTACAGTGGGGACACAACTCCCGCCTCGCTTGCCATCCTGGATCCACACGCACCTGCAATCTGCTTTCCCAATGTTTCTGGTAGCCGTCCCTGAGAGGGGATGTACGAGAATTCATCCGCGCCTGTCCCACCTGTAACCGAAAGAAATCATCCAACCAGCCCCCTGCCGGCCTACTCCAGCCTCTGCCTGTACCCTCCCGGCCTTGGTCCCATGTGTCACTGGATTTTGTCACGGGGCTGCCTCCATCTGACGGCATGACGGTCATCCTCACCATTGTAGACCGTTTCAGCAAGATTTTTGATTTTGTTGTTTTGTTCCTTTCCCAAAGCTACCATCTGCAAAGGAGTCCTGCTGGACGGATTGTTGACAGTACCCTCATCTCCGACTTCCATCGTCAGAATCCTGACCAGCCCTCCATACGGCGGGGTCGCCCTGGGAGCACCCGTCAGGTTACCCATCCGGCACCTGACCTGGACTCCGACCGGTCGGAGGAGTTTTGACCCTCCGCCGTCTCCCCATCCGCCCGCCCTGGGTGGTGGTTCCATTGGGGGACTTCTGGGGCCGTCCCTTGGGGGGTTCTGTCATGGCCTGAGTCCCTCCTGCAGCATGGCCTAATTGCCTTCAATTATCCCCACCTGTCCTCAATTCACCTACTCACAGCCCAGCCAATAGCACTGCCTCATTCAACAATCAACCTGTGTATTTAAAGCCTTGCTTCTCAGTTCCACTCTGTCAGACCGTCTGCGAAGCCTGCCTGTTACCTGCCTGCCTACCTCTCTGAATCTGACTCTCATTGCCGAATCCGAACCTGCCCGACTGCCGCCTTCTCTCCTGCCCTGGTAACTTGACCTGCCTTTTGGTTTTGGAAACCTGACTTCTGCCCAGCCCTTGTCTGTACTGCTGCCATCTTTTCACCTGCCCTGCTGGTCTTGTCAATAAATTGTTGTGAACGTGACGCATTTGTGGTCCTCATCTGTCGGGTCCGTGACCCAAACATGTCTTTAAACAATAAATTTGAAAAACAAATGTTGATTAACTATTGCACTTCTACTGTTATAACTGTACTCATTATAGCGTTTGTGTGAGTGAGTTGCTGTCACAATTCCCTCCCACACAACCACTTATGAAATTCGTCCAAAACAAACATGCCCTTTCGACGTTCCACATCCAATATTGGGGCTTTAAAAAAAATTGATCAAGAAGCAAAAGTGCATTGATGTTTACTCAGTGGTAAATGAGTGACTTGCTCACCTGCAGCAAGCAGCAGTGTAACGCTTAAAGCCAACAGTAACAACTTCATTGCGGTGCTGTGACACAACGAGCAGATATTGTTATACATTTCTGCAAACAGGAGGCTCCTTTAGAATCATGATCTCACAGGAAATTCTTGATTTTGAAATTCTAGTCCTCGTTTAGAAATGTAGACAACAAAAAATGCAAGTTCAGTGTGTGTGCATGTAATAATTAGGGTTGTAAACAAGGGCGTAGGTTTGCATAGGGACGGTAGGGACATAACACTACAAAATTTTCAGGATGCTCAAATTGTCCCCACAAACTTTTAAGCAAACTTGTATGCATTATATAATGGGTTCAGTTATATAGGTAATTTAGATTGTATTCCCATATGTTGCAAGAAAGGCATTGGCCCTACCATTATTAAGTAAATTATTTTCATTGTTAAAATTTACATTTACCCCTGTTCCCTTGCTGAAAGCGCCAGTCCATTTTTTCCCCCCTCAAACAAACATTTGATTGGCTGATGACTTCACCCGCCCCCAACACACATGCACGCTTGCACTTGCACAGCCCCTAAGTCAACAACATGCCGCCTCCTCCGCCCTCTTCGAAGAGGAGGGAAATTAAAAGGTTTTTTCAGCCAGCAGCAGCCACTGTAAGTAATTTTAAAAGACGCCAGTGTTGTGGAGGTGGGAAACACACCACTATTTTAGCTACTGAAAGTCTGACCTGCATCAGAGTTAGCATAACATTAAACTGTGTGAACTTACTAACCTGCAAAAAGTAGGAAGCTGCTTTGAAAGAAGTGTCCTTTTGTTTGTGTTTTCGGTAACACTTTATAATAACTATCCGTTTTACTAGTTAATCAATCATTAGTAAACTGTTGATAAATGTTTTATTGGTGATTTGTGAAGTATTTGTTAAGTTTGTTAAGCATTTACAGGGTGTTCTTAACCCGAAACACAGTTTGTGTAGAAATGTTGAAGTTTTTGTGTGTAACGTTTGGCAGTTCTATCTTTTCAGGTTTAGAAATGCCATTCACTTCAAAATAAAAGGCATTTTGATAAGGCATTTTGCAGGCAGCACTCATGTTGCACATTTATGAAAATCTGCCATAGAACCAACAAATGGTTGTACTAGGGTTGTTCCCATCATGTTTTTTTGCTCCCGATCCGATCCCAATCGTTTTAGTTTATCTGCCGATCCCGATATTTCCCGATTTTTTTTGCTCCCGATTCGATTCCAATCATCCCCGATAATTTTTCCCAATCATATACATTTTGGCAATACATTAAGAAAAAAATGAATAAAACTCGGACGAATATATACATTCAACATACAGTACATAGGTACTGTATTTGTTTATTATGACAATAAATCCTCAAACTGGCATTTACATTATTAACATTCTTTCTGTGAGAGGGATCCACGGATAGATAGACTTGTGACTTTGTATATTGTGACTAAATATTGCCATCTAGTGTATTTGTTGAGCTTTCAGTAAATGATACTGAAGGCCATGCCCAAATGCATGATGGGAAGTGGACCCATGACTGTGTGTAGTGCTACCAATTGATATATCTTCTCTGCGTTGGGAAATAACATAAGGTGTTAATATAAAGATCAAGTGCTACGTTGCTTCCCCACATTGCGTCCCATGATATTTCTAATTGAAGGGAGAGGGATTGTAAGGCTTTAGCCAATTAAAATAAGGCTCCAAAGGCTGCCAAAATTCACTCTACTCATTTTACGCTGCCTTTTAGCTCTCTATATAGGCAAAACGGCGCCATTACAGATGGAGCGTGACAATGCGTGAGTGGGTCGTGCAGCGCATGCATTAACTGCGTTAAATATTCTAACGTGATACATTTTTTAAAAAATTAATTACCGCCGTTATTGGAATAAATTTGATAACCCTACCTTAAGCCTAAACTGAAGACTCTGGATAAGTGTAACATATTATGTCTGTAACGTTAAATACAATTAGAAAACGATTTAATTAAAATATCAATATATATTTAAAAAAGGCATGGCCGATATTTTTTTGCTGATTCTGATACTTTGAAAATGACGTGATCGGACCCGATCGATATCTCTAATTTGTACTTTTCTTTGTATATTTAACCAATAAAACTTATGACCTTCAACATAAAGTGTATATAGTTTTATTAAGATCCATCAACTAGCCTGGGCATTTAGAATGGGGTCAACCATATTGGAACACCAAGTAAATGCTTAACAAACTGTTAACAAATACTTCACAAATCAACAATAAATCATTTATCAACAGTTTACTAATGATCTATTAACTAGTAAAACGGATAGTTATTATAAAGTGTTACCGTGTTTTCTACTGTTAACGTTAATTAAACTATGAGAAATTTAGCGAGCACTGCTGCAATACTTTGTTATGTACCCTTTGTTGGCAATAACTGAGGCCAAACGTTTTCTGCAACTCTTCACAAGCTTTTCACACACTGTTGCTGGTATTTTAGCCCATTCCTCCATGCAGATCTCCTCTAGAGCAGTGATGTTTTGGGGCTGTCGTTGGGCAACACGGACTTTCAACTCCCCCCACAGATTTTCTATGGGGTTGAGATCTGGAGACTGGCTAGGCCACTCCAGGACCTTGAAATGCTTCTTACGAAGCCACTCCTTTGTTGCCCTGGCTGTGTGTTTGGGATCATTGTCATGCTGAAAGACCCAGCCACGTCTCATCTTCAATGCCCTTGCTGATGGAAGGAGATTTTCACTCAAAATCTCTCGATAAATGGCCCAATTCATTCTTTCCTTTACACAGATCAGTCGTCCTGGTCCCTTTGCAGAAAAACAGCCCCAAAGCATGATGTTTCCACCCCCATGCTTAACAGTGGGTATGGTGTTCTTCGGATGCAATTCAGTATTCTTTCTCCTCCAAACACGAGAACCTGTGTTTCTACCGAAAAGTTCTATTTTGATTTCATCTGACCATAACACATTCTCTCAATCCTCTTCTGGATCATCCAAATGCTCTCTAGCGAACCGCAGACGGGCCTGGACGTGTACTTTCTTTAGCAGGGGGACATGTCTGGCAGTGCAGGATTTAAGTATCTGGCGGTGCATTGTGTTACTGCCTTTGTTACTGTGGTCCCAGCTCTCTGTAGGTCATTCACTAGGTCCCCCCGTTTGGTTCTAGGATTTTTGCTCACCGTTCTTGTTATCATTTTGACGCCACGGGGTGAGATCTTGCATGAAGCCCCAGATCCAGGGAGATTATCACTGGTCTTGTATGTCTTCCATTTTCTAATAATTTCTCCCACAGTTGATTTCTTTACACCAAGCCTTTTACCTATTGCAGATTCAGTCTTCCCAGCCTGGTGCAGGTCTACAATTTTGTCTCTGGTGTCCTTCGACAGCTGTTTGTTTTTGGCCATAGTGAAGTTTGGAGTGTGACTGACTGAGGTTGTGGACAGGTGTTTTTTATGCCAATAATGAGTTAAAACAGGTGCCATTAATACAGGTAACAAGTGGAGCCTCGTTAGACCTAATTAGAGGAAGTTACACCTCTTTGACAGCCAGAATCTTGCTTGTTTGTTGGTGACCAAATACTTATTTTCCACTTTAATTTGGAAATAAATTCTTTAAAAATCAAACTGTGATTTTCGTTTGTTTTTTGTTTTTTTTTCACATTCTGTCTCTCATGGTTGAGGTTTACCCATGTTGACAATTACAGGCCTCTCTAATCTTTTCAAGTAGGAAAACCTGCACAATTGGTGGTTGACTAAATACTTATTTGCCCCGCTGCAGGTAATTTAGATTGTCTTCCTATATGTTGTAAGGATAGAATTGATCCTACCATTATTAAATCAATTACAGTACTTTCAGTATCTTCACTTACACTAACCCCTTTTCACTTGTTGAATGTGCCAGTCCATTTTTCCCCTGAAACGCACGTTTGATTGGCTGATGACTTTAACCCCCCCCCCCCCCACACACACACACACACCCATTCATAGCCCGACAGAAATACAACATGCCACCTCCCCCGCCCCCTTCAAAGACGAAGGGATATTAGAAGTTTTTTTTTTCCCGCCAGCAGCAGCCACTGTAAGTAATGTAAAAAGACGTCAATGTTGTGGAGGTGGGGAACACTCCACTAATTTTGTTACGGCTGCAGTGCTTCAAGTCGAATTTACTCACTGAGATTTCTTGAAATAAGAAAAACAGCTCGCTGAAAATACGCTTAACAGACTTATTTTAAGCAAAAAGTTTGTATATTTAATAGGGCTGTCAAAATTATCGCGTTAACGGGCGGTAATTAATTTTTTTAAATGAATCACGTTGAAGTATTTGACGCAATTAACGCACATGCCCCGCTCAAAAACTAAAATGACAGCACAGTGAAATGTGTACTTGTTGTGTTTTTTCGCCCTCTGCTGGCGCTTGGGTGCAACTGATTTTATAGGCTTCAGCACCCATGAGCATTGTGTAAGTAATTACTGGCATCAACAATGGTGGGCTACTAGTTTATTTTTTGATTGAAAATTTTTCAAATTTTATTAAAACGAAACCATTAAGATGGGTTTTAATATAAAATTTCTATAACTTGTACTAACATTTATCTTTTAAGAACTACAAGTCTTTCTATCCATGGATCGCTTTAACAGAATGTTAATGTTAATGCCATCTTGTTGATTTTTTATAATAAACAAATACAATACTTATGTACCGTATGTTGAATGTATATATCCATCTTCTCATCTTTCCATTCCAACAATAATTTACAGAAAAATATGGCACATTTTATAGATGGTTTGAATTGCGATTAATTAATTTTTAAGCTGTAATTAACTCGATTAAAATTTTTAATCGTTTGACACCCCTAATATTTAATCTTAAAAACTTGTTTGTCAGAAATGTTCTTAATTCAAGAATATTGTTGAAAACATTATTTGAATGATTTTTTTTTTTCTTGATCTCGGTGAAAGATTACCAACTTTTAGATGTATGGGCTCAATACGAACAAATACTAATATTTATTTAAAGTAAATGGAAGAATCTGACGCATTAATCTGTTAACTGGCCTTTAACACTCAAAAAAATATGGAGAAAATTATTTGACTAGATTAAAAAATTTTTAAATCAGATTAAGACGTAATAGATCTGCATTGTTAGTATAGGTCAATCAAAATTTATTTTACAATAATCATTTAGCCTATCAATTAATTAGTTGCATATGAGTGAGAAATGTAGCCCTGAACCCCATTCACCAAATATGTTTGGTCTTATTAATGTCCCGTCCCCAGCAAAAAGTGTACATGCAGGTTATGCTGTTATATCGTCCCTACCAATATTAAGACCAAAACTACGCCCTTGTGCACAATATACAATACTCAGCATCTTTTAACCTTTGTTTAACAATGAATATTAGAACCAAGGTTTTTGACTGAACTATAACATAACCTGCAAAAAAGCGAGTTAAAACAAAGTATTTAGTGTGAAAAATCAACAACTCTAGTATCTTTAAAGTATACAGTACATACCTTGCGGACTCGTGGGTCTAAGCCAGTAAAAGCAATGACCTCACCGCCTCTTTTTATAGCCGCACATATTTACTTGTCCCTCCGGTTTCGTCCGTCCACGCCTGCGTGTACTGCAACATGGTCCGGGTCAATACTAGCGTATCGCCTTATGCAAGATGCGGTCGCCCTTTTGTGCTGCTGTATTTCAGCAAACATACGTCTGTCAAACACTCCCTATGATATACAGTATTTTGCGCATTTCGATTAAGAAAGGACACACAAATGTTGATCAAAGGCTAGCCAGGTTTCAAGTCTAACACTTATTGAAGTACTGTAGCTTGTAAGACTACTGAATTATTGCTAATCTGTTTGCAACCACTAGCAAAAAGTATGGAATCACCAGTCTCGGACGAGCACTCACTCAGACATTTTGTCATGTAGAACAAACTCAGATAAAAAGCTTGAAAAAATAATGAGTTAGTTCAAAAGTGCAACTCTTTAGCATTCAGAAACACTAAAAGAAATTATTAAAACATTGTGGTGGTCAGTAAATGTTACTTTTATAGAGCAAATGCAGGGAAATATATATGGAATCACTCCTTTCTGAGGAAAAAAAATATGAAATCATTAGAAACAAACAAAGAAATAACAATCAAAACACATCTCTAGTATTTAGTAGAACCACTTCTGGCTTTTATGCAGTCTCTGAGGCAAAGACTTGATGAGTATTCTTCATCAATTTGGTGCCAACTTTCTTTGATTGCAGTTGCCAGATCATCCTTGCAGGTCGGAGCCTTGCTGTGGACCATTTTTTTTCAATTTCCACCACAGGTTTTCAATAGGGTTGAGATCTGGGCTATTTGCAGGCCATGACATTGACTGAATGAGTCTTTCTCCAAGGACAATTTAACAGTTTTAGCTCTGTGGCATGATGCATTGTCATCTTGGAAAATGATAAACATATTTTCCAATTGAAGGGATAAGAAAGCTGTCGAAAATTTCAATGTAAACGTCTGCATTTATTGAAGAATTAACCACAGGCATCTCCCCAGTGGCTTTGCCTGACATGCAGCCCCATATCATCAAGGAATGAGGGAATTTTGATGTTTTCTTCAAGCAGTCATCTTTGTAAATCTCACTGGAACAGCACCAAACAAAAGTTCTAGCATCATCACCTTGTCCAATGCAGATTCTTGACTCTTGACACCTTGTCCAATGCAGATTGCTGACTCTTGACAAGGTGACAAGCTTTCTATCTGAGTTTGTTCTACATGATAAAATGTCTGAGTGAATGTTCGTTCGAGACTAGTGATTCTGCAGTATACTTTTTGCTCGGGGTTGTAGTTGTTTCCTTCTCTAGCTCTATTTATCAATTAAGTCAAGTCGACGTTGAAGGTGTAACAAAACTTTCTGTACCTTAAACATTTTGAAGGGACCAAAAGTAATTTGACAAACTAACATATTTAACTCATTCACTCTCAGCCATTTTCACCGATGCAACCCCCTTCGCAAGGCCCACAGAAAATTCTGTTCTTTTGCTATATAAACATGGAACCCACCAAAAGAAAGATTAGAATCTATTGTTTCAGCAGGAAAAAAGTTAGTTCATATCTTTTTCCATCCTTTAGGAATCAGCATTAGAAAATAGCTTAGTTTTTGCAATTTTCCAATTTCTGATGAAAAAACAGAGAAATTGAGCTTTTTCAAAAAGTATACATTTCAAACATAACTTTGACTTTAACACAGCTATTTATGCTTTTGTAACATCCCTATCATCTGAATAATTTTTTCCTTCTACAAAATAACATAAACAACAAGACAAATAGTTTTTGAGAGCAAAGTAACGATTTATTTACACATAACTAAACTATCGAACTGAGAGATGACACTGTTACGGCCGCGACAGCCGGGGTAAACTTTTCCCTCATCGCCGCCCGTCTCATCAAGATGGATTTTTTTTGTCTTTCTTTAGTGGTGACCACTGCCTCATGGCGGAGTTCACCTGGGGAACTTGCGTTCCTGTGGGGGAACTGGTTTGGCTGTGCGGGTTTCCGGCTGAGTCGCGAGACACTGAAAGGTGCGGGGGACGCGAGCGGCCGAGCACGGCGGTGCGGGCTCTGCTTGGCGAGCAGCATGGACTCAACGGCATCGTCCGCTGCACTGGTGGTCCCAGTTGTTCTGCTCAGTCGTCCAGCGCCTGGCATCCCGGGCGTCTTCCCGATTGTTCTGCTCGGTTGTCCGCCGCCTGGCATCCTAGATGTCCATTCGGCCGTCTTCCACTGGCGCCCCGACCATGCGGCCCGGCCATTCGTTCCGTTGAATCGGGTTGTGGGTCTTACTAAATGCGCTACTGCCCTCCAGTGGCCAGTTTTATTGCTTTGAAATGGATTTTCAGCATTTCGCTTTGGAGCTAAGTTGCATCAGAACCTAGAGATGTTTCTTGTGAAAAAAAAAAACGTATACTGAAACAATTAAAATAAAATGTATTTATACGTTTTTGGGAGCAAATGAGGTAAAAATCAAAATTGTTGTGTTTTGTATTTTGAAACAAAAACAGAATCTTCATAAAAAATGGATCATTAAAACATTACCGGAGAGATAGTGTAAATCACACAGAATCCAAGATGAGCTTCTTGAGTAAATAGCACAAAAATGTCTTAGTCTTAGAAACTTTGTCTTTTTGGTTCCAAGCAAATCTTTTGTCCTAATATCAGCCATTTTCAGGGGTTCCCCAAAGACAACCTGAGATTCTGTCTGATTATCTCAATTTTAAGTGAGCACAGCATGGTAGATTTTGACAATAATAATAAATCAGCCCGACAATGTTAACACCCAAACAAAGGCGCTCCAGCTGGCAGAAATGTGTAGCTCCAATAAGTCAGCTTCTGAAAATAAAAACACCCCTCTAGCTCTATTGTGAGCCAAAGTCCCATCTCAGCAGTGACACAATGTAAGAAAAAGTGTCCACGTGGCAAAATGACTAAACCTGCTATTGTTGTGCTTTTCTATATATCCCCGTAGCCAGGCAAGTGGCGGGGGTTTGGAACAGCTAGAACCGTGCAAAATGTCTCAGAGCTCAGGAAAGGTGAGTAACTAAACAGGAGTAGACCACTTAATTAGTTCAGAAAATTAGACAAAAAGATCAGAATAAAGCACTCTTTGTAAGCGCAGTCATTCCTTCCAATGGTAGATCGTGCTGTACGAAGGCAAGAGTTTCACAGGCCGCAAGTTGGAGGTCTGCAGCAGCTGCGACAACTTTCAGGAGCGCGGTCTTGTCAACCGTGTCAACTCCGTACGTGTGGAGAGCGGTGCCTTCGTGTGCTTCGACCACCCAGACTTTAAAGGCCAGCAGTACGTCCTGGAACGCGGCGAGTACCCTGAATTCCAACGCTGGAGTGCCTACAATGATCACATGGGCTCCTGTAGGCCAATCAGAATGGTAGGTGAGAAAATATTTGGTGGGCTAATAAAGACTAAGGTAAGCATGCTTGTGTGTTTGAACCTTATATGCACTCATTAAAATGCATGTGACAGCATTAAAAAAATCTTTAATAGCATTATTATGTGAATTGGATGATGACGTCGGCAGGGTCAGGATTTCATCTGATTTCGAATTCAGCCCATTGAGGGGGAAGATTCAGAAAATATGACAGAGTGGAGCAAAATGTCATGACTGTTTCAATCTCTCTACTCCAATATTTTTACAGGATATTGTTTCTAAGTATTTATCCCCAATTGCTAAATAAATGGTAACGTCATGACAAATAACAGTCTTGTGCTAAATGGAATAGAAAAATAAAAACGCATTTATTCAGTACGACAGGGCAAAATTACTGCATCACGGTCCAAACTGCCAACTTCTTCCTCTCCCGAACAGTATTTTATGCCGCTGGAGTTAGTCTGGCTTTTGTTATCTCTCTGCCTCGGCTTCGGAGAAAAGAGTGTAAAAAAAACAGGAGGCGTGACAGCTAGCCGAGATGCTAACCCGAACCGAGCAGCTTTTCCAAGTCTCATTCTCGCCTTTCGAAAACAAAAAATCACACAAAACTACCCGACTCATGTCACACACGGCGGTGGGGTTGATTGTCTTCACCGATCGGCCAGCTTCCGGCGGTGAGCAAGTTACTTTCTGTTAGTTTCTTTCTGCTGCGGCAGTGCTTGTCGCCGGGAATGAACGAAGAAAATAGCCCATTCTCGGTGGACAAACCGGCCGTCATCGGAGTGGGGGGCTTCTCGTGGCCAAGCCGAGGAAAGAACGGCAGGCACGCGAATAGAACCGAGGGGGTGGAAGTGACTATGGTGTGTGACAACCCGCCGGTCGTTGGCCGAATGGCCTTCTCGATGGACAAGGAGCATGGTCACCCACAAAATGCAAGCGACCTCCTTAAGTGCCATGATCCCAGTATTTGACATAATATTGAACACGTAGCTTACTCACTTCCTCGTCAGTCCAATGGTCCCACAGTTGTCATACTTGTTTTGTCCATTATCAGCAGTTGGGTTCTTTTTGAAACCCAAAAAGGCTAACACGCCTCTCCCTGGTGCAGCAACAAAAGCCTGCAGCACTTAAAAATAAGCAAAATAATCCACAAAATCCGACGAATCTGCAGTCGTTCTGCATACTGTAGTATTGACTGTATAACGAAGATGATTAGCTCGCTGACGTCACATTCGCATTCCTTGTCAATCCAGGAAGTCACTCATTTACATGCGTGGGAATAAAAAAAATGAATAAATACTATATCGATCGCTTCCACACACATCCAAGCGGTCCATTTCATTCAGGAGCATAAAATACCGCGTGAAATATGAAATAAACATGCTTTTTGCTGTCATAGGCTCTTTAAACTCACTGGCTGCCATTGACGGCGCTTGCCGTCCAATCCATTTTGCCCTGAAGAGGCTGGAAGCGAACGACAAATGCCGACCCAGTCAGTCAAACTGTAGTAGGTGTCTTGTCCAGTAAGAATTAATTGGACGTCCATCGTTGTCAATGAGTTAAATATTATGAAATTATAAATTAAACTACTGTGGAGTGTTATCAGAGATGGGGGGCATAACAACAGTGTGTTTCTGTTTTCATTGATTTTGTTTTGTATTTACCACAGAACTGATCTCACAAGGGGCAAAATTTGTCTTTCAGTCTGCTAAGTGGCCGTTAAGTTTAATTTCCTTAAAAAGCGTTGTATGCATTCCTGCCAGGTTTCCCTGTCCTTTTTTTGCTCTGTTTGGCATGCACACGATTTCTTCTTTTGTTTAAATCAGTAAGGTTGAGCAGTTGAATGTCATTTTAAATTTCATTATGTCATTACTGTCACTGTTTTAACTAATAACTTATCGTACGTTAAGACCACAATGTCTCACTGATTGACTTTACCTCTCTTTAGATGTCTATTGTTTAATGTCACGTCACCTACACCTAAATAACAAATCCATTATGATAAAAAGTATAAGGAAGAAAGAAAATATATTTGTGTTAAATTGTAGAGCATAAACATAAAAACTACAATAAAAAGTATTTAACCTAAAAAAAAAAAACTACCTTAGCACACTTAAAAAAAAAATATATATATATATATATACAGTGGGGAGAACAAGTATTTGATACACTGCCAATGGGTTTTCCCATTGACTGTGTATCAAATACTTGTTCTCCCCACTGTATATATATATATATATATATATATATTAGGGGTGTCAAACGATTAAATTTTTTAATCAAGTTAATTACAGCTTAAAAATTAATCGCAATTAATCGCAATTCAAACCATCTCTAAAGTATGCCATATTTTTGTGTAAATTATTGTCTGAATGGAAAGATAAGACACAAGACGGATATATACATACAACATACTGTACATAAGTGCTGTATTTGTTTATTATAACAATAAATCCACAAATGGCATTATTGACATTCTTTCTGTTTAAGTGATCCATGGATAGTAAGACCTGTAGTTCATAAAAGACAAATGTTATAGTTACAAGTTATAGTAATTTTATATTAAACCCCCTCTTCATATTTTCGTTTTAATAAAATTTGTACAATTTTCAATCAAAAGTAGAGTTAATATAATAAGAAGAAGAATTAAAATAACAATAATAAGAATTGAGTGACCAAACTCTGAGTAATGCCAATTTACTTTGCATTGTTGTGAGAATAGGGCCTCATTACTACAGACTGAAGTGCTTTTCTTTTTGTGAACATTTTTTTTTTTTTTTTTGAGAAATAGCAATATTATTTTTGTTGTGCTTTCACTAAATGATACTTCTGTTTGTTGTGAAGGAGTTGCAGAAGCGTATGCCAATAAACGGAGCAGCCCAAAGAACGCCTGTGTCCACTCGCCTTCATAAAAGGCATATCTTACCCAAAATACAACAAGAGACACATAATTGCCACTAAAAGAAAGCAAACTTATCGAAATATGTGTGGAGCACAAAGCATCAGCATAAACGTCTCAAAACTACTAATTCTCCCACTATTAGAAGGAACAACATTAGTATGGAACGGCGCTGCGCTGCCCCCAAGCGGCCAGTGGCATTCTCTTCACTCTTAATGTCCATAAACGGCCTCATTGAAATTGAAATCTGAGGCAATTGCGAGAGCGGCTCATTCAGTGCACGCGTTAATTGCGTCAATTATTTTAACGTGATTAATAAAAAATAATAATTAACGCCCGTTAACACGATAATTTTGACAGCCCTAATTTATATATATATATATATGGCAGAAAACAGACAAGACTGAAAAAGCAGTTTCTGCTCTTGCACTCCTCTTAAAAAGAAACTGCTGTATTTTAAGCTAAAACAACTGTTGTTTGATCGAACAATATGTCTATATGCTGCTATAGCAGATTCATGGCACATTAAGCCCCCGAACTATTTTAATTTGTCCGTTTTACCCTGAAAACCCCCATTTACAGACATCGCGCAATCGCTTTTGTTTCAACCCAGCCATAAAACAAAGGTAATTAATTTTATTTATTATTCAAAATGTGTGTCGTTTATTGCTTAGAATCATTCATTGATGTCTCATATTTCGTTAAAAAAAAAAAAATGACTTTAAAAAATTATTCACTCACATATTTTAAACTTTTAAACAAATTATGTCACAATGAAAAAAAAATGGCGTCTGTAAAAAAGTCACGGATATCTACCACATAACTATCGCTTAATTGTATTTTTTTTGTTACTGTCGCATTTTCTCCGAAATGATAGATGATAAATAATTGATCCAAACAAAAAAACGTTGAAAAAAACGTTTAAAAGGGTAAATATATGAAAAAGAAAATCTCGACCATTCCTTGATGTCTGCGATTTCTGCATCGCGACCCTTGTTATATTCCCATGTTTCAGCCATAAAATCCCACAAAAAAATCCAGTTGTGGCCGTTCACAGCTGTGTCTTGACACTCAGTGATACATGCTACATGGAGTTTTTTGATCGAAACAAAGTAGGTACGCGATATATATGTATATATATCTCGTTAGAATCATGGCGTCTGTAATTCTGTTTTCGTGTGCTCTCACCTCCAGATAGGGTTTCGCTGTTTAAAAAAAATAAAAAATAAAAAAAATAAAAAAAAGTTATATTATATCTAATTGCTGGTGATAGATAATTGATGTACTTCCCCTCCCCAGCATGGTGAGCACTACAGGCTGGAGTTGTTTGAAGGAGACAATTTCAGCGGCCAGCAGGTAGAACTGAATGAAGACTGTCCCTTGCTGCAATCCAAAGGCCTTACAAAGAGCTGCATCAAGTCCCTCAAGGTCTACGGAGATGGAGCGTACGTATAAAGTGTCCGTTTTACAACTACAATGTGAAATTCATTGGATGGACGTGACTCCGCCATCTAAGGTGACAAGGTGCCTTAGGTGAAAGTGTAGTTGCTAGCCAATACTTATATTTTTTGAATATTCTATATTTTGTTAGTATTGTATTTGCACAACTTAAATTGCGTACAGTTTAAAGCCAAAACACTATTCGAAATTTCGAATGCTAATATTTCTTAATGAAAATGAATAGCAAAATATCCTTCCTGCACTTTTTGCATTTCATATAGTAGCACAAGTACATTCATATCATTTTCATGAAGAAATAGCCATAGAATTCTCAACACTATTTACCTCTTGGGCTTCAAGACCACTTGATAGCGCTTGAACAAATGAACCATCATGCTTCATTGCTTCAAGAAGCTTCATTTGGCCATCAGTGCTCAATGTCATTTCTCACTTCCCATGGACGAGAAAGAAAACCTCTGCTGCCACCTACTGTCAACACTGTTGTCATACAACATGCCTCCCAGCATGCAACACGGCAATGTAAATTAATATTCAAAGTTCATGTTCTGTGGTAATTATTTCTCCAGTTAGTGTTCCAGTTGATTCATTAATTGCTAGCTTTGCTATTTAGTTTTTTTGTTACGTGATATTTTTTGTTTGACTCTGAAACCGTGAATTTGAATGACCTATGATTTTATCAAATCCCATTGTCATTGTTCATTTAGAGTTCAGCTTACATACTGTAAGTGCAAACTGTTCCTCCCTGCCCTGTGAGTCCCACGAAATAGCAAGTTGGAAACCGCAAATATTTTGTATTTGTAGCCTATAGAAATGTACTCGATATGTTGGAATACTCTCAGGAAGCGTAGCATGAGTATTTCTTCAACATAAAGCAATTTGGCGCCCTCTCCACTAGACAACGCCTTAGGCAACTGCCTACCTCGCCTATGCCCGTATGTGGGCACCTATGCCCCTGTGCCCTGGATGGAAGCAGGATTTGCTGAACTGAAAACATGTGTTCAGGTCATACATTGTAGCCTTAAAAAATCAGCTAAACTCGATCTTCATTTGCAGCTGGGTGTTGTACGAGGAGCCCAACTACCGTGGTCGCATGTACGTGGTGGAACGAGGAAATTATGGCGGCCACACTGAGTGGCAGGCAGACAATCCCAAGATCCAGTCTGTTCGTAGGGTTGCCAACTACTTCTAAGATGGCGCTCAGAATCCCTTCACGAAAGTTTGGCAGGAAAGCAGTAAAGGCTGAAGACATGTACGACAACTTGCCGCTTCACTTTTGTACCGCCTTATTCAAAGCCACAAATAAAGTCAATTTATCTTATGACTCATATCATATTTATAAATTGGGGAGTGTTTTGAAAGCAAAACCAAATATTTTGCAATAACTCATTGACTGCTATTAATGGCCATAGACATCAAATCCATTTTAAATATAGGTGAGGCAGGGAGAAAATGCCCTTTTAACGACCAAATGTGATGTAATTTCATAAAATGCCAAATAGGATCACAATTAAAATAGTTAAACATTGTCCAACAAATAAAGCATGAAAAAATAATTTATATGTTGTATATTTGACAAAATAATCGCGTTTCCGAAGTTCGAGCCTGATAGGGGACGAACCCTGTCCAACAAATAAAGCATGAAAAAATAATTTATATGTTGTATATTTGACAAAATAATCGCGTTTCCGAAGTTCGAGCCTGAAAGGGGACGAACCCGGAAGTGACACGTCACACCGAGAACAGCGATGACAGCGCTCCATACGGCCGCCATACAAAGCCCTTCAAACAATGATTCAAACAGCGATATAAGCGACAGATCGAGCGCAGGTGAGGAGATCCAAGTTTTTGAAGAGTTGGAGGAAGAGGAGGAGGTTGGAATTTTATGTTGGACCATACATGTATTTGCCAGACGCTAATCAGGATGCAAACAATGTGCCCAGACTATCTGACATGGAATGGAGACAAAACCCATCGAGATTACAAGATTGGTAAGATATAGGCTGTTTTTTTTTTTTATGATTTGAGGCATGTCACGTAAATAAACCACCTACTATTGCCTGGGATAAAAGTTTTGACAAATCCCTGATCATGTTGTGGAATGAGCGGTGGAGGCTAGCAACGTTAGCTTTTGTTTGCATGGCATGTTTCAGCGAATACTTCCACCTTCGGACCCTCTGACGGGGGCGGAGGGTGTTCACTGAGGCATGTCAGGTGGATAAACCACCTACTATTGTCTGGGATAAAAGAAAAGTTTTGACGAATTTATAAGTGTAGGCAGGGGCGCTGCCAGGGATTTTGGGCCCCAAGAAAAGATATCACTTTGGGCTCCACCACCAGTGCCGGGACACACATATACATTTAGAATATCAATACGTAATTTCCTGCATTCTGGTGAATCTTTACAACCTAATTTGTGCATTTTCTGCATTAATTTAAGATGAAAATATACAGTATTTATGTAAGCATACAGCTTATAGAGCAATAATGAATAGACTGATATCATCTATAAGAAATGTACTGAAGGCCATCTTTTACAATCTAAATGTATGTTTATTAGAAATATTCTCAAAGAAAATACCATAATGGATGACTTAGAATAAATGTTTTGTTTTAACTATACTACAGTATACAGTGCAGTATACAGTATACAACTGCTTTAGTATGATGAGATCGCTAAGGGTTTGCCTGCTGTACTGATTAAATGTAAGCTAAAAGTGGAGCAAACACTAGCTAGCAAACAGTTACAGTATTTCATTATGGAGTAGGCTTAGCCTCATCTGGAAACTCGCGATCTCCACTATAGGCTACAGCTCCGAAGCGAGGTCCCTTGTTAACAAACTAAATTCAAATGATGACAAAGTAAATTCAATAAATTGTTGACAAACTGGATTCAAGCCAATTTAAAAAAAGAAAATTTCCACACCAACTTTCAACATCTGTAGGATACCAAAAAATGCTTTCATGATTTGGAATTCATGTTTTCCAATAGGTGAATGTCGCTCATTGAGGCCGGGAAAATCCCATATTTCTTACGGAGTGAGCTGGGACCTTGTTTCAGAGCTAAAATAACAGATTAATTTTCAGCACTACACTGACACAAGACACCAACCTTCCTTTGTGAAGTACTTTGTCACATCCTGTCCATCTCTTGTTTTGCTTTCTTTTCTTTCCTCTTTTGAAAGCCCGGTTTTTGTTTTGAAAACATTTCTGCTGTTAATGCGTGCCGTTGCTCACGGTCTGATCGAAGGAAGGGCGGACCAAACCATTTAATGAAAATACGGGGGGTGGGGTGGGGGGTAATGGCTGGCAATACATATGCTCTCTGGGTGTTTCCTTTTTGCCAGAAACAAAAAAAGAAAAAGAAACCCTTCGTTTTATTCCTATTAAAATTATAATGATTAATATTTTAATTTGCAAACGATTACCTAATGTTCTCATTTTCTTTGTGGGCCCCCATCAGGGCATGGGCCCTTAGAATCAGTCTCACTTTTCACCTCTATATGGCGCCCCTGAGTGTAGGCAAAATGAACTCAATACAACTATGATCGGGGATTGCCACGAGTTTGCTTCTGCTGTTTATTCCACAACACGATCGGGATTTTGCCTCGAGTTACCTTTCGGCTAGCGTCGCTACCTTCTGCTGTTCATTCCACAACAGTTGGCAGCTCTGCTTTGACAAAGTCATCAGTCATCAATCCATCATCTATCCTGATCAAAAGCAGGCCAGTTGAGGAAGCAGGCATCTTCGAAATGTTTGTAGCAGAGAACACTACTCGATGATGGCGTGAAATTCATCCGTTTCGTGCGAACGAAAGATGTCCATTTACGTGCCCTGCTATCTTTTGGCCACTCATACAACTTTTCTTTAAATTGAAAACAATACATTGCCACACACCGCCGTGGCATCTTACCGAGAAGCAATGCAACAATACTGTTCTATGGCGGGCTTCCCTCGCAGTTCTCGGTGTGACGTCATTTCCGAAGATTGTCGAAGAAAAGCATTTTCGTTGTCAAGGGCGTTGCTATGGGTTAAACAAAGAATCTGGAAGGGTTGTGTTAAAAAATAACGAAAATATGCTTAGTTATAATTGTTTAGCCACTGATATTATTCAAAAACATGGTTGGCCAACCTTACTTCACATTTGGTCTTTGTTTGTTCTGTTTATGATTAAAGGTACATCATGTTTAAAATGTATCATATTTCTCCCGAAAAGGAAACTGGACGAATCCTCGTACGTGTATATGAACGGATAAACACTATAATCCTACTAAAAAAACATGATGAAGAGAAAAAAATTCAAAAGGCGACATGAATTCCCTGCTGTCGTGCCCTAGAGTCGACGTTACAAGGCCTCCATAAAACAAAACACTACAAATATTGCTCCATTGCAGTGAGCTTTACCTCCCTCAGGGAGTTGTGCTACCCCCTGGTGGCGTTGATTAATGTTCAGCAAAACATTGAATCACAATTTGAGCAGTTGGAATGGATTTGACGTCTATCGCCGTCAATGGCACTGAGACATGATAGTTCACTGCAAGGGCGCAGGTTTGATCTCAACATTAGTAGGGACGCTATAACAGCATAACCTGCATGCACACTTTTTGCTGGGGCTGGGACATTAATAAGACCAAACAGATTGGGTGAATTACTCAAAAATAGCTGGCTCCTACGTGAAAATGAATAAAAAGTTAAAATTATTTTCATGGGAGAAAGTCATTTTTCAAAATGTTTGCTTCATATATAGGAAATTTACAGTGGTTGTGTTTTTGTGTGGTTTTTATTGGGGGGTGGGCGGGGGCGGATTTGGATTTTAAAATGGATAGGCCGCAAATAAAAATACTTCTAAAAATGACACATTATAATTAATGAATAAATGCATAAAATGCCAGTTGAATTAACGTTGAAGGAATCTGACCTTTTAGCTAGATTGCCGGAATCACGCCAGCTGAACCGCCAGACCCGCGGTGGTGCAGCTCCAGCGACCCGGGCCGGCGAAAATCCGACAAGCCGGCCAAAAAGCCTAACTCCGCGCGTTCACCTTAGTCTTAACCCCTTGTACTAACTCCATTTTGAATGCTGGAAAAAGGCTTTGAAACACAAGTTGACAATTTATTCTGAGTCAACAGCAATCATACAGCACAGAAGGACCCAGGCGAGGATCCAAGGTCACCATATCACAAGTCAACAAAAGGTTCCCAAGAAAAATGGCAACGATTAGTTAAACATTCAGTCTTTTGAAGGCTCTCGCGGCGCGGGCCGTGGGCAGGAAGAAGGGTGTGTTTGGGCGTTGTTCAAGATTATTGTCTGTTTGTGGATTGGACAGGAGGATACGGGAGTTACTGTTGTCAGGGAAACGATGGTTGTGGATTTTGCCACCTCACTGTCAAAGGGGCTCTTGGAGTCTTGTCAGTCGTGTTATCAGTTGGATATCGGGCGTTCTCCGGTGTTCCTTGTGTTGGGACAGGGCGTCCGGCCATTTTTCCGGGAGAACTGATTGCGAGAGTTGGTGGTACAGACGTGGGCTTGTCAGTGTCAATCTTGCTCAGTCAGTTGCATGACTCACATGTTGGGCTTCCGTGATAAGAAGGCGTCATGTATCTTTTATACCCTATATTCTGCTTGTTTTCCTTAAACTATGGTGTAAGTGCTATTTATTTTATATTGGGTGTGTTTGAGTAATACAAACAGTAAATACGAGAAACGATACTATTCCCTGATTGGTTATATTAAGTGTGTTAGAAGAAAGCAAACAGTTAGACGGTGCCTACAAGAAAAGGTACTATCTCCTTAAATGTTAACAGTAGATAACATAGAGGAAGACACCTCTCTAAGCAGCTTTCAACTGAAGGTAGCAAGTTCACACAGTTTAATGTTATGCTAACCCCGATGTATTTCGGACTTTCAGTAGCGTGTTCCCCACTTCCACAACATTGACGTATTTTTAAATTATTTACAGTGGCTGCTGCTGCTGGCCGGGAAAAAAAAAAAAAAACTTATAATACCCTCCTCTTCAAAGGGGGTGGAGGAGGCGGCATGTTGACATGTATTTCTGTCGGGATTGTGTGAATGTGGGGGTTTTAGTCATCGGCCAATCAAAAGTGCGTTTGAGGGGTGAAAAAATTTGACTGGCACATTCAGCAAGTGAAAAGGGGTAAATGTAAGTCGGAACATTATGAAAGTCATTCACTGGGTTAATTCGAGGTTTACAACATATGGGAAGACAATGTAAATTACCTATATAACTGAACTCGTTATATAATGCAAATAAGCTTGCTTAAAAGTTGGCGGGGACAATTTGAGCCTCCTGAAAAGTTGGTACTGTTATGTCCCTATGCAAACCAATGCCCTTAGTTCACTGCCAATTCTCCCATTTCAAATTTATTGAAACGTCTATTGCTACCAATAGCAGAGAATGGTTGATAAGGGTTTTACTTTCATGTCCTGTTTTGGCAAGAAACTGTTGAAATTGATAACAATTTTCATATTTCATATGGTCGAATAGGGAAATGTAGTGGTATAGAATGCTGATGTAATTCTTCTATTTGATCTCCTTAGATCACCCCCATTTCCAGGCTCGATTCTCCTATTGATCGGACTAATTCACGTCCCGCTACATGAGCGATGAAATCATGTTATCTTGGAGGTCAATTTCCCGGGCTGGTGGTTGCGTATTTTTTGCGTAACTCTCCATCATTCGTTCTGACCCTGCCGGCAATAATTTCCCCTCTCAGATCAAACTTTGAACTTTCAATGAGCTCTCCTCGTCTCATTGAGTTACAGGCCATCTCGACCAGGAAGCCCTATTTGTCTTGAGTTACATGCACTAGTTAAAGGGTTATTACCTACTGTACAGATAACCTGATTTTTCCCCATTTGCTGCATGAGTTGCCTCTTTGAGTGTGTGACCCAAGATTCATCAATGACATTGATAATAATGTTATCCTCATGCTATTGATTAAAAATGGCATCTTGCTCTAAAGCATAATTCATCATTACTAATATGATTATAAATCACACATTGCAGAGACTCGAAAGTCGAAAGGATGGGTCTCCCCTAGTGTAGTGCTTTAGGTAAAATGTAATTTATTGTGTTAATAGAAATGGTCAATATTGCATGGTTTTCCAAAGAATCGATTTGTATCGTCATAAGAGTAATTATTTTCACCCCGACTGAAAACAACAGGGTGGGTGGTAACGCGATACTATGTTACATTTACTTGAGTAACTTTTTTAGAAAAATGTACTTCTAAGAGTAGTTTTACTAAGCCATTCTTTATACTTTTACTTGAGTAGATTTGCAAAGAAGAAACGATACTTATACTCCATTACTTTGGGCTGCACTAGTCATTACATTTTTTCACTTTATTCTACATATTAGTTTTTACTTCTTTTTTTTTTTTTTGCCAGAGATGCGGACTACCAGTTTCACCAACGAAACCTCGCAATATTAATCACATGACTACATTAAACCAATCAGACTCAACTTGCAAGTTCCATGATCACGCAGGCCTGTTCAATAACCCTGTGTCTTTAAAAACCAGCAATATGATCCTTTTAGTTTCATGATTGGAAATGTTTTCTCCACTAGAGGGCCCTCGTGCTCTATGGATGAATAATGCTTCATTCCTGCATTTTTTTCTCAATTCAATGATTTTAATACGGTTTTAAAATAGGTTATAGTCTTCTTCAAAGTATAATAATAACAGTTCATATAGATAACTTTGTGCTGAGAAAAAAAAATTACCATTTCTTAGAAAAAAAAAACTCAAACATCGTAAGCAGTTACGCACAGTGTTACACTTACTTGAATATTCTTTTCACCAAATACTTTTTTACTTGTAGTTGAGTACATTTTTTGCTACTCTAACCAACTGTGGTGGTGGTGGGGTCACTATAAATCGGTGGGATTTACTTCTTTCTTCATGGTAATTGATGTTGGTTTGCATATTCAGCGAACCCTCGTTCTTCGCGGTTAATAGGGACCAGTACCCGCCGCGATAAGTGAAAAACCGCAAAGTAGCGCAACACCCCCACCATCCAATTTGTGGGTGTGTGTGTTGAATGTATTTATTCAGATTTACCATCGGAAAGATCGATCTATCTATCTATCTATCTATCTATCTATCTATCTATCTATCTATCTATCTATCTATCTATCTATCTATCTATCTATCTATCTATCTATCTATCTATCTATCTATCTATCTATCTATCTATCTATCTATCTATCTATCTATCTATCTATCTATCTATCTATCTATCTATCTATCTGTATATATATATATATATATATATACACACACATACAGTAGATATGAGTAAACCTCAACCATGAGAGACAGAATGTGGAAAAAACAGAAAATCACATTGTTTGATTTTTAAGGAATTTATTTCCAAATTAGAGTGGAAAATAAGTATTTGGTCACCTACAAACAAGCAAGATTTCTGGCTGTCAAAGAGGTCGAACTTCTTCTAACGAGGCTCCACTCGTTACCTGTATCAATGGCACCTGTTTTAACTCATTATCGGTATAAAAGACACCTGTCCACAACTTCAGTCAGTCACAATCCAAACTCCACTATGGCCAAGACCAAAGAGCTATCGAAAGACAACAGAGACAAAAATGTAGAAAGAAGGTAAAGAAGGTAAGTAATCGTATTTATTGGAAATGTCTGTCATTTTTAGCTTACAATCATTAATTGATGTCTAATATTTAGTAAAAAAAAAAAAAACGACTTAAAAAAATTATTCACTCAAATATTTTAAACAAATTACGTCACAATGAAAAAATTAGCATCTGTAAATTAGTCACTGATATCTATAATGAATTGGGCTTTGTGCACAGTCATTGCAGCCTTAGAGTTAACTAAGACACTATTATAGTGGAAGATTTTGGTAGCAACTTGTTGGTTCCTTTTTTTTTTTCTTCTCGATGTTGACACCTTTTTAAAACGATATCTCGATTCTTGGCAGGAGCATACCGATAACCTTTTGGGATCCAAAGTATCACGATATATCAACATTTCGATATTTTGTCACACCCCTAGTCTTAACCTTCACCGAACCCCTAAAACCGACTCACCGAACCCAGGTTAAGAACATAAGCAGATTTTCAGGGCGGGCCAAGGGGGCCAGCCCCCCCCCCCCCCCCCCCCTTGAACAAAACGTGTTACATGTAATTGACTTCCCTATAGAGTATATGATTTTAAAATTAAAAATTCCCTGTAAAATATTGTCTATAAAAGTTGTAAAGCAATAAAACAAACAACAAAAATGAATTAAATGAACAAAAAGATATTTTTATAATGGGTCAAAATTATTTTTCGAACAGATCATGTGACTAGCACGTTAGACGGTCATTTGCTTTGCTTAGCCAAAACAACCCGAGGACCGAAGAGGCAAGATGAATATACGTGTTTTTTTTTTTTTCAAACCTAAGCTTTCAACAGCAACAACAACTACTGAGCAAGAACCAAGGATTGAAAATGTGGACAATGAAACGCTAGAGACCACCGACAAAATGGTGAGCGGAGTTTCAATTTGCCTAACTAAAGACGCTAATTTTACAACAGAGCCACCATTGGTACCTTGCCAATGTAGTTACCCCCGTCAAAAATTGTATCCCCTGGCCGCGGGAGCGTATACACACACATTAGTTATGAATTATGTCGACTTAAACAATTAATTGAAACCAGAATAGAACCAGTTATATACAGTATTTTGGACATCGACGTTTATTAAACTGGAGAAGCTCCGTACAGGACTTGAATTACGGTAATAACAGTTATAGGTCATCTGACGAGTAAAACTGTGAAACATGGCCTTTTTTACGTTCAGTATGTATGCTATGTTATACGACTGAAAAAAAAAAAATTCATGGATGTGCCATGTTGTAAAACCTTGTGGACAAATACAAGTACATCACCAAAACACGGAAATCAAGCAAATCAGTGCAGCGCAGTGGCTCCGCCCAGGGGATACAATTTTTTACCGGGGTAACTACATTGGCACGACACCGGCGGGCGTACCATATCCAATGGATGACGATCTTGGCGAAAAGTATAGCCTAAGTAGCTTGATTTGGAATTCCCCACAAGAATGATGGGAAACAAAAAACCCTCATTTTCAACTTATTATTATACACATTTTTGTATGTTAATTTTATTGCTGACACTGCATTTCGGGGTCATCAACATGTTGTGGCCCACTGCCCCAAAAGTCAAACTCCGGCTATGGTAAAGAACCACTGGTCTAGGGTTAAAAAAAAAAAAAAAAAAGGCATATTAAAGGGTATTAAAACACTAAGGGGCTGTGAGATATCAATAGAACGGTTATGTGGCAAGATAACGAATATTAATAAAGTTAACAAAAAAATAAATCGTATTCATGAGCAATTATCGAAAATAGATCGAAGATTACGAACATTCCCGAAAGTATTCCGGAAACAGCGGAATGGGGCGGAGACGTCATAACGAGGAAACGAAATGTCGAGGCAGGTGCAATCGTTGTTTATCGACGAGAGAAAGTTGCGTTCGTGTTTTATCAAAAAATCGCTAAAATGGTTCAAACCTGTCATGCTATGTGGTCTACAAATAACCATTTGTCGCAATGTAGTACCTATGAGTTCCTGAACGCGAGAAAAAGAGCTGGACTACGCAGACAATGAGTAAAGTTCGTCCGTGCTAAGAGGGCTAATGTTGCAGACCCAGCCTCCGGCACGGTTTTGTGTGGTGCACATTTTACACCTGAAAGCTATTCGAACAATGGACAAATGAAATCAAGTTTTGCTAAGAAATTGCTGATGAAAGCAGCCACCATACATGCGCAGCCACCTAAATGTCCCGAGATATCAAGAAAGAGGACGACTGGCTCTGATGAGACCACCCCAGGCTAACCAAAGGAGAGGAGCAGCCAAGCTCGAAATGCCCAGAGTGAGTACTCTTTTATAATAAAAACATATCACGCATTGAATATAGGAGTTGACACATGTATAAATTATCGCTCGTAAAATATATAGAACAAATCCTCGAATCCCATTCATATTTGAGTCTGTTGGCAGAGTGAAAACCTATGATAGCACAATAAATGATAATTATTCTATACATTACATTATTTTGCGGTCACGGTTTATCAGCTTCACAAAATGAAATGCAAAACACATCATCCGGTGTTTCCCACACGATGTTGCCGGTGTTTCATCAGTGTGATTGCTCCTCTCAATGATCCTTTCATTAGGCTGCATTGGCTTTCGTTTGGGCTCAAATTGATAACCCAAAACACCAAAGAAAGGTTCATAACTCTCCTCGTCACCATTAGAAGAATGTTCGTTACGTCGGATTCGTCGCTGCAACTAGAAACAAAATTTTCCGCTATCATCGCAGCCATTCAGTACTAAGCCGGTTGTTTCCTTGTAGTGACGTCACGCACACAATATGCTAGATTTCCGGGATCTCGTGGGCGGGTCCTTTTAGCTTGACAATCGATCCAAATTTCTATCATTTTCTTGGTGTTGCGATGTGTGTAATTACACGAAGTGGCATGATATGAATCCAAAAGGCATGCGTTTATGGATAAATGATGGAATATTAGCATTTCCCCAGGTGTTGTCATACCCTTTAATAATTCGACCATGAATGTATTTTCTATTCTATATAGTATTTAATGTTTAAAAGCAGGAATTTAACAAAGCAAATAAATAAATAATCTAAGAAAATTGCGCAATTTTATCCCAGTAATCCAAGGACAACGAGCGAGTGCTTAAAAACCTTAATCCTCGGGGGGCTTCCACGTCCAAATCCCCTTCGGTGGTCGTCAGAAAACACCCTGCCGTCACGCTATAACAATGATAATAAACAAAAGTCATTTAATGTAGGTGTGAAACGAAGGCGTCTTTAGGTGAATATGCAGGAGTGGTGTTGAGGTCACTTCGGCTGTGGCTGCCTGAATTCCCCCCTTTGTGTTTACACATCCGGGTTTTCCCAGCTCGCAGCCCCCGCTCCCCATTTCGAAGCCATTTTGGACACACATCACACAGTAACATGCACGTAAACCCCGGGCGACCTCGCGACGCACGCCAACCGCAAAGCTCTCGACTCTCGCTCACCGCCAGAAAGAACGACAAACATTCGTCTTGTTCTTGCGCCTTCTTTTTTTTCTAAAATCATGCGGGAATAAGCAAGCCAGCCGGCGGCCCGACTAATCTACCCCCTCCGTCTTTTCTTCTCTGTGGTGGTGGTGGTGGTTGGTGGTGTGGCGGCGGCGGTGCATACGAGCCGCGGAAGGCTTTAGCTAGGAGGGGGGCCCTGCGGTCGCTTTGACTACGCCGTGGCTAAGGAGTGGATGTGCGGGACGGAACCAAAACGGCGGACCTCCGTGGTGGAGCTTTTTAAGGACAGAACATGTCTTTCTCATGGCTGACTTGTTCACTTCTGCTGGGAACTTTATGCGCAGGTAAGCGGCCGCGCTGGGCTAGCTTCCAGCATAGATATTGTCGCCTATTCCAGTGGTTATTTAAACTTTCTTCACAATTTTGTAGCGTGTAATCCACCGTCCGCGTGTCTTTTCTCTACTTTTTTTTTTTCGTTTGTCAAATGTTGGGATTGAAAATGTTTATTTTAAAAATGCCCGAAAGTGCGGATTATCACAAAAGGTGCTACGTGCTAAAACTGTTGCGTTCAATGCCTTTTGTGAGCCCAGGGCAGGAATAGAAGCAGCAGCTGCAGCAACATCCCGAAACCTTATATGCTTCAGAACAGTCTTACTCAACAACAACAACACAAAAAGGAAAAACTATTTTGTTTAAAGCACATTTAAAAGCAAATCAATATATTTGAACAGACAATAGATTGACAAAGTGAAATTTCACAAGGGTGCTCAGTTTGTCCTCCCCCACAGCTTTCAATAATGTGACTCCACAACGTGGGCTTGCTCTCTGACCTTCTTTATTATTTTGGAACATACGGCCTCCCCTCAAACCCCCCTCTAACCTCCTCCTCCTCCCGTTTAGAATGACAATAAAATGTCTCCACAGCTGCCCCCCTTAAATATATGCGTCTGCCTCGGTCTGTATGTATGTATGTATGTATAATTCTGTGCCACACAGCCATTTTCCTTCTTATGCTTTATAGATTAATGTTACAGTAAGCCGCTTCCTCCAGAATCCATGTTGTTGTGGGTTAAAGCCTCCCTAAGTGACAGAAGGAAGCAGGGCGGGAGGTAAGGGGGGTGCTGTAGTAAAAGTACTGCATCACGTGACCAACAATATGAGAAAGAGAGAGCATCAATATGTGTGGTTTGGTTAAACTTGATTTCTTTAAACGTAATATTGTGAAATATTATATTCCATTCTATCCAGCTGGACATCTCAATGTGTTTGTAGTTGGGGCCAAATTGGGGGAGGGGCAGTCTCCTATATGAAGGGGGTTTAAAGGGACAGGCACTATTTTTTGTACCTGTTACAACGTGAGTCTACGTGTGATTTTAAATTCTCATTTTAGGTGGGAATAACCGTGGACGTATTTCATGAAACAATTTTTTTCGACTACTGAATTTGATTTTTAAACATCCAATCAAACACATATTTGCGTGTTTTTGATTTGACAGCTCGCAAATAGGCATGTGCCAGTATGATATTCTGAAGGTATGATAACCTTAAGACAAAATATCACGGTATTGCAATTACAGCTCTAAAATGTTTTTTTTTTTCATTAAACATGATTTTTATTTTTCAAACATATTAGGAAATTGGAACATAAGTATACTGTTAAGTTAAAAAAAAATTGAAATAAAATCAAAATAAATGCAGTCCTTTAGGTGAGCCTAAACCCACAGCCACATGTCAACATTATTATGATTAGAACAAAAATATTTGAATTGTTTTCCATAAAAAGCACGTGTGTATGACTCGTATCATGTTTGCATTATACACATACCCTCTTTCTCAACACAGACAGTTGCCAGAGAGAAAAAAAAAACACGTTTTACCACCGCAAGACACACTAAACACGCTGGAGTTAACTCTCGCTCTCTCGGTAACGTTCACGACAGTGTTTATTAGGCAGTGGAATCGAGAACCGGTTCCTATAGAGGACCGGTTCCGTGTGTTTCAATTCCATGGAATCGTTTGGCAGTTTATCTAACGATTCCCTTATCGATTCCAACCAGCACGAATTGCGTCACGTATTTAACGCATGTTACACACAGTCCAATCAGAGCTAGTAAGTCAACGGGATTACTGAAAGAGTGACCACTCACCAAGTATAACCTGAAGAGTCCTCGCCGAGTGATTTTGCATTGATTTTCACAGGCCAGGTCATTATTCATGAGACTACTTAAAGAAATGGTGATTTTTCCCAAAAAGTCTATTAATGGGTCTATCGTATTCCTTGTCGAATACTCTATACGAAAAATATAACATCTATCCATCTAAAATAATCCTAAAAGATTTTATTAGCAATTTGAATACTCCTGTTAGAAAGGTTCATTGGGTATGCGTTTGTTCCCATAGCAACCTGTCACTTTCTGTTATTGTCCTACGTCACACGCGCTGCGTATTCTGGGACCAAGAATAGGCGTAAGGTACGCATTTCGAGCACAGCGCGGCGACCTGTTAATATGTGTACGTCCATGAACGAATGTAAGTATTTCCTCTTCATGTTATAAAGTTCTTTTGATAAGTTTGAGCCGTTATCAGCGCGACCGTTGTCCATCCATATGAGTGTAAAGTGCTTAGTTTTCGCTACTTTTATGGCCAAGATGACCGCACGTGCAGGCAGCGTGCTTCCGGGTTGTGCGGGTCATGTATGTGTGTCTTGACTGCTTTACAGACAATTTTCATTGTTTATTGCATCAGCTTTAATATGATGTAATTTTCTTTCAGAACCACACATATACCAACACATTCCAGTTTTCTTCCACACACATCAACATCTTTCCACGCATGCTTTCAACTGCTCATTGAAGGATTCTCATATTAAGTGCCATTGCCTGTATATAGTTGTGTCTGTTGCCAAGTTGGATTAAAGGTGCCAAAGACCAACTCCACTTTCCGCTCCTTGTTTTCTAACCGACACCCCGAGGCGAATGAACCATAAAACATATTAAACCCAAAACCTCATACAGTCCATTAGTCCAAATTAGAATCGTTAAGAGAATCGATAAAGAATCGATAAACAATATCGATAAATCGGAATCGTAAAAATCGTATCAACTCCCATCTCTAGTGTTTACTAAACTTTAATTTTGTATAAATGCGAAATCATGTTGGAGGTATTGCCTACTCGGAAGCCACCCTTCGCAAATATGTTTTACATGTCGGTTGGCTCTCCTCCTCTAAGCCCTGGCCGTCTGTAACTTTTCTGTAGCCGAACTATTCCCATACTAGGGATTTTGTTTTCTTTGATGGGGGGGTGGGGTTCAGGAGTTTCACCTCCTCTGGTCATCGTGTAGCACAGCTGACTCACCGACACTGAGCAACAACCCGTGGGGGAGGGTGTACCTTACAGCTGCAAGTTAGGGATTTCTCCATGCATTTTTGCGACATAAAAAACAGCTAATAACATAAGAGACAGTATGACGGAAAATTTTTGCGGTTTTGAAACCTTGACGTTTTCATACCACGGTATACCTTGAAACCGGTAATCAGCACATGTCTAATCCCAAATAAAGTTACATCACTGTAACATGCTTAACTAAAGTTTCCCTGAAACAGAACATCATTGTTTAAAATCCAAACTCTCGGATCATGTTAAATGTGCAGAAAAGTCAATTCCACATTATAACCTGGAATTAGATAAAACAACAAGCGATTCACATACCGTGTTTTTACAAGACGAAGCTCCTTGTTGGCGGCATCCAAACCAAAACTGCATCACCAGCACAAAAGCGTTTGTGTTGATGTTATCAATTGAAAATAAAGTGTGTAATCTTCAAAACAGAGTGTTTATGGGGTGACATCATCACTCAAAAATAAAATGTATAACATCTATAAAACTATAGCAGCACTAACAAATAGTACCATTTTGGGTCCATTTCACAGTAGATGGAGATTTAAATTATGTCATCACTAGAAATTGTAAAATGTCTATAAAACTGAAGTTGTACAAATAAAAAGTTTTTACAGAACAAAGCAGCACAAATTAAGCAGAAATGAATTGTACCATTTGATGTCCATTTGAAATAGATGTGGGGCTTTGTGAACTCTGGATGACCTAAAAAAATGTTTTAATATGTGCAAAACAGTAGCTTCACAAACTGATTTTTTTTAATGGTACAAGCTAGCACAAACAGAGCACAAATGAAAAGGACTTTCCCCCCAAATTTTGTGTGAAATGGAACGCCAACTTCATACAGCTGCAACCGAGCCAGTTCTGCGTAAAGGCTGGAAATGGTAGTGCCTGACATTTAAAATACATGTACCTTGGTGTCAATTTCAAAGCAAACAGGCCGGTAGAAGTACTGTATGGGTTGTGTTAAAACTGTACAACCAGGTCTGGACTTCTGCTAAACTCTTGCAATCTTATTGCTAGTGTAACACAGCTGGTTCTTTTCATTGCGTTTTTACTTGCTTTATTGTGGATGCGTGCTGCATTTTTAAGCAGGTTCATATTGTTGCGGTTATTTTTAAAACTTATGATGGTGTGTGTAGTGTTGCACTCGCCTGACTTTGAGGCGGACCGCATAGTGGTGAAGTTACCACTCAGTGATGTGCGCGTGCTGTGAATGGATGTCTGTCTCAACAAGTGCCCTGTGACTGATTTGCGACCAATCCAGACTGTGTAATCTGCATTTTCCCCTGTCAGATGGAACAGGCTCCAACTCCAACATGACTCTGAACTCGATAAGCGATAGAGAAAAGGGATTGATAGAAGAATTCGAGATGTAAAAATGCAAACATTTTCAAGTTTTTAACCTGACAGTTTTGAGTAAATGCTGAAAAATTGTCTCTCAGGTAGGGAAAAGTTGCTCTTCAAAACTGTCATTGTCTTTTTTTGTTGACACATTTTTACGACAATGTGGCAAATAGATGACTACATGACGTACAAAATGGGCACATGGGACAGCATCAGCTGCCGTTCGCGTTTTCTCACATGAAAGCAAAGCCAGTACCAACCCTAATATTGTTCTTGCCCATTTGTATGTGAACAATGGAGAGTTTATTTTATTTTTGTAATGTAAGTGAATAAAATTTTTTTACATTATCGTAGGATGCAAATTGTTTTCAATAATCCCAGTCAAATTATAGATACATTTCCTGAGCAAAAATGATCGGCGCCACCTTGGAAACTGTCTGCTCCGAACTAGGGCTGCAACGATTAATCGATTGACTCGAGTATTTGATTACAAAAAAAAAAGATTTGAATTAAATTTTGCTGCTTCGAGCATTCGTTTAGTTAAAGTGGCGGTGTAATAGTTTGTTTTGAAAGTGTTTGCATTTAGTTGTATTGATTTGGGTGGATACACTGCCCTTTAGTCTGGCTAATTTCACATGGCTGAATCCAAATGCTCCCTGTTAAGACCAACATAAGCCAAGTTTTTGTTTGAGCTAATGTTTGTTTTAAATGCATTTGTAATTTAGTTTATATGTATATTTAATCGTTTTTTTTGGGGGGGGGGGGCATATGTGTTTGAACCATTTGTTAAGAGCATTGTTTAAAAAAAAAAGAAAAAATAAACCATTTTTTAGCACTTAAGATAGCAGACTTTTGCTATGTAAGTTAGCCAATTGTTTTCTTTGTTGTACATAGATCCTCATTTATTTACTTTTTTATACCATTTGAGGCTCAGCTCAGGTATTTAAATTTTTTTATCCGATTACTCGATTATTCGAACTACGTAGTTCATCATTAATCGACTACTAAAATAATCGATAGCTGCAGCCCTACTACGAACCTCCGGTTCAGAAAGAACAACATGAATTGCGGTTGAAGTGCGGTGGAAGTTGAAGGTTGTGTTGACAAAGTTAAAACTGCAAAATCAAGCCAGAGGAACACATGGAATCTCCAAAAATGGATTCAGCATGACTTAGATGAGATTGTATGATTGTTCATATCACTTCGTTGATCATTCTTGGACAAAATTATCACAAACGTTCAGCCTGTGTTGGCGTGAGGTGTGTATTGATACGCTGGCCACTTGAGTGACGAAAATGAGGTCAAATTACAAATTATATTACTTTTGCCGAATGCAGAAGGGCTGACACGGATTTTGTTGTTACGAGGAAATACTACAAGGTATGTATATATAAACAAAAATAGTACGTCATTCTTTTTCATTGCAGATATTGATCGCAATAAAACATTTGAACAACATGATTCCATTTCTTGTTTTATTTTAAAATGATTGGTGCGTGTGCAAAACAGGTCAATAAATCACAATTTATTAAATTATTAGAAAAAATAGGATATGACAGTTTGATTGAGAGCCTCGCCAAACTTTGACCTAACAATACGTAGACCCTCGGCGGCCTACAGACGGGCATTCTCTCGCTGTCCTTGGTTATTCCAGCTCCAATAGCTTATCTTAAAGTTGCTGCAGTTAAAAAGCTCGTAGTTGGATCTTGCAATCTCTCTGACGGTCCGCTGCGAGGCGAGCCACCGTAGAGTAGCTGTAGTAAATAGTATTAAAAAATTACAATCATCATCGTAATAACAATATCAAAGGCAACAAGTCGTTTCATGCGCAAGAGTTTAGCTTTAGTATTTTTTGAGCACTGAACACATGAAAATGCAGGGGATAGGAATAACATACCTTCCATAACACAGCGGCAACATTGCTACAAAAACACCAGGTCTTTGTGGTGGCACGAGCCTAGTTCCACATCTGCCTTCATGAACACGTTGTCCTCCCGTGCTGTGATGATGGCAGATGGATGCGGTACTTCCAAATTTCTCTTTTTAAGGGATTTTTATTTGTAATGTTACTCCAGCTCCTCTGTTGTTTTGGATGGAGAAATTCTAACACGGAAGCAGACATAAGGAAGTAAAGTGGAAGTACTGAAACCTGTCTATGAATGTGGCTCGACCTGTGAAAAACATTTTCACATTTCCAGCACTGTTCAGAAAAAAAACTTTTTGTTTGTTTGTTTATAAAGCTGTTATCGTGTAAACCTATCCTCAATAAAAAGTTTCAGCAAATTTTGACACTGCTGTCTTTTTAAATATGAACTTAGCTGGTTAATTCTACACGAGATGGGTACAAAAATCTGAATACAGGATTTCAAGTTAAGATGATGTTTGAAAACTTTCTTTCTTGCTGCTTGGATGGGCATATTTGAATGGTATCAACCCATGGGTTCTTTTGCTGTTTTGTGATTTAACTTATCTTAACCTGATAACTGACAGTCGAAGCCCAGAGGTAGATGAACACAATACACACAACAGGTATAGTGAGATTTACTTGAGGGGTATAATCCCTTGTACTTTGTTTATCTGTAGAAGCTTCTGGCTTGCTGCATTTTATGTATTATTTCGCGGCTAATTAAATGTCTTAAGAGATCATTTAAGCGCGTCGGATTATTCGGCAGCAACATCCCTGGCACCCAAGGTACTCCCAAATCTGGCAGCGCTCCAGAGCAATAACTCTTTGACGTTCCTGATGCCGTCTGTCCAGCCATCCATCCAGATGCTCTGTCTGATTCATTTACTGTCTGGTCTGGTGTATCACAGGGTACAGTGTGGGCGAGGCAGAAACACGCGAGTGCGTGTTTTATAATGACAATTGGCGCGCTGAGAAGACCAACCAGAGCGGCTTTGAGCGCTGCGATGACAAGGACAAGGACAAAGACAAGCGGCTGCACTGCTACGCCTCCTGGCTCAACTCCTCAGGGACCATCAAGCTGGTAAAGAAAGGATGCTGGCTGGACGATTTCAACTGCTATGATAGGTAAGCCAGTGGCAGTTGTCTGAAAGGCAATAGTGGAAAGTTGGTATCAACGTTAAAGTGGACCACTTGACGCTCGCTTATCTTGAGTCACCATGCTAAGTCAATTTATTATTAAGTCAGTCAATGTGGGGGCCACAGGTTCAGGATCTTTCCTCCAAATTTGGCAACTATTAGCCTTTTCCTCACTGGCATTCAAAGCTGGCTTTTTCCCAGGTCACATTATCAAAGGTATTACAGGTAGTCACCGGGTTACGAACGAGTTCCATTCCTACGCTGGCAACATAACCCGATTTTCCACGTAAATCAGAACTAAACCTTTAAGTACCCCTAAATGCACCTCAAATCTCAAAATAACTATCCAAAAACATGCATTATACGTAGGGATGGGAATCGAAATCCGATTCCAATTCGGAACCGGTTCCTAGTGTTTCGAGGCCTCGACATCACAATGAAAAAGCCTTAACGATCCCTTTAACGAGTCCTGAAGACGCATATTGCGTCGTGACTGTCTTGTTGTCCAAACGCATCAAACTAGCATGGCGCCAAGAACACCCGCTCCAAAGTTTGGCTACACTTCACCAGGAAAGAGGGTGAAAATGAAAGGTTACGATGGTTTAGCACGAAGCACGAGCATTGCAGCCGTAAACAACAATGACAGCACAACGCTCGAAAGTGTGTCTTCACTTCACGAGGAAAAATCACAACAAAACGACTTGCAATCATTGCAAGGTGGAGATAACTGCATCGGGAGGGAAGGTGGAGATAACTGCATCGGGAGGGAATAGACTGCACTGTCCTCACCGAGACAGCTATACAGCTAGCTAAACTCCGAAATGACGATACAGAAGACGTTGGTATAATTTGCTGACTTTATTCAACCATCACTTGAAGAGTGAAACTAAAAATAGAACTGAAACAAATCAATTTCGTCCCCAATAACAAACAGGTTTGCATCAACGTAAATCAGCGATGATTAGCCGCTGATTTAGTAATAACAAAACAGTTAGCATGCGTTCGCTAGCATTAGCACATCGTTCAAACCACTACACAACTGGATTTAAGTGTCCGATCGCGAGTGGAAACACACAACAACAACACAAAAGATGATACATACAGGCGTTGCCTCTGTAGGTATTTTACAAGCATTAACAAAGAACGTAGGGTAGTAGCAGTGCTTCCCTCTCTAACTCGCTCACTCGCTTGGATGCGGCATTTCTTCTTCTTCGCGTGTAAGCGCGCTCTTCTTCGCCTGAGGACGCGCAAGGGCGTCCCCACTTGAGCGTGAAAGCACCATAAAAACTAAAAGGCATGCATTTCAATATACTGATAAACAATACACTTTAACAGGGGTCCCCAAACTACGGCCCGCGGGCTGAATACGGCCCGCCCCGACATTTGGTCCGGCCCCCTGAACAATACCAGAGAGCATTTTGAAAATTTTTTTTTCTCAATAGTGTTATTTATTTTCTGGCCTTTTTCTCTGAAGAACTCGGTGAGGGTTATTTGGTTATTATCTATTAATAGTGTTATTATTATTAATTATGATTATATTATATTATTATTTTTATTTTATTTTACTTTTGTTCCGTGAAATATCCAGAAAGGGTTATTTGATTGTGGCTTTCTGAAAAACAAATTTTTTACATTTAGGCACTCCTGCAATCGTCACACTTTTTCTGTTACAAACTGACCCCGGCCCCTCATCAGAGAAGGGAAAAGTTATGCGGCCCCTCATCAGAGAAGGGAAAAGTTATGCGGCCCTCACTGGAAAAAGTTTGGGGACCCCTGCAAGTTAAACACATATTGCTAACGGCAGACCAACGACCTATATGCCAATACATACCAATATGTTTTATTTCTATTAGAAAAATGTTTCAGTAAAATGTTAAACATTCTTGTGCATTTGCCACTTATTGCCACAGTTAATATTGAGGCTTTGGGCCTCTTTTGACCTTGTTGTGAGTTTGTAAGGTTGTGACTTCTGATTAAACAAAACGTTTGTTCTTCTTTTTCCCCAAATTAGAATCGATAAGAGAATCGATAAAGAATCGAATCGTTAAGCAATATCGATAATGGAATCAGAATCGTAAAAATCCTATCAATTCCCATCCCTAATTATACGTCATTGTACTGTCTTCGCCAAGACGTTGGAGCTAAGTCCTAGCTCGATAGCGAACTAAACTGTAATCTTTTCCCTCTTTCACCCGGCTGTGTGACTTCTTCGTGTGCACAAATACGTTCTTCCTTATGTGCACATGTGCTCTTATTCGCTTGCGGAAGTAGTACTTGCTCAATGCGCCAAAATAAAAGCATGCACCGCAAAACAAAAGTCAACATTACAATCAAATGCACATTTCGCCAAAAAACAGCAGAACCATCATATTAATAAAATAAAGTAAAAAATAAGATACTGTGAGAGACAATAAGGTATTGTTTACACAACTGAATTAAAAAAAAAACAAAAAAAAAACGACTGGAGACAAAATGGCTGACGAGACTCCAGCGTCGAAATCATGCAAGTCGGGTACATCGTAACCCGGGGGCTACCTGTACGTATATTTTTCGGACTATAAGTCGCTCTGGAGTTTGAGTCAAACTAGTTAAAAAAATGCATCCGAAAAAGAAAAAAACCATAGACTTCTAATCGTATTGACGGGTCAATTTAGCCAGCCACTGCACAACGCCTTCAAGCAGGGGGCCCATCCCACAATCCGCTTCGGTAGCGTTAGCAGCCCATCTACAAAAAGCTAGATGCGGGCGTAGTAAACGGCCGCCATCTTAAAGCAGTACACTTCCCTACAAGGCAGTTGTAGCGAACCTTCCAAGCAAACCTGATTAACTTTTTATCTAAAATACTCCTAAATCGGTAAAATATTGACTTGAATCTATCTTTAAAATAGTTTTAAAACTTTCACATGTCGAAAGTAGACAAAAGGGAAATTAAGGAATAACGGGAGCAATTTTAACAACTTTAACGGTTGATTCACAACATTAAATTAATTGAATGTAGTTTAAAGCTGCTGATATAGCATGGGGACTGGAGTTTTTTATTTACTGTTATTTTTGTATATTTTTTTACTGCTATATGTTAACTTGATACTGAAATAGTAGTTTGGTTTAGCCTGAGAGTATTTTTGAACAATTTTGGAACTAATGTACAAAACATTTAAAAAAAAAAAAAAAAAAAAGGAGGGGGGTGCATCAATAATCGTTTTATTATAATCGAATCGGAGCCTCTGAATCGTAATCGAATCGTTAGGTGCCCAAAGATTCCCAGCTCTACTAACTGCCCTGTTCTTTGCTCTTTTGACAAAGATTCGAGGCTGTTTTACGTCCATATCTATAAAGAATTCTGGGATTTAAGCATTTATTCACAAGAATTTCAACATAAAACACTCTTTGTTGTGGTAAGGCGGCGCCACAGTGACTTAAAGACGAGCAGCACATTTGTCACATTTACGTAAAATAAATTATGCTGCCTTTTTTTTTTTCTTTTTTTTTTTCTGCTTTTAGCCAAGAATCGAGACTGTTTTATGTCATTATCTATAAAGAATTCAGGGATTTAAGCATTTATTCACAAGAATTTCAACGCAAAAAGCTCTTTGTGTTTCCACTTGGTCAGCTTTGACGGAGATAGGCCAACTATTAATCGGCCCCGCGCCCCGTGTCCGGTCAATACCATTAAGAAGTCTATGGAAAAAACATAGATAAGTCACACCTGACTATCAGATAAATTTTTGGGGTCCCCATTAACCGCGAAAAACTAGGGATCACTGTAAAACCATTGAGTACCCTCTTGAAGATGGCGTTGCCCTTGTAGATGTTACAATTTGTGCTCATCTGTCAACGTTCATTTGGAATTGTTGGAAAAGTTGTTGGAGAAATTTGTTTTTTTGTTTTTTTAATACAACCTTTGACTTTGACAGGCAAAACTTTTTAAGTATTCGAGACTAACACATTTTAAAATGCCTAAAATATGACGAAGACTACATTGTATTTCGTCCAAAAGACTAAGACGAAAGTCAAAAGGCTGCTCAAAACCACACTGATGATATAAAATGAATGAATTTGACATAGTCTCAATGCGTCATTTGGAACGTTTTCCCAGTTGATTGCAGTTCTTCCGACTGATCAGATGTTTGTAGAAACTATAAAGTCAAAAGCCGCTAAAATTAATGAACTTCATAAGAATGTACGAAAAGTATAGTGTGTACTAGCTTTAGTAGATTGCCAGAATAGCGCCACACTATTGGGGCGCAAGTGCACTGACATCACATGAAAAACCTTTATGAATGGTTAAGCCGTCGTGTTGCTGTTTGAAAATGAAGTGCAGATGTTGTTTCCTGCATTCTGTGTGGAAAGCACAGCCTTTGTGGATGCTTTTCATGGTACCTTTACTACAGTACATTCGTAGCAAAGTGGCACACAAGAGAGAGAATGGTAGTCCAGATTTATCGTCGCAAAAAAACTTTCCAAAGCTACACTGCATGATAAAAGTGTACTTTTTAACTTTCAATACAATGGGGCGATGGATAGTGAAACAGGCTTATAAAAATTCAATTTTATGTTATGCCAGGAGTCGGAAAATTGACTAGTGGCTTCAACCCGAGCTGGTACTAAACAAGAAAAAGCCGGCCTTGACAGCCAGTCGGTAAAGGCTTCTGACTTCGTGGAAAATGTCTTTACGAAAGGGGATATGGAGCAAATAGTTTATAATGTCACTGATTCCTGAAGAGACCCCTGAATTAGGAAACACGGTAGCCAATTTTTAATGCAGAGGCACATTTTCAGTGCTCAAATATGCCAGTACTGATCCAAAGTGTAGCAATTGTACCAAATAGATCTGCTAACTTTGCGTAGGATTATATGATTGCATGTGTTCACGTAAATAAGAGTTACATTTTTTTTAATGGTCAGTGTCTAAAGCACATAGTCACAATGCAAACAGGCATGTAAGGACACCCTGTCCATAGAATACGACGGCTTTAAATTATTCACAGTTGCATAATGTATGCTGTGAGAGCGGGAGAACATGCTGAGGTGACACGAAAACTGTTTTATTAATCTGGTTTTGAAGATATCGGGGTCAGTTCTCAATGAGACACGGGTAGTATTTCCATATGCTAAGATTTACTGGACATGACAATAACGCGATATAGATTGCAGTTTTACCCATCACTAGTGTCTTATTTTGCCAGTTTTACGACCTAGGTAAGTGAATAACAGGAACCTATGAGTTATAAGATTTTGGTTGTGTTTATTTTGACCTTCTGGCATTGATGGAAAGCCCCTGAAAATATTCTGCAATTAGCCTGATGCATGTAGCTGGACAATGGTTCTGTCATGAGATATGCTCGGACGTCATTTTCACACTGAAATAAATAAGATGAAGTTTAGAAGAGTCGAAATTTACTGTAAATTGCCAGGCCAAATTTTACAGGCTTTAAGCCTGTCAAGCCTCCATTCAGATTGTTGTTGTACTTGGGAACACTAACTTTGAAGTTGTACTCCTCTGTCGCTCATGAACCAATCACCTTGAAACTTGGTAGCTACTTTATGTCGCGTGGGCCATTATCTATCGATCCTCAGAGTCCTATTTTGGATTTTTTTGTACTGGGGCTGATTAATTAATTTCGGATTTTAAGATTTATTGTGCCTGTAGGTTCTGCGTTATTTATTTTACTGTTCACTGTAAATAACCTTAAGCTAAAATACACAGTATTACAGTATCATGGTATTGCAATTTTAGCTCTAAAATGTGTTATTTTGAGATGTATGGGTTAAAAAAAATCCCATTGAAGAGGATTTTTTTCCCCACAACATATTTGCAAATTGGCAGATGCCTACAATGGCGGAAGACTTTAAAAAATAGGCTAATGGTACAGAGGAAACTAGTAAGCCGTCTTACCATGCCAACTATCCACGTTGTCTGCCTCGTTAACTAGCTTACGTTGAAGTATTTGTTTAACCATCATTAGACACACTAAACCAGCTTGAGTGAACTCTCATAGCTGGTGGGAAACGTTCATGACAGCGTTTACTAACCATAAATTTTGTGTAAAGTGACGGATGATGATCACGTAAATGTGAAATCATGTTGGAGGTGTTGCTCGCACGTCGGCTGACCTCCCTCCTCTAAGCCACAGCCGTCTGTTTTTTTTTTCGTGAGCTGAAGTACTCCCATGCTAGCGCCTTTTTTCTATTTTTGCGGGGCGGGGGGAGCTCAGGTGTAGTGTCACAGACAGACACAGGACAGAGCAGCAACTGGAAGGGGATGGGTGAGAACTTGCTACATTTTTGGGACTTATAGCAAAAACCGTAACAAATTATACCGTAAAATAGCTAATACCCTAACTAAAGTATGACGGACAATTGAAGTGGTTTTGAAACTGAGACGTTTTCATACTAGGGCTGGGCGATATGGCCTTAAGTACGTATCACGGTAAATTGAGCAAATTTACCTAGATAACGATAAATGACGATAAATTCGCCCGAGCGGACTGTTATATAATTTGAAAATCTGAATCAATGCATGAAATACAAATTAACTGTTTCTCGTTGATTTATTTACCAGCTTTCAATTTAACAATTGCACATGCAGCCTAAACATTAAGTACATGCAAAATTCTTGTAAACAATAAGAATTCAAGTACTGTATGAACATTTATAACAGCTTGTATGGCTTGAACAATGTATATTATAAAAATCAATACGGCGACTGTGCAAACATGTCATTGTAACACAAACGACTTACAGCTTGAACAGTACACTTCAAACAACTTATTGATAATGGCTGCTGTGACATAATTACTCAACACAAGTGTTTACTTCAAGGTTTGAGTATTTTTTTTACTCAGAGCATTTTTTAATATGTACATGCACGCACACACATGCACACCCCACACACATTAAAACTATTGTTTTTATGCCAATGAAACATTTAAGATTTTATGATGGTAGTAATGAGACAGAATAACAGAATGACAGAATAAAGGGAGACCATACAGAAAAATAGCTATGGCCATTAAACGGTTACTGTTATAATTTATGATGAATGCTTTACCATCATATAAGATATCAACGAAATCACACATTCAAAGATGCAAAATAACACGAGATACCTATTGCTAGATGCAGTCTGTGCACAATTCACTCATTGAGTTCAGCTGTTTTGACAAGGTTAGAGCCGCTATCAGACTCCATCACGTTCATTTATAGCCGCTAGCATTAGTCTGTGGCCTGGCTACCAGTAGAAAGCACTGAAAACACATGCTCCTGAAATCGTGGGAACCAGGGAGAAAAGCGGGTGAGAGCCCGTCTGGAGGCCGCCAAGAGTCTACTTAATATCGGGTGAAAGTTTGGCGAAGCTCCCTTAAGCCCGACTCCATCACGTTTGCTTGTAGCGTTACCCGCTAGCGTTAGCCTACCGGGCTTCTGTTTGTTTGAGTTCCTGATAACCACGTGACTTCATACGTAAGCACACTGACTGCTTTCTTAAAGGGGAATGAACATAGCTGAACAACACAGAGTCAATGCGGAATGAAAAGACTATATTTTCTTGTTTATCAAATTACCGAATTTACCGACGTGGTCAAAATTACGTCGGTCATCGTGAAGAATTTCGGTAACGGTAAATTTTCGGTGTACCGCCCGGCTCTATTTCATACCACGTTATACCTTGAAACAGGTAACCGGCACATGCCTTAGTTGTGATAGTTGTTTTGCTTCTAACATTTATGGAGAGCACAAACAAATGTCCTCCACTACATTTTGCCTGGTTAAAAACAAATTTTCAACTAGACTTTAGAGCCGTTTAGTGGGGACATTGACAGAATTAGCTTCGGACTCTGAAGTTGTGGTTTCTTTTGTTAGCTTCGGAAATTAATGAAGAGCTAAAATACATTGTTTTCCTTAAGGCATCAATGAATACGTAACTTAAACAGAAAAAAATACACTTGAAGTTTTAAAGTGTTCACAACGTGATTGCAACAATATTGTTTGAGTGATGAAGGAGCAATATAATAATTTGGAGTGAATAAGGAAACCTAAACGGTAAACACATTGCTTGAATTGCTTTAATTTCCCTGAAAGCAACAGCATATGGACCAAGCAGCTTTGAAAAGCATTTATGGTCCACAGGCTTTTTTGGGGTAAAAATATTTCTGGTGGTGTCAAGGATTACCCTAGTTCTATAGTTTTGGGTCAACCAATCGTTTCTATGTACGTAGTACAATAAGCTAACATTGCACTCCAAAGCTTCACTCTTTGCTTTTTCTTAGCAAAACACCAAACTCGAAATGTACAATCAATTGCTGTAATAAAAATCAGCAATATTTGTTTAAAAAGTTTTTCATTGACAGTACTTTGAAGAAACACCATATTCTTTGTCTTCAGCATCCATTGACCTCTATTAAAAATAGCTGCGATATATTTCTGAACAGCTAAAGCAGGTGTGTTTTGCATGTGTGTGTGTGTGTGTGTGTGTGTGATCCCTTGGTTTCAGGCAAGAGTGCGTCTCTATAGACGAGAACCCTCAGGTCTTCTTCTGCTGCTGCGAAGGCAACTACTGCAACGAGCGCTTCACCCACCTCCCCGACTTGATCGGTGAGGGACAAACCCATCCAAAAATAGCTCTCGCATTAGCGGGAAGGACATTTTGTTATGTTTTCTCTTGGGTTGCGGTATTGTAGTTAAAATATGACTATTAATATGCCTAGTAAAAATGAGACTCTGTGAAAGTTATAGTGTGTCCATGGTTTTATTCTTTGCTTTCAAAGAACTGTACTGATAAAAGAAATTCATCAAGGATTTTTTAAAACATTTTCCAGTGTGAGTATTTATTACATTGTGCATATCAAGGCAAAGCATCCATCCACATTTTGAAAGTAGGGCTGAAAATTGAAAAACCAAAAGAAATAATTTCTTTTCTTCTTTCTTTTGGTCTTTTGGTAGGCTGCCGCTAGTTTGAAACTGCCTTAATTTTTTTTTTTTTTCAAACATCTCTTTTGCATGGCGTGGCGGCTTTTATTTTGGTGTGGCGGTGCGCCACAATAATTAATAGGGGAAACCCTGAACTTATCCTCCCTTAAATAACTGAATCATTTTGTCATTTGGCCTTGTTGCTTCTTTTATGATACGTTGGCATATTTGTAATAATAACTCTTGTAGAATATGAAAAATTACATTAAGCTTTTGCATGAAAAGTATGCTATTTGAAGACTAAAAATAGAGTGAAAAAGATGTTTTTAAAAAAGTTAAATATAAATAAATTTAAAAAATGTACAGTGTATGCAAATTCACGTGAAAAATAATGGGTAAAAAGACAATAATATATTGTCTAATATAAAAGAATACATTGAGTTATCGAAGGAAAAATGATGAGGTAATAAATAGATAATATTGGTTATTGATGTCAATGAGGTACCAACTACTGGTCTGTAGCCCTATTAAAATATGCGCCTTGGTGATTTTCTTTTCCTGTTGGTTTACACACCAGAGGAGGAAGCAGGAACTAGAATTTAAAACAGTAGCATTAAACATCTCACATTTACTCAGTAAAGGATCTTATCCCTAATTCATTGCTGATTTTCAATTAATCATCGATTACCCCCCTCTTTCTGAAAAGTCAAAATCCGGCCTCCCCCTCGAGTGCCATCCATGCTCAATGTGCTGGTCTACTCCCTGCTGCCACTCTGTGTGCTCTCCTTGGCAATCATCTTGGCCTTGTGGATGTACCGTCACCGCAAGCCCCCCTACGGCCATGTGGACCTAAGTGAGGTAAGATGGTTCACAAATACGGCTGTCAGAATTTTCAAAATATCATCATTTCGCAGTAATAAAAGTGCCTCATTATCGTCGTGAAAAGTATGCTGTACATATGAGGGTGTTAAGTAGGAGTGGGAACCTCAGGGCATCTCACGATACGATACTATTCGCGATACAAGGCTCACGATAACGATTATCTCACGATATCACGATACAGCGATTATCAATATATTGGTCAGAAATTGGATACATGATATTCTACGATACAACTGTTGAAAAAAAAAAGATATTTCAAAATAGAAAAAATATTGTTTAAGTCATTTATTAAACAGTGACACCTTTTCTGTGCAACATTGCTGTAAAATATAACTACTGCAAATTGTGCACCTGCACATATAGAGGAAACAAACCACAACCACTGATATCTCTTGGAGAGATCATGATGAATGGCACCCTTAATTTCTTTAAAGAATAAATCTTTTACAAAAAAAAAAAAACAGTGCTGTAGGTGTCAGTCAACAGTTGAGCTTAGAGTGGGGCAATGATAAAATTTGTGGGTCTTTTCTTCGTATATGACCTGAAGCGTTGGTTTGAGCTCTTCCACTATCTGCTTCAGCATTTGAGATGTCAGACTTGGTCAGTCACAGTCTTCCTCACCTTAAAAACAACTAAATAAAACAAAAAATATTAGCTACTTCATAGCTTTTGAGTTGAAATCCTGATTTTTTTTTTTGTTGAATTAAAAAAAAAATGAATTGAATGTATAGAAATTAAAAATGCAATTATTACCTATTTTTAATATGTAAGCTACATTAATTATCATGCACATCACTTTATATATCTTGGAACCTATTCAAACCATTTTTATAGCTTATTGTATCAAAATGGCAGTAATAACGGGTTGTGTAGTAAACTAGATGGAATGTGGTTCTCAAATAATTATCAAATAAATCGGTGAATTCATGTGGGCTTGTTTGATATTCATTTTCATCCAGTTTAGGGTCCTGGTTTATTTTATATCATTCAACACCAAATGTCATCAAGGTAATACATGTAAATTAAAAATCAATTACATTGCAAAACTTTCTTACCTCAAGTGATGAAAGCGAAGCGTTGAAGAAATTCGGTGTGCACTTCGTCACCAGCTCCCAGTTAACCATATTTTTGTTAGACAATTCTTGCATCCAGCAAAGTCCTTCTTCACCTTTCCTTTCTTGTTGGTGTAAAATCTAAAGTGTGTCCCCATGTGTGATTTGTAGCAATATTTTTTCTCATTTTTTCCTCCACCGCTCTCACGAAGCTTTTTTATTTTTTCAACCCACTTGGAGCTTCCTCTCTTCTTCTCTAGACAACTTGTGCGCACTTTACCTTCACCGCCACTCCCAAGCGCCCCTAGTGGACCGCCAAGGAATTGCTCAACAAACATTGAGCAGTTTACATCAGCCATAGGCCATTGTATGGCCAATATGTTAAACAAAAGTATCGATACCTAGCGGGAGCCTATATATAACCGATCGGGTTGCAAAATATCGCGATATATCGCTGTATCGAGATATTGTCACACTCTTCGTGTTAAGCGAGTAAAGCAGCGCAAGTAAACAAAAGAAAACGTAAAACTGGTGTTTGTTGCTAATTGTAACCGTTAAATGGATAAATGCACTTCAAAAGGATGACTAAAGCACTTTGTCGTCAGGATTCTACTCTTACAAAATGTAAAAAACATCTGTTTCAGGACCCGGGACCCACCCCTCCATCACCCATGGTTGGCCTAAAACCCTTGCAGCTGCTGGAAATCAAAGCCAGAGGGCGCTTTGGTTGCGTTTGGAAAGCACAGCTCATGAGCGAATATGTTGCGGTCAAGATTTTCCCTGTGCAGGTACGTCAACGCTCTTGTGCTATACACTCGTTTTCCACCTGACTCTGGTCTAAAACTTGACGTCACTCCCTTGCGGTTGCGCAGGATAAGCAATCGTGGCAAAACGAGCGAGACATCTTCTTGACGCCGGGCATACGACACGAGAACATCCTGCGCTATATCGCCGCTGAGAAGCACGGCAGCAACCTGGAGACGGAACTGTGGCTCATCACGGAGTTCCATGAAAGGGTGAGAATTCTCACTTTTTTTATTTGTCAACTATAGGCGTCTATAAGCAGACTCCACCTGACCCGCTGTGTTTTTCAATATTGGTCCAGGCCTTTTGTTTACCTCGGCAAAAGGGCATTGCTGTTTTTATTAAGACCACAATTTTATTAGACCGCTGCCAAGCTATATTACGGGCTTTTTTTCTTTGCCTTTTGCTGAGCCTAAAGACTGATCCTTGTTTAATTACTGGCAATGTGCAGTGGACCCCTGCATTGTCAAGTTCTGGACTTGTGGGTTATTATGGTGTGAAGTGCCATTAGGGCTCGAGATTTAAATATCAACCAGCCCTCTACAACAGGGGTCTCCAAACCGGTCCTCGAGGGCCGCTGTGGGTCCTGGTTTGTGTTCATACCGATCAAGCACAGACCTTTTAACTAGGGCTGTCAAAATTATCGCATTAACGGGCGGTAATTATTTTTTAAAATTAATCACGTTAAAATATTTGAGCGGCATGGAAAATGAATAAATGAATGAATGAATAAAATATTTGACGCATTTAATGCACATGCCCCGCTCAAACAGATTAAAATGACAGCACAGTGTAATGTCCACTTGTTACTTGTGTTTTTTGGTGTTTTGTTGCCCTCTGCTGGCACTTGCGTGCGACTGATTTTCAGGGTTTCAGCACCATGGGATTTGTGTAATTATTGACATCAACAATGGCGAGCTACTAGTTTATTTTTTGATTGAAAATTTTACAAATTTTATTAAAACGAAAACATTAAGAGGTGTTTTGATATAAAATTTCCATAACGTGTACTAACATTTATCTTTTAAGAACTACAAGTCTTTCTATCCATGGATCGCTTTAACAGAATGTTAATAATGTTACTGCCATCTTGTTGATTTATTGTTATGATAAACAAGTACAGTACTTACAGTGGGGAGAACAAGTATTTGATACACTGCCAATGGGAAAACCCATTGGCAGTGTATCAAATACTTGTTCTCCCCACTGTATGTACCGTATGTTGAATGTATATATCAGTCTTGTGTCTTATCTTTCCTTTCCAACAATAATTTACAGAAAAATATGGCATATTTTATAGATGGTTTGAATTGCGATTAATTACGATTAATTATTTTTAAGCTGTAATTAACTCGATTAAAAATTTTAATAGTTTCACAGCCCTACTTTTAACCAATGAGGTTTCTACTAAAATAAGCAGCACCTGACTGCAATCAACTGATTACACTTATAAAACACCTGATTGGTGAAAAAATGTGGTCTTGTTTTGATAGGGCCGCAGTGGGTGCAGGATTTCACTCTATGTGGAATAGTTTGGAGACCACTGCTCTACAGGAAACACTACGTATTTCATACATCTAAACAACAAATCTCGTCATCTTTTGAGCCCCCTAATTTTTTGTTCAGGGTTCGCTGACTGACCACCTCAAAGGCAACACTGTGACCTGGAGCGAGCTGTGCCTCATAGCAGAAACAATGTCCCGCGGCTTAGCTTATCTCCACGAGGACATTCCAAGCAGCAAGGGAGAAGAGCCCAAACCCACTATTGCGCACAGGTAAGAACAAAAAATGAGTTCATGCGTGGTAACAAGTCAACGAACAAGGATTTCTTTCTCGTCAGGGATTTTAAGAGTAAGAATGTCATGCTACGACACGACCTGATTGCAGTAATTGGAGACTTTGGTCTTGCTGTTCGCTTTGAACCAGGAAAACCTCCAGGAGACACTCATGGACAGGTAAAACATTTATTTTTAAATGATTATGTTTGCTAATTAAAGCTGTTTAATAAGTATGAAAAATGTTTTTCTTTCCTAGAGATATTATGAGAAATTTACATTTTAGTCCATTTTTCTTTTAGTTGTTTTTATTGTACCAGTTAACCTAGGACATGGAATATACTAGTGTTTTTTTATGCTATTCATGCCGTTACAGTGTCAGCTGCTAAAGTATCAGTGCAGTTTAAATTTACGCTTATAGTCATGAACAACAGTGACCAATTAAGAGGCTGTCTGTATCATTGGCATTAGTACAAGTCTTGGTTTACGCTTGTTGACACAACCAAACACATAGGAAGGAAAACATTTTTCCAACTCGACTGTGCGGCAAACGCCCACCTGCTGCCAGCCAGAGACTCGCAATGAATGGGTCTGTCGTAGGCGCACTGTGATGTGCAAAGTGTAGTATGGCTTATGGGCATACTTTCTACTCTTGAGAAAGACAAATCTCATCTGATCTCAGAAAAGGCTCTAAATGTTCTGGGACCACAATTGGGTACCCAGCAAGTGGTATTTGAGGCCAGTGGTGTATAATCGTGAAAAAAAACATGGTACTAAAAGTAGAGGTGGGAATCTTTGGGCACCTAACGGATTACGATTCAGAGGCCACGATTCGATTATAAATTGATTTTTGATGCCCCCCACCCCACTCCCAGCTATTAGCTGCTTTTAACTCATTCACTCCCAGCCATTTTCACCGGCGCAACCCCCTTCGCTCCCGGCCGTTTTACTGGATTTTGACTGATTTTCCAAGGCCCACAGAAAATTCTGTTCTATTGCTATATAAACATGGAACCCACCAAAAGAAAAATTAGACTGTCTTCTTTCAGCAGGAAAAAAAAGTTAGTTCATATCTTTTTCCATTTTTTAGGAATCAGCATTAGAAAATAGCTTAGTTTGAGCAATTTTCCAATTTCTGATGAAAAAACAGAGAAATTGAGCTTTTTGTGAAAGCATACATTTCAAACAACTTTGACTTTAACACAGCTATTTTTTGCTTTATTTACATCCCAAACATCTGAATAATGTTTTCCTTTTGCAAAATAACATAAACAATAGGACAAATAGAGCTTTTGATAGCAAAATAACAATTTATTTACACATAACTAACTGAGAGATGACGCTGTTGTGGCTGCGACAGCCGGGGTAAACTTTTCCCTCATCGACGTCTGTCTCTGCTCGGCGAGCAGCATGGACTCAATGGCATCATCCGCTGCACTGGCGGTCCCGGTGGTTCTGCTTGGTCGTCCAGCGACGCTCATCCCGGGCGTCCTCCCGGTTGTTCTGCTCGGTCTTCCACCGCCTGGCATCCTGGACGTCCATTCGGTCGTTTTCCGCCGGCGCTCCGGCCGTACTTCCAGCCATTGGCTCCGTTGAATCGGGTTGCGGGTCTTACCAAATGCGCTACTGCCCTCCAGTGGCCAGTTTTATTGCTTTAAAATGGATTTTCAGCCCTGTACTTTGGAGCTAAGTTGAATCAGAACCCACATATGTCTCATGTGAAAAAAATGTAAAAGACGTATAAATACGTCTTTTGGACACTGAAACAATTAAAAATAGAACGTATTTATACGTTTTTGGGAGCAAATGAGTTAACATTTTGTACATTAGTTACAAAAATTGTACATAAATCCTCTCGGGCTTAAATAAACGACTATTTCAGTATCAAGTTAACAGTTCAAAACAGTAAATAAAATACTCAAGTCCCCATTCTGTATCAGCAGCTTTAAATTACATTCAATTAATTTAATGATGTGAATCAACCGTAAAAGTTGTTCAAATTGCTCCCGTTATTCCATAGTTTCCCTTCTGTCTACTTTCGACATGTCAAAGTTTTGAAACTGTTTCATCATTTACAGAGATTCAAGTCAAGATTTTGCCAATTTAGGAGTATTTTAAATAAAAAGTTGATTAGGTTCGTTTGGAAGGTTTGCTACAACAGCCTTCCAGGGAAGTCTACTGCTTTAAGATGTTGGCTGTTTACTAACACCGACAAGTCTGTCATTTCGCATCTTGTTTTCTATAACTGTGCTGCTAACGCCGCCGAGTCTGTCATTTTGCATCTAGTTCTTTATCCATGTGATATCTACCGTAGCATTATGTGGGCATAGTTTGTAGCGGCTGTTGGCAGCAGTCAGGTATTATTGTTTTTGTTTTATTTTTATCTAGTGGCATGAGTTGAGCCAGAGCCGTGACTTGAATATTGTCATTACCCGGGTACTGACAAGCATGATGTTTACTCTCAGTCCATTCCTCATTGCGTCCCGAAGACCGCGCTGACTGTGTTTTAGTTCCGCTTTACTTGGCATATTTCAGTAATCGGAATTAGGATATTTGTTAAACGTTGGGGATGGCGTGGCTCAGTGGTAGAGTAGTTGTTCCCCAACCCAGAGGTTGTGGGTTCGATTCTCAGCCCTGACGAACTCTAAGTATCCTCGAGCAAAATACTGAACCCCACATTGCTCCTGGTGCTGCGTCACCAGTAGGTGGATGGCGATGTAGTGTAAAGTAGGGCTGTCCCAAACGACTAATGTTCTCCCGATTAGTCAGCCGACTATTTTTACGATTGGTCGACTAATCTAACAATATATATATATTTTTTTACTAATTTAGCAATGAAATTTTTGTTGACGCTTATCAATTCACAAAAAACATATTGGAACACTTAAATTATTTATTAAAGTACAAATAAACACGTAAATAACAATAATAAATCACAAATAAACAATGAGTTCAAATGCTGATAGAATTAACTAGTGTAGCATCCCGACTGGAAAGATGGTCTCTTAAACTGATGGTTTACAACTTTTATTCCATCCTTGATGTAAACACACAGTAAGAGCTATGGTGCACACAAATAAAACAACACATTTAGAAATTAACAAAAACTTTTCACCTTTTTCCTTTTAAACCTTATTTATATCAATGAATTGCTTATATGAATTGCCTTTACCTTAAATTATTACCTTATCATTGACAATCTCTCCCTTGAGTGCAATCACTGTATATACTGCAGTGTTTCCCACAGGATTTTAGGAGACTGTGGTGGGAGGCTCTCTGACTATAGGATTTTTCGAAACTGTGGTGGTGGGCTGCATCGGAGTCGGACAGCCACACCATGTCGTGCCACGGCGAATTTTTTTTTTTTTTTCATTATTTTTCCCCCCAAGAAGAACCATAACAAAGATATATTTGAAATATTTCATTAGCTAGGCTAATGTTATAGCTCTCAGCTACGGTTCATGTATGTAAAATGCGTTGCTGATTACAGCTACGTTACCCTATGTAATAATGCGACTTTTTTTCTCGTAGCAATAGTACGACTTACATCTCGTAGTGACTCAGGGTTGGCAACACAAATTGTTGAAAGAGCCATATTTGACCCCCCCCCCCAAAAAAAAAAAAAAACTGATACAGTATGTCTGGAGCAGCAAAAAATTAAAAGCCTTGTACAAGCCTTATAATTATCAATACTAGCTATATTAGCCTACTATAAAAATGAATAAGTTGGCTAGAAATACATAATTAGCCTTCATGATTAAATGTTTATTTTCCCTGCAGTGGATCCTATAGCGCACCACGTGACTACTCTGTTGTACGATGACACCACAAGTTTAACTTCATTACAATATTAATGAATTGAAAGAATGTTTGTATCATGTTTGTCCTCCTAGAAATCCTATTAAAACAAAAAATATATTTCCCTCCCCCATCTTTTTCCATTTAAAAAAAAAAAAAAAAAAAAAAAAAAAAAGCTCCGAAGCAGCACTAAAGAGCCGCATGCGGCCCAAGAGCCGCGGGTTTCAGACCGCCGTCGTAGCCCTCCTTTTTCCTTTTTATTTGACCCTCGTAAGTACTACATTACCACAACAATAACAGTCCTTCTGTCAACTGACCCATTTACAGGACTGGGGGAATTCTAATGGCCGTGTAAAGTTTTTCTTGATTCGGTGAGAAGGTGAATAGTTTTTTCCCCGTTGTTCGTGAACTAAATTTCCACACAAACGCACATCGAGGTACCATTAACTTAGCAAGGAGAGGTATGAGAGTCATTTTTCGAGTGTCCCAGAGCTCGCGAAATTGGGGGGGCGGGGGGGCGCATTTATCCAACTTTCGTCAGCCGTAATTGTCTGAAGTTGGCGCGTCGGTGTTGTGCCGAAAAATAGCCACTCCACGCGAAATGTCCCCCCGACGGGAGCGCCCACACGTCACTCGTACAAACAGCCCTTTCTTACCAATCGATGGACACGGAAACGACGTTCTTGTACCGTGAATATGTATCATTTTACTCTGCTTGAACTAATAAATATTTTACTGTGACCAACGCTCTGAAAATAGAGCAAGGCTTTATTTTGGGCCCCGCCTCTCTGCGCAAGTTCAATCAAAGTTTGCTTTCCGTCCAAGACGGCCGTCCACCGCTCACTTTCGCCGAAAAGTCCGATCCAAACTATTGTAATGCCCCGGATATGGGGAAGAAGGAGAGAAGTCTGTATTTGCTTACCCACTTGATTGTGGTAACAATAATAAAGAAAAACAATAACAAAATAACAGCGGGCTGCTACGACATGCGACCGCTATCTCTCGCTATCTCGCTCGTTCTCCCATTCTTCCTACTCGTTCCCCTTGCGTCTCTTAAATGAATAAATAAATAAATAAATAAAATACTACTCTAAAATGCTGCTCTCACTCGCGCGGGTAGTAGAGTGGAGTGGGCTACAGCTGTGTAATCGGCTGACAGACGCATCTGATTAGTATCTTTTTTTTTTTTTTTCTCGGCGGGGGGGGGCGCAAACGAGACTGTGGCGGGCCCAAACGAGACTGTGGCGGGTGGCCACAGTCTCTTTCATTGGTGGGAAACACTGTACTGTATATATTTATGACCTTTTAACCTTATATAATTTTCTATACCATAAAATAAACCATAACATGAAATAAACCTTTCAATGAGCATTGAGAGCAACACTAATAGCACTTATAGGCCCATTGTCAACGAAACATCATTATTTAGTAAGGCGACAGCACCCTCTGGTGTACAAAAAATGAAAAAACATACAAAAAAGTTACAAACTGGGTGATTGACGGCGCTTGAGGTGTTTATTCACGGCCGACGTGCAGCCAAGCTTGGCATTGAACAGACAGGACAGAAGAGTGTACCCTCCTTTGTTTCTTTGAAATAAGTCAATGTTTTGGACACTGTGGTACGCTTTTTTTGGCTTTGTGCCGCTTTCCCCGCTTGCATACAGAGCATCCAACATTCTGAACTTTCCACGCATATATTTTTTTTAACCCTTCATTAACTGTCGACGGGATGTTGTGCTCGTCGACAGATTTACGTCATCTATGACGTCGGGACAGCTCTAGTGTAAAGCGATTTGAGCGCCTTGAAAGGTGGAAAAGCGCTATACAAGTATTACACCATTTACCATCGTTCTCGAATCTTCCACAGGCGAATTGCGAATAATCTAAGAATCGTAAATTTCGCACAACTCATACTAAAAGTATGATGTGGAGCCAAGAACAACTCCAGGAGATTACTCACTTCCAAGCTATCGTCTTCCTCACCACAATTTCCACTATTAACCCACAACTCGCTTTTCATTTCAAGACATCCACATAAAATTTGTGCCTAACTCCTGATTCCATGTGATACCACCAGGTGGGTACACGACGCTACATGGCTCCCGAAGTGCTGGAAGGAGCCATCAATTTCCAGCGTGACTCCTTCCTGAGGATAGATATGTACGCAATGGGCCTGGTATTGTGGGAACTAGCGTCCCGCTGCAATGAGACAGATGGTGAGTTCAACTGGAAGACAACTCCCGATCGATTAACTCATTGGCGGCAATTGACAGTCGTAGAAGCCAAGTCCATTTGAACTGGGAGGCCTGGAAGTGAATGAACAAATGTTTATTCTCCGTCAGCTCCCACAGTTCAAATGGATTGGACGCCTATTAGTGACAAACTAATTTCACTGCAGAAGGAAGAGAAGAGTCACATGATTGGAGTAGATCATCTCGATGGTGCTTAAGTGTTGATAAGTGTGACACAATGCTTTTTTTTTCTTTCTCAGGTACAGTGAGCGAGTACCTGCTGCCATTTGAGGATGAAATAGGGCAGCATCCTACCCTGGAGGATCTGCAGGATGTGGTCGTGCACAAGAAGATGCGTCCAATCATCAAGGACTCTTGGCTAAAACATCCTGTGAGTATTTTTATTGAAATAAAAAACGGCCAACGACATCTACCAGGAATTACCGTGACAAAAAAGGGAAAGGGAAAATAGAATGTAGACTTCTTCAATTCTACATTGTTTACTGCCCTTAGATATGGCAAGAAAATTAACTGGCACATTTTTCATTTTATTAATTATTATATGTTATATTAGGGATGGTCCAATTGCATATTTCTGCGTCCAAGTCACCAAAACCTTTTTTTTTTTTTTACACAATTTATTTAAGTTAATATCGGTCGGTAAAAGCATTTTAAAATGATATCGACATCGTTTTTTGGCCAATATGCATGTTGCCTTCAAAGCGAATGTTGAAGCCTTCTGCCTTTGTACGAAGGGCTGGTCGCAGTTTAGCACAGCAGCTGTGTTTATTGACCATTAGACGTTTCCAAACAGAGATGCTTGGGATTTGTTATGTGAGCAGACCATTTGCATTCATTGTGAAAAAAAATTAATTAACAATAAATGATTAAAAAAATAATTAATTATAAACTCATTACATACCTCATTCGCTGCATTGAAGCTGTGTGCCTTTGTTATTATTTTGAGCCAGAAGCACTGTAGGGCCATATGTGATATGGCAGTGCCTGATTGGCACTTTGCACTTGATAAAGAAAAACTGATGCTTGCATTATTTTGATATCAACAATAAATATAGTAGTGCAATTAAGGCACTTTTTCCGTAACTTCAGCTGAAGTTGTTCTCTTAATTTTTCACAGGGTGTTCATTGGAAAACCTTGAAGTTGTTACATTTATCATTATTAAAGTATCCATTTGGGCATCACAATACAATTAGACATAATATGTTAAATCTTTTACCGCATATATCGGTATAAGTTTGATATCTGTATCGGATTTTTGGAGTTGGACAATATCAGGATGTCGGTTGAAAAGGCATTATCGGACAACTCTACTTAACAATTTGTGTGTGTGAAACTAAATGCAGTCGAGCATGGGCATTAAATTACTTTAAAGTGACATTAAAAAGCATTAAATGATATTTGCTGATAGATGTAGAAATTTTGATGTTGCTGCATGAGTAACCATACCACGCCAAGAAGTAAAGTTTTTAGATTTTAGTGTTTTTTTTTTTTTTTTTTTTAATTGTAATCTACTTTAGGGCTGTCCCAAACGACTAATTTGTCCGATTAGTCAACCGACTGTTTTTACGATTAGTCAACTAATCTAATAATTTTTTTTTTAAACTAATTAGCAATGAAATTTTTGTTGACGCTTATTAATTCACAACAAACATTTTGGAACATTTAAAGTCCTTATTAATGTACAAATAAACACGTAAATAACAATAATAAATCAGAAATAAACACTGACATCAAAGCTGATACCACTAACTAGTGCAAAAGAATGGAATGTAAACAGATTCAGAACACTGATTTCGCCTTTCCAACAGGATTCAAAATAATAAAAAAAAAAAATCTAGCATTAATATTATAGTATACTACTATACTGTATATAATAGTATTATAATAGTTATTCATTGCCAATCAGATTTTGGGATTTTGGGGTGTCATTTCAAGGCTATTCTTGGTGAAAAATCTGAATTCTGAAGTATGTGGGATTAACTCCAGAAATTGTTATTTATGACGAACATGACGTTTTTTAAATGTTCACCGGAACTAAGTCGCTGAACCGCTAACCGTAAGCTTTACACTCTGCTAAAAAAGCACTTTTCATTGTTGCTTGCGGTGTCAGTAATAGATTTTTTGTTGTTTTTTTTTTTTCCATTTTTTTCATTCACAAATCCTGTTAACTGGCGATTTTTCATGTTTGAAGTGTCACTTTTTTTACCGCAAGTTTGCGTTTTGGAGAAGACTGCCAATGTTTTATAGCAGGCTAAAGTAGCTTGTTTTTTTTCCCCATTAGCCTCAATGTAGCAATGCTAACGTTTACAGTGTTTAATATTGTTTAATATGTGTTTCCTTATTTTGTATGTTTGAACTTTAATTCTATTTGCCTGGCACAGCCAGACTGTTCCCCCCCTATTTTTCAAACACTGAGAGAAAAGTCTGGGAACCAGCCCATTAACGGCCTCTCGAGCAGGTACAAAATCAGTCGACAAATCAGATTCGTTTATTTGCGTGACGTGTTCTTAACGAGCAACGTCACTCTTGCGCGTCGAAAGTCGTCTCCACAACAACACAGATGGTGTACGGGAGAGCCGAGAATATGTTCCAATCCACGGTAAAATCAGTTTTAAATGAACAAAAACAGATCGACACAAGTCATTGACAACAGTCTGTCTCGCACTAGCCATGTTGAATAAACTCCGCTCTCTTCGTATGTTTACTTCCTCGCGCAAGTCCCTCGTCATTTTACTAACGTCACGTCTGCCCGTCGCTGATTGGTCCACTCCGCTGTCTGTTTGCTGTGGCTTGCTCCGCCCTGGAAATTATATCCGCTGAGTGGTGGCCAGATTCAATAGCTGGAACAGCGGTGAGTCTGGTGTACCAGGCAATAATTATATGGCGTGTAGATGACCAATAAACATCTGTGGAAGAAAATGGAGTCTCATATGCCATCGACACGCACGCACAAATATATGCACGCATGCAAGCACGCAGCGATAAAACGCAGCCATGAAAATTACCGCCCTCATTTTTATTTACCGTGCGATGACTGGACTCATTGCATATGGTGTCAGGTGTTAGTTAGTTAGTTAGTCATATGGACTTACGATCTGCCAGCTTTTTGTCTCCTGTCGTCCTCCAACTCTGTCACGGCGCTTTGGGTGTTCATTCACCGAGCGTCCGACATTCTCAACTTTTCACACATACTGTATATTTTTTTTAACCTTTCACTACCCGTCGACGGGATGTTGTGCTTGTTGACGCATTTACGTCATCGATGACGTCGACCTTGTCCACTAGTCGGGACAGCTCTATTTTATTTTTCATCTTAATGCTATCGTTGAGTCGTAGGGTGACTCGCAGCAAGAAAAGAAGTGGGGAAAAAAAGTTATAATTTTCATGGTCTGCAATCCAATGCCTTGCCCCGCAGGGTCTGAGCCAGCTGTGCGAGACCATCGAGGAATGCTGGGACCACGATGCCGAGGCCCGCCTCTCGGCCGGCTGCGTGGAGGAACGCATCGGTCAGATCGCCAGGACCATTGGCGGGACTACCTCAGACGGCCCCGTCTCGATCGTCACGTCGGTCACAAATGAGGACCTACCTCCCAAAGAGTCCAGTACCTGAACACAGGCAGTGCTCCTGACATTTTTTTATTTTATTTTTTCAAACCCAAACTCAGTGGATTTCAGTGAATATTTAATAACATGCAGCTGCTATTTTATCCCCAATACCGGTATTTTTTTCTGGGGTGTCGGATCTTAGGAACACATCACTCTGCTGTAGTTTGGACGTAGTATATAAGCTATGCGACAGGCAACACTAAATGTCGTCATTACCTCATGTATTTTTTTCGTTAATTACCTCATAATTTTTGTATTTTTTTATATTTTGAAACATTTTTCCCTAGCCGCTCAACCCTCTCAAATGAACTTTAAGCTCCAAAACCTCTGGAGGATTTTGAGACTGTTAATACGAAATAGGTTCATCTTCCTCAGGGGTCGAAGCTTCTCTGATTTTTAAAAGAAACTCTTCAAAGTGTGCTCCCCTAATTTTTTAACCTGTGAATGCCTCCCTCCCAATGGAAAAGGAAAAGTTAGGAAAAAAACAAACAAACGTACAGTATATATGAATATATATATCTATATAGATCTTTATATATAATATGGAGCACAGTGGTTTTTATCAAGCTGAAATGGGTGCTGGACTTGATGGAGATTATAGGGACACCTTGTGGTCCCGCGGGGAACTACCTCTCAGGTATCCAATAGGCTTCTTTTTTTTGTGTCCTCTTGCGCGAGAGGGAGAGCCAAGCTAGCTGTCATTATGGACATGTTCCCCATTTTAATGATGACGTTTATTCATCCTCATTGTTTTTATTTGTAGAGTTACTCCATTAGCCAGTGCCGTGAGGCATTGACGAATGCTGTCTGGAGTTGCAATGTTACACATTCTTGATTTTGAACTGTTTGTGTATGCGTGTGGATGCGATTGAATGATTATGCAGTTACGCACAAAATGATTTATATCCTGGCCAAAAGTACATCTTTTAAACAGGAAGGAAAATGTTTGCCAGTTTACTTAGGCTTAAACAATTGACAACAGTCCAGTGGGAAATGTCTTCACCTGTATAATTTTAACCAAAACACACACACACACACAAAAAAATCAAAAATATGTAGCTCAATGTTTGGTTTTTAAAATCCAGAAGCCACAGAAACCCTTTTTATTGATTTACATATTTGAAAATATTTGTAAAATTTTTAATTTCTTAAGTTTTAGTATAAATTTTTGGAAATATTTTTGGAAATTTTACTGAGCAATGATAGCATGTACAGTATGATTAGAGAAAGAATTGAGTACAGTGATCCCTCACTACTTTGCGATTCAAACTTTGTGCCCTCAGTCCATCGCGGATTTGTTTTCAATTTTAAAAAAAATTCAGATGAGCTGTCCCGAGCCAATCCTGTAGTGTCTCTCCCTGCCTCCGCCATACTGCTCTCTGTTGGTCAGGCAGTGAGTACACTGGGGTTGCTTTTTAAAGTTCGATTTGAAGAATGATTGCCAGACGTTTGATCTTGCCAGAGAAGCGAACTTCAAAGCACCGCATGCGTCAATCATCGTTTAACTTGTTAAACAGTTGCTGTGGCAACTCATTGTGTGTAAGTGAGCAGCTTGAGCAGATTTGAGTGGACACACTCAATGAAGCATTCATTAAAGCCAAGCATTTTTCTGCTTTACTTTTGTTTAAAAAGAATTTGGTGAGACAGTAACATGTTTAAAACATAATTATTACATTTGAAGTGCTTAAAAATCTTTTATTAAAATATAAATATAATTCTTTTTTTTTATTATACTTTGGGGGAAAAAGTGGAAAAAACATGGGATTTATATATGTGTGTGTGTGTGTGTATATATATATATATATATATATATATATATATATATATATATATATATATATAATTACCTTTCCAGTGCTAAATCTGAATAAATACATTGAACATAAACAAAAAAAAATATATATATTTTTTTTGCTTGCACTACTTTGTGGTTTTTCACTCATCGCGGCGGGTTCTTGTCCCCATTAACCGCGAAAACGAGGGATCACTGTATCGCGATAGACTTTTCAGTCATTAAGTGAATATTTTTTGTGTCATCCAATATTGTGCTTTTCAGATATATAATTACCCCAAAAATAGAGATGAGAGGCATTTTATTGAACAGATACAAATGTCATATGAATAGCTCAAGGATTATTTTCCTGAAAATGTGTATCAATTTATATGAAAAAGCATTCATATTTCTATCTGTTTTGTTTTACCTAAACACAAAATCAAATTGGATCTAAGGGAATATGTTTATCTTGTAGAAATGATTTCATTTTGATCTTCAGGAATCAAAAGATACGTTGCTACAATGTGCACAAACGATGAAACACCGCAGACATGAATTTATGACGTCCAACATGACTTTTGACAAGGCAGTTTTCAACATCAAGTTAGTGTAATACAGTTCCAATTACATTTTTTATTTGAGTGCTGAGAACTACACTCTGCCAACCCCATTTATCTCATTTTGCGAGAGTCATTCAACATCTCTGGCCAACATCCACTGGCTGCTAGGAAAGGTTTAGTGCAATAGTGGTCTAAATCCAGTTGTCTGTCGACTCATCAGTAGTGCTGTAATAATCGAAAAACCTTCAACCACTATTCATTACTTACTTTAGCGACCTTAATACCAATCCTCCCATTTTAGCAAAGATTTCCTCAAATTTCATAACAACCGGGGTATGAACCATTTTGTGCTGAGTGTGTGTGTGTGTTTTAAAGTAAGAACAGCGGACAGGCCGCCATACTTGAGTACAAGCAACATGTCTGTTTCTGGGTTTTCGTTCGACATGCTGGACTCGCTCAAGTCAGCCGTTTGTCCCCAGATACCTCAGTCGTCCACGTACGTCACGGCGGGAGAGCTCAAAACGGTTGCCTTTTTTCGTCTCTCTCCGATGCAATGCCAAGCAGTCGCAGTTGTCGTCGCCGTGTACGCGCCGTCATAGATACACGAGTACCATACATTATTGAATGTCTGTTTTTTATGCTGCTCTGACTATTCCAGGACTCTCAAGGATTTGTATTCTTAGTGCGCTCTAGAACCATCGGTGACATGACGTGAGGCTAGCGTTTCGTTCTTGTTCATGTTTTGTGTGCGTGTGTTTGAAGATGTTGAAGGGGCGAGCCCTCAAGCTGCTTCCTCTCCTCCGAGACTGACCTCAGATATTCTGAACAATTACCTCAGGCTTTTTTTCTACATGTACATGGATTTATTTGTGTTCTTATGGTGTATTTGATTGTGTGTTTCATTTTTAAGAAAATACTCTAGTTCAGATGGTTTATTGTTGTCGGATGGGCCTCTTTGTCTTTTGAGATTTTGAATTTTTTTTCTTTATTCTCAAGGATTTTTTTAAACCATACCCCTAGCATTTGTCACATTGTCCACACTCACAAAAAATACAAAAAAAAAAAAAAAAAAAATCTATGACGCTGATTGTTGTAAATAGCTCTGGACACACTGGTCTTTTTAGAAAAAAAAATTCTAAGCTGTATACACAGTTAAGCAGTTATGGGGCATATTTTAGCTGGAAAGTGGCACACATTGCACGCATTTTTGATACGGCCAAAAAATCATTTTACGCGAATTTTAAATTGTATCAATTATTTGAATTGTTTAGTTCCTTTGAAGTGGTCAAGATCAACACTTGTGAAATGTTTTCATCTTAAAATTCCCTCCAGTTTGGGGGTACTGTTTTTTTTCTTTGTCAGAAGGAAATCATAACACCAGATTTACAAATACTTATTGTCCCTGCTCAATGAAAAGCTGTAATCATTCGATCATTGCCACACCTTCCAAGTACCGTATTTTTCGGACTATGAGTCGCACCTGAGTATAAGTCACACCAGCCATAAAATGCCCAACAAAGAGGAAAAAAAACCAAGTATAAGTCGCACCGGAGTATAAGTCGCATTTTGGGGGGGGAATTACTTGATAAAATCCAACACATAGAACGGATATGTCATCTTGAAAGGCAATTTAATACAAAATTACAATTGAGAACAACATGCTGAATAAGTGTACAGTATGATGTTACATGATGCATGAACAACGAAATGCGAATAGACTGTCCTCACCAGGATGCTACGGTTCGGTCCTGGCTATAAAGCGAGCTAAACTCCCAAATGGCGATGCTGGACGTCCGTATAATTTGCTGAATCAATTTCGTCCTCAATACCACACAGGTTCCGATCAACGTAAATAAATGATAATTAGGTGCTATTTCAGCAGTGGAAAACACACAACAAATACAGAAAAGATGATACACAAAGGCATTGCCTCTGTAGAGATATTTTGCAAGCATAAACAATGAACGTAGATTCGGAGCCGTGGCTCTCTCGCCCACTCGCTCAGAGACGCTGCGTATTTGTCCGTCGTCTTCTGGCGCGTGAGCGCTCTTCTTCGCGTACCAAACCATCAGTGTCACTCCAAAACACCAAAATAACATGTCAAATTATAATCTGTTAATAATTTGACACATAAATCGCTCCTGAGTATAAGTCGCACCCCCAGCCAAACTATGAAAAAAAACTGCGACTTGTAGTCCGAAAAAACGGTAGATGGGACGTCTATCGCCTTCGATGGCACTGAAACATGACCATTCAAAGCCAGCCATCTCAGCTGTCAGTAGCAGTGAACGAGTTAAGGGTACATTGGCGGGGGAAGTCAGATTAGAGATATTAATTCTAAATAGACATGTGCCGATTACCGGTTTCATGGTATACCGTGGTTTGAAAACGACAATGTTTCAAAACAGCAAAAGTTTTCCATCATACCGTCCCTAAGGCATTGACTATTTATTATGTCCCAAAAATGCATGTAAAAAATCCCTCACTTGGAGCTGTAAGGCTCAACCCTCCCCCACCAGTTGTTGCTCAGTGTCATTGAATCAGCTAGGCTACACAATGGCTGGAGGAGGTGAAACTCCTGAACATTTTCCCCCATCGAAGAAAACGATATCGCTGGAATGGGAATACTTCCGCTACAGAACAATTACAGCCGCTCGCGGCTAAGGCTAGGTTCATACGACAGGTCTTAATGCACAAATCCAATTTTTTGGTCATATCTGTTTTTTTTGGCATGCCTGTTCAGACTGCCTTTGTCCATTGTGACCATTCAAGTATTACGCATGCGCACTAATTTGCAGTCCGACACGCGCTGAGCAAGAAGACCCGCGTGCGCAGACGTATCAAAACAAATGGCCAACATGCTGGCTGTCATCCGCCATTCCAGGGATATCATATTTTGCTTTTCAAAAAGAGGACACACATAATAGACATAAATAATCCTCGTTTATGCTTATATTCAAAGTTTATATGGATCGATAGTAGAGCTGGGAATCTTTGGGCACCTAACGATTCGATTACAATTACGATTCAGAGGTTCCGATTCGATTATAAAACGATTATTGATGCACCCCCCTCCTTTTTTTTTTTTTCCCTAAATGTTTTGTTCATTAGTTCCAAAATTGTTCAAAAATCCTCAGGCTAAACCAAACTACTATTTCAGTATCAAGTTAGCGTATAACAGTAAACAAATACACAAATATAACAGTAAATAAAATACTCCAGAGTGTCCCCATTCTGTATCAGCAGCTTTAAACTACATTCAATTAATTTAATGTTGTGAATCAACTGTTACAGTTGTTAAAATTGCTCCCGTTATCCCATTATTTTCCTTCTGTCTACTTTTGTCAAAGTTTTTAAACTATTTCATCATTTAAAGATAGATTCAAGACAAGATTTTGCCGATTTAGGAGTATTTTAGATAAAAAGTTAATTAGGTTCGCTACAACAGAGCCTTCTAGAGAAGTCACTGCTTTAGTACTGCTTTAAGATGGCGGCTGTTTACTTACGCCGGAAAGTCTGTCATTTCGCATCTCGGTTCAATAATAGATGTTCTAACACCGCCGTCGTCTGTCATTTTGCATTTAGTTCTACATATGTATGATATCTACTGTAGCCGTATGTTTGTGGCAACTAGCAACTGGGCGTTGTTTGTAGCGGCTGTCGGCCGCAGTCAGGTATGATTGTTTTTTTTTATCTAGCGGCATGAGTTGAACATGATATTTACTCTCGGTCTGTTCCTCATTGCGTCTCAAAGAACGCGCTGACTGTGTTTTACTTCCGTTTTACCTGGTATAATTCAATAATCGGAATTTAGATGTTTGTGAATCAAATCTTCCACGGCCGAATCACGAATAATCTAAGAATCGGAAATTTTGCACGCCTCTAATCGATAGCATGCACGCACTGTCCATGCATGTCACACACACATACAAATCTCGGCCGTGTAAGCAATGTTAAAATATTGCTCATATAGAGCAGAGAGAAAACCGATCATTCTCAGGCTTATCCTCAACCCATTTTAATTTTTTTATGACTGTGGTCAAGCCCGGCCCTTCCCCAAAAGCCGTGTTCAATGCAAGCTAGGCGCTAATAACGCACAGCTGCACCGCTACCGTAGCATCTCTCTCGCTCTTTGATAATGTAATTTCTGCATGAATTCCGATTTGGGAGACTTGACAGTACAGACCGCTGCGACATACATGAAAAATTTGGCCCAGATCGGATTTGAACCACATACGAAAGTGACCCAGCTCAGATGTGAAATGGTCCAGTTCTATGCGACTTGTCACGTTCAGACCGTCAAGTTGATGGCTTACTCGAGTCGGAAAAACACGAAAAAATCGGATTCGACCTGTAGTATGAACCTAGCCTTAGAGGAGGAGGGCCAAACGACATGTAAACATGTTTGTGGTGGGTGGCTGCCGAGGAGGCAATACCTCCAACATGATTTCGCATTTATACAAAATCAAAGGTTAACACTGTCATGAATGTTTCCCACCAGCTACAAGAGCTAACTCCAGCGTGTTTAGTGTGTCTAGTGGTGGTAAATCGTGGTGTTTTTTTTTTCTCTGGCAACCTTGTTGAGAAAGAGTGTGTATAATATAAACATGATACGAATTCTTTTTATGGAAAATAATTCAATTATTTTTGTTCTGATGGTAATAATGTTGAGCTGTGAATACCGTGAAACCGTGATATTTTGGCTTAAAGTTGTCATACCGTCAGAATATCGTACCGGCACATGCCTAATGCTCAACTGGAATACAAAAACGTTTTTCCCCCTCCATCTTTTCCTTCAAAGTAACATTTTGACCTCCATTGACAAAAGGTAAAACACTATAAAAAAAATGCCCTTTTTTTTTTTTAAATTAAAAAAAACATTTTTAAAAAAATCTGATAGCATATTTCCAGCTAGAAAATACCCTTACACGTAGTGTGTGTTTATATATGTATATACATATATATTTGGGGCTTAACTGTGTGTATTATTGATTTTATATCTTTTCAAGAATGGCTAGTGATGGCTATCAGGCGTCACATAGCTAGCAAAAGTATGTGAGTGCCGGTGTGTCTTTTTGGAAAAGCAGTAGGCAAAAAGATTCCGGATGCTTTTTTTTCCAAACAGTATTACCTCTAAATAAATACATAACCTGCCGATGTGACGTTGAGACGTGATAGTTTAGACATGCGGTGCTGTGCAAACATGGTGACTTAAATTCTTATCATTTCTGTGAAAAAAAAAAGTGCTCTGTCGTGTGCCGTTAAGGGGGGGGGGCAGGGTGTAAAAAATGTACAAGAAAATGAAACTTTTTGGAGGAGAAGTTTTTGATACAGCAAAATCATTGATGTGCACATTTGTGTGCGGATGAGCCGAGGGTCCAGCAATATATCTGAACACAGCAATAGTCATTCGAATATCATTTGATGGTCACTCAGCTGTGTGTACAACGTGTGTACAATGACGACCCCATTTCCAACATACCGGCCCACCAAGGTGCTTTCACACAATGCCTCCCAAAAAGGAAAAAAACAAAAAAAAAACACCTCCAACTCTTCTTCCTCTGACCACTTACCTCACACAGTACCTCTGTAACTTGGCGTCATTGTAAAAAAAAAAAAAAAAAATGGACAAAAACTACGAAATGAGCAGTGGAGTGGGCTAACTCAATTTCTCTCACTTTGCATGTGAATGATTGAAAGATTTATGGTTGCCACTAAAGGTTACAGTCAGTGCAATAGTGGTCTAAGTCCAAACATCTTGCATGCAGGATGCACTAGCGCCCAAGCTGAAAATAAAGCGCTAAGTGCAATGATGGACTCACCCCAATATGACAAAATTAACACAAAATCTTGATTTAGACAAAATTTCTATTAATTTCTCTACTTACAGACAATTGAGTTAGCCCACCCTAGTTCTTTGATTGGCTTGATTATTGTATGTATAATTTTTTATATTATAATGTGTGTGTGAAAGCAAAGAAAGCCCTTGTTTGAGTGTGAATGACAACGTTTTCCCCCGTTGATGTGATAATCCCCGTGCGCGGATGTATGAATTTTATCTTGGGAAATGCGTAGAAATATTTGGGAGAAAAAAAGTAGATGAGAAGACATCTTTTGTATATGAAAATAAAATACAAATGCAGATGAGACGAGTGTTTTTGTCATTGACCCATAATATCAGGTATCATGCATGGTGGATACAAGAGTGCATTAAAGATGTTGCGATTATTTAAATTTGGCACATGACAGTACAGTGATCCCACACGACTTCGCGCTTCAAACTTCACACCCTCAGTCCATCATGGATTTTTTCAATTTAAAAGAAGAGTATTTTATTTGAAAATGTTAAGATATATGCATGTATACGTGTACAAATCATTGTTTTCATTGATATATATCATAATTATTACATTTGCAGTGCTTAAAAAACATTCATAGAAATATTAGGGCTGTCAAACGATTAAAATTTTTAATCGAGTTAATTACAGCTTAAAAATTAATTAATCATAATTAATCGCAATTCAAGCCATCTATAAAATATGCCATATTTTTCTGTAAATTATTGTTGGAATGGAAAGATAAGACACAATACGGATATATACATTCAACATACGGTACATAAGTACTGTATTTGTTTATTATAACGATAAATCAACAAGATGGCATTAACATTATTAACATTCTGTTAAAGCGATCCATGGATAGAAAGACTTGTAGTTCTTAAAAGATAAAAGTTAGTACAAGTTATAGAAATGTTATATTAAAACCCCTCTTAATGTTTTCGTTTTAATAAAATTTGTAAAATTTTCATTCAAAAAATAAACTACTAGCTCGCCATTGTTGATATCAATAATTACACAATGCTCATGGTGCTTAAACCCATAAAATCAGTCGCAACCAAGTGGCAGCAGAGGACGACAAAACGCAAAAAACACAAGTAACAAGTGGACATTACACTGTGCTGTCATTTTGATCTGTTTGAGCGGGGCATGTGCGTTAAATGCGTCAAATATTTTAACGTGATTAATTAAAAAAATTAATTACCGCCCGTTAATGCGATAATTTTGACAGCCCTAAAAAATATACATAGACTACTTTTTTTTTTTTTTTTTTTTTTTTTATCATACTTTGGGGAAAACGGGTCTTACATGTCTCTTTCCAATGCTGTTAAATCTGAATAATTTGGGGAAAACGGGTCTTACATGTCTCTTTCCAATGCTATTAAATCTGAATAAATACATTGAACACACCAGAAAAAAACATGGCAGAAAACAGTAGTGCTGCAATGATTAATCGATTAACTCAAGTATTCGATCAGAAAAAAAAGATTCGAATTGAATTTTGCTGCTTCGAGTATTCATTTAATTAAAGTGGCGTTGTAATGGTTTGTTTTGAAAGTGTTTGCATTTATTTGTATTGATTTGGGTGGATATACAATGATATGTAAGTTAGCCAATTGTTCTTTTGTTGTACACAGATCCTTATTTATTTATTTTTTTAATACCGTTCGAGGCTCAGCTCAGGTATTTTAGCTTGTCAATTTTTAATAATTTTAATAATTTCAATTTTTTTTTTTGGGTGGATACACAGCCCTCATTTCACATGGCTGAATCCAACTGCTCCCCCTTAAGACAAACATAAGCATTTGTTTGCTCATGTATTTTTTTAATGCATTCCTATTTTAGTTTAAAGGTATATTTAGCCATTTTTTGTCGGAATATGTGTCTGAGCCATTTCTTAAGAGCTTTGTAAAAAAAAAATGTTAGCATTTGATAGCATTTAAGCTAGTGGACTTTTGCTTTGTGAGTTAGCCAATTGTTCTTTTGTTGTACATAGATCCTCTTTTTGTTTTGTTTTTTTATATACCGTGTGAGGCTCAGCTCAGGTATTTTAATTTTTTATGTTCCTTATCCGATTACTCAAACTAAATAGTTCATTGATTAATCAACTACTAAAATAATCGATAGCTGCAGCCCTAGAAAACAGATAAGGCTGAAAAAGCAGTTTCTGCTCTTGCACCCCTCTTTAAAATAAATGGCTGTATTTTAAGCCAAAAGAACTGTTGTGTTTGATAGAACAATATGACTATATGCTGCCATAGCAGTTTCATGGCGCATTATGCCCCGAACTATTTTTAATTTGTCCGTTTTACCCTGGAAACCACCGTTTACAGATGTCGTGTAAACGCTTTTGTTTCAACCTAGCCATAAAAAGAAGGTAAGTAATCGTATTTATTATTCGAAATGTCAGTCATTTTTAGCTCAGAACCAATAATTAATGTCTAATATTTAGTTTAAAAAAAAAAAAAAAAAAGACAAAAAAATTATTCACTCGCATATTTTAAAGTTTTAGAAAAATCGCGTCATAATGAAAAAATTAGCGTCTGTAAAAAAGTCACGGATATCTACCTCATAACCATCGCTTAATTGTATTTTTTTTTTTCATTACTGTCGCAATTTCCCCAATATTTTAGATGATAAATAATCGATTCAAACAAAGAAAAGTTGAAAAAAAAAGTTTAAAAGGGTAAATGTTGGTCCTTCTCAAAAAATGTGCATATGTGATAAAGTTCATTATTTTCTGTAATGTACTGATAAACATTAGACTTTCATATATTTTAGATTCATTACAAACAACTGAAGTAGTTCAAGCCTTTTATTGTTTTAATATTGATGATTTTGGCAAAAAAGTCAAGAAAAAACAAAAATCTTCAATCTAAAAAAATTAGCATATCATGAAAAGATACTCTATAGAAGCCTCTAACCTAATCATCTGAATTAACGAATTAACTCAAAACCCCTGCAAAAGATTCCTGAGGCTTTTAAAAAACTCCCACCCTGGTTCGTTACTCAAAACCGCAATCATGGGCAAGACTGCCGACCTGACTGCTGTCCAGAAGGCCATCATTGACACCCTCAAGCAAGAGGCTAGGACACAGAAAGAAATTTCTGAGCGAATAGGCTGTTCCCAGAGTGCTGTATCAAGGCACCTCAGTGGGAAGGAAAAAGTGTGGCAGGAAACGCTGCACAACCCGAAGAGGTGACCGCACCCCGAGAAAGATTGTGGAGAAGGGTCGATTCCAGACCTTGGGGGACTTGCAGAAACAGTGGACTGAATCTGGATTAGAAACATCCAGAGCCACCGTGCACAGGCGTGTGCTGGAAATGGGCTACAGGTGCCGCATTCCACAGGTCAAGCCACTGTTGAACCTGAAACCTACTTTTTTCAGATGAAAGCAACTTTTGCATGTCATTCGGAAATCAAGGTGCCAGAGTTTGGAGGAAGACTGGGGAGAAGAAAATGCCAAAATGCCTGAAGTCCTGTGTTAAGTACTCACAGTCAATGATGGTCTGGGGTGCCATGTTAGCTGCTCGTGTTGGTCTACTGTGTTTTATCAAGTAATTTATCAATGCAGCTAGCTATCAGGAGATTTTGGAGCAGTTCATGCTTCCACCTTCTGAAAAGCTTTATGGAGATGAAGATTTCATTTTTCAGCTCGACCTGGCACCTGTTCACAGTGCCAAAACCACTGGTAAATGGTTTACTGACCATGGCATTACTATGCTCAATGGGCCTGCCAACTCTCCTGACCAGAACCCCATAGAGAGTCTGTGGGATATTGTGAAGAAGAAGTTGAGAGACACCAGACCCAACACTGTGGATGAGCTTAAGGCCGCTAACGAAGCATCCTGGGCTTCCACAGCTGTGTCTTGACACTCGGTGATACATGCTACATGGAGTTTTTGGATCGAAAAGATGTAAGTACGTGATAATATCTCATTAAAATAATGGCGTCTTTAATTATGCTGTCTCATGCTCTCACCTCCAGTTAGGGTTTTACTGTCTAAAAATTATCATTTTTTAAATGCCCTCCTGTTCAAATTTTTCTTCCTCCAGAAAATTCAGATTTTAAGGTTTCCAATGATGCATCACACATGCATATCGGACAATTTTGAAATTTGGCCAATTGGGGGGTCTCAGAGTGGAACTTCAGGTCACCTGAGTGTTTTCTGCCATATATCTCATAATTATTACATTTGTAGTGCTTAAAAACATTCATAAAAGCATACATAAATTACTTTGGTGAAAAAGGAAACGTGTTGTATGTCTCTTTGTAATGCTGTTAAATCTGAATAAATACTGGACTGTCTCAGGAAATTAGAATACACAATATTCTAATTTTTTGAGACAGTCCTGAGGAAATTAGAATATTGTGTATTCTAATTTCCTGAGACAGTCCAGTACATTGAACACACTAGAAAAAACATAATTTTACATTTAAATAAGCTCCGCCTCTACTTCGCGGATTTTCGCGGGGGGTCCCATTAACCGCGAAAAACGAGGGGCCACTATTGATAGTAATGATACATCACATCAATATTTTATCCAAATCTGTTTCAATCTGATCGGATCAATATTCATTCTCTTATTGATACAGAGTGTATAAAAAAATAACATACCTACCACAATAGGAAATAACTTGCATTGAACTTTAAGGGCATTTTTATTTTTATTTTACCACGTTTATTTCAGATGTTATTAGCTTGTAATGTACTTTTATTGTGGTTAGTTTTAATTTATCATTGCCAAGTAGCACTGAATTTACCTAACACTAGGTGGCGCAATTGATAACACAATCTAGATTTGATTTACAGATTTAACCATTTTCCACATTAAAACGTGTAATATATTTATTTTTGTATCATATAAATCAATTTCTACTACGATTATATCAACTGACGATGACAACGTGATTACAGCCTGTTTGTTACAATAACCGTGCTGCGTTAAAGTGTCCCTCAGATATTATGTCTTTTGAATAATAATACCACTCCAACTTTGGTGTATCAATAAAGCTACTTTATCGCGTCCACCATACGCACGTTGACGTTTTGCTGATACCAATTTAACAGCGCGTACAAAAAACACGATAAAAGCCATTGTTTTTGTGTTCCTTTGAGGATTAAGTTTTTTAAATCCTCACACGTCCACTAGTCCGGGAAGCGTCACTAAGCCCCGCCCTTTCAGCAGTCCTTAGACCAATCAACAGACCATTTGACCTCCACGTGACGAGCGGACTCGTAAATGACGACTGATTTGAGAGTTGTCTCGTCGAGTCGTTGGGCTCCAGTGGCTCCTGATGCATGTATTGTTTTTCTGCGGCCACCCTGTTTCTGCTGTTTTTTTATATTTTTATTTTCAATTCAGTTTTCCCTATGTCGAACAGGAATACTTTTGGTGTAAACTTTTGTCTTGGGTAGTTTTGCTGCCATGTCTCACGAGTCCCGAGCAGGTAAAGTATGAAAATGTGAATTACGTTTTTAGATTTGGCCAGCGAAGCACTTTATGACCGATGTCGAGAGGTTAGCGACAGTACAGTGCAACATCAAAACCTCGTATTATACTACAAAGCGCACTAAATACTTCTAATATACGTTTTAACGTTCATAGTAATACTGATATCGTCTTTTGTCAGGCATCACGCCATGGGATACAATTTGTCCATCGTACTGTACAAACTTATCTGACCCCACAGTATCGTCGTACAGCACCAAATTTCGTTAATGTTCCTGTCTAATTTGAAGTAAGCCACAGTTATGCATATAGTTTTGTTTACTTATCTTTTAAAATGATTTTTCAGTTTTTACAGACTTTTGACTTCTGTTATAACATGTTTGGATACAATTTTGTATTTGGATGATTAAAGATTATAGTTATTTTTTTAAATTACAGACATAAATAACATCTCACCAAAATATTGTGACATTCTTTGGTTAAATACGATAAATATTAGGGCTGCAGCTGTCGATTATTTTAGTAGTCGATTAATCGCTGAACTAGTTTGTCGAATAATCGAGTAGGGCTGCAGCTATCGACTATTTTAATAGTCGAGTAATCGGTGAACTAGATAGTTCGAATAATCGAGTAATCGGATGAGGAACATGAAAAATAAAATACCCTCAAACGATATTAAAATAAAAAAAATAAGGATCTATGTACAACAAAAGAACAATCGGCTAAATTACATAGCAAAAGTCTGTTAGTTTAAAAGCTATAAATGCTAACTTTTTTTTTTTTACAATGCTATTAACAAATCGTTCAGACACATATTCCTCCAAAAAATGGCTAAATATACCTATACCTATAACTAAATTACGAATGCATAAAAAAAAAAAAACATTAGCGCAAAGAAAAACTTGTGTTGGTCTTAACATGGAGCAGCTGGATTCAGCCATGTGAAATGAGGCAGACTAGAGGGCAGTGTATCCACCCAAATCAATAAAACTGAATGCAAACACTTTCAAAGTAAACCATTACAACGCCACTTTAATTAAATGAATACTCAAAGCATCAAAATTTAATTTGAATATTTTTTTTCTAATTGAATACTCAAGTTAATCCATTAATCGTTGCAGCACTATAATCGAGTAATTGGATAAGTAACATGAAAAATTAAAACACCTGTGCTGAGCCTCGAACGGTATTAAAAAAAACCAATTAAATAAGGATCTATGTACAACAAAAGAACAATTGGCTAACTTAAATAGCAAAAGTCCGCTAGCTTAAATGCTATAAAACGTTAACTTTTTTTTTTTTTTTAACAATGCTTTTAACAAAGGTTTCAGACACATATTCCCACAAAAAATGGCTAAATACCCATAAACTAAATTACGAATGCTTTAAGAAAACATTAGTGCAATCAAAAACGTAGCTTATGTTGGTCTTAACATGGAGCAGCTGGATTTAGCCATGTGAAATGAGGCAGACTAGAGGGCAGTGTATCCACTCAAATCAATAAAACTGATTGCAAACACTTTCTAAATAAACCATGACAACGCCACAATAATTAAACAAATACTCGAAGCAGCAAAATTTAATTCAAATTTTTTTCCCTCTAATCGAATACTCGAGTTAATCGATTAATCTTTGCAGCACTAATTAATATTACTGCATTAATTAGGCTTTACTCTTAAAAAACACCAAAACTTGTTATCTATGATATCCCACCGCCTTAAAACCGATCACTATTTGACCTATTGTTACCAATGTTGCACGTGACAGAAAGCAATGCAGGCTTAATACATAAAGTTACTATATTTCTCTCAGCACTTCCAAGTTATCAGTAATTGATGCATTGTAGCAACTCTTTACAAAAAACCAATAAGCTGCATTACTATTGTCATACTTTATTTAAATGAACGTTAAAGGCAGTCCTAGTTAAGAGTAATTCACATTTGTGTGTACTGAACAGATAGTGTCTAACAATATATTCTGATATTTCTTCATTTTGTCCTGTCCTTGTTAAAAACGGGTCCATATTTGTTGGTTGTGTCATGATACTGTACTATAAACAGAAATGAGAAGCTATAATACATTACTGATATTTATTCATATCGACTTGGAATTGATATTTCATGCTTATGCATCAAACCTTGTGTTGAAGGTGATATGATGCTTAGTAAGTATGAAATCTGATTGTATTAATATTGTGTCATAAAAGAACACAGTACTGTACAGTACATGTTCAAAATAGTGATAGTTGTTTTAACTCTTAGTAAAGTTTGATTGCTATTTTATTTTGCCCTGTAAATAGAAATGATACGTCATATCATCAATATTTTATCCCTCCAGTATTGGCCTATTAGACTGAATAAGTGTATCTAGTTTATTTCATTTTCCCATTCATCATCTTGATCCTGTATGTTTCTAGTGGAAGCCATTGAGGGTCCGGGTGGCTGCATAGTTCACTAGCCACCCCTCCCGACCTGCCACGCACATCCCTGCTGCCAGGATGCTCCGTAAAAGCACAAGTGGCGGTGGAGTGAAGCGTATTCACGCTCCGGCGGCATCCAGACATCAGTCCAATTCCCTGACGGGTTCGCTATCGGCCGGATCTACCAAGACCTGGGATGGCGGGAACAGGCGGCGCTCCCACATCCTGCTAAGCGACGCTAACCCGTCGGACCCAGCAGTGTCTTGCCCCCCCGGAGTGGACCCGGACTATGTCATGACGCTGGTGAATGACGTCAGATGGTTCGCCAACGTGCTGCTGCACCTCAAAGAGGCCCTCCAGAGTACAGGTGAAACATTTCCAACAATCAGAATAGGGTTTTTACATTATGACTTTGTAACTTCAAAGAGAACATAATATTAGTATTCTCCAATACACAGTCAGAACTAATTAATATGCTTCTGTATTGATACCATGTAAATAGTAGAGTAGGGATGTTTCAATCGCATATTTTTGCACCCAAGTCTGAGTCTGAGTCAACTGATTTTGAGGTGATGCCGATACAGAGTCCGGATCCGATACAGGAAAAAAGTTTTTTTTTTTTTTTTTTTAACACAAGTTCCAAACATGTTACTGTCCCACCGTGCCGCCTTCATCATGTGAATTATTTTTAACCCCTTCAGACTGACCTAAGCATGCTGCTGAAGGACATGACGCGTTCGCGTTTCTAAACCAATAAATACACTGAATTTAGTTGCTATTGCCACTTCTAGGAGATGATTCGATGAAACTTTACCCATCGAAATCAAATAATGTTTGGCACACCCTCTTTGCTATTTTTGGTTCTGTAAAAATGGCTGACCAAACGCAACTTCAAAAAGGATAACGTAAAAAGCTCAATTCTCAATAAACACAAATTAACATTAAACATAACCAATAAAAACATGAAACATCCCTGACCCAAAAATTGCAACTTGTTCTGATGAGTCGACTAAAAATCTGCACTTTTTTTTTTTTGCTCAACAGAAAAAATGCGGGTCTGAAAGGGTTAAACAAAAATGACGTAGAAAAATGCTTGTCTTTATTAAATGCTTCATTGAGTCACACAAATCCACTCACGCTTTGACGCTCACGATGAGTGCTGCAAAGATTAATCGATTAACTTGAGTATTCGATTAGATTAAAACATTCGAATTAAATTTTGTTGCTTCGAGTATTTGTTTAATTAAAGTGGCATTGTAATGGTTTATTTTGAAAGTGTTTGCATTCAGTTTTATTGATTTGGGTGGATACACTGCCCTCTAGCTAGCGGACTTTTGCTATTTAAGTTAGCCAATTGTTCTTTTGTTGTACATAGATCCTTATTTAATTGGTTTTTTTTAATACCGTTCGAGGCTCAGCACAGGTGTTTTAATTTTTCATGTTACTTATCCAATTACTTGATTATAGTGCTGCAACGATTAATGGATTAACTTGAGTATTCAATTAGAAAAAAATATTCAAATTAAATTTTGATGCTTTGAGTATTCATTTAATTAAAGTGGCGTTGTAATGGTTTATTTTGAAAGTGTTTGCATTTAATTTTATTGATTAGGGTGGATACACTGCCCTCTGGTCTGCCTCATTTCACATGGCTGAATCCAACGGCTCCGTTAAGACAAACGTATGTTTTTGTTTGAGCTATTGTTTTTTTAATGCATTCGTAAATTAGTTTATAAATATATTTAGAAGTTTTTTGTGGGAATATTTTGTCTGAACCATTTGTTAAGAGCATTGTAAAAAAAACGTTAGCATTTTTTAGCATTTAAGCTAGCGGACTTTTGCAATGTAAGTTAGCCAACTGTTCTTTTGTTGTACATAAATTAAATCTTCATTTATTTATTTTTTTAATACCGTTTGAGGCTCAGCTCAGGTATTTTAATTTTTCACGCTCCTTATCCGATTACCCGATTATTCAAACTAACTAGTTCACCGATTAATCGACTACTAAAATAATCGATAGCTGCATCCCTACTCACGATTCTGAGAACAGCCTCTCATGTACACAATGAGTTGCCAGAGCACATTTATGCAAGTTTAACGATGATTGATACATTTGTGCCTTTGATCGTAGAGCTACCAAGCTTCTCTGGCAAGATCAAAGCTACAAACCTGTCAATCATTGTTAGTTTTGAGTACCAAGCACAAGCTGGAGAGTTTGGTCGCACTGCTTAGCAGGAGGGACGGTTAGAGGCTATGGCACTGTATGAGCGTGAAGAAGACAAACTTAAATATATATTTTTAATTGAAACCTGATCTTTTTCACCTAATTCTGGTCCTCTGAAAAATGGCTCGATCGGCCCGATTTCCGATCACGTGATTAGGGGTGTAACAAAATATCGAAATATCGTGATACTTTGCATCCCCAAAGGTTATCGATATGCTCCTGCTAAGAATCGAGATATCGTTTTAAAAAGGTGTCAATGTCTAAAAAAATGAATAAAAAAGAACCAACAAACTCAGTTAACTCTAAGGCTGCATTGACGGTGCTTGACGCCCAATCCATTCAGACTAGAAACGTTCATTCATTCGAAACCAGAGCATTCACAGTCATTCTGTCCGATTTTCAGGGCATTTACAGGTCACTTGCTGTTCATTTTAGGTCATTTGCTGTTGAGTTTGAGTCACTGCCTATACATTTGGGTGATTCCCAGGTCACTTCCTGTTATGTAACTCAAAATAAATCGGAAGTGACCCATAAAATACCCCAAATTCAACAGGAAGTAACTGAAAATCAACAGGGAAATGACGTTAAAAGACCCAAAATTACCTCATTGCCTGACAATGGCTGCCTCTGACGGCCGTAGACGTTCAATCCATTTGAAGTGGGAGTGATTCGCTGCCACCCTCCCACTTCAAATGGATTGGACGTCTACTAGTGATGAACTCATTCCAATTCACAGCAGAAGTTGTTTTTCTGTTTATTGGTCGTTTGTTGAATATCATCGAATGATTTCCTGAGATAAGTATCGATAGTCGTTGTATCGCCATATCATCAGATCGTTATCGTGAGCTTTGTATCGCAAACGTGAGGTACCAAGAGGTTCCCACTCCTACACGTGATAGGATCGGAACATCACTAGTAGTAAGGCAGAACGATAGACCGTATAAGAAAATTATTTACAACTCATTGAAACTGATCACTCGCACGCTTTATGGTCTATCCAGTAATGCCTTGAGATTTCAGTGAACAAATGTTTCTTTTCGAGATGCGAGCCTTTGTTCGGACATTAACAAAAAACAAACAAAAAAAAAAACTTCTGAGCATATCTTCTTCCCATACTAATTAAAACTTGGTTAATATGATTCACAATTTTTAAATATTTGCATGAAACTGGCCTACCTGGTACATCGGGACAGTACAGTGCTCTTCTTGCAAGCGCCCCACATGACGAAATATTTTGCCATGATTTCATACTGTGTAATTATGAAAATAGATACATAAAATTCTTGTATCATAAGTGAATATCGATGTTATCACATCCATATTTTGTCACACCTCGGTAAGATTTTGCTTCCTTTTGTTTTGCTACATTGACTTAACTGCAGTTTGACCCATACTGTACATACACACGCACTGGGGTCCAACAGGGCTCCTGGCAGCGGGAGTGATTTGTTTAACCATTCCACTGCTCGGAGGAGGATGGTCTCCTTGAGTGAGTCATCGCGTGTGTATGTAAGATGAAGGTCACAAATGATTTGTGCGTGTCCTCTCCTGACATTGTAAGCAGCTTAACACATCAATAATAATAACAATCATGATAATAATGGCATTATTTAGGATTCGTTGTCACAAGGTTTAATCCTGCAGTCTGTTTTGAGGTGGATAAAAAGCTTACTTTTCACAGGGTGTGTAGTCATATGTGGGCAGCCCCGTGCTGTACGTACAACTAAAGCACTCATGGTAGTTATTTACCACCGGTTATATACCAGATGCACACCGACAAGCGGAAAAAAAAAAATTAGGTAGAAAAGTTTGCTTTTAGTCAAACAACAGTCAAAGCAGAAAGGCTCAAATTAGACTACACTTTTAAAAGAAATACAGTGGTATAAAAAAGTGTCTAACGTTTTGGAATTTTTCACATTTCTGCATAAAATCACCATCAAATCTTTGTCAAAATCACACAGATGTAAAAAACAGTGTCTGCTTTAATTAAAACCACTGAAACATTTATAGGTTTTCATATTTTAATGAGGATCGCATACAATGACAGAAGGGGGAAAAATAAGTGAACCCTCTGCCTAAGAGCAATTGAAACCAATTTTTACCAAACAATTTAAGTCAGGTTTGTGCCCAATCACTGATGAGTGGTTTAAAGCTGCTCTGCCCACTATAAAACACTCACCTGGTAAGAATTGTCTTGATGAGATGAATTGTCTGATGTGCATTATGGCATGTCTGAAGACCTGCGATCAAGGATTGTTGATTTCTATAAAGCTAGGAAAGGATTGAAAACCATCTCCAAAAGTCTGGATGTTCATCAATCGACAGTCGGAGAGATTTTCTACAAAAGAGTTTGGCACTGTTGCTTCTCTCCCAAGGAGTGGCCATCCATCAAAGAGTCCAGCGCAGAATAATCGGAGAGGTAAAAAAGAGCCCTAGAGTGTCTGCTAAAGACTTCCAGAATTCACCGGCACAGTCCAATATCTCTCTGCACACATCAACTATATGTAAAACTATGGCCAAGAACGGTGTTTATGGGAAGACTCCATGAAGGAAGCCACTGCTGTCTGAAAAAATATTGTTGCTCGTTTAATGTATGCGAAAAGACACTTGGACACTCCACAGAAGTTTTGGCAAAATATTTTGTGGACTGATGACCAAAGTTGAATTGTTTGGGAGTAAAACACAACGTCATATGTGGAGGGAAAATGGAACAGCTCACCAACATCAACAACTCATCCCCATCGTGAATCATGGTGGAGCGAGCATCATGATTTGGGGCTGTTTTGCTGCTTTAGGGCCTGGACAACTTGCAATCATTAATGGAAGAATGAATTCAAAGGTTTTTCAGTATGTTTTGCAGGAAAACCTGAGGTTATCTGGAAGACAGTTGAAGCTAAAAAGACGATGGATGGTGCAACGAGACAGTGATCCAAAACACTGAAGTAAATCAACATCAGAATGGTTTCAGAAGAACAAAATACACGTTCTGAAGTGGCCAAGTCAAAGTCCAGACTTGGAACTCCATTGAGAGGCTATGGCATGAACTAAAGACAACGATTCATACCAGACATCCCAGGAATCTGACTGAACTACAGCAGTTTTGTAGAGAAGAATGGTCCAAGATTAGTCCTTATCGATGTGCCAGACTTATTTGCAGCTACAGGAAGCGTTCGGTTGAAGTTATTGCTGCCAAAGCGGGGGCCACAAAATATTAAATGTGATGACTCACTTACCCTATTTTTCCCCCTTCTGTCATTGTTTGCATACTATCCTCATTAAAATATGAAAACTTATAAATGTTTGGGTGGTTTTAGTTAAAGCAGACGCCGGTTTTTCATCTGTGTGATTTTGACAAAGATCAGTTCGCATTTAATATTGATTTTATGCAGAAATGTGAGAAATTCCAAAAGGTTGATACTTTTTCATAACACTGTATATTTGGAAAAAACATGCATAGATATTACAATAAAACTATATATTTTGAACGAACAGTTCTATTTATACAACAATAATAATAATAAAAAAAGAAATAAGAATATATTCCATACAAATTGCACAGACATTTGGGAAAAACATTAAAACATTGTAAAGTTTGCAAAGTTGGCAAAAACGAAATTCCTAAACTGCTGAAATGGGAAAAAAGAATTACAGAATGATTTCAAGCAAATACAATTGAGTTTGTTAACTCCCTTAAAGTCCAAGCTACGTAAACATGATGACGCTTTCCGTGTTCTCTTCGTCAGTGTCCAGTGCGTTGTTGCTACGCCGACGGCAGCCTGAGCGAGAACAGGAGCAAGAACAGAAGGAACCAGTTAGCTCAGGAATTTAGCACCTTAGCGTAGGCGTGTTTGAGGCTATAGCTTAGCAGCCCAATTGGGGGGGTGGGGGCTCTTTTTCTGATCCCTACCACACCCCACAACCGCTAGGTCAGGTCTGAAGTGTTTAGGACAAGAAGGTGAGGCTCTTGTGACTCAATGGGTGAACCCTGACCTGTCCATAAATGAGGTTTTGTCCGCCCCTGCACCGCCCCTGCATGTTCCTTTATGCCTCCCGTGGCTTTATGGTGTCATTAAAGCGAAATACCCCATGTGGCAATTACTCTATGACTTCTAACAATAAATACTAGAGGTGCAACAATTCATCGATCAATCAACAACTAATTCATTAGCAAATTAATCGACAACTATTTTAATAATAGATTAATCGTTTAGGACCTTCTTCACCTTAAACTTGTCTAAATTCTAGAAATTATAACGTATATATAACTTGTTCATTATATTTTTGTTAAGTCAAAGTAGGACATGAACAAAAATCTGCTTTTACTTTGGAAAACAACAATTCACATTTTTGCCAATTTTCTAAACTAGCTTCTTCATAAGGCTGCAACAACCAATTGATTATCGTATTTTTCGGACTAAGTCACAGTTTTTTTCATAGTTTGGCTTGGGGTACGATTTATACTCACGAGCGACTAATGTGTGAAATTATTAACACATTATGATATCATTTCACGTGTTATTTTGGTGTTTTGGAGTGACACTGATGGTTTGGTAAACTTGTTAGCATTTTCTTTATGCTATAGTTATCTGAATAACTCTTAATAGCTATGGCCACGTTCGCGTTCTGCCTTTGGCAATGTGTGTTCAATTGTAATATTGACTTTTTTATATTGAAATGCATGCTTTTAGTTTGTGGCGCTTTCACGCCCCCGTGAGGGCGCACTCGCACTTGTTTACGTGAAGAAGACCGTTCACACGCCAGAAGAAGACGGACAGCTACGCAGCTTAAGTGAGTGGGCGAGTTAGCGAGAGAGAAACACAGCTGCAAACCTACGTTCATTGTTTATGGTTGTAAAATATCTCTACAGAGGCAACGCCTGTGTGTATAACCTTTTCTGTTGTTGTTGTGTTTTTTCCACCCATTATAGGACACTTAAAGCCAGTTGTGTGGTTGTTTGAACGATGTGCTAATGCTAGCGAACGCATGCTAACCGTTTGTGTCAATTGTGTAACAGCACCTAATTATCATTTATTTATGTTGATGCGAACCTGTTTGGTATCGAGGACGAAATTGATTCCGCAAATTATACGGACGTCAAGCATCGTCATTTGGGAGTTCAGCTCGCTGTATAGCTAGGACCGAGCCGTAGCTTCCTGGTGAGGACAGTATATTCGCATTTCGTTGTTCATCACTGTCTCTATTGTATTTTTATATTAAATTGCCTTTCAAGATGACAGATCTTTTCTATTTGTTGGATTTTTATCAAGTAAATGTCCCCCAAAATGCGACTTATATTCCGGTGCGACTTATATGTTTTTTTTCTCTTCGTTGGGCATTTTATGGCTGGTGCGACTTATACTCAGGTGCGACTTGTAGTCCGAAAAATACCGTAAATCGATTAACAAATTAGTTGCCAACGAATTTGATAATCAGTACAGTTGAAGGACCTATTCATCCATTTTGTCTTTATTGCTACTTACAACATGCCGAAAACAACTTCCAGGTAAATTGTGAAGGTAATTGAAAGATGTGACATTTATCTGATTAATCAATTAATTGTTTAATTAATCGTCCGATAATCGATTAAGAAAATAATTGTTAGTTGCAGTCCTATTAAATATAACTTTATTTTGATCGGTAAGTTCTGCACGTTGATCTCATAATTCTATAAGTTCTAGGTCAATTACATTATGGTTCTTGTTCTGGTCTAGTCCTGGTTCTTCCTCTACTTATAGTTCTAGTAGTGGTTCCAATTTTGATTAACTTTTTGCTCTAGTTATGCTACTAATTACACTTCTGCATCCAGTTTTAGTTATGATTGTGGTTGTAGTTCTGGTTTTGATTTTAGATGTATTCTTTCTGCTTTTGCGTTTCTAGTTGTAGCAACTAGTCTGCAATGGGCCAAGCTTGCTGTTAGTTGTGGTTTTGTTTCTAGTTATTTCCTAATTTATTACTGATTTTTCCACTTCTAGTTTCAATTTGACAATAATTTGTGTTTTGCTACTAGTCCTTCCATTAATAGTTGTTGTTTTTGGATGAATTTTAGTTCTAGTTGAGTAATATTTGTGATTTTAGGTCTCGTTCTAGTTCGTTTGCTTGTTATAGTTGCGGTTCTAGTTAACAACATGTAGTTGCATCTATTTCAAGTTTTGGTTTAGGTTCTAGTCCAATTCCGATTCTACTCCGAATTCTATCTTTGCTTCAAGATGTCTAGTTCTGAAATTGGTTCTGGGTATAGTTGGAGGTCCACATCCAGTTGTAGAACTTCTGGTCTGATTTTGTTTTCAGTTTTAAGACAGGTTTTGATTTTGATTCTTATTCAAATGTTTTTATAGTTCTTGTTGCATTTCAAATTGTACTTCTCTAGTTTTCACAGGCTGTCACATAATTCAATCCTCTTGTTGACATTATTCACATCTGCTTGTCACTTTGTCCATGTGTCCCGTCCTGGCTTAGCTAATGCTTATAATCGGGTTGGTGGGGGGTTTAAAATAAAAAAAGAATAAAGAAGCCGTCGTCGTCAACGCGCAGGCCTAAACTGACTGCCCCCCTCATCCCATCCCCCCACCCTACCGCATACTCGGCATTCCTTTAGAACAAATGTTCACTTGTGGCCGCGTAGCGCCTTCAATAGAGCAGTGCTTGGGTAGCTGAGAGCCACAGTGACGTGGAAAAAGCCTCCCCTCCCTGGAATAAACTAGGCAGCTAAATTTTGCTTGGAGGGCCCACTGAACGCCTCGGTGGCCGGTTTTACTGGACGTTGCCTGCGGGGCTCCAATCGAAAGCTTGTATTTCTTTGCTCAGGAACGTCAGGCATCCTTATTTCCATAGTTTTTCTTACTGGGTGACTTTGGGTGAAAATATTTTACCGTGGTGCAAAAAGTAGCACTAACTCACATGACCTTGTTTCGCAAAAAAAGTGTGTTTGTTGGTGTCATCTGCACATGCTGATAAGATTGTGCTGTATTCCAGTCAAACTGCATTGTTGTGATTCACAGTGCTGCATGTTGCACTCGTATCTCTGTAGCCCCTTTCACGCTGCATGCAAGGGAAAGTTCTGTTTTTGTAGATCTGTTATGGCAAACGTCTGTCTGCAAAGGTAGTATTTATGCTGTAACGCAAGTGAGATGCACCCTGGAACCTTTTTTATAATATGAACGGTACTGACAAGAAATTGTAGCAAATTCCTGATTACAAAGATAGTTTCAGGGTCATGTTAGCACTGGCAAAGTGCAATTATTTTTTTAAAAATTATCTTTGGTAATATTAGAGTTGCAACTTAGGGGGAGTTTACATGGTGACTCTGCGACACAAAGACGCAATGACTGAGTAGCGGACTCGCCTCGCGTGCATTTGGTGTCGGCGAAGACGAAAAATTCTGAATCCTGCCTCCAAAGTGAAAGAATCGGGGGATTGCGGGGGATTGAGCGGGGCTTCCTCAGCATGCATATCAAAGGCTCCCGCGGCGCGAGACCGCGCCGATGACGTCAGCACTCGTACACGTCACGTTGGGAGTGCGCAGCGGTGCTACTAAACATTAAGAACAGCAAATATGGCGGAATGTCGGCTTTAATTTACTGTTTTAATAATATTTTTAAATTAAATCTGTTGAATGTTTCCATTTTGTACCTTTTGAACAAAAGAAAAATGCCATTGCTTCGAGTGGGCAGGCATATTTTTTTCCGGGCTGAGGGAGCTTGGTGGGGTCAAAGTGCATCATTATCTGTCGTCCTGTAAATCTGCAATTCCTCCTAGGGCCTGGCATGCGTACTACATCGTTTTCATGCGGAATTGCGACATTGTTCGAATGGACACGCAAATGCAAATTTCAAATTTTCTGTATTCTCGGAGACTCACCATGTAAACGGCCCTTTAGAGAACGAGCTGGGAGCTGAGGTCTTTTATACACTTGAGCCCCTTTCATACAATCATAAACACCAGGAATATTGTGGGATTTATTCGTGCAGCAGTTATATATGTGAAAAAAAATTCCCGGGTCAACTGACACGGAGATTACGCGGACATTTCACGGGTCGCATCTTAGTATAATGTCCGGGACTTTCCCAGGAAGTGGTGTGCGTAAAAGCAGGTGTTAAATTCCCGGGTCACAGCATGATGGCTGATGACGTAAATATCATGGCGGGCCGATAGTCACTTCCTCTCTCTTTGCAGTAAGACGCAAAGTGTTAAACAAACATCAACATAGCTAGCTGGAAATAGCTAAATTAAACTGAACACATATGAAATTAAATTGCTACGGGATCGTAGAGCCCAGGAAGAAAGTCCATCATACATCTTTGGAAAAGTGTGGTTTATTTTGTTGCCGATGTTAGGGTCCGCTACTGCGGAAACAAGGTTGTACTTCAAACAAAAAACAAAGGAGGGATGCGTTCAAGGGTTTATTGAATACATATTTGCTACTACCACCTAGATTTGCACCCGCGGCAGCTCCACCCGGGCCCGCGCCTGAGGCATCTGTGTGCACCGCGGCAGCCTTCCTGCTCAGCGGGGCCTGAGGCTGCCCCGCAAACAAAAATATATGTGATTGCGGAAAAGGGGGAATAACACAATTGGTCCGTGACAGTAGAACCAACGAAGAGAGTCCATCGTCCATCTTTGGAAATGTGTGGTTTATTTTGTTGCCGATGTTAGGCTCTGCTACTGCGGAAACAAGGTTGTACTTCAAAGCAGACAACAACGGAGGGATGCGTTCAAGGGTTTATGAAATAAAGTACAAACAAAAATACACGCGATCACGGAAAAGGGGCAATAACACAATGGGTCCGTGATATCTCGACACCATTCTCTGGGATCGCCTGGGCTTAAATACAGTCTTGATGAGCTTGAATTGACTGCAGTTACACTCACTCTGGAACAAAACACGATTTGACCAACATTGTAACAGCCGATGCCGACAAAAATGATGTAATGTCCGGGTTATAAAATTGCGCAAGCAGCCTTCCCCGCACATAGAGCGCCAGTGGGCAACAGGGGACAAGTCTGTGAAAGTGTTCAACCCGCGTCATTCTCAGGACATCTCTACATGTTTGAAAGCAATGGTGCGAGTAAATCCTGCGTCACCTTATACGGGAATTTCCCTGGATATGTGTGTGAAAAGGGCTTTGGTTAGTATAAGATCTGTACCATTGGAGGAAATTGGTTTGTAGCTCATTTCTCACTGTCAAACCTTAATTTTCCAAGGGTCACTGTTTCGTGTGAAAGGTAAGGGATGGGGGAGATTGAAGGATGACTTGGCAATTGTCTACAGAGGAAGTGTCAGAGCTCTGTTGGATCAGAACTTTTGACCCCTTCCCTCGGACCATCAAAGCTAGTTTTTTGTTGTTGTTGTTGTTGTTCTAAATCTGTAGCCACAACACAAATAGTATAATTTGGATAGGGTTTTTAAGGGACTGGAGGGTCAGCAGGGCCAATCATGGCTGCATTTCCCCAATGTCAAAAGTGTCATGTGCAAGACGCTGCACCCCAAAATTGCTCCAGGTGTGCATGGCAGAACCGCTGCCTACTGGTGTATCAACATGTGCATGTGAATGGGTGACTAAGCTGGGTTGCTCATAGTTTTTTGCGCCACGAGCTACTTTTCAAGGAGACAACCTCCCATGATTTACCTTAACTCATTCACTCCCAGCCATTTTGACCGGAGCAAGGCCCTTCGCTCCCGGCCGTTTTACTGGATTTTGACTGATTTTGCAACGCCCACAGAAAATTTGGTTCTATTGCTATATAAACATGGAACCCACCAAAAGAAAGATTAGACTCTCTTCTTTCAGCAGAAAAAAAGTTAGTAGTTCTTTAGAAATCAGCATTAGAAATTACCTTAGTTTGAGCAATTTTCCAATTTCTGATGAAAAAAACGGAGAAATTGAGCTTTTTGTTAAAGCATACATTTCAAACATAACTTTGACTTATAAAAAGCTATTTTTTGCTTTAGTTATATCTCAAACATCTGAATAATGTTTTCCTTTTACAAAATAAGATAAACGACAAGACAAATAGAGCTTTTGATTGCAAAGTAACAATTTATTTACACATAACTGAAAGATGACGCTGTTGTGGTCGCGACAGCCGGTTAAACTTTTCCCTCATCGCCGTCTGTCTCATAAAGATGAATTTTTTTGAGTCTCTGCGGGCTCTGCTCGCGAGAAGCACGTACTCAAAGGCATCGTTCGCTGCACTAGTGGTCCCGGTCGTTCTGATCGGTCGTCCAGCGCCTGGCATCCCGGGCGTCCTACCGGTTGTTCTGCTCGGTCGTCCGCCGTCTGGCAACCATTCGGTCGTCTTGGCCGTTCGTTGCCGTTGAATCGGGTTGCGAGTCTTACCAAATGCGCTACTGCCCTCCAGTGGCCAGTTTTATTGCTTTAAAATGGATTTTCAGCTTTTTGCTTTGAAGCTAAATTTAATCACAACCCAGAGATGTTTTTTTTGGAAAAACAAACAAAACAAAACAAAAAAACGTAAAAGACGTAGAAATTAGGGCTATCAAAATTATCGCGTTAACGGGCGTTAATTAATTTTTTTAATTAATCACGTTAAAATATTTGATGCAATTAACGCACAAATACCCTGCTCAAAGAGATTACAATGACAGGACAGTGAAACGTGTACTTGTGTTTTTCGGAGTTTTGGCTGTCTGCTTGGGTGCGACTGATTTTATAGGCTTCAGCAACCATGAGCATTGTGTAAGGGGCTGCTAGTTTATTTTTTGATTGAAAATTTTACAAATTTTATTAAAACGAAAACATGAAGAGGGGTTAAATTTCTATAACTTGCACTAACAGTTATCTTTTAAGAACTACAAGTCTTTCTATCCATGGATCGCTTTAACAGAATGTTAATAATTTTAATGCCATCTTGTTGATTTATTGTAATAATAAAGAAATACAGTACTTATGTACCGTATGTTGAATGGATATATCCATCTTGTGTCTTGTCTTGTATCTTTCCATTCCAACAATAATTTACAGAAAAATATGGCATATTTTATAGATGGTTTGAATTGCGATTAATTGCGATTAATTACGATTAATTGATTTTTAAGCTGTAATTAACTCGATTAAAATTTTTAATCGTTTGACACCCCTAGTATAAATACATCTTTGGGACACTGAAACTAGGGATGGGAATTGATAGGATTTTTACGATTCCGATTCCATTATCGATATTGCTTAACGATTCGATTCTTTATCGATTCTCTTATCGATTCTAATTTGGGGAAAAAGAACAACAAACGTTTTGATTGGCATCGAGTTTGTTTAATCAGAACTCACAACCTTACAAACTCACAACGAGATCAAAAGAGGCCCAAAGCCTCAATGTTAACTGTGGCAATAAGTGGCAAATACACAAGAATGTGTAACATTTTACTGAAACATGTATCTAATAGAAATAAAAAAATATTGGTATATATTGGCAGATAGGTTGTTGTTCTGCGTTTGGCCATATGTGTTAAAGCAGGGGTCCCCAAACTTTTTCCTGTGAGGGCCACATAACTTTTCCCTTCTCTGATGAGGGGCCGGGGTCAATTTGTAACAAAAAAAGTGTGACGATTGCAGAAGTGCATAAATGTAAAAAATTATTGTTTTTCAGAAAGCCACAATCAAATAACCCTTTCTGGATTCTTCACGGAATGAAAGTAAATAATATAATAATAATTAATAATAAAAACACTATTAAATAAATAGATAATAACCAAATAACGCTCTCTGAATTCTTCAAGGAAAAAGGCCAGGAAATAAATAACACGATTGAGAAAAAAAAAAAAAATCAAAATGGCCGGACCAAATGTGGAGGCGGGCCGTATTTGGGCCGCGGGCCGCAGTTTGGGCACCCGAAGAAATGCCGCATCCAAGCGGGTGAGCGAGCGAAGTGAGAGAGGGAAACACTTCTACGAGCCTACGTTCTTTGTTAATGTTAATATCTACAGAGGCAACGCCTGTATGTATAATCTTTTGTGTTGTTGTTGTTGTTGTTGTGTTTCCACTCGCGATCGGACACTTAAATCCAGTTGTGTAGTGGTTTGAACGATGTGCTAATGCTAGCGAACGAATGCTAACCATACTGTTATTAGCAGCTAATCATCGCTGATTTACATTGATGCAAACCTGTTTGTTATTGGGGACGAAATTGATTTGTTTCATTTCTATTTTTAGTTTCACTCTTCAAGTGATGGTTGAATAAAGTCAGCAAATTATACCAACGTCTTCTGTATCGTCATTTCGGAGTTTAGCTAGCTGTATAGCTGTCTCGGTGAGGACAGTGCTGTCTATTCCCTCCCGATGCAGTTATCTCCACCTTGCAATGACTGCAAGTCGCTTTGTTGTAATTTTTCCTCGTGAAGTGAAGACACACTTTCGAGCGTTTGAACCTACGTGCTGTCATTGTTATGTTTATGGCTGCAATGCTCGTGCTTACCCGTCGTAACCTTTCATTTTCACACACTTTCCTGGTGAAGTGTAGTCCAACTTTGGAGCGCGTGGTTCTTGGCGCCATGCTAGTTTGATGCGTCTGGACAACAAGACACGTCACGACGCAATACGCGTCTTTAGGAATCGTTAAAGGGATCGTTAAGACTTTTTCATTGTGATGTCGAGGCCTCGAAACACTCGGAACCGGTTCTGAATTGGAATCGGATTTCGATTCCCATCCCTAACTGAAACAATTAAAAATACAACGTATTTATACGTTTTTGGGAGCAAATGAGTTAATATATTGCTTACACAACATAATTAACTATGCATGTCCTTTTTTTTTTTTTTTTTTTTTGATGCCACAAGCTACCAACATTAGCATTGCGATCGACTGGTCGATCGCGATCGATGTAATAGACACCACTGCTGTTCAGTATTTTGGACAAGTCTAGGTAAAAGCACAATATAAATCCTCCTGACATTAATCTCTGGTCTGTGTGAAAGGTACCAAATGTGGGATATTTTATGGATTTGGAATTAGAACTAGGGTTGGGTCTGAATGAGGGACCAATTTGACCTCGCAATATTTTGACTTTACAAATGTTGACATCTGTAAATTTCCCTTTCATAGAGTAATAACATTACAGCTGGAGGTAGATCGCTGCCTGTTGCCCCTTTTACACTTTTCCTCAAGTCAACGTCACATGACATCCCCTATTACAGTTTTCTTGTCAAAGCTATCTTTACCCTGCTCTTTTTTTCTATGTGAAAGGCAACAACACGGAAATCAGCCACCTACTGTAGGGAAAGCTGGATTTGACAGGCAGCCTGAAAGGAGCAACTGACTTCCTTGACCCGAAACAGACCAGCGGTTTAGAAAAATGGGTGAATTATTGTCTTTAATGAAAATTGGTGGGATCAGAAAAATAATGAAGGGTCTCCTCCCCAGTTACGTTCCTGTTTATTACCCTTAAATCTCAAGCAGTTGCCATGAATACCCGCCCAAGTGTGCCAGCTCAAGTGGCGGCTCGCGGGTGGTGCCTTCAATCGAGACCCGTCGTAACGACATAATGGCTTAATGGGCCAGGAGAAAGAAAGAAGACTGATTTGTCAGGGGGTTGTAATGCCCCCCACCCCAACCGTGATGCCACGTGAAGGATGTTTTTGTGTGAGCTCTTGGTTGCACCGTGTTTCCTTTGGTGGTTATTTATGGTTAGGGGGCACGGGGGGTGTTTGTGTAGCAGATTGGTCTCTGCGAAGGAGAAGCGGGAAATTTACAACTCAGGATCAGTTTTGTGCAGCTTTGTGCGTCACGTTGTTGTTGTAGCAAAAGTCGTCTCCTGGACACATTTTAGCTGATGCCATACTTTCAAGTCAAGAAACAGGAGACTTCCTCTTCCGATACAATTTGCGAAGGAGACGAGACTCACTTGAGCCTGTTCATGAACTGCACCAGATTTTTGTCTGATGTGTAAAACGCCATTGATACAACGGGAAATTCTGGAATAAGAAAGGGGGGAACTGAAGGGCAATAAGATCAGAAATTCCTGTTTTTGGGCACAATAAAATACATAACATATGTTAAATCTAACACCCTGACCCAGCCTTCTAATACTGTACTGGCATTCGCGAAGACACTGCCCCTCTTTTTTTCTGGGCCGATAGTACGGAACAGAATCCTTGAGTCAACATCAGAAGGTAGGCTGAGAAAACTCAAAGACACAGTTGGACACATTTGAAAACAAATAATTGTGTTTATGTTGGCCCCTTTCCGACTTTTTCTGGTGCTGGTGCCTTGGATGTAGACCCAAGACCCATTGGGGATAAGGACAGTGTAAAAGGTGGTAACGGAATTGCAATAAAATGCAAACCAGGTGTTTTAACTTTACAACCCTGACCCGTCTGCCTCTTAGAATACCTCTTAAGCTGGGAAATACTGTGTACGTACCTTTGATGCAGACCACAAAAAAATACCCAGGGATAGTGTGAAAGGGGCTAATACTAGTGCAATTAAATATAACTGAAGTGCTACTTGCGTTCCAGTTAAGCCTGTCGCGATATGCAATAATTGCATTTCTCGCACGGTATATAAAAATGAAGGCGGTAATTTTCCCGCTGCGATTTATCGCCTCGCGTGCACGTGCTTGCGCGTGCAGCAGACGTGCTGATAAAAGTTTGGCTTCCTTGTTACCAACTATGCAATATGCTGCGACGAGGACTCAGGGCCCAAATACACCAGATGCATCATCGTTCTGGATTCGCGCCGGCTCCGGCGAAAAATAGCGCCGGAGCCAATCCGTTCCCATTATATCCTATTGTTACACGTATACCAGCCGCATCAATGCTCAAGATTGACTGCGGACCATCTCCGGTGTGCCGGAGCCCGCCGGATGGTTTAGACTATTTTCTATTTTTGCCGGAGACGCGTACGTCAAAATGGGCGGAGCCGGACCTGGAGTCAACAGCCCAGCTGTTTATTCACGGTTTAAACACCAGCTAACATAGACGAAGAACGTTTCATCATGGAGGTGAAAAGTCACAAAGTGACTTATGTTGCAGCTAAAGATGTCCCGATCGATCGGCATCTGATCATGTCATTTTCAAAGTATCGGAATCGGCAAAAAAATATCGGACATGCCTTTTTTTAATGTATATATATATATATATATATATATTTTTTTATTGTTTTCTAATTGTATTTAACGTTACAGACAAAATGTTTTACACTCATCCAGAGTCTTTAGCTTTGGCTTAATATAGAGCTAACAAATTTATCGTGTTAACGGCGGTAATTAATTTTTTTAATTAATCACGTTAAAATATTTAATGCAATTAACGCATGCGTTGCACGACCCACTCACGCATTGTCGCGTTCAATCTATAATGGCGCAGTTTTACCTATATATAGAGGTAAAAGACAACGTAAAATGAGTAAAGTGAATTTTGGCAGTTTTTGAAGCTTGTTTTTAATTGGCTAAAGCCTTACAATCCCTCTCTCAACGATGAGAAATATCGTGGGAAGCAATGTGGGGAGGAAAGGTAGTAGTTGATCTTTTTCTTAACACCCTATGTTATTTCCCAACGCAGAGAAGATATATCAATTGGTTCCACTACGCACAGTAATGGTTGCACTTCCCATCATGCATTTGGGCAGAACAGTTAAATGGCTCCAGTATCATTTACTGAAAGCTCAACAAATACACTAGATGGCAATATTTAGTCACAATATACAAAGTCACATTTATCCTTTCAGAATTATAAGTCTTTCTATCCGTGGATCCCTCTCACAGAAAGAATGTTAATAATGTAAATGCCATCTTGAGGATTTATTGTCATAATAAACAAATGCAATACTTATGTACTGTATGTTGAATGTATATATTTGTCCGAGTTTTATTCATTTTTTTCGTAATGCATTGCCAAAATGTATATGATCGGGAAAAATTATCGGGAATGATTGGAATTGAATCGGGAGCAAAAAAAAAAGCAATCGGATCGGGAAATATCTGGATCGGCAGATACTCAAACTAAAACGATCGGGATTGGATCGGGAGCAAAAAAACATGATCGGAACAACCCTTGTTGCAGCAGCTCATTATTATAAGGACAGCATTCAAAAGGAAGCTGCTAGGTGTCCTGTTATGTGTGTTTTTCTGGCAATGATATCACACACGACGTGCTGACAACTTTTTTATTAACACACAGCGCTAACAACACTTCCTCAATCTGTGGCTCTCGGTAGTAGACTCTTTCTCACTCCCGCATCACATGAACAAAACAACGTCACCATAGCGTGCACTTCAGTGTGCCTCGGAAAACGTCCAATCAGAATATTACACATGGAACGCCATAGCAGAAGCTATGAGGATAGACGGACTTATGCAAGATATGTAATTCAAAACAGTAATTAAATATTGTCGCAAACTCATAATTAATGAAAAAAAATAAATCGGGGAATGTTCAGTCAAATCAAGTCCACCTCTCTCTCCCTCTCTGCTTCTCTGATGAGTACAGACTCTGTGTGTTTGTCTTTGTTTTGAATGCCACATCATGACGGGACGGAGTTGGCCTCGCAGCCGTGCGCGGCCGGTATGTTTTGCCTATTTTTGAAGTACTGCTGGGCACGCAGCTCCGGAACGAAGATGCATCTTCATGCTGACAACTTTTTTTTTTGATAACACAAGGCGCTAGCAACACTTCCTAAACCTGTGGCTCTCGACAGGCTGTGTCTGTGTCTCTCACTGCAGCGTCACATGAACAAAACAACATCACTGTTGCGTGCGCTTCAGGGTGCCTCGGAAAACATCCAATCAGAATAATACACATGGAACGCCATAACAGGAGCTATGAGGGGAAAGGTTTTCATTTGCCTAAATGCTTAAGTTAGTGGGTGCAATTATTATTATTATTATTTTTTTTGGAAAAAGACATTTTGTTTATTCGGTGTTTCTGTGCGGAACTAATATTGTTGTCTTTTACTTAAAAGAGGCATGGTCTATTGTTTTTAGTGGTGATTTCTTAAAAAGTATTTTTGAATTCAAGAGTCAACATTTATTGCATTTCAATGGGTGTACTTGATCTATTAATATTTACTATATTCTCACTGTTATTGTAAATTGGTTTAAAATATTTTTTTTTGGGGGGGGGGGCGCAATGATACCGCATATCGCAATAATTTATGAGATAAATTATCGCCTACTAAAATTTGTTATCACGACAGGCCTAGTTCCAGTCTTCCACACCAGAGACATATGATAACGTGTTTGAGGGGCACTAGGTAATATCTGGTCATGACTTTCTGATTTTCCCTTTCACACAGGCGTCAATCCAACTGTGATTTTACCTCAGAAGCAGAGGTTGCGCTAGACTTTTTCGTTGTCTGTCATTTTGACTGACAGGGTCATAAAAGTCCGCTCATAATCTATTTTTACCCGTCACTTAAATCTTTAAATTGATGATAATGACATTGTGGTGACGCTTTGTTTGGCATAATTCACCTTCCGTACTTGTGTGTCCATTTGGCCGAGCGCGATACCGGCTACGACACAGTCACGTGACCGAGACACTCAAGAGCCGCGTGCGTTCCGGCATGAACAGAGAGTTCACAGAGAGCAGCAGAGCTACAGCGGCTGGACACAGCAATTCGAGCTAACAAGACTCTTAACATTGCATACCGCTTCAACATATTCAATAGTATTTAGTTTTCATTCATTTTAAATTAATATTCTGTCCGAACAAGCTTAACAGAGAATCCACACCGTGCCATCACACATCAAGCAGATGAATATGTAACTTTTTCTCCGTAGTGACAAAAACAGCTGACTGTGGCCCCAGTAGGTAGGCTACATATGGAACAATGAAATTAACAGTTCACCTGCTGTGGCCTGAACCCAGTCTCACACCTTCCTCCTGGTGCGCATGGACTTGAATTGCGTGCCCGCTTGTGCAGTCCCGGTTTTTTCACCTCTTTTATCAACACCATCGTCGTTTTGGGGCTTTATGAAGAAACTTAGGACACTCCGTTGCCTTGACATTTTTCAGAGTAAGGCCAACGACGTCATGCATCAAGAGAGACAATAGCTAATTAATATGCTCACTCGCCACCCTGTGGTCTGGGGTGTGAATTGCAACCTGTCAAAATGACAGATGAACTTCAGTTTTTTCCGTCACTGTTGTAAAAAATCTGTCAACGACGGAAAATATTCGGTTAACGCGACCCCTGCTCAGAAGCTAGGAAATTCCTGCCTTCGATGTAGACTACTGACACAAAGGTTCCTGGTGTTCCAGCATTTTTAACTGCATGTGTATTTTCTTTGTGACTTTGAGGATAAAAGGACAACGTAAAAGATGGGCAGCATGAAAGGGACTCGCAGAAACACAAAGAATGTGTCCAACTGTAGTTTTAGTTCTTCGCAGCCTACCACCTGAGTTTGATTAGAAGATGTCATGTCACTCTGTGTCACTAGACATAACGTACAGAATGGACCTCACACAGTGCAGTTTCAACAACAAGAAACCCCCCTCACTACTCCCAAGCAGGTAGTTGTTTATGGAGTGTCTGCTGTTTACTGTCTGCCCCATGTCTATGGCCTCCGCATGGCCTCCAAACAAGGCATTCGAAGCACCCGGTAGTGGCCGCCAGAATTGTTTGAATGAGGGGCTGGTGGGGTTGTAATTCTTGTTTGCTGACGGAATCCTGACAACACATTTCTACCTGCCACAGATCACTTTGCAGGCGGCCCGACAATGTAAATGTTTGTGGACCCCCAGTTTGTTGTAAAATACCATTGAGATGACGATTCTCTCTAGGAATGACACATAGTGACTGGACGAGAGCAGAGCATCTGTCAGGTGGACTGAGTCAACATACGTCACCGTTCTAGAATCCTCAAGGCAGGGGTCTGAGAAACTTCTCTGTGAAACACACAGTCATTTTTCCCAAGGTGCATTTTGGCGTTGCAAATGCTTGTTTCACGTAGAGCTTGTCACGAGTCCGGACAGGCTCTCTGATTGCATGTTGTTATCAGCCAAAGAAAGAGGAGCTTGAGGTGGGGTTGTAACCTCTGTCAGGCCACCTGAAGTTTTGGATTAGATTGGCCTGCCCCCATCCCTTTGCTAGGGACCCCCCACACTAAAATGTAGGCCAGGCATGTTTTTTTTTAACCCTCTTGTTAAGTTCGTTTATCAGGAACAGAAATAATTTCCCTGGGTCTTGTTAACCGGGAGCATGAATAATTTTCAACTGTCAAACAAAAAATAATCCCCCCCAAATAATTTAAAATGCTATATAACGTCTATTTTTTTTTTTTTTTTACTTAAACGCAACATCAATAGTTGTCATATTTTTAGGAAAATCTGCATACTATTTGCAAAAGAATTCTGCAGTTAATGCAAAATTCCAAAAGATAATGCTACATCGATAGTCTGCCATCTGTTAGTGAAACAATAGTATAAACTGTGAAATATTTTGTAAAAACAACCAACAGCACTCTGCATCTGTTAGCTAGAGGCTGAGCTTCACATAGTTTACGGAGTAGCTGGAGTTCCTGTCTCTTGATAGGTTATTTAAAAAAAACATAATCGTGTATATAATAAAAAGCTCTTATTTTTACAGCAAATTTGTCAACTCTCTTCAAAAGTTCTGAGCTCCTTTTCTGTGCCAGTATGTCACAAGGCTTACTATTTTTTGTTGTCCATGTATTTTCCTAAAAGCTGCCCGGGGTGGAACGAGGGCTCATCACGGCAAAGGGAAACGAGGCAGTGTACGGCGGGGGTGATTGATGTGGGCTGAAGGGGGGTCTTTTCCTTTCTACAATGCAGGCCCTGACTGCTGTTATCTCTACCAAAACAATGGCACTGACCCCCTCCTACCACCTCCACCACCGCTACCATCACTGTAATCAGGCAGCACATTTCCAGGCCCCTTTTTTGATGCCATTGTTGTGACAAAAGCACTCATGGCTGATTCTCTTCGGCTTTCTCTGTGCTGTCGCACGCCGCCGTGAGCACGCAGCCTCTGGCACAAACAATAGCGAGCATCAGTGTGAGCTGTCACTTGAGATTGGAGCTCACGGCTTCATTCCACTTTCTATTTTGTAAACATCCGACTTTTTTCGTATGTTTTTCTGTCATTGTAGACTGTCTGGGTTAATCGGTATGGCACTGATCTAAGTGGTCCAATTTGGCAGAGAAATAATAGGCGTGCTGCACTTACGTAGTTTAACGTTTTATGTAGTTTTGTTCTGTTGTCGAGCCCAAAAAAAACAAAATGCAATGTCTCTAAAGATCCAAACCCCAATAATGTATATACAGTGGTGCAAATAAGTATTTAGTCAACCACTAATTGTTCAAGTTCTCCCACTTGAAAATATTAGGGAGGCCTGTAATTGTCAACATGGGTAAACCTCAACCATGAGAGACAGAATGTGGAAAAAAAACAGAAAATCACATTGTTTGATTATTAAAGAATTTATTTGCAAATCATGGTGGAAAATAAGTATTAGGTCTATACCAAAAGTTCATCTCAATACTTTGTTATGTACCCTTTGTTGGCAATAACGGAGGCCAAGCGTTTTCTTTAACTCTTCACAAACTTTTCACACACTGTTGCTGGTATTTTGGCCCATTCCTCCATGCAGATCTCCTCTAGAGCAGTGATGTTTTGGGAATGTCGTTGGGCAACACGGACTTTCAACTCCTTCCTCACCCCGTGGCGTCACAATGATAGCAAGAACGGGGAGCAAAAATCCCAGAACCACACGGTGGGACCTCGTGAATGACCTACAGAGAGCTGGGACCACAGTAACAAAGCACAATGCGCCGCCAGGGACTCATATCCTGCACTGCCAGACGTGTCACCCTGCTGAAGAAAGTACACGTCCAGGCCCGTCTGCAGTTCGCTAGAGAGCATTTGGATGATCCAGAAGAGGACTGGGAGATTGTGTTAGGTCAGATGAAACCAAAATATAACTTTTTGGTAGAAACACAGGTTCTCTTGTTTGGAGGAAAAAGAATACTGAATTGCACCATACCCACTGTGAAGCATGGGGGTGGAAACATCATGCTTTGGGGCTGTTTTTCTACAAACGGACCAGGACAACTGATCTGTGTAAAGGAAAGGATGAATGGGGCCATGTATCGAGAGATTTTGAGTGAAAATCTCCTTCCATCAGCAAGAGCATTGAAGATGAGACGTGGCTAGGTCTTTCAACATGACAATGATCCCAAACACACACCCATGGCAACAAAGGAGTGGCTTCGTAAGAAGCATTTCAAGGTCCTGGAGTGGCCTAGCCAGTCTCCAGGTCTCAAATCTGCGGAGGGAGTTGAAAGTCCGTGTTGCCCAATGACAGCCCCAAAACATCACTGCTCTAGAGGAGATCTGCATGGAGGAATGGGCCAAAATACCAGCAACAGTGTGCGAAAAGCTTGTGAAGAGTTACAGAAAACGTTTGGCCTCTGTAATTGCCAACAAAGGGTACATAACAAAGTATTAAGATGAACTTTTGGTATTGACCAAATCCTTATTTTCCACCATGATTTGCAAATAAATTCTTTAAAAATCAAACAATGTGATTTTCTGTTTTTTTTTTTCACATTCTGTCTCTCATGGTTGAGGTTGACCCATGTTGACAATTACAGGCCTCCCTAATATTTTCAAGTTGGACAACTTGCACAATTAGTGGTTGACTAAATACTTATTTGCCCCACTGTACATTCGCCATCCACATCTTGGATCAACTTGGTCTAAAGTTTTGAAACTCTTTCACAAACAACTTAAAGGTGAAACGTCTCAAAACCTATCACCGCGGGTGTACACCGTTGCGGTTCATCGATCCACTTTATTGCCAGACAAAGGAACAAACCACTCTGCTGTTCATCACCAACCCAATTTTTTTTTTTACTATTCCTTCACTTTGCACTTCTGTGAGGTTAACTCATCAAGCAAGGCCTTCTCTCAACCTTTAACTCATTAACATCGCCCGAACTGGTCTACTGAGGTTTTTTTCCCAGGAACTAAAATATCCCTTGCTACTCCAGAACTACTTATGAATTGCATTGCAACTTAAGTTCTTGCACCCATCTTTGTTACTTGTAGTTCTCTAAGGGGCAGTTTACATGGTGACTCTCTTGAGAATACAAAAAATTTAAAATTTGCATTTATATGGTGTATTTTCCTTTTGCTCCAAAAGGCACAAAAAATGGAAACATTCAACATATTGAAATTTTAAAATATTATTATAACAGTAAATTAAAGCTGACGTTCCACCATTTGCTGTTTTTAATGTTTAATAGCATCGCTGCGCACCCCCAACGTGACGTGTACGAGTGCTGATATTATCGGCGCGGGTCCCGCGCCGCAGGAGCTTATGATATGCATGCGGAGCGAGCCCCCCTGAAGCCCCCGCAATCGAATTACTGGTATTCTACTTTGGAGGCAAGTTTCGGAATTTGGATTCGAGGCAATTCCGCTACTCAGTCATTGCGTCTTTGTGTTGTAAAGTCGCCATGCAAACTGCCCCTAAGGGTACAATAGTTGTTTTTCATAAATATAGCTTTCTCTAGTAAAACACATATCCTTTCCAAGAATAGGAGGAAAGGGTTTGCAATTTTAATTTGTTGTCAAGCGACACAAGGAAAGGACTGGTGTCATGCGAATTGAATGTGTTCTTGCTTCTCCTTTGATTGTAAAAGTGCTTCAGGCACCAGCGAGCTAAACATACCCAAAAAGGAAAGAGGGTGAGAACTTTAATGAGGGGCCATTGTCGGTGGCTTTAAGTGGTGGGGTGGGGGTGGAGGGGGTTCTACTTCAAAGAGCTGCTCTCCAGGCATGGGTGGGTAGGGGGTCTCGTGGTGAGCAGGTGAGCTTCCTGTGAGCCTTGCTGTCTGATCTCAGAAGGATGATGACAAGTGTCTTCTCTTTCGTAATGCTCTAAAAGCTCACAGTTCCATTATCACTACATTTCAGGATTCCCATCAGCACACATTCTAAGCATTCATATTGGTCAATGCTTCTCCGTCCTGCATGCAGTCTGTGTCATGGGAGCTCATACTTTTTTGCTCGAAGAGCTGCTTTTCAAGGACACAACTTCCCGCAATCTACCTTAACAGCAGGGGGTGGTTTGGGATGGAGGGTTGGTCTGCTGCTGCATAAATCCAAAAAGTTGCTCACACGACATAATTAACAACGTATGTACAATTTTTGCGAAAAAAAAAAGCCGTGAGCTACTTATACTAGCGTTGTGATCGACTGGTCGCGATAGACGTAAAGGGCAACCCTGGCCTGTGTCATGCGATGACAAAAATTAGGCTATGTTTGGTTGATTATCTAGACCAGGGGTGCCCAGGTCCGGTCCTCGAGAGCCCCTATCTAGCTTTATTTCCATGTCTCCCTCCTTTATTACACCTGAATTAAATGATCAGCTAATCGGCAAGCTCTACAGGAGCCTGATTACGATCCCGATTATTTGATTCAGGTGTGTTGGAGGAGGGAGACATGGAAAACAAGCTGGATAGGGGCTCTTGAAGACCAGACTTGGGCACCCCCTGATATAAGCTTTACATCTATCTACATCAGTGGTTCTTAAACCGGTCCTCAAGGACCCCTGTGGGTCCTGGTTTTTGTTCCTACCGATCGTGCACAGACTGTTTAACCAATGAGGTTTCTGTTAAAACAAGCAGCACCTGACTACAATCAACTGATTACACTTGTAAAACACCAGATTGGTATACATGTGTCGTCCTGTTTTGTTGGAAAGAAATCCAGCACCCACAGTCGCCCGATGTGGAATATTTTGGGAACCCCTGATCTACATTGTAGAATGTCCTGGTAGATGATAATGTTTATGTCAAATGAGCCCTGCGGTTGCATGGATGTAGACAATATGAATGGCGTACCACAAGTAACACGTCACTTCCGTTCATTAATATTCATGACGTTAGCTACTGTTGCTAAGAGGGGACAAAATAAGAGGGGACACGCACCTGTTTGTCCCCAGTAGGAAATGAATGGAACTCGTGTACGAAGGAGATGTTTACAGAGCTAAACCTACCAATTCGCTCCGAAAATGATCTCCCTGGTGCCAAATTCACTGGCAAAGATGTGGAAGAACATACAAATGTTCAGTTAAAGGGATGGCCTGAGTGTCGAGAGCTGTAAAAGACGAAAAAAAACGAGCAGACCGAAGCATAGCCTTAGCTTTTTTATCGACACCTTTTTCTCACGCAACTGACAATGACATTCTCCTGTTTCAACCTGTTTCCCCCTTACTAAAGTTGTTTTTTTTTTACAACAGAAAATATAACAGTGGCAGCCAGATACAATTTTAATTCTTTTCAGGTCATTCATTGTCAGACAGAAGCAGCACGGCTCAGTGTCACGCTAAAAGATAAGTTAAAACTATCAAAATAGCTTACCTCTTTGTCCTCTGAAAGGCAATGCAAACCCAACAAAAGGTTTACTGCATAAATGTTTACTGCCGAGCTGGCGTTAAAAGTCCGCACAAGTTGATGCAGTCTTCACATTTTTTCCTCCGAGTTTTGGGTTTCGGGAAACGTATGAAGAAAACATCCTTCATACAGTGCCCTCCATAATTATTGGCACCCCTGAAAAAGATGTTTTTTAGCTTCTAAATATTTTTTTAAATTCAAATAATATGGGACCTTAATGGAAAAAGAAAAATCCAACCTTCAATACAAATGCATTCATTCAAGGGGGAAAAAAAATCCCACATAAAGAAACAATTATTTGACATCAAATAATGTGTGACACAATTATTAGCACCCCTGGTCTTAATACTTTCTACAACCCCCTTTTGCCAACAAAACAAGGTCTGGGGACTGAGATGGCCATGGGAGGAGCTTGATTTTGTGTCTGGTGAACCATTTCTGTGTAGATTTGGCCATATGTTTAGGGTCATTGTCTTGCTGAAAGACCCAGTGACGACCCATCTTCAGCTTTCGGGCAGAGGGCAACAGATTTTGTTTTAAAATGTCCTGGTATTTCAAAGCATTCATGATGCCATGCACCCTAACAAGGTTCCCAGGGCCTTTGGAAGCGAAACAGCCCCACAGCATCACTGACCCACCCCCATACTTCACAGTGGGTATGAGGTGCTTTTCAGCATGCGCATCTTTCGTGGCACGCCAGACCCACTTAGAGTGTTTGTTGCCAAAAAGCTAAATCTTGGTCTCACACAAAAATACACACGGTCCCAGGCTTCAACTGGGACCGTGTGCTTTGGTCAGATGAGACCAAGATTGAGCTTTTTGGCAACAAACACTCTAAGTGGGTCTGGCGTGCCACGAAATATGCACGTGCTGAAAAGCACCTCATACCCACTGTGAAGTATGGGGGTGGGTCAGTGATGCTGTGGGGCTGTTTCACTTCCAAAGGCCCTGGGAATCTTGTTAGGGTGCATGGCATCATGAATGCTTTGAAATACCAGGACATTTTAAATCAAAATCTGTTGCCCTCAGCCCGCAAGCTGAAGATGGGTCGTCACTGGGTCTTTCAGTAAGACAATGACCCTAAACATATGGCCAAATCTATACAGAAATGGTTCACCAGACACAAAATCAAGCTCCTCCCATGGCCATCTCAGTCCCCAGACCTTGTTTTGTTGGCATAAGGGGGTTGTACAAAGTATTAACACCAGGGTTGCTAATAATTGTGACACACATTATTTGTTGTCAAATATTTTTTTCTTAATGTGGGATTTTTTCCCCCACTGAATGAATGCACGTGTATTGAAGGATGGATTTTTCTTTTTCCATTAAGGTCCCATATTATTTGAATTTAAAAAAAAATTAGAATAAAAAAAAATTATTAGAAGCTAAAAAACACATCTTTTTCAGGGGTGCCAATAATTATGGAGGGCACTGTATGTCGTAATGTCTAGTCGTTTCTACAAGTTCCGAAAAGCAATGTGTGATCGGCATGTCTGTTTTTGAAAGATTACTGGAGAAAAGTAGCACAATTAACATGGTTTCTATGCTGATCGATCGGGTCCTATCACGTCATTTTCAAAGTATCGGAATCGGCAAAAAAATATCGGCCATGCCTTTTTTTAATATATAATATATATATATATATATATAAAACCATTTAATTAAATCGTTTTCTAATTGTATTTAATGTTACAGACATAATATGTTACACTCATCCAGAGTCTTTAGTTTAGGCTTAAGGTAGGGTTATCAAATTTATCCCGATAACGGCGGTAATTAATTTAAAAAAAAAAGTGTCACGTTAAAATATTTAATGCAATTAATGCATACGCTGCACGATCCACTCACGCATTGTCGCGCTCAATCTGTAACGGTGCCGTTTTACCTATATAGAGAGATAAAAGGCAGCGTAAAATGAGTAGAGTGAATTTTGGCAGCCTTTGGAGCCTCTTTTTAATTGGCTAAAGCCTTACAATCCCTCTCCCTACGATTAGAAATATCATGGGAAGCAATGTGGGGAAGCAAGGTAGCAATTGATCTTTTTCTTAACACCTTATGTTATTTCCCAACGCAGAGAAGATATATCAATTGGTAGCACTACGCACAGTCATAGTTCCACTTCCCATCATGCATTTGGGCATGGCTACAGTATCATTTACTGAAAGCTCAACAAATACACTAGATGACAATATTTAGTCACAATATACAAAGTCACAAGTCTTTCTATCCGTGGATCCCTCTCACAGAAAGAATGTTAATAATGTAAATGCCATCTTGAGGATTTATTGTCATAATAAACAAATACAGTACTTATGTACTGTATGTTGAATGTATATATTCGTCCGAGTTTTATTCATTTTTTTCTTAATGCATTGCCAAAATGTATATGATCGGGAAAAATGATCGGGAATGATCGGGATCGGATCGGGAGCAAAAAAACATGATTGGAACAGCCCTAGTTTCTATGCAAGGGTGGGTCTATAATGCCCCACTCCTGCTTTACTTCCGCTTTACGATGCGACGTCACGGTCTAAAAATAGCATGCGTGCGTTACGCCATAGGCCTTTAAAAATTTCCAGCACCTTTAGTTTCATGAATGTCCTCAACCTAAAAATTCCTGGTTCTTGTGAAAGTACCCGTGTATCAGGATTTTCATTTTGCAATAGAAGTCAATTTGCATTTTCACAAAATAAGAGGACATTTTCTATCTCGGTACGTAGTATTCCAGGAACATAAAATCACCTAATCAGAGCTAAAGTAAATTCCTTGCTTCGTAGGTTCCTGGCTCTTTTCTATTGAACAACCACCTTTATCTTCATGCTTAACCGATGAATTGCCCTCTAAATACAATTAGATAATATTTTCTGGGGTCCAAAAACTAAATTTGTCCTTTCCTTTCTCGCAGTCAAAATGTGCTATTTAGTTACTAGATCTAAAAACTTCCATTATGATATCAAACGTTGCACAAATGTTTATTTCTTAATACTTTTCGCTCCAGGAACTGCAAGCGTCTAATCTGATGTTATCACTGCTTCAGTCAATATCACAAAGTTGCTGAATTTTACAAAAATGATCCTCTAACAGAGGATTGTTTCAGTTCCAGAAGATAGATTTTGTTGAAAATCTCCTAAGTACTAACACCAAATATTCCAATTTCTGGAATAAAACCACCTAAGGGTTGAAGGCACCATTTGAATCTTTGGAGAAGTTGGAGGATTCCTCTTACCGTTGTGTGTGTATGTGCATGTGTCATGTGGAAGGAGGGGCTGAGAAAAACACCCGGCCTCTCATTTTCACTCCCCCTGTAATTCCTTCAGCGTTCCAATAAATCCAGCTTCTCATCCCGCCTGCATCTTGATGAAAACCAGATGACACTACTGCCCACCGCCTTCCCCTGTTAGACACACAGACATACACACAGACATAAGCTCACCTGTTGCACCAATACGTGATGTTGTTCACCTACTTTATCCTTAAAAGGAGCTCATAAAATGAAGAATGATGCCAATTGTCTCTGAAGTGATAAATGATGCCATCGTTTGTCATTGTCTGATTGTCATACTACTGTGTTGTTGAGCAAGCACCAAAAGATCAATGGATGTGATGTGTGTGATGGATCTCAGGCTCTCAGTCATTTAATGGACCTACCTACGTTCAGGCCTACGTTGGATGGTGATGACCATCGGTATTCATCCAACCATCCAACTGGTTTACCCTCTCAGGGGTCGTTTAAATGGTGACTCTCCGAAAAGACGAAAAATTTCATGTTTGCATTTATATGGGCCCGTCTCCATTCGAACAATGTCGCAATTCCGCATGAAAACGATGCAATATTCATGCCAGGCCCTAGGGGGCAGTGGAGATTTACAAGGCGGCAACGAATGATGCACTTTGACCCCACCAAAGTTCCTCAGCCCGGAAAAAAATATTCCCACCCACTCGAAACGCCACACCCTTCTAGAGGCTTGGCGGTGAAACACTGAGCAACGTGTTCCCTTGCCGCAGAACTATCGAATGCTCATTGACGCCGTTGTCGCGTCGCCATCACCGCAACGCTGGAGCATAACTTAGGCTTTACAAGGCCACACCCAATGATGCACTTTGACACCAACAACCTCCTCACCCCAGAAGACAACGTACCCGCCCAGTCCAAGAGATGGCATTTTTCTTTTGTTCAAAAATGGAAAGTTCAACATATTTAATTTAAAAATATTATTAAAACAGTAAATTAAAGCCGACATTCCGCCATATTTGCTGTTTTTACACGCCCAATGTGACGTGTACGAGTGCTGACGTTATCGACGCGGTGTCGCACCGCAGGAGCCCTTGATATGCATGCGGAGCAAGCCCCCCTCAATCCCCCGCAATCAAATTCTTCCACTTTGGAGGCAGGATTCAGAGTTTTTCGTCTTCGCCTTCCGTTTTCGCCGACACCATATGTAGGTGAGGCCACTCCGCAACACAGTCATTGGGTCTTTGTGTCGCAGAGTCGCCATGTAAACTGCCCCTCAGTGTCTATTCAATCAATCAATTCAACATGACTTCTTTGGATCTATTTGTCACTGTTATGACGTAATGTTGCCAAAAAGGTTAAGCATAAATGACCTGCTGTGAAAGACGGTTGCTTAAAGTATTTGAGTATACAAATGGCAAATTTCTTAGACCTCTGATAATGGAGAAACAAAATATTTAAACACAAAGAATAACCACACTTATGAGCGCAGCCATTTTGTGGCATCAGTTCTACCCGAATTTTCCTTGACGGCGCAGGTCTGACGCGGAAGCATAACTCGGCCTTAAATCTACACTGCCCCTTAGGGACTGGCATGAATACTACATCATTTTCACGCTGAATTGCGACATTGTTCAAATGGAGACCGAACCATATAAATGCAAATATGAAATTTGTCTTATTCTGAGAGTGTCACCCTGTAAACTGCCCCTTAATTTTGTCATGTTTCCAGTTTAGCTGTTTTCAGTTTGCCATGTTGATATTTGGGATGTTTTTATGCTGCTTGTCATCTAACTGCGAAGTAAGAGGAAATGACAATCTGCCCGCCATGATGTTGACGCCATGAGCCTTTGCGCTGTGACTTGGGAATTAAACGGCCACTTTCAAACCTGCCGTGTCCCGTGTAAGTCCCGACATTATACTACATGGTAAATGTCCGCGTAATCTCCGTGTCAGTCGACGCGGGAAATTGCTTTCACATTTAAGGGTTACCCGTTTACCTGGTGTAGAGCAGGGCGGTAAACCGAAAATTTACCGTCACCGAAATTCTTCACGATGACCGACGTAATTTTGACCATGTCGGTAAATTAGGTAATTTAATAAAACAAGAAAATATAGTCTTTTTATCCCGCTTTGACGCTGTGTTGTTCGGCTATGTTCATTCCCCTTTAAGAAAGCAGACAGTGTGCTTACGTATGGAGTCACGTGGTTTTCAGGAAGCCAATCAAACAGAAGCCCGGTGGGCTAACGCTAGCTACTAACGCTACAAGTAAACGGGATGGAGTCGGGCTTAAGTTAGCTTCGCCGAACTTTCAACCGACATTAAGTAAACTCTTGGCGGGTTCCAGACGGGCTTTCACCCGCTGTCCTCCCTGGTTCTCACGATATTAGGAGAGGATGCTTTCAGTGCTTTCTTTGGTAGCCAAGCCACAGGCTAGCACTAGCAGCTAACAACGGTTACAAATGAACGTGAAAGAGTCGGACAGCGGCTCTAACCTTGTCGAAACGGCTGAAATTAATGAGTGGACTGGGCACGGACTTCATGTGGCAATCATCATGTCGCGTTATTTGGCATCTCTGTGTGATTTCTCTGAAAGCTTTCATGATGGTAAAGCACTCAGCGTAAAGTATAATCCAACAGTGAAGCCTATATATAATATGACAGTTTAATGGCCACAGCTATTTTTCTGTATGTGTTTGCTTTATTCTGCCATCATAAAACCTTAAATGTTTCATTGGCATCAGAGCAATACAGCTTTAATCTGGTTGTATCTGTGTGGGGGGTGCATGTATTAAAAAATGTTTTGGGAAAAAAACACCCAAAAAAACTGAAACCTTGACGTAAACACTTGTGTTGAATAATCATGTCACAGCAGCCATTACCAATAAGTTGTCTGAAGTGTGCTGTTAAAGCTGCAAGTCATTTGTGTTAGAATGACATGTTTGCACAGTTGTCATATTGATTTTTATAATGTTGTACATTTTTCAAGTCATACAAGCTGTTATAAATGTTCACACTAGAATTCTTATTGTTTACAAGATTTTTTTTTAATACTTAATGTTTAGACTGCATGTGCAATTGTTAAATTGAAAGCTGGTTAAATGGTTTAACGAGAAACGGTTAATTTGTATTCCATGCATTGATTCAAATTTTCAAATTATATAACAGTCTGCTTGGGCGAATTTATCGTCATTTATCGTTATCGTGGTAAATCTGCTCAATTTATCGTGATACGTACTTAAGGCCATATCGCCCAGCCCTAACCTGGTGTTCAGGTACTATTAGGGCTGGGCGATATGGCCTTAAACATGTATCACGATAAATTGAGCAGATTTATCTCGATAACGATAAATGACGATAAATTCGGCCAAGCGTACTGTTATATAATTTGAAAATCTGAATCAATGCATGAAATACAGATTAACTGTTTCTTGTTGATTTATTTACCAGCATTCAATTTCATATACTGTATTTAACAATTGTACATGCAGTCTAAACATTAAGTTTATAAAAATGTAATGTAAGCAATAAGAATTCAAGTATGAACATTTATAACAGCGTGTATGACTTGAACAATGTACATTATCAAAATCAATATGCCTGTGCAAACATGTCATTGTAACACAAATGACTTGCAGCTTGAACAGTACACTTCAAAAAGACAACTTATTGTTAATGGCTGCTGTGACATAATTATTAAATACAAGTGTTTACATTATGGTTTCAGGGTCCCCCCCAGTGCATTTTTTAATAAATGCACGCACAAATGAACCCCCAAACAAACAGAGAGAGACACACACACATTAAAGCTATATTGATCTTCTTCAAATGAAACGCTTAAGATTTTATGATAGCAATAATGACACAGAAATAAGCACATACAGAAAAATAGCTGGGGCCATTTCTCGGTCATTATAAGTTTCGCCGTTGGATTGTACTTTAAGCTGAATGCTTTACCATCACAAAAGCTATCAGAGGAATCACACACAGACAGATACAAAATAACGCCACATAGTAATTGCTAGATGCAGTCCGTGCCCAATCCACTCATTAAGTTCAGCCGTTTCGACAAGATTAGAGCCGCTATCCGACTACATCACGTTCATTTGTAGCGTTAGCCGCTAGCTAGCGTTAGCCTGGCTACCAGTAGAAAGCACTGAAAGCACCATCTCCGGAAATCGTGAGAACAGCGGGGAGGACAGCGGGTGAAAGCCCGTCTGGATGCCACCAAGAGTCTACTAAATGTCGGTTAAACGTTTGGTGAACCTCCCTTAAGCCACACTCCATCACGTTTTGCTTGTAGCGTTAGCTGCTAGCGTTAGCTTACTGGGCTTTTGTTTGATTGGCTCCTTGATGATCACGTGACTCCCTACGTAAGCCCATTGACTGTTTCTTAAAGGGGAATGAACATAGACGAACAACACAGAATCAAAGCGGGATGAAAAGACTATATTTTCTTGTTTTATTAATTTACCGAATTTACCGACATGGTCAAAATTACGTCGGTCATCGTTAAGAATTTCGGTGACGGTAAATTTTCGGTTTACCGCCCTGCTCTAGGTACTATATGTGTGAAAGGGGCTTAATCGACTCGAGCACAGGTGCATGTGATAATGGGTGTTAATGACATCACGCCAAAGGGTAGGCAATTTGGCATACTTGCATTTGATTCGCTAAAATGGTACCGAAATTGATCTAATGTCTTCCCCACATGTAAAATGTCAAAACCGCCACTCCTTGGCAGCCTGGTTTTCACTTAAGTTTTTCTCTACTGTTACACTTAAGAAAAAGGAAATTCTATGGTTTTTTCCCATTTAGTCTTCTTCATATTATTATTCTTTCTGCTGAAGATGTACATGACAAGTGTTCTCTCTCGCTTTAACAGAGTTGGTCATGTCGCACGCAACCACAAAGCGCAAAAATGATATTGCCTCCACGCTTCCTGTCAAAACACTCGTATGTTAACAGGTGTTTTGTCACCAATTGTGGTGAGCAGATCAGTCAGCCAGCCAGTGTTGTCATATTGTTACCTCTTGTTTTTTGTCTGTTCTATTTAAAAAAAAAAAAAAAAAAAATCCTCCTGCTCAGTCTCTCCTCTGGCATTTCCCACACATGATTACATGCTTGGGTCCCCGTTTTGCTCCCACAGCCCCTCATTACTGCACTTCCCGAGCCTGTTTTATCTACTGCTGTCCGTTGCTCCACAATTGACAGCAGGCCAATTTCAAACCAATTGCTGACCTACACCGCAATTGCCAAAGAGGCAAGTAAACCAGCCTCTTCCTCCTCTCGTATTTTGTTGGGATGTCATCTTTTCATGGCTAGTAGTATTCCGGCAGACTTTTACGTGTAGCCAGCCACTCAAATGATCAGGTACAGTGGGGCAAATAAGTATTTAGTCAACCACTAATTGTGCAAGTTCTCCCACTTGAAAATATTAGAGAGGCCTGTAATTGTCAACATGGGTAAACCTCAACTATGGGAGACAGAATGTGGAAAAAAACAGAAAATCACTTTGTTTGATTTTTAAAGAATTTATTTGCAAATCATGGTACAAAATAAGTATTTGGTCAATACCAAAAATCCATCTCAATACTTTGTTATGTACCCTTTGTTGGCAAAAACGGAGGCCAAACGTTTTCTGTAACTCTTCACAACCTTTTCACACACTGTTGCTGGTATTTTGGCCCATTCCTCCATGCAGATCTCCTCTAGAGCAGTCATGTTTTGGGGCTGTTGTTGGGCAAAATGGACTTTCAACTCCCTCCGCAGATTTTCTATGGGGTTGAGACCTGGAGACTGGCTAGGCCACTCCAGGACCTTGAAATGCTTCTTACGAAGCCACTCCTTTGTTGCCCTGGCTGTGTGTTTGGGATCATTGTCATGCTGAAAGACCCAGCCACGTCTCATCTTCAATGCCCTTGCTGATGGAAGGAGATTTTCACTCAAAATCTCTCAATACATGGCCCCATTCATTCTTTTCTTTACACAGATCAGTCGTCCTGGTCCCTTTGCAGAAAAACAGCCCCAAAGCATGATGTTTCCACTCCCATGCTTCACAGTGGGTATGGTGCAATTCAGTATTCTTTTTCCTCCAAACAAGAGAACCTGTGTTTCTACCAAAAAGTTCTATTTTGGTTTCATCTGACCATAACACATTCTTCCAGTCCTCTTCTGGATCATCCAAATGCTCTCTAGTGAGCCACAGACGGTCCTGGACGTGTACTTTCTTCAGCAGGGGGACAAGTCTGGCAGTGCAGGATTTGAGTCCCTGGCAGCGCATTGTGTTACTGATAGCAGCCTTTGTTACTGTGGTCCCAGCTCTCTGTAGGTCATTCACTAGGTCCCCCCGTGTGGTTCTGGGATTTTTGCTCCCCATTCTTGTTGTCATTTTGACGCCACGGGGTGAGGAGGGATTTGAAAGTCTTTGTTGCCCAACGACAGCCTCAAAACATCACTGCTCTAGAGGAGATCTGCATGGAGGAATGGGCCAAAATACCAGCAACAGTGTGTGAAAAGCTTGTGAAGAGTTACAGAAAAGGTTTGGCCTCCATTATTGCCAAAAAAGGATACATAACAAAGTATTGAGATGAACTTTTGGTATAGACCAAATACTTAACTTTCCACCATGATTTGCAAATAAATTCTTTAAAAATCAAACAATGTGATTTTCTGTTTTTTTCCCCCACATTCTGTCTCTCATGGTTGAGGTTTACCCATGTTGACAATTACAGGCCTCTCTAATGTTTTCAAGTGGGAGAACTTGCACAATTAGTGGTTGACTAATTACTTTTTTGCCCCACTGTACATCCCAGTGCAAAGAATTTTGAACATATGTCCCATTTGTCACACAATGGCTACGCTCGCAAGTGATGTGATTTTGTCGTAGAAATTCGTGATTTGCAGGTTTACTTTCCTTGAGCAGCCATCTTTAAATGACAATTGGAATTTTTATTTATTTATTTATTGTCAGCATCATCGGTATCATTGACAGTTACAAGATGGCTTTGTGATATGATTAACCCGAAGAAAAAACCCAACGAAAAGACAAGGGCTGACGAGAGAAGCATATGCTTATCAAGTCCATCCCCTTAGACCAAGGACACACAATCAAAACATGGTAGAGTAGGGATTATTCATTGTGGTACATGAACAGCTTTTCTTTTTTTTTTTTTTGTTTTCACATGAATTTTCTTCCCAAAAGTCATTGATTCGACGTAACACTTAGGTAAAGTTGTCAATCAATTGTAAGTTCATCGATTAGAGTGATTGTCAAATTTGTGTAAGGAGGAATAGCCGAGGGAGTCATGGAGGCCCACCTCCGCCGCAATCCGCTCAGGTGGTTCAGTCTTCATCTGCCCTGGCCTGGTTCCCGCGAGCGAGCCTCTCTTGGTCCCGAATCTCCGTAATTATTTTCGTCAGCATTTGTGTGGCAGCAACACTTGACACTGCTTGGGGCCATTCTAGTAGTCTGTGACATACGTTGGCTGCACAATATTGTGCACATCAGTGTTTATGGTCCGAGACTAATTTTGTTACAGTTGTACCCAATCTGGCTCCTCTATAATAAATTAACAAATTAACTGCATTATGTGAATGTATTGTGGTATTGTGTATTGTGCTGTGGTAGAGTGACACATTGTGGACACGCTACAATGTTGTGTGCTTTGATGATATTCCAGGTTAATTTGTTCTGTCATGTCCACATTCTCTTTTGGACAATTTTGACACTTAGTGACTGCATAATAAAAATGTTTTAGGCCCTAGATTTGACACCTTCCACTTATATAGTGCTGTAGGGCAAGATAAGCAGATCCCAAGTAATATTTTGTAGTATTTCAGTTCACTAACAAAGACCAAAAGAATGTAAAGAATGACTGCAACTGCGGCTTTGTACTGAGCGACTGAACTGACGACACTCGTTTCATTGTTTCCGCCCCAGAGGACAAGGAGGGTCTTCAGCAGGTAGTCCAGGAACGTCTGGCTGAGCTGCTGCGTGTTCTCAAAGCCGTCATTGCCAAACATCAGACCCTCAACTCTGTGGACATTCTGGGCAAAGCGGGCATGCTAATCGCCAAGGTGAAAGGTAAGCAGTGGCTAGCTAATATAGCATGCACATGTCATCCCGCATTCACCTGCACTATTTGGAAGCTCAGAAACATAACCGGGTACCAGAGTATGCATGTGTACAATGCCAGAAAGCAAACACCACGGTCCAATGCACTTGAGTCACAGTGGAAATGTGGCATGAGTCCAAGTGAATTTTTACTGAACTGTAATTGATGGCTACATTATTTATAGAACATCAAACTGATGAATACTGACTGGTAATTAATGACCTGTCTTTCAAGAGAACAGTCCATGTCCAAATGCATCTAGACGGAAAAAAATAAAACTTTGGGGTGGTGTGATACTCTAATTTGTATAAAATCGCTATGTGCGTCTTTAAAACATTTTTCGGAAATATAAATTCCCAGTTGAAAATTGTATGGCACAATATTTGATATTAAAATTAATAATAACGTCCATTGCCGTCAGTGGCAGCCAATGTGGCAAAGAGGTAATTTTGGGCCATTTAAGGTCATTTACCTGTTAATTTTCAGTTATTTCCTGTTGATTTGGGGGTATTTCATGGGTCACATCCTGTTTATTTGGAGTTACGGAACAGGAAGTGACCTGGGAATCACCCAAATGAATTGGCAGCGACTCAAATTCAACAGGAAATGACCTGTAAATGCCCTAAAATGCACTGCAAGTGACCTGAAAATGCCCCGAAAATCGGACCGAATGACTGTGAATGCTCTGGTTTTGAATGAACGAATGTTCCCAGTCTAAACGGATTGGGCGTCGAGTGCTGTCAATGGCAGCTTTAAGCCTGAGCTATGCTCCCGCGTTGCGGTGACGGCGCAGCGACTACGGCGTCATTCGACATTCGATGGTTCTCCGGCCGCGTTGCTCTGTAATTCACCGCCAAGCCACTAGAGGGGTGTGGCGTTATGTTTGTATGGTTTTGGAGCATGCTTGTTGACTTCCTCTTGTCTAGTCTAACGGAGAAAAAATAAACAATACAAGATGGAACGCTTGAATGTGGATCTTCAGCTCATCGACATTGAATAAATGTTAATCATACAAATGTTGAGGCGCAGGCGATGGTTTTGAGGCGGTCTGTTTGATGCCGCATAGAGACTTCTAGCCTCGGGTGGAAACCAGCTAGCTGTGGCTGCTAGCTTCAAACTGTCGTCGAGCACTGCGTCCAGCGTTTTGTCCGAGGTCTGCAAAACCCTCCAGCCCAATTTGTTTGCCGTGTTCTACAACCAGCCAGTGGGAAGCCATAGCAGATTTCTGGTGTCTATGGAACTTCCCAAACTGCATTGGAAGCCTTGATGTTAACGTTATCATAAAAGCACTGAGGCACTCTCAATCAGTGATGATGTATCATGTGTTAACTGTTTGTTGTTGAAAATTAAACATCAAAACTATTCTTTTGGCACCAAACCTGTGCTTTATTCTTCATATACTTGAAGTGTGACACGTAAATAAGTCACAGACTGAAAGCAAACATAAGTACACAATAAATGATGAGTGCACCAACCAAAAATACGACATAAAGTGATAAAAAGCTGGCAGTTTTTGGGCCAACTGGGTCACCGCGTCGTGTGGCCACTCGATTCCGGACACACAAGTCTCGGTGGTTCTTCGATTTATTTTATGCATTCGCTGACCTTGCCATTTGGCAATCTTTATGATGTCTTGAAGAGACTTGCTCTTCGATGATACTCCTGTCGCTTGGTCCATTTTTGCGTGTAGAAAAATAATGTTTGATTCTCTTCTACAATGGCGGTGATTTCACGCTGGACCGGAAACAACACTCTGAGCGGACCAATCACAGTCCATTTCCGCCACGTCGACGTGACGCTAGGGTTTGAAAATTCAATAGGAACACGTAAGGCTGCGGCGCAGGGTCGTAAATCGGGTCATCCTTGACGGCGCAGGTCCGACGCGGAAGCATAACTCGGCCTTCAGAGTTAACTGAGACACTATTGTGGTGGAAAATTATGGTAGCAACTTGATGGTTCCTTTTTATTTTATTTTTATTATTTTATTTATTTATTTTTTAAACATTGACACCTTTTTAAAACGATATCTTGATTCTTGACAGGAGCATATTGATAACTTTTTGGGATGCAAAGTATCACGATATATCACCATTTCGGTATTTTGTCACACCCCTATAAATGATACAAAAAATGTTTTGAAAGTAATGCTTTTCAGCATTTATGAATTCAGAATGAGATTTGTTTTAAAGCAACACTTAAATACTTTTCAACCTCCATTAAACATATTCTTAAAGGGTATGACAACACCTGGGGAAATGCTAATATTCCATCATTTATCCATCAACGCATGCCTTTTGAATTCATATCATGCCACTTCGTATAATTACACACATCGCAACACCAAGAAAATGATAGAAATTAGGTCGATTGTCAAGCTAAAAGGACCCGCCCCCGAGATGCCGGAAATCTAGCATATTGTGTGCGTGACGTCACTTTCGGGAAACAGCCAGCTCAGTGCTTAGTACTGACTGGCGGTGATGATGGCGGACAATTTTGTTTCTATTTGCAGCGACGAATCCGACGAGAGTTATGAACCTTTCTTTGAACCTTTCTTTGGTGTTTTGGGTTATCAATTCGAGCCCAAACGAAAGCCAATGCAGCCTAATGAAAGGATCATTGAGGGGAGCAATCACGCTGATGAAACCCCGACAACAGTTCGTGTGGGAAACACCAAATGGTTTTGCATTTCTTTTTGTGAAGCTGATACACCGTGACCGCAAAATAAAGTCATGTATAGAATAATTATCATTTAATTTGCTATCATCGGTTTCGCTCTGCCAACCGACACAAATATGAATGGGATTAGAGCAGGGGTCCCCAACCTTTTTTGCACCACGGGGACCGGTGTGATTTGGGTCTTTTTTTTCACGGACCGGTGTCCCAGTTTTATATTCAGTTGGACTCTCAATGTTATCCAATGGTGCTAAAAAACTTTACATAACAAACATACATGTGCAACACGGAAATGGCGTAAATTAACGCTTAACGACACGGCGAAGTCGTTAAGTGAGAGGGCTACGTGCAGTTGTTGTGTGCGCCAAACATGGCAAACGTAAGTTAATATTCCTTTCTTTAAAGAAAGTTTTTAGTGTGTACTTAGGAATCGCTGCATTCGCGGTCCTTTTTAACGTTACGCGCATGCCAACTTTGTCAGAACACCGGCAATGTGCGGCAGAAAAATACACGGCAGAAAAATACAGCGAATATAAAATAGCATTTGTTTTTAGCCCCGTCGTGTTAAGTGCAGGGAAAAAATACAACTCACCCGCTGAATCAGTGGGAGTGCTGAGTTTGTTTCGTTGAGACGAGATGGTCCCGAGATGGGAGAGTGAGAGAAGCTAGCATCACAAATACACGATGTTGGAAATTGTTGCACAGTTTTCAGCTCGCTCCTAGCGATGTCGGGATATTCCGAAATGACTTTAATCCAGAACTTCGGTAGAGTTGTTGTCTCAAATGTACGTTTAAGTCGCCGTGATTTGCGATCTCTACAAGCTGATATTCCTGTTCCGCAGACATGCTCGAATCACTCGATTTATTCACATACGGGTCACGAATTCACTCCTTCGCAGTTCGTGGGTCTTTAGTGATTGGGAAGTAGCATAAATTTTGTTTTCTTTGAGGTTGTAGGCACATCTTCTTGCTCGTCAGGTTCCCGTTTCCCTATAAAATTGCAAAATTAGCCCTCTTAGCACTGACGAACTTTACTCATTGTCTGCGTAGTCCAGCTCTTTTTCTCGCGTTCGGGAACTCATGGGTACTAGATTGCGACAAATGGCTATTTGTAAACCACATAGCATGACAGGTTTGAACCATTTTAGCGATTTTTTGATAAAACACGAACGCAACTCTCTCATCGATAAACAACGATGGCACCTGCCTCGACCTTTTGTTTCCTTGTTATGACGTCTCCGCCCCATTCGGCTGTTTCCGGAACACTTTCGGAAATGTTCGTCATTTTCGATCTATTTTCGATAATTGCTCATTAATGTGTTTGATTTTTTTGTTAACTTTATCAATATTTGTTATCTTGGCACATAACGGTTCTATTGAGGTCTCACACACCCTTTGCGTTTTCATACCCTTTAACTTTTGTGACTAAACACCTACTTTAGTCAAATGACACCTCTGTCACGGCCCTAGGGTGTCTGTGTCACATGCACTGGCAGTAAGCAAATTCGAGGAGGGTGGTAGGAACCCTGCCACACTAAAAAATCTAGAAATGTGCTGCCTGCTTTACGGCAAATCTCACGTCACCCTTTCCCGATTCGTTACAAAGACGGAAGTCGATTTGATTGCCGTCGAACGTTGCGGGAGTGGGGATACCGTAGCCACTAAACCAGTAAACATTAAACATTTTAACATTGTCATATGATATTGTCTAGCGGCTCTAGCCACAATTACTCAAAAGCAGAGATGTCAAACCGATTCCACAAAGAGCTGCAGTGGGTGCTGGTTTATGTTCATACCGATTGAGCACAGACAGTTCAACCAATGAGGTTTCTGCGAAAACAAGCACCACCTGACTGCAATCGACTGATTACACTTACAAGACCCCAGATTGGTGAAAAGGTATTCATCTCGTTTGGTTGGAATGAAATGCAGCACACTCTGCGGCCCTTTGAGGACCGGTTTGGCACCCCTGCTCTAAAGGATCAGGATTTTACGACACTTGCGCAGGTCTTAATGGGAAATACGGTCTTCCATTACCTCGGTAACACACCAGGCACGTCTACGGCGCGTCAGCGATGCAGGCGCGACAATGCACCACTGACACTCGCAGTCAATTTTCATAGAACGCGTTTTCGGGCAGAGCGTCTGTGGAGCGGCTCGATCGGTTTACGCGAGGATTGCAAGATCGTGTGAGAGAAGCGGGTATTTAAAGACAATAATACAGCAACCATTTTCAGACACCGAGTATTGATCAGCTTTCTTTCTGAAAGAAGGAAGAAAAAAGTCATGTGCTAAAGAGAAAAGCAATCAAAATTACAGAGATTTTAACATTTATTTTACAAATGAAATGCCTCAATGAATCATTTTTTTTCTTATGACTGGTTTTCAAAAGCTTTATTGATGGATTTTCTCAAGTTAAAGCGTCACACAGACATTAATAAATTTAATTGTGTAAGGAGGATTTGTGTATTATTCTTATTACCGTATTGGCCCAAATATAAGACGGCCCTGATTATAAGACGACCCCCTTCCTTTTCAAGTTTGAAAAAAGGCTTTTTGAACACTAAATTAAATAATTACAGTACATCCGAAACAAATGATTATAACAATATATTTGAGTGAAAAAGCATGTTATTTTGCCTCATTCAAATCTTAATATCTGAACATTTAAATATGTAAACTAAAGTTCAATGACATTTGTAAATGAATGGCTTCTGGTTTTTGAAATGTAAATAAACCAATCTATTGTGATAAAACAACAAGATTGCAATAACTGCATTAACCATTAAAGTGAAGTCTAACTGTAACTGTAGTCTTGAAACAAATCTGAATAAGGAAAAACATTGCAATAAAATAATGCAAACTGTTAAAATTGAGAGTAGCTGAGATCTGTCATGACAGAACATCGCTTCAATGATATCTGGCGCCATCTAACGTCGTGAATGGGTATAATGTCTAGACCGCGAATATGAGACAACCCCCTCTTTTTCAATCTTATTTCAATGCAAAAAACACCGTCTTATATTCGGGCCAATACAATATTTAGTTACAGGTGGTGGAGGTTTTGGCTCATTTCAATTTATTTTATTTATATGGTCTATTATTTATTTTTATTATGTATTTGTTTTACAAATGTGATATAGTATTAATTTATTTTGTATATTTTATGTTGTATAATTCTAGTTCATATGTGAATATTAGTTCCTACTTGTTTTGTTGTGGTAGGAGGGGTTTCGTATTAAACACGGTGGTGCGCACCGCGCCGAGGTTAAAAGCAGAGTTGGTACTGTCCTGGCGAGAAGCAATTAATCAACAACTACAAGTAAACTGTGACCAGATCTACCCACAGTCTCAAGAGATCTGATTGACTCGAAAAGTAAGAGTTACGATTGCATATTATTTTGAAAATCGATCGGATTCAACGTATTTTTTACACGAGTGAGTTGCGGTCTGCCCAATCCTACCTAGTAATATTGACGCAGGAGGGTCGCATCTCGCGTCAAATAATAAACTCTGACGTTCTTTTCGCGTGTGACACGTTGAGCCGCTTCTGGGGCGCGTCTAAAACGCGGCTGCACTGTGACTGGTGTGCACTGGCTAATTGACTTTAACGGCCGCGTTTCACTGCGTTGACGCAACGGCATCATTGTTGCGCCGTAGACGTGCCTGGCGTACTACCGAGGTTAGGCAAAACACTACTGTTTTCGTCCACTGACGTCGCCAAAAACACTAAAAACTGAAAGTTGCCAAGTGTTGCTTTAAGAAAGCTAGTTTTTAAATATGTATTTTTAGCCATATTTTTATTATTTTTTTCTCCATGTCATAGTTGTAATATAATTGTTTTCAATTTTGTAATTATTTTAATTTATCTTTGAATTGCTTACATAAATACTTTTTATTGGTTTAGTTTTTTTTTTTTTAATGTGTAAATTGAATATTTATTGTGTATCTTTAATCATTATCATTAATCAAACAAAAAATAAAAAGCATCATAGTTTGTTTTTAAATGAATTATAATGTCACAAATGGCATTTTTCTAAACATTATTTTATTTAGATTTGGGGAATATTGATCTCACCTACGCTTCTGCTGGACAATCAGTTTCACAACTTTAACAATCTTTTTCTGGTCCTTGTGTGATTCTTCATTTCCTGTAGCTTGCCATAAATGGCTTTTTCAAGCTTTTGATTGGCTAAAATGGACTTGAGGGAAGGGGTTGGTTTGGAGTTACTTACTCATTGCTTCCATTCCTGAAGAGGTCGTCCGTCTGTCAGTAACGATGAGTAAGTGACGAGGACCGCGGCACTCGCATGATAACAGACCACGCTTCGTCTCCTCATCGCGATTATTGCAACACCTGCGGCATATGGACGCCCAGCAGCTTATACTTAAAAGAAACACCTGAAATACACTCTCACCCAACCTGTTCACAAACGCCGCTTAAACCGAGCATTGATGCGGGCTGCTTGCTGTTTTTTCAAATGATTCCAGAAAGACACTTTTTTCACATCTGCGGAATTATGTCTATGAAGAGATTGGAGTCACTCGCATGTTGAGGGCTCAAAGGCAACATCTGTGAATTTCCCATTTCTGTCCTTAAACTCACCAGGAAAATGCCTCTGCTGCTCTTGTTCTAATTTCCCCCTTGGTACAACCCAATGTGAAGTGTGTTTTAGGGATGGATCGATTATCGGCACGATTCATTGTCAGCCCCAGTATTCAGCATTTTATGCATACGCCATGTGCACTGATTATTCTGCATTTTTATTGGATTAATATTGTTATTTTACAACCGCAGTGTTTCTGGTCAATCCAAAATGTTTACAAACCTTCAAACATTTTAAGTAGGAAAAGTAAAGTTTTGGCTTTCTCAAGAAAACATCATTACAGTATGTACACTATTATGAGGTAACGTGTTCAGACATAAATCTTGGTTTTGAATTGGTAGCCCTTATGTCTGAAAGCAATTCCAAGGTCGACTGACACAGATGACATGGACATTAACCGGGTTGCGTGCAGTGGCATGTGTAAATGCACCCGGTTAAGTCCCATGTCAGAGCGCGAAAGCTGAGAACGTAAATATCATGGGACTGTAGCACAGGCTGTAAATAAAGATTGCAATTATCACAATGGCAAACTGGAAAGCTAGCAAAATTAAACTGCTACTGGACATTGGAGCCGAGGAGGAGACCATAGCCATCAGTCAGAATATATCTCTTGCTCTTTCTGCGTCTATCTTTGGAAGAGTGGTTTGATTTGCTGCTGACGCCACACAAAAATGGCGTAATATCCGGGTTAGTAAAATCCCGTCGCACCGACATGGTGCACATGTCTGAAAGTGTCCTACCATGGTAATTTCCGGTACATCCCCCCATGTCTGAAAGCTACGACACGGTTAAATCCCGCGTCACATTACACGGCAAAGTAGCGGGATATAAGTCTGAAAGGGCTTAAGTGAGGAGAATTAGAAAGGAACTAAATGACATTTCCCCATCTTACTTTTTTATTTTTAAGTGTTGAAGATGAGAATAATTTTTAAAAAAAACAAAAAGAAAAAACACATTATTACTAAAGATGTCCCGATCGATCGGGTCCGATCACGTCATTTTCAAAGTATCGGAATCGGCAAAAAAATATCGGACATGCCTTTTTTTAATATATATATATATTTTTAATTGAATCGTTTTCTAATTGTATTTAACGTTACAGACAAAATGTCTTACACTCATCCAGAGTCTTTAGTTTTGGCTTTAAATAGAGCTATCAAATTTATCGCGTTAACGGCGGTAATTTAAAAAAAAAAAATTAATCACGTTAAAATATTTACCGCAGTTACCGTATGCGCTGCACGACCCACTGACGTATTGTCGCGTTCAATCTATAATGGCGCCGTTTTATCTATAAATAGAGGTAAAAGGCAGCGTAAAATGAGTAGAGTGAATTTTGGCAGTCTTTGGAGCCTTTTTTAATTGGCTAAAGCCTTAAAATCCCTCTCTCAACAATTAGAAATATCGTGAGAAGCAATGTGGGGAAGAAATGTAGTGATTGATCTTTTTCTTAACACCCTATGTTATTTCCCAACGCAGAGAAGATATATCAATTGGTGCCACTATGCACAGTCATGGTTGCACTTCCCATCATGCATTTGGGCAGAACAGTTAAGTGGCTACAGTATCATTTACTGAAAGCTCAACAAATACACTAGATGGCAATATTTAGTCACAATATACAGAGTCACATTTATCCTTTTAAGAATTACAAGTCTTTCTATCCGTGGATCCCTCTCACAGAAAGAATGTTAATAATGTAAATGCCATCTTGAGGATTTATTGTCATAATAAACAAATACAGTACTTATGTACTGTATGTTGAATGTATATATTCGTCCGAGTTATATTCATTTTTTTCTTAATGCATTGCCGAAATGTATATGATCGGGAAAAATTATGGGGAATGATTGGAATTGAATCGGGAGCAAAAAAAAAAGCAATCGGATCGGGAAATATCGGGATCGGCAGATACTCAAACTAAAATGATCGGGATCGGATCGGGAGCAAAAAAACATGATCGGAACAACCCTAATTATTACTGATCCAACCACAGACTTATACAGTACAATGATCCTTAGCTATTTTGCGCTTCAAACTTCGCGCTCTCAGTCCATCGCGGATTTTTTTTTCAATTAAAAAATAAACTATTGTACAGTATATATAGCCTCTCACCCTTCCTCCTGCTGGTTTTCTTATTCACCAGGGCAACTGCTTGTTGACAATGAGTGACAGGCGTACCTTTGATTTTGCCAGAGAAGCTTGGGAGCGCTGCGCTTCAAAAGGAGCCGACACGTTTAGCTAGTTCACATGTGGCTACTTAATGTGTGTGTAAGTGAGCAGCGTGAGCGGATTTGATTGAACTCACTTTATGAACATTTAATAAAAACTAGCATTTTGCTACGTTATTCTGTTTAAAAATAATTCGGTGGGACAGTTACATGTTTAAAACTTATTGTAATTATTACATTTGAAGTGCTTAAAAACCATTCATTAAAATGTACATAAAAGTTTTTTAAAATTTATTATTCTTTGGGGATAAAGCATGTCATATGTATCTCTTTCCAATGCTAAATCTGAATAAATACATTGAACACATTTAAAATTTTTCATGAAAATAAGCTCCGCCTGTACTTCACGGATTTCGATTATCTTGGGGGGGGTGGCCCCCATTAAACATGAAAAACGAGAAATCACTGTGATCTCATCAATCCACGAAAAATCTCTTCGAAAAATCTGTTCTCTCTCTAATCTCTTATCCCAATCTTGATGTTTAAACTCATGTGTGTTGTTCAGAGGTGGTCAGGTTTTAGCCTTTCTAACTTTGTGTCTTAGAACTGAACATCCTGTACTTCTTCACACTCAAGGCAGATTGCAGATGTTGAACATGGCAGCACGGGAGGACAATGGGTTCCGGTGGCTTTTTGTTGATTTTTTCCTCAATTCTTTGGCAGTTAATTTGCACAGCTCCTTCTTTAGACATTTCTTGCTACTCTGTTGACTATTGGCAATGAAACGTGGTTCCGTGATCACACCCTAATATAATACATATTTCAAGAGTTCTGTATCCCTCTGAAAGACAGAATTTTTTTTACTTTTCAGCATCAGTTAAATTATGGCCAATTTTTTTCCTGCGGAGAAGAATCTGGCTAATAGTTATGTACACCTTTATACAGGGTGTTGACAAATACACATCATTTGCCACGTTTACATGGAGCCAAATATTCCAATTACAATCGGAATATTTGTTCAAACCGAATAAATGTGTTCCATATAAACACCTCATTCGGAATGAACAGACCCAAACCGAATGGAATTTTATTCCGATTCACAGGCGTGGAATATTCCTTTCCCCAAACCGATTAGAAGTAAAATTATATCATGTAAACAGGGAAGCGGAATGGTGTCTGGTTGCGTTCTTTCTGCACATGCTCCGTACTGACATGGTGACGTCACTTAGTGACGTAAGTAACGTCACTTGCAACATGGCTTCCAAGCACACGCACAGTGCACCCACACAACTTTTTAAATGAACGGCGTGTCATTCTGAAGTTTTGTTTCCACTCGAAAAGTTAAAACAGCAGCTGATCTGACGATCGATCTCCATGTTTTGCAACGTGACACTTTGTTTTGATTCATCTGCGCATGTCAGACGGCAGTTGTCAAACGTCCTTTCGGAATAAAGGCAGACACATGTAAACGCTGGATCGGAATAGATGAAATGACATGTAAACAGCTGATGTGAAATTTCCATTCGGAATGATTTGAATCGGTATGAATAAAAGTCAGCATATAAACGTGGCTATTGTTTATTCCTTACACTCAATAAGTTTTCAGGTTTATACAGCTTTGAGTTGGAAATTATGGATAAAATTATGATAATTTGTCTCTTACTTTGCTTCTTATGCAGCTGCTATTCTTATAGTTAATTTATAACTCATATGCTTGCTAAAGTTTTTGTTTTTATAAGTGAAAGATTAACGTTTGAGTTATAATAACATTTTTCAAGAAACGTTTTATTTGTTGAGGTTTTCATTAACTTTATGAAAAAGCAATTCATGCCTTTATGAGCTCAAGACTGAACTACTGCAGCGCACTTTATGTTTGTCCTCCCAAGTCCTCTATTTCTTTTCTGGAACTTATTCAAAATGCTGCTGCTCGATTTTTAACCTGAGCTATCATGGCTCCACTGGCTTCCATTTCATTTTAGTATCGATTTCAAACTTTTACTGTTTGTTTTTAATTCTGTTAATGGTCAAGCTCCTTCTTATATGTCGGAGATTTGAACCCCTAACTCTTGCCGGGTTCTTCGTTCTACTGGCCAGCTTCTTCTGCAAGTTCGAAGGTCAAGACTTGAACAGTAGGGTGATCGATCTTTTGCGGTGGCTGCCCCCAGGTTGCCCCCTGACATCCGCACCATTACGAATCTAGGCCTTTTTAAATCGCGGCTAAAGACCTACCTTTTTGGGCTCGCCTTTTCTCCAGACCAGGTAAGCCTGGTTATATTTCTTAAGTGCGTATGTCACCAAAAAGTATGTTTATTTCATATTTCACGTGGTGTTTTATGCTCCTGAATGAAATGGACCGCTTGGATGTGTGTGGAAGCGATCGTTTTATATATTCAATTTTTGAATCCCGCGCCATTAAAATGAGTGACTTCCGGCTTCAGTCTCGGGTTTAGGACAAATGCGAATGTGATTTCACCCGGGTCAGCATCTCACAATTTGGGCTGCAGCTATTGAATATTTTAGTAATCGAATAATCGACTGAAAATTCTGTCAATTAATCGAGTAATCGGATAAAACATACATTTTTAGGTGAAGAGCAATTATAAATATACATGAGAAAACAAGACATTTCATCTAATATTGAACCATTTTCAGTCAATGTCTTTATTTTAGATGTACATTGTTGAAAACAGCCAACAATTGCATCTCACATGGAACTAGAATAAAAAAAAACTAATTCATTGCTTTCACTCAAAAAACTTTTACATCTTATTAAAAAAAATAAATATATATATATATATATATATATATATTTTTTTTTTTTTTTTTTTCTTACCTAAAAATCACACACATCACTTGAAAGCTACGTGTTTTTCCCACGTGTTTCAATTGAATTTCTATTTGTGTCAAGCTATTTTTAAGTTCTAGTTAAGTTTTAAGTTAGTCTAAACTGTAAGTCCTGATAGGATTTAGAGTTTTTGCTGTGTTCAAAATAGAGATGCCGATCGATCGGGTCCGATCACGTCATTTTCAAAGTATCGGAATCGGCAAAAAAATATCGGACATGCCTTTTTTTTAATATATATATATATTTTTTTTTAAATGAAATCGTTTTCTAATTGTATTTAACGTTACAGACATAATATGTTACACTCATCCAGAGTCTTTAGTTTAGGCTTAAGGTAGGGTTATCAAATTTATCCCGTTAACGGCGGTAATTCATTTGAAAAAAAATTTATCATGTTAAAATATTTAACGCAATTAACACATGCGCTGCACAACCCACTCACGCATTGTCGCGTTCAATCTGTAATGGCGTCGTTTTACCTATATATAGAGCTAAAAGGCAGCGTAAAATGAGTATAGAGTAAATTTTGGCAGCTGTTTTTTAATTGGCTAAAGCCTTACAATCCCTCTGCCTACGATTAGAAATATCGTGGGAAGCAATGAGTAATGAGTAAGAAAGGTAGTAATTGATCTTTTTCTTAATACCCTATGTTATTTCCCAACGCAGAGAAGATATATCAATTGGCACCACTACGCACAGTCATGGTTGCACTTCCCATCATGCATTTGGGCAGAACAGTTAAATAGCTACAGTATCATTTACTGAAAGCGCAACAAATACACTACATGGCAATATATACGTTCAACATACAGTACTTATGTACTGTATGTTGAACGTATATATTCGTCCGAGTTTTATTCATTTTTTTCTTAATGCATTGCCAAAATGTATATGATCGGGAAAAATTATCGGGAATGATTGGAATTGAATCGGGAGCAAAAAAAAAGTAATCGGATCGGGAAATATCAGGATCGGCAGATACTCAAACTAAAACGATCGGGATCGGATCGGGAGCAAAAAAAACATGATCGGAACAACCCTAGTTCAAAATAAATGTATGATACAGGCTGTATTGGAGCACATTAGGGACCAGTGCTACTTTTTGTTTAATGTAGCAATGACTACTGAGCTAAAACTGATAGTTAGCATTATTACGTTTTTATTTTACACCCTCATCACTCTACAGCGCTGTTTTCAGAGATTAAATAAAGCCTGTATGTAAGACACGTTAGCCACGCATCGACAGTTAATTAATAAAAACCTAGCCCTAAATTGCTTCTTCCTCTACGCACGTGACATCAGCGCGTTTTCCCGAATTAAAAGTAGTCCGAGCAAAACGTGGTGCCTAGAGCTGTCAAAATGAAACGATTACTCGAGGTGAATAAAATTACTTGGATCAGTTTTTAAACTCAAGTTACTCGAGTTGCTCGAGTATTCGTTTCAGCTCTACTCACAATACAGCATTGCTTTACAATATGCAGTTAGACTGTGGATTCAGCTGATTTTGTGGATCAATTGGTTTATTTTTCGAATCACGCCAGCCAAATGGCTGCAGAAAATTGTTGCTGCACCAGGGAAAGGCGTGTGAGCCTTTTTGGGTTTCAAAAGGATCCCGTTCACCGCGGATATTGGCCAAAACAAGCCCTACTACTGTAGGACCATTGGACTTACGAGGAAGTGAGTAAACATCGTATTTTGTATTATGTCAAATACTGTGATCATGGCACATGTTTTAATATTGAGGTGGCTTGCATTTTGTGGCTGATTGTCCACCGAGAATATCACTCGGCCGACACACCCCCTTGTGTCCGGTGTTCTGTCAAATTTTCAACCCCATCAGCAAATGCAACTTTGTGTTAAAAATGGCCGCAAATGGCTGCTTCCCCGGCAAGCTCTCCTGTCCGTAGCAGGGGAACAAGCTGTAACTTGCTCATCTCCGGGCGGCTTGCCGATCGGCAAAGACAATCGACAACCCCCGCCGTGTGATATGATCTAGGCTAGTTTTGTGTGTTTTTTTGCTTCGAAAAGTGAAAATAAGACTGAGACGTAACTCGGTTCGGGTTAGCATGTTGGCTAGCTGTCACACCTCTTGGTTTGTTTACATTCTCCGAAGCCGGAGCAGGGAAATGACAAAAGGCTAACTACGGTGGCATAAAATACCATTCGGGATGTGCGACAGTAAAGGTGAAGTCGACAGTTTTGACGATTATGGAGTAATTTTGCCATGTCGTCCTGAATAAATGCATTTTTAATATTCCATTTAGCACAAGACTGTTATTTGTCATGACCATGCCATTTATTTAGCTATTTGGGAAAAAAATACTTGGATAAAAAGAATATCCTGTAAAAAAAATTGGAGTAGAGAGACTGAAACTGACATTTTGCGGCTCTCTTCGTCGCGTTTTCCTCGTTCTGAATAATTCCCCCTCAATGGGCTGCATACTAAATCAGATGAAATCGTGACTCCGCTGACGTCATCCACCTGTTGGGGTCGCTAGAGCCCTATAATGGTAGGCGTGGCTAACCGGCAGATTAAAAGACTAATTTCTTGTCATCTGCGCTTGGCTAACTTGTTGTATATAGTCGAATCGTCTCAAAATAGGATTCTATTTCACATAATTATGCTATTTAAGACTTTTTTTCTCCTGTCTTACGCACTTTAATTTGTGTAATTTCAATTAAGTATTTAAATGTTTTCTTCTTCCCACTCCTTTTGAGGCATGTAGTTGATGTTGCAATGTTACTTAACTTTGCTGCTCTTTTTTGTTACATGATTATATAAGCTGTATATATTTGTTGTCTTGACAAGGAATCATGGCCTGAAATAAACGAATGAAATGAAATGAATGAATGAAATATTAAACTATATTTAATTGAGGAATTGTAGTAACGTTTTTTTTTCCCAAAGAGTGCTCTAATGGGAAAATACTGGATGTATTGTGGACGTCACTTTGTTTTTCCTCTTCTTTTGACAACAAACTAGGCGAGAGTGAATCAACAGCGCCAAGGGATAGAAGGGAGGTGGGGGTAAGCTCTGGAATTATTGTTCTGAGAGCCACAGGATGTCCTGAGGAAGAAGCCAGTGCAGTGCAGAATCGCATAGCAATGTTCAGCAGCGCTCCTCGAGAGTATCTTCGGAACGCAAAAGACCGTTTTGGTGGCAGGGAGGAATGCTCCGCCACCCTGGATTTTTCTGTCGCGGGGAGAAAACGGAAGCGCGAGAGCTAGAAAAATAGCCGATCTGAGCTTGCGAATTTGACTAAGGTAGAAGTGAAGCTGCGTTCGAGTGTTTCCTGTTGCAGCGTAGACAGGAAACACTATGTCCAACGTCACTGACTGCCACTTTGGTCAAAACGGCTTTCTTGCTGAGGAAAGCGCTTCCTGAAGATTTTTGATCTTCGATTTTCAACTTTTTGCTGCAAAACGTCTGAGGATTGGCAACGGTTTACCATTTTACATTGTGGATTACGCCCTGGATTACATTTGACTGCAATTTACGTAAAGGTCACTTTTTGTTTTTACTAAATATCAGTTTTAGGACTTGCAAAGAATTATAGAAGACTCAACTTGACTTTGACTCAGCATGACTATGACTTGCTTGATTTGGACTTGAACAATCAAACTTCACAGGTCTTGCCTTGAATTGCATTTCGTTTCATGTCGAAAATTCAGAACAAGAATTATTATGAAATAAGATTTGTTTGTGGTGCTGAATAACGTAGAAAACCCGCCAGTATGGTATCATGCAGCGTGCAGAGGCCTCTTCCGGTTCTATCGTGGCGAGAGATGCAAAGATTATTGAATCAAGATTCAAGGATTGAGTTTTTGATAAAGAATCTCGGAAAAGAAAGTGGCAACATGGAATAGAATAGAAAGTTATTGTCATTGTACAGAGTGCAACGAGATTTAAAACTTCGCCATAATGTGCACCACATAAAATAAAAGCATAAGTACAATAAGGCTATTATAAAAAAAGAACAGGTTACAGTGTATGCAGATTGGTAAAAAAGTCTAAAATTGACTAGCAGCAAGTGGTGATGTACAGTGGTTTGACAAAATAATGGAGACACCTAACATTTGGCATCAAAATCATTGAATGTAATTGTTAAGAACATTCTGATGAAGTTGAGCATCTCGTATGGCCGGCACAGTCCCCAGACTTCAACATTATTGAGCATTTATGGTCAGTTTTAGAGATTGAATTAAGACGTCGATTTCCACCGCCATCGTCTCTGAAAGAGTTAGAGGGTATTCTAACTGAAAAATGGCTTAAAGTTCCTTTTGGAAGCAATTCACAAGTTGTATGAATCAATACCTCAGAGAATTGAGGCTATAATTTAGCAAAAGGCGGATCTACAGCATATTGAATATTTTTTGTTGATTTTATCAGGTGTTTCCATTATTTTGTCCAACCTCTTTAGTGGTAATATAACAGTGCGTTTATGATAATTTACAGTACTCAGACTAGGAGGCAGATGACTGATGATACGATTGTGAAAATGACAGTTTGGCTATAGATATTGATGTAACCGTTAAGGGTGTAACGGTACATGTATCCGTATTGAACCGTTTCGGTACTTGGTGCTTGGTTCGGAACGGAGGCGTACCGAATGAGTTTCTGACATAATGTAATCCTTACTTTTCGAGGCTGTGAGTCGATCGGATTAGTTTCTTTGTGTAGATTATATTTACTCCGTCTTCTCTACTATAATGAGGACCAACACGGTAGGACAGTAAGAAACGTCAAAGGCGCGACAACGTGGCCGCCGCGAGAACGCAGTGAAACGCGGCCGTTAAAGTCAATCAGCCAATGCACACCAGTCGCAGTGCGGCCGCGTGTTAGATGCGTCCCAGAAGCGGCTCAACGCGATGCATGTGAAAAGAACGGCAGAGTTTATTATTTGACGCGAGACGCAGCCGCGTCAATACGCCTAGCTAGCAAACCGGGCAGACGGAGGTCACTCGTGTAAAAATACGGTGGATCCGGTCGATTTTCAAACTAATATGCAATCCTAACCCAGTTTTTGAGTCCATCAGATCTCTTGAGTGGTAGATCGGGGCACAGCTGACTTGTCTTTGTTGATTTACAGTTGTCTTCTCTGCTATAATAATAACCAACACGGCTCCGTGTTCAATACAAAACCCTCCTACCACAACAAAACAAGTAGGAACTAATATTCACATAGGAACTAAAGTTATACAACATAAAATATACAATATAAATGAATACTACATCACATTTGTAAAATACAAACGCATAATAAAATAAATAATAACCCATTTAAATAAAATAAACTGAAATGAGCTAAAATACCTGTAATTAAATAAAAATAATACACAGATCCTGCTTACACAATTAAATTTATAAATTTCTGTGTGGCACTTTAACTTGAGAAAATCCACCAATAAAGCTTTTGAAAACCGTTCATAAGAAAAAAAAAATAATTGAGGCATTTCATTTGTAAAATACATGTTAAAATCTTTGTCATTGGGATTGTTTTTCTCTTTAGCACAGGACTTCTTTTTTCTTCTTTCTTTCAGAAAGAAAGCTGACCAATACGCGGGGTCTGAAAGGCAAATTGTTGGTGGATTATTATCTTTAAATACCCGCTACTTTCTGAGCAGAATTCTAGCTTTGTATAGACCCTACTCACGTGACGTCACAGCCACGCCCCCGCGCCATGTTGTCCGGATACTAGTCATGTTAATGCATTAGCGCTTCGCAAATTCCTCCTATTATGGCGTGTTTTTCTGCTCGTTAACATTAATAATCAAAATGGTGAAGTCGTGTGTGGCGGTCGGTTGCAAAAACAGAGAAGATAGACGGAGAGACTTGAATTTTGACCGTATTCCGAGAGACCCGAACAGGAGACCGAGATTGACTGCTGCAATTCGACGAGAAAACTGGGCTCCAAACGACTACCACAGATTATGTAGTAGTCATTTTATATCTGGTAAGATGCATTTAATATATTTTTGGGTTTTTGGGCTGACAACCACAATTAAGATCATTGCTAGGCTAATCGCCGACAACATACACTCAGACGTTGTGAATGAACTACCTGAAAATATATAATTATAAGGGGATAATCAGACAGTTGTCATACAATTAATTTACAATTTCACTATTGAGGTCAAAAGCCAAAAAATAAATTCAACTAGGGACAATCTGGAGTAGTGCTATCGCACTTCATATTTATTACGTATTATATATGTATATAGTGAGAGTGCTATCGCTAAACCATATAAACATTAAAAGCCCTAGCTCCATTGACAAATGATATGAAATACATTAGACTTGACAGTGGATGTTAGCAAGAACAAAAGGTTTTGAATTGAAAATTTCGTAACTCACCTTCCGAGCACAAGATTCCTGCCGAATTTTCGTGTACAAGGACCTGTTTCACCCAACCAGCAACGTAGCATTTATAAGCCTCCAAGCTCTTGAGAATAGGCTGATTTTGTGTGGACAAGATTGTTGTAAATATCAGGATATCAGATGTCAGGCGAAGCCAGCGGGTCGAAAAACATCGATTTAGGCATCAAATACGGATCTGGCAAATGGATAAACTGAAGCTTTTCCACGTAACGCCTTTTATGCAACGGATCCAATGAGTTTACAGCGTCAGATAACACCGGGGCTTCCATGAATTGCTCTATAACTTGCTTGACTAATTGAAAACAATGAGAATAGGTCTGAAAAAGAGGTACAATATGGCGGCCGGAGACAGCGACACGCCCATTTTGTGACGTAGGTGAGTAGGGTCTATAGACTACTGTTCCGATTGTTGAAAGTACAAAAGTGTGTAATAAACAACTAGCACATTTATATTTTTCATTTTGTTTTCTTACTGTACTGAAAATGAACCGAAATTTTTGTGTACCGTTACACCGCTTGTAACCGTGCAAAAATGCTATAATATAACTGTACTAGGGCTGACGCTATCGAATATTTTAGTAATCGAGTAATCGACTGAAAATTCTATCGATTAATCGAGTAATCGGATAAAACAAATATATTTTTAGGTGAAGAGCAATTATAAATATACATGAGAAAACAAGAGATTTCATCTAATCTTGAACCATTTTCAGTCAATTAATGTCTTTATTTTCGATGTATATTGTTGAAAACAGCCAACAATTGCATCTCAGATGTAACTAGAATTAAAATAAAGACTAATTCACTGCTTTCACTCAAAAAACTTTTAGATCTTATTAATATATATATATATATATATATATCTTACCTAAAAATGCCGTTACGCTTGATAACACACATCACTTAAAAGTTAGGATTTTTTCCCACGTGTTTCAATTGTGTCAAGCCATTTTTAAGTTCTATTTTTAAGTTCTAGTTAAGTTTTAAGTTAATCTAAAACTGTAAGTCCTGATAGGATTTTGAGTTTTTGCAGTGTTCAAAATAAATGTATGATACAGGCTGTATTGGAGCACATTAGGGACCAGTGCTACTTGGTTTTTTATCCAGCAATGACTACTGAGCTAAAATTGATAGTTAGCATTATTAAGTTTTTATTTTACACCCTCATCACTCCACAATGCTATGTTATGTTAGAGCCTGTATGTAAGACATGTTAGCCACGCATCGACAGTGGTCATAATCAATAGAAACCTAGCCCTCCGCAGGGCTAACGTTAAGTGAGCTAGTAGTGACAGTAACGTTAATCTTATTTATTAGCGCTTAGCGCACTTTATTAGCGCTTAGCGCTGTACTGCTTTAAGATGGCGGCTGTTTACTAACGCTGCCCAGACGCAGCCGAGTCTGTCATTTCGCATCTAGTTCAACATACATGTGATCTCTATGAGACGCATCAGACGCTACCTGCTACCAACGTACTATCGTGCGGGCTAGTATTTAGCAACGTCGCCGTCGTTTGTAGCGGCTGCAGTAAGTTTTTTTTTTTTTTTTTTTTTTTTTTTTTTTTTTTTTTTTTTTTTTTGCTTCTTCCTCTACGCACGTGAGATCAGCGCGTTGTCCCACATTAAAAGTAGTCCGAGCAAAACGTGATGCTTAGAGCTGTCAAAATAAACGATTACTCGAGGTAAATAAAATTACTCGGATCAGTTTTTAAACTCAAGTTACTCGAGTTCCTCGAGTATTCGTTTCAGCTCTAAACTGTACAAATATTGCACATGTAGACCCTGATGCTGCAGTAACCAAATTGAGACATGTCTGAGAACATATTACTTAGTGAGATGCATGTGACAATGTTGTGGCATTAGCCGTGCAATGACAGTGACAATGTGCCAAATGCGGCTGAACGATATTGGACAAAAATGACATTGTGACTTTTAGGGGGTTTGCGATGTATTGTGATATATATTGCAATATTAAAACTAGTAGAATTTATTTACCAGATGACCTGAATAGCTCTGTTGAGGAAGACTTTGGTTGACTCACCATGACCACATTGTATTCATACAATACTGTTTAATCCAGGCTAAGTGGGTTCAACTGTGAATGAAGATTGCTGTGTATAAAAGGGATCATGGAGACCATGTCTCTGCACAAAATAGATGATTTATTTAACACTGAATTTCACTCTTCAACAGCATCAAAACATATTAAACATATTTGAAACAAAGAAGTTAATCAGCAGGTCCTCAACACAGTCTAGTACACGCTCAGGCTATGTTCAGACCGCAGGTCTTAATGCACGAATCTGATTTTTTATCGTTTTTCTGACTCGAGTGTGGCATTATCCTCACGGTCTGAACGTGACAAGTCGCATAGCAGTGGACCATTTCAAATCCAATCTGGGTCACTTTCGTATGTGGTTTAAATCCGATCTGGGCCACATTTTTCCAGAATGTGGCGATTGTCTGAACTGTCAAGTCTCCTCAATCGGAATTCCTGCAGCAATTACATTAGCAAAAAGCGAGAGTGGCATGCGAGACGGCAGCGAAGTAGCTGTTCATTAGTGTTAACGCCTAGCTTGAACTCGGCTTTTGCTACGCATGAGGCTGGCTTGACCACAGTCATAAAAAAATAAAATGAAGAAAAGGATAAGCCTGATCATGCATCCTGCGATGGGACTATTGCGCACAATATATTGTGACGGCCTGGTGTCAAGTTAGAAAAGTTCCCCAAAAAGTGTTGTAGCTAGTTAACACAGAGTCTAATAACACACTGACCATCCTATACTTTCTGGTCAAAAAGAGGGTCGCCATGCTGCAGCAACATCCACTATTCACCCCCCCCCCCCTTTCTGGTACCCAAAGGTGTGATCACGGCCATTTTAGGAAGTAAACGACATCCTGATGGAGTTACGAAAGATCCCAGAAGAATCCATTCTGATGTGCATTAAGGCGTGGCAGAGAATGCTGGGAAAGCACGTTAAAACTCTTGAGGGAATACTTGTTGTTTTGATTTGAAATATATATTTTGTGACTTAACACTTGTGACTCGCACTGACGTAATTCACACCCACCTTTGGAAAAATTGAACTTTTTTGACCATTTACTTTGTAAGCGTCCTTCAAACATTATCTGGTCAGTTATATTTTGCTTTTCACTCTCTACAGGCATCAACTTCAACAATGTGAGGCAGGACAACAGAGAAGGCACATTCAGCGATATTCACGGGTCTATCGACACCTTGGCGTTCACGTTCGGCAATGTGTGAGTGTGACATAATTTTGACGTTATTAGTTTTGGAAAAAAAGAAAACAAGTCTTTAAAATATCTCCTGGATGCTGGCAAAGCAGAATTTTACTGCTGTCAGATTAGTAGATATGATTTCAGACATAATTGATAGAATGCAAAACATTTAAAAATGGTATATCAGAAACATTTAAGTTAGTCAGGAATAAAAAAAAAAAAAAAAAAACATGCCAGTATACTGTAGTACCGTACTGGCCCGAATATAAGACGGCCCTGATTATAAGACGACCCCCTCTTTTTCAAGACTCAAGTTTGAAAAAAGACTTTTTGAACACCAAATTAATTTTTATACAGAAAATAATTACAGTACATCTGAAACAAATGATTATAACAATATATTTGAGAGAAAAAGCATGTTATTTTGCCTCTTTCAAATCTTAATATCTGAACATTTAAATACGTAAACTAAAGTGCAATCACATTCATAAATGAATGGCTTCTGGTTTTTGAAATGTAAATAAACCAGTCTATTGTGATAAAACAATCAAATTGCAATAACTGCATTAACCATCAAAGTGAAGTCTAACTGTAACTGTAGTATTGAAACAAATCTGATTAAGAAAAAACATTGCAATAAAATAATGTAAACTGGTTAAACTTGAGAGTAGCTGAGATCTGTCATGACAGAACATCGCTTCAATGATATCTGGCGCCATCTAGCGTCGTGAATGGGTATAACGTATATACCGCGAACATAAGACGACCCCCACTTTTTCAGTCTTATTTCAATACAAAAAAACACTGTCTTATATTCGGGCCAGTACGGTATTATCATTATTTTTCACTGTCTTACCCGTGCAATGAATGGTAAATGGTAAATGGTGTTATACTTATATAGCGCTTTTCCACCTTTCAAACATAAACATAGACATAGAACATAGTTGATCGTCCTTTCTCAGCTTCCTTGGCTCCGCCTACTGAAAAATCTACACACAGAAGATGATGTCACATCCTGAATGAGCTGCACATTTTTGCAGTCTGCGAGCATGCTATCCATAGGTTTTCTGTTCTCTTATTGCCTTGTGATCGTTCTGTGATTCTGTCACCATTACTAGTTAGCACAGCACTGGAAAGCTAGATATGATTATCAATTCTGATTGTGATGTCACAACCAGAATTGCTGGAAAAAAAGTGGTTGTTGCCTGACAAATTGTTTTGTGTGGAATAACTATGAATTGGTAAACAACTGCAAGATTCGAGTGCCAAATTCATTTTTGTATATGTAAAATAAATTACATTAGTTCATTTTCATTTTTTTCACATGGTTACAATTTCATTGGACCTTTACACAAAATTTGAGAAAATATTGTTGCTAAGCTTTGCGAATGCATCTATCTGCTAAAATCGAACAAACACAAGTAAATCGGCTTTGTTTATCGTATTAGGGTTTCCAAAAATTGTCCCAAGCACTACTCACAAGTTAAGAGAAATCATATTAGCACTAAAGTTTGCGACTCTTAGAGAGCCAAGGCTAGCTCACCAATTTTTTTAGATTCTGATATTTAGCTCTTCTACTGTGCGTAGTATATCATATCAAATTTAATGAGCCACTGTAGTATCACCATGATTTTGAACGTTTTTTAGCCGATGTACTATATACATTTTGTGGAAATATGCTCAGAGGCAGGCTATATTAAGACTAAGGGGAAGTTTAATTTATTAAAGGGAACCACTGATAGAAAGACAGTACTTCTGAAAAGTTAAATGTTAATATAAGTTATAATAATTTGATATTCAAAACCCCTCTTAATGTTTTCGTTTTTATGAAATTTCAAAATTTAGTTGAACTATTAGGTCGCCATTGTTGTTGATGACGCAATGCACTCTGGGTGTTGAAGTCACTGGCCAGCGCTGCCATACTTCTACAGTGTCACTCATTAGCTAGATAAACATGTCGTCGGTTCTGCCCTTTCAATTTGAACCCGAGCGGAACGGTGATGAGCAGCACAGCGCTGTCGATATTTCACAAAACTACCAGCAAAAGCAATTAAATGAAAAGTTTCCAGCAGGATTTGAACCCGTATTTCCCCTGGGATAGACGTGCGCGTAAACCACAGGACTATACTTATGCATGACGTCAGAGTCATGATTTTTCTTATGAAGCAAACGCAACCCACATGTGTTGTCTGTGCAGTAAAACCTGAAAGGGAAACGCAACTGAAAAGAAAGTGCGGCTGGCTTGACCACGGAATTAAAAAACGCAACATACTTCAGACAGCAAGCAGACAAAAATAACATAGGGATTGTGTAAAAGAATTTATTGAACACACAATAAAACAAACGATCGCGAAAAGCAAGACATAAAAACGGTCCGTGACAGTAGGTCAGGATCAGTTAAAAAAAACAAAAAAAAACAGGGAACACCGCGGTAAGATAATTAAAAAAATAAACATAATTTTTTTTTTTTAAATAATTTTTAAAAAACCTGAGGGAAAACCGCGGTAAGAGGCAGACTAACAAAAAAACAAGGGAATGATGCAACTAACAACGAAGGGATATGCAAACTGCTAAATGGCAGCAATATCTCGGCATGCCGCTTAGGATCGGTTTAAAGACACTGCTGATGAGCTGGAATTGGATGCAGGTACAACTTTAAGAACTCATCCCAAATCTCTGTAACAACAATCTGACCAGCAGCAGAATGTGACAGAATCTTGCCAGGCGTCATACTAGCTTCGCTTGTTTGCTAGCACAGCTATTCTCCCAGTCCAGGCCAACTGCTTCATCACCCCCAGCGTGCATTGCACGCATAAAACATGTAGGTCAAAACATGAAATAAATATTATAGATTTTTAAATCAATGGGAATAATGTGTGTTTCTAATAACATATTTTAGTAAAAGAGAACAATTGTGGCTTACTAGAGCCTACAAGTTTTTAAGTACGAGTATCCCTTTAAATTATGTCAAAAAAGATCTAAATTACCTAAACTATTGCTCCTAGCTTATGTCAATGTTGCAATATAATGATTTTGTAATTTTAAGGTATTATATTTTGTGACTTTTCTATTGAATTGTTTGTGTGTGTGTGCGCTTTAGAGTTTCTGACTTCCTTATGGGAGATGTGGACAACGGCTCAGGGTTGGGGACCCCCCAGACCAGAAGAAGCAGGGTAAGTTTTCTCCTTTTACTTGTTGTTTTTGTCAAATGGTTTGTTCCCAGAAACTTCTAAACCCTCTAAGAAAGATGAGCCCGCCAAGCTTAATTTGGGTGTCGGGAGTGCAGCTGCTTGTTAATTACATGTCTGCATTTGTCTCCTCGTCACGTGAAAACGTGTCCTCCTTTTTTTTTTGCAGTCTTTCGACAACCTCGCCGTGGATCCCGAGGACTATGCGACGGAGAAGAACGACCTTGCTGGTAAGTGGGCGTTTGCGTTCCATCATTCGAGGGGCGTGGATTACGTGGCAGAACGAACGTTAGCCAAAGGCAGGCCAATGTTGTCATCTTGCGAGCTCACGGCGTGATTTAGAAATGCCTGAGGTGGGGATCCGCCCTGTTATTTCTCCCGGGCCACACGTTTTCTCTTCTCGCCTGACTGTCTGACATTCCGAGGCCTGTTCTGAAGCAGGCCTGCTTTGGATGGGAAACACATGGCCTTCGAGCAAAAGTTGTGGGAGCTAGGGTGATTGTCTTTTTTAGAAGATGCCAGCATTTTCACATCCACCTGCAGTTGCATCCACTTCCTCATGACGACGTCTCTGGGGATATAATACGGTTCATGAAAAAGCATCTAGCCATGACTTGAAAGTTACCTGGGTCAAGATCAGCTATTTTCAAGGGCTACACAGAAGCCACAATCAGAAAGTGAAAGGCTAACCAGAGCTATAGTATTGCTTGGTGAACAGCCAGAAATAAATGTGTGTCTTAAAGTGATCCTCTACCTTAAATACATGTAGGCTCAAATAAACCACAATTGTTCTCTTGTACTAAAATATATTGTTAGAAACCCATAAAATCTTAAATCAATGGCAATATTTTATAATATTTAGAAATGTTAAATCAATGGCAATATTTTATAATATTTAGAACATTTTTTTTTCCACTTGTTTTTTATTCCCTTTTACAAAACAATTCACACTTACACCCAGTGTATTGAAATGACAAACAACAAACCTAGGCAAGATACACCAACAAATCAGAAAGAAAAACATGCATATAAAAGTTAAATAAAAAAAAAATAAAAAATAAAATAATAATAATAATAAATAAAAATAATACTAGTCTACAGTATCGTGGCCCAGCCTTCAATCTCTCCTGAATAATCCAGTCCACATCAAAGTTCTTGTTTATCGTTTGAAATTGGTGCCCTCTTTTATTTTCTAAAGTCTCTCCATTTCTTCCATTTCTCTTCAAATTGACTTTCTTGCAGTCTTAATCTAAACGTAATTCTTTCCATTTCACATAGCTCTTCCACCGTGCACATCCACTGCTCCTCAGTTGGCTGATCCACTTTACACCACAGTCTCGTGATTGTTTTTTTACTTGCAGTCAGCAACACTTTGACAAGGTACTCATCCTCCTTTTGAATCATTTCCCGAGTTAAGTTCCCCAAATAAAGCACTTTGAATGTTTTTGGAATAGCATATCCTATTATTTTCCACAAATCTTTGCACATTTGACCGATAGTTGGCGCCATGTTTTGCGGGCTCGCAGTGATGACGTAAAGGGGATCTTTCCAAATGTGTAGCGAATACAACAATTGCGTATTGCTGCCTAAACTCACAAAGTAAAATGGCACGATGTGCTGCTTTTGGATGCAATTTCCAGTCAAATTGAAACAAGGGGAGTGACGTGAGTGGTCAAGATGGAATTATTATTTTTTGTGAATAAATGTGCATAAGTGGAAGCTTCTCCCCTTTTTGGTCCCTGTATGCACGTATCCTACCTACCACGCGTTACAACTGGCGTTTGAATGTTATACCAAACTGCCTTTCGAATTGTAAAATTCATCATTGTTGTTAATAAATAAAAAAAATTTAAAAATTAGACTGTATGTGGCAGGTATGGCAGGACGTATGGAATCACTGGAGTGCCAAAATAAAAAACACATGAATAAATAAATATAAAGAGAAATAAATGAATAAATAAATAGGAAAATAACTTTTTTTATTGACTTTCACTTTTGTCATTAAAGAAAACGAAAAAATAAATGACAATTTTTGTGATTGATGTTTCTATTTCGCTTGCCTTTTTTAATTTGCTTTTAACGAAAGGAATGGTCTGTCAATCAAATGGCGTTGGGAGAGACTGAAACTAAACGTAAAATAGGTTAAATGTATTTAAACAACAAATCTGTCACCAGATTATAAAGTATAGACAAATAAATAATTAATAAATAAATAATGAATTGCCCAAATAAAATTTGATGCAAAACTAATAATTCTGATAATTCCCAGGTACCGACGTATTGCCATCAAGCGTGGAATACGTCTTCGGTTTATTGACATGTGTCGCTGTATATTTTGTAGGCCTGGCTACGGCTCCCCCCAGTGAATTTGTTGGCCACCCCACTGGTCACCCCACTTGCCAGTATAATGTCAGATTGTAGTAGCTGCGGAACTCAAAATGTTGACTGGACTATTATGGACTACGCACATTAACAAATAAAACAATCAACCAAAGTATATCAGAAGCATGTCCTGAAGTCTTTCTGACAGTTTTCTACTGGCCTGTTTATTACTACAACATCGTAAAAACCAGAAATTATGGATTTAGTTTTTGGTGTGCCACCCCAAGGTTTTAAGTGGCCCCATTTGGCCACCCCTAGGAAGAATTTCTGGAGGCGCCACTGATTAAGAATAGGCAGTATAGCGCTATTCCATCACCCTGTGGTTGTTCAATGGTTTTCTTGCCTGTGAGTGAACGCGGGCAGGTGTGTTCCATTTATGTCTTTCGCTCCCCCTCCGCCCACTTTCCCTCTGCCCTCCTAGTGGCCTCCGTGGGATGTCATAGCAAGTGCTTAGGGCAAGTGAGCGAGGGCAACTCAAACCGTGATTGGAACGCAGCCATAGCCTAACTCTCCCTCCTGCTGCTTTTCTTGCTCACCAGTGCTGCTGGAGTTTGCTTGTTAAAGTTAACGATGATTGATGGCTTTGAAGCTTTGATCTTGCCAGAGAAGCTTGGAAGCACTACTTCAGAGCCAGATCTGTCAATCATAGTTTAGCTTGTTAAACACTAGAAGTAGTGTGCTGTGGCAACTCATTGTGTAAGTAAGGCTTTCTCAGCAGCGTGAGTGGACTCACTCAATGAAGCATTTAATAAAGACGAGCATTTTTCTAAGTCATTTTTGTTTAAAAATAATTCAATTGGACAGTAACATGTTTAAAATGACATGGGTTTTTTCTTAGGTATCGGATCGGAACTCAAGATTACATCTTTAGTTATTAATGAACTGTGAACTGTGAATATACAAGAAATTGGTCCTCATTTAAGAACAAGAAGGCATTGCTTTTCATGTTTGTATCTGGCAGAAAACACTCAGGTGACTTGAAGTTCTGCTCTGAGACCCAATTTTGCCAAATTTCAAAATTGTTCGATATGCATGTGTGCTACATCATTGCAAAGCTTAGAATCTCAATTTTCTGGGGGAAGAAAAAATTTGAACAGGAGGGCATTTAAAAAAAACATTTTTTTTTTAAACAGCAAAACCCTATCTGGAGGTGAGAGCATGCGAGAGCAGAAATACAGACGCCATGACTTTAACGAGATATTATCGCGTACTTACCTTGTTTCGATCCAAAAACTCCATGTAGCATGTATCACTGAGTGTCAAGACACAGCTGTGAATGGCCACAGCCGGATTTTGGGGGGATTTTATGGGTGAAACATGGTAATATAACAAGGGTCGCAATGCAGAAATCGCAGACATCAAGGAGTGGTCAAGATTTTCTTTTTCATATATTTACCCTTTTCAACATTTTTTTTTTCTTTGTTTGGATTGATGATTTATAATCTAATATATTGGGGAAAATGCGACAGTAACGGAAAAAATACAATCAAGCGATAGTTATGAGGTAGATATCAGTGACTTTTTTACAGACGCCAATTTTTTCATTGTGACATAATTTGTTTAAAGATTTAAAATATGCAAGTGAATAATTCATTAAAGTGATTTAAAAAAAAAAATGTATTAAAGCAAAATATTAGACATCGATTAATGATTCTAAGCTAAAAATGACAGACATTTCGAATAATAAATACGATTACTTACTTTCTTTTTATGGCTAGGTTGAAACATAAGTGGTTGCGCGACGTCTGTAAACGGGGGTTTCCAGGGTAAAAGGGACACATTAAAAATAGTTTGGGGGCTTAATGGGTCATGAATCTGCTATGGCAGCATGTTGACATATTGTTCTATCAAACACAACAGTTCTTTTGGCTTAACATACAGCAGTTTATTTTATAGAGGGTTGCAAGAGCAAAAACTGCTTTTTCAGTCTTGTCTGTGTTTTTCGCCATCTGTAGCAAATACAAAAAAACACTTCAAGATAAAATTAAATGAAATCAGTGTACTGTATTTTAGGTTATGTAATACTGGTCCTATCAACAGTGAGGGTAAAAAAAAATCTATAATTTGAGGGTTTTTGTGCTTCGTCAAAGCTTGATTTTTCTATCCACTCAGGACAAGATGTTCCTCTGTCGCGTGAAGAGGAGGTGGATCTGACCCTGCTGAAGCATGACAGTGGGGTGGAGTCAGCCCTGCTCTATGCCAAAGCCTGGTCCAAGTACATCAAAGACCTACTGGTGTGGATGGAAAAACGAGTGACCATGGGTGAGGCCTGCTCCATACGGTGTAACATTGCCACATGAGACGTTTGACCAAGCCTTGACCTTGGGAAGCTGTTAGTTATTAGTTTTAATTTTTATATGACAAGTCATCGAGGTTTTCTGACCAAACTATCTGTCGCATAAGCTTCAGAATTGATAATAGTTGGCAAAAATCAATACGATTGGTTCATTTTAGAAGGAAACAAAACAAACAAAATGGTGAAATTCTTTATCCAGAATGGGTTCTTGAATGCTCTTCTGATTGCCACTGCTACGAAAATCAATATTGCTAAATAGAACTGACTGATGAATTGATATGAATAATCACGTTTGTCTTTAGATATGGAGTATGCCAAAAGTTACACCAGATTGGCTGAGTCTGCTAAGTCGCTGATGATGCAGCAGGTTATTTATTTCCTTTTTTCAATCCCATTACTTTCTTGATGATTGACTGCTATTAGAGTAGATGGATTAACACACGTGGCTCCGTGCAGGACTACATGCCGTTCAGCGACATTTACAATACCACCTTCAAGAACGACCTTGAATACAACCAACTGCTCATGCAAACTGCCATGGCCCTGCACACCAATAAATTCATGCAGGTACGACGATAACAGAATGCAATCTGTCCCTCCAGTGTGTCTGTGACAGATGTTATAATAGTAGGCTTCAATGTGTTTTTGTTGTTGCACTGTGGTTCACCACTGGAATGTCATAAATTTGAAAAGCTATCTATGTTTCTCTCACATGATTTCCAAGTTTTTGAGTTAGTGTGATTATAAGTTACATCATTACATTATTTTGACTTCTTCAGCAAGGAAGTAATATGACTGGGTAAGTAGAATATATAATTTAATAAGATGTAATACTATTCTAATGAGAAAAGTTAAACAAAATTTCAAATGCATTCCTTAGTCTTCAGTTACAGGAAGTGGAACTACAGGAAATTGGAGAAAAAAATCCAAATGTATACGTTACAAAATAGTGATAGCAGTAGAAAATGAATGCAAGAACCTTTTGTAATTACAAGAAAAACATAATGAATAGTTTAATAAAATTGTTTTAAATCACTAAAATTGAAACCTTATCAAAAATTATGGAAAGCAATTTATAATGATTAAAATACAAATGATTTATAATCATGTATAATGCAATATTAACTAATATAAAAGTAAAAGGACTTAAAACACATCGCGTTGTTTGATGTTGAATTTATTCGATTGAGTTTCTTAGGAAATAGCAAGAAAAAAATTGTTACTTTTAAAATACATCGTACGAATTTTGAAGCAATTAACATTTTATTGCATTCTTTTAACATACAATTACCATATTTAAATTAAATCATAGACTTCACTATCAGGTGATGGGAAACGGGGGTTGGGGCCGTTCCGTAGAGGGCCTATTTTCAAAAACTTAAAATTAAAATATTTGCAAAACCAAAGCCGCCTCCCTTAAGCATAAATGAGCAACAGCAGAAAAAAATTCAAACTCGTTCCCTAATAAAATCCTGATTAATTATTTTTTTATATAAGTATAACAAAACTTAAAATGGCTATAAAATTCTCAGATTTTACGCTAGATGCACAAAAATCACCAAAAGCAGAGATAATTACCTCTATTTCCCGGATCAATAGCAATATTTAACATATACAGTAAGTTTTTGCCCGAAATAGCAACTTTTTTTTTTTTTTTTTTTGGTGCAATTTAGTTTTCAACAGTTAGTGAATCACTCAATTTTCACATCAGAAACTTAATACTTGAGGAAAGCATGCAGAATCATCTTAATTTTACTCAACAAAAGGAAATTTAGCATTTTTCTATATACAATCACAACTTATTTAGTTTGAATTCCGATGTCACTATTACCTGCGTCTATTTAGCCCTCGAAATTTTTACATTGAAATGTTACATAAAAATAAAAACAAAACATGTAAAAGCCTTTTTGTATGGACACAGAAATGTCTAAATTACAATTTTTTTTGCACAAAAAAAAAGGGCAGTTGGCCCAAAATTACCAGATTTTTTTTAAAATCTAAAATTAGCTATTGTGTATGGATACGAAATCCAACATGGCGGCTATCACAAAACAAAGAACTTTTTAATTTGAAAGTTCTTGTAAATAAATGTGTAAATCCTGGCATTTCTATAGATATGAACGCAAAACAGTCTAGATTCTTGGTTCAAAGCAAAAAAACAGGCAGTTATCATTCATTTTACGTAAAAAATTCAAGCTAAAGTTACGCTAATTTTTTCTATTCATTTTAATTTTTTTCACAACATTTTAAAGTGCGTGCTCGGTGCTATTTTTATAATTATTACCTTGAATTCTCGACCAAATCACTCTTGAGAGACTCCTGCCTGCTTGTATGCACTAAAACTTTACTCCTGTTTCCACCTAAATCCAGCGTTAGAATGCAGCGTGTGTTTGAGTTTATCGCAGTGAAAGCTGCCAAGACGCTCTGCTTTGCTCGGCCCCCTACGGGAAGCCGTGGTGCAATGTCTGTAGGAGCTGTCTCGTCAACTGATAGTGAAGTCTATGATTAAATGTAATGAAGTCATACATTTTGTAAAATTATATTTTTTATGTATTACTGAATAATATTTTTTCAACTTACATTAAAAAAAAAAACAATGATTGTAGATGTATTGTTTTTCATTCATAGCTGCTTCGTCATTCGAGGCTGGACTTTCACGAATATGTTTAAGACTCAAAGAGTGAAAAATTATTTAAAAAAAAAAAACGTGACTGTTGCCCCTCTACCTTCTTAGCCTCTCCTGGCCCGTAAGAATGAACTGGACAAGCTGAGGAAAGACCTCAAGGAGCAGTGGCAGAGGGTGCAGAAGAAAATGGTGAATATATACTGATACACAAATATACAGTGGGGCAAATAAGTATTTAGTCAACCATTTATTGTGCAAGTTCTCCGACTTGAAAATATTAGAGAGGCCTGTAATTGTCAACATGGGTAAACCTCAACCGTGAGAGACAGAATGTGGGGAAAAAAACAGCAGAAAATCACAGTGTTTGATTTTTAAAGAATTTATTTCCAAATTAGAGTGAAAAATAAGTATTTGGTCACCTACAAACAAGCAAGATTTCTGGCTGTCAAAGAGTTCTAACTTCTAACAAGGTCTAACGAGGCTACACTCGTTACCTGTATTAATGGCACCTGTTTTATCTCATTATCGGTATAAAAGACACCTGTCCACAAGCTCAGTCAGTCACACTCCAAACTCCACTATGGCCAAGACCAAAGAGCTGTCGAAGGACACCAGAGACAAAATTGTAGACCTGCACCAGGCTGGGAAGACTGAATCTGCAATAGGTAAAACGCTTGGTGTAAAGAAATCAACTGTGGGAGCAATTATTAGAAAATGGAAAACATACCAGATCACTGATAATCTCCCTCGACTGGGGCTCCATGCAAGATCTCATCCCGTGGCGTCAAAATGATAAGAAGAACGGTGAGCAAAAATCCCAGAACCACTCGGGGGGACTTTGTGAATGACCTCCAGAGAGCTGGGACCACAGTAACAAAGGCTACTATCAGTAACACAATGTGCCGCCAGGGACTCAAATCCTGCACTGCCAGACGTGTCCCCCTGCTGAAGCCAGTACACGTCCAGGCCCGTCTGCGGTTCGCTAGAGAGCATTTGGATGATCCAGAAGAGGACTGGGAGAATGTGTTATGGTCAGATGAAACCAAAATAGAACTTTTTGGTAGAAACACAGGTTCTCGTGTTTGGAGGAGAAAGAATACTGAATTCCATCCGAAGAACACCATACCCACTGTGAAGCATGGGTGTGGAAACATCATGCTTTGGGGCTGTTTTTCTGAAAACGGACCAGAACGACTGATCTGTTTAAGGGAAAGAATTAATGGGGCCATGTATCGAGAGATTTTGAGTGAAAATCTCCCTCCATCAGCAAGGGCATTGAAAATGAGACCTGGCTGGGTCTTTTAGCATGACAATGATCCAAAACACACAGCCAGGGCAACAAAGGAGTGACTTCGTAAGAAGCATTTCAAGGTCCTGGAGTGGCCAAGCCAGTCTCAAGATCTCAACCCCATAGAAAATCTGTGGAAGGAGTTGAAAGTCCGTGTTGGCCAACGACAGCCCCAAAACATCACTCCTCTAGAGGAGATCCGCATGGAGGAATGGGCCAAAATACCAGCAACAGTGTGTGAAAAGCTTGTGAAGAGTTACCAAAAACGTTTGGCCCTCCATTATTGCCAATAAAGGGAACATAACAAAGTATTGAGATGAACTTTTGGTATTGACCAAATACTTATTTTCCACTATGATTTGCAAATAAATTCTTTAAAAATCAAACAATGTGATTTTCTGTTTTTTTTCCCACATTCTGTCTCTCATGGTAGAGGTTTACCCATGTTGACAGTTACAGGCCTCTCTAATATTTTCAAGTGGTAGAACTTGCACAATTACTGGTTGACTAAATACTTTTTTGCCCCACTGTATATTTTAAAAGTCAAAGCAAAATACAGAAAGGAATAGTTTCACATTGCGTGTTTGCTAATTCCAGCATGAGGCAGACACGAGCTTGCGAAAGGCTAAGGCACTAAAGGCTCAGAGACGAGAGGAGTATCAGAAGGCCCGCTTGTCCACTAGTCGTTCCCTGGAGGAACAGCCCAACCCTGGCAACAAGCAGGTGGAGAAGAAGAGAAGGCTTGAAGAGGAGGCCCTGCAGAAGGTTGACTAAATGCTACCGCTCTGGCTGTGTTCATCACTCCTAATCTTGTCATTGTGTTCGGCGTTAGGCCGAGGAGGCCGCAGAACAATACCAGAGCAGCATGGCTGACGCGGGCGTCAGAAGTATGGACCTGGCCAACGTAAAACGCACAATCCTCACTCAGATCAGAGAGACCATCTTCCAGTGCGACCTCACCCTCAAGGCGGTAGGCCACATTTTTTTAAAGTATTATTATTGAGGTATCAGCAACACTATATTTCATATCGAAATTCAAAACGTCAGACTGTGAATAGTATAAATACTATACTGTAGACACCTTTCATACATACATCTGCACAGTGAATTTAAATACAAGAACTGGAAATACAAACCTTTAAGAAAACAAATTATGCTCAGTTTTCAGTGATTTTATTTTCAGTTTTTTTAATGTTAGTGCTTTATTGGATTTCATATATTTATATAATTTTATTTGAATTGTATTTTTCTTGTTTTTTTTTTTTTTTTTTTTTTAATTTGCATGGATACAATTTTACCAGGTGACGATTTGCAATGAAAGTGCCCAGCATGTCATTTTGGAAGCCATTTTAGTTTGTTTCTACCGTATTTTTCAAACTATACATCGCACCTGAGTATAATTCGCACCAGCCAAAAAATGCGCAATGAAAAGGAAAAAACATATATGTCACAGTGGAGTATAAGTCGCATTTTTTTGGGGAAAATTTATTTGATAGAATCCAGCACCAAGTACAGACATGTCATCTTGAAAGGCAATTTTAACAATTTATGCAACAGAGAACAGGTGTACAGTATGCTAACATTACATGACGCTACAAGTTAGATCGGGCCTAAAAAATCCAGCCCGACCCGACCGGCCCGCGGGTATTAAAGCCCGATGCGGTCCGAGCCCAATCAGTCAACTTGATTTGCTTGCCCGAGCCCGAAAAAACCCGAAATTTTATGTTTTATTTGTAGGCACGAGCCCGAGGACTCAGGAGGAGGAGGAAATGCGGGGATGCGATGCGTGGTTGCGTTTTTTGCAATTACGTTTGTGATGATGCTGGTGCATACCGTATTTTTCGGACTACAAGTCGCACCTGAATATAAGTCGCACTACCCATAAAATGCCCAACGAAGAGAAAAAAAACATATGTAAGTCGCACCGGAGTATAAGTCGCATTTTTGGGAGAAATTTACTTGGGAAAATCCACCACATAGAACAGACATGTCATCTTCAAAGGCAATTTAATATAAAAATACGATAGAGAACAACATGCTGAATAAGTGTACAGTGTGCAGTGCATGAACAACGAAATGCGAATATGCTGTCCTCACCAGGACGCTAAGGCTCAGTCCTGGCTATTCAGCGGGCAAACTCCCAAATGACGATGCTGGACGTCCGTATAATTTCCTGAATCAATTTCATCCTCGATACCAAACAGGTTCACATCAAAGGAAATAAATAATAATTAAGTGCTTTTACAGCAATGACAAAAACGGTTAGCATGCGTTCGCTAGCATTAGCACATCGTTCAAACAACCACACAACTGGCTCTAAGTGTCCGATCGCGGGTAGAAAACACACAAAAACAACAGAAAAGATAATTCACACAGGTGTTGCCTCTGTAGAAGCATAAACAATGAACGTAGGTTCGCAGCCGTGTTTCTCTCTCACTAACTCGCCCACTCATTCAGAGCTACGTAGCTGTCAGTCTTCTTCTGGCGTGTGAGCGCTCTTCTTCTCGTACACAAGTGCGAGTGTACCCCCACGTAGGCGTGAAAGCGCCACAAACGAAAAGCATGCATTTCAATATAAAAAAGTCAATAATACACACATTGCCAAAGGCAGAACGCGAATGTGGTCATAGCTATTGAGAGTTATTCAGATAACTGTAGCATAAACAACATGCTAACAAGTTTACCAAACAATCAGTGTCACTCCAAACCACCAAAACAACATGTGAAATGATATCATAATGTGTTAATAATTTCACACATAAGTCGCTCCTGAGTATAAGTCGCACCCCCAGCCAAACTATGAAAAAAAACTGCGACTTATAGTCAGAAAAATATGGTATATGCATCATGATAACAAATTAAAGCCAGTCTTTTGTAATGAATTCTCCCAGTTAAACAAGACTATAAGATGGATATTCAATAAACATTTATATCTTTTATATTTGCGTGTCTGTTCTAACAGGCGAATAGTGGATTTTACATTTATTTTAATCTACTCGTGTTGGCAGAGGAAAAAACATTTCTCAATGTTTAAATAGTCTACATATTTTTATGATCATTATAATTGCATTTACACAACTAAATAACGCTGGAAAAGTTTGTTAAATATATTTCTCGCATGAGACCAAAGCGCCACATTAGTTTACATTCAGCGAAGCCGACACAGGTATATGTCTCTTCAACAATCAATTTGAATCCTTTCCATATCCCACTCCTACCGCAGTTGTTTGCTTTTCAATTCCCATGTCTTTAGTTTGTTTTTCACTCCTATAGCTGCTCCATATCGAAAAGGAAATACCAGGATGCTCGCGAGGGGAAGATTGAAAAGAGAGCGGGGCCACTGCATTCACGTGCGCACAGCTGTTTTATCCAAATTATTTATTTTATATAACATCAATACATCGTTTTAGTATAAATATATGAATATATATTTATTTTTAAAAAAGTTAGCGAGAAAGAAGTCGGCCCGACCCGACCGTAAATAATCACACATAAGTACCCTCTGCCAAACTATGAAAAAAACTGCGACTTATAGTCCGAAAAATACAGTATTTTTGCCTTTCTGCAACATCCCAATTCTTATTAATATGCAGCTGAGAGAATCAAATTTGAATATTCAGTATTTAAAATTTCAACTCCATGCTCTGATTTGATGTCAGTGGGGTGGGTGTGTCATAGGGAAGCTAATGGCCATTGGCAATGCATGGGATGAGCAGCGCGAAGGATGATGACGTAAATATTACGGTGGGCTGGGCTGACTGTCATTTCCTCTTTCTTCGAAGACGAGCAGCAATAAACAAACATCGAAATTATCAACATGGCAAACTGAAAATAGCAAAATTGGAAACATAACGAAATTAATTTGCGACTGGAACTTCGAGCCGAGGAAGAGACAGTCCATCATCCATCTTTGGAAATGTGTGGTTTATTTCGTTGCCGATGTCGAGCAAAAATGACTTGTCCGGGTTATAAAATCCCACAAGGAGAGCATCGAGTCGCCAACAAGTGTGAAAGTGTCCAACCTGGGTAATTCCTGGGACATCTCCCCATGTCTGAATGGATGGCATGACACAGGTAAATCCTGCATCCGTTTGAATATCGCAATCGCGATGTGCGCATGCGCAGGAGTCCTATCGCAGGATGTGCGATTATTATTATTATTTTTTTTTTTGATCACGTAAACTTTTGGTTTGCTTCATACAAATAGCAAATGTGTCAAGACATGGCTTCCTGTATCCCTTTTATATACAGCAATCTTCATCATTTCACTCATAAACCCCCTTAGCCTGGATTAAACGGTATTAAATGAATACAATCGTATATTGTGGTTTTGCAATTTTTTTGCACTTTCAGTTCTTAAATAAATGAATAATAAATAAATAAATACAATTAAAGTACATTGAAGCACCTTAATAATGCAACAACTAAAAAATACAGAAACTAAGAACATTTTTATAATGAAGAATATAATAAATTGTTGAGAAAAACAAGGGGGCGAAACTCAGGAAAAACAATCTAATAAAATACTGAATGCAATACACTAATACAAAAACATGAGTGAGTCAAACAAAGTCTTCTCAAACAGAGAATTCTTGCAGTTTTAATATAGCAAATTATATCATGTTTAATAGACAATGTAAGATTTTTATCAAATATCATTCAGCCCGAGTGTGCGCCTACATTTTGTACTGCACCTTTAAAAAGAAGTTTAGCATACCAGTGCAACCGATGCAAAAAGTACATGTGGAGCCTTGGCAATATACAGTATATTGCAATGTTAAGTTTTTCCAAATTCATTTAGGCCTATCCCAAAAACAGCAATTCAAGTGATCTGGTGAAATTCTTCTATTTTTAATATCGCAATATATTGCAAACCTCCCAAAAATCACAATGATAGTTTTTTCCAATATCGTTCAGGGCACTGAAGTGACACACTGGAAATAGAAAAACAAGAACAAAAGTTGATTTAGAACCAGGCGAGGAGGCCGGCTTTTTGTCGACAACCAAGACCAGCAAAGTGTATATCAAGCTCTCATATGATTCGTGAAAACTGTTCAGATCATTAGGACACTCATATTCCTATGCTCCGTGTCTAAGCAGGTATAAAAAAGAATTAAAAAGCACACCAACTTGTCTCTTGGTACTTGTTTGGCGAGACAGTGAACGGCGGCACGGTTTGGAGATTGTGAGGGAAAAAAAGTGACAAACACAGGAACTGGTTGTGTGACAAAAGTATTGTACTAAACCAGAGCAACTACACATACATAGATTTAGGCACTGTATTATTTATATACCGCATGCATGGTCCGGCTCAGTTGAGAAGCTCAAGATCCTCCAGGACTGGCCAGCCCAGTCACCAGACATAAATATCACTGAGCATGTCTGGGGTAGGATGAAAGAGGAAGCATGGAAGACGAAACCCAAGAATGTTGATGAACTCTGGGAGGCATGCAAGACTGCTTTCTTTGATGTTCCTGATGAGTTCATCAATAAATAGTATGAATCCTTGCCAAAGCCCATGGAAGTCATACAAAATATTACATTTGGATCTCACTGCACCCCTACTTATTTCGCTGTTTGCATTTGAAGTACATTTTTTGTTCAATTTTCACACTACTTTCTGTAGGCGACAAAACTTTTGTCTTGCCAAAATTTGACCTTTATGTCTTCATTAAATGATAAATCTTTTTTCAGTCAAAAAAATATATGTTTCTACATTTAACATCATTTGGGAGGGTCTTAGCTTTCACATGAGCCATTTCTGAAACCAGTTGAATAATTAAAAGTCAGGTTATTAGCAATTGTTTCTACAAAATGGATAAGCGACAAGACTTTTGTCAGGGACTGTATATTTTTTTATTTTTATATTTGAATTGTATTTAATCAACCTGCATCTTTCTGTCTTTAGGTGACCGTCAACTGGTTCCAGATGCAGCACACGCAGATGGCTTTACTTCCCGCCCATCACCAGGCGATGAGTGACAGCGTAAAGCTATATGAACCCGGGGAGTGCTACTCTGAGTTTGTGCGCCGTTTGCCCCGAAATTTGCCCAGGGAGCGCGTGCACTCCGACTCAATATCCTCTGACGGCACAAGGTATGAAACCCAAATGCTAATTGTATAATCCCTACAATATTAATGTGACTATGCACTCTAGTAGGGCTGCAGCTATCGATTATTTTAGTAGTCGATTAATCTATCTTCTAGTTACTTCGTAATATCGAGTACCGTATTTTTCGGACTATAAGTAACACCTAAGTATAATTATATGGTGCCATAAGTGGCACCAGCCATAAAATGCCCAACGAAGAGGAAAAAAACATATATAAGTCGCACTGGAGTATAAGTCGCATTTTTGGGGGAAATTTACTTGATAAAATCCAACACATAGAACAGATATGTCAATTTGAAAGGCAATTTAAAAAAAACAAAAAAAACAATAGAGAACAACATGCTAAGTGTACAGTATGACACTGTTACATGATGCATGAACGACGAAATGCGAATGTGGCTGGTATGTTAATGTAACATAGCTATTAAGAGTTAGTCAGATAACTATAGCATAAAGAACATGCTAACAAGTTTAACAAACCATCAGTGTCACTCCAAAACACAAAGATAACATGTGAAATGATATAAAAATGTGTTAGTAGATAACATGTGAAATGATATAATAATTTGTTAGTAATTTCACACATAAGTCGCTCCAGAGTATAAGTCGCACCCCCAGCTAAACTATGAAAAAAACTGCGACTTATAGTCCGAAAAATATGGTAATCGAATTAGGAACATTTAATATGTTGCAGAATACATTTTAGGAGATGTAAAACAAAGGCTTGCTAAGATAGTACTTTTAAAAAAGCATTAACAAAATAAAAAATTCCCCAAGTTTTTCTTCAAACTATGCAGAATTGCAATTTCATTTAAAAATAAATCAAAACACCTGAGTTTAGCCTCAAACGGTTTAAAAAAATAGATAAATAAATGAGGATCTTAGTACAACAAAAGAAGCAATTGGCTAGCTTAAATGCTATAAACGCTAACTTTGTTCTACAATGCTCTTAACAAATCACACATATTCCCACACAAAAAAAAAAAACGACAGAATATACCTATAAACTAAATTACGAATGCATTAAAAAACATATTAGCACAACCAAAAACTTACCGTATGTTGGTCTTAACAGAGAGCAGCTGGATTCAGCCATGTCAAATGAGTTATTTCATATTCACTGTTGCCGCTAGAGGGCAGTGTATCCACCCAAATCAAAAAAACTAAATGCTAAGACTTTCTGAACAAACCTTTACAACGCCACTCTAATTAAACGAATACTCAAAGCAGAAAAATTTCATTCGAAGCTTTTTTTCAAATCGAATTACTCGAGTTAATCGATTGCGTAATCGTTTCAGCACTATACTCTAGTGGAGAAACTGAAAAAATTTCAAGTTCTATTAAGCTTTTTTTTTCAGCAAGATGTATGACACTATTGCCAAATGCATATACAAGCAACTTTAGGTGTGTTTGTTTTACATGTAGTACGATTGTTCTTTCAGAGTTTCTAGCAATGAATCATTGTGGGAGGAAGAGAGGGAGAATGTGAATGTGTTGGCCTTCCTTCCAGGAAAAATGTGGCGCATTTTTGAATGCAGGCGGGAGGGCAGATTTTGCTAAACTAATGCCGATTCCCATACACAGTATCCCTTGGGAAGTATTAAAAACACGTCAGGGTTCACTCACAGGTGCCTGAGAATGTGAAGATATTAGTGTATTTTAAAGGGTTTAATGTAATAAATAATAATAATTAAGGCCGCAGCTATCGAATATTTTAGTAATTGAGCATTCTACTGAAAATTCCATCGGTTAATCGAGTAATAGGATAAAACATTTTTTATAGGTAAAGAGGAATTATAAATATACATGAGAAAACAAGACATTTCACCTCATATTGAACCATTTTTAAACAATCAATGTCTTTATCTTAGATGTACATTGTTAAAAAACGGCCAACAATTGCATCCCAGATGTGACTAGAAAAAAAAAATTCACTGCTTTCACGTAAAAAAAAAAAAAAAATCTTATGCTTTACCTAAAAATGTCATTAAACTTGATTACACACATCGCTTAAAAGTTTGGTGTTTTTCTCACGTGTTTCAATTGAGTTTCCATTTTTGTCAAGCTACTTTTAAGTTCGAGTTAAGTTTTAAGGTTAAGTCTAAATTTTAAGTCTTGATTGGATTTTGAGTTTTTGCAGTGTTCAAAATAAATGTGTGATACCTGCTGTATTGGAGCACATAGGAACCAGTGCTACTTGGTGTTTTATATATCAATTACTCCCACGCTAAAATTGACAGTTAGCTTTATTATGTTTTTTTTTTTACACCCTCATCACTCTACAGTGGTGTTTTTACAGATTAAAGCCTGTATTAAAGACACGTTAGCCAAGCATCGACAGGTTGTAATTAATAGAAACCTAGCCCTCCGCAGGGCTAATGTTACTTTAGCATGGTATAGTAATGTTCAATTAATCAACTTTATTTGTATAGCACATTTAAAAGATCCACCAAGGAGTCCAAAGTGCTTTACATACCATAAAACAGCTAAATAAGTTAACTTTCACAGATAAAACAAACACATAAAAATAAAATAAATAAAAGACGAGGTCATAAACAGTCATTGCACATTGAAAGATGAAGAAAAATAAAATATTTAAAGGCGTGATTTAAAATCCGTAAGTGAAAGGGCCTGTCTAATAGTAAGTGGTAATTGGTTCATTGATATGTTCACGCCTGCGGGTTCTAGTTAAGAGTCGAACAGCAGAGTTTTTTTAACGTTACGTTAATTTATTAGAGCTTCGTTAACTTAATTTTACCTTGTCCTGAGTATGAAACATGAAACCGTGTTCGTCTTGGTTTCCAGCTTGAAAAGCTCCCACACTTTTGACATTTTCTGCTTTTTCTTGGTGCCTTTCGCTTCGCTTTCGACGGCTTCTTCCTCGTTAACTCTACATTCATGCGTGGTTGAAATCAAACGTATCCGCCGCCTCTCTCTTTTTCCTTTATGCACGTGACGTCAGCGCGTTGTGCCACATTAAAAGTAGTCCGGGTAAAATGTCATGCTTAGAGTTGGCAAAATTAAATGATTCCTTGAGGCGGAGAAAATTCCTCGGATCAATTTTTAAAATTGAGTCGTTCAGCTCTAATAATAATAAATGTAATAACAATAATAATCATAGTAAAATTAATAGTAATACATTTTACTTTATTTTTAGTTTAGGAAAAAGTCACACATTTATTTAATGTATTATCCTGTCATCAGTTTTTTATTTTTTTTTAATCCTCAAAAAGTAAAACAATTAACTTTTAGTGCTAAACGACTTCCAGAAAGACTACAACTTTAGGTTGTTGAGCACTTCACCACAATTTGTGAGGTTTTTCTTTCAAAAATAACTTATGTTTAAAAATGATATTTATTCTAAAATTGTATTTCTGAACATTTAGAGCCGGCTTATTTTAATAGCACATGCTTGGAAAAATCATGCAATCTCCATCTCTAAGGGCTTTTAAAAAGTGTTTACATTTAAGGATGGGGGTTTATGATGTCTATAAATAATTTATATATGTTATGTGCCCATGTTCCAACATAATCTAGCTTTGATTTTGGTCGTAAAACCCAGTAGATGAAAGCAAGAGCAAACCTTCCGTGTCGTTATGTCATTTCTGCTCCTCTTTTACATATTATATGTGTGTGACAAAACCCCATCAAAGGGAGCGTTACCATGAAAGTTTCTTCTGATGTTCATACACACACACACACATACACATACAAAAGAATGACTTCTAACGTACAGTATTAGCCTCAAACTGTCTTGTTTTTGCGAGCCACATTGTGGCCAACTGATTAGCATGCTGAGGCTTGGAGTTCGAGTCTCCGTACTTCTCTTGGTAGTCCAGTTTTGTATTAAGTCAAGAGAATGGACAGTGTCATATTTCCTATTTCCGGCAGGTTTGTGTTCGCCAAGCGATCAGTGGGCAGTTCCCACTCTTCCCACGGTAACCTGTCACAGGCCTCCCTCACCTCCTGTGACGTCCTCAGCGGTGACGAGGTCGACAGCCCGTTACACCGCCGGCCTGGAATTGCAACACGTCGTTCCAACAGCAGCACCGACATCCCAGGTGCTCATCCACAAAATTATGGCGAAACGACGTCGGTAACTTGGCGACGTGACACTAATGATAGTTCTCTTTCAGATGGGTCGAGGGGTCAGGCCCCACCTCTCCGAGCTTGGACCTCTGGAAGTCCGTTGAGTCAGGGTGGGATGTGCAGTGACTCGGAGAGTGCGGGAGGCAGCAGTGAATCCAGGTCCATGGACTCCCCTTCTGCCAGTCCAGGTATAAAAAGCGAGCAGAACTGATTTCCGACACAAAAGCACATTTCACTCACAAAAATAATATTAACACAATTAATTTGTATTTTCATGTAGCGACAGTATGCTAGCATCATAAAGTGAGGTATAGTTCAGAATTTAAATGTGTCAACGCAGGCGACTTCAAGCGACGCCTTCCCAGAACTCCCTCCACGGGCACCATGTCCTCTGCTGATGACTTGGATGAGAGAGAACCTCCATCACCTTTGGATAATGGTATGACTCATATAGTGCCATATTCTACAGCAGTGGTCTCCAAACTATTCCAGATAGGGCCGCAGTGGGTGCAGGGTTTCATTCCAACAAAACAAGACCACCTATGCACCAATCTGGTGTCTTACAAGTGTAATCAGTTGATTACAGTCAGGTGCTGCTTGTTTTAGCAGAAACTTCATTCGTTAAACTGTCGGTACGCGAACGGTTGGAACAAAAACCAGGACCCACAGCGGCTCTTGAGGACCGGTTTGGAGATCCGTTTTACAGATTTGAAGGCGCATTAGATCCCGTGGGTCCTTAAAAAGTCTTAAAATATCTTAAATTTGAACTCCGGATAAACAAGGTCTTGAATTGTCTTGAATGAAACATTTTGGAAGGTATTAAATTGGTTACACTTTTACAAGAAGGGTCCCTTAATCAACATTAGTTAATGCATTTTTAGACAATAAATCATGTTTAAGTAACATTACAATAGTTAATATAATTGCTTATCTAACATTTATTAATATATTAATTAACATGAGATCAAGCATTAGCTAATGCATTAGTTAATGCATAACCAGACAGTATCTAATGGTTTGGTAAAATTAAAAAAAAAATGGGACTATATATGGCTAGGTTAGGGTTTGTTAACTTACCATTTATAATTTCTTAGTTAAGGGAGACATGCGCTACACTTTACAATAAGGGTCCAAAAAGCATTCATTAATGGTTAATAAAGGTTGGGGCGGGGTAACTTAAGCATTTATAATTTCTTAGTTAAGGCACACATGTGCTACACTTTAAAATAATGAAGTTTGCTCCCCTTAACATTTCCACCTAAATTTGCAAGTTTTTTTGTTGTTGTTGTTGTATTGAGTTGTTGTCTTAAATTCTGAGGTAATTTGTGCAGTAATAAAATAGACCATTCTTGGGAGGTCTGGGAACCTATGGGAATATCAGCAGTGCTGAAGACACCTGATGAGTACCATATTAGCATATTACCATATTACCTTAGAACTTTGGGATAATGACTTGCCAGTAGAGCGCTGTTGTCTGACAAAAGCTCTATCATGGGATGTTTCAGTACTAGGAATGTTGTTGTAGTTAATTGAACTTTTAGTCCTTTGTACTTGTTGTAGCAGTCAGAACTTAAAAGGTTGAAAGCTGTATGCGCTAGAATTCTTTCGAAAGTTTCTTGTTCATTGTATAAGTTCCTATGGTGGGACACTATGTACACAGAAATAAACTGATTGCTGCATACCCTTTCTAGTCCGAGTTTTTAGTAGTATTATCACCTTTTCTTACTTTGATTTTTTTGGGGCCGCTGTCAAATGATCGAAAGACTAAATTTAGATAGTTGTTGCAAATGCAGATTGAATGTCTAACAGATTCTAGTTGCAGAGTGGGAAGGCGCTTCCCTTCTCAGGAACCTTGACAAATGACTCAGTCTTCGCTCATATGAAATTCTTGGTATTCTTTGTCTCGCACTGAGTCAAGTTCTGTCTACTTCCCCTGATGGTCTTCCTAAATTCCGTAGAGCCATTTAAACCTTGAATAAACATTGTTTTTTTTTTGTTTTTTGTTTTTTTTTAAGGAAAATCTATCCATAGAGATCCATTTCAGTTGGAACTTTGACTCTTTCAGTGCCTGAGGATGGCAAACGTCCAATTGTGTGGTTCCTTTTTTTTCTCTGCTCTCCTGCTGTGAACTTAGAACGAATTCATCAGCTGCCAACCATCCCTGTTCAAATGGATTGGACGTCTATGGTCGTCAATGACAGCCAATGAATTAAATTTGTCAAAGACTGTGCCATTATTGCTTGGTACCTAGAGGAATTGTGTTTTACAATTGGAACTACAGTTATATTCTTGTATTTTACATAATGATGGCTTTTCTTCATCTTGAAAGGATACAATCAATGCTTTATTGAGAAAAATACACCAAATGTACTAGTATGTTGAAAAGTCATACTTCTCTTGGGATGTTTCAAAGCTTAATCTAAAAAAATAATACACATCTGTATCAAGAGGGCTGCAGCTATCGATCATTTTAGTAGTCGATTAATCTATCAACTAGTTAGTTCGAGTAATCGGATTAGGAACATGTAATGCGTTGCAGAATAAATTTTTGAGATGTAAATCAAAGGCTTACTAAGATTGCACTTTCAAAGTAAAATTCCCAAGTGTTTCTTCAAACTATGCAGAATTGCACTTTAATTAAAAAATAAATAAAGAATACCTGAGTTTAGCTTCAAATTGTATTTTTAAAAAATTAATTCATGAGGATATACGTATAACTAAAGAACAATTGACTAACTTACATAGCAAAAGTCTGCTAGCTTGAATGCAATGAAATGCTAACATTTTTTTTTTTTAACAATGCTCTCAGCAAATCATTCAAACGCATATTCCCCCAAAAAACGGCTAAATGTATCTATAAACTAAATTACCAATGCATTAAAAAAAACATTAGCTTAAACAAAAACTTACCGTATGTTGGTCTTAACAGGGAGCAGCTGGATTCAGCCATGTTAAATGAGTTATGTCATATCCAGTTTCCACTAGAAGGCAGTTTATATACCGGACTCAATAAAACTAAATGCAAACACTTTCAAAACTAGCCATTACAATGCCACTCAAACGAATACTCGAAGCAGCAAAAGTTGATTCGAGTTTTCTAGTCAAATTACTGGACTTAACCCTTTATTGCCAAATGTATCACATTTGTTACACCTAAAATTTCATTATTTTGAGAGTAATTCAGAATTTTGACATTTCTTTTTGAAAAAAAAAATGATGGATGCAAGTCAACACATGCATCCGAAGGTTCCATGAGAAAAAAAAAGGATTTAGCTAGGGTTATAGATGTTTGAGCGCTTATTACACATATTCATTTTGACATTTCTTTTTACAAATATGAAAAAAAGGTTTCATTAGGACCTTATTTTTCAAATTTTGGGATATTCTGATAATTGCTTCATGTAGCAGGTCTTTAAGGGTTAATCGATTAATTGTTGCAGCACTAATCAAGAATATATATTTTTTTTAAATGTCTAGAAAAGACAGAAAGCATTAGCACAAGCTATCCATTAATATACCTAGCCTTTCTGCCTGTTTTTTTCCTTTTTAAGAGTCGTGTTATATTTGGCCTGAACTAACTTCCTCTATCTGCTATCACATAACACTGTCAACAGAAATGTTCCTTTGCCTTCTTTTTAGGTCTGGCTGAGATGGTGACTGAAACAGCTAGCTCTCCCGGGCCCTTCCGGAACACTCAGATGTCCAAAGCGGCGCAGACGCACAAGTTGAGAAAGCTTCGAGCGCCGTCCAAATGCCGCGAATGCGACAGTCTGGTTGTCTTCCATGGGGCTGAGTGTGAGGAGGTAATGTATGACCTCGTGGTATTTATATCATGATCTCGTCTTGTCTAAACCTTCCTCCCCCTTTACTCCAGTGCTCTCTGGCCTGCCACAAGAAGTGTCTGGAGACGCTGGCCATCCAGTGCGGCCACAAGAAGCTTCAGGGCAGGCTTCAACTCTTTGGCATCAACTTCATGCAGGCATCCAAAAACAGCGCTGACGGCATCCCCTTCATCATTAAAAAATGCACTTCCGAGATTGAAAGCCGCGCCCTCAATATTAAGGTTAGTTGGGAATCTGTTTGCTTGACTTATGAGTGTAAGTTTTTCCGTTCTCATGCTCGTAACTCAATCTGATGAATAAGAATGTTATGCGCAGCTAGACTAATTGCACTTCAGTGATCATCGTAATTTTCCATAGGATAAATATAAATACCTTTGTTTATGGCATGTTATTGCTGCCATTGATGAACGATGTCCAATCTATTTTGGGTGTGATTTTTTTCTGGCACTTGTAAGAGGATGTCATTGTCATTTCAAAATCATGCATTTAACTTTTTTGTTTTTGGTAGGGCATTTACCGGGTGAATGGTGCCAAGTCACGCGTGGAGAAGCTGTGCCAGGCCTTCGAGAATGGCAAAGACCTGGTGGAGCTGTCGGAGCTTTCGCCACACGATATCAGCAATGTGCTCAAGCTCTACCTGAGACAGGTGGGGCAGCATCAACACACATTTTCACAAATGTAATGTATTCAATTTCCCGAGGGGATGGCAAAAGTGTACTGGATAACGTTGGAGCGTACTGATGGAGTGCTTTGTAAATTCAGATTTTTTTCGGCAATACCACGAAGTCAATTGATTTTTGACCAAATCTGGCACCACAATTTGTTTGTTTGCATGTTCTTTATGCTATAGTTATTTGAAAAAACTCTTAATAGCTATGTTACGTTAACATACCGGCCACTAGGCATGTGCCGGTTACCGGTTTCACGGTTTACGGTGGTGTGAAAACGTTGCGGTTTCAAAACCACTAAAATTTTCTGTCAGACCGTAGTACGGTATTCGCTATTTTTCATGTGTCAAAAATGCTGCCAGAAGTGGCTTGGCGCGGCAGCACTCACCCCTCCCATTTGTTGCTGTGTGTGAAAGTGACGTTATCGGCTAGACAGTCAGTGAACCCAAAAACAATTACTCCAAACATAAGCCATACTTTTCTTCAATTTATTGAGCTCTCAAATCGTGGTAAGTGGAATATACAAAATGAAAACTTTTAAAATGTTGTACAATTTTATTTTTCCATGTGTGAGTAGCTTACACAGATTAGCAACATGAACAATTCAATTTTCAAAGTCTCAAAGCCCTTTGAGATTTCTGTTGTGATTGAGGGCTATACAAATAAAATTGAATTGAATTGAATTGAAAAAGTTCGCCAAAAACAAAACACACATTTTCCTTTAAAATTCAATATACAAACTAACTAAAAGCTTACAAAGACGAATGTTAGCCTAGGCTTAGCTTGGAGAGCAACTTCGTCGAGTGTTACAGCCGCAGAGTGAGAAAGCAAGCTTGATTCGCTTGAATGAAGAGGAAAAGGGGATAGCATCAAAGATAGCTAATTGCGAAAGATGCTCTTGCCCTAAGCACAAATCCACGTTCGCTGGATAAAGGAGAGGTCTCACTCCCAATGATTTTTTTGTTTGTTTGTTTGTTAGATGAATCCTTTCCACAACAATATTTACACTTAAAACTAACTTATACATTTTTAACTACCTTATGAATTCTTTGTTTTCTAACACATAGGCATGACATCATGTAGACTAGAGCTTACACAGTGGCCGAAAATGGCGGAACTTCACTTGAGCTTTTCCACCCTCAAAAAAAAAGCATGCACTAGAATTTTTAAAAGTTTTTATTCAGAAGTGTTTTTACTTTTTTATAGAAATTATTTTGTTCCTGCTCTAATCTTGAGCAACTTGAGCTGTGGCTGTGGTTGTAGTCAACAAGTTATATTTATTTTAATTTTATTTAAAACATTTTGTTTTTTTTTTAATTGATAATTTATTGTAACAATATATTCATGTTCCAAATTGCAACTATGTTCTGAAAAATATTTTTACAATCCTGTTCAATGGAGAAAAAAAAATTTTTTTTTTTAAAGCTGTCAAAATTATCGCGTTAACGCGCGGTAATTAAATTTTTTAATTAATAACGTTAAAATATTTGACGCAATTAACGCACATGTCCCGCTCAGACAGTATTCTGCCTTTTGGTAAGTTTTACAGCAAGGCTTTTTGTGCTGTCTAACAGCGAACTCTTGTGGTCGCTTTGCGACATGGTTTATTGTTTTCTTGCCAGTTCAATATGGCTGCACGACGTCTCGGGCTGACGCCTACGTTATAATGTTGTGCTTATATGATCCTTGGACAAGATTTGTCCGTAAGTATGGTTGTTGTAAAGAATGTACATATATTATGTTAGTAAGCGAAATGTTATAATTTTTGTATGAGACGCTTTTTGTTTGTGTTTAGTGAACCTGTATATCGTGCTAATGCAATGCTTGTGTACTTTTTTTTGTAGTTTTACGACGGTCTAAAGAGGACAGTGGTTTGAGGCTATTTTATTAATAAATCATATGAAAAAGGAAGAAGTCTGATTATTAAGGCGTCATTCACTAGCTGTCTAGCTTTGGAAAAAGTAGATGCTTCGGAGTGAGGACAGCATAGACAGATTTAAATGACAGTAGAGTGAAATGCCCACTACAGTCCTTATGTACCGTATGTTGAATGTATATATCCATTTTGTGTCTGATCTTTCCATTCCAACAATTTATTTTACAGAATATATATATAATTTACAGAAAAATATGGCATATTTTATAGATGGTTTGAATTGCGATTAATTGCGATGAATTACGATTAATTAATTTTAAAGCTGTAATTAACTCAATTAAAAATTTTAATCGTTTGACAGCCCTAGTAATATATTCAATTTCCCGAGGGGATGGCAAAAGTGTACTGGATAATGTTGGAGCGTACTGATGGAGTGCTTTGTAAATTCAGATTTTTTTCGGCCATACCATGAAGTCAGTTGATTTTTGACCAAATCTGGCAACTCAATTTTTTTGTTCACAGTTTAGGAAAAAAATGAATAAAAGTACCGTATTATTCGGACTATAAGTCGCCGTTTTTTTCATAGTTTGGCTGGGGGTGCGACTTATGTGTGAAATTATTAACACATTATGATATCATTTCACATGTTATTTTGGTGTTTTGGAGTGACACTGATGGTTTGGTAAACTTGGTTTGCATGTTCTTTGTGCTATAGTTATTTGAAAAAACTCTTAATAGCTATGTTACGTTAACATACCGGCCACGTTCGCATTTCGTTGTTCATGCATTATGTAACATTATCATACTGTACACTTATTCAGCATGTTGTTCTCTATTGTATTTTTATTTTAAATTGCCTTTCAAGATGAGATATCTGTTCTATGTGTTGGATTCTTTCAAGTAAATTTCCCCTAAAAATGCGACTTATACTCCTGTGCGACTTGTGGTTTTTTTTTTTTTTTCGTCCTCCTCATTGCACATTTTTGGGCTGGTGTGACTTAATACTCGGGAGCGACTTATAGTCCGAAAAATACTACATTTTTTGATACTGACGCTATTATCAAGAGCCTAGGTTTCCATAGGGACAGTGGGGACATAACACGACCAACTTTTCAGGGTGGTCAAATTGCTCCCACCAACTTTTAAGCAACCTTAATGACTTCAGTCATATAGGTAAATTAGACTGACAGACTTAAATTGATCCCTTTTCACTTGCTGAATGTGCCAGTCCATTTTTTTCCCCTCAAACACGTTTCATTGGCCGATGACTTTTTCCGCAAGCAGCAGCTACTATAAGTAATGTAAAAAGACGTCAATGTTGTGGAGGTGGGGAACACACCACTAATTTTGCTACTGAAAGTCAGAGTTACCATAACACTAATCTATATGAATTTCTCGAACTCTAGGAGGAAGCTGCTTTCCTGTATGTTTTCTACTGTTAATGTTCATTAAACTGTAAGAAATGTAGTGAACCCCTTCCCCCAGTTTTTATTTTATTTATGTGGATTTTAAGGAGCCCAAAGGAGCTTTCATTTTTTGGTATAGTTTGGCTATGCTTGTGGACAAAAGCAGTAGTGTTTTACTTGAAGGAAGGCTCCAATTTTTTGTTAGGGTTCTCGTCCCTACCAATATTGAGACCAAACCTACGCCCTTGATACAGTATATATATCTTGAAAATATGCTACTATTGTGCCCACAAATAAAGGAACATTTCTATTTTGAAAAAATATTTTCAAGCAAACGATTTTACAACTTTATTTCTCTTGAAAATGTATTTCAAAGGATAATAAAGGATGGCTTATTTTTGTAAAAAATTTCAGTATTGGTGAAATTATTATCTTGAACAGTATTTTAAATTTTTGTGTACAACTATAACTTGGGGGAAAATAACTATTAACTTGAGAAAATAGAGCTTTTTGGGGGGGAGGGTTTGTTTGACTTCCACCCTACTTTCCTGCATGCGGCCCCTTAGTCTCGTCTAGTGTTGTCACTAACGTGTTACAAAGTAACGCGTTATTGTAATCTGATTACTTTCTTTCAGTAACGAGCAATCTAATCCGTTTATTTTTCCATATTGTTAATCTAAATAAAGTTAGTTTCATTAGTGTCTGTGCGTTACTATTTTGTTACTGCATCATAATGTATGTAGAATGAAGAATATTTTATTCATGTACGAAGAGCATTTTGAATAGAAAATGTTCGAAAGGTTCCCACTACGTGTTCGTTTCCTTGGTAACCGGCTAACCGCTCATAGTTACTTCCTGTTTTGGTTTCGAGTTACACGTGCCAAGTGTTTTGGGACTAAGAAAGGCATGTGTAGCGAGGCTGCACATTCGAGCCGAGTGCAGCCACCTGTTAAGATGTGCAAGGGAATGTTGATCCGTGTGTGTCCATAAATGAACGTGAGTATTTTTCCTTCATTCTGGAGGGTTCCATTGATAGGTTGGAGCAGCTACATGCGTGGCCGTTTCGTAGCTTTGCCGGGTAGTCTGCGAGCATTGTTTACATCATATTCGTGTTGCACATTTATGCCGTGAGGTGACGTGTTCGTTTAGCATCTTTGGGATGTGGTGTAAGTCCGATTGAGTTTAAAGTGCTTAGTTGCCAGCATGTTTTGTTGCCGAATTGATCGCACGTGTGTACGGCGTATTTCCGGTTTGTGCGCGCGTATTCGCGCTCCACCCAACTTTTTGTCGATTAGACTGTGCAATTTATTTGTGTGTTGTTGATTATTGTGCAGTCGATTTGCATTGTTTTACATTGGCACTGATATGCTGTTAACCACTAAACCCTAACACGAACTTCAGAATTTTTGATATCAGGCTTAATCTTCGCGTTAGCGGGGGTTTAATTATTCGGTGGAGTTGATATCAACAAGTTCCATGCAGTTTGTCAGTAATTTGTTAGTTTCAGGGCTCCGGAGTGGTTAATTTAGCGCGAGTCAATGGTGGTTGAAATCACCTCCATCGACTAATTAAACCCCATCTAACTAAGATCAAGCCTTACGTGAAAAATTCTGATCTTTTCAACTCAATTATCGGAAAGTCAATTGCTTGCGATGACATCTTCTGTTGAGGCAGCAAAGGGAGAAAAATTTGTCAAAAGTGGCCTCATTATGTAATATATGCAGTTACCAGAGCCGCTGATCCTGTACCGCCACTACAACGATTTCATCGGCCTGGCCAAAGAATACCAGCGGGTGGTGGTGGAAGAGGCCGACGCCGCTCGGAGCGACGCAAAGGCGGACCACGAGGGCGAAACCCAGAAATCAGGCGGGCCCAGCATCTACTTAAACCGTGTGATTCTCCGGATTAGAGACCTGCTGCGCCAGCTGCCAACCGCCAACTACCGCACCTTGCATTTTCTGGTCGCTCACCTGAGCAGGTAAAATGTCCTGAAATGGAGTAGGCGACAAAACTAATGTCTTGCCAAAATTTGACCTGTATGTCTTCATTAAATGATAAGTATTTTTTTTGTACATTCGACATCATTTGGGAGGGTCTTAGCTTTCATATGAGCCATTTCTGAAACCAATTGAATGATTAAAAGTCAGGTTATTAGCAATTGTTTCTACAAAATGGATACGCAACAAGACTTTTGTCAGGGACTGTATTTATTCAGGTTTAGCATTGGAAAAAGATACATCTAAGACATGATTTTTCATTTTTGTTCCCAAAGTGTAATTCTTTATTAAATGCTTCAATGAGAGAGTCCTCTCAAATCAACTCATGCTGCTAAGAACAACACACAACACAATGAGTTGCCATAGAACACTACAGCAAATGTTTAACAAGTTAAACGAGTCGGTGCCTTTGAAAGATAGTACTCTCAAGCTTCTCTGGCAAGTTCAAAGCAGCTCTCTTGTCACTCATCGTTAACTTTAACAAGCTGCAGCTGCCTGGTAAGAAAGGAAAGCTTCAGGAGGGCAAGTGAGAGGCTGTACGTGATCAGATGGGACATCTCTGTAATCTCCTAACCTCCTCGCATTTGTTGTTGTTGTTTTTTTTGTTTTGAAAAATTGAAAAAAAAAAAAAACATGATGGACTGAGGGCACAACGTTTGAAGCATGAGGGATCACTGTATTTTTTTCTCTGCAGAGTGGCAGAGCAGGCGGAGGAGAACAAAATGACAGCGAGCAACCTAGGCATCATCTTCGGCCCCACGCTCGTGAAGCCTCGGCAGGCGGATGCCGAGGTGTCCCTATCCTCCCTGGTGGATTACCCGTACCAGGCCCTTATGGTGGAGCTGCTGGTGCGACACTTCCAGGTGGTCTTTGAGGGCTCGCCGTTGGACGACACCGCCGCCGCCCACACCTCGCCCCGCCTCACCCCCCAGGAAAAGCTGCAGCGCCTCAGCAGACACTCTGCCTCCTTGACGGACATCAAAGAGGTGAACAATGGCAGCAAGAACTGGCATTTCATCCATTTAATTGAAATTGAGTTTCTCATTGCCTTTTCTCCTCCCTGTTTAGAATTCCAAAGTATACAAGAGGTTCTCCTCCGTGATCCCGTCCACTCACATCCTGGATGAGGTCCAGGAGGTTCAGCCGGGTACCGATGTGACAGACTCATCGGATGCCGTCAACGGTGTCGCCGAGGGAGCAAGTCTCCAAAAGTCGGGCCACGCCGCTACCGCTGACTACGCGCCATCACCGTCCCCTTCCAAGGTCCAGCTCAGAGTCCATCGAGCCCGGCCATCGACCCGTCCCCTCAGCGTACCTCTGGAGCACCTGCCTACACCCGCAGAGCACACCGAATCAGAGGCGGATCCTATCGCGCAGACACTACAAGCGGCGGCCAACACCGGCTCGTCCCGAGTCAGCGCCTATTACATCACGCCCTTCATCGATACTCGGGCCATGCAGCGGCGGACTTGGGACAGGAAATACAAACATTACGACGTGACGCCCAGGACCGCCATGATTGTGGCCAAGCTACCCGGCACTGGGACAGCTTCATCCCTGCTCTCTGCCGCCACCGGCGGCGCCGTGTTTCCAGACAATCCCTGCGCCGTGTCCGTTAAACCCGCTTGGACGTTCAAACGGGACGAGCTCACATCAGCATCGGTTTTGTCACACAAACCCCCGAGGACTCTGCAGCCTCCCCCGGGAACCTTCTACAGGCCCCCTATCAGCAGGGCCAGGACGCTGCCCGACTGGACCACTACAACCACTACCACCACCACAACCGCGACCACTGTGGCGGCAGCCGGTCTCCCGCCGACACGCCTCCAGACGCAGGACTCCACAGACAGCGCCATTGACGCTGGGGCGGCTTCATCACCCCCGCAGTCGCCACCCCCTGACAGTCCCGAAGACCTGGACGCAAAAACCGTCTACCAGAGACTGCGACCTCGACGGCTGCAAGAGCTTGAGCACAGAGAGGCCCACTTTGTCTAATAAATTGACATTTTTCCCACCAAAGCAACATTTCCGAGTGCTAATATATAATAACATTCCTGAGCCTTACCAGTCTCAACAAAACCAAGAGCAGGAGAAAGCAAGAGAAAGACTTAACCGTTGCCGTCTTTGTGTCCCAATATTGTCAACCACAATGCACTTCATGCAGCTTTTCTAACTCCAGATTTCTAAGCTACATATTTTTTCACCACTTTTTCATTTGCTGCATTGTGTTCTACCAAGGAGAATAAGGGACACACGGAAAAGGAAAAAAAAATGTTGAAAGAATATATTTGGAGGGGGAAAAAAATCATAAATTGTATTTTAATCCCCCAAAAAATCTCAGCCAAAAACTATTTCTAGAGGGGAAAGATGTGATTTTTTTTTTTTTTTACATTACAATGTTAACCCTTTATAGGGCTAGTGGCTATTTTTAGTAATTTATAAAACCCTTCCACTTACTTACTAGAATATTAGCGTTTATAGTAGCCATATACATGACCAAAAAGTGATGTCCTCATATGGACGCCAGTTTTCAATTACTATTACAGTGGTACCGCTACATATGAATTTAATTCGCTCCAGGACCTGGATTTTATTTTATTTATTTTTTTATTTTTATTTTATTTATTTATTTTTTTTTTTAGGACCTGGATTTTAAATCGAAATGGTCAGATGTCCAAGCAAGATTTTCCTATAAGAATACATTACAATTCAATTAATTCGTACCACAGCCCAAAAACCTACGCTAAATCCTTAATAAATACAGCAGGTACAATTACAAATAGCCATAACACATAGAAAAACAAATACAAAATAAATACGAATCTGAATAATAATAATTAGTTGGGGCTTTGCATAGCAAAGGAAAGGCAAATTTATTTATATAGCACAATTCAACACAAGGCAATTCAAAGTGCTTTACATCACATGCAGCTAATAAAAATCACATTAAATCAATAGAACGTAAAAACAAAGACAATCGAAACAGGAAATAAAATTATACATAAAAATCGCATTTAATCACGAAAAAAAATACAGCTACTACTAATAATGATTGAAACCAGCAATGGAGATAAAGCGAGGTGCGGAAGAGTGCGAAGGTTTGAGTTATCTTTTCATGTTCTGTTGTTGTTGCCGTTGGCTACAGCGGACAATAGCCATCCTGTGTTGCAAAAGTTCTGAAGTAAATGATCGAAAACCCGACGAAGCTGGCGAGTTCCTTGCCGATGTTGCAATAATAAAAATTATAAGTCCTCGCGATTGTAGACATTTTCGGCCGTATTGTCGAGCCAGTTCCCTGACGCCAACTCCACTCTCATATTTTTTTTTTATCATTTCCCTTTTAATTTCAGTGTTAAGCGTCGCCTTTTTTCTTTTTTCACCATCTGCACTTCCTTTCTTAGGACCCATGTTGATTCGTCTCACAAGAAAGTCTGCAATGCGTTCGTCTTGTGGGAAAGCAATGAAATTGCGACGCTTTCATAAATTGTCGTATTTCGAGTCGTAATATGTCGTGACAAACGACGAGTCAAATTTTACGTTGGATGTCGAAAGATCGTATGTCGAGGTACCACTGTTGTTTTTTTTTAATTGATTATAAATTAATACAATGTTAATAAAAACTTCAAATTTAAATACAGTCTGGTTATGGCCCCCAAAAGTGGATTGTTTTATTTTTTTATAATGTCATAGTATTTAGATGAGTACCCTCTAAATGGTTGAACATGTGTGTGTGTTTTTTTTTTTTTTTTTGTAGATTTTTTTTTTCACAAAAAATGTCATATTTTTGCCAAGTAAAATTTTTGACTTTTTTTGTGTTTGTTTTTAAGTAAAATGTTATTTAGAGTTTCAAATGGGAAAGTATTTTTCAGTATATGGAAAAAAAGATTTCTTGGGGGGAAAAAAATCCAGCTAGGATAAAATCAAGTAGGATTTTGGATGGAAAAGAATGCATCACATCTTTATTTTATTTTATTTTTTTTGCTTATTGGCTGCCATTGACAGCAATAGACGTCTAATCTATTTGAACTGGAAGGAACGAATGTTAGTCTGCTGCCAGCACTCCTAGTTCAAATGAATTGTATGTCTACAGTTGATAAACTCATTTTCAATCACAGCAGAAAGTTGAAACGAGCCACATATTGGGATATGTCGTATCGTCAATGACGCTGACAGACTTTATGAGAATACGGCTGTTTGCGCACTCAAGCAAGCAAGCAAAAAGGACCAACTGAAATATCTTGAAAAAGGACATTCTGGTTATTTTTAAACCCATATATATTGTCTTGCAAACCTGATTAAATCACTTCAAAGGTTATGGAATTATTGTTTAAAAATGTATTGCATGGATAACCTTGATGCATAAATCATTATTTTGGGGGGGCAAAGGTTAGATAGTAATAGAAAGTTACAGGAGAAAATGGTCATTTCGCTCGCAGGGGAAAAGGTTGTGATTTTTTTCGTGTGCTGAGTAATACGGTTTATATTAAGAAGCAGACGCACAGTGCCCTCCATAATAATTGGCACCCCTGGTTAAGATGTGTTTTTTAGCTTCTAATATTGTTTTTAATTCAAATAATATGGGACCTTAATTGAAAAAAAGAGAAAAATCCAACCTTCAACACAAGTACATTTATTCAGTGGGGAAAAAAATCCCACGTAAAGAAATAATTATTTGACATCAAATAATGGGTGTCACTATTATTAGCACACCTGGTGTTAATACTTTGTACTACCCCCTTTTTTCCAACAAAACAGCACCTAATCTTCTCCTATAATGTTTCACAAGCTTGATTTTGTGTATGGTGAACCATTTCTGTGTAGATTTGGCCATATTGTCTTGCTGAAAGACCCAGTGACGACCCATCTTCAGCTTTCGGGCAGAGGGCAACAGATTTTGATTTAAAATGTCCTGGTATTTCAAAGCATTCATGGTGCTATGCACCCTAACACGGTTCCCAGGGCCTTTGGAAGCGAAACATCCCCACAGAATCACTGACCCACCCCCATACTTCACAGTGGGTATGAGGTGCTTTTCAGCATGCGCATCTTTTGTGGCACGCCAGACCCACTTAGAGTGTTTGTTGCCAAAAATGCTAAATCTTGGTCTCATCTGACCAAAGCACACAGTCCCAGTTGAAGCCTGGGAGCTAATAATTGTGACACAGATTATTTGATGTCAAATAATTATTTCTTTATGTGGGATTTTTTCCCCAATGAATAAATGCACTTGTATTGAAGGTTGGATTTTTCTCTTTTTTTCCATTAAGGTCCCATATTATTTGAATTAAAAAAATATTAGAAGCTAAAAAACACATCTTAACCAGGGGTGTCAATAATTATGGAGGGCACTGTATTTTTAAAAGCATACTTTTTCGGTGGCAAAACAGTCATGAGTCATGTTATCCTTGAAAGTTTGTCTTTTCAAACAAGCTGCGATGTTATTTGAGCTTTTTTTTTTAACTGAGTCTTTTGAGTAAGACAATTTTAATATTTAAAATTTTCAGAGGGTAAGTGAAGTAGGTTGGCTGCACGAAGATGATTTTTTTTTTTTTTTTTTAAGTTCAGGAATGGAGAGAGCTTGATGAATGCACGAGGGCAAGTGTGGCTTAGGTTAAAAAACGAATTCTGGAAAGTTTAATTTATTTTGAAGTGTTTTTTTTTTTCTTGTAATTTTCTTGGAGAAATATGACATTTGTGTATGGAAAAAAATGTGTAGCCAATTTGAAAGTTTCACACAATATTCTTTTTCGAATAATAGTGTTTATATGACCTATTTTTGCTTTGTTTTTCATTGCTTGCCCCATATTTTTTTACTCTTGTAATTTTCTAGCTGTTCTCGCTGCATAATTTGTCACGAAAAGAAGCCAACTGTACTGTCTTGAAATGAGTAATTTCAAATGAAAACTAACTATATTTCGGTTAATTGTAATTTGAAAATTGTGGCTCTGTTCGTGCAATATTGTGACATCCTTTTAGGGAAAAAAAACAGCTTTATTCCTGTGTCATTACAACTTTATATTTTGTGTGGGTTTTTTTTTTTGGTGTTATATCCTTTTCCATGAGTCCCTGTTATTCCTTGGTAGCTTTGTTGTGATTGGTACCTCCTGTTGTGGATATGTAAAGCATATTTATCTATTGTCATTTTACTCTCTGTGGTGCGTGTTTGCCGCATCCCATTGTGGTGACCTCCCCGATGACGTGCGGCCTTTCTTGCCGCAGATTAAAAATATTGAACTGCAAATTCCTTCTTTGACAATTTTTAGTGCCTCTGACAAAATGTGTAGGAATGTTACAATTTTCTGTCTGTGCTTTTATCCGTTATACTCACTTTTTAGGTAGGTTTTGTGTGGTATGTTAATCACTGGGCATCTATAATTGTGAAAAAAAATATTATCGTAATCTCATTATTAGAGGTAGACCGATATTTCGGGCTGATATATGCAAGGGCGTAGGTTTGCATAGGGACGAGAGGGACAAAACACTACTAACTTTTCAGGATGCTGAAATAGTCCCCACCAACTTTTAAGCAACCTGATTTGCATGATATAATGATTTTTAGATAATTTAGATCGTCTTCCCATATGTTGTAAGGATAAAATTAATGAATTATTTTCATTATGTTCAGACTTACACTTACCCTTTTTCACTTGGTGAATATGCCGGTCCATTTTCTTTCTCCCTCAAACGCATGTGTGATTGGCTGATGACTTAACACACACACTCAATGCGCCGCCTCTTCCGCCCCTTTCCGAGAGGAGGGATATTAAAAGGTTTTTCAGCCAGCAGCAGCCACCGTAAGTAATGTAAAAAGACGTCAATATTGTGGAGTTGGGGTACACACCACTATTTTTGCTACTTAAAGTCCGACTTGCATCAGAATTAGCAGAACATTAAACTATGAATTTGCTAACCTGCTCAAGTAGGGAGCTGCTTAGAGATGTATCCTGCTGTATGTGTTTTCTACTGTTTATGTAAATTGTGAGAAATGTAGTGAACTGAGGTTTAGCTTCTTCACACCAATTTAGATTTTTATTTTATTTATGTTGTCTTAAAGCAGCCCGGTTGAGTTTGGCTGTGCTTGTGGACACAAACAGTAGTGTTTTACCTGAGGGAAGGCTCCAATTTTATTAGTCCAGACATTTATTCTGCAAGTTTTCAAAATGTTTCTTTGGTAGTTTTTGAAAACAAAGGTTGGAATCAAACAGTGCATCACCTGAACCAATACACATGAAAGTTAGTATAAGTCAATACAGATTAATTTTTTGCATTGATCATTTAGCCTATCAATTAATTAGGTTCATATTTGTGAGAAATGTAGCCCCGACACCCGTTGACCCAATCTGTTTGGTCTTATTAATGTCCTAGCAAAGAGTGTACATTCAGGTTATGCTGTTATATTGTCCCTACCAACGTTGAGACCAAACCTATGCCCTTGGATATATGGACTTTTTTTTTCCAACATCGGCCTTTAGCCGATGAATACAAAAGATAAAAAAGGATTTTGTTCAGGCATATGTGTGGGCAACTGTGGCCACCGCTAACTGATGGTAGGACCCCGGAAGGACCCTGAAGCAGCTTGAAGGCAGGCTGCAGGGTTTAAAAATTCAGGCAAAATCCAGGCTTATTTCCTAAATTAATCCTTTTGGCATAAAATGTTGACTTAAAAAAAAGTTACGTTTCTACTTATCATTATAAATAAATAAAATATCTTGAAGTGAAAAAAAAAGAATGTTTGAGATTGCTCTAGAATTAAAATAAGGAAAAAAAAAAAAAATTTCGTGACACGTTTGTCAGGGCGAGGCATGAACGACCGAGCAGTATCGTCGGAGCGAGGGCTAGGAACTTCGGAGTCTCCTGGCGGGACAGCAGCGGTGTCGTCGGCGTCTGCCGGCGGCACAGCAGCGGCGTCGTAGCCGTCTGCTGGCGGGACAGCAGTAGAGTCTGCTTGGAAACCAGGAACTGAGTCTGCTGGCGGGACAGCAACGGAGTCTGCTGGCGGGACAGCAGCGGGGTCGTCATCGTCTGCTGGCGTGACAGCAGCGGGGTCATTGTCGTCTGCTGGCGTGACAGCAGCGGGGTCGTCATCGTCTGCTGGCGTGACAGCAGCGGGGTCGCAGGAGTCTGCTGGCGGGACAGCAGCGGAGTCGCAGGAGTAAACAGGAGCGGTCGGCGCGGGCACAGGACTGCGGGGAGTCGGGCACTTGACTGCGGGGAGTCGGCGCGGGCACTTGACTGCGGGGAGTCGGCGCGGGCACTTGACTGCGGGGAGTCGGCGCTGGCACGGGACTGCGGTGAGTCGGCTCGGGCACTGGAACGGAGGCCAGACGGCGAGGCGTTGGGACGGGGACTTGGCGACGAGGCGCCGGGAGGGGCACCTCGGGCAGCTTAGACATCGGCGCAGGAGACCAGGACGTCGGCACCGCAGCGTGCCGTTGGCGTTGACGACCACGCTGAGGCTACTGGCGAGTGCCTTCAGGTGGCAGAACAGCCTCATTAGGCCGCAATGACCCTGGGCGACCCCGCAGACCACCCAGAGGGGGTCCCCGATAGATGGCCCAACGAGACCCCAGGTAGGAGTCTCTGGGCAGGAGCTCCGAACGGGACACAGAGGTAGGGGGGTAGAAAGAAAAACGATCAGAGGGAACAGAGGCTGTGAAATCAAAATCCGGGTCAGAGTCAGAATCAGAATCAGAATATAGGAGATCATATAAATTATGATCCTCCTCAAAATCAGAAAAATCAGAGTCCAACAAAATGTGCTGTGGTCGGGTTCGGGTTGATGGCCGTCGGCGTGCCTGCCGAAAATGAATCTTTCCCGCTGGGTCCACAATTGGTTGCGTCATTCTGTCAGGGACGCGGGCAGGCAGGCAGGTTGTGTGGACCCAATTGCAGGGAAACAAAAGCGGCAAGGCAGGTGAACTTAAAAAACGTTTAATGATATCTAACAAAAACACAAAGTACAACCAAAAGCACTGAGGATCAAAAGGGCAAGATTCAAACAAAACTTACTTAAATCGGAGGGACTGATACACGAGGGCTTGGACAGGGCTTGACTCAGACACCGACACAGACAAGGGGTAACGACACAACGAGGAACAGGTGAGCACAGGAGGATGCAGACTTGAGGATACACTAGGAGGTAGAACAGGTGAAATCAATGGGCAATCACAGGGACAAGTCACACTAGGAGAAAACCAACACAAAACCTAACAACATTTTGTTGTTGTTGCTGTGTACTACATCTACAACCCCTTGTCAAGAGTCAAGAATCTGCATTGGACAAGCTGATGATGCTGGAACTTTTGCTTGGAGCTGTTCAAGTGAGATTTACAAAGATGACTGCCTGAAGAAGACATCAAAATTCCCTCAGTCCTTGATGATATGGGGCTGCATGTCAGGCAAAGGCACTGAGGAGATGGCTGTGATTAAATCTTCAATACATGCACTAGTTTACATTGAAATTTTAGACAGCTTTCTTATCCCTTCAATTGAAAATATGTTTATTTTCTAAAATGACAATGCATCATGCCACAGAGCTAAAATTGTTAACGCATTCCTAGGAGAAAAAGTCATCCAGTCAATGTCATGCCCTGCAAATAGCCCAGATCTCAACCCTGTTGATAACCTGTGGTGGAAATGGAAACAAATGGTCCACAGTAAGGCTCCGACGTGCAAGGATGATCCGGCAACTGCAATCAAAGAGAGTTGGCACCAAATTGATGAAGAATACTCATCAAGTCCATATCTCAGAGACTGCAAGCTATCATAAAAGCCAAAGGTGGTGCTACTAAATACTAGAGATGTGTTTTGATTGATATTTCTTTGTTTCTCATGATTCCATATTCCCCCCCCCCCCCTCAGAATGGAGTGATTCCATATATATTTCCATGCACTTGCTCTATAAAATTAACATTTACTGACCACCACAATGTTTTATATTCATTTCTTTTAGTGTTTCTGAATGCAGAAGAATTGCACTTTTGAATAATTCATTATTTTTTCAATCTTTTTATCTGAGTTTGTTCTACAGTGGGGCAAATAAGTATTTAGTCAACCACTAATTGTGCAAGTTCTCCCGCTTGAAAATATTGGAGAGGCTTGTAATTGTCAACATGGGTAAACCTCAACCATGGGAGACAGATTGTGGGGAAAAAAAACAGAAAATCACATTATTTGATTTTTACAGAATTTAATTGCAAAACATGGTGGAAAATAAGTATTTGGTCAATACCAAAAGTTCATCTCAATACTTTGTTTTGTTCCCTTTCTTGGCAACAACGAAGGTCAAACGTTTTCTGTACCTCTTCACAAGCTTTTCACATACTGTTGCTGGTAATTTGGCCTATTCCTCCATGCAGATCTCCTCTAGAGAGGTGATGTTTTGGGGTTGTCGTTGGGCAACACGGACTTTCAACTCCTTCGACAGATTTTCTATGGGGTTGAGATCTGGAGACTGGCTAGGCCACTCATGGACCTTAAAAATGCTTCTTATGAAGCCACTCCTTTGTTGCCCTGGCTGTGTGTTTGGGATCATTGTCATGCTGAAAGACCCAGCCACGTCTCGTCGTCAATGCTCTTGGTAATGAAAGGAGATTTTTACTCAAAATCTCTCGATACTTGGCCCCATTCATTCTTTCCTTTACACAGATCAGTCGTCCTGGTCCCGTTGCAGAAAAACAGCCCCAAAGCATGATGTTTCCACCCCCTTGCTTCACAGTGGGTATGGTATTCTTCGGATGCAATTCAGTATTCTTTCTCCTCCAAACACGAGAACCTGTGTTTCTACCAAAAAGTTCTATTTTGGTTTCATCTGACCATAACACATTCTCCCAGTCCTCTTCTGGATCATCTAAATGCTCTCTAGCGAACCGCAGATTGGCCTGGACGTGTACTTTCTTCAGCAGGGGGACACGTCTGGCAGTGCAGGATTTGAGTCGCTGGCGGCGCATTGTGTTACTTTGTTACTGTGGTCCCAGCACTCTGTAGGTCATTCACTAGGTCCCCCCGTATGGTTCTGGGATTTTTGCTCACCGTTCTTGTTATCATTTTGACGCCACGGGGTGAGATCTTGCACGGAGTCCCAGATCGAGGGAGATTATCAGTGGTCTTGCATGTCTTCCATTTTCTAATAATTGCTCCCACATTTGATTTCTTTACACCAAGTGTTTTACCTATTGCAGATTCAGTCTTCCCAGCCTGGTGCAGGTCTACAATTTTGTCTCTGGTGTCCTTTGACAGCTCTTTGGTCTTGGCCATAGTGGACTGTGGAGTGTGACTGACTGAGGTTGTGGACAGGTGTCTTTTATACCGATAATGAGTTAAAACAGGTGCCATTAATACAGGTAACGAGTGGAGCCTCGTTAGAAGAAGTTCGACCTCTTTGACAGCCAGAAATCTTGCTTGTTTGTAGGTGACCAAATGTTTATTTTCCAGTCTAATTTGGAAATAAATTCTTTAAAAATCAAACAATGTGATTTTTTTTTTTTTTTTCCACATTCTGTCTCTCATGGTTGAGGTTTACCAATGTTGACAACTACAGGCCTCTCTAATCTTTTCAAGTAGGAGAACTTGCATAATTGGTGGTTGACTAAATACTTATTTGCCCCACTGTACATGATGAAATCTCTGAGGGAGCGCTCGTCCTAGACTGGTGATTCCATACTTTTTGCTATGGGTTGTATAACATGTAAATCAGTGTTACAGGAGTTTGAATTTTTAACACTGAATGTTTTTCAGCATCAAAATTCAGTCACATCAATTCAGCCAAAAAACAATCAGTAGCGAACATTCTGTCGCATTAAAAAATCATTTGCAAAGAATTGAGTTGAAACCTCTAGGTTACCAGGGAAATTAATGGATCCCAGTCTCGTTTTTATAGAACAATCACAACATTATGTGACCAACTTTTAATTTACTCAGTCGACATACTCACTGAAGACATAGCTGAGTGAATATAGTCTACTGCTGCTGCTTCTACCTCTTCTTGGGATGACAGAAATAACTGAGTCTGTGTCACGTGACCAGTGGAGACAGCGTTAACCAACTTGATTGCCTGGTTGTCCGATGAAGGAGACTGGGATGGATTGCTTTTCCCTGATTACCCGGATTTTTTTTGCCGCTAAATTTTAATACAGAGAAAATTCAGTGTTGAATGCCCATGCTGAATTGATTTAGTGTAAAAAAACATACTACAACATACATCCATGGCACAAATTTACTTCCATACACACACTCCCAAAATGTTGACTTTTAAAAATAATAAATACAGCTTTATCGAGAAAATAATATTTTGTTTTCTTAATATTTTGACTGTTTTTCCCCAAGAAAGTAATCTGATTTCCAGAGATTCACTCAAAATATGACCTTATTCTTCAATAAACAGCATAATTGGAGGGGAAAAAGAGCTCTTAAATTGAATTCAGTGGGTATCCAACTTTCATTTTCTCTTCTCTTTTAGTTGTGTGTTAAAACTGGATGATGACTTGTCGTTTTTTTTTTTTTTGTTTGTGTTTTTTGCATTGGGCCAGAGTTGAGCTGGGAGATTAGAGCAATCAGATTAGGAGCGTTGCTGTTTCTGTGGCCGTCACTGCTGAGCGGAGCACCGTTGGTCGTGTGTACGAGCAGCATTGTCCACCTTCCATTTGCCTAGTGGTCTACATGCGGGGTTCCTCAGATACGACGCCCACTCTCAGGTTGGATTAAACACGCACATGCTTACGACTCTTTTATTCAGATGGTCACCTCCTTCTTTGTCATGTTGGAGCATTGGGTGAAACAAAATTTAAAGAATACGGTCGAATGAGGCGTAACTTGCTCTTTGGCTTGAAATGATTATTTACTATGTAGATTGTAATGTTGTTAATTACAGTATGTGTAATAATTGGTTGTGGACATTTTTTCATTTTGGAAAAAAAAGTTTTCCATAATTTTTTTTCCCCCCTCAAAATTGTTAGAATTTATTTTTTAAAGATTGTCGCTAGTACTCTTGTAGATTATTATCATTATTATGCTATTTTCTTGGTAAAACGTGACTTAACTCTGGTTATGATCGGATTTGTTTCTTGAAATATATGTCTGTAGAAGAAAAAATGTAATGGATTTTTTGTAATACATATACCTTTATCTCCCCAAAATTACTACAGCTTTTATTTTCACATTTGTAAACATTACATTTTTAAATAGCTCTTCAGTGTCGACATCTTTTTGTTGTTGTTATTGTATCTAAAAAATACATAGGTCTCCAAATAGTGAAACTTTATTCTTTTTTTCTTTTTTTTTTAATAAATATATGCCATTTACATATAAAGCATATCATTTTGTTTTGCCTTCAAGCTTCATTTCTATCAGCTCTTATTTTATTATTATCCCCACCGCCACCACCACCTGCAACCAGAATATGACATCATAGCATGCATTCCAAACAAATTACACTTCATGTTTTGTCATTGTCTGCACCTCACCTGGTTGGGAATTACACGTTTTTACAACATTAGTTTCATGTTATTGTTCTAAAGTCTGTTGTTAAGCCTGCAGTCATGCTACATCAACCAATGACAGACAAAAAGTCTGCACCATCATGTGGCAAAACTAAAGCATTAGGTTTCATCTTGCATTGTACTACTAATTTTTTTTATCTTTAAAGAAGGATTTTTCTTTTTTAAATCTGAGAATAATACAGAGCCCTTAAAGGGACATTGTTAAAAAAAAAAAAAGATTTTTTAATGTTTCTTATTTGGATGAGAAACTTTCTCGTTTGGATGAGAAAATCTCATTTGGATGAGAAAGTTTCTCGTTTGGATGAGTGACTCTCATTTTAATAAGAAAGTTTGTCGGTTGGATGAAAAACTTTTGGATGAGTACATTTCTCCATAGACTTCATATTGATGAGTATATTTCTCCATAGACTTCATAATGATATTGACGAGACATCGGGTGGGGGGTCGATTAAAAGGGCGCCTATCTCTGTCATAGCTGACCGAGTGGAAACATGGACAAAGAGCTTTTTACTTTGAAAATTATTGTGAATAAATGCTTAAATCCCTGAATTCTTTATAGATATGGATGTAAAACAGTCTCAATTCTTGGCTAAAAGCAAAAAAACGTGCAGTTAGTGTTATTTTACGGAAATATGTCGAATGTTGTTTCGGATAGGGAGAAAATCATGCTTTTGTCAGGTAGTTTCTTTCTCCTTTTACTTTGTATTGGTTTTCACCTGTATTTTTCCTTTGCAGTACACGGGGATAGGGGAACACCTAACAAATGTGCTGCTAGTCTTTAAGCCACTGTGGCGCCGCCTTATCATCACGAAGAGGGTTTTACGTTGAAAATTCATGTGAAGAAAAGCTAAAATCCCTGATTTCTTTATAGGTATGGACGTAAAACAGTCTCGATTCTTGGTTAAAAGCAAAAAAAAAAAGAGCACAAAACGGGCTGTTAGCATTTATTTTACGTAAATATGTCGAATATGCTGCTCGTCTTTAAGCCACTGTGGCGCGGCCTTATCACTCCAAAGAGCTTTTTACATTGAAATGTCTTGTGAATAAATGCTTAAATCCCTGAATTATTTATAAATATGGATGTAAAACTGTATCAAGTCTTCATTAAAAGAGAAAAAAACAAGTGTAGGTTATATTTATTTCACGTAAATAATGTGAACTATGATGCCAATGCCTTAGCAGCTAATTCCATTTTTTCACATTCTAAATGCATGTATGGTACGAAAAATATAATAATTATCTTGAATCATTGAACAAATCACTCCTGAGACAATCCTTCCTGTTTGTATGTTGTCCCTTTTTCATACTTTTTGAACCGAAATTCACCGTTAGTTCGCGTTAGTTCGTGGGTTTGTGAATAGCTCCTCTTGATGTGAGCAACCCCCTGTTTGACGGAGTTGCACAGTGCATGTCCAAGCTGACCCGTCAATAATGATGATGTCTATGACTTATTAAGGAAAAGAAATCCAATTTACTTACAAAAATACACTTTCTTTTCAAAAGTTTCATCAAGAAAAAAATATTTATCCCCTCTTAATTTATCTGTCATCTATAAAACGTTTAATTTATTCATCTTTTGAACCGCTTATCCTCACGAGGGTCGCAGGGGTGCTGGAGCCTATCCCAGCTAAAAAGGGGCAGGATGAGTTCAGGATGAAACCTGCCGTTCATCTTGAACTAGTTAAAACGCGTTAGTCTTTTTTACCTATTGATGACTTTTTCTTGCTAATTACAACCTTGAAAAATGCAGTACATCTCTAAAAAAAATCAGCATGTTTCTTTAATTTTGAAAAACATACCTTTTCATCTAGAAATTGAAAAAGCTTACGAGTGCAGATGACGCCACACTTAAATTTATACAGGGTGACTCAAAAAAAAAAAAGGAACTATCACAATCCAATTACACCAAGAGTGACGGAGGAAAAATATTTTATTCAAAGTAAGTGAAACCACAAAACATATTATTTAAGAAACAACTATAGAATTTTCATTTGAAAAGTATGTCCTTTGAATGGCTTCATCCTGCATAAATACATTCTTGAAATCTGCTGTTAACCTAATAACCACTGTCAGGGGGGTCACTAGACCTACCTAATACAATACTGGGGCACTGGCGAGCGAGCAAAATTTTTTTTTTTTAGCACTTACTCTCATTAAAAGTCAGAAATAGCGTTTTAAACTACATATAGGCTAATGAAACCAAAATACACGTTTCTGTCAAAAAGTGACGTTTATGATGCCTAGGTGGGTTACCTAGCTTCACTCTCTCATTCACCCTTGCTTATTTATCCTTGGTGCGAGCAAATAACTTTCTAATATCCATTTGATATCTAATATCCAAGAGTAATGCTGTTTGAGTCGAATAGAAATTAAAAGAAAAATACGACATCTTGTTGCAGATTACTGGGACTTCAGTAATAAATGAAATGCTTGTAAAACAGCTAGAAATTATGATGAGCACATGTGCAAAATTGTTAGCACTTATAAAGATAAGGGAATTAATTTATACAGATTGACTCTATTCACTTTGGGCGTATAAACAAATAGCAATAAATAGCATCAGTATTGATACAGTTTAAATACCACATATCATATTAACACAATATTAGACAAAGCTCTTGAGTGAGAGCCTCTGACTCAAATCACATTTAATTGTAATTGTATTCATAGCCAGTTAGCTAAAAGACAGCAGCTAATCTGCTACTTCAATTTGCAGCCAGAGTAGTTTACCGCATTTAAATGCCTGATAATTAAAGAGTAAAGTTGAACCATTTAAATTCAGGCGACCAAAGAAACATCAACACGGAGGTAAAAACAAACAACAAGGATGGGCAGTTTATCTGGCAGGTGGGTAGATGTAAATTGCACCGTCGACTGTATGACAGGCAGCTTGGCACACCCATCCGAATATTGATGCTGCATTCATGTGTTGTTGAAGTAATAGAAAAAAAATCTACCACATGGTGTCTATAAAAGCGCCAAAACAGTCACTCAACTTGTGATGTATTGTTGGCGCATTAAAATAAGCTACGCTTCTATGTAGCAACCATACTGTATTTTTATCCCACAGTACGACTTTACAACACATCAGAACGATTTTCTAACTTGGGAACTCAGATCTCACGATACACATGAACGCATCATATCTTCCGAAAGTGCTTCGCGGAAGTATGAACTCATTTGCCGATCACAGCCAAAGTTACATGCATAAATTACCATATTAAGGAGTCGTGCAGATTCTGTATATAGAGTGAATAGAGTAGTATGACCAAATTACCGGTAGATAGGCACATTCTGTATATTATATAGACGTGAAACTCCAAAGGATTTTTTTCCCTTTCTTACTGGTAAAAATTTATACTGAGCCACTACAGATTAATACTGGGGCACATGCCCCAGTGAATTATGTCTGGCGATGCCCATGACCGCTGTTGAAAAAACAGGACAATATTTTTCTTCCATCACTATATTGCAGTAAGGGCTGTTGTTTTGGTTCACAATAGAGTTCTAATGGATCCACCAGTTAACACATAAGCAGATATCTGGGTCAATAAAATGATATCATTACACTTTAATGTTTTAGTGGAAAGTGAGCCTCTTAAGTAAAATGGGCCGACTTTTTGCAGGTCTAACAAAGTCACATGACCCCATCCGAGGGGAGCCATGAAGACGGGTTCTCAAATCCGCCTGTTGCTCTGGAAGAACTGGACTCTGCGAAAGCGGCAGAAGGTAACGTCATTCCAAATGGTGATTTGACTTGCAATCCAACTGAAAAATAAGTCAGCTATTTATTACAGATTCGGTTCCTAGTGGAGCTCTTTTGGCCGGTAATGCTGTTTATTTGCCTGGTATGGCTGAGGAAGGCCAATCCGCTCTACCAGCAGCATGAATGTAAGCGCACGATAGTTTGTCACTCAACTGCTAATGGAGAAGGCATCGATTTTACAGTTGTATGAAAAAGTACCTGAGCCTTGTGGAATTTCTCATATTTCTGCATAAAATCGCCATTAAATGTGATCTGATCTTTGTCAAAATCATACAGATGAAAAAACAGTGTCTGCTTTAACTAAAACCAACCAAATATTTATAGGTTTTCATATTTCAATGAGGATAGTATGTAAACGATGACAGAAGGGGGAAAAATAAGTAAGTGAACCATAGCATTCAATATTTTGTAGCCCCCCCCTTTGGCAGCAACAACATCAACCAGACGCTAACTGAAGCTGCAGATCAGTCTGGCGCATCGATCAGGACTAGTCTTGGCCCAGTCGCCTCTACAAAACTGCTGTAGTTCAGTCAGATTCTAGGGATGTCTGGCATGAATCGCTGTCTTTAGGTCATTCCGCAGCATCTCAATGGGGTTGAAGTCTGGACTTTGACTTGGCCACTCCAGAATGTGTATTTTGTTCTTCTGAAACCATTCTGAAGTTGATTTACTTCTGTTTTGGATCATTGTCTTGTTGCAGCATCCATCCTCTTTTTAGCTTCAGCTGTTTGACAGACAGCCTCAGGTTTTCCTGCAAAACATCCTGATAAACTTTTGAATTAATTCTCCCATTGATGATTGCAAGATGTCCAGGCCCTGAGGCAGAAAAACAGCCCTAAATCATGATGCTTATTCCACAATGCTTCACGGTGGGGATGAGGTGTTGATGTTGGTGAGCTGTTCCAATTTTCCTCGACTCATGACGTTGTGTGTTGCTCCCAAACAATTAAACTTTGGTTTCATCAATCCACAAGATATTTTGCCAAAGCTTCTGTGGAGTGTCTAAGTGCCTTTCTGCGAACATTAAACGAGCAACAATGTTTTTTTTAGACAGCAGTGGCTTCCCGCGTGGAGTCCTCCCATGGACACCATTCTTGGCCATAGTCTTACATATAGTGTATGTGTGCACAGAGATATTGGATTGTGCCAGTGATTTCTATAAGTCTTTAGCAGACACTCTAAGGTTCTTTTTTACCTCTCGTATTCTGCACTGATCTCTTGGCGTCATCTTTGGTGGACGGCCACTCCTTGGGAGAGAAGCAACAGTGCCAAACTCTACATTTGTAGACAGCTTCTCTGACTGTCGATTGATGAACATCCAGACTTTTAGAGATGGTTTTGTATCCTTTCCCAGCTTTACACAAATCAACAATCCTTGATCACAGGTCTTCAGACAGCTCTTTTGACCGAGCCATGTTGCACATCAGACAATGCTTCTCAAGACATTTCTTACCATGTGTGTGTTTTATAGTGGGCAGGGCAGCTTTAAAGCACTCATCAGTGACTGGGCACACACCAGACTTAAAATGTATGATAAAAATTGGTTTCAATTGCTCTTTAAGTCTCCTTAGGCCAGTACTTCTCAAATAGTGGGGCGCGCACCCCTGGGGGGGGCGCAGAGCGATGCCAGGGGGGCGCATGTGACCTCGGGGAACATGCATTTTTTGTTTTTTTGCCGTACTGGAATAAAGTGTACTTGCACATCCACTCAGTAGGTGGTAGTGGCGCTCTCATTTTCAGAGTGCGCGCAGTATTTTTGAACTAAGGAAGAGCACTCAGCACCACACACAGAAAACAGATATGAAGAGTAGTGTGCCACCGCCGTTTTCGAAAGCCGTTTTCCGACCGGACTCACTCACGCAGCGACCCACTGTCTTGTCCGGTTCTCACGTCGCCGCCCGAAAAGTGCCATTTTCGGCTTAGAATCGTCACGACGACCGCCCTCACCTACGGTTCTACCTCGGCCGCCGAGAATGCGCTTTTTTCGTGCCGTTTGCCTTTTAGCTTTGACTTTTAATATAGTGGGTGATGAGGAAAGACCACTGTTTACTGTGTCTAAAAATAATTATAGCGGACAGCCAGAAGCCAAATCAATTAAGACATTTAAAGACATTAGACCCCAATCTCATTGATAAGCCGCTTGATTGTTTTTCAGTGAAAACGTGCCGAATATTGCCAACAATTGTCCTGCTTTGTCAGTGTTATATCAGTAATCCACTGAGCATTGTTAGCATGCTCATTGAAAAATAACTCCACACCATTGCAAAGGAGGTAAATACTGTGAGCCGCAAAAATAAAAGCTGTCCTGTCCAAGGACACTTTTTTTTTTCTTTTATTCAGTTTTGTTTTTTCGGTCAAATTTTTTGGCATATTGTCCTCATGAGTGAATGTTTCTAATCAATTTTAATTTGTTATTTTTTACTGATTTTATTACATTTTATTTTTCTGTATGGTCAAAAATGTACCTTGAGTGTATTTTTTACAGTTTGGATGTGACTTTTTTTTAAATTCAGGCAAATTGATGCACGTCAAGTCTTCTCTGTTACAAACAAAACAATGTTAATAAAGTTATACTTTATTATAAGTTGATCAATGTTACTTTTTCTCTTTATTAGAAAAAAAAAGGAAACAATGTTAGGCAGATGCGTATTTATAATAGTAATTTTATAGACAAATGATACTATTTACAGTGGCGGCAGAGAGTTTGGGGGGGCGCGAAACATTTACGTCTTCCTTGGGGGGGCGTGACAGAAAATAATTGAGAAGCACTGCCTAAGGCGAAGGAATCACTTACTTATTTTTTCCCCTTCTGTCATTGTTTGCATGCTATACTCATTCAAATATGAAAACCTATGAATGTTTGGATGGTTTTAGTTAAAGCAGACACTGTTTTTTCATCCGTGTGATTTTGACAAAGATCAGAACACTTTTGATGGTGATTTTATGCAGAAATGTGAGAAATTCCAAAAGGTTCAGATACTTTTTCATTCCACTGTATATGGACAAAATTAAACAAGTGAAACAAGATATGTCTAGTCTAAGTCTGATTTCCACGCCACTGAAATGTTCTCCTTCCAGGTCACTTCCCCAATAAGGCCATGCCGTCAGCAGGCGTCCTTCCTTGGATACAGGGCATCTTCTGCAATGCCAACAACCCTTGTTTCAGACACCCCACCAGGGGGGAGTCTCCAGGGGTGGTATCCAACTACAATAATTCAGTGTGAGTGCCCTACTTTATTGTCTGTTCTTTATCGTCAGTGTTGGCCTTACTGTTTTATGTCTTGCTTCAGTCTGGCTCGGTTTTATGCTGACATCTTGGACATGTTCAATGACACGGAGGTGCGCCAGCTAGGGCGTCTGTGGCAGGAGGTGTCTACATTCTCTAACTTTATGGACACGCTACGGAACAACCCGACCGTCACGTCAGGTGTGATGTCCTCCCTAAGAGCCTCTAATTTGGACGTGGACTCCATTTCAAAAATAGAGTTTGCCCATATCGACCAAAAGAATGGGTAACAGCTCAGGTACATTGTGGTTGCCTTCAGGTCGTGGACTGAAGATTGAGGACATCTTGAAGGACGATGAAGTTCTGACAGCATTCTTGCTGCGGGACGCCGGGCTGTCCGAGTCGATTGTTTACCAGCTGACCAATGCCGAGATCCGAATTGAGCAGGTCAGGCTTGCCGGAAAAAATGCTAGTGATTATGCGTTTTTGTCCAAGTTAAAGTCAGTACAGCTTATTCAACTCATTGGCTGCCTTTTTGGACAATTAACGCCCAATCTATTTGGACGTCTATCCCTGTCAATGGCATCCATTGAACTTGATTTACAATATACCATGTTTGGATGGGCAGAGTAAAGGTGACAGGTATTTTTTTTTGTGTGTGTTTATTTTTATCAGATTATTTACTCATCAATTCAAACACTAGTTTTACATATTTTAATAAATTTGATTATAATTTATTCTTTATACTTATTTGATTTTATTGAATCTTCACAAAATTGTTTGATAAGTTAGTATAGTATACTGAAGTCACTAACCAGTCAAATCAATATTTAAATGTATGTAATTATTAATATATTCAATTATATACAATACATCCCAGCAAGATGTATAATGTTAAGTGGTACTTATATAATTCCTATAATTAATTAAATTCTTAAAATAATATAATATATAATAATAATAATAACTGTCTAAATTTTTTTTCATTTGGATTTTTTAGCTAGTTTTACTCACTGAAATAGCAGTTAAATATTTTTTGTGTGATATATTTTAATTATTTATCTAGTTTATTGAAAGTCATTGTTGTTTCAATATGAACGTTCAACATTGAGCAATTATTATTACTTGAATTAATTATTGATACAATTTTAAAAACCCTACTCTTGTCATATTACTTTTTTATTATAGTTCTTTAACATTTTTGTTTATTCATTTTTATTTTTATTTATTTACATTAATTAAAAGTACATTTTTTTACATTTTATTTTTTTTAATATTTTGATTTTCAAAACCAAATCTTTAAATTTAATAAAATAAATAGTATTTTACTGAAATCCGAATACATTAAAAACAAAAAAGAAAAACGAAGCACACTTTTATTACACAATTACTTGAATTCCTTTTTTAAATTTCAAAATTAATCTTGATGAACATACAGAGCAATAATAAATGACTGCAATTTATAACTTGTAAGTTAATTTAGTAAATATTAAGACTATATATTTTAAAATAGTTAATATAAATATTTAAAATACATTTATATTTAGAATTTTTAAAAAATATTATAGATTACCAAAAAAAATTGTATTATTTATATTTTGAATTTTCTTTTAATATTATATATTATAAAACAAATACACAATGTAGTGTTTTCTGTGATATTGTACGCTTTTTCCCTTTCCGTCATTATTTGGTCTTTTTTTCAGTTTGCATCGGGGGTCCCGGCCCTGCAGCTGAAGGACATCGCTTGCAGCCAGGCACTGCTGGAGCGCTTCATTATCTTCCCGAGCCGGCGGGGGCTCCATGGGGTCCGCAACGCCATGTGCGCGCTCAGCCAGCCGCGGCTACAGAAGATAGAAGACGCGCTCTACGCCAACGTAGATTTTTTCAAGATTTTCCGACTGGTGAGAGTGCCCGCGTTGTGGTCCTGACTCGCCATCCCTAATAAAGTGGCCCTTAGTGCTCAGCAGGTGACTCAGGCTTTATCCCTCTTGCCCTTGTTTCCCTAATGGGCTTACGTCGAGCCCCGCCCATCCGCGCTAAGACGTGACAGGCGTCGTCGTGTCTTGGCCTAGGCGTACCACCACATACAACATCGTAGATGAATTTTATTTATTAGTTAATTCTTGAAGAATTTTGAGCAAACTCAGCAAATGATTTTATTCTGAATTATTTTATTTTATAATTAGATTAATGTAATTAGAATTTTCGGTCACTTCGTACTAATATTGGGGCATTGTCGGTTCACCTGTTTTTTAACATATCGGTTGCCATTGACGGTGCCAGACGTCCAATCCATTTAGACTGGAATGGGCGAGTGCACGTGCGTCAGTTCAGATGATTTGGATATACAGTGAGAAGCAGAAGTATTTGCACCCCTTGTGATTTTGCAAGTTCACCCACTTAGAAAAAAGGTAGAGGTCTGAAATTTCAATCATAGATGCATTTCCACTGATAAGAGACATAATAAAAAAAAAATCCGGAACTCACATTTTATGATTTTTCAATAATTTATTTTTAATTTACTGAGATTCATAAGTATTTGTGCCTTTGAGAAACTCAGTGCTAATATTTAGTGCAGGAGCCATTGTTTGCAATTACAGATGTCAGAAGCGGAAACGGGGATTTTGGCCCATTCTTCCACACAAATCTTCTCGAGATCTGTCAGGTTTCGGGGCTATCACGAAGTTTCAGCTCCAGCCGAAGATTTTCTATTGGATTGAGGTCTGGAGACTGGCTAGGCAAGTCCAGAATCTTGATAGCTTTTTACGCAGCTACTCTTTGGTCTGCTAGGCTGTGTGCGTCAGATCATTGTCATGTTGGAAGATCCAGCCACGACTCATCTTCAGGTCTCTGAATGAGGGAAGGAGGTTGTTGCTCACCATTCATACTCTGCTTTATACAGTACAGTCGTCCTGTCCCCTTTGCCGAAAAGTAGCCCCAAAGCATGAAGTTTCCACTCCCATACTTCACAGTGGGGAAGGTGTTCATGGGAATCTAGTCATTCTTCTTTTTCCTCCACACACTACGAGTAAAATTTGTAGGGGTGCACGATATTCATTTTTTCAAACCGATACCAATATCAATAACTTCCTGCACCTTAAGGCCGATACCGATACGATAACCGAAAATATATGATTTTTCGATATATATTCGACTTAGTTTTTGAACACCTGTTGGTCAAAAATGAACGAATGAATGAATGAATTTATTGTCATTGTCATCATAATCATAATCATTGACAGTTTCAGAGTGTGGAATTTGCCCAAAAGAAAGACGATGACAGACAAAGGAAAGACGGGAAAAAGCAAATGCTTATCGATACCCGTCCCCCAACAGCCCGGGACGCACAGTCAAGCATGTTTGTGTTACAGTCCAGTTATTATCAGTTTTTTTGTTTGTTTTTTTTTTCACATATCATTCAAAAGTCATTGATTGCCATGGAATTTCAGATATTGTCAATTTGAGTGGGTTCATTGTATCAGTTGATGTCCATGTTGGTGTAGGGAGTTTAGCTTATTTCTATATTTCTTAAACTTCTCCTCGCAGGCCCTGTCCTTGGGAGATAAAATACTCATACAGCGCTGTTTTCTTTTTGCAAGCATTGATAAGCGTCTTGGTCATCTAAGGTTTGTTTTGCATTATTTGTCTCGTGGGATAGGCAGATGGTCGGTGATATCACAGCAATGTTGTATCCGTGCAAATTAAAGTCAGTTCCTATGTTTTCATTAAGCCAGGTTTCTGAGACGGCAATAACATCAAACTTGTTATTGAAGCTCTGTAGATATGCGTCAATGCTTTCAAAATTTTTGTATAGACTCCTGGCGTTGAAGTGGATTTGTTTCAGCTTACCATCCACATCCATGGAATTGTAGTACTGTTCCACTGTGTAGTACTTACGGTTGTTCGACATGTTATTGTAAAAGTTGAAGTCAGGATCAAGATTATCAGTTGGGTCATCATGGTACTCATCAATCTGGTCATCCAAAAGGTGGTAACAGGTGTCATCATTAATTTTCGACTGAGGTCAGCTCTTCCAGGCTTCTCACGACTCTTATCTTCATGTCTTGCGACTTGACAAGGATTTTGCAATCAGAGACCCAGGTGCTAGCAATTTTCCCCTCTTTTTTGAGCTGACTTGCTTTTCTCACTATGTGGGCATTTCGGCGAGTCAAGTTGCCATTCTTGCTCTTGTGGTCTGCCAACTTCACGACCACAGTCGCCGGTCCTCTCCCCCCAGTTGGGAGCAGAAAGCAGTGACGGACGTCCTGCGGGTCCACCTTTATGCCAAATTCTTGCAGCTTGGCAATTGCCTGTTGAGCCACAGGTGGGCTAGCGGCCTCGGCATATGATCTGGGCGTCAGTTGTAATCCAGAGATGATGAGATCATTTGCGCGTCTTCCTTGGTTGAGATCATCAGCCAGAATTTCCAGCCTTTTGATGCGAGCCTCCTTCTCCTCAACCACTTGCTTGAGCTTCTCGTTTTCAGCGCGCATCAGCTGTAATTCTTTCATGTCTTCCCGATTCTGGCTTTGAATCAGGTTAGTCAGAGAAGCCTCCAGGTTGGCCAGAGAGGCCACTATTTTCTGGATGGAGGATTTGACTTCATCCAGATCCTCGGTTTCAGAGTTTTCCTAGTCATACTGGAGTCGTATTTTTCAGGCTGGTCCCAGCCCTGAGCGCTTATCAGTTAAGAAAGGAGCGTGCTTTCAGGAGCTCAGAATGTGCGTCTGTACACTTCGAGCGGTTAGACAGCAATCAAATACTAGTGGTTGATTCAGCATAGATTTGCCTTTGACCGAACCAGAATTTTCATGATGACATGAACATCATTATAATGAACAAAACAAAGACAAGAACAGTTTTGACTTCAAATAAAGTGCCCATATTATTTTTTTCAAATGAATATAATTTGAGTCTATCCCAATCAATCAGTCAGTATCATTGACGATGTGTTCCCCTGAACCATGAGCACTGATCTAAAACAAACATAAACCCAATAGGTATTGTGCTTTGTCAGCAGATAAAACATTTGGTGCAACAGGAGAGGAGACTTTTGTCGTCATGGGCCATGAAACAAATTTCTTAACCTGGCAATTATACTATAGAACAGCAAGCCTGTCAATAATCAAAAGGCCTCTCAAGAACTTGTAAACATAATACTGTAAAACGCAAATATTTGCTGATTGTCATAGTAAAGTTTATAACTCAGTGAAGGTAAACTACGGCCTCTAGAACAGAACAAAACTTTGCATACTGGCAAAACAGGAGTGGAAACAAACGTACTCATCCCAATCCGACACCGTGCCAAAATTATTATCAATAGGCCCGATAACATTTTGTTATCGGATTTATTGGGATGACGTCATAATTCCTATTATCGGACCGATAATTATCGTGCACCTCTAAAAATTTGCACCAAAAAGTTCTACTTTGGTCTCATCTAAACACATGACTTTCTCCCATGACCCCTCTGCATCATTCAGATGGTCCCTGGCAAACTTCAGGCCCTCAAATGTAATGGCTTCAACAGGGGAACCTTCTGAGCAATGCATGATTTTAAACCTAGTGACAGTAGCCTTTGAAACTGTGCATCGAGCTCTCTTCAGATCATTGACCAGCTCCTGCCGTGTAATTCAAGGCTGAACCCTCACTTCTCTCATCATGAGTGATGCCCCACGAGGAGAGATTTTATATGGAGCCCCAGTCCAAGATATATTATTAGTCATGTTTAGCGGTTTCCATTTTCTAACAATTTCTGCAACTTTTGATTCATTCTCACCATGCTGCTTTCCAATTGTCCCATAGCCTTTTCCAGCTTTTTGGAGCTCAGTAATTTTTTCTCTTGTGTCTTTCGAAAGCTCTCTGGTCTTGCCCATGATAGCATTTGGATTATGACTGACAAAGGTGACAAAAATAGCTCAAACTGATGGTGGATGGGTGGTTACTCATGCGGTAAAGGTGTTCTTTTTTTAAGTTAGACTGACAACTCTTTGAATGGGGTGCAAATACTTGTGAACCCCAGTTAATTACAAATTAATTATTAAAAAATCATCCAATGTGAGTTCCGGATTGTTTTTAAATTATGTCTCTATAAGTGGAAATTCATCTATGATTGAAATTTCAGACCTCTACCTATTGTCTAAGTGGGTGAACTTGCAAAATCACGAGGGGTACAAATACTTCTGCTCCTCACTGGATGTCTTTGTCAATGACAGGCAATAAGTAAATTTTGGGTCACTTCGTTGTTAATTTTAAGGTATTTACAGGTCACTTCCTGTTTATTTGGGCCATTTCTAGGTCACTTCCTATTGATTTCAAGTCACTTCTTTTATTCAGGGTCACATTCTGATTATCTGGGGCATTCCCGTTAGAATTTCAATCATTTTCTGTAATTGTTTGGCCATTTCCAGGTCTGTTCGTTGGTCCTTTCTAATCGATTTCGGGGCTTTATTCGGTTGCTTCCTATGAATATTGGGTCATTTTTTTTATTCCCCCCCTCTGTGAATACCGAAATTACGCTTGCTTGAGCAAGGAACTTGCATGAAGGATGTCTGTGTGTTTTTCTTGGCATTCCCTCCCGCGCTTTCCCAACAACATCAGCACGTCTTCCCTTGAAGACGTATAATGAATCAATACACGTGGGCGTGCCCATCCTCTTCCCTCAGTTGCCTCGCGTCATGGACGGCAAATCAGAAGGGGTGGACCTTCAGCGGTGGGGTCGTGTCCTCAGAGCCACGTCGGAGAAGATCCGAGAGGTGAGATGTCCCACAATGCACCTTAGAATATCCCACTCCTCTCGCCCACCCCGTAAGTCTTGCAGGCTATTTTTACCTTGTTACATAAGTCACTAGGGTCAACCTGGTCCTCTTGTTACCTCCACCAAGGGATGAATATGTTCCTTTGTTTTCATAGCCATGTACAGTTGTTTCATTTGTTCAAAATTCTAATGAGAATTTATATACTTTTTTTTAATTCAATTTTAAACACTGTACATTATTTTATAGGCCAAAAACTGTAATGTCAAACCACATATTATTCCAATCTGGCTCTGAACACGATTACGCAACTATTTCATTTGATGTATTTACCGGTACTCTGTTCATTTTTAATAAACCATTTCCTTTTTTAAAAACTATAGATACTTTAAGGTCAGCCACATTTTATCCAATTACTCATGATTTGATCTGAATTAAATATTGGTGTATAATTCAGTACTATGATTTCTTATTTATTTTACATTTCCTATACTACTAATATGTATTATACTGTATATGTGTAATATCAAACCATATTTCCCCCCAGACATGATGGTATTATAAAAGCATTAAGATTTTTTTGCAACCCCCCAAATTCTTGAATAAGCAGGGGCAAAATACTACCTAATTAGTAAAGTTGTCTGATAATGACTTTTAACCGAAACCGAACACCAAAAATCTGATACCGATATCAGACCGATATTGATATACGCGGTCATGGACTTAACATATTACAGCTACCGTAATTTTCGGACTATAAACCGCTACTTTTCGCTTTCATTTTTAATCCTGCATTTTATAGTCCAGTGCAACTTATTTATTGATTTATTTGGGTTACCGTATTGGCCCGAGATTACTCCCTCTTTTTCAAGACTCAAGTTTGAAAAAAGACTTTTTGAACACCAAATTATTTTGTATACAGAAAATAATTACAGTACATCTGAAACAAATGATTATAACAATACATTAGAGGGAAAGAGCATGTTATTTTGCCTCATTCAACTCTTAAAATCTGAACATTTAAATATGCAAACTAAAGTGCAATCATATTCGTAAATGAATGGCTTCTGGTTTTTGAAATGTAAATAAACCAATGTATTGTGATAAAACAACAAAGTTGCAATTACTGCATTAACCATCAAAGTGAAGTCTAACTGTAACTGTAGTGTTGAAACAAATCTGAATAAGGAAAAACACTGCAACAAAATAATGCGAACTGGTTAAACTTGAGAGTAGCTGAGATCTGTCATGACAAAACATCCTTCAATGATATCTGGCGCCATCTAGTGTCGTGAATGGGTATAATGTCCAGACCCCGAATAAAAGACGACCCCCACTTTTTCAGTCTTATTTCAATCCAAAAAACACCGTCTTATATTCGGGCCAATACGGTACTAGGTAACACTTTATTTGACAGCGGCGTCATAAAAAACTGTCATAAGCCCGTCATAATTACGACATGAGACTATAATGGGTATTACTGAATACTTATGACACATATCATTAAGTGTCATCCGGCAAATTATGTCACTAATTCCATTTATGTCCAACTTGGATCTTTTAACTCCATTCAAAAGTGAGATAATTTGCCAGATAACACTAAATGACAAATGCTATAAGTATTCATTAAAGCTCATGACAGTGTCCTGTCATAGTTATGATTGTCTAATTACAGTCTTATGGCTCCACTGTCAAATAAAGTGTTACCAAATACTATAACTAGCAATAAATGAAACAACTAGAATAGTAAATGAAGAAATAAGTAGCACAGAAAATGAATTTTGATTGTAATTTGCATCTGCAGCGCTGCAATGCATGCTAGGACGCATGTTGGACAACAACAGTCTTGACAGTAGGTGGCAGAAGAGGTTGACTGTCTTCCCCAAGGGAGCAGTGATAGACAAATTAAGCTTCTTGAAGCAATGTAGGTTTGCAGCCAATTGTTTCAAAGCTTCATGGTGGTTCATCTGGTCTTATGACAGTCGTATGATGCCACTGTCAAATGAAGTGTTACCAGTTAATATTTTTTGGTGTAAATATCCCATAATTCAGTGAGGACAGCTGTGGCTTATAGTCCAGTGTGGCTTATCTGTGTACAAATGCTGTTTTCGTGCCAAATTTGGTGGGTGGCAGGCTATAGTCAGGTGCGCCTTACAGTGTGAAAATTACAGTAATTGTATTGTGATGCCCTACTGGATGCTTTAATAATGATAAATGTAACAACTTCAAGGTTTTCCAAATAAACATTCTGCGAAAAATAAGAGAACAACTTCAATTGAAGTTGTGGAAAAAGTGCCTACATTGCACCACTATAGTGTACTTATTGTTCAAATCAAAATAGTGCAAACATCAGTTTTTTTGGATTAAGAGCAAAGTGCAAAGTGCCAATTAGGTACTGCCACATGCAATTAGGCCCAAAACTGAAAATGAAAAAAACGATGTTGATAATATCCGTCATTTTAAAATGTTTTTATCGGCTGATATTATCGGCTGCCTGATAATATTGGGCAACTCTACTGATTAGTTGTGTGGGATTATCAATCAAAAAGGTGTAACTCGTGTGAAAAAAAAGTGTGCAATGGGTGCTGACTTCATGTAGTGTTCCCACATTGTGAAGGATTGCTGGGAATTTGGTGCTCCTAAGGAGAGTGGGTGTGTAAAGTGAGTGTGTCTTTCGGCACGTTCAACAATGGTGGAGATTGGTAGGGTAGGCAATCGAGTGAGTGTGGGTCGCCATCATCATAACCTGGGGCCAGACGAGGGAGTAAGAATTGAGGGTGGGTGGGTTAACATTCCACGGAGATGACACATCCTGCTAGGTGGGACTTTCTCGCTGCCGTGGTGACGGAGAGGCGAGCCAAACGTGCGTGTAGACGCTTCCTGTCTGACTTCATGTATTTGTCGGAAAGTGTGTCACATCATCAGCCAAATTTTTATGATAAAACATTCTAAAATTAATCATAATAATGATTGGGGTGTGTCGAAAGGTGTCTTCAAAAATGTATTTTATGAAAATATTACATAATTATCATTATTATTATTTTTTTTTTTGGCAGAATGGTGGATGGGTGTAGCACATTCCCTTCACAGTTCTGAGATCAAGGGTTCAGTCCTGGGCTCTAGCCTTCCTGTGTGAAATTTGCGTGTTCTCTTTGTGCCTTCATGCATGGGTTTTCTCTGGCTTCCTCCCACATCCCAAAAACATCCGTGATAGGCTGAACACTCTAAATTAGAGTTGCAACAATTAATCGATTAACTGGAGTAATTCGATTACAAAAAAGCATTTAATTAAATTTTGCTGCTTCGAGTATTCGTTAATTAAAGTGGCGCTGTAATGGTTTGTTTTGAAAGTGTTTGCATTTATTTTTTATTGATTGGGTGGATACACTACCCTCTAGTGGCAACAGTGAATATGACATAACTCATCTGACATGGCTGAATCCAGCTGCTCCCTGTGAAGACCAAAATAAAGTATGTTTTTGTTGTTTTTGTTTGAGCTAATATGTTTGTTTATGCATTCGTTATTTGGTTTAGAAGTATATTTAGCCAATTTTTGTGGGAATATGTGTTTGAACGATTTTTTGTAAAAAAATGTAAAATTGTAAAAAAAAAAAAAAAAAAAAAGTTAGCATTTTATAGCATTTATGCTAGCGGACATTTGCGATGCAATTTAGCCAATTGTTCTTTTGTTGTACTTAGATCCTCATTTTTTCTTTTTTTATACCATTTGAGGCTTAGCTGAGGTATTGTTTATCTGTCAAAATTAACGCGTTAACGGGCGGTAATTAATTTTTTAAATTAATCACGTTAAAATATTTAACGCAATTAATGCATGCGCGGAACGACCCACTCAAGCATTGCCGCGAACAGACTACAATGGCGCCGTTTGAAGTATATTGAGAGCTAAGGGCAGAGACAAGCAAGTGGAGTGGATGCAGGTGTTTCCAGCACCCGCCAAGGGGGCCGCTGTTATTTTCAATGTGACCGGCATTGTCAGATTGAGCAGTGAGGAAGGAAGTGGTCGAGCGAGCGAGAGAGAAGAGAAAGTGCGCAATTAGCGCAGGCCCGAGTGCTGCGTTAACCACATGCTTTTGTTTTGTTAATAAAAGTATTCACAATAAGCCATCGAATGCCTCTCGGTGTTTATATGTTCGTCGCTGTCTTCCTTAGAAGGTAATTGGATGAACCGAGCCATTTGACAACAAAGAGCCAACATGATTCACCAGTCCACTGGTGTCCATAGCACTACCAATTTCCTAGCAGGATGAATTGGTAACGCAGACATTTATTGGAGCCACGTTATTTAATGGGTTACGCAGTAGTATCTCTTCCTCAATTGTTTAACTATTGTGGCTAGCAACGTACAGAATTATAGTTTGAGATGATCTTTTACTTAACACCATGTATTGTACTCAACGCAGAGGAGACATATCCTTTGCAGCAACTACTGTGACCCATGGTTGCTCAAATTCCCATCATGCATTTGGGCAGTTAAGAACATTTAAATTGCTACAGTATCATTTAGTGAAAGCACAACAAAAATAATATTCCTATCTCTCAAAAATAAAATAATGTTCACAAAAAGAAAAGCGCTCAATGCAAAGAGATCTGGCATTCCCAATCAAAATAGCTATACAAAATAATACGCTATTCAAACATTAAGTTTAGCTAAAAAAATACACTAGATGGCAATATTTAGTCACAATATACAAACTATCAAAATTACTATAACTTCTACTCTCATTTATCTTTTATGAATTAAAAGTCTTTCTATCCGTGGATCCCTTTCACAGAAAGAATGTTAATGTTAATGCCTTCTTGTGGATTTATTGTTATAATAAACAAACACAGTACTTATGTACAGTATGTTGAATGTATATATCCATCTTATCTTTCCATTCCAACAATAATTTACAGAAAAATATGGCATATTTTACAGATGGTTGGAATTGCGATTAATTACGATTGATTAATTTTTAAGCTGTGATTAACTCGATTAAAAATTTTCATCGTTTGACAGCCCTAATATATTATATATATATATATATATATATATATATATATATATATATATATATATATATATATATATATATATATATATATATATATATATATATATATATATATATATATATATATATATATGTATGTATTCCTAATCCGATTACTCAATTATTCAAACAAACTAGTTCATAGAATAATTGACTACTAACATAATCGATAGCTGCAGCCCTACTCTAAATTGTCCATAAGTGTGCTTGAGAGTATTAAAGGTTGATTGTCTATATGCGTCCTATGATTGTCTGGCAACCAGTTAAGCTAGTACCCCATCTTCTGCTCATAGTTTGGTTAAGATAGGCTCCATCCTTGTGAGGATAAGCGGTAAATGAGATAAATTAATGAATCATTGTATTTTTTTTTTTTGCATTTGTTTTTGTTTTTACATGTTATGTATTTTCTTAAAAGAATTGATGAGTGTTTAAATAACTAAAATGTACCTTTTAATTTCATAGAGTAAAAAGATCCTCAGTTAATTTGTACAATTTTAGAGTTTACAAAGAGATAATTATGCAGTATATAATCATATATTTTTTTGTATATTTCTTTCAACTATTACACCTAATATTAGTAATATTAGTATTATCTTTTAATTTCCCATTTTCCTCCCCGCAGCTGATGCAGCGCAGCAACTCCCAGGCACTCATCAAAGTAATCAGTTCTCTCTTCCGGGCTGGTGGCCCTGCCTCCTTCTCCGAGCTGATGGCTTCTGTATCTAGCCTTTTCTGTGGTTATCCGGAGGGCGGTGGCAGTCGCGTGCTCTCCTTCAACTGGTACGAGGACAACAACTACAAGGTGTTCCTGGGCGTTAATGGCAGTCGCACCCGTGACACCCATGTGTATGACCACACAACCAGTGAGTTCAGCCGTGCGACAAAATGTCTGAAAAACATGTCTTTGAATTAGAAGGCCAAATAGGTACAGTATTTCATTAGATAGCCAGTTTCCTACAGATACCAATACGAACTACTAAAGAAACCTAAAATGTCTGCCTAAATTCAAATTAAGACCCACGATGTCTTTCCAAAATCAATTTTAGACCCAAAATGTCTGCCAATATATTTAATTTTTAAAATGTCTCCTTAAATCAAGGGCGTAAGTTTGCATGGGGACATAACACTACCAACTTTTCACGATGCTCAAATTGTCCCCACCAACTTTTAAGCAACCTTATTTCCATTGTTTAATAACTTGTTATATAGGTAATTTAGTTTTTCCATATGTTGTAAGGATAGAATTGACCCTACCATTATTAAGTGAATTATTTTCATTATGTTCAGACTTATATTTACCCCTTCTCACTTGCTGAATGTGTCAATCCATTTTTTCCCCTCAAACGCATGTTTCATGACACCCCACATACGCACTCACAGCCCCGACAGAAATACATGTCGAAAGCACGCTACCTCCTCCACCCCATTTGAAAAGGAGGGATATTAGACGGGTTTTTTTTAGGCCACCAGCAGCAGCCACTGTAAGTAAAGTAAAAAGATGTCAATGTTGTGGACGTGGGGAACACACCACTAATTTTGCTACTGAAAGTCTGACCTGCGTCAGAGTTAGCATAGCATTAGACTGTGTGAATTTGCTAATCTGCTTAGAGAGAAGCATCCTCCGGCTCGTGTTTTCTACTGTTAACATTAATTAAACTGAGAAATGTAGTGAACCGAAGCTTACCTCCTTCTCCCCAATTTTCATTTTAATTTTATTTATGGTGTCTTAAAGCAGCCCAAAGGAGCTCTGCAAGTGAACGAAAGCACTAGTGTTTTACCTGAGGGATTACTCCATTTTTATTTATTTTTGTTACATATGACAGTTAATATAAGAAAATACAGATCTATTTTGCATTGATCATTTAGCATATCAAGTAATTAGGTTCAAATTCGTGAGAAATATAGCCCTGAAACCCCGTTCACCCAATCTGTTTGGTCTTGATTAGGAGTGAAACGGTTTGCGGTTCAAAGCCGAACCATATGGTTCGCCCTGTACGGTTCAATACGCCTTTATGAACCGCGCCTTTTCGGTTTTGCAATTAATTTATTCCGAACGCTTGTGGAATGAATTGGTCGAGCTCTGTGTGCGACGTGAAGCACAGCTGTGGCGAAATTCCTGCCCCGCCGCAAGTAAATGTCCGATCGCTGTCATGCACCTGTGTAATAGAAGCCGAGTAACGCCCTCTCTCGCTTACGAGCGAAGTGAAAGTGAAACAAGAAAGAAAACAAAAAGCTATGGCGAGCGGAGGAGTGGAGAGACCGAATTTTGAGGAAGCACTGGCTTCTTTCAAATCTGCGGTGTGGCAACATTTCGGTTTCCCCGTGGATTACAATGCGGTGGGAGAGAAAATAGGAGGGAGAGAAAATATTGAAAAAAAAAACAATTTGCAAGCATTGCTCAGCGCTTGTTCCCTATGCTATAGGCAATACTTTTATAACATGACTCCGGCATCTCAGCCGGCATCACCCACAGATATCAATTTCTCAGAGCAGGACAACCCCGGAGATGACACCAGTGAAAACACACGGTGGGCTTCGTTAATTTATTTGCAACGCTTGACCCGCGTTACATTGTTCCCTCGCGGACATATTTCTCCAACAACGTATTCCCCGACATTTATGAAATGACATGCAAAGCCATCAAAGATGACTTTGCTAACGCACATAGTTTCGCCGTGACCACTGATAGTTGGACGTCCCGTGCTACAGAGCTCTACTACCTAACTGTGACTGTCCACTATAATTCATACCTGTCAAGTTGTACGTTCTCAGCGTAATTTGTACAAGTGAGCACTGATTTTTAAATGTGTACGCTGTACGCCACGTTCAAATTCTGTACGTTTTTCGTGCATTACGTTTTTTTTCCTCCGTTCGTTAATACGTTGGTTGAATGACGAGAAAAGTCAGAGGCACGGAGAGGGAAGAGTGTTTGTGATGCTAGGCTAGGTGGCTCCAATATTTCCTGACTGTAGCCGACAGCCTACAACCTACGCCTAGATATCTCATGCATATAGAACTACATGCGAAATGACAGACTCGGTAGCGTAAGTAAACAGCCGCCATTTTAGAGCAGTAAACTTCTCAGAAAGGCTCTGTTGTAGTGAACCTTCCCAGTGAACCTAAGTAACTTTTTATCTAAAATACTCCTAAATCGGCAAAATCTTGACTTGAGTCTATCTTTAAATGATGAAACAGTTTTAAAAATTTCACATGTCAAAAGTAGACATAAGGGAACTAATGCAAAAACGAGAGCAATTTTATCAACTTTAACGGTTGATTCAGAACATTAAATGACCTCCAAACATAGCAAAGGTTACTATTTTTTGTTTTTTGTTTTTTTTGAAAAAAAATGAAAAAAAAAAACATCAAAAAACATGAAAGGTAACACCAGTTACTTTGACAAGTAACTTTTTTACTACTCTGTATTTCAGTAGTCAGTCACTAAACTAGCCAAAGAGCTAAGAGGCATTTTAACAGTCGAACATTTTAAGTGTTTATTTCATTTTCTTAAAAGCAAAATAAAGGCAGTTTTAAAAAAAAAATGCAAAAAGCAAACCGAAACCGAACCGAAACGGTGATCCCAAAACCGGGGCTCAAACCGAGCCGTGGGCTAACTGAACTGTTGCACCCCTAGTCTTGATAATGTCCCGTCTTCAGAAAAAATTGTACATGCAGTTTATGCTGTTATATCGGCCCTACTAATGTTGAGACTAAATCTACACCCTTGCCTTAAATTAAGTTTGAAACACCAAATGTGTGTCAAAATTCAAATTAAGACCCAAAATATCTATGGCGAATTTAATTCCTGGCCCAAAATGTTGCCCAAGCGTACTTTCTTCCCTTGTTGAATTTAATAATGTGTTTGATGGTGTCAGCCGCCTTCTGCAACAGCCTGATGCAGACGTTGGAGTCCAACCCGGTCACCAAAGTGGTGTGGAATTCCGTCAAGCCCCTGCTGATGGGAAAGATCCTGTATACCCCTGACTCCCCAGCCGTCCGCAAGATATTAAAGCAAGTAAGGGAGGAAAGCCCTGGTCACCACTCTGCCCTCCTGACCCCTCTGGCACTCACTCCTCTCCTGTGTCTTTAATCATCCTAACTTTTTGTTTTGCCCATGTGGCAGGCGAACACCACCTTCGAGGAGTTGGAGAGGCTTCACAATTTTGGCAAAATGTGGGAAGAGGTTGGACCTCAGCTTTGGGCTTTCTTCCATGACAGTGTGCAGATGAATATGATCAGAGTAAGACTTTGGCACCATCCATTGCTCTATTTAGGAAAACTTGGAAACCATAAATTTCTCACTCATGTACCAACTCAAGAACTGAATTCTAAATGACAAACTTCATTGGCCAACAAGCCGGACAACAAGCCATTGAAGTTTGAACTGAGTTCAGCTAACTGAACTGAAAATAATGCAAGTCATTATTTTGATGATTTTTCATACACAAACATCAATTGGAACACTGTGTAAATGAGAAAAATCCGAATATTTATGGTTTAGTCACAATAATACTTGGTTTTGGTTAAAGTGTGCTTTTCATAATTCCATATACTGTATTATGGACACAGGACACGCTAGCAAATCCTACAGTGATGAACTTTGTGGACCAGAGCCTGGAGGATGGCAACATGACCACCAGAGATATCCTTAACTTCCTGTACAGTGGCCCCGAGGAACGGCGAGAGGCAGGAATGCCCAGTTTCGATTGGAGGAACATTTTCAACGTCACCGACCAGATCATTCACACAATCAACCAATATGCCCAGGTGAGTAAAATGACAAGTTTCTATGCACATAACTAATGGTCTATCCTATGTAGCATATTATTAAACTAACATGTGAATACACTGAACTAGTAAGCAACTAGTAAGATTCATTGCTGTTAACTGGCAGCCAAAATAATTTAATAGCTGCAGTATACAATTTATAATTGTTTACCAACCAAAATAATAGACAGCTAATCAATAAGTAAATTGTTACAACAAACCTAAGTGACTAAATAGCTGAATTATTGCCAAAGGAAGGAAAGAATGTGCAAGCTAACGCTACTCTATCTAACTTAACTTAATTAACTACAGGGTGGGGCAGAGCAACTTGCTTATTTAAATTTGGCGCCCTGAAGCGATGGTTGCTCTGAGGATAGTAAGGATGGACTTATTTGAGAGGGTGGGGCTTAAAGTTTGGTTCTTAACTTGCGTTATTTATTTTGTGTTTATTTTTCAGGAACCCCAGTGAGCATCATGGAGTAGACGAAGTTTGAACGCACTTTCGCTGTTGAGGCATTTTTTTCAAGCGGTCGCTCAATCGTCGCAACGTGCATTCTGTAGACATTTCAATAGCGCCCCCCCCCCCCGTGGTCGTGTTCCTGGCTGGCAGTCAATTGTTTCATGTGTAAATAACTTCAGGGTAACGGGTGATGATGTAGAGAAAAAAAAAACTGACCTCCCACTAACAGCAAGGTCACCCCAAAACATTGATGCGGTGAGACAATCTGTTTTGAGATCTCCCCGACGTTTTGCCCGCAAACACGCATCTGCTCTTGGGTTGTCTGCTCATTCTGTGAGACGAAGTCTCCATCAAGAATCGAAATTTCCTCCCTACAAATTAGCTATGGTGCAAGAACTTAATCCATGCGATTTATTGCTCGCTTGAAAAAAAATGCCTCAACAGTGAAAGTGTGGTCCAAACTCGTCCACTCCATGATGCTCACTGGGGTTCCTGAAAAATAAACACAAAATAAACAACGCACAATAAGAACCAAACTTTAAGCCCCACCCTTTCAAATAAGTCTATCCCTACCATCCTCAGAGCAACCATCGCTTCAGAGTGCCAAATTTAAATAAGCAAATTGCTCTGCCCCACCCTGTATTACTTAATTAACTAATATCAAACTTGAGTTAAGTAGGCTACCAAACCAATAAACTAGATAGCTATCAATCTAACTAACTAACCAACTAACTAACTAATATCCTCCAAGGCCTGACATGGCCTTCATCTTGGAGGTTGGGCAGAAGTATCCTGCTGTCACCCCCCGTTCCTCTGGCCTTTCTCAATTTTGTCCCACCCAACTCTGTGTCAGTGCTCTTTCAAATCAACGTCTGTGCGGGTAAAAGAGGGACAAATGGCTGCATCCATCCTCCACACAAACAAATGTGACGTGGCGATTCAGCTAATTAGACATAGCCGTCGGCCGCTATTGTTCTGCCTCAGGACACCCCCGGGCACTGTCAAGTGCTGGAACATATGTATCCATGAGGCACTTTCATTCTGACACATTCAGAAGGGAAAGGAATGTCTGGCCCAGAATGTTCTCTCATCTACAGTCAAGTGAATGGACCCATTTGACACGCTATGGAATAGGATCGTGGTTCCACAGCTTGTCTTTGGGAATTTCACAAGCTGTTGCATGTTCTTCTGTGTGTTTGCGTGTATAAAAAATGTGATAAATAATGAAGTATTTTCCAATTATAAATCATGTGACTGGAAATTACATGTGCTTTTGAACTGTTTGAACTGGAACATTTTAGAATGTCCTTTGGATTTGTGACTGGTACATTAAGATTTTTTTACGGAGTTCAACTGTTTTGATACATTTAATGGCTTATTCTAACCCCATCTTTCCTGACTGCAGTGCATCAACCTTGACAAGTTTGTGCCCTACACGGACGAGGCGCAGATGATTCACCAGGCTCTGTACCTGCTGGAGGAAAATAAGTTCTGGGCCGGCGTGGTCTTTGTTGACATGTACCCCTGGACAACCAGCGTTCCGCCACATGTCAAGTACAAGATCCGCATGGATATTGATGCCGTTGAGCGTACCAACAAGGTCAAAGACAGGTCAGCGGTGATGTTCTGAGTTCAATTTCGTTGTATGCTGTGTTGATGCTGTGATCCACCACTTATGTCATGACATCCATGCCTTTTGGATCTCAAGCTTGTCTTTGAGCTCTGGACAGATTTCAAAAGTCCAAAAGTCATGAGTGCCATAACTCACAAAAATTAATAACTCACCTTCTCTGACTAATCCTCACATTTTGTCCCTCTTTAGAGTCTAAAACTTGCGGTCCAGGGTCCAAATATAGTTGGGCATTTTGTGTGTTTTTTTGTTGTTGTTTTTTTTGTAAATGACTTATACTGCAGACTCATGACAATTTTTGACAACGTTAGCCAAAGTCAATTGTTGTTAGTCATGTTAACGTAGCTCCGAAGACATAACGAAGGGAAAATGTATCCCGCCATTCAGTCACCATGATGTTTTTCTCAAAACCTTGCTGTGAAGAGAAGGGTTGATGATCATTGGAACAAATGTCCGGAAAAGTAGTGGTACTGTCACAGGAGTATTGTGATTTTTCTTACATGCGCCTATAAAAGTTATAATTAGGATTGTTCCGATCATGTTCTTTGCTCCCGATCCGATCCCGGTCGTTTTAGTTTCCCAATCCGATTGCTTTTTTTCTGCTCCCGATTCAATTCCAATCATTCCCGATAATTTTTCCCGATCATATACATTTTGGCAATGCATTAAGAAAAAAATGAATAAAAGTTGGATGAATATATACATTCAACATACAGTACATAAGTATTGTATTTGTTTATCATGACAATAAATCCTCAAGATGGCATTTATATTATTAACATTCTTTCTGTGGGAGGGATCCACAGATAGAAAGACTTTTAATTCTTAAAGGATAAATGTGGCTTTGTATATTATGACTAAATATTGCCATCTAGTGTATTTGTTGAGCTTTCAGTAAATGATACTGCAGCCATTTAACTTCTGCCCAAATGCATGATGGGAAGTGCAACCATGACTGTGCGTAGGGGCACCAACTGATATATCTTCTCTGCGTTGGGAAAGAACATAGGATGTTAAGAAAATGATCAACTACTACCTTTCTTCCCCACATTGCCTCCCACGTTATTTTTAATTGCTGAGAGAGGTATAGTAAGGCTTTATCCACATAAAACATGGCTCCAAAGGCTGTCAAAATTCTCTCTACTCATTATACGCTGCCTTTTAGCGCTATCTATAGGTAAAACGGCATCTTTATAGATTGAACGTGACAATGCGTGAGTGGGTCGTAAAGCGCATGTGTTAATTATTTAACGTGATTGATTAAAAAAAATTAGTCACCGCCGTTAATGCAATAAATTTGATAGCCCTTCTTTAAGCCAAAACTACTCTGGGTGAGTGTAAGGCATTTTGTCTGTAACATTAAATACAATTAGAAAACGATTTAAATAAAAATATATATATATTAAAAAAAGGCATGTCCGATATTTTTTTTGCCGATTCCGATACTTTGAAAATGACGTGATCGTGATCTTTAGTTATAATGTCAAAGAATTGCAACGTGAGACCTCCCTATTCAATTCAACATGCTTAAGAGTGTGCAAAACACAGGAGAGATGACTAAAGAACCCGGTCACCAAACTTGTTCATGATCTGAAGAACCGTTAATAAGCTGTCCTGTTTCTTTCCAGGTACTGGGACCCTGGCCCCAGAGCGGACCCAGTGGAGGACCAAAGGTACATCTGGGGGGGCTTTGCCTACCTGCAGGACATGATTGAACACGGCATCATCAAAGTGCACACAGGACACGACTGGCCACTTGGGGTCTATGTGCAGCAGATGCCCTACCCTTGTTACGTGGATGATCTGTGAGTCTGCCCTGCTAGATAGATAATGATTCTAGATTAAAGTAGCTAATTAAGTAAATTAGTGGCTCATTGGGTATACTGTATAGTTAAGTCAGTAAGTACCTATTGAGCCTAAGCAAATAGGTTGGTAACAAGCATGTTACCTAATTCAGTACTTAAGGAAATACTATTTTACAAAGACCGCATCAAGCTAGCCAATTATTGTCAGTCATAAATTAGCTATTTACTTTATTTAGTTACCTAAGTCAGTAAGATAGTTATGTCTTAAAGTACCGTAATTTTAGGACTAAAGACCACTACTTTTTCCCCTCATTTTGAGTCCAGTGCGGCTTACTTGTTGATTTATTTGGGTCAATTAGTAACCATTTATTTGACGGTGGCGTCATAAGACTGTCATAAGACACTCTCATTTGCATTACTGAATGCTTATGACAGATGTCATCAGGTGTCATATGGCAAATTATGTCACTAACTCCATCTTTTACATCCATTCAAAAGTGAGATAATTTCCCGGATGACACTAAATGACATCTGTTATAAGCATCAATTAATGCTCATGATAGTGTCATGTCATAATTATGATTGTCTGATGACAGTTTTATGGTGCCTGTCTAATAAAGTGTTACCAAATACCATAACTACCAATTAGTTTTAACGACTGAAACAGTAACTGAAGGAATAATTAGCACACAAAATGAATTTTGATTGTTATTTATATCTGTAGCACTGCAACGCATGCTAGGCGGTATGTTGGACGACAACAGTCTTGACAGCAAGTGGCAGCAGAGGTTGGTCTCCCCCAAGGGAGCAGTGATTGCCAAATGAAGCTTTTTGAAGCATGGTGTTTCATTTGGTCTTATGACAGTCTTATGACGCTGCTGTCAAATAAAGTATTACCGGTTAATGTCTTTTGGTGTAAATATCCCATAATACAATGAGGACAGCTGCGGCTTATAGTCCAGTGAGGCTTATCTATGAACAAATGTCGTTTTCGTGTCAAATTTGGTGGGTGGCGGCTTATGGTCAGGTGCGCCTTATTGTCCGAAAATTATGGTATATGAGTAATTAAGGAACAGTGTTGTTAATAACGGCATTAGAATATAACAGCGTTACTAATGGCGTTATTTTTTTTCAGTAGTGAGTAATGTAATTAAGTACTTTTCTCTACTTGGGAACCCCATTATCGTTACTGAGGGGGGAAAAGCATGCGTTACTATGTTGGTTGAATGACGCGAGAAAAGTCTGAGAGAGACGGACTCCCGGAGACCAGAGAGCAGAGCAGTGGTGGAGGCAAGGGAGTTGTGATGCTGTTGCAAAAGCAATGCTAGGTGGCTCCAATAATACCTGACTGTAGCCGATAGCCTACAAACTATGCCCACATGATGCTACGGTAGATATCACATGAATATAGAACTAGATGCAGATGACAGACACGGCGGCATTAGCAACATGTATAAGAACTAAATGCTTTAGTAAACAGCCGCCACCTTAAAGCAGTAGACTTCTCAGGGAGGCTCTGTTGTAGAGAACCTTCCTAGCGAACCTAAGTAACTTTTTATCTAAAATGCTCCTAAATCTTGACTTAAAGCTATCTTTAAATGAAAGTAGACAAAAGGGAACTAATGCAATAACGGGAGCAATTTTAACAATTTTAACGGTTGATTCACAACATTCAATGACTTCCAAATATAGCAAAGGTTAAAATCTAGTTATCGCAATATCCGCAATACCCTTGTGTCTAGTTAAATTTAGGGTAAAGAATTGGGCTAGGGCGAACTGTCCCAAAAACCCTTTAAACTTCACATTGTGTGACCTGTTTATTTTTTTATTATTTTTTTTTTTTAGAAAAAAAAAAAAAACATGAAAATTATCACCAGTTACTTTGCCAAGGTACTAATTACTCTTACATTCAGGTAACTGAGTTACTAACGCAATTACTTTTTGGGAGAAGTAATTTGTAACTGTAATTAATGACTTTTTTGAAAGTAAGATTAACAACATTGTTAAGGAACTATCTAGATAAGTATGTAACAAACTGCCACCACATCTACCTTGTCAGGGAAAAATGTAGGTATCTTACTAATTTACTACTAACTAATTGAGTAGGTTACCTAATTTTGTAAGTAGCTTCCTATTTAGCAGCTAATTAACCAGCTAACTTTTTCCACAAAACCTGCATTAACAAAGCGTAACCTCTCCCTGACTGACCGTCAGCTTCATGATCACGCTGAACCGCTGCTTCCCGATGTTCATGGTGCTGGCATGGATCTACTCCGTATCCATGACGGTAAAGAGCATCGTTTTGGAAAAGGAACTGCGCCTCAAGGAGACCCTCAAAGCCATGGGGGTGACCAACAGCGTCTTCTGGTGCACCTGGTTCATTGACAGCTTTGTCACTATGGCAGTCAGCACAGCGCTGCTCACCTCCATCATTGTGGTGAGTTGGTAGCTAACTACTTTAGCTACTAGGTAGCAAAATAACAAACTGACCTAATAAGCAGCTGGCTAGCTTGCTACTGCAGCTAAATGTCAGTCAATTGCTGTTTAATTGGGTAACCAACTTATTACTAATGATCCACATAACTAACTAAATAAACAAATATCTAGCTACTTATTTAACATTAACTGAGAACATAATGAATTAAGTACATACAAAAAATATCTAGCAACAGTCTAATCAGTGAGATAACTTACTACCAAGAAAAAATATCCTAAGAAGTAAATATATCGCTACTGTTCTCACTAGATCATAGGCTATAGTTCGACCCGCTTCTAAATAAGTAAGTATGTAAAATATAACTGCATACCAAATGAGTATTAAATAAGGAAATCAATATCTAGCTACCTAATAACTAAGAGATTGAATTAAGTACAAGTACTGTAGGCTACAAAAATATTTAGATGCATTACCTAGCTAAGTGAGATGACTTACTACTAGGGTTGTTCCGATCATGTTTTTTTGCTCCCGATCCGATCGTTTTAGTTTGAGTATCTGCCGATTCCGATATTTCCCGATCCGATTGCTTTTTTTTTTTTTTTTTGCTCCCGATTCAATTCCAATCATTCCCGATAATTTTTCCCGATCACATACATTTTGGCAATGCATTAAGAAAAAAATGAATAAAACTCGGACGAATATATACAGTACATTCAACATACAGTACATAAGTACTGCATTTGTTTATTTTGACAATAAATCCTCAAGATGGCATTTACATTATTAACATTCTTTCTGTGAGAGGGATTCACAGAAAGAAAGACTTGTAATTCTTAAAGGATAAATGTGACTTTGTATATTGTGACTAAATATTGTCATCTAGTGTATTTGTTGAGCTTTCAGTAAATGATACTGTAGCCATTTAACTTCTACCCAAATGCATGATGGGAAGTGCAACCATGACTGTGCGTCGTGGTACCAATTGATATATCTTCTCTGCATTGGGAAATTACATAGGGAGTTAAGAAAAAGATCAACTACTACCTTTCTTCCCCACATTGTTTCCCATGATTATTCTAATCGATGGGAGAGGAATTGTAAGGCTTTAGCCATTTTAAAAAAGGCTCCAAAGGCTGCCAAAATTCACTCTACTCATTTCATGCTGCCTTTTAGCTCCATATACTGAATGGGTAAAACGGTGCCATTATAGATTGAATGCGTCATTGCGTGGGTGGGTCATGCAGCACGTGCGTCAATTGCATTAAATATTGTAACGTGTTAAATTATTGTAACGTGATAAATGTAAAAAATATTAATTCTCGCCGTTGACGCGATAAATTTGATAACCCTACATGAAGCTTAAACTAAAGACTCTGGAAGAGTGTAACATATTATGTCTATAACGTTAAATACAATTAGAAAACGATTGAATTAAAAAAAAATATATATATATTAAAAAAATGCATGTCCCATATATTTTTGCCGATTCCGATACTTTGAAAATGACGTGATCGGACCCGATCGATCAGGACATCTCTACTTACAACCAAGCAAAAACAGCCAAGAAGAAGGACTGCAACTAATGATTATTTTCATAATCGATTAATCTGACGATTAATTAAACGATTCATCGGATAAATGTCACTTTTTTCAATTACCTTCACAACTTAACTTGACGTTTTTTTATGCATGTTGTAAGTAACAAGGAAGACAAAATAGGTGACTATTTCCTTCAAAAATAATATATCAGGTTTTTGCGCTATCTGTAGTCTACAGCTGTATCAATTATCGGATTATCAATTCGTTGGGAACTAATTTATTATTCGACTTAATCGATTAGTTGTTGCAGCCTTGTTAAGAAACTAGTTTAGACAACAAGACGTCTGAAAATTGGCAAAATGTTCATTTTTGTTCGACTTAACAAAAATGTAATGAAGAAATCTAATATTTACTACTGAGAAGTTATATATATGTTATAATTTTAAGAATTTAGACAGATTTAAGGTGAAGAAGGTCTTAAAAGACTAAGTGTTTATCAAAATAGTTTAACTAATTGTTGCACCTCTACAAAGAAGTAAATATAATCGAGCCCGCCCCCACAAAAAAAAAGAAGAAAAAAAAATCTAAATTGATCATAAATATGAAAATTTCCTAAAGTGGTTCAATTTTTATGTTTACTGAAAAATATGGGGAAGAATGACTTGAGTAATTATTTTAAGAAGGCGCCTACAGTATATCTTTTGACCCAATTCTAGGGTGGCAAGGTGCTGAACTACAGCAACCCGTTGCTTGTTTTCCTCTTCCTGATGATGTTCACGGTGGCCACCATCATGCAGTGCTTCCTCATGAGCGTGTTCTTCAATAAGGCCAATCTGGCAGCGGCGTGCAGTGGTGTGCTCTACTTTACCCTCTACCTTCCCCACGTGCTGTGCTTTGCCTGGCAGGACCGAATCACTGCCAACATGAAGATGGCCGCTGTACGTAAACCACGGAACACGTTTTAAGAGATGTTCTGTGATGAACACATTGCCCACTGTCTCTGCAGAGTCTTCTGTCTCCCGTGGCGTTTGGCTTTGGGACAGAGTACCTGTCACGCTATGAGGAGCAGGGCTTGGGCCTGCAGTGGGACAATATCCAGACCAGCCCGCTGGAGAAGGACACCTACTCCTTCATCACATCAATCCTAATGATGGCACTGGACGCCGTGCTCTATGGATTCCTGGCCTGGTACCTGGACAACGTCTTTCCAGGTAAAGCTTCAGTCTTAAGATAATTTTTAGACTAGTTGGCTCGCTACCCAGGAAAGAAAGAACATAGGTAGATTGAGATACTGAAGCTAGCTTGCTAGTTAGATAAATTAAGTAAATATTTGAGAGACAGCAAGAACGAAAAGTGGTATTTGGTATGTGCCATTTAAAATTAATGGAAAATTTGGACATGCATAGCGGTCAATGGCATGGACGTGCATGGCCTGCAAAAACGCTATATTCAAAAAACAAAAGTGCCACTTATAAAGTAAAAATCCACATACCAGAATCAATTTTGCTACATACCATAAAAAAAAAATCCACATGGGAAAAAAATGCCTCATGCCAAAATCCATTTGCCACATGGCAAAAAAATGCAACATGCCGAAATCAACTTGGCCACATACCAAAAAATGCAAAAAAAAAATTAAAAAATTGCAAAATCAATTTTGCCACACGGCAAAAAAATATAGGCCACATGCTAAAATCCATTTGGCCACATGGCAAAAAAAAAAATGCCACATGGCTAAATCAATTTTGCCACACGGCAAAAAAAAATATAGGCCACATACCAAAATCCATTTTGCCACATGCCAAAAAAAGGCCACACGGCAAAATCAATTTTGCCACATGGCAAAGAAAATGCCATATACCAAAATCCATTTTGTCACATGCCAAAAAAAGGCCACATGGGAAACAAAAATGCCACATTGCAAAAAAAATGCACATGCCAAATTCCATTTTACCACATACACTACCATAAAAAATCCCACATGGCAAAATCAATTTTGCCACATGCCAAGAAAAGGCCACACGGTAAAATCAATTTTACCACATACCAAAAAATGCCACGTGGGAAAAAAATGCCACATGCCAAAATTTATTTTGCCACAGGGCAAAAAAAATGCCACATGCCAAAATCAATTTTGCCATGTACCCCCCAAAAAAATGCCACATGGCAAAATTAATTTTGCCGCATGGCAAAAAAATGCCACATGCCAAAATCCATTTTGCCACATACCCCAAAAATGCCACATGGCAAAAAAAAATAAATAAATAAATGCCACATGGCAAAATTACCAAGTGCCACTTTTCGTTCTCGGCCCTGCTTAAATATTTCGCTAACAAGATTACACACTAATGCTTGCCCTTTTGTCTAGGTCAATATGGCATTGGTCGGCCATTCTATTTCCCCCTGCAGCCTTCCTATTGGCACAACGCTTCCTCTGCACCTGCTTCAAAGGATGACCCAGGTAAAAGCTAAGACTGCTCACAAGTGCACACAATTAATGTATTAACAAAGACGTGTGAAAACATAATTTTAGATTGATTGTCTACAAATTATGGGTCTCCGAAATGCATATCCACCAATTAAGTGTAACATGAAACAACCAAGTATACCTTTTGTTCCCAGCCCATTTCCTGAAATAAATCTCTCTAATTTACATAATCTTGCCGTGACATTGCATTTCCACGCACATAACTGGCATAATCCAGCACTTGAATATTCGGTGAAGTAATTGATGTTGTGATGATGTGTGACCTTACAAATCACACGCTGGCTGTCATGGTGACCAAAGCCAAGCTGGTGACCAAGATGTAGACTGAGGTGGTTGAGCAAAGGCTCATTTGCATGACACTGGACTGTTTCCCATTTTTGAATGATACAGTAGTATATTGTTTCGTTTCACAGTTGTTCCAGAAGCAGACAAAGCAGAAAAGGACCCTGAAAGTGCTGACTGTCCTATTGACACAGTCAACACCTGCAACGGCTCAGCCAGCAAAAAAACCTGCAAGCACCAAAGCAAGCGGGACCGTCTTGAACGGGAGAAACAGTGGCTGAAACAGGAGGAGGAGAAGGAGAAAGAGGATGAGGATGAAAATGGCTTTGAGAGAAAAGGTGAGGAAACCTTTGACAAGTGCACAGAACACACTGATGCTACCATCTGGTGGACTAGGAAGGTGTTACATGACTGATACACGCTTGTACATTTACTAAACCCATCTTTTCGATGATATTGTATCAGTTATATCACTAAACTAATAAAAAACAATTATAATAATGATTATAATAATAATAATAACATTAAATGTGTATATATATATATTATGGCTCATTATTAATTTTTCGATTCACGAGAGGCCAAATTGTTTTAGATACAGCGCATAATTAATGGTTATGCCAGTGAGTTTCCATTATAGAAGCTATTAAAACTAGTCATTTTGTTTTCTCTTTTTTTTTCTTTTTTTTTTTTTTAATGAAAGTTTGTAATGCGATGCAATGCTTTGCTCTGGCAGGTCTCATGTTGTTTGAACCCGATCCAGTGAATGTGACAATGGGGGTGCGCATCCAGGAATTAGTCAAGGTATTCCCAGGGAGTTCTCGTCCTGCTGTCGACTGCCTCAGCCTCAATTTCTTTGAGGGTCAGATTACCTCCTTCCTGGGGCACAATGGCGCCGGGAAGACCACCACCATGTATGACCCAACCATTTTATTTGTTGTGTACTACTCCTGCAATATTGTTATATATTTGTCTTCTATACAGGTCCATCCTCACTGGCCTTTTCCCACCCACATCCGGCTCCGCTTATATCTATGGAAGAGACATTCGCACCGACATGGATGCTGTGCGGACATCCTTGGGGATGTGTCCTCAGTACAACATCCTCTTCAATCAGTGAGTGTCCACATAGCACAGGGAAAATGTTCAAACTTAAGCACAAAGCCCAGAATGAAGCCCAAGCTCAGAATTAAGAACCTTTTAAAAATGTAATAAAGGGGGAATGAAATAGATACCCCATACAAATAATATACTGTACTTCACAGACTTCACTATCAGTTGATGGGACACAGGGCTGATCCGTAGGGGGTCTATTTTCAAAAACTTAAAATTCAAATATTTTCAAAACCAAAGCTGCTAATGACCTAAAACCAAAACAGCACGCACATATGAGTCTCCATGAGCAGCGACATCAAAATTTCAAAGTCGTCCCCTTTTAAAATACTTATTAATTATTTTTATACAAGTATAACAAAACTTAAAGTGGCTATACAATTTTCAAATTTTACGCTTGATGCACAAAAATCACAAAATGCAGAGATAACCACCTATATTTAACATATCATGTAAGTTTTTGCCCAAAATAGCAACTTAATTGTTTTTTTAATTTAGGGAATGTTTTCAACAGCTAATAAATCACTCAATTTTCACATCACAAACTTAATACTTGAGCAAAGCATGCAGAATTATCTTAATTTTACTCAACAAAAGCAAAATTTGCATTTTTCTGTACACAATCACATATTTAGGTTGAATTCTGCTATTGTGTAGAGATACAAAATCCATCATGGCGGCCATCACAAAACAAGGAGCTTTTCAAGTAGAACATTCTTGCAAATAAATGCTTAGATCGCAGAATTTCTATAAATATGAATGTAAAACAGTCTAGATTCTTGGTTAAAAGCAAAAACGGGAAGTTACCATTCATTTTACATAAATATTTCAGGCCAAATTTATGGTATTGTTTAATCCAAAACGGTGGACGTAACAAGGAACTTTTTAAAAGTTGAAAATTCTTGCAAATAAATGCTTACATCGCAGAATTTCTATAAATATGAACGTAAAACAGTCTAGATTCTTGGTTAAAAGCAAAAAACGGGCAGTTATCATTCATTTTATGTAAATATTTCAAGCCGAATTTGCGGTATTGTTTAATCCAACATGGCGGCCATCACGTAACAAAGAGCTTTATTCTTGCAAATAAATGCTTAAATCACGTAATTTCTATAGATATGAACGTAAAACAGACTAGATTTTTGGTTGAAAGCAAAAAACGAGCAGTTATCATTCACTTTATGTAAATATTTCAAGTTAAGGTATTGTTTAATCCACCATGGCACCCGTCACAAAACAAGGTGCCTTTCAAGTAGAAAATTCTTGCAAATAAATGCTTAAATCACAGAATTTCTATAAATATGAACGTAACACAGACTACATTCTTGATTAAAAGCAAAGAACGAGCAACTACCATTCATTATATGTAAATATTTCAAGCCGAATTTACGGTATTGTTTAATCCAACATGGTGGCCGTCACAAAACAAGGAGCCTTTCAAGTAGAAAATTCTTGCAAATAAATGCTTAAATCGCAGAATTTCTATAGATATGAATGTGAAACAGACTAGATTCTTGATTAAAAGCAAATAACGAGCATTTATCATTCATTTTACGTAAATATTTCAAGCCAAAGTTACGGTATTGTTTAATCCAACATGGCGGCCATCACAGAACAAAGAGCTTTTTAAGTTGATAATTCTGCCAAATAAATTCTTAAATCGCGGAGTTTCTATAAATATGAAGGTAAAAAGTCTAGACTCATAGTTAAAAGAAAAAAAAAAAAAAAACGAACACTTATCATTCATTTTACGTAAATATTTCAAGCTAAAGTTATGCTAACTTTTTCCTTTCATTTCATTGTATTCACAACATTACAAAGTGCATGCATGGTGCGAAAAATAAAATACAGTGATACCTCAGCTCACGGACGCTTAAGCTCACGAACTTTTCGCCTCAAGAACATTAAATTCGCGAGCATATAGTCTCTGCTGACGAACTAGTTTTCGGCGGACGAACCAATTCACGCGGTCGAAAAGCGCCACGAGAAGCTGACGCACGCTCACGGCGTCCCAGTTCGTCCCCTCACTTTCGTTGAGTGCGGACGTGGTTTGTGTTTGATAGACATTTTGGACCATATTGAGTGTACTTTTGCTATTATGGGACTGAAAAAAAGTTACCTACAGTCCTTATGGAAGGTGACTCGTGTTACCAATTCGCCCTCGACTGGTAATTGGTGGTGCTTTCAGCTTCCCACCGTAGTGAGAAGTGGACCGGCGAGTCACGTTGGCTCGTTGTCGTCGGTTGTCTTCGGTTCGCCCGATTTCCTCTCCAGAAAGGTGGCGGCGTGCATACAAACACCCAGAGGCGTCGGATGGCTTTTTGTGGGCACTTTTATGAACAACCAAAAGCATGTGGGGGGCACAGCACTGGAGTCTCCGCTAACTGCGCACTTTGCCGGTAACACTCTCCTTCCAAACAGTAACTCCCTCCCTCCCTCCCTCCTCCTCCCACTCCATTCCATCAAGCCATCAACTACCATCACAAAGGTAAATAAAACGACTTTATTATACAGTACAGTTTATTTATTTAATTATAATACAATAGCACATTTATTATACATAAAATAAGGTATATTTTTGTGTAGTTTTAAGGCTTATTTAGTAGAAAATTATGTTTTATGGGTACCTGGGAACGGATTATTCTCATTTTAATGGTTTCTTATGGGAAATAAATGTTCGGAAGACGAACTTTTCGCCTTACACACACTTTCTGGGAACCAATTATGTTCATGAGCTGAGGTATCACTGTACATACCTTGAATCGTTGACCAAATCACTCAAGCAACACTCCTGCCTGCTTGTATGCAGTAAAACCTTCATCGTATTTCCACCTAAATCCGGCGTAAGAATGCAGCGTGTGTTTGAGTTTATCATAGTGAAAGCCACCTCAACGCTCTATAGGCCAGCCCCCCTACGGAAGGGCGTGGCGCAAAGTCTGTGGGAGTTGTCTTGTCAACTGATGGTGAAGTCTACGATACACTGCAAAAAAAGGAACACTACATTTTTCAAATGTTGCCTACATTTTTTAGCAGTATGTATCTTATCTACATTTAAAATAAAAGTGATTAGTCCGATAGCCAAAAATAATTTCAAGAATAGATCCACTTTTGCAATTGTAAATATGCAAGGAAAGTGGTCACATCTTCAATTCCTCTTGTTCTTGTTTGGCTTCCAGTTTGACAGTGGAGGAACACATCTTGTTCTACTCACTGCTCAAAGGTCGCACGCAGGCCGAGGCACGGAAAGAGGTTGAGGACATGCTGATGGACCTGGGCCTACCACACAAGCGGGACGACGAGGCCCAGAACCTATCAGGTCGGGAGTCAACATTTTATTGTGACATGTATGTGGAAACGCTCTCAAAGCCTCTTATTTCACATCAACAGGTGGCATGCAGAGGAAGTTGTCCGTTGCCATGGCATTCGTTGGCGGTTCTAAGGTGGTCATCCTGGATGAACCCACTTCCGGCGTGGATCCTTACTCCAGGAGGTCTATTTGGGACCTTCTGTTGAAATATCGATGCGGTATGTCCAGAAAAAGACTTGTTTAACAACTTCTTGTTGACACACGTTAACCAGTTATTTTACAGGACGCACGGTGATCCTGTCCACACATCACATGGATGAGGCCGACCTGTTGAGTGACCGCATCGCCATCATCTCTAAAGGTCGGTTGCACTGCTGCGGCTCGCCGCTTTTTCTCAAGAACTGCTTCGGCGCTGGCTTCTACCTGACGCTGGTGCGACGGATGAAGGACCTCAAGAAGAAGGAGGTGAGCTTCTCAGTACTTACACATTTTTGAAAAGGTGTATCCAGTTTTACTATGTAAGTGCAAGGTAACAAAAACAAAAACAAAAAAAACCCCGTATTGCTCGCTCTGAGACAGTAGATCCATGTTATTGCTCTTGGACAATTACCCAAAAATAATGATAATTATACCAAAGTAAGTATACTTATCAACTAACTAATAAACGTAATAACTTTTCTGCATATTCTCTTCCTGACAGAATGACTGTGACTGCGCCTCTGACTGTTCCTGCACTTGCTCTATTTGCACCAGGCACAAGGATCAGTCCCAGAACCTGTGCCAGAACGCTGAACGTGTCCTAGATGGTGAGTTCCATACATCACATCACCATCAATATGCTGACAAAACATAGGAAAAAAATAACCTTTGTGATGTCCACAGGGGATCTGGACAGCATCAGCAGCCTCATCCACCACCACGTCCCCGAGGCTAAGCTTATCGAGGCCATCGGTCAGGAGCTCAACTTTCTGTTGCCCAGTCGAGGTTTCAAGCACCGTGCTTATGCCAGCCTTTTTAGGGAGTTGGAAGAGACCCTTGATGACATGGGTCTCAGCAGCTTTGGCATCTCTGACACATCCCTCGAGGAGGTACATGTTTAACGGGTCTCAGGCAAAACACAGTTACAGTGGTTGGAAAAAGTATCTGAACCTTTTGGAATTTCTTACATTTCTGCATGAAATCACCATAATGTCTGATCTTTGTCAAAATCACACAGATGTAAAAACGGTGTCTGCTTTAACTAAAATCAGCCATACATTTATAGATTTTCATATTTTAATGACAGTATCATGCAAACAATGACAAAAGGATGGAAAAATAAGTAGGTGAACCCTCTTCCTAATGAGACTTAAAGAGCAATTGAAACAAATTTTTTTGACAGTCAGGTGTGTGCCCAATCACTGATGAGTGGTTTAAAGCTGCCCTGCCCACTGTAAAACACACACCAGGTAAGAATTGTCTTGACAAGAAGCATTGTCTGATATGCATCATGGCTCGGTCAAAAGAGCTGTCTGAAGACCTGCGATCAAGGATTGTTGATTTGTATAACGCAGAGAAAGGATACAAAACCATCTCTAAAAGTCTGGATGTTCATCAATCGACAGTCAGAGAAGTTGTCTACAAATGGAGAGAGTTGGGCACTGTTGCTTCTCTCCCAAGGAGTGGCCGTCCACCAAAGATGATGCCAAGAGTTCAGCGCAGAATACTCAGAGAGGTAAAAAGAAACCTAGAGTGTCTGCTAAACAGACAGACAGACAGAAATCACTGGCGCAGTCCAATATCTCTGTGCACACATCAACTATATGTAAAACTTTGGCCAAGAATGGTATTCATGGGAGGACTCCATGGAGGAAGCCACTGCTGTCTGAAAAAAAAAAAAACCATTGTTGCTCGTTTAATGTTCGCAAAAAGGCACTTGGACACTCCAAAGAAGTTTTGACAAAATATTTTGTGGACTGATGAAACCAAGTTGAACTGTTTTGGAGTAACACACAACTTCATGTGTGGAGGATAAATGGAACAGCTCACCAACATCAGCAGCTAATCCCCACCTTGAAGCATGGTGGAGGGAGCATCATGATTTGGGGCTGTTTTGCTAACTCAGGGCCTGGACAACTTGCAATCATTGATGGGAGAATGAATTCAAAAGTTTGTCAGGATGTTTTGCAGGAAAATCTGAGGCCTTCTGCTAAGACAGTTGAAGCTAAAAACAGGATGGATGCTGCAACAAGACAATGATCCAAAACACAGAAATAAATCAACCTTAGCATGGTTTCAGAAGAACAAAATACACGTTCTGGAGTGGCCAAGTCAAAGTCCAGACTTGAACCCCATTAAAATGCTGTGGCATGACCTAAAGACAGCGATTCATGCCAGACATCCCAGGAAACTGACTGAACTACAGCAGTTTTGTAGAGAAGAATGGGCCAAGATTACTCCTGAATATTAAATGTGATGGTTCACTTACGTATTTTTCTCCCTTCTGTCATTGTTTGCATACTATCCTCATTAAAATATGAAAACCTATAAATGTCCGGGTGGTTTTAGTTAAAGCACGCTGTTTTTTTTCATCTGTGTGATTTTGACAAAGATCAGATCACATTTGATTGTGACTTTATGCAGAAATTTGAGAAATTCCAAAAGGTTCAGATTCTTTTTCATACCACTGTGTATCAGTTTGTAATGTGCTTAGGTTCAATCAAAATTAGAATTTATTGTAGAGTTTTTCTTTTAAGACAAATCAAACATTTTTATTGTTGTGGTTGTAGTTTGCACTACATCCTACTGTGAGTTGCCCCCAAAATTTTGATACTCTTGTGTTGCTTCATGTGGTAAACAAAAATGTTAGAAACAACTTTCAGGTATCAATATACTGTCCATTTTTTTCCACAACTGTAAATTATTGATTTTCAGTTGCAGCATGATTACATTTTTACGGAATTTGTATTATATACACATAGATCACTTCTATCTTTGCAGATCTTCCTAAAAGTGACAGCAGATGGCGAAGCATTAGCGACCAATGCTGCCACTGCTGGTAAATATCAAACCACACTCGTGCGCCACCTTTGTATTTCTTTCCACTGTGATGTGCTTTGTGTTTGTCACCTGTGTTTTCCCTTCCCGCTTCTCATCGGTAGAAGAGTGGATGTTGCAGTGGAGAAAAAATGCAGCAGGAGTAGATGAAGGTCAGACATGGGTGAAATGATACTTAAACTTTTATCGATTTTTCTCGCCTGGCTTTGTAAATATACTGTAGCTGGCTCATCCATTATTGATGTAGCCTGCCAGAATATATTGGCTGTATAGCGAGCAAGTATTTTAACCCCTTCTACATTTTTTTGATGAACCATTCAGAATTTTTTGTCATTGTGACTCGGGCTATTATTTTAGTAGTCGATTAATCTATCAACTAGTTAGTTTGAATAATTACTACATTTATTGTGTTGAGGAATCAACTTTAGGAGATGTAAAACAAAGTCTTGCTAAGATTGCACTTTCAAAAGAGCATTAAATGCAAATACAAAATAAAATTCTCGAGTGTTTTTTCAAACTATGCAGAATTGCACTTTCATTTAAAAACAAAATATCTGAGCTTTGCCTCAAAAGGTATTCAAAAAATTAAATAAATAAATAATGAATGAAGATCAAAAGTGCTGTCCAAAAGAATCGGCACCCCTGCACTTCTGCCAGATAATGCTCAATTTCTCCCAGAAAATGATTGCAATTACAAATGCTTTGGTAGTAATATCTTCATTTATTTTGCTTGCAATGACAAAACACAAAAGACAATGAAAAAAAAAAAAATTAAATCATTATCATTTTACAGAAAACTCCAAAAATAGGCTGGACAAAAGTATTGGCACCCTCAGCCTAATACTTGGTAGCACAACCTGTAGACAAAATAACTGTATCCGGTATCCATCAATGAGTTTTCTACAGTGCTCTGCTGGAATTTTAGAGCATTCTTCTTTGGCCAACTGCTCCAGGTCTCTGAGATTTGAAGAGTGTCTTCTCCAAACTGCCATTTTCAGATCTCTCCACTGGTGTTTTATGGGATTCAGGTCTGGACTCCAGTGCTTACTCTCAAACCATTTTCTAGTGCTTTTTGAAGTGTGTTTTGGGTCATTGTCCTGCTGGAAGACCCATGACCTCTGAGGGAGACGCAGCTTTCTCATACTGGGCCCTATATTATGCTGCAAAATTTGTTGGTAGCCTTCAGACTTCATAATGCCATGCACACGGTCAAGCAGTCCAATGCCAGAGGCAGCAAAGCAACCCCAAAACATCAAGGAACCTCCACCATGTTTGACTGTGGGGACCGTGTTCTTTTCTTCGAAGGCCTCGTTTCCCCCCCGTAAACTCTATGTTGATGCCTTTTCTCAAAAAGCTCCACTTTTGTCTCATCTGAGCAGAGAACATTCTTCCAAAACGTTTTTGGCTTTCTCAGGTAAGTTTTAGCAAACTTCAGCCTGTCTTTTTTGTGCCTCTGGGTCAGAAGTGGGGTCTTCCCAGATATCATACCATAGAGTCCCTTTTCATTCAGACGCCGACGGATAGTACGGGTTGACACTGTTGTACCCTCGGACTGCAGGACAGCTTGAACTTGTTTGGATGTTAGTCGAGCTTCTTTTTCGCCATCCACACAATCTTTCCTTGAAATCTCTTGTCAATTTTTCTTTTCTGTTCACATCTAGGGAGGTTAACTACAGTCATGGGCTTTACACTTATTAATGACACTGCGCACTGTAGACAGAGGAACATTTAGGTCTTTGGGTATGGAGTTGTAGACTTGAGATTGCCCATGCTTCCTCACAATTGTGCTTCTCAAGTCCTCAGACAGTTCTTTGGTCTTCTTCTTTTCTCCATGCTCGATGTGGTACACACAAGGACACAGGACAGATGCTGCGTCAACTTTAATCCATTTTAACTGGCTGCAAGTGTGATTCAGTTATTGCCACCACCTTTTATGTTCCACAGGTAAGTAACAGGTGCTGTTGATTACACAAATTAGAGAAGCATCACATTATTTTTCAAAGGGTGCCAATACTTTTGTCCGGCCCATTTTTGGAGTTTTGTGTAAAATGAAAATGATTTAACATTTTTCCCATTCTCTTTTGTGTTTTTTATTGTAGGCAAAATAAATGAAGATACCAAATACTACCAAAGCATTTGTAATTGCAATCATTTTCTGGGAGAAACTGAGCACTATTTGACAGAATTGCAGGGGTGACAATACTTTTGGCCAGCACTGTATGTACAACAAAAGAACAATTGGCTAACTAGCACGGCAAAATTATGCTAGCTTAAATGCTTTAAAATGGTAACTTTTTTTTAACAATGCTCTTAACAAATCGTTCAAACACATATTCCCACAAAAACGGCTAAATATACCTATAAACTAAATTAGGAATGCATTAAAAACATAAACCTAACATAAAACAAAACATAAAACAAAAACATACCTGATATTGTTCTTAACAGGGTGTAGCCATGTTAAATGAGTTTTGTCATTTTCACTGTTGCAAATAGAGGGCAGTGTATCCAGCCAAATCAATAAAACTAAATGCAACTAATTACAACTTTCAAAACAAACCATTACAACGCCACTCTAATTAAACGAATTCTCGAAGCAACAAATTTTATTTGAAGCTTTTTTCAAATCGAATTACTCGAGTTAATCCTTGCAGCACTAATTGTGACAGAAACTTTGAAACCTCTGGGGCCCTGTATGATGCATATGAATTAGTTATCATGATAACTGACAGGATGTTATTACTATTCATTAATAATGATAATTCTGTGATACATATACCTACTTTCTAAAGTTCTAAATATTACAAATACAGTTTGTATAATTTTTATTTCTTTGGATAAATTAAAAAAAAAAATGTGTTATTTTCATAATTCGTAATTTGTTTTATATTTTTCGGAAGATGACAGGAAGCGACATGACAGCCATAATTCATCCTTTGTGAATTACTATCAATAGCATTAATGAAAATTTACACAGAAATGAAGAAAAAAAAACCTACAAAAATTTGAAATAACTGGTATATTTTGAATATTAATATTGCGACACAATATCTTTAAAAAAAAATGCTTTATCCACTTATGTAATTAGGCAAACGATTTGTAGTCACAGCTGCTCTCTTCTCTGCCTTTCCAAGTCGCTTCCTCGATACTCTGCCTAACCACAAGCTCTTAAGTGTTTTTATTTTTTCAACGCTGCCCTTGTGCATCAACTACAGATCGCTACGATGCCACTCAAGCTCACAGCGTTACGCTGCCTGCCACGTTGGACTGCAGCGCCGGAAAAGGCTCCAGGCAAGTTAAAGGAGCCTGGCTGGTTCTGAAACAGTTTCACGCGCTGCTTGTCAAGAGGTTCCATCATGCGACTCGCAGTCACAAAGATTTTGTGGCGCAGGTATGCGCAAACTGCACAACACTAACTGACAGGGTGGATGGAGGAAGGGTCGGTAGTTATATCAGGGTTACAATTTTGCATTCCAGATCATGATTAATTCGTAATTGACTATTTGAAGTAATATACACCAAATTGAATGCAAATCAGTGCTAAAAATACTCATGCTAGAGAAATATCTGTCATCCAGCTATCTACAGTATGTTGTCACGTTTCATTAAATGGTTTTGTTGTTTTAGCGACAAATCAAATTTATCCTAAATTCATTTACAATGTTTTGGGGCTACAGCAAGTATTTGCATTTTGAATCAGATCAAGATTTGAATTTATCCATTTATTTTATGCTTTATTTCCATTTTTAAATCCAACAATTTACATTCTTTACATAACTTTTAAGGAAAGATCCAAATCAAATTTTTGTTTGGCTGTTTTGAACCTATCATAAATGTACCCAAATTTGATCCGGAAAACTAGTTACCGAATTTTATTAAATCCATTCATTTCTTTAGATGTTTTTGTTGTCATAAATATCAGAAAAGGCTCTAAAATCTAGTATGAATATCCAGATCAAAGGAGTTTTTTCTTTACGCTTATATTTTCATAAACATTGGGCTGATTCTAGGGAAAAAAAACAAAGTGTTAGTTATTGATCATGGTCTTGTTGATGGCCCAGATTGTCCTGCCTGCCAGCTTTGTGCTTGTAGCACTCATCTTCACCACCATTGTCCCTCCGTTTGGAGAGTACCCCAGCTTGACATTGACGCCTTGGATGTACGGAGCCCAGGTCACCTTCTTCAGGTAAGCAACCTTTAGAACAGGGGTGTCAAATGTACGGCCCACGAGCTGGAAACTGCCCACTAGGGATTCCAATGCGCCCCCCTGACGACGTTATTGTACCTGTCAGGCGCCTTGTAGCTCATTCATACTGTAAATACACCAAAGTTAATAGGAAGTGACCCTTAATTGCCCCAAAATCAACAGTGAGTAACCCAAAATTAACAGTAATTGACCCAGAAATACCCCAAACTCAAAAGTGACGCCTAAATGCACCAAAATTAACAGGAAGTGACCTATAAATGCCAAAACTCAACAGGAAGTAACCCAAAATAAACAGTAATTGACCCAGAAATGTCCCAAAATCAACAACAGTAAGTAACAAGAGACTTGTAAGTACCCTGGAATTCAAAGGAAGTGACCCAAACTTAAATTTTCCATTGACATAGGTATACGTCCAATTACCGTATTGGCCCGAATATAAGACGGCCCTGATTATAAGACGAACCCCTCTTTTTCAAGACCGAAGTTTGAAAAAAGACTTTTGAACACCAAATTAATTTTTATACAGAAAATAATTACAGTACATCTGCAACAAATGATTATAACAATATATTTGAGAGAAAAAGCATGTTATTTTGCCTCATTCAAATCTTAATATCTGAACATTGAAATATGTAAACTAAAGTGCAATCAACATTTGTAAATGTATGGCTTCTGGTTTTTGAAATTTAAATATACCAATCTATTGTGATAAAACAACAAAATTGCAATAACTGCTTTGACCATCAAAGTGAAATCTAACTCTAACTGTAGTCTTGAAACAAATCTGAATAAGGAAAAACATTCCAGTAAAATAATGCAAACTGGTTAAACTTGAGAGTAGCTGAGATCTGTCATGACGGAACATCGCTTCAATGATATCTGGTGCCTTCTTGCATCTTAAATGGGTTTAATGTCTAGACCTTGAATATAAGACGACCCCCACTTTTTTAATCTTATTTCAATGCTAAAAACACCGTCTTATATTCGGGCCATGACGGTATGTTAAACTAGAAGGACTGGCTGTGAATGCTCCAGTTTCATTGCCATCGAATGAACGTTCATTCGCCCACTCCTGGTCAAAATGCATTGGATATCTAGTAAGGGTGTAACGGTACATGTATTCGTATTGAACCGTTTCGGTACTTGGTGCTCGGTTTGGAACGGAGGCGTACCGAACGAGTTTCTGACGTAATGTAACCCTTACTTTTCGAGGCTGTGAGTCGATTGGGTTACAGTTTCTTTGTGTAGATTATATTTACTCTGTCTTCTCTACTATAATGAGGACCAACATGGTAGGACAGTAAAAACGTCAACGGCACGACAACGTGGCCACCGCGAGAACGCAGTGAAACACGGCCGTTAAAGTCAATCAGCCAATGCACACCAGTCGCGGTGCTGCCGTGTGTTAGACGCGTCTCAGAAGCAGCTCAACGCGATGCACACGAAAAGAACGGCAGAGTTTATTATTTGACGCGGCCTCCTACGTCAATACTACTAGCTAGCAAAGTCACTCGTGTAAAAATACGGTGGATCCGGTCGATTTTTAAACTAATATGCAATCGTAACCCACTTTTTGAGTCCATCAGATCTCTTGAGTGGTAGATCGGGGCACAGTTGACTTGTCTTTGTTGCTTTACAGTTGTCTTCTCTGCTATAATAATAACCAACACGGCCCCGTGTTCAATACAAAACCCTCCTACCACAACAAAACAAGAAGGACCTAATATTCACATAAGGTCTAAAGTTATACAACATAAAATATACAATATAGATGAATACTACATCACATTTGTAAAATACAAACACATAATAAAGTAAATAATAGCCCATTTAAATAAATTGAAATGAGCTAAAAGACCTGTAATTAAATAATAAAAATAACGCACAGATCCTGCTTACACAATTAAATTTATTAATTTCTGTGTGGCGCTTTAACTTGAGAAAATCCACCAATATAGCTTTTGAAAGCCGTTCATAAGAAAAAAAAAAGATTCATTGAGGCATTTTATTTGTAAAATACATGTTAAAATCTTTGTCATTGGGAGTGCTTTTCTCTTTAGCACAGGACTTCTTTTTTCTTCTTTCTTTCTGAAAGAAAGCTGACCAATACACGGGGTCTGAAGGCAAATTGTTGTTGGATTATTATCCTTAAATACCCGCTACTTTTTGAGCAGAATTCTAGCTTTGTATAGGCTACTGTTCCTTTTGTTGAAAGCACAAAAGTGTGTAATAAACAACTAGCACATTTATATTTTGCATTTTGTTTTCTTACTGTACCGAAAATGAACCGAACCGTGACCTCAAAACCGAGGTACGTACCGAACCAAGATTTTTGTGTACCGTTACACCCCTAATGTCTAGCGATGTCAATGGCAGCCAATGAATTAATTTATTTGGCGAAAAATAAAGTAGTCCTGCCCAAATAAAATATATTTGCCATAAATGCGGCCCGCAAACCAAAATGAGTTTGAAACCCTTGGTTTAGATGCTCTTTGTTTTTTCGAAGCATTGAGCCAGAATATTTAGATGACTTTTTAAAAAATTGTTTCTACCCGTTGCAGCAATGAACAACCTTCAGACCCGGCCATGAGGCACTTCACTGAACGCTTCTTGAGGCGACCGGGCCTCGGAACCCGTTGCATGCAGGGGGAACCACTGGGGTGAGAACCACTGGTGGTGTAGGCAGTGATACTGAATAGCAATAGTGTGCATTGTCACACATAGCACGATAGCTTTGATTCTACATTGGAGTTTATATTACTATAAAGATATTCTTTTTTTAATCGGTCAACTCGAGATAAGGTAGTCATACATTGTCAAAACAGTTGAATTTTTCTTATTTTGTGAAAGGTCTGTGTAAAAAGCACTCCCATCTCAACATTCATCTGTAGCACAAGCTATGTTAATCTTGTCCAGGATGCCCTGTAACGGCGAGGCGTCTGAGTGGCAACGTCCCGATGTCGATGCCGTGACAGGGAACATTCTGCAGAGTCCCGAGTGGAACCAAAGGAACCCGTCGCCCTCCTGCCTGTGCAGCAGCAGCAAAAAGCTGACCATGATGCCCATCTGTCCTGCTGGGGCCGGGGGCCTCCCACCGCTGCAACGTCTTGAGATCACTGGGGACACCATGATGGATCTAACTGAGCGCAACATTTCCGACTTCCTAGTAAAAACCTACCCGAGTCTCATCAGAACAAGGTGAATACACACCATTTTGTTTTATGCCTGAGGCCAAAGTTTACATTATTTTCTAAATTCAATCTGTCTAAATTCTTTCTGACCCATCACACAGTTTAAAGAGCAAATACTGGGTCAATGAGCAAAGGTAACTACACAAGTATCTATTGTCATTAAATAATTAGTACAATGCGTCCTTGCTGATTGGATTCTTTCCACAGGTATGGCGGCCTGTCCGTTGGAGGACAGCTTCCCATCCTAGATGTGGAGCCTAGAGATATCGGAAATGTTTTCCAACAACTTGGACAAATGCTTAATGTTACTGCGGTAACGAGTCCCCTCATTAACGAAGAGCATGTCATTTGATGGACATTTCTACGCCCGCTAATCATGAACATTGTTTTTTGCAGGGTCCACATTCTAGAGCAGCACTGCGGGAACTCGGCCCTTTCTTAAGATATATGGAGAGTGAATTTAACATAAAGGTGAGCATTGTATGATGAAATATGTCAATAAATGTAGCGCACCTTTACAAGACTTAAAAGTTTTAATGCTTGTGACGGAAGTTGTTAATTGTCTTCAATGACAGGTGTGGTACAACAACAAAGGCTGGCACGCCATGGTGGCCTTCATGAATGTGGCTAATAACGCTATCCTGAGGGCTTTCCTGCCCACCAGTGCCAAGCCCATTGAGTTTGGCATCACCGCCCTCAACCACCCACTGAACCTTACCAAGGAGCAGCTCTCAGAGGTCACTGTGTGAGTGTTGAGCCTCGTACAGTCATTAATTAAACAAACAAACAAAAAAGCCCTTACCTGTAGAAATAAGTTAACTTGACAATACATAACATGGAATATTTTCACAATGACAACCGTTAGTACTCCAACATCTTGTGAAGACCTGTAGTGTTCATTAGTAGACAGTCACTAATGCTCTAAAGCTTTTGAGCTGCAGAATGAATGAATTAAATGAGGTGTGTTATGACCTGTGTTGTGTCCTGGCTTTCCCTAGACTCGGACAAAACAGAAGTAGTTGGCGTTTCCAACACTGCTGTGGAGATACAGTATATGATGGAATGCTAACATACTAACAGTTGGCCTGCTGCTGTGCAGTTGGCCCGTTTTTCGCTGTTAATGGGGACCAGAACCTGCCGCGATACGTGAAAAACCGTGAAGTAGCGCCCACCCCCCCCAAAAAAAAATATTAGGGCCTGAGCACCAACATGGTGCAAAGTTCCTATTGTTCTGCAAAGGATTATTATTATTCTTTCTTCATGGCAAATGAAAATGGCCCATTTGCAGGTCTTAACATGCTCAAAAACTCACCAAAATTTGCACAAACATGCGGATTCGTGAAAATTTCGATAATTTGGCAACGTTGTGAAAAAATGTCAAAAAATGGCTCAGTGGCGCCCCCTGGAATTTTTAAAAAAGGCCTCTCCATTTAGGTTTTTTCAACGTAGTGCGATGAAATTTGGGGAGTCGATACCTTGGGCCAAAATGCTTCAAAAAGTCTCTTGCACCCATATTCCAAACCCAACAGGAAATTGGGTATTTTGGATTGAATATTGAAAAACATGCCATTTTTGTTGAAAACCAGGGTGCACGTTTAAGACCATTGCGCTGAGGCAGTTAGTTAGATCTTCCTCAAAATTGGTGAGACTCTTCATGAGACATATGAGATGTTAAGTTATCAAAATGGTGACTTTTCATTCACGGGCCTGACCTGGGCGGAGTACCAAATTCAGGCTTATTTGAGGATTAGGGTTAGGGCTTCTTCAGGGCAAATGAAAATGGCCAATTTGAAGTTCTGAACATGTTCGAAAACTCACTAAAATTTGCACATACCAAAATGGTGAGTTTTCATTCACGGGCTGACCTGTGTGGGGCATTTTTTTTTTTTGTGTTAGGGTTTAGGGTTCACACTCTGCTACTTCTTCTGTGGGAGAAAAAAATACTAAGTACTTTTCAATGACATATATTAGGGATAAAACTACTTCTTCTGTGGGAGAAAAAAATACTATGTACTTTTCTATGAAATATATTAGGGATAAATTGGTTCATCTGATGACAGCAGTGAACAGGCATGAAAATTTCTCACCTTTCGGCGAAATTCGCCGTTTTGAAGTCAAAAAGGGCGACCTACGTGAAGTGCGTAGATCCGAGGAGAAATTCTTTTTGGGAGGAGGGGTGGGGGGGTCGGGAGGTTTTATTTAATTATTATTATTATTATCATCATGTGATTAACTTAGTACGTAAACTGAGCACTTAAGAAAGCGGTTCTTTAACTGACGAGAACCAATCATCGGCCCAAGCTGCGTTCCATTATTCCAAACGTGCGCACTCCTTACGCGTGTACATGGAGTGCGCGGAGAGCCTTTGGTTGCGTTGCAAAGCTGCTCAAACAAAAAGCAGGCCTTATCCACACCGGGGTAGCTCAGAGCGCAGCATACACACTTGCCTGTATTTGCCAGCAGATTGAATTTGGTGAGTAATGGTTTCAATCGTTTTCACATTTTGCGATATAAAAAAGTTACTGCCATTCGTTGCAGCTTGCGTTGAACACTGCCAGAGCTAGCCAAATCTCCCATGAAAAAACAATAGCTCCCGTTAAATTGGCGTCGAGCTTGTGTATTTAGCGGTAATATAAATGAAGAAACACACTGTTGAGTCAAATTAAGCGGCATGCTCTCGGATGGAGGGGGGCGCCTCGTATCGCTCCTGTCGTCCACCTGAGAGGCGTTATTTTCGGCTGGGACTTGAGCTGACGGCCGGTGTCGGCACAACACCGGCCCGACGAGTGGTGGGAATGACTCTTGCTTCTTAAAGCTTTTCAGAAATACAGGGATCCCTCGTTTTTCGCGGTTAATGGGGACCAGAACCTGCCGCAATAAGTGAAAACCGCGAAGTAGCGCCCCCCCATTTTTTTGTGCATGTTCAATGTATTTATTCAGATTTTACATTGGAAAAAAGATACATATATATAAGACATGTTTTTTCACGTTTTTCACCAAAGTATCATTTATAAATGGTTTTCAAGCACTTCAAAATGTAAGAATTATGATAAGTTTTAAACATGTTACTGCCCCACCGAATTATTTTTAAACAAGAATAAAGTAGTAAGAAAATGCTTGGCTTTATTAAAAGCTTCATAGTGAGTCTACTCAAACCCTCTCAGGCTTTGTTAAACGGTGATTGACACATGTGCAAAGTTTTTCTTTTTATATATATTTTTTTGTTTGAAGCAACTTATTCGATTAAATAATAAAGACACAAATGTCCTAGCCAAAATGTGGCCCAAACGCAAAACAACATTACTTCAATGGAAAAATTTGTTTCAATCAAGAAAAATAGTTTTCAAATGCTTTTTTTTGTCTCAAATTTATTTTTGCAATCAAAAATATTTTTTTTTATTGAAGTGACTTTTTTGGGATTAAAAGTATATACTGTATTTTGATTGAAGCAACTTTGTTTTTGATAGAAGTAACTTTGTTTTTTGATTGAATAATAAAAACACAAATCTACCTCCATCGTTATTGAGAGAGAAAGAACTTAAGAAAGCTTTAAAACTAAAAGCCACCGGGGAGTCTGTTTTTTTGTTGTTGTTTTTTTTGTATATTTATATTTCATTCCATAGACATGCCTCGTAGGGAAAGGAGATTGAGGGATAAAAAAAGGAGTTGGATGAGGCTGCTAAAGGCAGACCTGGTAAGAACAAGTTTGCAAGGATAGTCGGGTATTAAATACATTTATAAACACAATTACAATGCTATTTTTCTATAAGATTTTATGTCATTGCTTTATTAATCAGTTGTTGTTAAGTATGGATAATAATGAAATTATACTTTTGAGAAAACTGTGCTGTTTGTGGCTCAGTGACCATCTGATGTGGTTTGTTCTCAGATGAACAAGTTGAGGAAGGAAGTTTTGATGCAGAGGTTGAAGGAAGAAAAGAGGCAGACTGACTGAGTCACAGCCAGAAAGTGTTGATGACAGTTTTGATTTCTATTCACTGTTGCCCCTTCCCAATTAAAGTATGTCACAGTCGCATCCAATTATTATCTAAAGCTGGTTAAAATTGAAGTTATGTTGTTTTAAGGTGTATTAAATACTTGTTCATGTGCCCCTTTTGATCTACGAGCACCCGCCCCTCCACCGGTCTCTGCACGGCCCTGCTGAAACACAGTGTGGGTCGACAGAGCGCAATATTTTGTTGGGGTGTACAGTGTGCTGGAACATACTTCCTCCACACCCATCTCACCTTTTTAACCCCTGACCCATTTTCATGCCTGAGTGAAGAACTGCTTTGACTCATTAAGGCTGTTGCTTAACACTCTGCTACTTCATTTGTAGGAGAAAAAAAGATACGATGTATTTTTCATCGTTCCAAAGTCGATGGGGTGCCAAAGTCTGACATTTTTTGACAAAACACCAAATTCAGAAAATGACTAATAACTCCCCCATACAACGTTCAATCTTTTTCATATTTGGCATGTACGTGATGTATCCCAGCCTGAACTCGACTTCATTGAAGTATCACCCATTAGGCCTGGCGCCCCTGCTGGGAGCAGGAAATTGCCTTTTTTATGAGACCGACTCCTCCTCGAAGGGAAAAAAAAACAACTAATGACCCCCCAAAAAAATCACCGAAAAGAAATAGGAGAAATCAACACAGGACTCCCGAGGGCCCGTTGAGTCCTGCTTGCAGGGTTAGTTATTATTAGTATTTTATATTTTTTTTCCCACAAAGTATAATAAAAAACAAAACAAAACGTATGTATAAATATATTTTAATAAATGTTTTTTAAGCACTTTAAATGTAATAATCATGATAAGTTTCAAACATGCAACTGTCTCACTAAATTATTTTTAAACAGGAATAAAGCAGAAAAATGCTTGGCTTTATTAAATGCTTCATTGAGTGAGTCCACCCAAATCCAAAGCTGCTTACATACACACAATGAGTTGCCACAGCAACTGTTTAACAGGTTAAATGAGGATTGACGCATGTGGCCCTTTGAAGCTCGGTTCTCTGGCAACATCAAACATCAACGTCTGTAAATCCTTGTAAACTTTAATGAGCAACTCCAGTGCACTCACTGCCTGACCAAGAACGAGCAGGGAGAGAGAGACCACGCGATTGGCTATGGAAAGCTCATCTGTTTTTTTTTTTTTTTTTTTTTTTTGATTCAATAAAAATCTGCGATGGACTGAGGGCGCAAAGTAGCGAGGGATCACTGTACATCATACCACTGTACCATTTCAACACGCTAATGAGATTGGATACAATACCAATAAGTTGACTGTTAGTATAACAAGATATCAAACAATAACACTGCTGACTTTCGGATTGGCATGATCAGTTTTTTTTTTCTTGTCAGGTTGAGCACATCCGTGAATGCAGTGGTGGCCATCTGCGTAATCTTTGCCATGTCCTTCATCCCAGCCAGCTTTGTCCTCTACCTCATCCAGGAACGCGCAACAAAAGCCAAGCACTTGCAGTTTGTCAGCGGTGTTAGCCCTTTCATCTATTGGCTGGCCAATTTCTTCTGGGACATGGTGAGAGGAATCCAGCACTGGTCTTTTTAAAGATTGCTGTCATTTTTACCATCAACATTTCTCCCAGGTGAATTACTCCATTAGTGCCGCCATGGTAGTCGCCATCTTCATGGCATTTGACAAAAAGTGCTACACCTCACCGTCCAACCTGCCTGCCCTTGTAGCACTACTTCTGCTCTACGGGTAATACTATGACGTTCACTACGTAGTAGTAAGACTACTCCCCTCTTTGGTGATGTGTTTTTTTCATCTGTTACGTTTTTGGGGAGGGGGTGTAGGAATGTCTAAAGCTTCTCTACTTCTACTCCTGGTCTTTAGAGACAATTATCGGTTGATACTGATGGAGATAGACATCCAAACCGTTATAACTGGTGGTGCTAGCAGTGATAAAACAGTGGTTATGTTTCCATAATTTCCTGTTCTATACCCATTGATAGCACTGTATTGTGTTTTCAGGTGGTCCGTGACCCCCATGATGTACCCCATGTCATACCTATTTAACATCCCGAGCACTGCATACGTGTCTCTGTCATGCCTCAACCTGTTCATTGGCATAAACAGCAGTGCGGTCACTTTCATTCTGGAGCTCTTTGACAACAACCGCGTAAGTCTAAGCATAATACCCTACAGTCCCTGACAAAAGTCTTGTCGCTGATCCATTTTGTAGAAACAATTGTTAATAAGTTAACCAACCTTACTTTTAATTATTCAATTGGTTTAAAAAAATCAATTCAATTCAATTCAGTTCAATTCAATTCAATTCAATTCAATTTTATTTGTAAAGCCCTGGATCACAACAATGTTGTCTCAAAGGGCTTTGCAGAGGCAATATGTTACACAATCAGAAACAGCAAATGAAGCAACAAAGATGAATAAATAAATTCAAGTCCTGGGTATCCCCCATCCTTAAACCCTCCATGTCGGCAAGGAAAAACTCCCAAAACTCCAGACATAACACTACATAACACTATCAACAAACTCGTCATTAACAGCAGGGCCGGACATTATTCCTTCATAATCAGATGACATGGAGGCAAATATTGGCTGGATTATCTGTTTATACTCTGAAACAAAGCGATCACATAATGTCCTTTTCATCTGAGTTCTAGTCACTAGTGACGGATTATCTTGAAGCACAAACTGAAATGTAATTAGAAAATGATCAGACAGTACGGGGTTGTGGGGATGGACACTAAGATTACTAATCTCCGTACCGTAGGTTAAAATCAGGTCCAGGGTCTGCTTGTGACTATGAGTTGGTTTATTTACATTTTGAATGAAGCCAGTGCCATCTAGTAGGTCATTAAAAGCCTTACAAAGAGAGTCACCGTCATCATCAACATGTATATTAAAATCCCCTGCAATTATAATTCTATCCCAGCTTAGCAAAATACTGGATAAAAAGTCAGAGAAATCTAACAAAAACTCATATGAACGCTAAGACCCTCCCAAATGATGTTGAATGTACAAAAATATATTTATTTCACTGAAAAAAGATTTATCATTTAATCAAGACATAAAGGTCAAATTTTGGCAAGACAAAAGTTTGGTCGCCTACAGAAAGTAGTGTGAAAATTGAACAAAAAATGTACTTCAAATACAAAAATAAGTTACATAACATAACCGAATTAAGTAGTGGTGCTGTGAGATCCAAATTTGATATTTTGTATGACTTCCATGGGCTTGAAGAACTGCATCCATGCGGTTCGGCAAGGATTCATACAAGTCATCAGGAACATCAAAGAAAGCATTCTTGCATGCCTCCCAGAGTTCATCAACATTCTAGGGTTTCGTCTGCCAGGCTTCCTCTTTCATCCTACCCCAGACATGCTCAATGATGTTCATGTCTGGTGACTGGGCTGCCCAGTCCTGGAGGATCTTGACCACCAAACTTCACTGTTTTGTGGCAAAAGGTGGATTTTTCAGATGAATCTTCCATTGAAGTACACCACAGTCGCCGCAAATATTGCAGGAGACCTACCGGAGCCCGCATGGATCCGAGATTCACTCAGAAAACAGTGAAGTTTGGTAGCGGCAAAATCATGGTGTGGGGTTACATCCAGTATGAGGGTGTGCAAGAGATCTGCAGGGTGGAAGGCAACATAAAGAGTCTGAAATATCAACAAATCTTAGCTGCCCCTTACATTCCTAGCCATAAAAAGGGGCACATTCTGCAGCAGGATGGTGCTCCATCGCATACTTCAATCTCTACCTCAAAGTTCCTTAAGGCAAAGAAGATCAAGATCCTCCAGGACTGTCCAGCCCAGTCACCAGACATGAACATCATTGAGCATGTCTGGGGTAGGATGAAAGAGGGAGCATGGAAGACGAAACCCAAGAATGTTGATAAAGTCTGGGAGGCATGCAAGACTGCTTTCTTTGATGTTCCTAATGACATGTATGAATCCTTGCCGAACCGCATGGAAGCAGTCCTTCAAGCCCATGGGAGTCATACAAAATATTAAATTTGGATCTCACAGCACCACTACTTAATTCGCTTATGTTATGTAACATATTGCTGTATTTGAATGGTAAATGGTGTTATAAGTACATTTTTTGGTCAATTTTCACACTACTTTCTGTAAGCAACAAAACTTTTGTCTTGCCAAAATTGGACCTTTATGTCTTGATTAAATGATAAATCTTTTTTCAGTGAAACAAATATTATTTTTGTATATTCAACGTCATTTGGGAGGGTCTTAGCTTTCATATGAGCCATTTCTGAAACCAATTGAATAATTAAAAGTCAGGTTATCAGCAATTCTTTCTACAAAACGGATAAGCGACAAGACTTTTATCAGGGACTGTATTACAGTTATATAAATAATGTTGCGTTGATTGTCGTAGCTGGAGTGTTCATGCAGGTTTTTGTCTGTGTCACTAGTCCTTGCTCATGTTCAACGAGTGGCTGAAGAAAGGCTTGCTGGTGTTCCCTCATTTCTGTCTAGGACGTGGCCTCATCGACATGGCCATGAATCAGGCTGTCACCGATGTCTACGCTCGCTTCGGTAATGACTTTTTATACGCGTGACTGCAGTCCAGTGGTGGCTGGTCAAAAAGGATGATAGGACAGCACCCACCACTTCCAATCGTCAACACATTGTGTTCTTTAAAACAAAACTTTTCATGAAAATATTCATTTGATAATGAAATATGTTGATAAACGTATGTGTAGATCTATTTTCAGACTGTTAGGCTGATGTTAACATCCACTGCTTTCTCTTTATTGAATCATCACCAGTGAAACTGAGTTTGTTATTTATTTATTTGGTTTTTTTGGGCAGGCGAGGAGCACATCGACAACCCTTTCCGATGGGACTTAGTGGGCCGAAATGTTTGCTTCATGGCGGTGGAAGGTTTTGTTTATTTCACTCTCAACCTCCTCATCCAATACCGCTTCTTCCTGAACCACTGGTATATAAATTGAAATGACGATTAATCATTTGTTAATATACAGTATTTTCAAGTGTTAAAACGTGACCTCATAAAAATTAGCTGCACAGTTTTATCTTGGCAATAGTTTCACTCAAGGGCAAATGGGTTTACGTTATTTCCAACGTGACAAATTAGTTTTGGAATAATAAATTGTTCAACAAAGTAAACCAATTAGAATGTTTTAGTATAAGTACTTGAAAACACAGAATAAAAAGAATAACTAAATAAAAAATAATTAATATTTCTATGAACACTACTCGTAGGATATCAGATGCTAAGTTGAGCCCGGTAGCAGACGAAGACGACGACGTAGCGTGTGAGCGAAAAAGAATCTACGATGGCGGTAGCAAGTCGGACATCTTGCACATACAAGACCTCTCCAAGGTAATTGAAGAATGTGTTTCTTAGTAATTAACTCATTCCCTCCTAGCCATTTCCACTGGGGCAACCCCCTTGGCTCAAGGCAGTTTTACTGGATTTTGACTGATTTTGCAAGGCCCACAGAAAATTCTGTTCTATTGCTATATAAACATGGAACCCACCAAAAGAAAGATTAGACTCTCTTCTTTCAGCAGGAAAAGTTAGTTCATATCTTTTTCCATTCTTTGGAAATCAGCATTAGAAAATAGCTTAGTTTGAGCAATTTTCCAATTTCAGAAGAAAGAAAAGAGAAATTGAGCTTTTTGTAAAAGCATACATTTCAAACATAACTTTGACTTTAACACAGCTATTTTTTGCTTTTGTGACATCCTACACATCTGAATAATGTTTTCCTTCCACAAAATAACATAAACAACAAGACAAATAGAGCTTTTGATAGCAAAGTAACAATTTATTGACACATAACTGAACTATTGAACTGAGCCGGGGTAAACTTTTCCCTCATCGCCGCTTGTCTCATTAAGATGGAGTTTTTTGAGTCTTTCTTTTGTGATGACCACTGCCTCGTGGTGGAGTTCGCCCGGGGAATTTGTGTGAGGCATGTTGTGTTCCTGGGGGGAACTGGTTTGGCTGTGCGCGTTTCCGGCTGAGTCGTGGGACATTGGAGGGTAGCGGGGGACGCGAGCGGCCGAGCACGGTGGCGCGGGCTCTGCTCGGCGAGCAGCACGAACTCAACGGCATCGTCTGCTGCACTGGTGGTCCCGGTCGTTCTGCTCGGTCGTCCAACCACTGGCATCCTGGGTGTCCGCCCAGTTGTTCTGCTTGGTCGTCTGCCTAGCATCCTGGACGTCATCCTGGTCGTCCATTTAGTCGTCTTTGGCAGGCACCCCGGCCGTGCGGCCCGGCCGTTCGTTCTGTTGAATCGGGTTGCGGGTAGAGTCCCGATCCGATCCCGATCGTTTTAGTTTGAGTATCTGCCGATCCCGATATTTCCCGATCCGATTGCTTTTTTTTTTTTTTTTTTTGCTCTTTTTTTTTTTTGCTCCCGATTCAATTCCAATCATTCCCGATAATTTTTCCCGATCATATTCATTTTGGCAATGCATTGAGAAAAAAATGAATAAAACTCGGACGAATATATACATTCAACATACAGTACATAAGTACTGTATTTGTTTATTATGACAATAAATCCTCAAGATGGCATTTACATTATTAACATTCTTTCTGTGAGAGGGATCCACAGATCGAAAGACTTGTAATTCTTAAAGGATAAATGTGACTTTGTATATTGTGACTAAATATTGCCATCTAGTGTATTTGTTGAGCTTTCAGTAAATGATACTGTAGCCATGCCCAAATGCATGATGGGAAGTGCAACCATGACTGTGCGTAGTGCTACCAATTGATATATCCTCTCTGCATTGGGAAATAACATAGGGTGCTAAGAAAAAGATCTATTACTACCTTTCTTCCCCACATTGCTTCCCACGATGTTTCTAATCGAAGGGAGAGGGATTGTAAGGCTTTAGCCAATTAAAAAAAGGCTCCAAAGGGTGCCAAAAGTCACTCTACTCATTTAACGCTGTCTTTTAGCTCTATATATATGTAAAACGGCGCCATTACAGATTGAACGTGACAATGCGTGAGTGGGACGTGCAGTGCATGTATTAATTGCGTTAAATATTTTAAAGTGATACATTTTTAAAAAATTTACCGCCGTTATCGGGATAAATTTGATAACCCTACCTTAAGCCTAAACTAAAGACTCTGGATGAGTGTAACATATTATGTCTGTAACGTTAAATACAATTAAAAAGCAATTTGATTAAAAAAAAAATATATATATATATTTAAAAAAGGCATGTCCGATATTTTTTTGCCGATTCCGATACTTTGAAAATGACGTGATCGGACCCGATCGATCGGCACATCTCTAGTTGCAGGTCCTACCGAATGCGCTACTGCCCTCCAGTGGCCAGTTTTATTGCTTTAAAATGGATATTCAGCATCGTGCTTTGGAGTTAAGTTGCATTAGAACCTAGAGATGTTTCTTGTGAAAAAAACCCCCTAAAAAACGTATAAATACGTCTTCGGGACGCTGAAACAATTAAAAATAGAATTTCTTTATACGTTTTTGGGAGCAAATGAGTTAATAGGAAATTAGATCACATGTGTTGTTTTTCCCCTTCAGACGTATGTGGGCAGGAAGAGGCCAGCGGTCGACAGGATTTGTGTGGGTGTTCCTGCTGGAGAGGTAAGTTTGCTAGCTTTATACTTTTTTTTGTTGAAAGCAATGCATACTTCACTCTTTTGTTTGTCATTATTAGCAACTAAGCTTGCATAGATAAAACGCATATTTTGTCCTTTCAGTGTTTCGGACTTTTAGGTTTCAATGGAGCCGGCAAAACAACCACCTTCAAAATGTTGACAGGCGACACCGACGTCAGCTCAGGGGATGCCACCGTGGTTGGTTACAGGTACAAAATTAAAAGCCTTAGTGTTAAGCAGTGGTGGATGAAGTACTCACTTTTTTTTTTACTTAAGTAAAAGTACAAATGCAGGGCCAAAAAAGGGCCAAAAAAATGCTTAAGTACAAGTATCTAAGAAAAAAAACAGTACTTGCCTGACGCAACGATAAATGTCAGTTAAAAGACAACATGTATACAGAACTTTTGCACCCACAATATTACCATTTTCTTTTTCACTTTTTAAAACAGCAGAATGGGAAAAAAAAACAAGCAATAAAATTGACTACAATGTAGACAGAAGCTTAACAAGCTCAAAAAACCCTCAGAATTTAGTTAATGGCAGATTGCAAGCAACTATCGGGTTCATACCCCCACCTACAGTACAAGAGTGGCAGCACAACACCCGTCTGAAGGCGCTCTCACTGTTGTTGTGCTTTTCTGCTCGATTTCTTGTTCACCTGCCTAGTTCATCTCCTTGTAGTTGTGTTGCTGCCGCTATTGCTCAATTGCAATATCGTTGCACAGGGCTTATCAATTGCGCTGGAGGCATGAAAACGAAACTATGAATGGCGTACCGCATGCAACACGTCACTTTTGCTCATTAATATTTATGACGTTAGCAACTGTTACTAGGCGGGTCAAGCTCGCGTTAGTCCTTAATGCTAAATGTATGTAAATAGTAGGGTTGTTCCGATCATGTTTTTTTGCTCCCGATCCGATCCCGATCGTTTTAGTTTGAGTATCCGCCGATCCCGATATTTCTCAATCCGATTGCTTTTTTTTTTGCTCCCGATTCAATTCCAATCATTCCCGATAATTTTGCCCCATCATATACATTTTGGCAATGTATTAAGAAAAAAATGAATAAAACTCGGACGAATATATACATTCAACATACAGTACATAAGTACTGTATTTGTTTATTATGACAATAAATCCTCAATATGGCATTTACATTATTAACATTCTTTCTGTGAGAGGGATCCACGGATAGAAAGACTTGTGACTTTGTATATTGTGACTAAATATTGCCATCTAGTGCATTTGTTGAGCTTTCAGTGATTGATATTGCAGCCATGCCCCAATGCATGATGGGAAGTGGAACCATGACTGTGCGTCGTGCTAGCAATTGATATATCTTCTCTGCGTTGGGAAATAACATAAGGTGTTAAGAAAAAGATCAAATGCGACCTTGCTTCCCCACATTGCTTCCCATGATATATCTAATCGTAGGGAGAGGGATTGTAAGGCTTTAGCTATTTAAAACAAGCCTCCAAAGGCTGCCAACATTCACTCTACTTATTTTATGCTGCCTTTTATCTCTCTATATAAAATGGCGCCATTACAGATTGAGCGCGACAATGCGTGAGTGGGTCGTGCAACGCATGCATTAATTGCGTTAAATTTTTTAACGTGATACATTTAAAAAAAACTTATTACTGCTGTTATTGGGATAAATTTGATAACCCTACCTTAAGCCTAAACTAAAGAGTCTGGATGAGTGTAACATATTATGTCTGTAACTTTAAATACAATTAGAAAACGATTTAATTAATAAAAATAGATATATAAAAAAAAAAACATGGCCGATATTTTTTGCCAATTCCGATACTTTGAAAATTACGTGATCGGACCCGATCGATCGGCATCCCGATCGATCGTGACATCTCTAGTAAATAGTGTACGAACAGGATGTTTACTGAGCTAAACCTACTAATTCTGTCCGAAAATTATGTCCCTGTTGCCAAATTCACTGGTAAAGATGTGGAAGAACCTACAAATGTTCAGTTAGAGATGGGTTGAGTGTCAAAGGCTGAAAAAGACGGGAAAAAAGCCGACCTGATCCAGAGATAGCTTTTTTATTGACACCTTTTTCTTGTTTGCATTGCCTTACGCCACTGACAATAACATTCTCCTGTTTTAACAAGCTATCCTTTACCACCATATGCCCTGTCTTTCTTATATATTATATCCTCTGATTGTCTTACATCTCTGACCTTTTTTGCAGGTAATTTACATTGCTATTTTTGTGTAGCGATCACAAATGCTGCTCATTGACAGCCAATGAAAACTTTTAATTTTTTCATTAATAAAAAATCTTATTTCTATAACTTATTTACACTTTCCCCTTATTAAAGTTTTTTTTTTTTTTTACAACAGAAAAGGTAACAACCGTGGCAGTCAGATACCATTTTAATTTTTTCAGGTCATTCATTGTCAGACAGAAGCAGCGCGGCAAAACGGCACGCTAAAAAAAAAATAAGTAAAGATATCAAAATGGCTTATCTCTTCGTCTTCTGTCGGACCATGGCCCCCAACAAAATGTTAACTGCATATGAAGGTGAAAGGCTTCACCTTGCTGGCGTTAAACTGGTCTTTTGGACGTCCGCACAAGTTGATCCATTCCAGTTCACATTTTTTTCCTCTTTTTTTGGCTTCGGGAAACGTATGAAGAAAACATCCTTCATATGTCGTAATGGCTAGAGTCGTTTCTGCAAGCTCCATAGCAGCATTGTTTATTCGTCATGTTCTTTTTTGAAAAATTACCGGCAGCAAGCAGTACTAACATGGGTTGTATGCGAGGGCGCTTCTACTGTATGTTGACCCACTTCCGGTTTACGACGGTGACGTCACGGTCTGAAAATAGCATTCCTGCGTTACGCTAATTACAAAGAGAAAAAAAACAAACAAAAGTAACGTGTAATACAATTTGAAAAGTAGTGAAGTAAAAAGTACAGCTACGTGCTGTAAAATGTAGTGAAGTAAAAGTAAAAAGTACCACTTCATATTTGTACTTAAGTAAAGTACAGATGCACACAAAAATGTACTTAAGTACAGTAACAAAGTACTTCGTGACATTCCACCACTGGTGTTAAGTGTTGGTAATGTAAGGGCTGGTTAGTTTAAGGTTAAGGTAAAGTGAGAATAAACGGCTTGTAAATTTCACACACAACAGAACAGTGTAATTGGCAACCTTGTGATTTATTATTGGAGTAGACATTCACTTGTTTGAGCAAAGGCGCCAAAGTTGTAGGATTTACCTGAATTAAGTTTGAAATAGGGTTGTTTTGGGTTTAGATTAGGTTAACGAATGAATGAATAAATAAATATAATATTGCGTTGGCTACCCCAAGATGTATTGCATTAGTTGCTGAATAAATGTGCAGTGGCCTCCTCTTGTTGATCGTTATTTTAGCACCAATTTTCCATATTTTAAGCCATTCCTTATTTTGGAAGGTAACACTAAATCTAATATGAGTGGGATAAATTATAATTATCTTGAAGGTTAACACATGGATGTGAAAAAAGGGAAACAAATGGTAGTAGAGCATTAAAAATGGGTTTGGGGCAAAATTTTTCTGCCTTAACACTGAATAGAAAGACAAATAATTCAAATTTACAGTCAGCACATTAACTCATGTAACTGTGAGTGATACCTTGCCATGTTGTGTCGCAGCATCCTCAAAAAGATGCTGGACGTGCACCAGAACATGGGTTACTGCCCGCAATTTGACGCCATTGACGAACTCCTGACAGGCAGAGAGCACCTATACCTATATGCCCGCCTGAGAGGGGTCCCAGAGGACGAGATCCCAAGGGTGAGTGCGAGGGCCCCGACTATATTATTTGATGAAAAACTCTTCTATTTTATATGCTCATGCCAAGGTCCTACTTTAAAACGAGTGACTTAACTTTACTTAAATAAATTAGTGCTTTACTTAGTGTAAAGAAACTACAGTTTGTTAAAATTGTGTAAGAGCTTTATCTAGACAATGCTAGTGTTTGCCATCTTATGGCAGGGTTAAACTCTGTGGTTATTCTGTATATTAAGCTAAATATCATTCCATTTAAAAGGTGGCCGAGTGGGGCATCCAAAAATTGGGATTGTCGGAGTACGCAGGCCGCTGCGCCGGCACCTACAGCGGCGGCAACAAACGCAAACTGTCCACCGCTATTGCCATGATCGGTTGCCCTGCGTTAGTTCTATTGGTAAGTCGGGTAATCAGCACCTTGAAATTCTATCCATTTATTATTTTTCTTTTAGGGTAACTGTTTGATTTTCAGGACGAACCTACAACTGGCATGGACCCGCATTCTCGTCGCTTCCTGTGGAACGCCATTCTTAGTGTCATTCGGGATGGCCGTGCCGTCGTGCTGACATCACACAGGTTGGGTGATGCCGCCACTCACCGTATTATCCGGAATATATAAGGTGTATCGGAGTATAAGGCTTGAATGAATGGCTCTTTTTAAAACGTTTTTCATATATAGGGCACACTGCAAAATAAGGCTCAGTAGAAGTCGTAGTAGGGGTCAGATTATATATTTTACCATGGTTATTATTTTCTAGTTTGGTTTTTAATTTAAAATTTTAAATATTAATTATATATACAGTGGGGCAAATAAGTATTTAGTCAACCACTAATTGTGCAAGTTCTCCCACTTGAAAATATAAGAGAGGCCTGTAATTGTCAACATGGGTAAACCTCAACCATGAGAGACAGAATGTGGAAAAAAACAGAAAATCACATTGTTTAATTTTTAAAGAATTTTTTTGCAAATCATGGTGGAAAATACGTATTTGGTCAATACCAAAAGTTCATCTCAATACTTTGTTATGTACCCTTTGTGGGCAATAACGGAGGCCAAACGTTTTCTGTAACTCTTCACAAGCTTTTTCACACACTGTTGCTGGTATTTTGGCCCATTCCTCCATGCAGATCTCCTCTAGACCAGTGATGTTTTGGGGCTGTCGTTGAGCAACACGGACTTTCAACTCCCTCCATAGATTTTCTATGGGGTTGAAATCTGGAGACTGGCTAAGCCACTCCAGGACCTTGAAATTCTTCGTACGAAGCGACTCCTTTGTTGCCCTGGCTGTGTGTTTGGGATCATTGTCATGCTGAAAGACCCAGCCACGTCTCATCTTCAGTGCCCTTGCTGATGGAAGGAGATTTTCACTCAAAATCTCTCGATACATGGCCCCATTCATTCTTTCCTTTACACAGATCAGCCGTCCTGGTCCCTTTGCAGAAAAACAGCCCCAAAGCATGATGTTTCCACCCCCATGCTTCACAGTGGGTATGGTGTTCTTCAGATGCAATTCAGTATTCTTTCTCCTTCAGAAAGAAGAACCTGTGTTTCTACCAAAAAATTCTATTTTGGTTTCATCTGACCATTACACATTCTCCCAGTCCTCTTCTGGATCATCCAAATGCTCTCTATTGAACCGCAGACCGGCCTGGACGCGTACTTTCTTTAGCAGGGGGACACGTCTGGCAGTGCAGGATTTGAGTCCCTGGCGGCGCATTGTATTACTGATAGTAGCCTTTGTTACTGTGGTCCCAGCTCTCTGTAGGTCATTCACTAGGTCCCCCCTGTGGTTCTGGGATTTTTGCTCACCGTTCTTGTTATCATTTTGACACCACGGGGTAAGATCTTGCATGGTGCCCCAGATCGAGGGAGATTATCAGTGGTCTTGTATGTCTTCCATTTTCTAGTAATTGCTCCCACAGTTGATTTCTTTACACCAAGCGTTTTACCTTTTGCAGATTCAGTCTTCCCAGCCTGGTGCAGGTCCACAATTTTGTCTCTGGTGTCCTTCGACAGCTCTGACTCTTGGCCATAGTGGAGTTTGGAGTGTGACTGACTGAGTTTGTGGACAGGTGTCTTTTATACCGATAATGAGTTAAAACAGGTACCATTAATACAGGTAACGAGTGGAGCCTTGTTAGACCTCATTAGAAGTTAGACCTCTTTGACAGCTAGAAATCTTGCTTGTTTGTAGGTGACCAAATACTTATTTTCCACTCTAATTTGGAAATAAATTCTTTAAAAATCAAACAATGTGATGAATTTTTTTTTTTTTCCACATTCTGTCTCTCATGGTTGAAGTTTACCCATGTTGACAATTACAGGCCTCTCTAATCTTTTCAAGTAGGAGAACTTGCACAATTGGTGGTTGACTAAATACTTTTTTGCCCCACTGTATATATTATCATTAGATTAGCGTAGAGTAGCCAAAAATGTTACTCAAGTAAGAGTAGTGTTACTTCAAAATAATATTATTCAAGTAAAAGCATTACTAAATGTACTTAAGTAAAAAAGTATCCGGTGAAAAGAATACTCAAGTAATGAGTAACATTTTGAGTAACTGCTTAATTTTGTTTGATGATTTTTTTTTTCTCTCAGCACAAACGTATCTATATGGCCTGTTATTATAATGATACTGTACAATAAACCATTACATAATCACACTAAGCCAAAGGAAAAAAAAAAAAAAAAACCTTAAAGAAAGAATTAATGAAGCATTATTCGTCCAAAGAGCATGAGTGCCCTGCCCTCTAGTAGAGAAAATAGTTCCTAGTTTAATCTAATCTTTAATCTACTCGAGTAAAAGTAAAAAGTATGTCTTAGTCAAACTATACTTGGTACATTTTTCTCTAAAAGTTACTCATGTAAATGTAATGGAGTACATTTAACGCATTACTACCCATCTCTGGAAGGGGTTGGGGTTGTGTTATGCATACCATTAGATGGAGCTGCGCTAAAGGGAATTTCATGCCTTGATTTATCAATATTGATCCATATATAAAGTGAATTGGATTATAAGGAGCACTGTCAGCGTCTGAGAAAATTGAAGGCTTTTAGGTGCGCCTTATAGTGCGGAAAATACGAAATGTCATCTTTTGGAAATCATAGCTTGTTTATTACTTCCTGTTGTGTTCATTCAAAAAATCTTAAAATAGCAATCTTTCCATTTGGTCAGTATTGTATTTGTTAGCAATGCTAGTTTATCAAACAATGGTACACTTATTCCTCTACTTTGTTTTTCCCTTATTTGAAATTTCCTAAAATCGGAGGGCTTTAGTTTAATAATTATTAGATTCATCTTTAGATTCATGTTCTGTTTTGTGTTCACCAGCATGGAGGAATGCGAGGCCCTGTGCACGCGACTAGCTATCATGGTCAATGGAACATTCAAGTGTCTGGGCACCATCCAGCACCTCAAATACAAGTAAGCTGACATGTATTTATTTATTTCTATTGAAGGGAAAGCAACAAAATTACACATTGCTCCACCTTTAGGATACACAGATGTACTGCATCATGCTAAGTATTGGATACGTCAACCCTCACACTGTAAACATGATTTTGCTTCTTGAAATGGCCTCGGGGTCCGGAACTAAGTGGTAACTGCCGTCTTTTTACAGATTTGGAGATGGCTACGTGCTCACCCTGAAGGTCAGAGCAGCCGAACCGGGCGCATCACCTGACCTGGCGCCCGTTGAGGAGTTCATGGTGAGCAGCTTCCCGACATGTGTGCGGCGGGAGAAACATTACAACACACTGCAGTACCAGATCGCGACATCGTCGCTGGCCAGGATCTTTCAGCTGGTCGTCTCCAACAAGGACAGACTTTGCATCCAAGACTACTCCGTCTCGCAGACTACGCTAGATCAGGTACGCCAAACTATACCTGCTTATACAGTAGTTCATTCTTTCTGTGGTTTGGGTACCTTTCTTACTTATTACCATTTTTCAATTTACGTGCCCCAATTAGGGGTGTGACAAAATATCGAAATGGTGATATATCGTGATACTTTGTATCCCAAAAAGTTAACGATACGCTGACGCCAAGAATCGAGATTTTGTTTTAAAAATGTTTATTTAAAAAAAAAAGGAACCAACAAGTTGCTACCAAAATCTTCAACCATAATAGTGTCTCAGTTAACTCTATGGCAGCCCTTGACTTCATAATTTATTGACGGGTCGCGGGGCCGATATATAGGGGGCCTGCATTTTTCGTCGATTTTTTTTTTTGTGATAAAATGCTTAAATCCCTAAATTCTTTATAGATATGGACGTAAAATAGTCTTGATTCTTGGTTAAAAGCAAAAAAAAAAAAAGTTAAAAAAGTTGCAGTTAGCATTTATTTTATGTACATACCTGTATGTCGAACTACAATGCTAGTCTGTTAGTGATTGTAGCTAGCGGCCGCCTCAGGTAAACAGAGCTATTCCGAGGAAAATTATTGTGAATAAATGCTTAAATCCCTGAATTCTTTATAGATATTGACGTATAACAGTCTTGATTCTTGGTTACAAGCAAAAAAACCGTGCAGTTAGCATTTATTTTACAAAACTATTTCGAAGTACAATGCTAGTCTGTTAGTGAATGGAGCTAGCGGCCGCCTTATGTAAACAGAGCTTTTCTGGTGAAAATTCTTGCGAATAAATGCTTAAATCCCCAATTTTTTAAATAGATATGGACGTAAAACAGTCTTGATTCTTGGTTAAAAGCAAAAAAAAAAGTGCAGTTAGCATTTATTTTACAAAGGTAAGTAACAGGTGCTGTTAATTACACAAATTAGAGAAGCATCACATGATTTTTCAAAGGGTGCCAATTAGGGTTGTTCCGATCATGTTTTTTTGCTCCCGATCCGATCGTTTTAGTTTGAGTATCTGCTGATCCCGATATTTCCCGAGCCGATTGCTTTTTTTTTTTTTTTTTTTTTTTGCTCCTGATTCAATTCCAATCATTCCCGATAATTTTTTCCCTATCATATACATTTTGGCAATGCATTAAGAAAAAAATGAATAAATCTCGGACGAATATATACATTCAACATACAGTACATTAGTACTGTATTTGTTTATTATGACGATAAATCCTCAAGATGGCATTTACTTTATTAACATTCTTTCTGTGAGAAGGATCCACGAATAGAAAGACTTTGTAAGGCTTTAGCCATTTAAAAAAAGGTTCCAAAGGCTGCCAAAATTCACTCTACTCATTACACGCTGCCTTATAGCTCTATATACTCTATGGCCGTTATAGATTGAACGCGACAATGCGTGAGTGGGTCCTGCAGCGCATGCGTTAATTGCGTTAAATATTGTAACATGATAAATGTAAAATATATATTAATTCTCGCCGTTAACGCGATCAATTTGATAACCCTACCTTAAGCTTAAACTAAAGACTCTGGAAGAGTGTAACACATTATGTCTGTAACGTGAAATACAATTAGAAAACGATTTAATGAAAAAATATAAATATATTAAAAAAAAGGCATGTCCGATATTTTTTTGCAGATTCCGATACTTTGAAAATGACGTGATCGGACCCCGATCGATCGGGACATATCTAGTGCCAATACTTTTGTCCGGCCCATTTTTGGAGTTTTGTGTAAAATGATAATGATTTAATTTTTTTCTATTTCTTTTTTGTGTTTATCATTGCAAGCCAAATCAAGGAAGATATTAATACCAAAGCATTTGTAATTGCAGGGGTACCAATACTTTTGGCCAGCAGTGTATATCTACACAGCCTCCCCCTTTTTTGTATTATATACTCTTATATTTTATACTTTTTTCCCCATCTCACTCATGCAACTGGTACTTATTCAGTCTTTAGTACTTGACTGACTTTTTGTGTGTCCTATGTAATGTTTTGTGTCTTATTTGGAGATTTTATCTCTGTGTAGTATTTTATGTTATTTAGAAATACTGTACTGGATGCTAACTTGTGGGTGTGGATGATTGTGCGTGTGTGCACGCGTACTGCAGGTGTTTGTCAACTTTGCCAAGCAGCAGATGGCAGAAGATGACGTGGTCACGTCGCGGCGCCGCACCGCAGGTGGACGCAAGGATGTCAAGATCATGCCTGTGAAGAGGAAAACCTGATAATAACCCATGAACCATGCTTATGTATGGATATGGACATGAATTCACAAATCCCAGAGGCTGCACTGAGATTGTGTTTTTTAATCAATGTTTGCATTAATGCATGCCACATTTCTATGTATATGACATGTACAAATGAAAGCGCATATTGTATATTTCATGTTTAATGAATGAATACATCATTATATATTCCTGAGAAGGCAGCGTAGACACGTGTAGATAAAAAAATGAGCATATTTTGGTTTATAAATAAAACAAGATGCTTTATGTACTCAGAAATGTTTTGTTTTTTTTCCTAATTTTATGTGTCAAATGTTGTTAAAGTCATAATCTACAAATCCTTCCTTCTTTCATTATATTTTAGTGAAAAAATTGTCTTTTTTTTTTCTTCTTTTTTTTAAGGAGAAAAGGCATTTTTTATATTAATAATATCATTTTTTTTGTATCCAAGAAGAATTTTACACACGGTATTTTGAAAAATATGTGTATACAGTGGGGCAAATAAATATTTCGTCAACCAACAATTGTGCAAGTTCTCCTACTTGAAATGATTAGAGTGGCCTGTAATTGTCAACATGGGTAAACCTCAACCATGAGAGACAGAATGTGTGGGGAAAAAAACAGAAAATCACATTATTTGATTTTTAAAGAATTTATTTGCAAATCATTGTGGAAAATAAGTAGTTGGTCACCTACAAACAAGCAAGATTTCTGGCTGTCAAAGAGGTCTAACTTCTTCTAATGACGTCAAACGAGGCTCCACTCGTTACCTGTATTAATGGCTCCTGTTTTAACTCATTATCGATATAAAAGACACCTGTCCATTAACTCAGTCAGTCACACTCCAAACTCTACTATGGCCAAGACCAAAGAGCTGTCGAAGCACACCAGAGACAAAATTGTAGACCCGCACCAGGCTGGGAAGACTGAATCTGCAATAGGTAAAATGCTTGGTGTAAAGAAATCAACTGTGGGAGCAATTATTAGAAAATGGAAGACATACAAAACCACTGATAATCTCCCTAGATCTGGGGCTCCATGCAAGATCTCACCCCGTGGTGTCAAAATGATAACAAGAACGGTGAGCAAAAATCACAGAACCACACGGGGGGACCTAGTGAATGACGTACAGAGAGCTGGGACCACAGTAACAAAAGCTACTATCAGTAACACAATGCACCGCCAAGGACTCAAATCCTGCACTGCCAGACGTGTCCCCCTGCTGAAGAAAGTACACGTCCAGGCCCGTCTGCGGTTTGCTAGAGAGCATTTGGGTGATCCAGAAGAGGACTGGGAGAATGGGTTATGGTCAGATGAAACCAAAATAGAACTTTTTGGTAGAAACACAGGTTCTCGTGTTTGGAGAATAAAGAATACTGAACTGCATCCGAAGAACACCATACCCACTGTGAAGCATGGGGATGGAAACATCATGCTTTGGGGCTGTTTTTCTGCAAAGGGACCAGGACGACTGATCTGTGTAAAGAAAAGAATGAATGCGGCCATGTATCGAGAGATTTTGAGTGAAAATCTCCTTCCATCAGCAAGGGCATTGAAGATGAGACGTGGCTGGATCTTTCAGCATGACACTGATCCCAAACACACAGCCAGGGCAACAAAGGAATGGCTTCGTAAGAAGCATTTCAAGGTCCTGGAGTGGCCTAGCCAGTCTCCAGATCTCAACCCCATAGAAAATCTGTGGAGGGATTTGAAATCCATGTTGCCCAACGACAGCCCCAAAACATCACTGCTCTAGAGGAGATCAGCATGGAGGAATGGGCCAAAATATCAGCAACAGTGTGTGAAACACTTGTGAAGAAGTATAGAAAACGTTTGGTCTCCGTTATTGCCAACAAAGGGTACATAACAAAGTATTGAGATGAACTTTTGGTATTGACCAAATACTTTTTTTCACCATGATTTGCAAATAAATTCTTTAACAATCAAACAATGTGATTTTCTGTTTTTTTCCCCACATTCGACTCTCATGGTTGAGGTTTACCCATGTTGACAATTACTGGCCTCTCTAATATTTTCAAGTAGGAGAACTTGCACAATTAGTGGTTGACTAAATACTTATTTGCCCCACTGTACATAAGCACCCCCAAAAAAACGATGTTGAGAAAATGATCTTACTTGAAGATAAGCACATTATTTTATAACATTGGCAGTTTTTAAGTCAATAATAATAATTTCATTTGTAAAGCATTTTACATAAAAAAAAATGTCAGTGTGTTAAAGAAACGTTTTGAGACACAATGCCATATTTCAGGGATTTTTTTCCCCACACAGATGCTATTCACTTTGTGTTTGAGGAAAATGTGTAAAAATGTAGTTAAACAAAAATTGGTAAAAAGAAAAAGTAATGGATCTATATGGATAAAATAGTTTTGTCACACGTCAGTTGTATCACTTGAAAGTCAAATAAGTTGTTTTACTTTATTTGTTGTTTGCCCACGGTGATTGGATTACCTCATGAAGAAAAATTACTGTCTCCTTGACAAAGGAAAAAACAAGCCACCTCACGGCCGCCTGTTTTGTAGCTTTGAGGGAATGAGACGCGGTGTCATTTGCATTTAGAGTGGCTTTTTGTGAGGTGAAACACACTGGGAGCGAGTCGGGACGGATGGAAAGTCATGAAGAATAAGTTTATTACTTTGATTAGCTTCTTATTTATACCGTGAGATGCCTTTTCAACATCAACACGGCAACAGATTAGCAGAATACAAAACAAACAAAAAAATCCTCCAAAAAAGCAAATTTACGGCGTATTGTATTCACTTGGAGAAAAAAAAAAAAAAAAAAAAAGTTTTTCTGAGATATTATTTTGGGGGTTGTTCATTGAAATAATTTTTTCCAACTTTGCATTTTTCTGAGAAATTAATTTTGAGGGTTGCTTTTTTGAAATTATTTTCATACTTTGTCAAAATTATTTTTATATTTAGTGTTATTTTTTAAATTGTTTTCTCTCCATTTTTCGAAAATAAAAAATTCAAGAGATTGGTTACTTAGGGAAAAGAAATTATTCAAAATTCAAGCACTTGTGAGTTATCGAGATACTTGGAAGTCTCGTGCGTAGAAGATACCTCTCGCGACACCTTCAAATTGCCGTTTTTTGAAAAAAAAAAAAAATCCTGAGCTTAGTTATCAAGGGGGGAAAAAATCCAAATATGTTATCACTTGATCGATTAATCGATTCGAATACCGCTTAATCGGATCGTGGCGATCAATTTGACAGGGAGATAGCGGATCGATTAATTGCGAAAATTAATGGATTCTGTTATAGCTGTATCGATTAATCGAATCGTGACGATTAATTGATTCTGTCATAGCGGGATTGGCTAATCGAATAGATTATTGCCTGACCAATTAATGGAATCGTGACGATTAATCGCCTCTGGTATCGCGAGAATGCTTAATCGAATAGCGGCGATTATTCATTTCTGTCATAGCGGAATCGATTAATCAAATCGGTTAGCGCATGATCGATCAATTGAATAGTAACGATTAATCCCCGGGTCGATTAATCGAATAGTAACAATTAATCAACTCAGGTATCACCCGATTTATTGAATCGCCATCGATTCTATTATCATGGGGTCGATTAATCGAATCGATGAATGCCAGATCGATTAATCGAATCGTGACGATTACTCAGTTCTGATATTGTGGGATCGATTCTGAGAGTGTGGGATTGATTAATTGAATCAGTGACCGCCAGATCGACAAATCGAATTGCTATCGTCAGATCGATTAATCGAATCCTGATGATTACCTGATTCTGTTATCGCGGGGGGTGATTACTCAAATCGTGACGATTAATCGATTCTGTAATCAACGGGGTCGAGTGATCAGATCGTGGCGATCAATCGACTCTGTCGCCAGGGTCGAGTAATGAAATGACGATTAATCGATTCTGGCATCAAAGGATCGACTGATCGAATCGGTTATCGCTTGATCGATTAATTGAATCGCGACGATTAACCGATTCTGTTATCGCGGGATGGATTCATAGATTCACTAGATCGATTAATCGATTCGAATATCGTTTAGTCGATTAATCGATTCAAATATCACTTCATCAAATAATCGGATCGTGGCGATCAATATGATGGGGTGGTCGAGCGATGACTCGAGTATCACACGATCGATTAATGACGATTAATCGATTCTGGCATCGTGGGAGCTATTAATTGAATCGTGACGATTAATCGATTCCGGCAAAGTGGTATCGATTAATTGAATCATGACGATTAATTGATTCAGTAATCACTCAATCGATTAATCGGTTTGCTAGCACTACTGAAACGTCACATTTAAATTTATAATCGGGGTAAAAGAGGAATAAAACAGCCAAACACAGTTGAATCATTCCATGTAGCTAATTCCTAATAGCTGTAATGAAGTAGATTATAGACCGTCATGAATTCAGGGTGTCCCCTGCCTACTGCCCGAAGTTAGCTGGGATAGGCTCCAGCACCTCCGCGACCCTCGTGAGGAATAAGCGGCATGGAAAATGAATGAATGAATGAATGAAAAGGACAATAGAAAAATAAAGCATCTTACCTTCTCTTTCAAGATGGTGCCTATCGCCTATTTTACTCTTCGTGACACAAAAATGCGAGGAGACTTGTGCTCTGATGTGGTGAACCGTGTGTGAGCTTTAAAAAACTCTTCATGAGACCAAAATGCGAGGAGACTTGTGCACAACATCATACTGCGATACATGAATTGAAACGACATCAACAATAGGTTAATAGGAGGCAAGAATCGGGTTACTGAAGTATGCTGGGAAAGATTATGAGTAGGCAGCTGGCACAATATTTAAAAGCAAAAGTAGTACATACGTATCTTTTACACTACTGTACTGTATTTTTGCCTCTTCTATCCTGAAATTTCTTTCATAACGAGGCAATATTTTCGTGTTTCTGTTTGTAAAGACCTTCGTAAGTAGAGGTACCACTGTATTCTTTTAATGCCATATATAGTAGATATAAAACAATGCAACCAAAAAAACAGTTTCAGAAAATTTGACACTTTTACTCTGACCTAAAATTTGAGTCAGCACACATTTGACAAAATGTAGTTGTTCTTGTAGGCTTTTTATGACATTTTTGTTTTAGCACAAGAAGGCATATGGGCCACATAAAGCTTAGCTATATTATTTTAGACTTTTTGACAAAATCCTGGAATTTTGACTTTTGCTATCCACTGTAAACGATGACAATAGCACAGGTAATCAGACAAACGTGCTATTTAAGCATCATCGTCTGTCTTGATGACATGGAAGAGCGTCACGTTGAAAAGCACCTGGTGTCCATTGTTCCACCCGTAGAGCGCTCGATCTCGGGCGTTATAGTCCAGCATGGACATGTGGAAGTACTGGTTGTGGAAGGGTATGTCAATGTACTCGTAGGTAGACGTGCTGGTGGAGTATGAGTAGTACACCTTAGCGCCGGTCAGGTGAGAGTTGGTGACGTAGAGCGTCCCACAGATCATAAAGGCCTCGCCCGCATTGCGCTTGGAGTACTCGGTGTTCCACGTGGCGATGACCCTCAGCGTGTCAGGGTCCATGCGACTCAGGACCACGTTGCCGGCGTTGCGGTCGGTGGCGTAGACTGCCCACAGGCCAAGCTCGTCGGCCATTAGGTCGATGTCGGAGAAGCCGCCCCATGTGTACGGGTACACGTTGTGAAAGCCGGCCCGTTCCAGCGCTCGCTGTGCGATGACGCGGCCCATGCCCAGGCTGTAGCGCACGATGATGTTGCTCTGCATCTTGTTGTAGTAAAGTGATCCGTTGTACACCACATGGTTGGTCCCCGCCCATTTGAACGGCAACGTGTACGTGCGAGACTCCACACCTGACACAAAGTCTGACATGGATTTATACTCCTTCACAATCTTACTGTTGGTGTAGCCGTCCATGTACCAAACCTGTGAATGAAGTACAGCATTCGCACAAAAGTCAAAAAAACAACCAGAAAAATGGTTCTATATATTTAATTAATGTGTATTTTTTTAAATAAATGTTTTAAACTGTGCAGAAGAAAGAAAAACATTTGAAAAGAGGTTGGACATTTAAAAACAAAACATTTATTGCTTTTTAAAAGAACAACAAAAACTCGAGAACAATCCCCCAAAATGAGGAAAAAAATATGAATTTAAGAGAACATTTATGAGAGACAATTTTCAAAATTAAACTTGGTTTCATTTGTTAACACTCCCACATAAATGTAAAAGTTTGAGTTATACATTTTCAAAGGGAAAATATCCATGTAATTTTTAGTCTTGTATTTTCCAGAAAATACAAATTAAATAAATATCAAGGGCATTAGTAAAGACATTTTTGTGAAAAAGCTCATTTTAATGAAAATATTTGAATATTTTGGATAGTCATCTCGGGAAACACTCCATCCATCCATCCATCCATCCATCCATCCATCCTATTAGAGGAGTTTGTTCACTTAGTGCAGTGCTTCTTTTTGTGTTACACCAGGGAAAAAGTAGAGATGTCCCGATCCCATATTTTTGCAACAGAGTCCGAGTCACCTGATTTTGAGAATCTGCCGATACTGAATCCCAATCGGATACCAAAAAAAAAAAAGTTTTAAACATGTTACTGTCCCATTGTGCCGCCTTAGTAATGTGAATTATTTTTAAACAAGAATAACGTAGAAAAATGCTTGTCTTTATAAAATGCTTCATTGAGTGAGTCCACTCAAATCCACTCACGCTGCTGAGAACAGCCCCTCAATTACACACACACAATGAGTTGCCACAGCACACTACCGCTAGAGTGTAACAAGCTTAACGATGATTGACGCATTCCGCGCCTTTGAAGGTAGGGCTCCCAAGCTTCTCTGGCAAGCTCAAAGCTTCAACGCCTGTCAATCATCGTTAACTTTAAACAGATCCCCGGATAGAAAGACTTGTAAATAGTGTTACACTTCCATAGCGCTTTTCCACCTTTCAAGGCTTTCAAAGCACACTATATCGACATCCACCTACTGGTGACGCAGCCCCAGGAGCAATTTGGGGTTCAGTATCTTGCTCAAGGATACTTCAGTTCATCAGGGCAGAGAATCAAACCCACAACCTCTGGGGTGGGGAACAACTACTCTACCTCTGAGCCACGCCACCCCTTGTAGTACATTACTTATGTGGTCAACAATCTGCTTTAAAGCTACCACAAGAAAACATAATACCTAAATGTATGAAAGAGAAACACATGCAAAAAGTATTCTGAGGCAATGAAAAGGTAATGAAAGACTCAATGAAAACACGAATAGCAAGTACTTGCCGCATTTAACCGATGTGCGCATGTGTTGGACGTCTTGCCGCGTAGAAGGAAATGCAGAACACCGGTAGTGTTCGTCTTGTCAAACTAACTATGTCATCACCCTGAGCGTCCATAAAACATGGAGCATGTACTAAATATTATAGATTTTTAAATCAATGGCAATATTTTGTATGTTTCTAATAACATATTTTAGTAAAATAGAACAATTGTGGCTTATTAGAGCCTACAAGTCTTTAAGTTTGAGGTTCCTTTTAACAAGCAAACTCAGTACACTGCTGACCAAGAAAAGCAGCAGGAGGAAGAGTGAGAGGCTGTACGAGCATGAAGCAGAATTTAAAAATTTTTAAAAAATTAAAACCCGGATCCTTTTCACCTGATTCCAAACCTCTGAAAAATGGCAATCGGCCTGATTTCTGATCACGGCCTGATTTCTTATCACGTGATCGGATCGGGACATCCCTAGGAAGACGTTAATATTTCGTGCCCCCCCCCAACTTTCTGCCGCCACTGTAAATAGTATCATTTGTCTATAAAATTATAATAGCACACCTCTGCATAACATTGTTTCCTTGTTGACATTATAAAAAATATAAATCAACTTACAATTAATTATAACTTTATTAAAATTGTTTTTGTTTGTAACAGAAAAAAAGCGCATCAATTTGCCTAAATGAAAAAAAAAAAACATTTTTTGACAGTTTGACATCAATTTGCCTGAATAAAAAACAAAAAAAAAAAAACACTCAAGGCACATTTTTGACTATTTGATCCTGAAAAATGAAATTTAATAAAATCAATAAATTATAATAAATGCAAATTGATTAGGAACATTAACTCAGAGCACAATATGCCAAACAAAAATTAATAATACAAAAACAAGTGTCATTGGACAGAGGGACAGCACTTGTATCATCCAGCATGACCGAGACCATGTTTAATGCTACAGGCATTATCAGCTCCTTTGCTATGGTATATATATATATATATTTTGCACTGAGCAACATGGTATGCCACCTTGTATGATGCTATCAGTGCTCGCTAGTTTACTGATGTAACATTCACAAAGTGGGATGATTGTTGGCAATATTCGGCACGTTTTTGCAGAAAAAAATTCAAGCGGCTTATCTAGGTGATTGGGGTCTAATGTCTTTAAGTGACGTCTTCATTGATTTTGCTTCATGCTATCCTCTGTCAATATTTTTAGACGCAGTAAATATACGGAAAAAAATAAATAATGAAGTATAGAAAATATGAAAATAAGAAATATATATTTCTTTACTCGCCCCCACTGTATTAAAAGTGAAGCCAAACGCTACATACGCTTTGTCATATTTCCTCGTCTTAGCTTTTGACAGATTTCATCATCATTCAGATCCTGCTCTTTGCTGTGTGCTCTTGTTTAATGCATAAATACTGCGCGCACACTCAATGGGAGCGCCACTGCCACCCACTGAGTGGATGTGAAATTACACGTTACTCTAGTATGGCAAAAAAGTGTTCTGCGAAGTCACATGCACCCCCCACAGCATCGCTTTGCGCCCACTAAAGGGGCGCGCCCCATTATTTGAGAAGTACTGACCTAGTGTCATGTCTGAAATTTGTAGAAATTCGTTTTTTTATTGCCTAGGCAATAAATGCCTCATTGGAACTAGATGCCTAAATCTGAAAAATAAGTTGCATCAATACAGTGAAAGCTGACTTTGTGGGAGAACCTTGGTCATCCTGTATTCACTTACCTTGTTGTTTTTGGGGGACGCCTGCGGGTCTGTCATCCATGCGCCAAATCTCGTCCCGGATGTCTTCACTGTGAGTGGACCAGTGATCTTCATCAGTTTGCCGCATGCTACATACACACAAATTCCAGGGGAAAAAACTGACTCATTCCATAGTTGATGCTTGAATAAGGTGAACCAATGACAAAAATGAACAATTGCATGTAGGGCTGGAAATAGCAATTATTTTAATAATAACGTAACCTGCTGATTATTTTTTTCGATCAACCAATTAACCCCCCATGAGTCATCACCTTATCGTGGTGGAGGGGTTTGCATGTCTCAATGATCCTAGGAGCTATGTTGTCTGGGGCTTTAAGCCCCTGGTAGGGTCACCCATGGCAAACAGGTCCTAGGTGAGAGGCCAGACAAAGTATGGCTCAAAAAGACCCCTTATGATGAGCAAGATTATTGAACCCCAGTTTCCCTTGCCCGGACGCGGGTTACCGGGGCCCCCCTCTGGAGCCAGGCCTGGAGGTGGGGCTCGAAGGCAAGCGTCTGGTGGCCGGGCCTGTCCCCATGGGGCCCGGCCGGGCTCAGCCCGAAAAGGCAACGTGGGTTCCCCTTCCCATGGGCTCACCACCTGTGGGAGGGGCCAAAGGGGTCGGGTGCGTAGGGAGTTGGGCGGCAGCCAAAGGCGGGGGCCTTGGCGGTCCGACCCCCAGCTGCTGAAGCTAACTCTTGGGACATGGAATGTCACCTCTCTGGCAGGGAAGGAGCCTGAGCTGGTGTGTGAGGCAGAGAAGTTCCGACTAGATATAGTCGGACTCTCCTCCACACACAGCTTGGGTTCTGGTACCAATCCTCTCGAGAGGGGTTGGACTCTCTTCCACTCTGGAGTTGCCCATGGTGAGAGGCGCCGGGCAGGTGTGGGCATACTTATTGCCCCCCGGCTTGGCGCCTGTACGTTGGGGTTTACCCCGGTAGACGAGAGGGTAGCCTCCCTCCGCCTTCGGGTGGGGGGACGGGTTCTAACTGTTGTTTGTGCTTATGCACCGAACAGCAGTTCAGAATACCCACCCTTTTTGGAGTCCTTGGAGGGTGTGCTAGAGAGCGCCCCCTCTGGGGACTCCCTCGTTCTACTGGGGGACTTCAACGCTCACGTGGGCAATGACAGTGAGACCTGGAGGGGCGTGATTGGGAGGAACGGCCCCCCCGATCAGAACCCGAGTGGTGTTCTGTTATTGGACTTCTGTGCTCGTCACGGTTTGTCTATAACGAACACCATGTTCAAACATAGGGGTGTCCATATGTGCACTTGGCACCAGGACACCCTAGGCCGCAGTTCGATGATCGACTTCGTAATCGTGTCATCGGACTTGCGGCCGCATGTTTTGGACACTCGGGTGAAGAGAGGGGCGGAGCTGTCAACTGATCACCACCTGGTGGTGTGTTGGCTCCGATGGCGGGGGAAGATGCTGGCCAGACCTGGCAGGCCCAAACGTATTGTGAGGGTCTGCTGGGAACGTCTGGCAGAATCCCCTGTCAGAAAGAGTTTCAACACCCACCTCCGGCAGAACTTCTCCCTTGTCCCGGGGGAGGTGGGGGACATTGAGTCCGAGTGGGCCATGTTCCGCACCTCCATTGTTGAGGCGGCCGATCAGAGCTGTGGCCGTAAGGTGGTTGGTGCCTGTCGTGGCGGCAATCCCCGAACCTGCTGGTGGACACCAGCGGTAAGGGATGCCGTCAAGCTGAAGAAGGAGGCCTATCGGGCCTTTTTGGCCTGTGGGACTCCGGAGGCAGCTGACAGGTACCGGCTGGCCAAGCGGACTGCGGCCTCGGCGATTGCCGAGGCAAAAACTCGGACATGGGAGGAGTTCGGTGAGGCCATGGAAAACGACTTCCGGATGGCTTCGAGGAAATTCTGGTCCACCATCCGGCGTCTGAGGAGGGGAAAGCAGTGCACTATTAACACTGTGTATAGTGAAGATGGTGTACTGCTGACCTCGACTCGGGACGTCGTGAGTCGGTGGAGAGAATACTTCGAAGCCCTCCTCAATTCCACCGACACGCCTTCCTTTGAGGAAGCAGAGTCTGGGGACTCTGAGGTGGGCTCTTCGATCTCTGGGGCTGAAGTCACTGAGGCGGTTGGTAAGCTCCTCGGTGGCAAGGCCCCGGGGGTGGATGAGATCCGCCCGGAGTTCCTAAAGGCTCTGGATGTTGTAGGGCTGTCATGGCTGACACGCCTCTACAACATCGCGTGGACATCGGGGACAGTGCCTCTGGATTGGCAGACCGGGGTGGTGGTCCCCCTTTTTAAAAAGGGGGACCGGAGGGTGTGTTCCAATTATAGAGGAATCACACTCCTCAGCCTCCCCGGTAAAGTCTATTCAGGGGTGCTGGAGAGGAGGGTCCGTCGGGAAGTCGAATCTCGGATTCAGGAGGAGCAGTGTGGTTTTCGTCCCGGCCGTGGAACAGTGGACCAGCTCTACACCCTCAGCAGGGTCCTCGAGGGTGCATGGGAGTTCGCCCAACCAGTCTACATGTGTTTTGTGGATTTGGAGAAGGCGTTCGACCGTGTGCCTAGGGGAATCCTGTGGAGGGTGCTCCGGGAGTACGGGGTACCGAGCCCCTTGGTAAGGGCTGTTCGGTCCCTGTACGACCGCTGTCAGAGTCTGGTCCGCATTGCCGGCAGTAAGTCGAATTCGTTCCCAGTGAGGGTTGGACTCCGCCAAGGCTGCCCTTTGTCACCGATTTTGTTCATAACTTTTATGGACAGAATTTCTAGGCGCAGCCGAAGCGTTGAGGGGGTCCGGTTTGGTGACCTCAGCATTGAATCTCTGCTTTTTGCAGATGATTTAGTGCTGTTGGCTTCATCAAGCCGTGACCTCCAACTCTCACTGGAGCGGTTCGCAGCTGAGTGTGAAGCGGTTGGGATGAAGATCAGCACCTCCAAATCCGAGACCATGGTCCTCAGTCGGAAAAGGGTGGAGTGCCCTCTCCGGGTCGGGGATGAGATCTTGCCCCAAGTGGAGGAGTTCAAGTATCTTGGGGTCTTGTTCACGAGTGACGGTAGGAGGGAGCGGGAGATCGACAGGCGAATCGGTGCGGCGTCTGCAGTAATGCGGACGCTGCACCGGTCCGTAGTGGTGAAGAAGGAGCTGAGCCGAAAGGCAAAGCTCTCGATTTACCAGTCGATCTACGTTCCTACCCTCACCTATGGTCACGAGCTTTGGGTCGTGACCGAAAGAACAAGATCCCGGATACAAGCGGCCGAAATGAGTTTCCTCCGCAGGGTGTCCGGGCTCTCCCTTAGAGATAGGGTGAGAAGCTCGGTCATCCGGGAGGGACTCGGCGTCGAGCCGCTACTCCTCCGCGTAGAGAGGAGCCAGCTGAGGTGGCTCGGGCATCTGGTTCGGATGCCTCCCGGACGCCTCCCTGGAGAGGTGTTCCGGGCATGTCCCACCGGCGGGAGGCCCCGGGGACGACCCAGGACACGCTGGAGAGACTATGTCTCTCGGCTGGCCTGGGAACGCCTTGGGATCCCGCCGGAGGAGCTGGTTGAAGTGGCTGGGGAGAGGGAAGTCTGGGCTTCCCTGTTAAAGCTGCTGCCCCCGCGACCCGACCCCGGAACAAGCGGAAGATAATGGATGGATGGATCAACCAATTAACTAGTTAGAAAAAAAAATGGTATTTTCCAAAAACAGGATTGTTGGAATCTAACAATGCATTTCAGATGTATTTTGATCGATGGATGAGTTGATTGATAGATGTATTGTCACAACTCACTGAGTTTGCTCATGCAGCTTCTCAGGCGGTTTTCCAAGCTGCTGACTTTTAGGTTGAGCTGCTCGTAGTCAAAAGTTCCCATCTGCTCCTGCACGGCCAGCAAGACGGCTGACAAATTCCCGATCTCGTCCTTGAACCGTGAGATGATCCCGGCGTCCGTCTTGTACTGCTCCAGCACCGGGATTAGCGGCTGCAGCGAGTCCATCTTCTCCTTCAGCTCCTGACAAGACATCGGATACAGTGGGGCAAATAAGTATTTAGTCAACCACTAATTGTCCAAGTTCTCCCACTTGAAAATATTAGAGAGGCCTGTAATTGCCAACATGGGTAAAACTCAACCATGAGAGACAGAGTGTGGGAAAAAAACAGAAAATCACACTGTTTGATTTTTAAAGAATTTATTTGCAAATCATGGTTGAAAATAAGTATTTGGTCAATACCAAAAGTTCATCTCAATACTTTGTTATATACCCTTTGTTGCCAATAATGGAGGCCAAACGTTTTCTGTAACTCTTCAAAAGCTTTTCACACACTGTTGCTGGTATTTTGGCCCATTCCTCCATGCAGATCTCCTCTAGAGCAGTGATGTTTTGGGGCTGTCGTTGGGCAACATGGACTTTCAACTCCCTCCAGATTTTCTATGGGGTTGAGATCTGGAGACTGGCTAGGCCACCCCAGGACCTTGAAATGCTTCTTACGAAGCCACTCCTTTGTTGCCCTGGCTGTGTGTTTGGGATCATTGTCATGCTGAAAGACCCAGCCACGTCTCATCTTCAATGCCCTTGCTAATGGAAGAAGATTTTCACTCAAAATCTCTCGATACATGGCCCCATTCATTCTTTCCTTTACACAGATCAGTCGTCCTGGTCCCTTTGCAGAAAAACAGCCCCAAAGCATGATGTTTCCACCCCCATGCTTCACAGTGGATATGGTGTTCTTCGGATGCAATTCAGTATTCTCTCTCCTCCAAACACGAGAACCTGTGTTTCTACCAAAAAGTTCTATTTTGGTTTCATCTGACCATAACACATTCTCCCAGTCCTCTTCTGGATCATCCAAATGCTCTCTAGCGAACCGCAGATGGGCCTGGACGTGTACTGGCTTCAGCAGGGGGACACGTCTGGCAGTGCAGGATTTGAGTCCCTGGCGGCGCATTGTGTTACTGATAGTAGCCTTTGTTACTGTGGTCCCAGCTTCATTCACTAGGTTACCCCGTGTAGTTCTGGGATTTTTGCTCACCGTTCTTGTTATCATTTTGACGCCACGGGGTGAGATCTTGCATGGAGCCCCAGATCGAGGGAGATTATCAATGGTCTTGTATGTCTTCCATTTTCTAATATTTGCGCCCACAGTTGAGTTCTTTACACCAAGTGTTTTACCTATTGCAGATTCAGTTTTCCCAGCCTGGTGCAGGTCTACAATTTTGTCTCTGGTGTCCTTCAACAGCTCTTTGGTCTTGACAATAGTGGAGTTTGGAGTGTGACTGACTGAGTTTGTGGACAGGTGTCTTTTATACCGATAATGAGTTAAAACAGGTGCCATTGATACAGGTAACGAGTGGAGCCTCGTTAGACCTCGTTAGAAGAAGTTAGTCCTCTTTGACAGCCAGAAATCTTGCTTGTTTGTAGGTGACCAAATACTTATTTTCCAATCTAATTTGGACATAAATTCTTTAAAAATCAAACATGTGATTTTCTTTTCTTTTTTTTCCACATTCTGTCTCTCGTGGTTGAGGTTTACCCATGTTGACAATTACAGGCCTCACTTATCTTTTCAAGTAGGTGAACTTGCACAATTGGTGGTTGACTAAATACCTATTTGCCCCACTGTATATGTGAGGAATCATCAGGATTCCCGGATGGAACGGTGAGTACCTGGAAATTTTTGTTTGCAAGCGTCCTCCTGTCCGAGTCAATCTGTCTAAACTTGGAGCGTAGACCTTTAATGAGGCTTTCCATCCTCATGATGTACTGGAAATCCCTCTGAGTGCGTAGGTTCAGAACCTCCATAGACTGAGACATGTTGTGGACCTAATGGCAAACAACATTAACACGTACCCATCTGTATTTGTAAATCTGTATGGACACTGACTGACCCAAAAACAGAGGCACAAAATAAAGAACATCCTAGTTGTCCCTTAGTGACTCTATTTTAGTTCAATCAATGCCTCCTCACATTGACACAAATAAATGTGTCATTTGTATCGACCAGCAGCCGGAATGACTAAGCGTGAGTACTGTTTGTGTGTGTGCATTTGCATGTGTGTGTGTGCCTTCTCCAGGAGTTGTCGCAGCTGGCGTCCTTTGGCATCCCGGGAGCATAGAGTCTGCCCGGGCGCCACCACCGTACACACGCAACGGCCACCGGCGTCCTGTGCTGAACCGAACACTTGCCAACCCTCTGCAGGCCTCACCGTGGTCTGCTTGGACATACATGCACATTATATTGCGTGTCAATGTGTTTAACACAGAGTCAAAAGTAGGGCTGTAAAAATGATCGTGTTAACGGGCGGTAATTAATTTTTTTAATTAATCACGTTAAAATATTTGACGCATTTAACGCACATGCCCCGCTCAAACAGATTAAAATGACAGCACAGTGTCATGTCCACTTGTTACTTGTGTTTTTGGTGTTTTGTGGCCCTCGGCTGGCGCTTGGGTGCGACTGATTTTATGGGTTTCAGCACCATGAGCATTGTGTAATTATTGACATCAACAATGGCGAGCTACTAGTATATTTTTTGATTGAAAATTTTACAAATTTTATTAAAACGAAAACATTAAGAGGGGTTTTAATATAAAATTTCTATAACTTGTACTAACATTTATCTTTTAAGAACTACAAGTCTTTCTATCCATGGATCGCTTTAACAGAATGTAAATAATGTTAATGCCATCTTGTTGATTAATTGTTATAATAAACAAACACAGTACTGATGTACAGTATGTTGAATGTATATATCTTGTGTGTCTTCTGTGTCTTGTCTTTCCATTTCAACAATAATTTACAGAAAAATATGGCATATTTTATAGATTATTTGAATTGCAATCAATTACGATAAATTAATTTTAAGCTGTGATTAACTCGATTAAAATTTTTAATCGTTTGACAGCCCTAGTCAAAAGTTTTGAGACACCTTTTCATACAATCACAAGAAATAATGTCTCTAAACTTTTGCTTTGCAGTATAAAATACATTCTACTGCATGTATCATACAAATGGAATAGTAGAAATACTAATATGTAAAACAGTCAAATTCTAATTCATATATTAACGAAATAGCAAACATAATGAATTTAAAATAATATCTAATTTACATTTAATCAAATCAAAATGGTTATGGGCATGCAATTTATGTATGCAACTCTATTCAACTTGAGATTAAATACTGAATAGGCAAATATTCATAATAATTTTGAAATCACAATCATATACAGTACATGCAAATCAGGATTGGAGGAAATAATTATCCTGAATTATACAAATAATGCAAATAATTAATGATGCGTGTCTAATAAGTGGCGTGAACTAAAGTGGATATTCATTGTTCCGAGTCGGTTTTGAACTCACCACCGGCGGCCAGGAGTCAAACAGCAGCAGCACCAGCACGGATACAGACGGCGACGGCGTCCTCATCTCGTGACGTGACCCAACAACCAAAACTCCGCGCACGCAATAAAACAAGTTAAATGTCACGTTTTCGAGCCAAATCTTGTACGTCCGCTCGCCCAGTCACGCATGTGCCTCGTGGGGTCGTGTTAACCAGATCTATCCAATCATGAAATCAGTACATCAAATTCAAGGAAAGCAAGACAATTCGTGGGGTGAGCTACATTTGGTCATCCACTAGTGATTTTGCTCTGTTGGCTTCGGTTCGGTTCGGAGGGTTCAAATCAAGAGGCAGCTTCTCATATTGACGCGGACATGCGCGTGCGCAGCCCCGACAACCGCCGCAGGTGCAGATGTTAAGTCCTTGACACAGAACTTGAAGCTTTGAAATACGTCGTTGATAATGTTCACTTTACCTTCTTTCATGATTATTTTTTATATGTTTTTTTTTTTTTTTTTTTTTGGAAGTCTCCAAGTTTTCATCATGCAACTATTCACCTGGAGAAGCAATACGCATAATTGCCACTAGGGGACAGTACCATGTCTACACTCCATTCCGTGTCTGTCAAGCATCTATTCTAAATTACAGTACACGGAGAGGTGGGTTGAGTAGCCAAAAATTTTACTCAAGTAAGAGTAGTGTTACTTCAAAACAAGGGCGTAGGTTTGCATTGGGACGGTAGGGACATAACACTACCAACTTTTCAGGATTCTCTGAATGTCCCCACCAACTTTTAAGCAACCTTATTTGGATTACATAATGACTTCTGTTATATAGGTGATTTAGATTCATTGTCTTCCCATAGGTTGTAAGGATAGAACTGACCCTACCATTATTAAGTGAATTACAGTACTTTTATTATGTTCAGACTTTTACATTGCCCCCTTTCCACTGGCTGAATGTGCCAATCCATTTTACCCCTCAAACGCATGTTTGATTGGCTTGAAACACAAATGCATTCACAACCCGACAGAAATTCAACGTGCCGCCTCCTCCGCCCCCTTTGAAAACGAGGGATATTAGACATTTTTTTCCGCCAGCAGCAGCCACTGTAATTAATGTAAAGAGACGTCAGTGTTGTGGAGGTGGGCAACACACCACTAATTTTGCAACTGATTTTCCGACCTGCATCAGCATTACCATAACATCTATCCGTGCGAATTTCTCGAACTCTAGGAAGAAGCTGCTTTGAGAGAAATATCCTCCTGTATGTTTTCATTAACGTTAATTAAACTGTTAGAAATGTAGTGAACCAAGGTTTACCCTCTACTCCCCAATTTTTATTTTTATTTTATTTATGTAGTCTTAAAGCAGCCCAAAGGAGCTTTCATTTTTGTTGAGTTTGGCTGTGCTTGTAAGTGGTAAATGGTAGGATTGTTCCGATCATGTTTTTTTGCTCCCGATCCGATCCGATCGTTTTAGTTTGAGTATCTGCCAATCCCGATATTTACCGATCCGATTGCTTTTTTTTGCTCCCGATTCAATTCCAATCATTCCCGATAATTTTTCCCGATCATATACATTTTGGCAATGCATTAAGAAAAAAATGAAGAAAACTCGGACGAATATATACATTCAACATACAGTACATAACTACTGTATTTGTTTATCATGACAATAAATCCTCAAGATGGCATTTACATTATTAACATTCTTTCTGTGAGAGGGATCCACAGATAAAAAGACTTGTAATTCTTAAAGGATAAATGTGACTTTGTATATTGTGACTAAATATTGCCATTTAGTGTATTTGTTGAGCTTTCAGTAAATGATACTGTAGCCATTTAACTGTTCTGCCCAAATGCATAATGGGAAGTGCAACCATGAGTGTGAGTAGTGGCACCAATTGATATTTCTTCTCTGCGTTGGGAAATAACATAGAGCGTTAAGACAAAGCCCAACTACTACCGTTCTTCCCCACATTGCTTCCCACAATATTTCTAATTGTTGAGAGAGGGATTGTAAGGCTTTAGCCATTTAAAAAAATGCTCCAAAGACTGCCAAAATTCACTCTACTCATTTTACGCTGCCTTTTAGCTCTATTTATAGGTAAAACAGCGCCATTATAGATTGAACGCGACAATGCGTGAGTGGGTCGTGCAGCGCATGCGTTAAATATTTTAACGTGATTAATTTTTAAAAAATTAATTACCGCCGTTAACGCGATAAATTTGATAGCCCTACTTTAAGCCAAAACTAAAGACTCTGGATGAGTGTAAGACATTTTGTCTGTAACGTTAAATACAATTAGAAAACGATTTAATTAAAATATATATATATATTTAAAAAAGGCATGTCCGATATTTTTTGGCGATTCCGATACTTTGAAAATGATGCCGATCGATCGGGACATCTTTAGTAAATGGTGTGATACTTGCATCGCACTTTTCCACCTTTCAAGGCCCTCAAAGCGCTTTACACTATCTCGCCAACCACCTACTGGTGACGCAGCACAAGGAGCAACGTGGGGCTCAGTATATTGCTCAATGACACTTAGACAAGTTCATCATAAAATCCACAACCTCTGGGTTGGGGGACAACTCTACCACTGAGCCACGCCACCCCGTGGACAGAAGCAGTAGTGTTTTACCTGATCTAGGCTCCATTTTTATTTATTTCTGTTATTCCCTGACTAGGAAGTTTTTTTCGTCATATTTAATTCATTTAGACAGACAATTTTGAGTGGTATCAGGACAAATGTTTATTTTTTTTGCATTCCTGAATAGTTAAGAGATGATTAACAAGTTTGTATTTCTTGTGTATGTGTTCGAATATTGCAATTTAAATGTAAATAAAATCCATTCATTCTGGAAGCTTTCATAATGTTTCTTTAGTACTTATTGAAAACATAGATTTGAATCGAATGGTGTATCTCCTGAAACAATACATATGCATGGCAAAAACCCACCTCTTTAAAAATTTTAAAAAACAAAATTTAAAAAAAAAAAAAAAAAAACCTTTCATCCCCAAGTAAGAGTACAAGTAGTCATCAAAAAATGTACTCAAGTACAAGTAAAAAAGTATTCAGTGAAAAGAATACTCAAGTAATGAGTAACATTTTGAGTAATTGCTTATTTTTGTTTGATTTTTTTTTTAAACAATGGTATTTTACGTACCTAATGTATCTATGTGAACTGTTGTTATACTGACACTGTACAATAACTCATTGCATAACCACACTAAGCCAAAGACATAAAAAAACTCATTAAAGAGAGAAAAAAAAAAAGCATTCTTGAATTGTTATGAAGCATTATTCGTCCAAAGAGCATGAGTGCCCTGCCCTCTAGTGGAGAGGATAGTTCCTAGTTTGAATAGTGAATACTGTAGTTTCTTCATTGTGTATTATGAAATCGAAAGGATCATATCTTCGGTTTTCCGTGGTCAATCGGTGCCAAATAAAAACTGGAAGAGAGTTTAAAATTCACGCTTTCTGTTTTCTGAGTGAATCTCGGATCCAAGCGGGCTCCAGTAGGTCTCCTGCAATATTTGCGGCGACTGTGGTGTAATTCAATGGAAGATTCATCTGAAAAATCCTCCTTTTTGCCACAAAACAGTGAAGTTTGGTGGTGGCAAAATCATGGTCTGGGGTTACATCCAGAATGGGGGTGTGAGAGAGATCTGCAGAGTGGAAGGCAACATAAATAGTCTGAAATATCAACAAATCTTAGCTGCCTCTTACATTCTTAACCATAAAAAGGGACAAATTCTGCAGCAGGATGGTGCTCCATTGCATACTTCAATCTCTACCTCAAAGTTCCTCAAGGCAAAGAAGATCAAGATCCTCCAGGACTGGCCAGCCAAGTTTGCCTGGTACACCAGACTCACCGCTGTTCCAGCTATTGAGTCTGGCCACCATTCAGCGGATACAATTTCCAGGGCGGAGCAAGCCAGAGCAAACAGACAGCGGAGTGGATCAACCAGCGACGGGCAGACGTGACGTTAGTAAAACGACGAGGGCAGGACGAGGGACTTGCACACGGAAGTAAACATACGAAGAGAGCGGAGTTTATTCAACATGGCTAGCGCGAGACGGACTGTTGTCAATGACTCGTGTCGATGTGTTGTTGGTAATTTAAAACTGATTTTACCGTGGATTGGAACATATTCTCGGCTCTCCTGTTCACCGTCTGTGTTGTTGTGGAGACGACTTCCGACGCGCAAGAGTGACGTTGCTCGTTAAGAACACGTCACGCAAATAAACGAATCTGATTTGTCGATTGATTTTGTACCTGCTCGAGAGACCGTTAATGGGCTGGTTCCCAGACTTTTCTCTCAGTGTTTGAAAAATACAGGGAGAACAGTTTGGCCGTGCCAGGCAACAGTCCAGTCACCAGAAATGAACAGGATGAAAGAGGAAGCATGGAAGACGAAACCCAAGAACGTTGATAAACTCTGGGAGGCATACAAGACTGCTTTCTTTGATGTTCCTGATGACATCATCAATAAATGGTATGAATCCTTGCCGAACCGCATGGATGCAGTCCTTCAAGCCCATGGAAGTCATATAAAATATTAAATTTGGATCTCACAGCACCACTACTTAATTCGCTTATCTTATGTAACATATTTTTGTATTTGAAGTACATTTTTTGTTCAATTTTCACACTACTTTCTGTAGGCGACAAAACTTTTGTCTTGCCTAAATTTGACCTTTATGTCTTCATTAAATGATAAATCTTTTTTCAGTGAAACAAATATATTTTTGTACATTCAGCATCATTTGGGAGGGTCTTAGCTTTCATATGAGCCATTTCTGAAACCAATTGAATCATTAAAAGTCAGGTTATTAGCAATTGTTTCTACAAAATGGATAAGCGACAAGACTTTTGTCAGGGACGGTACAGTATGTCAAATACTTCATTTGTTACGGTGCTTTAAAGTGTCCTTCAAGAGAGCTCGCCCGACAACAGGCTTGCGTGATCATAGAAAAGCAAGCTTGTGTCTAATTGGTGTAATGGAGTCATGTGATTAATGTTGCAACGTCTCATTGGTGAAATTAGTAGCGCTACTCTTAGCAATAGCATCGCTAGCAAAAATAAATAAATAAATATAATACATACAATAAATACGAAAAATGTAACGACTCTGGTGTAGCCCAAGGTAGCGGAGTAAGAGTAGCGTTTTTCTTCTCAAATCTACTCAAGTAAAAGTAAAAAGTATGGCTTAGTAAAACTACTCTTAGAAGTACATTTGTCTCAAAAAGTTACTCAAGTAAATGTAACCGAGTACATGTAACGCGTTACTAACCACCTCTGAGTAAGAGTAGCGTTACTTCAAAATAATATTACTGAAGTAAAAGTAGTCATCCAAAAAATGTACTCAAGTACAAGTAAAAAAGTATTCAGTGAAAAGAATACTCAAGTAATGAGTAGCATTGTGAGTAACTGCTTATATTTTTGTTGGATTTATTTTTTTAAACAATTTTTTTTTTCTGAGCACAAAGTTATCTATATGAACAGTTGTGATAATGATGCTGTACAATAACCCATTACATAACCACATGAAGCCAAAAAAAAAATTTTTTTTTAAATCATTGAATTCCAGGGAGAAAAAAAACAATTACATAAATGAGGCATTATTCGTCCAAAGAGCATGAGTGCCCTCTGGTGGAGAAAATTGTCCCTAGTTTGAATAGTGAAAAGTTCCTTCATAATTACTATAAAAAGGATCATACAGTACCTCCGGTTTTCCGTGGTCAATCGGTGACAAATAAAAACTGGGAGAGAAGTTTAAATTCGCACTTTCAAGACATGTTGAGGGCAGCGCTCTTAATCAAATACTTCATTTTTTTACGGTGCTTTGGTGAAGCTAGAACGGCAAACGTGTGTCTGGTTGGTATAATGGAGTCATGTGATTAATGTTGCGATGTCTCATTGGTGAAATCGGTAGAGCTACTTGCTACTTACTACAGCTGCTACAACTGCTTGGCATTGCTGGCAAAAAATTATAATAAATCTAATACGCAGAATATCGAGGCAAAATGTAATGACTTGTCTAGCCCAAAGTAGCGGAGTAAGAGTAACGTTTTTTCTTCACAAATCTAGTCAAGTAAAAAGTATAGCTTAGTAAAACTACTCTCAGAAGTACATTTTTCTCAAAAAGTTACTCAAGTAAATGTAACGGAGTACATGTAATGCACCTCTGAGTACAAGTGAGCAGTTTTACTTACAGTTATATTGTCCAATCATCACCCATACAGTGAGTGTCATTCATGTTTTAAAAGAGGTTACAATGCACACAAGGTCAGTTTCAGAATCCAGTTTTAATCATTCTTAAAAGGCACACATTATGTCAATAACTTTTGTGGGAAATTGACCTTAATGAAAATTTCTTGTAACAAAAAACTGTAATGTATTTTAGAACAGACAAATATGGCCCATGTTTGGTTGAGGTGAGAAGGACAAGAACTTTCTGACAATATTTATATTACTATTTATTTCCTTTATTATGGCTTGACTTTCCCCATTAAGTCATTAAAAAAACACTAAAATTTCTTTTGTGTTGCTGTTTTGCTTGTTGTCATATAAGGCAATTTTATTTACAAACATTTTCTTACTTACAAATTTGGTCAAATGTATTGTAGGTCCTGGTTGTATATTTTCTTAACTTTTAAACAGAGCGGGACCAGGGAAATAAAATTTAAGAACTGGGACACATGCAAAGTTTCTAAGGATGGTGGATTCAGAAAGGCACAATATTGTACAAAATAATAATTATTATAATAATTACAGTATCATCAAAAGCAATTTGTGTAGCACCTTGAGTGTTTTGCGCGAACGCACGTCTTTGGTCGAGCGCATGTCCGCCCGCCACGGCATTAAAAGTCCTTTTTTTCCCCTTGACTCTGCTTTTCAGTCAGGTGCTCACAGCCCCACAAGAGGCCACGACACACTCCAAACTTTCTCTCGTCTTCTTTGCTTTGTGCCCTCCGACTTTGTCCGTCGGCGGTAAGTGGGGTTTGGGTAGAGGGTAAGGGGCTGGGGCCGTAAGGCGGGAGGGGTCTCTGGGGGTCGTCTAGCCGAGGAAGCAGACAGGGCCCACTTCGAAGCCAAACCTCTGGTTGGAGTCGCCAAAGTCGGTGAGCATGACGTCAAGGATGGGCAGCTGGTCGATGCGAGGGGTGTTGATCTCCAGAACTGTCTTGGAGTAGCCCTGCTTAGACTGGACACACACATACAACATCAGCATCACTTTAACTTTTCAAACAAGAGTTAGTCATTTGTAGGGCTGCAGCTATCAAATATTTTAGTAATCGAGTAATCGACTGAAAATTCTATCGATTAATCGAGTAATCGGATAAAACATTTTTAATGTAATTACGCTTGATAACACACATCACTTGAAAGCTATGTTTTTCCCCACGTGTTTCAATATAATTTCCATTTGTGTCAAGCTATTTTTAACTTTTAGTTAAGTTTTAAGTTAGTCTAAACTGTAAGTACTGGTAGGATTTTGAGTTTTTGCAGTGTTCAAAATAAATGTATGATAGCTGCTGTATTGGAGCACATTTATTCAGTGATGACTACTGAGCTAAAACTGACAGTTAGCTTTATTATGTTTAAATTTTACACCCTCATCACTCTACAGCGCTGTGTTTTTACAGATTAAATAAAGCCTGTATGTAAGAAACGTTAGCCATGCATCGACAGTGGTCATAATCAATAGAAACCTAGCCCTCCGAAGGGCTAACGTTACGTGAGCGAGTGACAGTAACGTTATATTTATTAGCGATAAGAAGTCTACTGCTTAAAGATGGCGGCTGTTTACTAACGCTGTCCAGACGCGGCCGAGTCTGTCTTTGTGCATCTAGTTTTAAATGCATGCGATATCTATGAGACGCATTGGACTCTACCTGCTACCAAACTAGCATCATGCGGGCGTAGTTTTTAGCAACGTCGGCGTAGTTTGTAGTGGCTGTCGGCTGCGCAAAGTTTTAAAAAAATTTTTTATTGCTTCCTCCTCTACGCACGTGATGTCAGCGCGTTGTCCCGCATTAAAAGTAGTCCGGGCAAAACGTGATGCTTAGAGCCGGCAAAATTAAACGATTCCTCGAGGTGAATAAAATTACTCGGATCAGTTTTTAAACTCGAGTTACTCGAGTTGCTCGAGTGTTCGTTTCAGCTCTAGTCATTTGTATCAGGGTTAGGGTTTTGAATTACGGTTTTCAGTGTGGGTTATCATTTCAAGTTTCTTTTTTAATGCAGTCTTGGTGTTTTCATATAGGCAGATTTTATAACCCGGACATTACCGTATTGGCCCGAATATAAGACGGTGTTTTTTGCATTGATATAAGACTGAAAAAGTCGGGGTGGTCTTATAATCGCAGTCTAGACATTATACCAATTCACCACGCTAGATGGTGCCAGATATCATTGAAGTGATGTTCTGTCATGACAGATCTCAGCTACTCTCAAGTTTAACCAATTTGCATTATTTTACCGCAATGTTTTTCATTATTCAGATTTGTTTCAAGACTACAGTTACAGTTAGACTTCCCTTTGATGGATAATGCAGTTATTGCAATTTTGTTGTTTTATAACAATAGATTGGTTTATTTACATTTCAAAAACCAGAAGCCATTCATTTACGAATGTGATTGCAATTTAGTTTACATATTTAAATGTTCAGATATTAAGATTTGAATGAGGCAAAATAACATGCTTTTTCTCTCAAATATATTGTTATAATCATTTGTTTCACATGTACTGTAATTATTTTCTGTATAAAAATTAATTTGTTGTTCAAAAAGTCTTTTTTCAAACTTGAGTCTTGAAAAAGAGGGGGTTGTCTTATAATCAGGGCCAATACGGTACATCATTTTTGGTCGACATCGACAACAGAATAAACCACACATTTCCAAAGAGGGACAATGGACTGTCTCTTTGTGGGCTCTAAGATCCAATAGCAATTTAATTTAATTTAGTTATAACGTGTCTTCTATTACCTTTTTGCTGCCTCAAAATACTTTTTGCATGTGTTTCCCTCTCATACTTTTAAGCCAGGGGTTTTCAACCCAGTCCTCAAGGCACACTGTGGGTCCTGGTTTTTGTTCCAGCCGATCCAGCAGAGACAGTTGAACCAATGAGGCTTCTGCTAAAACAAGCCACACCTGACTGCAATCAACTGATTGCACTTGTAAAACACCAGATTGGGGAAAAAGTGTTGTCATCTTGTTTGGTAAGAATGAAATCCTGCACCCACAGTGTGCCTTAGTGGAATAGGTTGGGAACCCCTGTTTTAAGCATTGTGTTCTCTTGTGGTAGATTTAAAGCAGATTGTTGTTCTCTTGACTACATTCGTCATGTAGCATATTTAAACCACCCTTATTTGATATTACTATGTTTAAGTATTTTCTTAAGGCATCTTTAGTATACTCTGTCTGTACGCATCTAAACAAAACAATCTGAAAGCGCACAGTAGTACTTTGAGTGTCAAATTCGCCTCTTGTAGGATGTTTCGCGGGTGTAGAACATTTTGGCCGAACGTTTTTATTCCTAGTCTCATCTTGTCTCATCCCATCTTTCCTGTTCATTTTGCTTTTGCTGCTCGTTTTGTGAAATATCGACAGTACTGTCATGCTCATTAATGTTCCTCTCTGGTTCAAATTGAAAGAGTTGAACCAGATAAGGTATTTGATGACATGTTTATGTCGCTGGAGTCAGTCTGGAAGCTCGGCAGCATAACCATGTGACGTCATCGCCCTGCGACGTCAACAGCAATGGCGACCTAATAGTTAAACCAATTTTATAAATTGTATAAACATCAAGAGGGGTTTAAATACCAAATTATTTTGACTCACAATAATGTTACGTTTGAAGAACTATTCGTGGATCCCTTTCAGGATTTAAAATCTTTGTTAGGGTTCAGTGAGTGCTTAAGTCTAAATAAGGGTTTAAAGACAGGTTGGGGTTCCAAAATTTCTTTCAAATCCTGATGAGATTTTCAAACATGAGATAGGAAAATTTGGATTACAGGCCTGGGTTAGGGTGTTAAATTTGCATTTTACATAAATTAGGGTTTCAAGAACTAGGTTAGAGGTCTAAGTGAGGGTTGGGGTTTCAAATTATAATTTGATGTGAGCAGTTAAAAAAAGTGTTTTCTAATGAGGATTTGGGTAACAAATGAGGTGTGGGATAACTGTTGTTTTAATGAATTACCGCGCAGCCGTCGATGAGTGGCTTGATGAAAGGGCTGTTGTCGTACGACATTTCCTCATCGTTGGAGCCTAGGAAGCGCAGAGCCTTCTCGTAGTTGTCGGCCTTGGCATCGTACCAGGCCGCCGACTGGTGGCACACGTATGAAAAATTCTGGCGCGCCGACGAGCTCAACAGCTTCAAGAAGGTCATCTGCACTGCGTTGATGCTGTTCTCGGCTACGTCCACATAGTTGAGCTGTGTTGACATGAAATTTTTTTTAACATAAAGCTAGACAGAAATTTGCGTGTAGAGAGTACTATTAGATCAGATTAACAACTGATACCATTTCTAATTGAATTAAGCGAGTACGAACATGCTTACAATTTTTCCACGTTTGAATTCACTGAACCAGGAACCAGGCGTCTCCTTGGGCCAGTTGGATATTCTGACCTGTCGAAAAGAACGAGATCAAACAATCGCATTAGCGCGGTCTTCGCAATGTTTTGTAATGCATTCCGCTCCACACTCACCCCTGAGGACTTCTTGTCTGGGTTGATACACGTCTCTCCGCCCGCCGTGAAATTACAGAACACTTTGATGGCGTCTCCAATGCAACCCTGGTTGGGGTCGATCCAGTATTCACCTGCCAGCGGGAAACACAAACATGAGGAGCAATTCTGGGAGGTCTCTGTTCAGTATCAATTCCTGAGTACTATTTTGTTTAAAATGTCATGAAACATCCAAGGTGCGTGATATACTGTAGAAGAATTACAGAATGGATTCAAAAGTTTTTCATCTGCATTTTTCTCAAGCATAGTCATGCCGGGATGCCGGGATCTGGCAACCACGTTATGATAAAAATTGAATGAAAAAGTACACGTAACTATATTTAGAAAAAAGTTACAGCGGGGCAAATAAGTATTTAGTCAACCACTAATTGTGCAAGTTCTCCCACTTGAAAATATTAGAGAGGCCTGTAATTGTCATCATGGGTAAACCTCAACCATGAGAGACAGAACGTGGAAAAAAACAGAACATCACACTGTTTGATTTTTAAAGAATTTCTTTGCAAATCATGGTGGAAAATAAGTATTTGGTCAATACCAAATACTGTGTTGTGTACCCTTTATTGGTAATAACGGAGGCCAAACATTTTCTGTAACTCTTCATAAGCTTTTCACACACTGTTGCTGGTATTTTGGCCCATTCCTCCAAGCAGATCTCCTCTAGAGCAGTGATGTTCTGGGGCTGTTTTTGGGCAACACGGACTTTCAACTCCCTCCACAGATTTTCTATAGGGTTGAGATCTGGAGACTGGCTAGGCCAATCCAGGACCTTAAAATGCTTCTTACATAGCCACTCCTTTGTTGCCCTGGCTGTGTGTTTGGGATCATTGTCATGCTGAAAGACCCAGCCACGTCTCATCTTCAATGCCCTGGTCCCTTTGCAGAAAAACAGCCCCAAAGCATGATGTTTCCACCCTCATGCTTCACAGTGGGTATGGGTGTTCTTCGGATGCAATTCAGTATTCTTTCTCCTCCAAACACGATAACCTGTGTTTCTGCCAAAAAGTTCTATTTTGGTTTCATCTGACATAACAAATTCTCCCAGTCCTCTTTTGGATCATCCAAATGCTCTCTAGCAAACCGCAGACGGGCCTGGACGTGTACTGGCTTCAGCAGGGGGACACGTCTGGCAGTGCAGAATTTGAGTCCCTGGCGGCGCATTGTGTTACTGATAGTAACCTTTGTTACTGTGGTCCCAGCTCTCTGTAGGTCATTCACTAGGTCCCCCCGTGTGGTTCTGGGATTTTTGCTCACCGTTCTTGTTATCATTTTGACGCCACAGGGTGAGATCTTGCATGGAGCCCCAGATCGAGGGAGATTATCAGTGGTCTTGTATATCTTCCATTTTCTAATAATTGCTGCACAGTTGATTTCTTTACACCAAGCGTTTTACCTATTGCAGATTCAGTCTTCCCAACCTGGTGCAGGTCTACAATTTTGTCTCTCGTGTCTTTTGACACTCTTTGGTCTTGGCCATACTGGAGTTTGGAGTGTGACTGACTGAGTTTGTGGACAGGTGTCTTTTATACCGATAATGAGTTAAAACAGGTGCCATTAATACAGGTAACAAGTGGAGCCTCGTTAGACCTCGTTAGAAGAAGTTACACCTCTTTGACAGCCAGAAATTTTGCTTGTTTGTAGGTGACCAAATACTTATTTTCAACTCTAATTTGGAAATAAATTCTTTAAAAATCAAACAATGTGATTTTCAGTTTTTTTTCCACATTCTGTCTCTCATGGTTGAGGTTTACCCATGTTGACAATTACAGGCCGCTCTAATCTTTTCAAGTTGGAGAACTTGCACAATTGGTGGTTGACTAAATACTTATTTGCCCCACTGTAAATACAACTGAATTGTACTATGTGGATCTGCTGCGTTTGCTAACCCCTCGCTCTACCCTTTCCTACCATCTGGGAAGTCAGGCTGGCTGAGGCGCAGGTCATTGCAGGTACGGGCAGGGTTGTCAGCAGTGCCCAGCGGGAACTTCATGCGTTCGATGTTCTGCTTGAGGTTGTTGAGAGAGCCAAACACGTCCTCCATAGCCAGGCCATCGACGGCATAGTCAGCCGCTGCTTCATCTCCTTGCTCCTCAGCGTGTCGCCTGTTCTTTCTGGACACGTGCTGGATGGGCAGTGACTGGATGATGTCACCTGTCGGGCCCTGCAGAGCATAAGAAAGAAATTAAACTGGACTGATTTAAAATAAAATTGCCTGACATGTAGGTAAGAAATGATAACATGCCATCATGCTAATAAATAGCATTATTAACAACTTCAGTAGACAGAGTGCTGATATGCGCTTGATAGGGATTTCATTGCTGGCTGTCAGATTCTATTTGTAATTCACTCAAGCCAGTCAAATACCGCCATGTTCAATTATGACATGCTACAGGTGGTTCAATAAGAATTTGAATTTGATGAGGACTAATTAAATGCTAGCAACTACCTGAATAGTGAAAACACTATGACATTGAAGACCAAAGGCATTATTTTAAATGTAAAATATGCCCCAAAGTTTTTTTTTTAAATTTTCCATTACTTAATCATTTTTTATTATTATGGTATTATTGATAGTGTACTTGAAAAGTTGACATCTGAACCAAACTGATCAAAAGCAATCATCGTAGCATTTGTTATGGCATCATAAGATAGACAGAAACTTTTGCAGCTAATATATAGCCGAAAACACAGACAAGGCTGAAAAAGCAGTTCCTGCTCTTGCACTCCTCTTTAAAAGAAACTGCTGTCTTTAAAGCCAAAATAACTGTTGTGTTTGTTAGAACAATATGTCTATATGCTGCCATAGCAGATTCATGGTGCATTAAGCCCCCGAACTAGTTTTAATTTGTCCATTTTACTCTGGAAACCCCCGTTTACAGACGTCGCGCAACCGCTTTTGTTTCAACCCAGCCTTAAAACAAAGGTAATTAATTTTATTTATCATTCAAAAGGTCTGTCATTTTTAGCCTAGAATCAATAATTGATGTCTAATATTTCGCTTAAAAAACAAAAAAGACTTTAAAAAATTATTCACTCGCATATTTTAAACTTTTAAACAAATGACGTCACAATGAAAAAAAGGGCGTCTGTAAAAAAGTCACGGATATCTCGCTCATTACTATTGCTTAACTGTATTTTTTTTGTTACTGTCGCATTTTCTCGGATATGTTAGATGATAAATAATCAAGCCAAACAGAGAAAAATTGAAAAAAAAAAAGTTTAAACGGGTAAATATATGAAAAAGAACATCTCGACCACTCCTTGATGTCTGCGATTTGTGCATCGCGACCGTTGTTATATTACCATGTTTCACCCATAAAATCCCGAAAAAATCCAGCTGTGCTCATTCACAGCTGTGGTTTGACACTCAGTGATACATGCTGCATGGAGTTTTTGGATCGAAACAAGGTAAGTACAGGATATCTCGCTTAAGTCATGGTGTCTGTAATCCTGCTCTCGCATGTTCCCACCTCCAGATAGGGTTTTGCTGATTAAAAAACATTTAAAAAATAAAGTAAAAAAATAAAATTTCTTCCCCCAGAAAATTGAGATTTTAAGCTTCCCAATGATGTATCACACATTAGAGATGGGAATTGATGCGATTTTTACGATCACGATTACATTATCGATATTGCTTAACGATTTGATTCTCTTATCGATTCTAATTTGGGAAAAAGAACAAACGCTTTGATTGGCATCGAGTTTGTTTAATCAGAAGTCACAACCTTACAAACTCACAACTAGGTCAAAAGAGGCCCAAAGCATCAATGTTAACTGTGGCAACAAATGGCAAATGCACAAGAATGTGTAACATTTTACTGAAACATTTTTCTAATAGAAATAAAAATGTTAATGTTTGTAAAATATCTACAGAGGCCACGCCTGTATGTATCATCTTTTGCGTTGTTGTTGTGTGTTTCCATTTGCGATCGGACACTTAAATCCAGTTGTTTAGTGGTTTGAACGATGTGCTAATGCTAGCGAACGCATGCTAACCGTTTTGTTATTACTGTATTAGCAGCTAATCATCGCTGATTTACGTCGATGCAAACCTGTTTGTTATTGGGGACGAAATTGACTTGTTTCATTTCTATTTTTAGTTTCACTCTTGAAGTGATGATTGAATAAAGTCAGCAAATTATACCAACATCTTCTGTATCGTCATTTGGGAGTTTAGCTAGCTGTATAGCCAGGACTGAGCCTTAGCGTCTCGGTGAGGACAGTGCAGTCGTATTCCCTCCCGATGCATTTATCTCCACCTTGCAATGACTGCAAGTCGCTTTGTTGTAATTTTTCCTGGTGAAGTGAAAACACACTTTCGAGTGTTTGAACCTACGTGCTGTCATTGTTATGTTTTACGGCTGCAATGCCCGCGCTAAGCCATCGTAACCTTTCATTTTCACCCTCTTTCCTGGTGAAGTGTAGCCAAACTTTGGAGTGAGTGGTTCTTGGCGCCATGCTAGTTTGATGCGTCTGGACAACAAGACACGTCACGACACAATACGCGTCTTTAGGAATCGTGAAAGGGATCGTTAAGGCTTTTTCATTGTGATGTCGAGGCCTCAAAACACTAGGAACCGGTTCAGAATTGGAATCGGATTTTGATTCCCATCCCTATCACAGATGCATATCGGACAATTTTGAAATTTGTCCAAATTGGGGGTCTCAGAGCGGAACGTCAGGTCACCTGAGTGTTTTCCGCCATATGCAAAATGAAGAAAAGGCCAAATTTGGATCCCTAAACCTTTGATGGCAAAATTTTTTTGTACCGCTTCTGGTTTTAATTATTTTTATACGTAGCTTTCAACTTTTTGTTTCATCTACACACTAAAATGGGAGAAACTTACAGGGGGTCCAGGTGGTCCTATCAATCCAGGGTCTCCTTTTTGACCAGCTGCACCCTAAGGAAAAAATACAGAGCCACAGACACGTTAAAAAAAGGAATCCATTACCAGGAAAGAAGGATGACTGATCGTTAAAAACATAACTTACAATTGCTCCCTTGGAGCCTTTTTGTCCATGAGCTCCCTGGTAAATATAGAAAGAGAGACGGGTCAACATCAAGTTGAAAAACCTGCAGAGAAGAGCTTTGGGGTGCAAAAAATGCAACTTACAGGAATACCAGGAGGACCAGGGGGACCCAGAGGACCTTGAGTGCCCATAATACCCTAAGGGTAGATAAAACCCATATATTAAAATATGATCAATTGCCATGAAATACATTTTTGGGGAGATATGATGTGAACTCACAGATTCACCCTTGCCACCAGAGGAGCCCTGTGGTCCTGGCAGACCTCTGTCTCCCTTCTCTCCTGACTCTCCAGGAGGTCCAATCAGACCGATGAGACCTGGGTGACCCTGTGCGTGAAGAAATCAATACAAATGTATTGAATAAAATGACATTATATTTCAATTGTGGATTATTAATTCATTTTACCTTCTCTCCCTTGAATCCAGAGTCGCCTTTCATACCAGGAAGTCCAGGTGGTCCCTGTGAGGGGTCAGGATGTTTAGTGTAAATGACAAGGGGAAAACCAATGTAGTGATATTTGTCAAAACTTACAAGAGGTCCAGGAGGGCCATCTTTTCCAGAGGCACCAGGAAGTCCTTGCTCGCCCTGAAATGAATTAGATCACAGGATGTTGCTTAGAATGTGCATTAAAAAAGTGTAAGACTGGGCTCTTGGATAGTGCAACATGACAGAACGTCCACTGCTCATTCATTTTCGGTGTTGGTGTCTTCCCACCGTTGCCGTTCATATTCTCAAGTTTCCTCCCAGGAAGAGGAAAATATTTTGTGACTCGTCCCCACCCCGGCTCTTGGTTGTGACTACAAATCAGACTTGGGTGTTACATTTACTCCATTACATTTTCTTGAGTAACTTTTAGAGACTGATGTACTTCTAAGAGTAGTTTTACTAAGCCATACTTTTTAACTTTTACTTGATTTAGATGCAGATTGTGAGGAAGAAATTCCGCTACTTTGGGCTTCACTCGTTGTTACATTTCCCCTCTTTTTCTAGATATTAGATTTTACTTTTTTTTTTTTGCCATAAGATGCTAACTATGTGTCTACCAGTTTCACCAATGAGACGTCGCAACAATAATCACATGACTCCATATACCCATCAGACTCAAGCTTGCTGTTCTATGATCATGCCGGCCTCTTCAATCATATGTCGTCTTTGAAGAACCGTTAAAAAAATGTATTTGACATAGAACACTGCCATCAACATGACTCAAAAGCGCAGATTTTTACCTCTCTTCCAGTTTTTATTTGGTACCGATCAACCATGAAAAAACGGAGATATGATCCTTTTAATTAGGTAATCAAAAATCTGTTTTCTCCACTAGAGGGCATTCATGCTCTTTGGACAGATGACGCTTCATTTGTGTAGATTTTTTTCTCTTGGCAGAATTAAATGATTGTTTTTGTATTTCTTTGGCCTAATGTGATTGAGTAATAGTTTATAGTACAGTCAAATTATAACAATTCACATAGATAACCTTGTACAAAGAAAAAAAATGCTGTTAAAAAAATTAATCAAACATCGTAAACAGTTACTCACAATGTTGCTCATTACTTGACTATGGTATTCTTTTCACCAAATACTTTTTTTTTTTTTTTTTTATTTGAGTAATATCATTTTGAAGTAATGGTACTTTTACTTGAGTTAAAGTTTTGGGTACTTTAACAACCTCTGCTAAAAATATTATTTGTCCAAGGGACCATTTTAGAACGGTACTAACGAGATTGTTACTCGGTGCACTGGATAAGGTTTCACAAAGATGATGTACTTCTATGATGGTTAATTTGGTCAGGTCCTTGTACACATGGCTTCATGAATAAAATAATGATAGGCATCATCAGTTTGTCAGTGGGGATATTTTGTGCAAAACACCTATATCAATAGTTTATTTCTATTCTTGACTTTTCTTTAATAATGGAGATCAAAATTTAGGACTCACAACAGGGCCTGGAATTCCTCGTAGACCCTCGGCACCTGACTTTCCTACAGGTCCCTGGGCTCCCACGGGGCCGGTCTTTCCAGGTGGTCCCTCAGCTCCAGCTTCACCCTAAAGGAAACATCAGGTGCAACGGCATTTTTTTAGGATTCAACGTTAGCCAAACTTTGGTAGCAACAGTTGGTGCGCTAGTCAAGGGGTCCCCATCCGCCGGGCCGCGGACCGTTACCAGTTCGTGGCATATTTTCTACCGGGCCGCACAGAAATAATATTTTATTAACGACCGCATTTTGGCCGAATTAATCTTGGCCTGTGCCCCTGCTTAACACATCAATATCCCTGTCTACTTTAGATATAATACTAAAGTATAGATTAGAATGTCGTCATAGAAATCCATTGATTGACTGCAAGCAGTACATCTTGTTTTGTTTATATAATATATCTATGTGTGCTTGTCCTCCATAATAACGTATGACTAGGCCCCGGGCGCAGCACATTTGTTTCCCTACACTAGCGAAAATGACTGGAAAACAGACGTCTTTGGAGAGATTTTTTTACGGCCAAAAAGGGCACCTGACGAGCCAGAAGATGAGCCCATAACCTTGAAGACCCACGAACTGCGAAGGAGTGGATTCGTGACCTGTTTGTGAATAAACAGAGTGATTCGAGCATGTCTGTGCAACAGGAGGATCAGCTTGTAGAGATCGCAAATGACGGCGACCTTAAATGTACATTTGAGACAATTAAAGTCATTACGGAATATCTTGACAGCGCTACGAGAACACTGAAAACCTTGCTACAATTTCCAACATCGCATCTTTGTGAAGCGGGCTTCTTAATTAATGCTTAACTACACGGCGAAGGCGTTAACGGTGAGAGCGGTGTGCAGCTAACATGGCAGGATGGGTCTGAGGAGAACTTTTGTCCATCCACGGTCAAAAGTAAGTTAATATTCCTTTCTTTAAGAAAGTTTGTAGCGTTTACTTTGGAATCACTGCATTCGCGGCAATTTTTAATGTTACGCACATGCGCAGAACCTCATAGTTGCAGTTTTTGCTGGGTTGCAAAATTTGTCAAAACACCGGTCCGTGAAAAAAAAGACCCAAATCACACCAGTTCGTGGTGCAAAAAAGGTTGAGAACCCCTGCACTAGTCTACAGCAAGATCTTATGGCACAAAGAATAACAGACTTTTCATTAAGAATTGTATATAACATGCTGTAAAACACAATTTCTAATGCAAATCTATCAAATGCTAACATGTGTTGGCTCTTAACCTAATACCCACAAAGCCACTCGTTCATTAAAGGCTGATTTATTAAATCACCACGCCGAACCAAATGCTATCATGCTACTACGGACTATGCTAACATACTAGTACAGTATCTAAAGCTACTGTAGGCCTAGAAATACCAGCAATCTAGGATGATTACTCATTTTACATAATCGCACCTTGTTGTAAGGTACTAATTCTCCTCAAAACTAACTAAATGTGAACATAATAACACTTTAACCACAAAAATCTGGCAAGATAAGCGTAAGGAAAGCGCTAAAGTTGACCAAAAAAGGATTTGACACCCGGAATTCCTGTTGCTTTATTGTCATACACTCTTAATAAGAATGGATCAAATGCTAACATGCTTATTTTGTTGTGCTTATATCCACATTTTACCTTGGATCCTTTCTCTCCTTGTCGTCCTTCCTGTCCCGCCGGTCCAATGGGTCCCTTTAGGAGAAAGAACAGATGCACAGTTATTGATGCTTTTATTTAATTCGTTGAACAATGGCACAAGCTTCGACTTAGAGAGAAGCCCCATCATGCTAAAAGCTATCCTGTCAGCCTCGGGTCACCGGCCTACAGTACGAGTGTGTTGTAATGTGCCAGTAAGGGTTATCATCAAATGTAAGCGTGAGTGTTCATGTGCGTAGCCAAGTCTGTAAGTGTACGGATATTAATGCCGCCACGCATTACCAGCATAAGGAGTAAATTCTCAGGACTTTGACAGAACAGTACTGATATTATGGTAATTACGGTATATCTTTCATGAGAGGTCACCAGACGGGTGTCCAAGGCTCACATGAAAAGCCTGCAAGCCTGTTAAGAAAATAGTGTATAACACCCCTGTGGGATCTTTTTGATGATATAAACAAATTTGACTTGGGCTGGAAAAGGCTTGGTTTTCTTTTCCCGTGCAGTTACAGTATACCACAGGTCCACTGTGTCATAATATTAAATACAACACATCACAAGAAAGAAAATTCTATACAAATTTACAAAAAATGTGATTCAGATCAGAAAAAACACTCATTTCAAGTCCTTTATTTTTAAAACGCTCTACTTACACGTTTGCCTGGAGGTCCTGGTACTCCGGCCTCTCCAGAAGGACCTGGGGGACCCTAAATAAAGGGCAGGGGAAACATTTGCAACATATCAGCATTTAACACTTCCTGTTGCAAATTATCTAAAGATTGGTGACAACTTACAGGTTGACCAGGCTCTCCGTCGTCTCCCTTGTCACCTCCTAAACCGTCAAGGCCCTAAAACATGGGGATTTCGAAACATGCAAAATTGAATGCACATTTGTAGCCATAGAACATGTAAGCAGACTTGAAAATATAGCGCCTTGATGACATACATGCATTAACAAACAAGACCACATAGAAAATTAGGTAAAAATGATAACAAAGTAATATAAACATAATACTCACAGCAGCACCTGGCTCACCAGGGGGACCAGGGTCTCCGGGGAAGCCAACAGGGCCCTACAGAGACAGTGGAAAAAATATTTAGTGTTTTAAAAACAACAAATATTAGGTGAGTTTTCAAAGATGTTTACTTACAGGGTTACCCTTGGGACCATCATCTCCAGAAGGTCCACGTGCCCCGGCAGGTCCTGCAGCACCAGGTGGTCCGGCTTCTCCCTTCTCGCCAGTTTCTCCGCGAAGGCCCTGATGAAGAAAATTGCATCAGGGAGTGATTTAATGACTTTAACCACATTCTTAATCAAGTATGATAACTATGGTTCAGATTCAGTGCAAAAAGGACTTACTGCTGAACCTGGTTCTCCAGGTGATCCTGGGTTGCCAGCCTCGCCTGTTTCTCCCTGGAAGGTGACAAGCAAGAATTTGTCTAATATTCTCGAAAAGTTGATACCGTTCATTTTAGAAATGTCTTAAAAAAGGTTGTATACTCCTTCTCCCCTCCACGTGCCACCAAGAGAATCTAATCTCGTTTAAACGTTACAAAATAAATTTAACACTCGATTTGCTGTCCCCAAACATTTTAGCCATTCACCTCTATCAATATCCCATTATCACCTGGACACGAAGTAGAGCTGGGCGGTTTTCCGAAAATTTACTGTTATCAAGATGGTTCACGATGAACGACGTGATTTTGAACATGTTAATAATTTTTTTTTTTTTTTAAATGTAACAAAAAAATAGTATTTTCAGCACGCTTTGACTATGTGTTGTTCGGCTATGTTCATTCCCCTTTAAGAAAGTAGAGCCAGTGTGCTTATGTGTGAAGTCACGTGGCTATCAGAAAATCAAAAAAACAGAAGCACGTTGCTAGCAACCAGTACGCTAACGGTAATGCTACAAGTAATTGAGTCCAAAAGTAAAATGGCCACAGGCATTTCGAGTATAGTATTACTCGACTCTAATAGTGTGGTGTTGGTGCCAAAAAGGAACTCTACGTCATTGTCTGGAAGTATTTTGGATTTGAGAAGGATGACGAACCATGGAGCTCTACATCAGTTTGACTGTCCATTTCATAAAAAGTGGATGTGGGAGCAGTGTTTTGGGCACGGACTGCACCTAGCGATCAGTACGTCGCGTTTTTTTGTATCTGTGTGTGTGTGTGTGTGTATGACTTCTCTGATAGCTTTTATGATGGTACAATTTACAATGGGTCAGATCAGCATTCAGCATTAAGTATAATCCAACAGTGTCGACTATAATATGACCGTTTAATGGCCACAGGTTTATTTCTGTAAGTGCTTGCTTTACTCTGTGTCATTACTGCCATCATAATATCTTAAATGTTTCATTGGCATAAGCGTTAGAGCAATATAGCTTAATGTGTGTGTGTAGGGAAGAGGGGGCATGCGAGTATTTCAGAAAATGCTCTGGAAAAAAAACTGAAACATTGAAGTAAACACTTGCGTTGAGTGATCATGTCACAGCAGCTACTAACAATAAGCTGTCTGATACTCGGTCCTTCGTTTGAAGTGCACTGTTCAAGCCCCTCTAGCTTGAAGTCATTTGTGTTACAATGACATTTTTGCACAGTGGCCATAGCAATATTTACAATGCCGTACATTGTTCACGTCACACAGGCAGTTTAAATAGTTATACATGAATGCTTATTGTTTACACAATATTTTATATATTTTATGTTTACATTGAATGTACAATTTTTAAATATGTTAAATTGAAAGCTGGTAAATAAATCAATGAGAAACAATTAATTTGTATTTCATGCATTTATTGAGATTTTCAAATTAGATAACAGTCCGCTTGGGTGAATTTATCGTCATTTATCATTATCGAGGTTAATTTACCATGATAAGTACTTAAGGCCATATGTCCCACCCCTAACAATAACTCCAAGTTGAAAGAAAAGTTACCAGATTCAAGCAGTGTATAGTTAACCCCCGCTCCATGTATACAATTCAATAACTTGAAAGAGCATAATTTTCTTAAATTTACTCCCCAAAAATCAGTACTACATGCTAGTTATGTTTATTGCAGTAGAATAGCCTTTCCCAGATTTTTGTTCAAGCTTCACACAATTTAGAAAATTTAAAAAAAATGTTTACAAATTTTTTAACAACAAAATTAGTCATTACAATCCAAGATTGCATTGCTCGATCGTCTATCATAATGATAGAGTAGCTTTCTCCAAACATTTTAAGTCAGGCACACTTTTCATGTCAAAATACATGACCGAAAATACCCCCAAACAATAGTTAGCTTAGTGCTTATATCTCAAATGCACCACCTTTGACATCCCACGTACCTGCTCGTTATGTAGAACACTACTTGAAAAAACTTTCTCACCTTCTCGCCAACTGCTCCTGGTCCTCCAATACCACCCGGGGGGCCTTGAGCTCCCTTAAGGTGCAGTATACATGTCAGTAAGAGACTTTATAATGTTCATTTATATAGTACAAAAGGGAAAACAAACTTACACTAGCTCCACCTGGTCCCTGGGGGCCACGGGGACCTGGAGGTCCAGGAGGACCCTGTCAAAAGAAATGCATATGTCTTCAAGTAGTCAAAGTATGATAAAAATCTACAGCAATTCTTAAACACTCACCATGGCTCCAACGTCTCCATTTTCTCCCTTCTCACCAGGAGGGCCGGGCAAACCCTGGGAAATGTGGGAGTCATATTCGTTAGAGCAGGTTTCTCAAACTTAGACATGGAGAATAGGAATCTGTGTGTCCTTATAGTCTGAACAGTTTTAACGTATCACATGGAAGTTTGATATACTCCCATTGTTAATTGTTTATTATGATTTATTAATTAGGAGAAAGCAACATACAGGAATGGATTATGGGGGGACAGGAAGGAAGGAAACAGACAGAAGAGGAGAAGAACAAATAACAAGAGCAAAATTTAAGTTGCTGGTGCTAGATGGTGACAGCAAACTTTACAAGTAACGGGTTTGTAAAAAAATATTTCTGCAGTTTAGTTGCAACTGTCTTTTTCTGATATATCATGTGGTATGTCTGTGTTAAACTGTCCCCTTGCAGCCAAGGAGCGCACAACTGACGCACTGACGCACATGAAATAATAATGTACAAACTAGTGCTGTCAAAGTTATCGCGTTAACGGGCGGTAATTCATTTTTTAAATTAATCATGTTAAAATATTTGACGCAGTTAACGCACGCACGTAATGACCCGTTCATGCATTGCCTCAAACAGTTTACAATGACGCCGTTTTAGCTCATTGAGAGCGAAAAGGCATCAAATATAAGCATTGTGGTGAACGACGTGGGGAAGAAAGACAGGAGATGATCTTTTCCTTAACGCGCTTAATTGAACACAATGCAGAACATACTGTTTAACATTTGCAGCCACCGTTGACAGTCATGGTTGGCCAACGTCCCATCATGCATTTGGGCGGAACAGTTAAGTCGCTACAGTATCATTTAGTGAAAGCACAACAAAAATAATATTCCTATCTCTCAAAAAAATCATGTTCACAAAAAGATAAGCGCTCAATGCAAAGAGAACTGGCATTCCCAATCAAAATAGCTATGCAAAATACACCTAAAACATACTTACCTTGCCTTGGCCAGATCTCTTATTAATTTAAAACTCGCCATTGACACCTTGTGGTGTATTTCAATCACCACAACTTAAAAAAAAACTAAACCAAAACTATTATTAAATTTTTTGATTGAAAATTTTACAAATTTTATTAAACAAAAAAACATTAAGATGGGTTTTAATATAAAACTACTATAACTTGTACTCAAATTTATTTTTTAAGAACTACAAGTCTTTCTATCCTTGGATCCCTTTAACAGAAAAAATGTCAATAATGTTAATGCCATCTTGTGGATTTATTGTTATAATAAACAAATACAGTACTTATGTACAGTATGTTGAATGTTTATGTCTGTCTTGTGTCTTATCTTTCCATTCCAACAATAATTTACAGAAAAATGTGGCATATTTTGGAGATGGTTTGAATTGCAATTAATTTTTAAACTGTGATTAATTCGATTATAAATTTTAATCGCTTGACAGCCCTAGTACAAACTGTTTGATTTAGTACATTCTGTTATAGTGGTTTATTTTGTTTTTATGAAGCACTGTGGTGTGCTATATTCTTTATTTAAAAAAAAAAAAAAAAAAAAAAAAGAATGGATTACTTATTTCAATGAGTGAGTTACCTACGCACTCTTTTCCAAGTTAGCTATAAACAATTTCATGTTTGTCAAATGGCTAAATGTTTAGTCAGAGGACTTTTTAAACTGTATTGCACATATTTACGTTGCACAATTTGTTTTCATTTAACAACTCCATAGGCCTACAGCTTTATTTCTCATTGCTGACTTCCTGGTGCAAAAGAGTCAATTAATTGATCATGGCCTGAGGCTTCATTTGTGAGCTTTGCGAGTTTGGACAACTAAATGAAGCATCTCATAGTGTGCTTGCTAAAAACATAACGAGCACGTTTGTGAAACAGATGCACTAATGGATTAGAAGGATGCACTCTTTGGCACACAACGCAAATCAATATGTGTTTACTAATGCTTCTCTGTCTTTGATACGTCCAACCACAGCACACTGACAAAAAAAAAAAAAAGTCAATCTATCCATTCATTGCCCGCAGAGAAAAAAATCATTAGCTCTGCACCCTGAGTGGACATCTACTGAAGGGCATTCCTAATTAAAAGAGAGGAGATCAGAGGAGTGTAGGGGGCCCAATTAAAACTCAATTGTGTCGAATAACGATGCTATCTGGTTCTATTGGCCGGCAGGGCGGACGGCGTGTGAAGGTAATTAACTTTGAGATGTTTAAGTGAGTTTCGTTTTATGAAAATGTCCTCTGGATTAAAAGGTTGATTGAGCCAAGGCAGCTTCAAACTCTCAGTTTATGTGGTGAGTTATGCATGAAATATAATGTCTTAGTTTTTGTTTTTGGTTTTTTTTTTTTGGAGGGGGGTTACTACTCTATCATGGAAACGTTTTTGTTCCGTGATTAGGAATGTTTTCTTGAAATACAGGTAGTCCCCGGCCCCTGGGTTACGAACGATTTCCATTCCTATGGTGGTGACGTAAACCGAATTTCCGCGTAAGTTGGAATTTACCCTTTTAAATACCTCTAAATCTTAAAATAACTATCCAAAAAGTCCAAAAGTGTTGTATTTTGTTTAATGATGGAGGATACACTGCCCTCTGGTGGCAGTGTGGTGTCTGGCTGGACTGTCGCATTGTATGACTGAAGAGCAGACTCAGGCGTCTGACATGGAAAAGGATAGCTGGGCTCTGGTATGGTCCACATTAGGCTGTAAGTTGTTTCAGCTAATATAAGTTTTAGTATGCATCTGAAATTAAGTTTAAAGCTACAGTTTGTGGAGTTATATGTGAGCAATTTTCTATGAGATAGCGGAATTTTGTTAGGCAAATTAGGCTAATTTAATCTACTAAATTTACAGACAGACTAGATGGAGGTTTTGTGTCAAGTTTTATTTTTAAAATGTGTGTTGTTTTGAACATAAGTGTAAATATGTGTGTTACAGCTTTACAAATTGTCAAAAGTGAAGAAGGTAAAAAGCATCAAAAAGCACATTTGCCTTGTTTGCTGTTTGTAAAGCGGAACAACTTCACCTTCAGTGAGGACAGAACACATCATATTAGTAAAGTAAAGTAAAAAATATGATACTGTGAGCAGGGCCGGCCCAGCCTATACGCAGACTATGCAACTGCTTAGGGCCCCTGACCACTAGGGGGCCCCCAATCTGGCAATTTTTAAATTCATATTCTATTTTGTTTACTACAGTTTGCTTTATTTGACTTTTTGAGTTTTGATACTTAATTTCAAGCTTAAAAAATAAAAGTTCTTCCTTAACTTCTTTCTTTTCCTTTTTTAGAAAAAGGTTCGGCGCTATCTACTGTAAGTACTGACAATCATTTGGGGTGAGAAGTTTGAAGTATGCAGTGCAACAAAATCTGATTAATATACAAAATATGGACGTATGGGTTGGATTGTATGTATGGGTTTCACAGTACACTGTGACGAAATGGTGTGACAGAAATACGGGGCTCTTGGCATTATTTTGCCTAGGGCCCCCAAATGGCCTGACTGTGAGCAGACCCGGCTGCAGAAAGAAATTACAGGGGGGCATTACATTTTTTTTTTCTTTTAGTCTTCAACGTAAATTTAGCTGGAACAGTGGCGTTATTATCCGTACATTACTGAGTGCACTGAAATATTTTCTGTCGCTGAAGTCACAAGTGGTAGTTCATTGTAAAATCTATAAGACAAACGAAAACATACCTGTCAACCCGAGGCCGTTGGCAATCTTACAAATTGTGACCTATGCCCTTACAAATTGGTGACTACTCCTACAACGTTCTATATAGCTTGCAATATGAATCAAAAATAAAACTCAATTTTTAAAATAATATAAATTTATTGGTAATATTGTAACATATAACCTGGTGCAATCAAAGAATTATCAATATCTTCAGCTACATCATGATTACTAAAATTTAACAGTGACTTTTGTTATAATTGTATGTAGCACTTTTGGCAATTTTTATTATGTCTTGATGGCTGCACTTCATGGCACTTCAGCTCGCAATTCAGTTTGACTTGAAGGCAGTTCGTTAGTGTGTCTAATTATAAATGAAAAAGGTCAATTAATAAAATTAACTTACCGATGCCATCTTTGATTCAGGGAACATTTCTTTTGCTAATTCTGGGAAGTGATCAGCAATAGTTGCTGGCAAATTGTGTTCGGCAACAAATTGGCAGAATGAAATCTCCGCTTTCGTCACTTTTCATTCTGCAGACTTCATCTTTATGACCAGTGTTGTTAATCTTACTTTTAAAAAGTAATTAATTAGTTACAAATTACTTCTCCCAAAAAGTAATTGAGTTAGTAACTCAGTTACCTGAAGGTAAGAGTAATTAGTTACTTGGCAAAGTAACTGGTGTTACCTTTCATGTTTTTTTTTTTTTCATTAAAAAAAAACAAAAACACATAGCAACCTTTGCTATTTTTGAAATCGTTTAATGTTGTGATTCAACTGTTAAAGTTGTTAAAATTGCTACCGTTTTTGCCTTAGTTCCCTTCTGTCTACTTTTGACATGTTAAAGTTTTAAAACTGTTTCATCATTTAAAGATATATTCAAGATTTTGCCGATTTAGGAGTATTTTAGATAAAAAGTTACTTAACTTCGCTAGGAAGGTTCACCACAACAGAGACTTTCTGAGAAGTCTACTGCTTCAAAATGGCGGCTGTTTATTAACGCCGCCGTCCGTCATTTTGCATGTAGTTCTATAAGCATTTCATATCTAGGCGTAGATTGTAGGCTGTCGGCTAGTCAGGAAATAGTGAAGCCACCTAGCCTAGCGTCGCATTTGCTACTGACTTTTCTCGCGTCATTCAACCAACGTAGTAACGCATCGTAACGCACATTGTCTCGTTGCCGAAACGGTGACAAAATCCGAACGGAGAAAAAAATAAACGTAATGCACGGAAAAATGTAGATTTTGAACGTACGTCGTACACATTTAAAAATCAGTGCTCACTTGTACAAATTACACCGAAAGTGAACAACTTGACATGCACGCGAAAAACAATTGTGCAGTTCTGTGTGCATTTATTCAACTAAAGGGCTTCAGTGTAAACATAACATATGCATTGATAAACATAAGCACCCAATGACCGGCTACTCGGCCCGCCCTCCTTATCTGTGATTGGCTAGAAATTGCCTTCATTCCCTGCTCAGATTGGTTGAATTGAATGACGACAGATCAAGATAGGATGAATAGAGGGTTCGTCCTCTCCGTGTATGTGTGTTTTTTTGTGGAAGATTAAAAAAAATATATAACACATTACAGTCTAATCGTGCTAGGGTGGGCACAGCAGTCTCTCAGGGCGGGCCCAGCCCCCTTATGCCTGCCCATGCCGCCCGGTCTGACTGTGAGGTACAATAAGGTATTGTTTATGGAACTTTAGAAAAAAAAAAACAAAAAAAAAACGACTGGCAGACGAAACTCCGGCGTCGTAAAGTTGAAATCGCGTAAATCAAGTAAGTCGTAACCCGGGGACTACCTGTATGTATTATTATTATTTTTTTAAATTGTGAATTAGTGATATAAAGTATGCTCTACTGTGTTAACTTCTTGTGCTAGCTTTGAGTCTAGTAGCCTGTTATATGCATCAGTGTACTGTGAATGTTTAACGGAAGTGTTCATGTGTGTAAAACCAGCGGTCGCATTAACAGCAGCTTGGCAAGATGCCAGGCGCTAAATGTTAGCAGTGATTGATTTGTAGCTTGGCCTCATCTGTGCAGGAGAAGCCGGAGGGGAAACAAGCAATATTTACCTCGAATCCTGTCTTCATGAATAAATGATGGAGTATTTTTTTTTAAGACACGTAAATGGGCAGAAATGTCATCAGTAGGAACTCATTTACGTCCAGGAAACAAACAAGGGGACATAAAAGGTTACGTGTTTGGAAAGTAGATGTAGGAGAAAGAACAAACCTGCAATCCGACGGGTCCCGGAAGACCGGGGAAGCCTCGAGATCCTTCGTCTCCTTTCTGGCCAAACATTCCCTGCTGTCCTCGGGGGCCCGCCTCGCCATCGCTACCCTATAGGAGGCCCATATGAGTCATATGTTAAGACAAGAGGGTCAATAAACACATAGCAATACAGTTACGTTCAATCAGTTAACGGTTCAAATAAGTAAAATTTAAAAGATTTTTAATTACAATTCCTGCACCCTTTCATCTTCCTCGTTGTTCCTTGCTCAGAGTCCCAAGGAGATTGCAATTTTTCAAAGCTGCTGTGACGCTGTCCCAAAACTTGTAAACTATTAAGAATTATCCCAACATAAATCAATTATAATTATTAGAAAAATGTCTGTTTATTTTGTAAATCAACATTCCCAAACATAATCTTGTGGAAATATAGCTTTTTTTTTTTATTGCATATAGTTGTAGTTTTATCCTTGAAGCATTATTTGTTTCAGTACTGCCTCCAATTTCCCATCCCTATTTACAGTATTTATTTATTTATTACACCTGCACTCTCTATTGTAGTGATCCAATAAAAAAATCATTTTAAGATTTCTGAAAACCTGCTTGCCTTTTCACAGGAACCCTTGTTAAACCAACCAGTCTATAAAAAGAATAATAAGTACAGTGGGGCAAATATGTATTTAGTCAACCACTAATTGTGCAAGTTCTCCCTCTTGAAAATATTAGAGAGGCCTGTAATTGTCAACATGGGTAAACCTCAACCATGAGACCATGAGACAATGTGGAAAAAAAAAAAAAAACAGAAAATCACATTGTTTGATTTTTAATGAATTTATTTGCAAATCATGGTGGAAAATAAGTATTTGGTCAATACCAAAAGTTCATCTCAATACTTTGTTATGTACAGTACCCTTTGTTGGCAATAACGGAGGCCAAACGTTGTCTGTAACTCTTCACAAGCTTTTCACACACTGTTGCTGGTATTTTGGCCCATTCCTCCATGCAGATCTCCTCTAGAGCAGTGATGTTTTGGGGCTGTCGCTGGGCAACACGGACTTTCAACTCCCTCTGCAGATTTTCAATGGGGTTGAGATCTGGAGACTGGCTAGGCCATTCCAGGACCTTGAAATGCTTCTTACGAAGCCACTCCTTTGTTGCTCTGACTGTGTTTGGGATCATTGTCATGCTGAAAGACCCAGCCACGTCTCATCTTCAATGTCCTTGCTGATGGAAGGGGATTTTCACTCAAAATCTCTTGATACATGGCCCCAATCATTCTTTCCTTTACACAGATCAGTCGTCCTGGTCCCTTTGCAAAAAAAAAAAAAAAAAAAAAAACAGCCCCAAAGCATGATGTTTCCACCCCCATGCTTCACAGTGGGTATGGTGTTCTTTGGATCCAATTCAGTATTCTTTCTCCTCCAAACACGAGAACCTGTGTTTCTACCAAAAAATTCTATTTTGTTTTCATCTGACCATAACGCATTCTCCCAGTCCTCTTCTGGATCATCCAAATGCTCTCTAGTGAACCGCAGACGGGCCTGGACGTGTACTTTCTTCAGGAGGGGGACGCGTCTGGCAGTGCAGGATTTGAGTCCCTGGCGGCGCATTGTGTTACTGATAGTAGCCTTTGTTACTGTGGTCCCAATTCTCTGTAGGTCATTCACTAGGTCCCCCCGTGTGGTTCTGGGATTTTTGCTCACCGTTGTTGTTATCATTTTGACGTCACAGGGTGAGATCTTGCATGGAGCCCCAGATCGAGGGAGATTATCAGTGGTCTTGTATGTCTTCCATTTTCTAATAATTGCTTCCACAGTTGATTTCTTTACACCAAGCATTTTACCTATTGCAGATTCAGTCTTCCCAGCCTGGTGCAGGTCTACAATTTTGTCTCTGGCGTCCTTCGACAGCTCTTTGGTCTTAGGCATAGTTGAGTTTGGAGTGTGACTGACTGAGTTTGTGGACAGGTGTCTTTTATACCGATAATGAGTTAAAACAGGTGCCATTAATACAGGTAACGAGTGGAGCCTCGTTAGACCTCGTTAGAAGAAGTTAGACCACTTGGATAGCCAGAAATCTTGCTTGTTTGTAGGTGACTAAATACTTATTTTCCACTCTAATTTGGAAATAAATTTCTTAAAAATCAAACAATGTGATTTTCTGTTTTTTCTGTCTCTCATGGTTGAGTTTTACCCATGATGACAATAACAGGCCTCTCTAATATTTTCAAGTAGGAGAACTTGCACAATTGGTGGTTGACTAAATACTTATTTGCCCCACTTCACAAATCAACATTGCCCTCAAAGCACCAGAAAAATTGGAGAGTAGACGATGTTGATTTGAACTGACAAACAAATTTTTCACTAATTGTCTATTCAACTCAGTCATGCTACCTGCTCTCGGCCAGTCTGTCCTCGTGTCTATTTTTATTGATTTCCCGCAGACAAATTCAGACTTTTGGCTGCTAAAGCTTGAACATTTACAACAACGAGTCGCTCGTTATGTTTCCTCCTTCCTTCGGGTTATCACTCACAGCCGAAAGTCTTCGCGTTGCACTAATGAGGTAGATGTGCGAGCGAGCATATTTGTGTGGCTCATCAAAGTCGGACGTGCTCAGGCGGTTGCCTGCCGCCAGCTCGTGATTGGCAGCTTGGCATGCCGATATGGTGCTGTGTTATTTTTAAATTAACACCGCTAAAGTAAAAGGTTAAAAAATAAGTTGCCTCGAAGTAGGACAAAACTCTGAATTAAACAGAAGCAATTTGAAAACAACTTGTACTGTTCTCTGTTTGTATGCTCAGGCCAAAACCTGTCAAAAATTGTTTCATCGCCAAGTGGAATATTAGGCATTTAGGCAGGGCAAACCCTTTTCCAATGAAAAAAAAAAGTGCTTTACTAACTTTTTTTAGGTGGGTGTCAACCACCTTTTGTAGCAGGACTCGGCCTGACAGAGCCAAAAGCTAACCAGAAGTGCTCTATTGTTGGATACACAGATTAAACTGTTCTGATAACTCATAAATACAGTGGGTACCAATCATAGGCGGAGTTTGACTTTTGGGGCAGGGGAGGCACAACATGTTGATGACCCCGAAACGCCGTGTCAACAATAAAATTATCTTACAAGGATATTTATCATAATAAGTTGACAATGAGTGTTTTTTGAGTGGAATTCTAAATCAGGCTGCTTAGGCAATAATTTTCTCCAAGACCGTCATCCATTGAAAAAGGTACGCCCGCCAGTGGTGTGCCAATGTAGTGCCAATGTAGTTACCCCTGTCAAAAATTGTATCCCCTGGGCGGAGCCATATGGAGGTAGATTTGTGTCTTTATTATTTAATTAAAAAAAAAGTTGCTTCAATTGAAAAAAAAAAGTTGCTTCAATCAAAATATATTATATAATATTATATTATATATATCTTTCAACCCAAAAAAGTCGCTTTAATACAAAAAATAAAAAAATGTAAAAAATGCATGTAAAAGCTATTTTTCTTTGATTTTATTTATTTATTTATTTTTTTTTTTGGGATGAAGTCCAGTTTTTTTGGGGGGATTGAAGCAGCTTTTTTTGATTGAATTTTGACTGGGCCACATTTTGGCAAAGACATTTTTGTCTTTAGTATTCAATAAAAAAAAAAGCTGCTTCAAAATTATATATATTTTCAAAAAGAAAAATCACTTCAATCAAAAAAAAAAAATTCAATCACAGAAAAAGTTTTTGAATGTGACAAAATTTTTGACATTGAAAAATTTGCATTTGAAGACTTAACTTTTCATTGAAAAAGTTTTCTTTGAAACAATCCGTGTTTGGGCCATATTATGGGTGAACATTGGTGTAAAAATCATTCAATCACAAAAAAAGTTGCTTCAATCAATAAAAAATATTTTCAATCAAAGAAAAACATCATTTGAAAAATAAAATTGCCCTCCACTATTTTATTTATTTTTTTATTATATGCAAAAGCAAATGACCGTCTAAGGTGCTAGTCACAGTATCTGTTCGAAATATAATTTTGACCCATTATAAAATATATTTTTTTGTTCATTTCATTCATTTTTGTTGCAGTTTTATTGCTTTACAACTTTTATATACACGGGAAGTTCAATTAAATGCAATGCCACTTTTCGGCTACTTTTCTGGCCTCCCTTAAAATCCGCTTATGGTTACAATACTATAGATTTCAGAATTTTCAAAGTTTCATAATGAACAAATCTATCCAACGGCGTACAAATACAGTGATGAGCAGAAGTATTTGCACCTATTGTTATTTTGCAAGTTCATCAACTTAGAAACAATAGGTCTGAGATATCATAGATACATTTCCACTTATAGAGACAATAATCTAAAAAAAAATCTGGAACTCGCATTGTATGATTTTTCAATAATTTATTTGTAATTTACTGGGGTTCATAATTATTTGTACCCCTGAGAAAATCAGTGCTAATATTTTGTGCAGAAGCCTTTGTTTGCAATTACAGAGGTCAGACGCTTTCTCTAGTTCTTCACCAGGTTTTCACATATAGAGACAGGGATTTTGCCCCATTCCGCCACACAAATCTTCTCTAGATATGTCACATTTCGGGGCTGTCGTTAAGAAACACGAAGTTTTGGCTCCCTCTTAAGATTTTCTATTGGATTGAGGTCTGGAGACTGGCTAGGCCACTCCCGAATCTTGATATGCATTTTACGCAGCCCCTCCTTGGTCAGCTTGGCTGTGTGCTTCGGATCATTGTCATGTTGGGGGATCCAGCCATGACTCATCTTCAAGTCTCTGACTGAGGGAAGGAGGTTGTGGCTCGAAATCTGACGATACGTTTTACAATTCAGCCTCTGCTTTATACAGTACAGTCGTCCTGTACCCTTTGCCAAAAAGCAGCCCCAAAGCATGAGGTTTCCGCCCCCATACTTCACAGTGGAGATGGAGTTCTTGGGATTGTACTCATCCCTCTTTTTCCTCCACACACGACAAGGAAAATCTGCACCAAAAATTTCTACTATGGTCTCATCTGACCACATTACTTTCTCCCATGACTCCCTGCATCATTAACATGGTCCCGTCACGTGTACTGGCTTCATCAGTGGAACCTTCTGAACAATGCATGATTTTAAACTATTTCACCGTAGTGTTCTACTGACAGTAGCCTTTGAAACTGTGCATCCAGCTCTCTTTAGGTCATTGACCAGCTCCTGCCGTGTAGTTCTACTGTAGGCTGAACCCTCACTTTTCTCAGCATGAGTGATATCCCACGAGGAGAGATTTTACATGAAGCCCCAGTCCGAGGTTGATTATCAGCCATGTTTAGTCATATCCATTTTCTAACAATTCCTGCAACTGTTGATTTTTCTCATTCAAGCTGCTTTCCAACCATCCCACAGCCTTTTCCAGCTTTGTGGAGCTCAACATTTTTTTCTCTGGTGTCTTTCAAAAGCTCTCTGGTCTTGCCCATGGTAGCAGTTTGCTTATGACTGGCTGTGGGGTGCACAGGTGACAATATTGAGCTAAAACGGTTGGTGGGTGGTTACTCATGGGGTAAAGGTGGACTTTTTTTTAAGGTAGACTGACAACTCTTTGAGTGTCATAATTATTGTTGATTCTTAGGGGTACAAATACTTACAGTATGAAACCCAGTAAATTACAAATAAATTATTGAAAAAAATCAATGTGATTTCTGACTTTTTTTTTTTTGGATTATGTCTCTTTGGGTTGAAATGCATCTATCTTTCTAAGTGGGTAAACTTGCAAAATCACAAGGGGTGCAAATACTTCTGCTCCTCACTATACATTATCAAATGGGGGGAAAAAGGCATGCTCAATCAAAACACTAGCTACTGTTTTTCACTTGATTCCCTTATATTTATGTCCTAGAACTTTCCTCCAAATATTTACTATGATTATAAACCTTATTACTGCATTAATAGTTAAATGAAAGGCTGTTGCGTGAATTCAGATTACGTCACAGTAGCAGTGTTACCAATTGTCCACTGGATGGACCACACACCTGGATTTGCTAAACTAATTAGTAGAGGTGGGAATCTTTGGGCACCTAACGATTCGATTACGATTATGATTCAGAGGCAACGATTCGATTATAAATTGATTATTGATGACACCCACAAACCCCCCAAGCTATTCGCTGCTTCAATGTTTCGTACATTAGTTACAAAAATTGTACAAAAAGCCTCTCAGGCTTAAATAAACGACTATTTCAGTATCAAATTAACAATTCAAAACAGTAAATACAATACTCAAGTCCCCATTCTGTATCAGCATCTTTAAACTACATTCAATTAATTTAATGCTGTAAATCAACCGTTAAAGTTGTTAAAATTGCTCTCGTTATTCCATAATTTCCCCTCTGTCTTCTTTAGACATGTGAAAGTTTTAAAACTGTTTTAAAGATAGATTCAAGTCAAGATTTTGCCGATTTAGGAGTATTTTAGATAAAAAGTTAATTAGGTTCTCTACAAAGAGCCTTCCAGAGAAGTCTCCTGCTTTAAGATGGCGGCTGTTTACTAACGCCGGCAAGTCTGTCATTTTGCATCTAGTTTTCAATACATGTGCTGCTAACGCCATTGAGAATCTTATTTTGCATCTAGTTCTATATACATATGATATCTATTACCTACCGTAGCATGACGTGGACGTAGTTTGTAGCGGCTGTCGGCAGCAGTCAGGTATTGTTGTTTTTTCATCTAGCGGCATGAGTTGAGCCAGAGTGATGAGTTGAGCATTGTCATTACCCGGGTAATGACGAGCATGATGTTTACTCTCGGGACGCAATGCGGTCCGTTCCTCATTGCGTCCCAAAGACCGCGCTGACTGTGTTTTAGTTCGCTTTACTTGATATATTTCAATAATCGGAATTTGGATGTTTGTGAATTGTTCTCGAATCTTGCATGGCCGTATCGCGAATAATCTAAGAATCGGAAATTTCGCACACCTCTACTAATTAGCATATGTAATCTGGTGATTTGTGCTGCTTGTCCAAATGAAAATATAAGGCACGCTTTGACTTTACTGCTGGACCCTTGCTTTCATCTTCACATTCCAGTCATCATGGTCATGAAAAACGTACTCTGATTTGGCCCTGCAGTAGAATGAGCAGGGTGAACTGGGAAGCCCCCTTTGTAAGAAGTGTTTAAATTGTTCTGTTGTTTTATCTTTAGCGATGAAATCATTTCACAGACACCTGGGAACTATTTCGAATTGCTACAGAAGGCCAATAAAGACCTTCTAAACGGTTACTGTATTGCCCAAATCAGTGAGGCAGTCTGAAAAGAAGGTAGAGTGGTACTCACAGCTGGACCAGGAGCTCCGATCACACCCTGAAGTCCACTTGGGCCAGGTGGACCCTTAAAATTGAACAATAACAGAGGTAATGATGAGGAAAAATCCTCACATTTTCAAACAAATGTATCTTTTACGTGAAAGTGTAAGACTTACGAGTTCGCCCTTGTCTCCTTTCCCTCCCTTCTGTCCTGGACCACCAACTTCTCCCTGCGGGGTGATAGAAAAGCAGCACAGATCTTTAAGTGTACTTTTCAAAGTCACCTTGACCGTGATTGGCCTAATAAATATTTCTCCAGAGATCCTAATTTGATTGTCCCTCAACAACCTTGAAGCGAATATTTGCACTTAATTGATTGTCTGCAAAGGATGTGACTAGGACTGCTTCACACCCACCTTGTCACCGTCCTCTCCGGGTGGGCCCTGCGGTCCGGCCGAACCGGGGAGACCGACAGGACCTTGGATGCCATCGCGGCCAGCAGGACCCATGGGACCTTTCTCTCCCTAAACAGCATATATTAAAAGACATACGTATGACAAATGGATGAATGAACTTTGAAATAAACTGCGGGAGTGGAAAATCTACTTACGGGTGCTCCCTTTTCGCCAGCAGGGCCTGGTGGTCCTTGGGGACCGTTGCGTCCAGTCAAGCCAATGGGACCGCCGGGGCCAGCGGCACCCCTCTCACCGGGGGAACCCTATCACATTGAATGTATGGTTTAGAAAAAGAACGACTGCATCTTGACTGGACTCCTTTGATAACCAGACACCTTTTTTTCAAGCAGAAACTAAGGACGGTAAGAAAACGAAGTGCTACAGCAAAGTGGAGGTTGTGAAATTTAATAATGCAGCATTCAGAACTAAATATAAAATGGCAGGGTAAATTAACTCGAGCTAAAGTCACAGTTGCAAGTAAGAGGTTTAACCCTTACAAAGTCTTCATCTTAATTTACCAGCCATTTTCACCGGAGCAAGGCCCTTCGCCCGTTTTACTGGATTTTGACTGATTTTGCAAGGCCCACAGAAAATTCTGTTCTATTGCTATATAAACATGGAACCCACCAAAAGAAAGATTAGACTCTCTTCTTTAAGCAGACAAAAAGTTCATATCTTTTTCTATTCTTTAGAAATCAGCATGAGAAAATAGCTTAGTTTGAGCATTTTTCCAATTTCTGATGAAAAACGGAGAAATTGAGCTTTTTGCGAACACATACATTTCAAAGCTATTTTTTGCTTTAGTTACATCCCAAACATCTGAATAATGTTTTCCTTTTACAAAAAACAGAAACAACAAGACAAATAGAGCTTTTGATAGCAAAGTAACAATTTATTTAGACATAACTAACTGAAAGATGACGTTGTGTTGGCCTTGACAGCGGGTTAAACTTTTCCCTCATTGCCGACTGTTTCAAAAAGATGAATTTTTTTGAGTCTCTGCGGGCTCTGCTCGCTAGCAGCACGGACTAAACGGCATCTAGTGGTCCCGGTCGTTCTGCTCGGTCGTCCGCCGCCTGTCATCCATTCGGTCGTCTTACGCACTCTCCCCGGCTTTGCGGCTTGGCCGTTGGTTGCCGTTGAATAATTACCAAATGCGCTACTGCCCTCCAGTGGCCAGTTTTATTGCTTTAAAATGGGGTTTGAGCTTTGTGCATTCTATCTGAGATACATGGGAACCTATAGATGCCGATTGTGAAAAAAAAAACGCAATAGACGTGTAAATACATTTTTGGGTCACTGAAGCAATTAAAAATAGAACGTATTTATACATTTTTGGGAGCAAATGAGTTAATCACTCACCCTAACCCATCATTCACCGAACAAAAATACCTCACCCTTAACTCAAACCCCTAAATGCAATCCCTTCCCCTTCACCGTAAGCTTCCAGAATCCTAACCCCCTGACTGTGAACCAGTGTTATTTTCGTCAACAGTGACGGCAATGAAAATATTTCGTCAAAGAACAATTTTTTTTTCAGGATGATGATGAGCGAAAAACGTGGTTTGGGAGACTACAAACAATATGGCGAATGTCAGTTTTCATCTGACTAGATGACAACAAGAAAAAAATGTGACAGTTTCTGTCATGCGTTCACAATGCGTGACATTTTTATATTGTATGTGGAGTACGTCAGCTTGCATCGTAGATGTGTTTGGGTCTTTCCATTCATATGAGATGTGCTGCGCCACTCCCTGAAGCCCCTTTCACACACGCCAAAATACCATGAAAATCCCGGGATTTAAACGGTCAGCCCTTGTATGTGAAAGCAATTTCCCGGGGTCGCGTCTTAGTATAATACCCGGGAAAGTCCTAGGACGAGGCGTATGTGAAAGCAAGCATTAAATTCCCCGGACACAGCACAATAGCTGATGACATAACTATCATAGCAGGCCGATCGTCACTTCCTCTTTCTTCGCAATAAGACGAAAATCGGTAAACAAACATCGCAATTAAAAGTTTAGGATATGCGCCATTTTGCTTGTTTGGAAACACATGGTAAAATGTTTCTGTCTTATTTTGGCAAGACAGAGTATGCAATGTTGCTTTGGCCTTTAAAGGTCTGTGCTGAGTGATCATTACACACTAAATGGAACTTGTCGCAATAGCATAGCATTCACATTAGCATTAGCATCAACTTTAGCATGGTGGGCATCCTCTTAAACCCTTGGACATTTTTTTTTTACATATATTTCATGGCTTCTAGGTGGATTTAATTGAAAATAATGTACTGCTTTCCTGCTGAGTGAGTATTATCATCTCGAAGTTGGCGTTGTCCTTGTAAACACTACAATATGTGCTCGTATGTCTATGTTCATTCGAAATTGTGGAAACCTTTGTTCATTTTGGGACTAAAACTTTCGAATTTTACAGTCGAAAAGATTTTGAGTAACTGCCGACTAAAGCCAGACGAAATTTGTATGAGAATTTGTTGACAAAACCTAGACGAAGACGAACACATTTTGAAATGACAAAAATATGACTAAGACTCATCAGTATTTTCGTCAAAAAGACTAAGACTAAGGCCATGTCTACACACACGCGCACATTTTGGGCATTAGAACGAGAGTTCTTAAAAAATCAGTGCAAAGAGAAGATGTGCGAATTCTGCGTTTGTAGCGCCATCATGTGGACACTGATAACTGAAGATTCAACGTGGAAACGTCACCGACTGCGACAAACATTGTTCCTATGTCACACATAAGACCAATGTTTACATTTGGAGTAAACATGAATACCTCCGCTGTGGGGTTAAATCTAATTATTAGACAGGTGCTTTTTGCTTCCATTTATTTACAAACTCTTGCAGTGATTCATACTGAAGAACACATGCGAAGGATGGGTGTATCATGGACAATAATGTTTTGCGCATTGTTATGAATATACTTTAAAAATTAATGCGGTTGGCTGTGGAAGCTTTTTTTTGTTGCCCTGCAAACGTGCTGGTGTGGACGTAATTATTTTTTGTATTAAAATGCCCTGTTAGGTGTGGACATGGCCTAAGACAAAAATTAAAAGGGCTGCCAAAATAAACAGTGCTGTGAAGAAGATACGCTGACTACAATAACTACCGTGTTGCCTATTTAAATCATTTTAAAAGTAAATGGCAATTAATAATGCGGAATCCTGAGGGTTTGGTGTGTCTTTCCAAAGTGAGATTGGTCACATAATGGTGGCATGGAGCAGAGCAGCTGCATTTGGTCAACAATATGGCATACCACAGGCTAAACTGGCCATCAGAATACAAACTAGAGTAATCTATGCTGCAATCATTCTCACCGATTTTCCCACAGCTGGAGGAAGTCAACGTCTCACGTTCTCCATCCCAAAATATTCCAGCCAATTTGAGCTAAATGCCTCGTTGTGCTCATTCACACATGATCTTTTCATCCTGTCATATTGTCTGTCATCTGATGGGCTGTCGCTCAAGAGGTGCTTTCTAGGGGTATAATTATAGGAAGGCTGCGTTTAACCCTCTCTTCATGAGCCGGTCCTTTTCAAGTCAGCTGTCACTGAACGTTCTCTCCATTCAAGACCCATGCCTATTTACGGAGTACTCCGCCATTACCGGTCCTGTTCACACTTACGATTTCAGTGTGCAAGACTAATAGCATGGTGAATGTCTTTTTAGTGTGAGGAAACAGTGAGATTATCCTTTTCCCTACAGTCAACTTGCAGTGAGAATATGTATGACACAAGATCGTTTAGACTAAAGAGTTGATGTACCACATGCGTCACAATGTTACTTACAATGGGGCCAGGGGGACCCTGGGGCCCTTCTCCTCCTTTTAAGCCACCTGGACCCTGAAAGTGCACAGAGATGAGAGGTTGGTTGTTTGGTAGGAAAATATTGGAAAAATTAAAAACAAGTATATGACCAACGGGCAATTTGTTGTCCTCATTGCGTGTGGCCAAAATCTTTACCTACCAAGTACATTTACTTGGTAGGTAAAGAATAAAGATGTACAAATTTTGATGGTTGTCATGTATTTGGTTTCTTGGCACCTCTGTGTGTGTTGCATGCTTTGTTTTGCCTGTGCTGACTCAATACTGCATATGGGGAAAAAGGCTGCTACCCAGACGCAATAAATGGCTTTCATTACTGTAAGTCATTCACAGGCCGCCGACTGCGCCAGTGGGCACAGAAGATGCCGAGTGAGCAGAAGATTACGCACACACAGACACGCAAAATAATCACTCATCTTTGCTTCATAAACTATACAATTTACTACAGTATATACTCTTCTTGTATGTGTTGTAATATTTTGGGTAACATTACTTATGCAAGAAAAAGGAAAATGTCACCACATACTCCAAATAGTGGTGTGCGATATGGGAAAAATCTTCTATCACGATATGGGCTATTTTATATCAAGATACCAGTATGCCTGATATAATGTATTTTTTAATAATTTGATGAAAAAAACATGAAACATACTATGACAGCCCACCCCTCACTTTTCTCATTCACCACATAGATAAAACAAGTACTACATATAGTAACACGAGCACATTAATGTCATTTTCTTCAACAAATTGCCATAGAATTCTCAACATTGTTGCCCTCTTTGGTTTCAAAATCACTTGATAGCGCCATACAGCAAATAAACATGAAGCTTTGACCCAATTGGCTGCAAAGCCAAATACTGTACGTAAATAATATTGAAAATGTAACGTTCAAAGTTCAAGTTTTGTGTCCATTATTTCTTCAGTTACTGTTCAAGTTGTTTTATTACTTGCTAGTTATGCTATTTAGTTTGTCGTTATGTGATAATTTTAGTTTTAAAACCATGACTTTGAATGACTTTTGATTTAATGACAAGCTATTATTGCTCTCTGTTATGAGACTTATATAATATTTGAAGATACAGTATCTAGAAGTCACTGTAAGCAGAACTGAAGTGCTAAACTCTGATTGATAAGTGTAAAATGACTTTGGGCATGCACAGTAACTTTTTACTCAACATATGATGTTCTCATGACGATATATCATTTGATATCGTTTTGACAAAATATAACGCTATATCTTTTATCACTAATTCCAAACATAACAATACACCGCCAGTGTACAAAAGACTTTGTACATTTATTGGATGATTAAGAATATTGAAAGATGCAAATTCCATACATGGTAGGTGTTTGCGTTCTACTTGTACAACAATTTTAAAGTACAGATAATACTAGCGCAGTACAAGTTATTTAGACAACATATCCAATAGATTAAATAAAGTCTTGTCTGTTTTTACATGTGAGTCAATGTTACTTACATTGGCGCCTGGAAGACCTCTTGCCCCCTGGAAGCCCCGGAGACCAGCAGGACCTGGATTGCCGCCGGGCCCCTGAGGACCTGGATCTCCCTATTGAGAGACAAAGAATCCACTGAATGACTGTTGGGTTAACAAATCGTACCAAAAAAAAAAAAAAAAAAGGAAAAGTTTGGAATAGTGGGAACAGTAAGAGGAGCTCTACAATGTCAACGTACTGTATTTAAAGAAATTAAATTACAATGGACAAATATTTTGATTTCCTTTTTTGTCTCTTCTGTATGTTTTTATAGGTTGTAATACAGTTACTTACAAGTGCTTTTTTCTTATCTAAAACACATTATAGTTTTTGCTGGTATTTGTCGGTAATACTGGAACATATTAATAGATAATCATTTCTATTCATTTTGATGGGCAAAGATAACTTCAGATGTGAGTGCTGGTTTGAGTTTCAAGCACAGTCATGAAAAGAATTAATCTCACAATTCATTGCAATACTGTACATAAATACAAAACGTCAAAATTAAGACATCAAAAGGATTGCATTACTACAGTACTCCATAAGATTAATCAAAATGGTATTTACAGTGTTTATCAATGAGACATTTTTTTTTTTTTTTTTTGGTGCAGCAGTGTGACTGTACATTTTAGGCTACCGTAATTTTCGTACGATAAGGCGCACCTGACTATAAGCCGCCACCCACCAAATGTGAAACGAAAACGGCATTTGTTCATAGATAAGCCACATCAGACTATAAGCCACAGCTTTCCTCACTCTTTTATGGGATATTTACACCAAAAGATATTAACCGGTAACACTTTAATTGACAGTGACATTATATGACTGTCATAAGACCAAATGAACCACCAATTGGCTTCAAAGCTTCATTGCTTCAAGAAGCTTCATTTGGCCATCACTGCTCCCTTGGGGAGACAGTCTGCTGCCACCTGCTGTCAACACTGTTGTTGTCCAACATGCCTCCTAGCATGCATTGCAGCTCTAGAGATGTAAGTAACAATCAAAATTCATGTTCTATGCAAATTATTTCTTCAGTTACTGTTCCATTTGTTTCATGAACTGCTAGTTATGGTATTTGGTAAAACTTTATTTGACAGTGGCACCATAAGACTGTCATTAGACCGTCATAATTATGATATGACACTGTCATGAGTATTAATGAATGCTTATAAAAGATGTAATTTAGTGTTATCCGGCAAATGATCTCACTTTTGAATGGATGTAAAAAATCCGAGCTGGACATATATTGAGTTAGTGACATAATTTGCCAGATGACACTTAATGACATCTGTCATAAGCATTGAGTAATGCCAATGATAGTGCCTAATCATAATTATGACAGTCTTATGACAGTATTATAATGCCGCTGTCAAATAAGGTGTTACCAAATACGATAACTAGCAATTAAATAAACAACTGGGACAGTAACTGAATAAATAATTAGCACAGAACAGAGTTTTTGATCGCTATTTACATCTGTAGTTCTGCAATGCATGCTATGAGGCATTTATAACCTAGTAACCCAAATAAATCAACAAATAAGCCGCAGGATTCAAAATGAAAGAAAAAAGTAGCGGCTTATAGTCCGAAAATTACGGTAATTTAACCTGTATTCATTCACCACAATAAAAAAACCTCATATTTACCTTTCCGCCCTCTTTTCCAGCAGCACCTGGTAAACCTTGCTCTCCAGGTGGGCCCGGGGAACCTGGGTGTCCTCGTTCTCCACTGGGACCAGTCTCTCCGGTAGGACCCTGAGAGGAGCATCAAAGATATGAAATGTATATATATATATATATATATATATATATATATATATATATATATATATATATATATATATATATATATATATATATTTTTTTTTTTTTTTTTAAACTTTCCCTCTAATTTTTTCAATTGACTGGATCTGCTACTGGCCCAATTTTTTAATGCTATAGTCCCAAAACATGGACCTACTTGAGGTCCAACAACGCCCCCAGGGCCTGGTGGTCCGGTCTTTCCTTGGAAGCCCTGAAAAAAGAAGAAACAGTTTAGTTTGATGACATTTTAGTCATCATGCTAGAATGTTTGCTTTATTTAGCTGGCTAGCTGGCAGAAGACAGAGTGTAACAACAGCAATTTTGGATAAACAAATTAGAAATAGTTTATGGGGATTTTGTCTCATAATTTACCGTTTACCTTGGGGGAATAAAGTTTATTTATTAATTTTTTTCAACTTTATGGCCATTTTTTTTTTTTTTTTTTTTAAATTCTGAGGCAATAGCTTGTGGTGATAGCATGATAACATGTTAGCTTGGCTGGCTAACTAGGTCTCAGATTAGTAGCATACGAATAGCATTGCCATGTTAACAGGTTTACAAATGCATTATTTTATCTGATAACTGTTTACCAAAGTCTCAAAATGCATATTTTACAATATACACTGCATGTATGGAGAGAGGGGTCTGCTTGGATTTATCCTGAGACTGTTTTTTTTTTTTTTTTTAAATCTAGGCTTCACCCTTTCCCTAAAGGGAAAAAATAAAAATAAAAAATAGCTCAGGTGGCCTCTCACCGCCAGCATTACAATTTAACGCTAGCATTTGTTGTTAACAAGCTAACAACTGCTCATTGTTATCTTACTGAATAATCCATAAATTTCCATTTAGAGATTTTTTTCTTTGGCAGTGCAGATATCTGTGTAGTTTTACCATGATTTGATTCAATTGAGTTGATTTTGTTATCTTGTTTTCAACGGGAAAGACAGTTTGAATCCTTACTTCAACGTCATCGAGCTACATTTTTAGCTGAGCAATAACCAGGCCTCCTAACAGATTGTGAATTGCCAGTCAGTGCTCCCAGGATTAAGCTAAGTAAAGGTCATCAGGGAATAAAGGAGGATCAAGATGAACACTCACTGTCTCTCCTCTCTGTCCTGGGTGTCCTGGCAGTCCGTCTTTTCCTGCTGGACCCTATAGGTTGGGTAGAGGGACATGACAGGTTCATTGAAACAAAACCTCTAAATATTATTATCAAAGTAACAGTGGTATACAATTACTTACATTGGGTCCCTTTGGTCCGGGGAAGCCTACAGGTCCCTGTGGTCCTTGAGGACCCTTGATTAAAAAGACATAAGTGGTAAATTGGAGATTAACGTCTTGACAAATGATTTAATCCATCCATTTTCCATGTAAATTCTAACAGTGGATATAAAGGTATTCAAAGTAAATAAACAAGTACATTTCAAGATAATTTATAAAACAAACAAACAAAAAAAACACACACACACAAACACCAAATTTAACACTGACCCTCTCTCCTGGTGGTCCTGAGGGTCCATCACTGCCTGAGGTACCCTGAGAGGAGACAAAAAGTTAAAACACTGTGAACTTTCTGCTGTCAAACATCACAATTAGACAAAATCCCATAGCCCGTAATCGAACTGGTTTATCACCTTTGCTCCTGGTTTTCCTGTAGGTCCTCTGGCACCACGCCCACCACGTGGACCCTACACAGATATATGAGACGCACACAATACCATGTCATTGTTTGAAGTAATTATTCTTTGTATATAAAACTGTAGCTTGTCCACCCAAGTTTGATGCCCCCCACAAGACCACTATTATTATTAATTGAGCATATGAATATAGTATAATTCATAATTCAGGAACTTACCGTGGGGCCGCGCTGGCCTCGAGGTCCAGATTTGCCAGCAACTCCCTGAAAAAAACAAAAACAGCAACAAGTTTCAATTTAGCTGTAGGGGTGTGAGTAGTTTAGAATTACCTTGAAAAAAACCCCCAAGACTTTAAGATTAAGTCACAATGAACGTGATTTACATTCGGCATTTGTGATTTTACTGATACTCAAAAGATTTTTTCTTTTTTTTTTAAAGAGTGAATAAAAGTGGAGTACAGTAGTAAAAATAAAATGGAAACACTTAAAACTGAAACTTTAGCAAGTATTACATCTAAATTTAAAATAAAAAGCTTTTGAAACACATTAAATATTAGCATTACCACAATTAAATAATTACTAACTAATGTAATATTAGTAATGTAATATAACTAATATTTCACATACATATTATTATTTTAAGATTAAGTTGACAAAATATAAAAGATAAACATGTTAAAATGAAAAAAAAAAAAAAACTAAACTAAATGTTTGAATAAAATACACAAATAATAACTAATTTAAATGTTGGATTACATTGAAGGGCCTCTCAAAAAATATTACATAAATTGGCACAGTATTCATTTTTGGCTTGTTGTTTTTTTTAAGAACAGATCTTAAGAACAAAACTAGTGATACTCTTGAACTGAAGTTAAAGGCTGTTTGTATGGATGCGGATTTGTTGTGTTGATGTAATCATGCAAATAAAGAAAAATAAGGTAAATAAAATACCAACTTGAACAAACTAAGAAAACTTGAGCAAAAGATGGCTTGAGCCCAAAACGCCTAATCTTTTATTAATGCAATAATTATTGAACAATGACTTAGGACTGCAGCTATCAAATATTTTACAAGTCGATTAATCGGTGGACTAGTTAGTTCGAATAATCGAGTAATCAGATAAGGAACATACAAAATTTAAATACTCAAGGTGAACCTAAAACGGTATTTTTTTTTTTTTTTGAATGAGGATCTATGTACAACAAAAGAACAATTGGCTAACTTACAGAGAAAAAGTCAGCTAGCTTAAATGCTATAAAATGCTAAAGTTTAAAAAAAAAATTTTTTTTTTTTTTTTACAATGGTTCAGACACATATTCCAAAAAAAAAAAAAAAAAAAAAAACGGTTAAATATACCTATAAGTAAATCATGAATGCATTAAAAAAACATTAGCTCAAACAAAAACTTGGCTAATGTTGGTCATAACAGGGAGCAGCTGGTTTCAGCCATTAGAAATGAGTTATATCATATTCATTGTTGCCACCCAAATCAATAAAACTACATGCAAACACTTTCAAAATAAACCAATGCAACACCACTTTAATTAAATAAATACTCGAAGCAACAAAATTTAATTCAAATATTTTTTTCTAATCGAATACTCGAGTTTATCAATTAATCATTGCAGCACTACAGTGAATAAACTTTTTCCTTCACATTTCTTGTACCGTTACATTTTGGTCAGATGAGTGTTGGTAGTTTAATTTATTTTAGCTCTACAATGCAGTCAGTAATTAACTCAATTCTTGTACAACATTTAAATGTCACTTCAAACACTGCCTGCATCATTAAATAAATTGTTTGAGGAGTAAAATAAGGCTTTTATGAATGCGCTTTACTTTTAAATGTTGTACAACTAATGAGTCATTATCTTGGCTGAAACATAAAACAAAACTCACCCTTGCGCCTTTCTCTCCGTTAGAGCCGGGGAAACCGGGGAAGCCATTAGAGCCCTGCGAGACAAACAAGGCAAGTGCAAATTGAAAAGAGGCACAAGTGATAAAAGAGTAAAGAAAGTGATTTTGCCACGGAAAATTCACTTGGGGCAAATGATGAAACGAGAATCATGACTCAACTGATACGCGTGGTGTTATAACATTTTCAGATGGAAAATATCTAAGGTAAAAATATTGATTATCCAATAAATATTACAAATTAAAGTGCAGGAGAACTATGTTACCTGACTTGAATCTACCACCATTAATAAAAAACGAATTAAAATGATGTCAGGTCATGTGTTAATTTCCAGCCAATCAGGTCACATTTGATCTCACTTACTTTGGAACCTTGTCTTCCAGGGTACCCGGGCAAGCCAGGAACTCCAAGCTTTCCCTAAATAACAGAGGAAATCAGAAATATTTAAAAAAAAAAAGAAAAAAAAAAAAGAAAAAAAAAAAGTAATCTTTACAGTAAGTCATTGTTCCTAATTGGGTGTTTTACCTTCTCTCCAGCTGAACCAATAGGTCCAGTCTCGCCATTTGGCCCTGATGTGCCCTTTGGTCCCTCAGGTCCATCCTCTCCTCGGGGTCCCATTACACCCCCCTCACCCTGGAGGCCCCCCAAAGCAAACTCTTATTAGTATACAATTTTTTATCATGTTTGAATCTTTAGCAACAAATATTTGAAAAATTACCTTGTCACCCTTAAGGCCCATGTCACCCTTGAAGCCAGGGAAGCCATCTTCTCCCTAAATGGAATCAGTCAATCAAAAAATCAATACATTGATTATATAGTTGGTTACAATCCAGGAACACAAGAGACGCGCGTGATACACAACAGTGGCCTCTGGTGGCATCATGGATCCAAACTGATTAAACGCATTGGATACATAATTGTGTTACTCTGTTGACATCTGGTGCTTGGAAATAAAAAGTGCAGTATTTCGACAACCATTTCCCCCCCCCCCCCCTTTTTTTTTGGAGGGGTGGGGGTTGACTGAGCAAGAATTAATGACCATAATTTGCTTGTCTAGAAATTTATGTTGAAAAAATATACAGTAAATCAAACAATTAAAGTTAAAATTAACACAGATAAGTAACAGTGATGTCAAAAACAGGTAAAAATATTGATTGAATTATGACAGATCCTTACTAAAGATATGACATTATTGAAAATATGGAACATTGTATATCTTACACAAAAAATAACAAATATTGAATAAGTAACAACCAAGCACTATAAATCTGTAAAATTATTGAAAATTATTTTTAAAATCCAGATTTCATTTTCCCAGGAAAAGTTTGTGGAGAGTTCCTATAAACCTATGAATTTTTGTACCACTTCTGGCATCCCAAGCCACAAAAGACTAAGTATTTCATTGCAGCACAGTATGTAACCACATAATAAATCTTGGTTCCTGCATCGGAGATTCTTAAACACATACATAGGCCAATTTTATTCAAACAATCTTCAATCGTGTGGTTGATTACCTCAAAAAGAATCATTTTTTATGTACGTTTAGTGGTTTGTCTACACCAGCGGTCTCAAACCGACTCCACAAAGGGCCGCAGTGGGTCCTGGTTTTTGTTCCAACAGATCCAGCACAAACAGTTCAACCAATGAGGTTTCTACTAACATAAGCAGCACCTGATTGCAATCAACTGATTACACTTGTAAGAAACCAGATTGGTGAAAAGGTATTTGTCTCGTTTGGTTGGAATGAAATCCAGTACCCCCTGCGGCCCTTTGAGGACCGGTTTGAGACCACTGGTCTACACAATCAAATATTGTTATCTTTGCCAATATCAGAGCTGCTGCTCTGGAAAACAAAATCTTTGTTTACCTTTTCTCCTTTGCCACCTTTTAGACCTCGGATTCCCTCTGCTCCCTGGAGGAAACCCCAAATCAAGTTAAATTTGAACTTACTGCCTTTATTTGTCTTTTTAGTTTTTTTCCAGAGTCTGATGTGCACTCACTTTCACGCCACGGGGCCCGGGGTAACCGATGGATCCCATTGGTCCGGGGAAACCCTAAGGAGAAGAAAAAATGTAGTTTATTTGATATAATTCCATTGATTTCCCAGAAGTGTATAATAAGTTACACATGTGTAAAAGACTGACAAGAAGCTGAACTCAATTATAGATAATGAACCAGTCAGGTGAAATGCTCTGCCGAAAAGGTCACAGACAATGTGTTCCATATACTGCGCATAATGGATAAGTTGGGAAGTGGGCAACTCTAGTCAGCAGATGATAGTTCTCAATAAAAAAAAAAAAGGGGCAGAAAAAAAGAGGACTTCATTTGTTTTTCAGAAATAAATAATAGTCACTCCATTTCGTGTTACTGATGACTGTCCCTGCCCATAGTGACTCAATTACACCAATTGCAGGAAACAATACAGTCACTTGACCACCCATAAGCTGGAAGTGCTATGTTGATGCCAGCCTGTTATATTACGTTGCACACAGTAAAAAATACAAAATTGTATATTTCAACCTCTCTCCTAGTTTTTATTTGGCGCTGATAGACCATGGAAACCCGGAGATATGATTGTTTTAATTAATTTCATGGTGAGAAATATGTTTTCTCCACTAGAGGGTACTCATGTTCTTTCGATGGGTGATGTTGCATTTCTGTAGATTTTTTTTTCGGAATTCGATGGTTTTGTGTGTTTTTTTTTGGCCTAATATAGTGATGTAACAGATTATAGTACAGTATAATAATAACTGTTAATATAAATTATGTTGTGCTGAAAAAAAGTACCACTGCGTAAAAAAAAAAAAAAATCAGACATTGTAAGCGTTTACTCACAATGTTACTCATTACTTGAGTATTTTTTCACCACATACGTTTTACTTGTACTTGCGTAAATTTTTTGGACGACTACTTTTACTTTTACTTGAGTAATATTATTTTGAAGTGACACTCTTACTTGAGTAAAATATCCAATGATTTTATAAAATTAATATTTAAAATTTTAAACTAAAAATCAAGGTATCATAGCAAAATATACTACAATGTATACATTCAAAACTGGAAAGATTTTCCTGTAATCTTCCTAGTAAGCCAATCAAATTGGTTGGTATCCGACCATTTAAAAAAAAAAAATCTAAATAAAAGAACATTTCACTCGCACTTTCGTGAAAGTACCAAACCTAAATATCACATGGTACTTACAGCTGCTCCTTTCTCTCCGGCGGGACCTTCTTTACCTGGGTGACCCTAAAAAACAAAAGGATACAAAACAAAACAACCATTATTGTTTGAGTAAAGTATTATTGGTTGACAATTTGAACAAATTGAGGACGGAATTTACTCACAGGAGGTCCATCGGCACCAGCCAGGCCGGCCAAACCCTGTTTACCTTGAGGTCCCTAAGTTCGAAAAATAGAGAGAAGAAGACGGGGAGTTAAAAAACCCCCCAAAATAACAGAAAACCAGATTTTGCGTGATTACTCAATATTTTATGAGGAATAAAAGTTTAATGGACAACAAGCTGCAAATTCATGCCCTCAACATCAGTGGATTAACTGTATTAAATCCTTTCTACTACTACTACTACTACTACTACTACTCGTCTACAAAACACTTAATGGCCTTGGACCAAAATACATGCTTGATCTGTTGGATCCCTATGAAACATCTAGACCCCTAAGAAACCGGTCTCCTATATGTTCCAAGAACAAGAACCAAGCAGGGTGAGGCAGCATTTAGTTATTATGCTCCTCACCTCTGGAACAAATTACCTGAAGGTCTAAAGTATGCTAACACTGTTAGCTCCTTTAAATCAGGGCTAAAAGCGCTTTTGTTTACCACAGCATATCATAACTGTCTACATATTTCAAACTTCAAGCGATTTACTTTTTATTCCTTTTCTGCTTTATTCCCATTTCTGATTTCAATTGAATGTGATTTTCATGTATCGATTGCCTTTGTTTTAACGTTCTTTTGATTTAATGTGATTTTTATGACCTTCATGTGATGTAAAGCACTTTGAATTGTGTTTAATTGTGCTATACAGATAATTTGCCTTGCCTTGGCTTTCAAGATCCCATCACTCACAGGTATTGACGGTGGCAATGTGGAAAAGTGTGATGAATTTGTTTGCCACATTTATCACAGTTTCATCAATGATAGTGTAAATAATTAAACATCAGCATTGGCATGCTTCTTTCTACTGTTTGTCCTCTACCTGACAGAAGGAGATACAGGTTATCTCATGGATAGTCGAAGCAATACATACTTAGTATGAGGAATTGTGAGCAGACCTCACGAGCAGATAAGAACTTTATGTTCACGAGGGTGACCGCTTTCCACCTTGATAACCTGTGTCCTGCGCCCATTTCCCCAGTTTAGTTTTAGTTTACCAAAATACACTTGTGTTGCATTTTCCGACAGAGTGTACTGGCGCAATCTATAAAAATCAGGCCCTTAAAGGCAGTGTTGTTAATAACGGCTTTAGAGTATAACAGCGTTACTAACAGCGTTGTTTTTTTCAGTAGTGAGTAATCTAATTAATTACTTTTCTCATCTTGGCAACGCTGTTACCGTTACTGAAGATTGAGATTCAGATTCAGAGATTTATTGTAAAGGCGTGCATTACTACGTGTTACTACGTTGGTTGAATGACGTGAGAAAAGTCTGAGAGACACGGAATCCCGGAGACGAGAGCTATCTCTGAGGGAAGGGAGTTGTGACAACATTGCAAACGCGATGCTAGGTGGCTCCAATAATACCTGACTGTAGCCGAAAGCCTACAAACTACGCCCACATGATGCTACTTTAGATATCACATGTAGAAAAAGAACTAGATGCAAAATGAGAGACACGGTGGCGTTAAGCACATGCATAGCGAACTAGATGCGAAATGATAGACTTGCCGGCGTTTGTAAACAGTAGACTTCTCTGGAAGGCTCTGTTGTAGAGAACCTTCCTACCGAACGTAAGTAACCTTTTATCTAAAATACTCCTAACTCGGCAAAATCTTGACCTGAATCTATCTTTAAATGATGAAATAGTTTGAAAACTTTCACATGTCGAAAGTAGACAGAAGGGAACTAATGCAATACCGGAAGCAATTTTAACAACTTTAACGGTTGATTCACAACATTAAATGACTTCCAAACATAGCAAAGGTTACTATGTTTTTTTGTGTGTTTTTTTTGGGAATGAAAAAAAATATATGAAAGGTAACATCAGTTACTTTGCAAAGTAACTAAGTACTCTTACATTCAAGTAATTGAGTTACTAATGCAATTACTTTTGGGGAGAAGTAATTTGTAACTGTAATTAATTAAAGTAAGATTAACAACACTGCTTAAACAGTGTTTGCAATAAAAAAAAAAATCAGAAAGTATCAACAAAGAGTGCCTTTAAATGGGGAACCGTGGTCCAAGTCTCGAATGGACCCAACATCGATTGATATAATAGTAAGTGTTCACTTTAATTTCTACTTATATAATGTGTATAACGCCCTTGTGTAACTCCCTAGTTGTCTAATGTGAGGCGCTCTAAGTCAGAAGAAGGCAACTCCATGAAGCGCTCTTCCACGTCAGCACATCTGCAGGAACGCTTTCAAGTAAAAATTGACATTTTAGGCAGAAGGAGGACTTACTTTTTCACCAGGAGGCCCGATTGGACCTTGAGGCCCAATAAGACCCTGAAAAAGAAGGCGAAAGAGAAACAAAGGTTGGATATTACACACAAAGAGCAAAATAGAGCACCTGTCAAGGCAGTTTCCAGGTTTAACTTGCTTATTTTCTCCACTTCATGGCTTCCACATTGGAAGCACTTTAGCAGTGTTTATTCAGACGTGCTCAGCAGCCCGTGCAAATGACCTTTTATTATTATTTCCCCAAATCACTTGACTTCACTCCTGAGGCCCGATCCTTGGGAAGAATAAGACTAAGGAACAGATTGGACATTCTCCCAACCCCAGTTAAGAAAAAGTCTGAGCGTCATCGTTCTAATTCTTTAAAGGTCATTATGTCCCAGAGTCCATTTGACCCAGAAATGTAAAAAACATAGAAGTGAACTTAAAAATAAAATCATCATTTCCAGTGCAATGTTCACGTTTAATGAGCACATTTGATTAAATTCAAGTTAACTATTCTCACCAAAGCGTGAAGCATGAAGTATTAAATTGAAATGTTTAGTACTGTAGTTCAAAACTGACTTAGAAATTATGTTTATTTAAACTAAACCAACGGAATTCTCACTGAAAGATACATCGGATATGATGATTTTCAGTGGATTACACCACTCCTGTTATATTGCTGGTCAAATTGACACAATTTTGACAAGTTGCTTCATGCTCTAAACCTTTTTTCTGCATGGCGTTATTGGCATGTTTTATTGACTCATAATATTAACTCTGCAACTTGCAAACATGTGAATCGAAAATTGCCAGATGGACTCTAATGGTATGGTACCAGCCACTTAAAACGAGGGGAAATTGGAGTTGATGAGATGAACAATGTTTATTAGGATTTTCAAACACTTTTCGATCGTTAAATATTTCCCCCTGGGAAGGTCAACTCCCCGTGTGAAATTTGTGGGCTGAAAAGAGGGTGGGTAGATGAGCGCAAAGTGCTCGTGCAGACATTGAATGGGGAAAACAGACGTCTGAGCAGGAGAATAAAGAAATAGCGAGGGATAGAATTTAAGACAGGAAGTGATCATGTTGAGTTAGAAAACAGATCACATACACACACATACTGACAAATAGATGGATGGATTGATGGCATGAAGACTTACATGAGGACCAGGCAAGCCCTGCTGTCCGGGAGGACCTGGCTCTCCTTGTACACCCTATAAAAGAATAGAAGGATATTGTCAATATTTTCATTTGATTATATTATTTGCAAAAATAAATATACAATTTCAACTTTTGACTTCAGAAAATAAAAATACATAGAAATACCAGACTGCAAATTAGTCTCTGGCTCGTGATGTGATGGCAAGTGATATGCTTTTTGGAATTTTGTCAAACTCATTAAACCTACACGAATCAAACAGTTATCACTGTTTCATTTGTTTCCTAAAAAAATTACTATGCTGCAATGTGAAAACAATTAATGAAGAGGAAAAAAATAAATACAGTGGTACCTCTACATACGAAGTTAATTCGTTCCAGGACCATGTTTGTAAGTCGGTATGGTCGTATGTCAAGCAAGATTTTCCCATGAGGATAGATTACAATTCCATTAATTCGTTCCACAGCCCGAAAACCACACTAAATCCCTAATAAAAAACTTGTTGTGTACTATTGCAAATAGCAATTACACAGAGCAAACCAAATAAAATAGGAATAAAAATAGGAATAATAATTAGGGCTGTCAAACGATTAAAATTTTTAATCGAGTTGATTACAGCTTAAAAATTAATCGTAATTAATCACAATTAAAACCATCTATAAAATATGCCATATTTTTCTGTAAATTATTGTTGGAATGGAAAGATAAGACACAAGATGGATATATACATTCAACATACGGTACATAAGGACCTTATTTGTTTATTATAACAATAAATCAACAAGATGGCATTAACATTATTAACATTCTGTTAAAGCGATCCATGGATAGAAAGACTTGTAGTTCTTAAAAGAAAAATGTTAGTACAAGTTATAGAATTTTATATTAAAACCCCTCTTAATAAAATTTGTAAAATCTTCAATCAAAAAATAAACTAGTAGCCCGCCATTGTCGATGTCAATAATTACTTACACAATGCTCATGGGTACTGAAGCCTATAAAATCAGTCGTACCCAAGCGCCAGCAGAGGGCGGCAAAACTCCATAAAACACAAGTGAGCGTTTCACTGTACTGTCATTTAAATCTGAGCGGGGCATCTGCGTTAATTGCGTCAAATATTTTAACTTGATTAATTAAAAAAATTAATTAACGCCCGTTAACGCTATAATTTTGACAGCCCTAATATAATAATAGTATTAATTATAATAAAACCTGTAATCATGTAACGAATCGGGTTCTAATGTGTTTTGCGTGGTGTACCTGAACGCACCACATGGCTGACCTGACATAGTGAGAGAGGACTGTTTGCTTTCACTTTTCATGTTCAGCTGCGACGGACAGTAGGCATGTTGTGTTGCACAAGTTCTGAAATAAATGATTCAAAACCTGACAAAGCTGACGATTTTTTTGCCGATGTGTCAATCATAATAATTGTCACCTTAACTCATAAAGACTGGCGAACGGAGATCGGACGAAGACTGTCGAGATCGTAGACTGTCTACGGCCGTATTGTCGAGCCAGTTCAAGGAAGCGCACACCAAGCTCAGGCTCATATTTTTCTATCATTTCCATCTTCATTTCATTGGTAAGCCTCACCTTTTTCCTTTTTTCATCACCTGCGCTAATATTCTTGGAACCCATGTTGATTTCTCTCAAGAAAATCTGCTGTGGGTCCCTCTTGCGGGAAAACGAAGAAACTGTGGCGCTGTCATAAATTGTCGTATTTCGAGGATGTCGAAACAAATGGCGAGTCAAATTTTACGTCGGGTATCAGAAAGATCGTGTGTCGAAGCGATCGTATGTCGAGGTACCACTGTATAAGTCGCACCTGAGTAGCAGTTGCATTTTTGGGTGAAATGTATTTAACATAATATATACCAATACCAAGAACAGAAATGACACCTTGAAAGGCAATATCAAATAAAAAATAAAATAGAGAACAACATGCTGACTAGGTGCACGGTATGCTAACGTTGCGATTTAGTGTAAAAAAAAACAAATAAAATGTATAAATAAAAATGATATACAGTGATCCCTTGTTTTTCGCGGTTAATGGGGACCAGAACTGGATGCGATAAGTGAAAAACCGCGAAGTAGCGCCCCCACAATGTATTTATTCAGATTTAGCATTGAAAAGAGATCCATATAAGACATATTTTTTTTTACTTTTTTTCTCCAAAGAATAATTTAATATAAACATTTATATATATATAAATCACACCAGACAGGACCCCAGGTGTAGGCTATGCAAAGAGGCCCGTGAGACAGTCCAGCCCATCACAGCAGGGTGTAAGATGCTGGCAAGCAAGGCATACATGGAACTACATAACCAGGTAGCAGGCATAGTGTACACGAACATCTGTGCCGAGTACGGACTGGAGATCCCAGAGTCAAGGTGGGCAACCTCCAAAGGTGGTCGAGAACAACCGAGCCAAGATCCTGTGGGACTTCCAGATCCAGACAGACAAACTGGTGATGGCCAACCAGCCTCACGTAGTGGTGGTGGATAAACATCAGAAGACAGCAGTCGTGATATATGTAGCAATCCGGAGTGATAGCAACACCAGGAAAAAAGAACATGAAAAGCTGGAGAAATATCACGGGTTAAAGGAAGAGTTGGAGAAAATGTGGGGAGTGAAAGCAACAGTGGTGCCAGTAGTGATCGGGACACTAGGGGCAGTAACCCCCAAGCTGGGTGCATGGCTCCAACAGATACCAGGAACAACGTCCGACGTCTCCATTCAGAAGAGTGCAATCCTAGGGACAGCTAAGATCCTGCGCAGAAACCTCAAGCTCCCAGGCCTCTGGTAGAGGACCCGAGTTTGAAAGGAGAGACCATATTGCCCGGGTGGGCGAGACGACGATTAAAAAAAAAAAAAAAAAAAAAAAAATATATATATATATATATATTTTAATAAATGGTTTTTAAGCACTTCAAATGTAATAACAGTGATTATGAAAAGTTTTAAACATGTTGTTATCCCACCGAATTATATTTAAACAGCAATAAAGTAGAAAAATGCTCGTCTTTATTAAATGCTTCATTGAGTGAGTCTGCTCTGCTCAAGCTGCTCACTTACACGCAATGAGTTGCCACAGCAACTGTTTAAAGGGTATTAAAACACTAAGGGGATGTGAGACATCAATAGAACCGTTATGTGGCAAGATAACAAATATTAATAAAGTTAACCAAAAAAATAAATCGCATTCATCAGCAATTATCGAAAACAGATCGAAAATTACGAACATTTCCGAACGTATTCCGGAAACAGCCGAATGGGGCGGAGACGTCATAACAAGGAAACGAAAGGTCGAGGCAGGTGCAATCGTTGTTTATCGACGAGATAGTTGCGTTTGTGTTTTATCAAAAAAGCGCTAAAATGGTTCAAACCTGTCATGCTATGTGGTCTACAAATAGCCATTTGTCGCAATGTAGTACCCATGAGTTCCCGAACGCGAGAAAAAGAGCTGGACTACGCAGACAATGAGTAAAGTTCGTCCGTGCTAAGAGGGCTAATTTTGCAGACCCAGCCTCCGGCACGGTTTTGTGTGGTGCGCATTTTACACCTGAAAGCTATTCGAACTATGGACAAATGAAATCAGGTTTTGCTAAGAAATTGCTGATGAAAGCAGCCACCATACACGTGCAGCCACCTAAATGTCCCGCAATATCAAAAAAGAGGACGACTGACTCTGATGAGACCACCCCAGGCTAACCAAAGGAGCGGAGCAGCCAAGCTCGAAATGGCCAGAGTGAGTACTCTTTTATAATAAAAACATATAGCGCACTGGATATAGAACTGGACACATGTATAAATTATCGCTCGTAAAATATATAGAACAAATCCTCGAATCCCATTCATGTTTGTGTCTGTCGGCAGAGCGAAAACCTATGATAGCACAATAAATGATAATTATTCTATACATTACATTATTTTGCGGTCACGGTGCATCAGCTTCACAAAAAGAAATGCAAAACAAACCATTCGGTGTTTCCCACACGATGTTGCCGGTGTTTCATCAGTGTGATTGCTCCTCTCAATGATCCTTTCATTAGGCTGCATTGGCTTTCGTTTGGGCTCAAATTGATAACCCAAAACATCAAAGAAAGGTTCATAACTCTCCTCTCCTGTTAGAAGAATGTTTATTACGTCGGATTCGTCGCTGCAACTAGAAACAAAATTGTCCGCTATCATCGCCGCCATTCAGTACTAAGCACTGAGCCGGTTGTTTCCTTGTAGTGACGTCACGCACACAATATGCTAGATTTCCGGGATATCGTGGGCGGGTCCTTTTAGCTTGACAATCAATCCAAATTTCTATCATTTTCTTGGTGTTGCGATGTGTGTAATTACACGAAGTGGCATGATATGAATCCAAAAGGCATGCGTTTATGGATAAATGATGGAATATTAGCATTTCCCCAGGTGTTGTCATACCCTTTAACAAGTTAAACGATGATTGACGCTTTGAAGCTTTGGCTTCCCAGCATCTCTGGCAAGATCAAACATTAAACGTCTGTCAATCATCGTTAACTTTAACAGGCAACTCCAGTGCACTGCCTGACCAACAACGAGCGGCAGGAGGGTGAGTGAGACAACACGATCGGCTCGGGACGGCTCATCTGTATTTATTTATTTATTTATTTTTTGATTGGAAACAAAACAAAACAAAAAAAAATCTGTGATCGACTGAGGACGCGAAGTTTAAACCGTGATAAAACAAGGAATGACTGAAAAAATGTGTTAATAATTTTACACATAAATCGCCAATATGAGAAAAACTATGATTTATAGTCTGAAAATTTCTTACTTGGATAAGTTTAGAGTCTCATAAACCTATTGAACATGTTTGGGATCAAACTAAAAAGGCAAGCCGGCCTCAGCTGGTGTGGAGTAAACTTCGGGATGAACTAAAATGACAACACCGCATGAAGATAGTCGATTTATTCGGACTAAAATATCGAGATAAGAGGTTTTCAACAATTGTATGCTTTTAACTTGGTAGAAAAAAAATCTGAAAAGTACTTTATTGTTTGCTTTGTTGAGTTTGTGTGGAAGAAACCCACCAACAGAAGTCAGCAAGCCTAAATGTCATATGCTTGTGATGTCATAAATGGACACATTTTAGTGTGTATAAAACTGTAACAACAGGGAGTGGATTGCAACTTTTTGTGCACCTCTTATTGAGGTTTAAATGTGTCACAAACCTCACCCAGACATAATAACATCTCAAAGGGGAATCTGTCTCAAAAGTTCCCATCTTAATATAAATATGTCCTGACAACTTTGAATGAAAAGAAGGCTAATTAAGGACTGGCGTAATCCCTTTAAGAGGCCTCACAGAGATTACCCAAATAACATGTTGGTTTTATGAATAATATTCATGTCATTGACTCAATGACCACATGTAGACTTGTTTAGGCCTCTTGACCAATGATCCCACCTCCTTCCAGCTCCTCAGTTGGACCCCCAAGAAAGCTGACAGCATCATCATTATTGATGTTCCTACAGTCATTTGACAACTACGATGCATTGTAATCTACAAACAAACTATGACCTTCGTTATGACATGTGATTAAACTCAAGCAGCGTGAATGACAAAGCGATCACTTTGGTGGTCTTGACACATGTGATTTAATGCCCTCCTTGGATAAATATTTAAAAACAACACACCAAGTCGAAACAAAAGCTCACCATGTTTCCTTTGGGACCTGCTTGCCCGTCAAGTCCAGGAAGACCCTGCAGAGAGAAGAGTTTGAGAGGTTAGGGCACATAGCCAGAGAGGAACATGAGTATGACGTTAGCGTATGTGCGGCCTACATACGCGCTGTCCTGCAGGACCCGCAGAACCTCTGGGGCCAAGCAAACCTCGGGGACCCTGAATGACAAACAATTGCAAAGTGCATGACGTTCAATAGAATGATAAAGAACACAGAGTAACGGCAGAATGTAAATAACTAAGAGCACTGGGTGGAAATCTTGTATTGAAAAATTGTTATTAAAAACAAGACCAATGAGCAAAACTGTATTGAAAAATAGAGGATTGCTAAAACAGAAACAATAAGTCAGAACATTGAGAAATAAAACAGTGACAGTGTTTGCATTAAGCAATTTAGGTAAACCACTTAAAATGCTGAGTAAAATAGAAAAGGAGGCAGGAAATAAGACATAAAACAGAAGAGAACATTAATTTAAATCACATATGAAACTGAATAAAACTATTATTAGGTCAAAAACCGAGGGAGATTAGTTAGGAACACTGAGTAAGACAGTAAGCACAGGAGAAATTAAAATATATTATCATAGTAAGGAATCAAGTAAAGCTCATTGGAGTAACCAATACAACAGGACAACAGAACTAAAAAGATGACTGAACCAATAAACAACATTTAGTAGAACAGTATAGAATGTTGAGGATAACAGGCAAGTACAGCAAACAATTAACTTTGCAAAAAATTATAAAGCATTTGGAGAACATCGAAAATAAGAAAAGCTATAATTAGCAAAGCTAATTATAATGGAGCAAAGCAGAAAAGAACATTTACTAAAAAGTGAAAGAAGTGAAACAAAGAAAAAATAAAGCACATGGACTATTTTAAAAAAAAAAAGAAGAAAAAAAAAGATTTAATGAGTCAAACGTAGAAAACAGCAAGGAAAATTGAATATAACAGCAAAGAAAATACCGTCATTTTCGGACTACAAGGTGCACCTGACCATAAGTCGCCACCCACCAAATCTGACACGAAAACGGCATTTCATCATAGATAAACCGCACTGGACTATAAACTGTCCTCACTGTATTATGGGGTATTTATACTAAAAGATATTAACGGGTAAAACTTTATTTGACAGCGGCATTTTAGGACTGTCATGAGACCAAATGAACCACTGTGAAACTATGAACCATTTAGCTGCAAAGCTTCATTGCTTGAAGAAGCTTCATTTGGCCATTACTCCTCACTTGGGGGAGAGGGTCAACCTCTGCTGTCACCTGTTGTCGTCCAACATCCTAGCATGCGTTGCATTGCTAAAAATGTAAATTACAATCAGAATTCATGTTCTGTGCTAATTATTTTTTCAGTTACTGTTCCAGTTATTTCATTAATTGCTTGTTATGGTATCTGGTAACAGTTTATTTGCCATAAGACTGTCAAAAGACCATCATAATTATGACATGACACTGCAATAAGCATTCCTTAATGCTTATGATGGATGTCATTTTATGTCATCCGGAAAATTATTTCACTTTTGAATGGATGTAAAAGATCTGAGTTGGACATAAATGGAGATACTGACATAATTTGACACTTAATGACGTCTGTCATACACAATGAAACATGTCAGGTAAATAAAACAACCTAAAACGTTTGTCGCTGATAAAACAGGGAAAAAAAATCAACTAATCTGTCATAACCTTTCATTAATGCAATGATCGTGTCACGTCATAATTATGATGGACAAATAAGCCGCACTGGACTATAAACCACAGGATTCAAAACGAGGGAAAAAAGTAACGGCTAATAGTCCGAAAATTACGGTAGTTATTAGCTCTGAATAATAAGCAATAAAAGCCAACTGAAACATTATGGGCAAAAACAATAAAGCACAAAAGAAAAATCAAATTAAATGACATTGTATGATAGCTCCTGAAATGGTCGTCTGCTTAAAAAAATTACAAGTTTAGTGGCAACTACACAGTAGTATAAAAGCGTGGGAACTTGGCGCACCCAACATCTATTGAGCTCTTAAACACTGACCTCGTGTGGTCATCTTGGGAATCTCACATTCAATCAACCAATCTCAATTTGGACATAATGTATATAATCAAGCGAGTGTTGTGTGTATAAGTGAGTGTCTGTCACAGACATTAAACTATCTGTTCTCCCACACATTGTTTTTGGTTTTGATGACCAAGACGGTGCATTTGACAGCTTGATTTACCGCCACGTGTTAGACTTATAGCACACATTTTCTTTTTCAGAAGGCAATAAATCCACTTACGCCCTCTCCAGCCACACCTCTCTGTCCAACCTGGCCATCTTCTCCCTGCGGAGGCAATGATTGGAGTTACTGGCATGGAAACAAAACGTGGGGGAAGTCGGAAATGGAGGGTTTAGGAGGCCGACTACTCACTCTTGGCCCGTCTTCTCCTGGAGGCCCTGGAGGCCCTGTCGGACCATGTTCCCCCTGGAGAGAGGAAGTATCAAAGAAAAGTTAGCAACGCAAGGGGAGAATGTTGGGCTCACAGCTGGGGTTGACCACAATTGGAGAATACACTTCCCTGTACTTATGTCATCTATACGGACGTCCTTTAATTACGCCCTATAGGATGTAACTGACGTCTTGAAATACTCTCTGTGTGATCTCAAAAGGACTCTTCCTTGGCCTCCGCCCTAGCATTTTTTTTTTTTTAATGGGTCAAACAACAAGACTTTGGAGCCTACATCTGACATGGAATGGTCAAACCTATTTTTTTTTAAAAAACATATTGTGGCTTCAGTTCGTTAAAGACAGCATAATTTAGGTGTAAATGTGAAATGATGCTTGTTCTATATATGCCCTTCCATTCCATTTTCTGTTAGGAATGAACATTACAAGATGGTAAAAGAAAAGTGGACCAGGTAAAAAACCTTGTACTTACACGATGACCCTTCTCTCCGGGTAGACCGGGAAGGCCGTCAAAACCTCGGTCGCCCTGCAAAGGCACAGTGACGTCACGACAAATGCAACAAAGCGGCGGTGATAAACCATGACTGTATGCCTTTAAGTTACCTTGGTTCCGGGCTCTCCTGGCATTCCCCGTGCACCATCAGCTCCGTTACGGCCCTTTTGCAGTACACACAAACCATATTAGAATTATGACTCAACATAGGTGCCGTTGGACAGGTCATTTTTTAGATTAAATGATCTCCATTTGGATAGCAGTGACTCATTCAAGTTTCACTCACCCTCTTTCCTGCCTTTCCTGGGGGGCCAGTTGGACCCTGAAGACCTCTGGGGCCCTAAAGAACAAGCATAAACATAATAGTGATTATTACCTTGCTTAGTTGGTAAATAAATACCCACACACAGGCTATCTATTGGCTTAAGGAAGTCAAATATAAAGCTTTTCAAGTATGTTTTTACTCATGATAACTCATAAGTATATCAGGTACATAAGTAAAACAGAGCATATATACTTGTCGTTTACATGATAATTGGTAGCGGTTGCAACCTGTGCCTCACTACTTCACAACGGAAAGAATATCGTGTGTAAAAGACTTATTCATAAGTCATCTTTAAAGAAATCTGCCAGAACATGCACAATTTTGGTTCCCAAATTCTTTCAAAATTTTCTTTAAATAAATTCCAGCTATTCATTCGTCAACCCTCCTCTAAAATGCCAAGTGATGAGAAGTTTAAGCAGGTGCGCAGCAGTAAAAAGACATTTTTCTTGAGTTGAGTAAGCATCTAGCAAGCGCAAAGGAGGTATTAACAATACACAATTTAGATTCATTCGTTTTGCAAGCGGTTGGCCTTTCAATTGCAATCTATGACCAAACTGAATAGATGTTAAATGTTGGATGTCATATTTCTGAGGTTAATTTTAATTTTATTTTTGTTAGATTAAAATTTAAGTTGAATAGAATATATTTGAATTTGAACAAATTTAAGACAATTGGGATTTCCGAACAAATTTAAGACCATTTAACGGATTAAATTTGTGTGGATTATTTTTGGCATGATTCCAGTTCAAATGTTCATAAGTTCAAAGTTCAAAATGTAAGAATATTTATGGTAATTTTTTTAGATCAAATATAAGAAGTTTGATCAAATGTGTTCAGGAGTTTTTAAAAGGCCACTTAAAAATAAATTTTAATCTGCAGCAATGTTTTTCAAAGCAACTTTAATCATATATGACTTTTTTTAAGGATGTTTTTAAAGTTGTTACAACCAAATTCAAGATTTTCTTAAGATCTCTAGAAACCCTGCATAAAAATAATCAATAACGTGGATCATAACATTTCTAAATAAGCATAACACAATGTATTTCATAGAATTTTCCAATACACAAATGTAGAGCTGAATCAATTACTCGAATAATTCAAGTAACTCGATTGTAAAAATGGATCGAGGAATTTTCTCCGCCTCGAGGAATCCTTTCATTTTGCCAATGCTAAGCCAGAGCTGGTCTAAGCATGACGTTTTGCCTGGACTACTTTTAATGCGGCACAACGCGCTGACGTGACGTGCGTACAGGAAGAATAGGGATGCGGCAGATACAATTGATTTCAACCAAGAATGAATATAGAGGTAACGATGAATGAGCCCATGAAAGCGAAGAGAAAGGCACCAAGAAAAAAAAAAAAAATTCAAAAGTGTGGCAGCATTTCAAGCTGCAGACCATGGCGAACACTGTCATGTATTCACTGTAAGACAGCGCTTGCATAACACTACCTCCGCCCGGCCCCGGCTACCCGCGGACCCGCAGATGCTTCCGCACCCCAGGCTGGACCCCCCGACTGTAGACCGCTCCCGAAACCCGGGGTGGGCGCCACAGCACTACCCGCCTGCCTACCCCTCGCTCTACCGAAGGCACCCCGTTTACTCTGAGAGCGGTGGAGCAATACTCGGGACATGGTCAAAATGTGTTAACGTAGCGCCAATAAATAAGATTAACACTACTGTACCTTGCTAACGTAACGTTAGCCCTGCGGAGGGCTAGGTTTCTAATAATTATGACTACTGTCGATGCATTGCTAACGTGTCTTTCATACAGTCTTTATTTAATCTGTAAAAACACAACACTGGAGAGTGATTAGGGTATAAAATGAAAACATGATTAGGCTAACTGTCAGCTTTAGCTAGGTAGTCATTGATGGATAAAACCAAGTAGCACTGGTGCCTAATGTGCTCCAATACAGCAGGTACCATACATTTATTTTGAACACTGCAAAAAATCCTATCAGGGCTTACAATTTAGATTTAAACTTGAAACTTAACTAGAACTTAAAACTAGCTTGACGAAAATGGGAATTCAATTGAAACACGTGGGAAAAACACCTAACTTTATGTGATGTGTGTTATCAAGCGTAATGAAATTTTTAGGTAAGAGATAAGATTTTTTTAAAAATAAGATCTTAAGTTTTTTAATGGAATGCAGTGATTTTTTTTTTCTAATCACATCTGAGATGCAATTGTTGTTTTTTTTTCAACAATGTACATCTAAAATAAAGACATTAATTGTCTAAAAATGATTCAATATTAGGGGAAATGTCTTGTTTTCTCTTCAGTGTTGTTAATCTTACTTTAAAAAAGTAATTAATTATAGTTACAAATTACTTCTCCCAAAAAGTAATTGCGTTAGTAACTCAGTTACCTGAATGTAAGAGTAATTAGCTACTTGGTAAAGTAACTGGTAATATTTTTTTTTTTTTTTTCTAAACCCCCCCCCCCAAAAAAAAAACAAAAAACAAAAAACAAAAAAAACAAACAAACAAAAAAACAGGTGAAAACCAATGTGAAGTTTAAAGGGTTTTTGGGACAATTGGCCCTAGCCCAATTCTTAACCCTAAACTTGCGGATAGTACGATAACTAGATAGTAACCTTTGCAATGTGTGGAAGTCATGTTGTGAATCGATCGTTGAAGTTGTTAAAATTGCTCCCGATATTGCATTAGTTCCCTTCTGTCTACTTTTCGACATGTGTTAGTTTTAAAACTGTTTCATCATTTAAAGATAGATTTAAGTCAAGATTTTGCTGATTTAGGAGCATTTTAGATAAAAAGTTACTTAGGTTCGCTATGAAGGTTCTCTACAACAGAGCCTTCCTAAAAAGTCTACTGCTTTAAGATGGCGGCTGTTTACTAACGCATCTAGTTCTTTATACATGTTGCTAATGACGCCGTGTCTGTCATTTGCATCTAGTTCTAAAATATTTGATATCTACCGTAGCATCATGTGGACGTAGTTTGTAGGCTATCGGTTACAATCAGGTATTATTGGCGCCACCTAGCATCGCGTTTGCAACGGCATCCCAACTCCCTTGCCTCCTCCCCACTCCTGCTCTGCTCTCTCGTCTCCGTGAGTACGTAACTTTTCTTGCGTCGTTCAACCAACATAGTAACGGATCGTAACGCACGCCTTTCCCGCCTCAGTAATGGTAACGGCGTTGCCAAGATGAGAAAGTAATTATTTAGATTACTCACTACTGATAAAAATAACGCCATTATTAAAAACACTGTTTCTCATATATATATATAAGTTCTCTTTACCTAAAAAAATGTTTTATCCGATTACTCGATTAATCAATGGAATTTTCAGTAGAAAACTTGATTACTAAAACATTCGATAACTTCAGCTGTACAAGAATGCTTGTTTATTTATTTATTTATTTATTTATTTTTTATTAAAGCATGGCCTGTATTAAAAATATCTCTATGCTTACTGGTTAACAATAATAAATAAGTAAAAATCTTATCACCTGTGGTCCGTTATCGCCGCTGTCCCCTTTAAGACCGGGAGCACCAGGACCACCCTGTTAGAAAAATGAATTCATGAGGGAAAAATGATTTGAACATACACAGCTGCTGGACAGGAACCTAACATGATGTAGTAAATCAAATCCTCAATCAGGAATTTATAATGTAAAAATGCAAAGAGAGGGCCTGGGTGTGTGCGACACAGTTGGGTCAAATCCAGACCAGAAATGACTGCATGACCTCAGTCGGCAAGTGACTTACACATGTACATATGGGCGTGTGGTATACACGCACCAAGGGCGTGCTCGTGACCTAATGTGTTGTGTGGTGTGGGATGAAGAGACAAGTATGCATATTCCCAGTGCAATGTGCTTTGAAAGAAGACTTACCACAGGACCGGACCGTCCCGCCATGCCCGCCGGCCCTGGCGGACCTCTCATGGCCAGCTGGTGGGAATGAAAGAGACACGTAAAACCACTGCTCACCCACACGACCAACGGTTTAAAACAGGAGACTCACGGAATTGATGTTAAATTAATGTACATACTAGTCTATAAGGAAATCTTTGATGATCATACATATGCCATAATCAAATCCTTCACTGTATACGCTGCCACAAAAATATAGTTGACATGGCATCTGTGATGTTAAAAATTGGTCATGGGTTGAAAAATCTTGAGAGGGCATTAGTTGAAAAACATGACTGAGCAATGTCCCAAAAAAAACAGAATATGGGAAGATGCAACACCTGTACGGCATATAAAACTGAAGTTTGTATGAGAAAACCCTACCAAAGAAAACAAACGAGGAGTTGTAAATTAAATTATAAGAGTTGATCTAAATTTGAATATAAATGGAACTTTGTCTGTGTGTGGGTGTATGTATGCGTTCGTTCCCTATGGACTCCGAAATGGCTGGGCGGATTTTGACGAAATTTTACACAGTTGTACTTATTGTTTCTGGGAATGTTCTAAGATGGGTTTGATCTCTGTAGGCAGAAAATTGATTTGAAACTCCAAAAATTAACATTGAAAAACGCTTATTGCGGAGGCGACAGCACCGTCTTTTGAGCAAAAGATACGTCTCTGGGGATTGCAATGTCGCAGGTGGCTTTCAAACTTTACGGTTTCATGAAAATGTGATGATACGTTGTGGCTTTCAGTACTCCACAACATGACACTGTATTTAAAAAAAAAAAAAAAAAAGTAAAGTTTTCCGGAATATTACTAAGCAATTTATTTCGGCTGGATATTCATACTGTAGCAAGAGCTATTTATTATGTGTTACGCCCGCAATGGTTCATGGGTAGTTGTGGCAACACTGACAGAGTGGTGGTTAGTGTTATGTTTTGTCGTTTTCTGTTCAATAAAGGCTCTGCCTCTTGGGGATGTGCGGTGTATGGTGCACAAGAGAGTCAAGTGTGAAACATAAAAACTGTCTCCAATTCTTCTTCACGTTGCTCACCACAATACTGTACACAGTGATGGAAACGTGATTGTGCATTAACCCCTTTATGGTTATGACATTTCAGTTGCATCTCTCAGGAAAGTATGTTTTATCTGCCATTCGGTTGTATTTCGTTCATGTTACATACTACATACTGCTAGTTTATAATAAACATGACCGGGTAAAGTCCAGAAAAAGACTATGGAAGGGCAAAACACCTGCTGTGCTGCCATGGCATCAGTGAAGCCGGTGTTTAATGTCAATGTTAGTGAGAAGTTGGACAAACTGGTATACATATAGTTCAGGTTTAACGTTTGAATTAACTGTTTGTGGGTAAAAAAACAACATGTAAATATATAAAAATTGAATAATAATTAAAGATGCACCGATACCGATACTAGTATCGGCAGGGGGCGCCGATCCGGCCCGAAATGGTGGTATCGGTATCGGCGAGTACCAACAAAGATGGCGCCGATACCATTTACCGGTCCATTATTATAACATTTGACCACAGCCTTTTTCTCCTCCTGGCGCTCACTAAACTCTGTCTCTGTGTTGTGTGATGACACGTGAACACCAAGCAGCTATCGCTATTGGCCTGCTCCAGACCAATGAGAGCGGGCCAATAGCCACTCCTGACCAATCAAAAGGGGGCTTTTTCATATGGACGAAAAACAAACCAGGAAATACGGCGGCGGTCGGGAAATATTTCCAAATAGAAATCCCGTCGATTAAAATCAATGGCTGAATGCAAGATTTGCGGCCTGAAAGTTTGGAGATGTGGAGTTAAATCGGCCAGTCTTAATACCTCGAACTTGATAAAATATTTGAAGATGAAACGTGAATGAACACAACGAGTTTGAGCCTGCAAGAGCAGGACTGCTATCCAGAGGAAGAAGGCCGCTGGACCGGAGCAACAATCTCTGGTCAGTTCACTTCGTCTACTTTACTTTTATTGTCTTTTACTGAAAGAAATGCCGCAGTAATTTGGGAAGTGTTTCCAAAGTATTGTTGCCACCTTTCAGAAATAGAAATAAGGGACTCACACCTCCCGAAAAAAAGGAGAGACGGGATGCTGTGGTCAATTATTATTACTTATAATTGTTAGCGTCCGCAAATGCGGAAACAAGGTTGAACCTCGAAGCAGACAACAAGCGGGGGATACATAAAAGGGTTTAATGATTGCAAACAAAAAAATAACACGCGATCGCGGGATAGTAGAAATAACAAAAGGAGTCCGTGACAGCAGGTCGACGGACAAACTAAGACGATAGGCAGCGGTTACAAACGAGAGCAGCACACTAGCAGAAAAACCCAATGCAGGGGCATAACAAGCAAATGTAGCGAGATTATTGTGCCAGATGTCAAATAGCCATCAGCAAGGCAAATATCTCGGCAGCCATCTCTGAGATCACCCGTGCTTAAATGCTGCGTTGATGAGCCTGCATTGGATTCAAGTGCCACGCCCCCATGCCCAGCAACAAAATAACAACAATCTAACCAGCAGCAGAATGTGACAATAATTTCATGAAAGTTGCACTGTTTGGACTTTGAGAGGTTTAAAAAAGTTTATTCAGTTCATTCAGAGTTTATTATTATGAATTTATTTTTACTTTCTTACTGTTGGGCTAGTATTATACATGTTTTATTAATTTCACAAATTTAGCACTATTTTGGCCTTTGAGAGCCAAAGGTTTATTCAACTATTGTCTACTAGGGTTTAGTGTACTTTTTCCTATTTTGCAAAGGTAAGCAACAGCCTGACAAAGCCTTGATAGCAATGATTTCACATCCAATTATGTAGCTCTTTGGGGGGAAAAAAAAAAAAACTAAGAAAAAAAAAAAAAAATCTATATATATATATATAAACGGGGTGGTATCGGTATGGTATCGGTATCGGCCGATACTGCACAGCCAGGTATCGGTATCGGGGCCAAAAAATTGTATCGGTGCAACACTAATAATAATGCATTTTCACATCTAATAATCACTTTTTTAAGTTCTGTAGTTAGGTCAATAAAGGCTCCCTGGTTACTACATGAGTCAAAGGCTGGCAACTATTCTATAAATTGCCAGCATTAAAATATTTCAAATAAAGTAACTTTACAATATACAGAGTGGACTCTCCCCCAACCAACCCCCACTTTTTTCAGTGTTTTTGCTCCAATGCCAAGAACGTGTGGAACATTTAAAGTCTAATGGTGTAAAAGTGAGCTAATTTGCTAAGGGAAGCAATCCATGTCCTACTCCACCCTTGCATGGCAATATTAATGATGATGTTCGGCTTCCAGGTGTGAGAATAATTCCTTTTAAATGTGTCTACGGTTAGGAATAAATAAGACAAACGTCAAAACAAAGTGCTTGAATTTATAATGAGTTTTGGCTGCGGTACTGTACTGCAAATTATGACATTTGTGCTCCACTTAATGATCTCCATGTGTTGTAAACGTTGCCCTCCTACTTGTACCTCTCTAAAGCACTGCCACTCAATCTTTGTCCATATGCCTGTTTGTTATGGTTGTCTAGACATTGCAAAAGACTATATATGTAGAACTAACTAGCTTTGCTCTAATAAATCAGTTTGACGGAGATATTAAGGTAGTGTTGAACAGTAATGTCCAACCATTCAGGGTTATAGTCTGTGACGTAGTATAAAAACTGGCTCAAGTCAAGAAGTCAAATGCTCATTGCATTCACTTTTGGATTTGTTTTAAATTCTTGAGTTGTAATTAAATTAAATTGCAGTGTAACTTGTATTTTATTTATTCCTTCACATCTACTGATATTTAACCCTTTCAAACAGAAAAATATCTTTGCTAATTTTTACTGTACTCAAACACCAGAACAAAGAGAATTTTTTTGGTCAGGGATATTTCATGCTTTCATTGGTTATTTTTAATGTTAATGTGTTTTTGATAAGAAATGAGCACTTACGTTTGCCTTTTTGAAGTTGCGTTTCGTCGCAGCCATTTTCAAATAGCCAAAAATAGCAAAGAGGACATGCTAAACTTTATGGTTTGATTTGGATGGGTAAAGTTTTGTCCAATCATCTCCCAGAAGTGGCAATAGCAACTAAATTCAGTGTATTTATTGGTTTAGAGACATGAACGCGCCATGTCCTTCAACAACATGCTCAGGTCTGAAGGGGTTAAATCTGTATTATTTTTTTTTTTCTAATATTACTTGAAAATTTATTTTCCATTTTCTAAATTGAATTTCTTTTTCATTAAATTGATAGTATTAAAAAAAGTCTGCATTTATTCAACTTTAATTCGATTAAAAAAAATTTTTTTAAAAGGCACAAAACCTTCATTTTTATTCATTTTTATTTTAAGTATACTTAACATTTTACTGGTTACTTTCACTTCATAACTAAAGTTTTACTATGGTGTTTTTAAATATTTTTAAACCTTACTATTTAACACTAATCACGTTACACAATGACAGTTAACAATGTAAAAATTCGACAAAACAAGACTCATGAGCAGAAGATGCTGCATCTGTCAAGTTCACATCAGCTGTGGTGTTAAAGAGATAAATGCTACAATACTCTGCTGCAAAAAAAGCCTAAACATTTTAAAACTGCTTCCCCAAAGGATTCATAGATTGGATTTAAAGTGTCTTACTTAAAAAAAAAAAAAAAAAGGAATAATTAAAAAAAATGCTAGCTATACAGCAGACATTGGTAAATCTGGTGGTTATGCTATTGTGCAAAGGGAAAGTGCAAAGGGTTGTTAGTTTTAAACATCTTAACAGTTACCTTTTAAAAAATTACATACACATACGCACACTGATATCACTGATGACTCACCCTAGCCTGGGAAAGGATGGCCTGCGCTTGAGCCTGTTGTGCAGTCACCACAGGTCCTTTGTGTGCCTCACCGCCTCCTCGGAACTGTCAATCCAAATAAAAAATGATGACACAGGTTTTGCATCAGAAAAACTAGAAATGTATGCCATGCAAATGGGGTGGCAATCCTGCTGTGCTGGTGTGTAAAGTAGGGAAACTTACTGGAAGCATCAGAATGGTACCTGCAGGCCCAGGGACACCGTCAGAACCTGGAATTCCAGGTCGTCCTGGAGGACCCTGTGGAATAGAAATGAGAGATAATCTTCAAATTTGAGTTGCCCGGCTGCTGCTGATTCTGACTGGAGTTAAATTTAGAAAGTTCCAAGCAGAAGTTCACCAAGGAATTTTATGGGGAAAATCAGGCATTTGTTAATCAGTGAAATTAGTGTGTGTGTTGGGGGTGGGGGGGTGGGGGTGGGGGTCCCTTAGAGTTTGATGGACCATGACGATTAAGCCAAATTATCAAATTATGTTGAAATGTTCTGCCAAAATTTTCAGGCATATTTTTTGTGCATGCGCAATATTGGGGAGATTTTTGGGCATGTCAGGAGCCTCCCAAAGGGTGACAGTCAAAATGAAATAGTTTTCCAATGGGGTCAATTGGACAATATTGCTACTTTTAAGAAATAACATGATGCTTGTGGATTAAGCAGCTTTTCCCAGTATACGCCACATCAAATTGACACTTTCTGTACCCGCCCTCTCTCCCTGTTCAGACACTCAAAGTAAGTAGTACAAAAAAAAAGTCTAGCCAATAAAGCATCATGCTTCACGTTAGAATTGCCATTGTTGCATGTTTCTTAAGGGAAGGAGACGCTAGTCTCGATATGCAGTACTGGATGCCGATTCAATAGAGGAAGGGCAACTGTTGATCTTAGAAAGAGAAACCAGATACGCTAGGCAGTCCAAAGGCTTGGAAATTGACGTTAAATGGGGTTTTATAGCGATGTCGATGATGATGCATCTAGACTGAGCAGAACACCACGGAAAACCACAGGTCTACAGGAAGGAGTCACTTCTAATCCTCCTGGGCAAGACAGTTTTCCCACGGGAGGAAGTGAGGGAAGGGGAGGGAAGACCAACTTATTGCTTTTAAAAAACGAAGGAATAAACAAAAGTCACATTTCCCCCATTCTTTTAAATATGATTTATTTAGTTTTTCTTTAACAGAGAGCACATTTCCTCCATTCTTTTAATATGATTCATTTAGTTTTTCTTTTTCTTTTATAAAATTGTTTAAAAACTAGTTTTATGTTGGTATTTCTTTTTTTAAATTTCTGAACAAAACCCTACTTTTTGCCTTTAAAAATACTACTTTTTTTGTTCAACAACAAAAAATATTGTTGTTTCTTGAAATATTATGGATGAATGAGTATATTAACATGCATCTAAAACGACTATTTTAAGAATCTTTCACTATGCTAAATATAGCTTCATTCTTAGAAAAAGTTTCCTGTGTAAATATGTATATGTATAAATATATACATTTTATAATAAAAAGAATACCATTTTTTCCTAAAAATTGTGAATTTTTAAAAAGAAAATGCAACAATTCTCAAAAAGTACTGCTTTTGTCATTTTCTTGAAATACAACCTTTTTTCAATACGACTTTTTCCATTGATTAATCTTCTATACCGCTTATCCTCACGAGGGAAAAAAATAATTATATGACTTATTTAACTTATGAGTTGAAAAAAAAGTACATTTTCTGGCATTAATTAAGGCATGTTTTAAATTCTCTCAGGTACAAAGAAATACAACTTTTAGTTATATTTTGACCTAATTCTTATAACAATCTCTATCTTGTTTTATTCTGGTTTGCATGGCTGATGCGTAAATTATTCACATGATAAAACTAGAGTCAATATGATTAAAAAAAATGTGAGTTGAACATGATGTGGGGCCTTCACTCACCCTCGGGCCAATATCTCCATGGGGCCCTGGGGGACCCGGCAGTCCTGGGGTACCAGGGACACCCTGAAAAGAACAGACAAGCATACTTTGAGTACATTATATCCCAAAGCACACCACAAGCCATCCATCCAGCGCTAACGGTGTCGGCCAACAAAGACAGAAGCAAAGATGGCTTCAAAAAGACCTCAAAATACAACACCCCCCAACCCTCATCACACTCAACCACTGATGCTCTTTCCATAAAGGCACCCCTCCTTTATCCCCCTTTTTAGCTGTTCTCCATGTGTGCAAGGCAGACAGGAGAGAACGTGATACTCACTGCTTGGCCGGGGGATCCTGGGGGTCCTTCTATAAGCATCCCCTGAAAAAAAGCAAAAGAGTAGATAATACAGTAGCGTTACAAATAACAGACGTCTGCTGTGGGTTTGAGGTCGAGGAGTTTATGTATTGCTACACACAGTATTTCATCGATGGTTCTATTATGCCTGTGTGGTCAAACGTTTGGATCGGATTCAATGCAGATGGTACGGGAGGAGCTACTATTTCACTAAATATTGAGGTTGCATAGCTCAGACTGTTTGGAAAGAGTCGCATATGTCAAATATTTGCTGAAAAATAAATCATAATATCTGGAACAAGCAAAAACAATCAGCCAACCTCCTGCCTAAGTAAATGAAATTGAAAGCCAAATATGGTGCACTATAGCAGTTAACTATTTGGCAAACAAACACATTATTCAACTTTAAATGAATCAATTGTTAGCAGTAGGTGGCTAGTTAGCATCTGGCTAACAACAAATGGCTAGTAGATGTTATTGGTCATTTTAAAAGGGACCTAGAGTTTTTTAGGGGGTGATAACTGGTATTTTTTAATACATATGTCATTTATGTATGATTAAAAACTGTTAATCGGCCTCTTAAGATATTTTTAAGAGTGCAAATGGTGGTGTTGTTGTTGTTGTTAGCTGTAGCTATTTGGCCAGTTGTTAGCTGCGGATGATGTGACTTGCTAATTGTTTAAAAACCATATCTGCTTTGTGAGTGATTGTTCAGTGTTAATTCCTATGAAATTCATCATTAGCTTTCATTTTTAAGTCTGTAGCTGTAGCAAGCTACTTAGCAACATGCTAAAAATATCTGACGGACATCGGTTGCATACCGAAATTCAATTTGACACCCTAAAACTAGTCTGAAAGTGCCAGTGTTTCGAGAGGTCTAGTGTGCACACTCAGCAGATCCAGAGTGTGGCCTACATTCAGATCCAATGTGTTTATGAATGGTCGGAGAGTAAAGGGGTGCACTTGGAGTAAATTAACTCATACATCTATTGTTACTTTTATTTTCAGTAATGCTAATTGTACAAGAGAAATTAGTGGTAACTTTCTAGTTGAAGTCTTACCAACACCAATTTATCCATGTCGAACGACATTCACTCGGACCCTGAGTGCACTTTTTGGACCGTTAGAAAATTCTGCAGCGTTCTTGGAATGTGCTTTGCGGTTAACCAGAGCAATGCGAGTGGCAAATTGTACTCTGGCCAATCTGACGTGAGAGGCAGAACAGCAAAAAGCATGCTTTTCAAACAAGTTGCAGGGGGTTTGACCAATTCTCAATCACTACACTCCCACAAGTTGGTAAATTAGCGGGGGAAAAAATTCTGAAGTTGTGGTTAACTGTGTAGCGGAGCTAGGTTTTGGGCTAGCTAACACTGACATTGGTTGTCTGTTTGTGCTACTAGTCTTGCTTGTCACAACAACACAGGTGCCACAAATGTCAGACAACTGTCAGCATTGTCAACAACGGCATCCAAAAATAATGGTTGGGAGAAAAAACATACACAGAAAAACAAAAACCAAAAGCTGAATGTTCTGCCTCTCAGAACACTCACGCTCACAGAGATTCATTTTCAGAACGAAACCAAAGATGTTGTTTTAAACAAGGCCACAGTATTTTTATGTTCATAACAATTTATAAAGCACGCATCAGATGTCGGCTGTAGCTCATTATCAACTCCTTAAAGTGCCTGTGACACAAAGAAGCATGTTGATTTCATATTAAACGCGGTACATTATGCTACTGAATGAAATGGACCGCTTGGATGTGTGTGGAAGTGATCGATATATTTCTTCAATTTTTTGAATCCCGCGCAATGAAAATAAGTGAATTCCAGCTCCAGTCACGGGTTGAGGAACAAGGCGAATGTGACGTCAGTGGTAGAGATTATCTTCACAAGACAGCCATTACCATATAGCATGCATATGGACTGCGGATTCATCTGATTTGGGGGATTAATTTGTTTATTTTGTGCGTCACGCCAGCCAAATGTGCTGCAGGCTTTTGTTGCTACACCAGGGAAAGTGATTGAGGCTTTTTTGATTTCCAAAAGATCCTTGTTCACCATGATGGCCAAAACAACAAAACAAAAGAAGTTCGACAACAGAGGAACCATTGGACGGACAAGGAAATGAGTAACATTCGTGTTTTATATTATATCAAATACTGGGATCATGGCAAACATTTTAATGAGGGAGTGGCTTGCATTTTGTGGGTGATAAATACTACTCCTGTTTTGTTGACAGTTTTGGCGTTTCCCCTTAACTCCTCGGTGACGAGCACTGCTTGCCCGCCGGGGAGGCAGAACGATGAGTCGTAACTTGCTTGCCGCCGTGGGCTGGCCGATCGGTGTAGAGAATCAACCCCGCCGGCGTGTGTGACATGAGTTGGGGTAGGTTTGTGTGATTTTTTTGTTTTTGGTGTTTCCCCTATCTTTCCCTGGCGACGAGCACTGCCTGTCCGCCGGGGCGCAGTAACTTGCTCGCCGCCGTGGGCTGGCTGATCGGTGAAGACAATCAACCCTTGGAAACGCCGCTCAGTGCGGGTTAGCATGTCGGCTAGGTGTCACACCTCATGTTTTGTTCTCCGAAGCCCGACTAACTCCGGTGGGATGGGAGGCTCAGCAAGTCGACAGTTTTGCACTGTCTTACTGAATAAATGCAATTTTAATATTTCATATTCCGTTTAGTACAAGACTGTTATTTGTCATGGCCATAAAATTATTTAGCAATTGGGGTAAAATGCTTAGATCAAAAGAATATCCTGAAAATGTACTGGAGTAGAACGATTGAAACAATGACATTTTGCTGCTCTCGGTCGCAATTTTCCTCGTTCTGAATCTCCCCCCCCCTCAATGGCTGAATTCTAAATCAGCTGAAATCGCGACCCTGCCTACGTCATCATCCAGCTGGGGACGCTAGAGCACCAAAATGACAGGCGGGGCTAAACGGCAGATTAAAAGACTAATTTCTCGTCATCTGCGCTTTGCTAAAATGTTGTATATTGTCAAATCGTCTCAAAATATGATTTTAATTTGCATATTAATGCCATTTAAGACTTTTTTTATCCTGTCAAAGGCACTTTATATCAATTGCACTTATTTTAATTGTGCAAGGGGGATTTCAAGTAAGATCGTTATCGTTAATCGTTAACTGAAAGTTGAAAAAAGTGGATGGCTCGTTCAATCCTTCAGCCATGTTTGATCAAATATTTTTTTATTGTGATAACCCGTCACCAGATGTTAGTCTTAAGGGAGGCATATGAAATGCAGGGGGGGGGGGGGGGGGGAGAGAATAATTATTAGCCTATTACAGTGGTACTTAAAGATTCTAAATTCATTCGTTTCGGAGTGGTATTTGTTTACATTTAAAGCGGGAATTATCTATTAAAATACATATTACCTTTCATACGATGATGAATAATTTTTAATAATATGATACAAAAAAAGCGCTGAAAAACTTCGTCATCATCACATTTAAGGCAGGCTTGCTACATCCGAAATGTAAACATATTTAAAAAATAAAATAAAATAAAATAGAAAGCAAAAAAAATACCAGAATGGAATTGCTTGCAAATGCTTATCCTGTGGATAAGCTCCGAGGTACTTTGAACAAAGGTATCGTCAAAGTTTATTATAAGATAGGTCTGGGTGAATGTGTACTAAATCATAATTGCGTTTGGGGGTTGATGACGCCCACTCCCTCAATAACATGCTTGTTTAATAGCACTTTGAGTGGGTAGACCGAAGCCTTCTGCGGAGCCGGCACGGCCCCCTATGGTGCCCTTATAGTGACGGGTCTGTTGTAGCTTTAGCTAAAGTACCAATGGTACATAAAATATGTACAGTATATTGAACATGTTTCTTCTATAAGAGTGTATTTTAGCTACCAACAGAATGGCTGCTCTGCAAAGTAGCTACAAAGTCACATTTATTGTTCATTATGAGACAGGCACGTGTTTGGATTTAGACAAGGGGGATGAATAGTCTACTGATTTTTTATATTCAAATATTGCTTACTGGCTCAATGACGGCGGGTTCTCCCTTCTCTCCTTTCTCTCCCAGGTAACTTTGGCTTCCTCCCACCTGTGGACACAAGAGTGAAGCATTTCTCAAGCATGATAATATAGTTTAAACCCCCCACAATAAGAAAAGGCGACACTGACGAGCAGCAGGAGACAGCGATAAAAGTGCTACGAAAAGCTCTGTAGACTGCTGACTACTGTTCATAAGGATTAAGGTAGCTCTTTGCTACTGCTTGGAAAAATAAACCTCTGGAATAATTCAGACAGAGGCTATAATTTCAACTTCTTTTTAGCAAGCTTGCTCACGAGACATAAAAAAAAAATAACGGCCCCGACTAAAGGGGTGGTTACCTGACACTATCCATACAATGACTTCACATGAGAGGCATTCCCAAAGCCCCAAAAGAAGGACTGTGTCCAGCAGTTTGAAAAAGTCATTGAGGACTTTTGCGGTATACTGGGATTGTAGCCCAGATAGCGCTAATGGCACGTTGGCGATTAACCTCCAAGGTTTATCATTTCCTGCCTCAGGGAATCTTCATGAGTGCAAGATGTCCATGGTATAAAAAGACAACCTTAAATTCAATTTCATTTTATTGGCAACTGTAGGGATGTACAATATTTTTTGTTGGATTAATACCCATGCATTTTTTGCATGTGTTATACGCATAGGGTGTCAAGATAGGTTTAGGGTTTCAAACAAGGGTTAGGGTTAAAGTTTCAATTTTCGGTTACGAACAGTGGGGTTACGCTTTAATAAGGAAAGTTTGAGGAACAGTGGAAGTTTCAAAATTTAAGGGTTTAAGTTTCAGTTTATTCACACATCGTAACCAGTGTTGGGCACGTTACTTTAAAACAGTAATTAGCTATAGTTACTCACTAGTTCTTCCAAAAAGTAACTGAGTTAGTAACTGAATTACTCTATAGTAAAATTAACTAGTTACCAGGGAAAGCAACTATTTCTGTTAGTTAAAAAAGAAGTTGTTGTATTTCAAAGAATTAGAAATTTTCTGAGCAGTATTCGAGTCAGTTGAATGGAGAAGAACAGACAGGTAGTTGTGTTATAGAACCTTGCAATATTTATTGCACCTCACCAGCAACAGATTCATCCTACACTTGAAGTGCAACAAAATTAAACAGATTTGAATTGCTTACCACAGATGTCGACAAAAGCTTTGCCCCGGGACATAAAGTACACTTTACATGCACGTTTTTCCTTTAATTTCGACCAACTTGAAATAGTGTTTATATCTCCACCTCGTAAAGGACAATTTTTCCTCTGAATGCTTTGCCATCATATCCCTCTGCATCTGTTTTGCTTGTGTTTGTTTGCCGCACGTCCTGTTCCAGTTTGTGTGTGAAAACACCGGCTCTGGAGTACGTGCGCTATTAGGCTCGAGCGTTTACGTCACAGAATGGGGGATCACGTGAGATTTGACAACGACACAGCCATATTGGAAGCAGGTCTGGATCGCGGGACATTAAACTTTAACGTGCCAGTTCGATAAAGAGACAAACTCGTTTCTAAGGCGAAGAACAGGTATGTGATCAAACTTAGGATGTGAACAATGTTGACCCTTACGAGCAAGCCGAAGACAAATGGAGTAAAGATGTCGGCGGGCTTCCACAATTACGTGAAATGGACATTCTGCTGTATTTATCGTTTGGTGTATGTTACTAAACTCATCGGCGATTCTGAAATTACAAATCGCTACAAAGTCGTGCTGCAACAATTAATCGATTAACTCGAGTATTCGATGAGAAAAAAATATTCTAATTAAATTTTGTTGCTTCGAGTATTCGTTTTAATTAAAGTGGCATTGTAATGGTTTATTTTGAAAGTGTTTGCACTTCATTTTATTGATTAGGGTGGATACACTACACTCTGGTCTGCCTCATTTCACATGGCTCAATCCAACTGCTCCCTGTTCAGACAAACGTAAGTTAAGTTTTTGTTTGAGCTCTTGTTTTTTAATGCATTTGTAATTTAGTTTATAGGTATATTTAGCCGTTTTTTTTGTGGGAACATGCGTCTGAACCATTTGTTAGGAGCATTGTAAAAAAAAAAAAGTTAGCATTTTATAGCATTTAAGCTAGCGAAATTTTGCTATGTAAGTTAGCCAGTTTTTCTTTTGTTGTACATAGATCCTTATTTATTTTACATGTTCGTTATCCGATTACTCGATTATTCGAACTAACTAGTTCATCGATTAATCGACTACTAAATTAATCGATAGCTGCAGCCCTACTACAAAGCTACGAACAGTTTTGCTGCGGATGGGTGCACCGTATCAAATGGCAACTCCATCGTTCTTGCAAAGGTAGACTATGTGTGTTTACTATTTTCATTGCCATGAACCTGAACGCACCCCAAGTCTTGAATAACAAATAAACAGACCAGAGTAGACTCGGTACGGCTGGTAGTTTCTTCAATATATTCAAAGTAAGTAACGCACCGCTTTTGACCGTCAGTAACGGTAACAGCGTTGCAACGGCGTAAAAAATAATTAGTCAGATTACCCCGTTACTGAAAAAAAATAATGCCGTTATGTAACGGAGTTATTTATAACGGCGTTATTCCCAACACTGATCGGAACATTGCACACACAAGAACATAGTCATATATACATGCAGTTCATTTGATAAGATGCAAGAAAGGGACACTCCGAATCATTTTAAGTTTTATTTCTAGGTTTGTGTTTCAAGGCAGGCGAATATCAAAAGGGTTTTTAAATGAATTCTTCGTCAAGTGAGGGCAGATCAGCAAATACTTTTGTCAATATTTTGTATGGGTTTTTGATCCATGGGGAGGGTTTAATTTGGGGTTTCAAACAAGGGTTATGGATAAGGTTTATTTAGAAAGAGCCTGATGTCTATGGACAAGACACAGTACTTGGATATGGGTGACTGGGGACACCTGAAAGGAGTGTTATTTAAACAGGACAGGTCACAAGGCTACAGAAAATGTCAGCAGTCACAGAGAGGTTGCCATCTGCCTGATGCTCGAAGGTGTGTATCTAAGCTTCAAGCTTCATCCCGAAACAACAAAACACATAAGCATTCCCAACACATATTCCTGATCGCCACAACCCTCTTATTGATCCCCTCCAATATCATCACTTACGCCACTCTCCCTGTAGTCGGTTTCAGCAGGAACACCAGGGCCGAACTCTTCCTCACCCGTGGAGACCTTGGTGTCAGTTGTTGTGCCGTAGTCACCATAGTCGCCATACTCAATGGGTGTCTCATGAGTCTCCTCCCCTTCATTGAGGTCGTATTCCCTGAATTCGTAAGTGTCGGTGCTACCCTTCACATTCTCATTGGGGTTTACTGGGGCGACAGTTTCCACAGCTGGAGTGGGGTCTGCCCCGACCTGTTCCACACCAGTGACGTAATCGTCGACATTTCCCTCTTCGTATGTCTGGAAGATATCCATGAGGTGAAATTAGGAGTAAGAAGACATGGACATTTAGTATGCATGTAGGCCATGAGGAGACCTAAGCCACCATACCTGTTGTTTTTAGGAGGTCATTTTAAGATAATGTAGACCCTTTCTAGGTATTCCTTCAAAAGCGAATTTAACCTTGAGATATTGTCTACTTGGTAATTTAAAAGGAATCTAATAAGCTAAATTTCAAGCATGGTGGTAAACAGTGATGACCTATCATAAAACACTTAAAAAGAAAATTTCACTTTGCAATAGCAAATTGAATAGCAATGTCGATTATTAGTAGACAGACAAATGTCTCGAGAAATTACAGTATGGTCAAAAACACTTTATGGTCAGGGGTCAATCAAAAACATACTGCTCCTAAACATTTGCCTCACTGCTACCAAATTTGAGTGTAATAGCAAAGCATGAACTTTAACTGTTATTGTCTTTTTCTTAACCAGGTATCCCCTGTGGGTATATGAATACCTGCCCTTGAGGCAGCCCATAGACTTCATAATGATATTGACGGGCAGTGTTGTCAGATTACTGTAATCTGATTACTTTCTTTCAGTAACGAGCAATCTAACGCGTTCATTTTTCCAAGCCAGTAATCTGATTAAAGTTTGTTTCCTCGGTGCCTGTGCGTTACTATTTTGTTGTTGCCTCATACTGTATGTAGAATGAAGAATATTGTAGTCATGTAAGAAGAGCATTTGAAAAGAAAATACTGTGCTTGAGTTTGGGAGTGACATCACATCTAACGTTTTCTCATCGGGGGGAAAAAAACGGGTCACGTGTATTACCATCCTGCCTGTGCGTGCGCCGTCTGCCACGGCGGTCAACAACATAGCCTGGCTAGTGGCTACCTATCAGGATGCTAACAGTAAATGAGCCACTGTAGGTTCACTATCCTCTTCCCCTCACTATCCACTCGCTCTCGCTATATGATTAGCCGAAGAGTCGAAATGCTGTCCCGTGAAATGCCTGTTTAAAAATGTTCCCGTTGTTACTTCTTGCTTTCGCTTAAAAGTGCCCATTTAAAAAGGAAAAGCGATGAATGATACTCCACGCAGAGCGCATTATTAACAAATGTTATAGTTGTATAATCATATAAAGAGAATAAGGAACGTCACTGACAAGCGCAGGCCCCCGCGAGTGGATAGTGAGGGGAATAGGATAGTGCACCTACACCGGAGAGACACAACAAACGGCTGCATTTGGTCACTGGAGATACAGCCATTACTTCACATATCCCTCCAGTAAATATGACAAAAATATCTCTGTGCGTTGCAAACTCAGAAAGACAGTCGACCACTAAAAACTCGACATCCAATTCAACAAGGAAGCACTTGGAATTACAGCACAACGCTAAAAAACTCGAATCAAAGCCAACAGGTAACGAGACAGCCAGCACTTCTACAGTTTGTAACCAGCCTTTATAATATGTGTAAATATGTACATTCTATACTTAGAGTTTGTAATCATAGGCGAAGTTTTACATTTGTGAAACTGGGGGAAAAGCATGTTGAAGACTGAAATAAAAGTCAAAAGTTTGGACACACTTCATGATTTTTGCGTTTTATATATTTTCACTACTATTGTATATTCTCACTGAAGACATCAAAACTATGAACGAACATGTGGAATGGCAAAAAAAGGTGAAATAACTGAAAGTATCTTCTTCTTCTTCTTCAAAGTTTCCACCTTTGAGGTGTCTCCAAACTTTTGGCCAATACTGTATATATATGTATATACACATCTTGACACTGTTCGAGTTCAATCAACTGTTCAAATTGTTGTTGGCAGCGTTTGAAAGCTTAGGTTTAAAGAAATTCTAAATATCCATCTTGCCTCCTCTGGTGTAGTTTTGGCTTAGCAAAGCAAAGGATAGTCTCCGAGGTGCTAGTCTCATGATCTGTTCGAAAAATGATTTTGACCCATTATGAAAACTTTACGTTGTAGGATTTTTGTTCATATCATTAATTTTGATTGTTTGTTTTATTGCTTTACAACTTTTGGAGACAACATTTTAACGGCTAGGTCTTTATTTCAAAGGGGAAGTTCAGAATTTTTTACATTAGGCTTAATCTTGGCGTTAGCAGGGGTTTGATTAGTCGTTGGAGTTGATTTAAACAAATTTTGTGCAATTTGTCAGTTATTTGTTAGTTTTAGTGCTCCGGAATGGCTAAGTAAGCTAGGGCGAGTCAATGGCTGGTCGACTAATTAAACCCCCGCTAACTCAAAGATTAAGCCTTATGTGAAAAACTCAATTACACGTGATGACATTTTTCTGTTATTTTTATGTTGAGGCAGCAAAAGGAAAAAAAAATTGTAAAAAGTAACTGATAAGTTATAATAAAGTAATCAGTAAAGTAACTAGATTACTTTTTTAGGTGTAATCAGTAATCAGTAATTAAATTACTTTTTAAAGTAATCCGTGACAACACTGTTGACGGGACACAATCCTCAGACACTGCCCCAAGCCTTTAAGTAGGGGGCCGTCCCAACCTCCGCATCAGTCGGTCGAAGTCAGTCGCAGTTATTCTCAAACACATGCAGCAATCCAATGCCGGATTTAGGTTGGAAAAGTACGAAAGCTGTACCGCATACAAACAGGAAGGATTGTCTCAGGAGCGATTTGTTCGAGGATATATATTATTGTATATATTTTTCGTACCATGCATGCATTTTAAAACATTGTGAACAATATCAATGGGAGAAATTAACTGCAACGGCATTGGTGTCATAATTCATAATATTGTTATTCGTAAAATAAATGCTAACTGCCTGTATTTTTGCTTTTAACCAAGAATCAAGACTCTTTTACGTTCATATCTATGAAGAATATGAAGAAGATTAATGCATTTATTGACAAGAATTTTCAATGTGAAAAGCTCTTTGTGGTGATAAGGCGGCGCCACAGAGGCTTAAAGGCTACCAGCACATTAGACATATTTACGTAAAATAAATCCTAACTGTCTATTAACAAATAATCGAGATTGTTTTACGTCCATATCTATAAAGAGTTTAGGCATTTACGCATTCATTCACAAGAATTTTCAACGTAAAAAGCTCTTTACGGTGATATGGCGCCGTCACAGAGGCTTAAAGACGAGTAGCACATTCTATGTATTGACGTAAAATAAATGCTAACTGTCGTTTTTTTTTTTTTTTTCTTTTTTCTTTTAACCAAGAATCGAGACTGTTTTACGTCCATATCTATAAAGAATTCAGGGATTTCAGCATTTATTCACAAGAATTTTCAACGTAAAAAGCTCTTTGTGTTTCCACTCAGTCAGCTTTGACGGAGATAGGCCCCCTATTAATCGGCTCCACGGCCCTTGTCTCGTCAATATATTATGAAGTCTATGGACAGCCATTGATAGTTTTAAAGGTCCAGCCTAACAAGATTATTTTGAAATATATTTTCCATTCCATAAGCAACACAAACAATACCATCGACATCAGTGTATCCCAGTGTGCACATTGTCATCCAATTATTTAATTACTTACTGAGAAATTATTAACTGGTGGGGGGGGGGGGGGGGGGGATCTTTCCTCTTAGTGTTAAAAAAAAAAAAAAAAAACGACTATTAGCTTGTTCTGGACCAATACAGACATTTTATGGGCTTTTTCTTTGTTTTTGTGGAAGTTTCGTTAAAGTGATATTAACAAATTGAATTATAGCGAGTCTGCATGACCATGCGCCAAGCAAACAACGTGGCACACGAAAAGCAAATGGCCACATTGTTCCCATTTAACCCCCGAATGGTCCTTATTACTTTGCTGTTTATGTTTGTCACGATTAAAAGGCAAGTTAACGCTGCCAAATTCTGGATATGAAAGGCATGAAAGAGGAAGGGTTTTGTCAGTCAACCAGTTTTCCATTGGTTACACTTCGCCGAATGACGTTTTCCTGCTGCTGCTATTTTTACGACATTGTTTCTCGTAAGGAAAAACAGTAGCATATGCAGCTTGATGGTTTTGACCAAATAAGGGTTTCGACCACCAACAATGATCATAAAAATTTCTAAAACGTTATGGAAAGTGGAAGCTACATCGAGACAGCTGATGAATGCGGAATAAAAAAATTAGGCTTTAAATAAGGTTTACAATCTAATGCTGTACTGACACTACACACAAAATATTTGAGTTGCTCATCTGAAGGATTAGACTCATTCTCACACATCACACATCGACAACTCTTGACTGTAAGATAAAGTTAAGAGAATTAAAAAAGATAAAAACTTACCTGGCCTGCTGTAGGAGTTTCAGGTTGACTTCCGTCCACAATGGTGTAGTCATAATCAGTGAAATAGTCACCGTCTACGACGGTCTGAAATCAGAGTAGAAGACTGAAGTTTTACAAATGAAATATTTTTTAATGGTGAACTAAATAGACACTAATAACAAATAGAAAATAGAGCAAAAAATATAGCATATGCTTGTTATGTCTGCCCAGGTTTTAAGACTTAATTGGGAGGTTGAAGATTAAAGCCCTTCATTTTATATTATTTTTCTGCCACAAATGAACAGTACAATTAATCGTCCAATTGTACTTTTTAAATGGATTAATATTCTGAACTCTTATTTGCTTTGAACTTTGTGTTTTAAAGAATTATCATATGAGTGTTGCAAAACTTTCAAGAGCTGGAGTATTGTTCTTAGAAGTTGGGAACTCCATTTTGGCTCAATTGCTCTAATAGGACTCAATCCACAAGCTATTTAACAAATTATTATGGATATCGTAATTTTCTGACTATAAGGCACATCTGACTATAAGATGCCACCAACCAAATTTGACACGAAAATGGCATTTGTTCACAGATAAGCCACACTGGACTATAAGCCGCAGCTTTCCTCACTGTTTTATGGGATATTTACCGTATTGGCCCGAATATAAGACAGCCCTGATTATAAGACGACCGCCTCTTTTTCAAGACTCAAGTTTGAAAAAAGGCGTTTTGAACACCAAATTAATTTTTATACAGAAAATAATTACATTACATCTGAAACATGATTATAACAATATATTTGAGAGAAAAAGCATGTTATTTTGCCTCATTCCAATCTTAATATCTGAACATTTAAATATGTACACTAAAGTGCAATCACATTCGTAAATGAATGGCTTCTGGTTTTTGAAATGTAAATAAACCAATCTGTTGTGATAAAACAACAAAATTGCAATAACATTGCATTAACCATCAAAGTGAAGTCTAACTGTAACTGTAGTCTTCAAACAAATCTGAATAAGGAAAAACATTGCAATAAAATAATGCAAACTGGTTAAACTTGAGAGTAGCTGAGATCTGACATGACAGAACATCGCTTCAATGATATCTGGCACCATCTAGCGTCCTGAATGGCTATAACGTCTAGACCGCGAATATAAGATGACACTCACTTTTTCAGTCTTATTTCAATGCAAAAAACACTGTCTTATATTCGGGCCAATGCGGTACTCCAAAAGATATTAACCAGTAACACTTTATTTGACAGCGACATCATATGACTGTCATAAGACCAAATGAACCACCATGATTCATTGCTTCAAGAAGCTTCATTGGGGGAGACAGTCAACCTCTGCTGCCATCTGCTGTCAACACTGTTGTTGTCCAACATGTCTCCAAGCATACATTGCAACGCTACAGATGTAAATAACAATCAAAATTCATGTTCTGTGCTGATTATTTCTTCAGCTACTGTTCCAGTTTTTTTATTAATTGCCAGTTATGGTGTTTAGTAACAGTTTATTTGACAGTGGCGCCATAAGACTGTCATTAGACAATCATAATGATGACATGACACTGTCAAATAAATCAACAAAGATGCCGCACCCAACTATAAGCCGCAGGATTGAAAATGAAGGGAAAAAAGTAGCGGTTTATAGTCCGAAAATTACGTTTGAATTTTTTTTTTTTTAAATTAGGTATATCACTATGAAAGAGTAGCAGTGTAAAGGTGCATTGGTACACATAACTTACAAATAAATTGGGTAAGAAGCAGGAAATGTAATTGCTTTGAGCCACATGACAACCAATCCATACAGTTTTACAGTACATCCTAGTTCCTAAAGAGCAGACATCATGGCTAACAAAATGATTTGGCTAACCGTCACCCTTGTTCAATCTGTCAAAACGGCCTCACACTGTTACTGTTGCACTTCCAATCTTGGAGTTTTCTAAATAGAAGACAACTTTGCAATTTCCGGGTAGAACATATTTAAATTGTTGTTGTTTTTTTCCCTGTTTATTTTTTCCAGTATTGCGTAACTTTAGGAATCATTCATTTATAAGAAAATTTACTGCTCAGAATTAGTTTGATGGATTTTAAAAATAAAAAATCCGCCCACGTTAACAACAAAGACAAGCATTTTGTTCCCTTATTGTACCGTCAATGAACCTCACCATCTCTGTAATGCAAAGTAAACATAAAACCAGGATTTCTGGCCAAACAACTTGGCTAAAAAGGTGTTCTTGATCTTTGACTGCCAATAAAAAACCTTTAACACAATAATACGTTAAAGCTTTAGTCTTATACACACTCAAATAAAAGGTAAAAGATTTCAAACTGACATAAAATCATAGATGAAAGCAGAGACAGAAAAAAGCTGGAGAAAAACAATGTGCTTGTTATTCATGACAGTATTGGCCATGAAAACATTTATTAGTAGCGGCGGTACCTCAGTCTTGGCTCCTTCAGTTGGGGCAGGTTCAGTGGTAAGTGCTCCTTCGCTGTAGTCATATAGCTCACCATAATCATAGTTAGTGTACTGTAAAATGGAAAGAAGAAATAGACGGAAAGGGAGTGCAATCAACCCATCAGTGCCATCATGTAAATATGCCAGCACAATGTAATATTGTACAGTATTTACATGGGAAAAGAGAACATATTTCAGTTATTATCACCATGCTATTTTAAAAATAACATGATCAAATCAATAACATGCATAAGGATATAAAAACATTTCATTTATAGATGAAGAAAACAATGAATCTTGTTTGGCTCCAAACAAGTTATAATGTGATCTATAGTGATGCCTTGCCTTCCCGTGATGCATATGTCTCATTGTCAAAGATTGCACCTTACATTCATGAATAGGTTTCCACTAAAATGAGTGTGCAGTCCTGACTCCATCCATCATGGTGGGAAAAGGCAAAATTACAGGAGCAAATAGCAGTCATTAAAAGACTTATAGTGCTAAATAAACATGTGGCCTGTGCTCTGAAATAACCCACATGAATGCAGTGCAAAAATAATCAGCCTCAGGGTTATAATGTTGCTGTTTATTTACAGCTGAAAAGTCGAGCCACTCAGGACAAACCGCACAGGAAATGACTACAACTTTCTCTGATTAGCATAAAAAGTGGGAAGTGGTGCTAGCCTAAGCACTAATTCAACAAACGTTTACACAAATTTCAAAGCAGACTCAAAAGTCCTTAAGAAAATAAAGCTAGGCGTTGCTGTCCCACAACTTCTGTTCGTCATGTTTCCTTCATTTTTCTTCCTTTTTTGGGATTTAAACTGAAACAAGTTAGGCATTGTCGTCCTATACCGCCTGACATTTTTTTAGTATAGCAATAATGGTTTTAAACCATTTAAACATTAAGATCAGGCAAGTGGACAAACTAAGCACCTGAGTTCGAGATATAAATACCTGGATGAGCACTAACTATCTTCTACTTAACCCTGAAAAGACAGAAGTCCTTATAATAGGCTCGAAAAGTGTGAGAGACTCTTTAGCTGCCCAGAAAGTCACTCTAGATAATGTAAGTGTAGCCTCCAGCACCACAGTTAAAAACCTAGGAGTTCTATTCGACCCTGACTTATCGTTTAAAGCTCACATTAAACAAACCTGCAGAACGGCCTTCTTTCACCTGCGCAACATAGCCAAAATTAGAAATATTTTATCTAAAAACGATGCAGAAAAATTAATTCACGCGTTCGTTACATCGAGATTGGATTACTGTAACTCCCTACTTGCAGCTTGTCCTAAAAGTTCTCTAAAAGGTCTTCAGCTAGTCCAAAACGCAGCAGCAAGACTTTAAACAGGAACCAATAGAAGAGAGCACATCACCCCTGTGCTCCAGGCCCTTCACTGGCTTCCAGTCAAGTTTAGAATTAAATTTAAAATCCTCCTTCTTACATTTAAGACCATTAATGGGTTGGGGCCATCTTAGCTCACCGATGCTCTGGTTACATACCGCCCCAACAGAACACTCCGCTCTCAGAATGCAGGTCTACTGGTAGTTCCCAGGGTTTCTAAAAGTACTGTCAGAGCTAGAGCCTTTAGCCACCAAGGCCGTTTTATGGAATCAGCTTCCAGCTAATATTAAAGAAGCCGAGACAGTCTGCACATTTAAGATTAGATTAAAAACGTTCCTATTCGACAAAGCTTATGGTCAGGCTAGCTGAAGTCGGAGTAGACTCACAGTTTAGTATAAGCTGCACTAGAAGCTATAATGCTGGGGGAAGTGCAGAGTTCTATCTCCTTTATCTCACTCTACCTACCACTTGTCTTACCTTATTTCTATTTTCCAATGTTAATATCTAGTTGTCTAGTCTCTTCATCACTAGTCACCCGGTGTGTCCCCTTTGCCCCCTCCCCTCTGGGGAGGGGCTATTTTTCAGCTACAGCCTCCTGACTGTCCGGACCCCTGGCTGGATGGACGTCCTGATTGCTACGCCCGTCTCATCTGGCTAGATGGACCTCTTCTTGTTCCTTTACTCCACTGCATCTTTACGGACTGTAACTTTGCCTGCTAATTCCTATTAGCAGTCCTGGTGCTTCCTGTCTATCCGTCCTGGGAGTGGCTCTCTCCTTACTGTGGTACTCCCCAATGTTTCTCATTTTATCCCAAAGACTCTGGAGTTTTTGGAGTTTTTCCTTGCCGAAATGGAGGGTCTAAGGATGGGGGATGCCCAGGACTTGAACTTCATTTATTCATCTTTGTTGCTTCATTTGCTGTTTCTGATTGTGTATCATATTGCCTCAGCAAAGCCCTTTGAGACAACCTTGTTGTGATTTAGGGCTATACAAATAAAATTGAAGTGAATTGAAAACCAAATTACTTGAAATTTAATAAACACCTAGTCAAACTTCAGCTGTAAAATCATTTATTCTACTATATACCGCTTGTCCTGACAAGGGTCATGGGGAGTTTGATGTCAAGCGTGATATGTACGCTCACTTTAACACAATATTATAGCTCCGCGTATCATCATTTACTGTATTTAGCCCCTCCCCTCGCCTTCCAGGGCCACATTTACGCCTGCAAATCGGGCACACTCGAAGACTCAGGTCGGGTGTGGCTGCACCGTCAGCACCCCACAAAGCTCCGCCACTGGTGAGAATGTTCCAATTACAAATTTTTGCACGCGAGTCTGAAACTGATGGGCCGTTTACATGGTGACGCTGCGACACCAAGATGCAACGATTGTGTTGCGGAATGGCCTCACCTTTACATTATGACAGCCAAAACGGAAAGCTAAGACGCACATTTTTTATTCAGGCCTCCAAAGTGGAACGATTCAATTGTGGGGACTGCTCCGCAACCATACGAATGGAACGCTCTCGCTCCGATGACGTCAGCACTCGCGTCTTTGGGCATGCGCAGTCGCAGTAAACAGTGACACCTAGTAAACATTCAAAACAGCAAACATGGCGGAACATCGGCTTTAATTGACTTTTTTTAATAAAATTTTTTAAATTCAAATCTATGTTATGATTTTGTACCTTTTGAAGCAAAAGAAAAAAACGTGTGGATGCCATTGCTTCGAGTTAGCGGGTATGTTGTCTTCCGAGCTGAGGAAGTTGTTGTCAAGAAAGTGCATCATTGGCTGTCGCCTTGTAAAACTGCACTGCCCCCTGGGGCCTGGCATGAATACTACATCGTTTTCACGTGGAATTGCGACTTTAGAATGGAGACGGAACCATGTAAATGCAAACGTGAGATTTGTTGTATTTTTGGAGCGTCACCATGTAAACGGCCCTGAGTCCCCTGATTTTGAGCATCAGCTGATTCTAAGTCCTGATCAAATACCTCTTAAATGTATTGCAATATTCTTTTTCAGTAGTTTAAAAACAGAATATATAAAGTATAAAACGTACTGTTAAATAATTGTTGTTTTTGTAATGCTGGATCATTTTGTTGCGTCTAGCATAAAAACAAAATAAAAAAAAAAAAAATACATTTTAAAAACTCTAGTCCTACTAAAAAGAAATTACAGCTGTTACACCCTCCTAATTAGCCTTCCTGAAGATTTTAGGATTTTTTTACTTAGAAAAACCTATTGATGTACTATTCGTTTAAAAAAAGAAAAAGTTTAAATTTATATATGTTTTTGTGTTTACTTGAGAATCTTAATTTAGTACCATTTACAATAGTGACACTGTTTCATCCTAGCATACCTTTATTGACAGTTTCACAACAGTGAGGACGTCCATTAATCCCCAATTCCTGATATGCTTTACAGCGATTAATATTAGTCCAGGGGATAACTGTTGACATTGTGAAAAAGTGATAAAATCCTCAGTGTTGGCTAAACATCCGTCCAGAAGTTACGCTTGGAGCGGACACCCGGCCAGACAGGCGAGACAGTCTGACAAGAACGGAGACCAGCAGGGTCTGGGGGCTGTGGGGGCGGCGATTTACACTATTAAAGTGCTTGGCTGGGAACTTCACCACAAGGTTCGGATGAAATTGGAATTGGATGCGCACTTGTGCACACATATGGACACAGAATCCCGTATCACTCTTGCTTCCTCTTTTCTTTTATCCTAGGAAGCCCACATGTGGCTGACAACTGCAGAGCGGCGGCAGGGTCAAGGCAGTTGCTCCCCGGCGGATGTCTCCATACTTATGTCCATATGGAGTAAATCTAAAAATCTATAACAATGTGGAATGCGTAGAAAATTCTTGCTATAATGTCAACAGTGAATAGCAAATGATTGATATTGCATTTTCATAAAAAGAAAACCAATACTTGATATACCTAACTAGAAAGAGAAAAATGTATCTTTGACATTTATTATAAAGAATAGTATGTATGATATCTTAAAAAGACAAACCATTGATGTTGCATTTTCCTGTAAAGAAAATGAAAGACTTGCCTAATAAAATGTTGTTATAATAATAATGGTTCATACCACAGGTCTTAATGCACAAATCTGATTTTTTCCCCATTTTTTTTCCAACTAATTAGGAATGAGGCATTAACGGTCTGAACAGTACAAGTTGGATAGAAGTGGACAATTTCAAATCCAATCTAGGACACATTTGTATGGGGTTTTGATTCCCATTGGGGCCGCATTTTTCAAAATGTGGCGGCGGTCCGAACTCTCATGTCTCCCAAATCGGATCTCATGCAGCAGTTACGCCAGAAAAGAGTGAAAGAGGCAGGGGGGACGGCAGTGATGGAGCTGTGCATTACCGTTAGCACCTAGCTTGAATTAGGCTTTTAAGCATGCGGCGGGCTTGACTACAGTCATAAAAAAAAAAAAAAAAAAAAAAAGGATAAACCTGAGAATGCTCAAGTTTCTTTCTGTGCACCAAATTAGCAATATTTCAGTATTGCTTAAATGGCCGAGAGTCGGGGCATACTGACCGTAAGTGTGTGCGCCATGCACGCACTGCACCGGCATGCGTTCTATCAATATATATAAACTTTGAATATAAGAGCAAACGGGGATTACTTTTGTCTGTTATTGTGTCCTCTTTTTGGAAATAAAAATATGGTCACCCTAGAACAGGGGTCGACAACCCAAAATGTTGAAAAAGCCATATTGGAACAAAAAAACAAAAGTCTGGGGTTGCAAAAAAATGAAAAACCTTATATATTTCGTATAAAGAAGGCTATACATATACTGTATATCTATGTATCTAAATGTATATATCTATATTAGCCATGTTGGCCTACTATCAAAATGACTAAGTTGGCTACAAATACATAATGAGCCTTCATAATGTTTATTTTCCCTGCAGTGCGTCCGATAGAGAATGACGCACCAGGTGACTACTCTGTTGTACGATGCCGCCTCAGGTTTGACTTCATTACAATATTAATGAATTAACAGAATGTTTGTGTCATGTTTGTCCTCCTACAGAAATCATATTGAAACAAAAAAAAAAATGTATTTCTCATCTTTTTCCATTTTCAAACATTTTTGAAAAAGCTCCAGGGAGCCACTAAGGCAGTGCTAAAGAGCCCCGCCCCCGCCCTAGAATAACAAGAGCCAGAATGTGTGCTCATTTGTTTTGATGCTTCTGCACATATAGGTCAGTTTGCTCAACATGTGTCGGACTGCGATAGGGCGCATGCGTAATACATGAACGGGCTCAATGGAAAAAGGCAATCTGAACAGGCACGCCATGACGAAAAATCGGAATTGTGCATGCAGACCTGCAGTCTTAACCTAGCCTAAGACAGTTTAATTACATTATTTTTTTCACTCCACACTCGAGGGTGGTAAGCTACTATTGTAGCCACACCTGGTCTGGAGCAGTCCCACAGAAGCGAGACAGCCAATTTGTTGGCCCGACTATTCTCCCTGTGAGAAATAGTCTGGGACCCAGCCCATTAACGGCCTCTCGAGCAAGGTACAAAATCAACCGTCCAATCAGATTCGTTTATTTGCGTGACGTGTTCTTAACGAGTAACGTCACTCCTGCGCGCCGAAAGTCGTCTCTACAACAACGCAGATGGCGAACGAGAGAGCCGAGAATATGTTCCGATCTGCGGTAAAACCGAAAAAAGTCATTGACAACAGTCAACATGGCTCGCGCTAGCCATGCTGAATAAACTTCTCCATTCTCCGCTCACGCTAATTACTTGTCGCTAACTTTAACAACGTTAAATGTCTGCCCGTCGCTGATTGGTCCACTCTGCTGTCTGTTTGCTGTGGCCTGCTCCGCCCTCGGAATTTGATCCGCCGGACGGTCGCCAGACTCAATCGCTGGAACAGCGGTGAGTCTGGTATACCAGGCAAGCCAATTCGCGCCATCGGTACTGTATTTCTGACCATGATCAACAACTCATTCCCACACTACATTGACACAGGCAAAGTAGGGTGAAGTATCTTGCCCATGGATACAATACCAATGGTCACATGAGAGAGCTGAATTCAAACCCCCGATACTTCAATCAATGGCCGAACCGCTCAACGATCTGCACTACCGTCGAACTATTATTGCCCTTTTTTAAAGCAAAATTAAAATTAAGACAAATTATTGCTTTACCACCTTCTCAATCAAGTGTCATGCAGGTCTTTAAAGAGTACAATCACAGAACATTCTATCTCTACCGACAATGGTGATGATGAAGTACTGTATTTTTGCACTTTTCTTGAACAAATTACAGTGCTGGTGTTATACCAAAATGTGCTACATCAGCGAAACCTGCTACACGAGGTGAATTTGACACTCAAAGCACTACTGTGCGCTTTCAACTTGTTTTGTTTACATGCATACAGGCAGAACGTACAAACAATGCCTTAAGAAAATACTTAAATGCAGTAATATCAAATAAGGGTGGTTAAATATGCTACGTGACTAACAGATCAACACTGCTTTAAAGCTACCACACGAAAACACAATGGTTAAAAGTATGAGAAGGGAAATACATGCAATAAGTCTTTTTGAAGCAATGAAAAGGTAAAAAAAACCTCAATACAAACAAAACAGTGAGTACTCGCTGCTTTTAACCGCTTTAATGCTTGCGCAAGCGCACTAAGTATTGTGTAGGACGTCTCGCTGCGTAGAAGGAATTGCAGAACACCGGTATGTTGCAATTTCCTAAAAACTATCAAGAAACGCATTGATGTTGCACTTACCTAAAAGGAAAAACAATACTACTGGTGCTGCAGTTTCTGAAAAGGTCTACAACATCAAATTAGTGATGCAACGAGTAATCGATTAACTAGAGTAACTCGATTAGAAAAAAGCTTCGGATCAAATTTTTCCGTTTCGAGTATTCGTTTAATTAGAGTGAAGTTGTAATGGTTTGTTTTAAAAGTGTTTGCATTTAGCTTTATAGATTTGTGTGGATACACTGCCTTCTAGTGAGAACAGTAAATATGACATAACTTATTTAACATGGCTGAATCCAGGTGCTCCCTGTTGAGACCAACATAAGGTAAGTTTTTGTTTGAGCTAATCTTTTTTTTTTAATGCATTCATAATTTACTTTATATACACATATATTTAGCCGTTTTTGGCGGGATTCTGTGTTTGAAGGATTTGTTAAGAGCATTGTCAAAAAATGTTTGCATTTTATAGCATTCAAGCTGGTGGACTTTTGCTGTGCATGTTAGCCAATTGTTCTTTTGTTGTACTTAGATCCTCATGTATTTATTTTAAGCTCAGGTATTCTATTTTAAATTCTGCAATTCTGCAGAGTTTGAAGGCACACACGGGAATTTTATTTCGTATTTGCATTTAATGCTCTTTTGAAAGTGCAATCTTAGCAAGCGTTGGTTTTACATATCCTAAAATTGATTCTGCAACGCATCAAATGTTCCTGATCCGATTACGCGATCATTCAAACGAACTAGTTGATAGATAAATGGACTATTAAAATAATCGATCAATATTCAATAATAAGCTCTACGTCACACCATGTAAAGCCATTAAAAATCTATGTGTCGCTATAACATCGACAGTGACGAACAAACTATTGACCTTGAACTTTCCTAAAAAGAAGACTCAATGTTGTAATTTCTTTAAAAAAAAAAAAAAAAAAAGGAGGTAAAACTATTGATGCTACACTCGCCTCAAATCGTACATATGCATTACATTTCTTTAAAGAGAAAATCTATTGGTGTGCATTTTCCATTCCATTTTCCATGAGAGAAAAAAAAAACAAAACTATTGATGTTGCAGTATTCCAGAAGGTCTCCATACACGAACGTACCAAGTAAATCTGTCTAAAAGCTATAATGCGGAGCATTGCATGGAACATTCCGGCTATAACGTTGACTGTGAATAAACTATACGTGCAGCCAAGTTGTCTTTCTCTCTCTCACACACATGACAGACTCCACCAGAGTGAAGTTGATGATGATGAACCAACATTTTCCAGCCACTTCTTCCACAGTTGAACTTCGGCATTGAGAGGAAGAAAAAAAAAAAAAACGTTTCCAGGTATTGGGAGTCTTGCTGCATGGGGGAAACGGAAAAAAGGTTGGATTTCGGGTAGCCTGCAAAACTCATTTGTGATATAAATCACGGGGCCACTGCAATGCAGGGCTCGGGTCGAGCTTGCCGGCAAGGAAAAAAAAGGCTAAAAGTTTTCCGTCATGAGCTCATCAGTTATTTGGTCAAACACTTGATGGAAAAAGTCAGCTGACAGTAGCGCCGCATATTAGAATCCTAGAAGTAACATACAAAATGCGAAAGAATTTAACGGGCAAGAAACCATATTTGGGCCTTTTGGATGCCCGATTCCGCAGTAATCAGCAGACAACTATATGACTGCCCAGAGGTAATATATAAATATGTAAAAAAAAAAAAAAAAAAAAAAAAAAAAATTATGTATGTATGTATGTATATATATATATATATATATATATACATATACAGTATATATGTATATATATTTACACTAGTCCTTCTAATAAAAATTGCATATTGTGATAAAGTTCATTATTTTCTGTAATGTACTGTTAAACATTAGACTATCTTATATTTTAGATTCATTACACACAACTGAAGTAGTTCAAGTCTTTTATTGTTTTAATATTGATGATTTCGGCAAAAAAGTCGAGAAAAAACAAAAATCCCTATCTAAAAAAATTAGCATATTTCATCCGACCAATACAAAAAAAGTGTTTTTAATATACAAAAAAAGTCAACCTTCAATTAATTATATCAGCTATGTACTCAATACCTGGTCGAGAATCCTTTTGGAGAAATGACTGCTTCAATGTAGAGTGGCATGGAGGCCTATGGCACTCCTGAGGTGTTATGGAGGCCCAGGATGCTTCGATAGCGGCCTTAAGCTCATCCACAGTGTTGGATCTGGTGTCTCTCAATTTCCTCTTCACAATATCCCACAGATTCCCTGTGGGGTTCAGGTCAGGAGAGGTGGCAGGCCAATTGAGCACAGTAATGCCATGGTCAGTAAACCATATACCAGTGGTTTTGGCACAGTGAGCAGGTGCCAGGTCGTGCTGAAAAATATAATCTTCATCTCCATAAAGCTTTTCAGCAGGTGGAAGCATGAAGTGCTCCAAAATCTCCTGATAGCTAGCTGCATTGACCCTGCCCTTGATAAAACACAGTAGACCAACACCACCAGTTGACATGGCACCCTAGACCATTACTGACTGTGGTTACTTGACACTGGACTTCAGGCATTTTTGGCATTTCCTTCTCCCCAGTCTTCCTCCAAACTCTGGCACCTTGATTTCCGAATGATGTGCAAAATTGCTTTCATCTGAAAAAAGTACTTTGGACCACTGAGCAACAGTCCAGTGCTGCTGCTCTGTAGCCCGGGTCAGGTGCTTTTGCCATTTCCAGCACACGCATGTGCACGGTGGCTCTGCATGTTTCTACTCCAGACTCAGTCCACTGTTTCTGCAGGTCCCCAAGGTCTGGAATCGGCCCTTCTCTACAATCTTTCTCAGGGTGCGGTCCCCTCTTCTGATTGTGCAGCATTTCCTGCCACACTTTTTCCTTCCCAAAGACTTCCCACTGAGGTGCCCTGATACAGCACTCTGGGAACAACCTATTCGCTCAGAAATCTCTTTCTGTGTCTTAGCCTCTTGCTTGAGGGTGTCAATGATGGCGTTCTGGACAGCATTCAGGTCGGCAGTCTTGCCCATGATTGCGATTTTGAGTAATGAACCAGGCTGGGAGTTTTTAAAGGCCTCAGGAATCTTTCGCAGGGGTTTTGAGTTAATTCGTTGATTCAGATGATTAGGTTAATAGCTTCTTAAGAGTACCTTTTCATAATATGCAATTTTTTTTTAGATAGGATCTTTGGTTTTTCTTGACTTTTTTGCCAAAATCATCAATATTTAAACAATAAAATGCTTGAACTACTTCAGCTGTGTGTAATGAATCTAAAATATATGAAAGTCTAATGTTTATCAGTACATTACAGAAAATAATGAACTTTATCACAATATGCTAATTTTTTTAGAAGGACTTAGTATATATATGATCATATGAATCATATGATCATACATCATTCATTGCTAGTATATTACTGACATCTGTGAACTATATGTTTTCGTGTTATGAAGCAAGATGTCTCCCTCTTTTTTGCTGGATGTAATTCTAGAGTCTGTACAGAAAGTAGTGTGTACCGTAGAAAGGACTTTTTACGTCCCGCCAATCAAATTTGATCAAATGTTAGGTTTTCATGTATATTAGTATCTACCTCTTCTTCAGGTTCTTGAGCCTGAGGCGTGTCCTGGTGGTTGGGGGTTTCACAGTCAGGGCTGTAGTGTTCACAGTAGTCATAGGCAGCCCTGGGGTCTGCCACGATCAGCAGCTGCTGGATGTCACCCTGGAACGCAAACAAACAAAAAAAGAAGTCAGCTAAAGACCAGAGGTGAGTAGAGTAGCCAAAAATTGTATTCAAGTAAGAGTAGCATTACCTCAAAATAATGTTACTCAAGTACAAGCAGTTATCCAACTTGTACTCAAGTACATTAAAAAAGTATTTAGTGAAAAGAATTCTCAAGTAATGAGTAAAATTGTGAGTAACTGCTTACATTTTTTTTTTTTTTTAAATAATGGTATTTTTTTTTCTCTCTTAGCACACACTTATCTATATGAACTGTATTTATAATGGTACTGTACAATAACTCATTACATGATCACATTAAGCCAAAGAAATAATAAAGAAAAATATCATTGTATTCCGGCAACAGGAAAAAAAAAAAATGACAGTAATGAAGCATTATTCGTCCAAAGAGCATGAGTGCCCTCTAGTGGTGAAAATAGTTCCTAGTTTTAATAGTGAATAGTTCCTTCATAAATACCATTATGAAATTAAATGGGTCATATCTCCGGTTTTCCGTGGTCAATCGGTGCCACTTAAAACTGGGAGAAAGGTTTAAATCTGTGCTTTCGAGTCATGTTGAGGGCAGAGCTCTATGTCAAATACTTCCTTTTAAGACGCGGCATGATTGAACATGCTGGCGTGATCATAGAACGGAAAGCTTGCGCCTGATTGGTATAATGAAGTCATGTGATTATTATTGCGACGTCTCTGTTGGAGCCAAAATATTCATTAGCAAAGTTGTGTTCAAAGTCTAATTTTAAGTTTCAGTTCTGGTCACCCAATGTATTGGTTTGTCGTATTTTGGAAAGATGGCGCCTGCTTTGTGTAGCTGCAAATGATGCACTAATCAACTAATGGAAGTGAGTAGCTAGATTTGTTTTGGACACAGATGGGGTAGCCACACATTTTTTGACCACCTAAACCATTTGAAAACTTTAATACTCTTACCATACTAACGACCACGACTCATGGCCCCCGACCACTTACAAAACTCAAGTCACTTGCAATAAGAAATCCCTCACTATTATTTAGATTGTGAACAAGCTTGGAAATGCCTGGATTGCAATAAACAACAACTAGATCATCAGGAGGTGGGTCTGAAATTTTATACCCGATTCGGCCGTCTACTTGGTCATCGAAAACCGGAACAGTCTCATTGGTGACATTGGTAGAGCTACTCTTGGCATCGCTGGCAAAAAAAAAAAAAAAAAAAATCTAACATAGAATGAATAAAGACGAAAAATATAATGACTCTTTTGTAGCCCAAAGTAGCGGAGTAAGTGTAGTGTTTTTTTCTTCACAAATCTACTCAAGTAAAAAGTGTGGCTTGGTAAAACTACTCAAGAAGCACATTTTTATCAAAAAGTAAATGTAATGGAGTACATGTTACGCATTACTACCCACCTCTGCTAAAGACCCCAAACGTGTCATTTTAGGACTCAAATCGGGAGTTCAGATGCTAGCATTCTGAGCCTCTTTCCTGATTAACACAGCATGGCAGTCATAAAAGGTGACAGTAAAACACAACAAGCAGGATGTGGTGGAGCATGATAGCCCGTAATCCTCCTAATTGAATAAGTCGTTAATCAAGGCTTGAAGCGAGTCTGCAACCTATTGTAGAATCTGCCACGAGAAAGGCTGCCAGTCCCCGTGCACAGCAGATAAATAATCAAGGTCAGTAGATATCGCACGACGTCTGGTTTTCATGAGCTTTTGGAAAAGGAAATTACAGCTGCACCACTAACCCTGCTGTCAGCCAACACGCCTCACGGTTAGGCAAGTTGAAGAATGTGACCATTCACAGCCAAGTCGCAAATAAAAATAGGAACGTTTATGAGGTTGTAGATGTGGTAAAATATTGTTTGAAAATATACAGTGGTACCTCTACATACGAATTTAATTCGTTCCAGGACCTTGTTTGTAATTCGAAATGGTCGTATGTCGAACAGGATTTTCTATAAGAATACATTATAATTCCATTAATTCGTTCCACAGCGGGAAAACCTATACTAAATCCTTAATAAATACTACTGGTACCATTACAAATGGCAATTAGCATGGCACTTTGCCAGTGTTGTTAATCTTACATTAAAAAAAGAATTAATTACAGTTACAAATTACTTACTACTTCCAAAAACTAATTGACTTAGTAACTTAGTTACCTGAATGTAAGAGTACCGTAGTTACTTGGCAAAGTAACTGGTTTTACTTTTCATGTTTTTTTTCCATTATTAAAAAAAAAAAAATAAAAAAAAAAACAGGTCACACTATGTGAGGTTCAAAGGGTTTTTGGGACAGTCGCCCTAGCCCAATTCTTTACCCTAAACTTAACTAGACATAGGTGTATTGTGGCTATTGCGATAACTAGATAGGAACCTTTGCTATGTTTGGAAGTCATTTAATGTTGTGAATCAACTGTTGAAACAAGTTGTTAAAATTGACCCCGTTATTGCATTAGTTCCCTTCTGTCTACTTTCTACACATGAAGTTTTAAAACTGTTTCATCATTTAAAGATAGATTCAAGTCAAGAATCGCCGATTTAGGATTTAGGAGTATTTTAGATAAAAAGTTACTGAGGTTCGCCAGGAAGATTCTCTACAACAGAGCCATTCTGAGAAGTTTACTGCTTTAAGATGGCGGCTGTTTACTAATGCCGGCAATTGTATCATTTTCCATCTACTTCTCTATACATTTGCTAAAACTGCCGAGTCTGTCATTTCTCATCTAGTTCATATACACGTGATATCTAGCGTAGCATCATGTGGGCGTAGTTTGTAGGCTATCAGCCACAGTCAGGTATTATTAGAGCCACCTAGCCTAGCATCGCGTTTGCAACGACGTCACAACTCCCTCTTCCCCACTCCTGCTCTTCTCTCTCCATGTCTCGCGAACTTTTCTCATGTCATTTAACCAACGTGGTAATACAAAGTGACGCACGCCTTTACATCCTCAGTAACGGTAACGGCGTTGGCGAGAAAAGTAATTAACTAGATTACTCACTACTGAAAAAAATAACGTTGTTAGTAATGCCGTTATACTCTAACGCCCTTATTAACAACACTGCAAAAAAAAAAAAGATTAATAAAAACCGGAAAAATAACATAATAATTAAAGATTGGTCCGATCACGTCATTTTCAAAGTACCGGAATCGGCAAAAAATATCGGACATGCCTTTTTTTAATATATACAGTATATATTTTTTAATTAATTCGTTTTCTAATTGTATTTAACGTTACAGACAAAATGTCTTACACTTACACAGTCTTTAGTTTTGGCTGAAAGTAGGGCTATCAACTTTATTGCGTTAACGGCGGTAATTAATTTTTTTCTAAATTGATAACGTTAAAATATTTAACGCATGCGCTGCACGACCCACTCACTCATGGTCGCGTTCAATTTATAATGCCGCTGTTTTACCTATATACATAGCTAAAAGGCAGCGTAACATGAGCAGAGAGAATTTTGGCAGTCTTTGGAGCCTTTTTTTAATTGGCTAAAGCCTTAAAATACCTCTCTCAACAATTATAAATATTGTTGGAAGCAATGTGGGGAAGAAAGGTAGTAGTTGATCTTTTTCTTAACACCCTATGTTATTTCCCAATGCAGAGAAGATATATCAATTGGTTCCACTACGCACACTCATGGTTGCACTTCCCATCATGCATTTGGGCAGAACAGTTAAATGGCTACAGTATCATTTACTGAAAGCTCAACAAATACACTAGATGGCAATATTTAGTCACAATATACAAAGTCACATTTATCCTTTAAGAATTACAAGAGTTTCTATCCGTGGATCCCTCTCACAGAAAGAATGTTAATAATGTAAATGCCATCTTGAGGATTTTTTGTCAAAATAAACAAATACAGGACTTATGTACTGTATGTTGAATGTATATATTGGTCCGAGTTTTATTAATTTTTTTCTTAATGGATTGCCAAAATGTATATGATCGTGAAAAATTATCGGAAATGATTGGAATTGAATCGGGAGCAAAAAAAGCAATCGGATCGGGAAATATCGGGATCGGCAGATACTCAAACTAAAACGATCGGATCGGGAGCAAAAAAACATGATCGGAACAACCCTAATAATAATAATTCCTGTAATAATTTAACGAATCAGGTTCTAATGTAGTGAATGTGTTTTGCGTGCTGTACCTGAACGCACCGCATGGCTGACGTGACAGTGAGACAGGTGCGGTTAAGATTTTAATTTCTTTTTTAATGTCCTGTTGTTGTTGGAGTCAATTGCAGCGGACAGTAGGCGTGTTGTGTTACCACAATAATAATTGGCACCTTAACTTAACAAAGACTAGCGAAGGGAGGTCGGAGGAGAACCATCGAGACAGCCGTATTGTCGAGCCATTTCACGGGCACACACACCACGCTCATATTTTTCTATTATTTCCACCTTCATTTCAATGACAAGCATCACCTTTTTCCACCACCTGCACTAACCTTTTTGGAACACATGTTGATTTCTCTCACAAGAAAATGCGCCGTGCGACCGTCGTGCGGGAGAATAAAGAAACTGCGGCGCTGTCATAAATCATCACATTTCAAGCATATTGTCGGATTTAGAAACAAATGGCGAGTCAAATTTTACTTTGGATGTCGAAAAGATCGTGTGTAAAAGCGATAGAATGTCGAGGTACAACTGTAGTTCAGAATTTTGAAAATATTTTTGAAGGCCAAGGGCAAGGAACCATGTTGGGTAACATGCCTTTTTATAAATGCAGATCCATTTGACTTCTCCTTGCCAATTAACAAATTGAATATGATAACAAAAAGAAAAGTGAATGCAAGTTACAGTCTCATATCCTTTAAAAATAACTTTTATCGACATAAATCAACAAATGAAACTATAAATAAAGATTAATTAAAATGCAAATCTCTTAGAATATATAAAAGTCAATTAGGATGAGTAGTACAAATAAAATGGAGTGATGGAAGTCAATTTCAAGGAATTTCTAAACTTATGTGCCCTTATTTACTTATGTTGCTACACATTCTTTCCTATTCGAGAGAGTGTTGTCACGGAGAACGCTGTGTGTGCTAAGATGCAACAACAAATCAAACAGCATTGTGCTTATTTGTCTATTTGTCTAGTCTTTGTTTTTGTTAGTGTGCATGATTTTGTTGACATCCGCTTCACATCCTCCATTCTCCCTTTATTAATTCTGCGTGGTGGGATGTTTATGCTGTAATGTAGGCGCTACGAGGAAGCTCATGAGGTTCATCGACAGCAGAGACGTCACAACGTGCACTTGATGCTAAATTAAAGTCAAAACGTTCTAACATTTAGGCTACGTTGAGCTCATGCTAACCTAAAATGTGACACAGTCTGCATTCAAGCTACGATCAATCCGACTGTTACATGCTAAAACCTAAACACACTATACTAAGCCTCAAGCCAAGTTAAAATAAACAACCTACAAAACAGCACTTCATGCTTAATTCTTTTACCTTGAACACGAACACAGCCTTCAAGTTGACTTAAAATCAGGACATTTAGCCTAGTTGCTAACCTATACGTATCAAAATAAAAGCGTTCAATTTAAACGCAAACTATTACAAGTAGAGATGTCCCAATCGATCGGCATCCCGATCGATCGGTCCGATCACGTCATTTTCAAAGTATCGGAATCGGCAAAAAAATATCGGACATGCCTTTTTTAAATATACAGTATATATATATTTTTTAATTAAATCGTTTTCTAATTGTATTTAACGTTACAGACATAATATATTACATTCATCCAGAGTCTTTAGTTTAGGCTTTAGGTAGGGTTATCAAATTTATCCCGATAACGGCGGTAATTAATTTTTTAAAAAATGTATCACGTTAAAATATTTAACGCAATTAATGCATGCGCTGCACGACCCACTCACGCATTGTCGCGCTCAATCTGTAATGGCGCCGTTTTACCTATATAGAGAGATAAAAGGCAGGGCAAAATGAGTAGAGTGAATTTTGCCAGCCTTTGGAGCCTTCTCTTAATTGGCTAAAGCCTTACAATCCCTCTCCCTATGATTAGATATATCATGGGAAGCAATGTGGGGAAGCAAGGTAGCAATTGATCATTTTTTTAACACCTTATGTTATTTCCCAACGCAGAGAAGATATATCAATTGGTAGCACTACGCACAGTCATGGTTCCACTTCCCATCATGCATTTGGGCATGGCTACAGTATCATTTACTGAAAGCTCAACAAATAGACTAGATGGCAATATTTAGTCACAATATACAAAGTCACAAGTCTTTCTATCCGTGGATCCCTCTCACAGAAAGAATGTTAATAATGTAAATGCCATCTTGAGGATTTATTGTCATAATAAACAAATACAGTACTTATGTACTGTATGTTGATTGTGTATATTCGTCCAAGTTTTATTCATTTTTTTCTTAATGTATTGCCAAAATGTATATGATCGGGAAAAATTATCGGGAATGATTGGAATTGAATCGGGAGCAAAATAAAAGCAATCGGATCGGGAAATATCGGGATCGGCAGATACTCAAACTAAATTGATCGGATCGGGAGCAAAAAAAACATGATCGGAACAACCCTAATTACTAGCTAAAAGTAATGACTGTTAACTTTTTAAAGGACCATGTTACTTTTTAGGGAAGGTTTCAAAGTTCTAATGGTGGCAATTTAACAGTAGTTATGTTCTTTTTACACTTACGAAGAATCCAGCATGATGCAATTGCTTCTCTCTCTCTCTCTCTCTGTCTCTCTCTCTCTCTCTCTCTCTGATGACATCACTCTGACCTACCCCTGACACAAATCATGGCCCACATGTGTCCAGCTCACACCATCCAACTGCCTCTTCCTCCTCTGGATGAGAACCTCACTTGTTGTATTTCTTATTTTCTTACTGTCATACAGACAAGCAGGTCTCTGGGAGTAGAAGAACAACACACCCAGATGGAATGTGCAGGGGAAAAAGCGCACAAGGACGACAATTAGTCGAGCAAAGTGTGCGTAACGCACTCCAGATTTTAGCCTGATCATGGCTTTTAGTAGCAGCAGGCAAATTCTCAAGAAATGAGATCTGTGATGCACTGACTGTATGCACTGACAGGTGCGATAGCAATCATACCTAATACAGTAGAAGCTTTCATGGCGATGTGCTAGCCTTGACTCAACTCTTGATAAATCGTAGCTGGGTGCATCCCTTTCCTTCCCTGTCCATTGGTTTTGTGGAAATCCACTGATCTTCAAAATTTAGACACATATCTATTAGAACCTTCCCTTAAGGTCAACACTTCTGCTATTGAGGAATTTATGCCTTCACACTTAGCTAAACTTAGCAATCACAGCAGATTTAGCTCCAAACTAACCTAAATGCAACACTAAGGTAGACTCAACATTTTTTTTTTGTACCTCCAGTGGTCAGCTGAAAAATACATTTATGCTTCATCATAGACTTCAGGAGACAAGGCGCTGACACTGCGCCACACCTTCGGGAAGGGGGCCTGCCTACACTTAGCATCAAGAGGAGTTATTCTCAAACACACACACCCATCGATTTAACGCCGAATTTAGGTTGAAAAAGTGCGAAAGCTGTACCGCATACAAACAGGAAGGATTGTCTTAGGAGTTATTTGTTCGAGGATTCAAGATAATTATGATGTTTTTCATACCATGCATGCATTAGGAAACGTGAAAAAAAAATCAATGGGAGAAATTAGCTGCTACAGCATTGGCGTCCTACTTCGCAATATTTACATAAAATAAATGCTAACTGCCTGTTTTTTTGCTTTTAATAAAGAATCGAGCCTGTTTTACGGTCATATCTATAAAGAAATAAGGGATTTAAGCATTTATTCACAAGAATTTTCATCGTAAAAAGCTGTTTGTTGTGATAAGGCGGCGCCACATTGGCTAAAAAGACTAGCATCACATTCAACTTATTTACGTAAAATAAATGCTAACTGCCTGTTTTTTTTTTGCTTTTAACCAATAATTGAGATTGTTTTACGCTCATATCTATAAAGAATTTAGGGATTTAAGCATTTAGTCACAAGAATTTTCATCGTAAAAAGCTGTTGTGATAAGGCGGTGCCACATTGGCTAAAAAGACTAGCATCACATTCAACATATTTACGTAAAATAAATGCTAACTGCCCGGTTTTTTGCTTTTAACCCAGAATCGAGACTGTTTTACAAAAAATTTTTTTATAAAAAAAAAAAAAAATCTGTGATTCAAGCATTTATTCACAATAATTTTAAACGTAAAAAGCGCTTTATGTTTCCACTCGGTCAGCTTTGACGGGGATTGGCCCCCTAAGAATTGGCCTCGCGACCCGTGACCCATCAATATATTATGAAGTCTATGGCTTCATCAGGAAAAATTGGATCAAAATGCGTTTATGGTACTTTCGTTGGATTAAAATTAATTTAGAAAAGATCGCTGAATCTTTTTGTGCGTGATTCCGTTACACCTCATACATTTTGGTCAGCAGGGGGCAGAGCAGGGCCGGCCCAGGCCATTTGGGGGCCCTATGCAAAATAATGCAAAGGGGCCCATATTTTTGGCCCACCATTTCGTCACAGTGTACTGTGAAACTCATACATGCAATCCATGCCATACGTCCATATTTTGTATATTAATCAGATTTTGTTGCACTGCATACTTCAAACTTCTCACCCCAAATGATTGTCAGTTCTTACAGTATAGCGCCAAACCTTTTGCATAAAAGAGGAAAGAAAGAAGTTAAGGAAGAAATTTTATTTTTTTAGGCTTGTAATCAAGTATCAAAAGTCACAAAAGTCAAATAAAGCAAACTGTAGTAAACAAAATAGAATATAAATTAAACATTTGCCAGATTGGGGGCCCCCTAGTTGTCAGGGGCCCTAAGCAGCTGCATAGTCTGCGTATAGGCTGGGCCGGCCCTGGGGCAGAGTCGTGACGTGGCATTATTGAGGAGCGAATCGGAGGTAGCACAGGTTTCTGAACCAACATGGCAGAATGCAAAATGCATGGATGCCTCAACATCAAGCGAAAAGACAAAGATAACCACTACTTTTGTGAGCCTAAACCTGTAAATCCAGACCATTGTTTTGATTGCGGAAAAAAATTCCTATAACTATGATCGGATGTGGCGGAAAAGTGGAAGAGAGGTTAGCACGTCCGCCTCAGAGGTTCAATCCCGGCTCCGGCTTTCTTGTGTGGAGTTTGCATGTTCTCCCCGTGCCTGCGTAGGTTTTCTCCGGGATACACTAGCTTCCTCCCACATCCCAAAAGAATGCATGTTAGGCTGATTGAACACTCCAAATTTTCTGTAGTTGTGAGTGTCTTCGTGAACTAATTGCTAGCCGGTACCCACTTCAGTGAGTACCCTGCCTCCTGCCCATTCTTTGCTGGGATACCCCTGCGATCCTGAATGAATGAATGATCCGGCGAATCACTCAATGGCAGCTGGTGGGTATGAAGGAAGCCCAGTAAGCAACTTGAAATCACATCCATTCCCGGGGCCGGATGTATGGGGGGGCCGGGGTGGGCACGGCCCACCCAGACGTGAGTCGTGCCCACCCAATCAAAATGTCGGGAATATCTATTGTAGCGTCGCACTGGGTATAGAGAATGCATGGCGAGTTGGTTTCACCTACTTTTTTATTGCAGGATGAACGGTTACTGTTGGTCGCAACCACGCCGAACAAGCAATCACCAAAACAAGCTGTTTTTCCAACCTCGTTTTTTTTATCCGCGCGCTTCCTCTCTTTCCTCCAGACACATTCTCGCAATCGGACATCTGGCAATTAATGACGTTACCAGCCACAACAAAGCGTCGCCATATTGAAATGGGGGCAAAACACGAGTCACAAGCAGTTGCTCTGTCGTGCATTGTAGTACAAACGCGTTGAACTTTTGTCTTATTTGCGGTCTATTTTTCCGTCGGAATGACTAAAAGTTGCAGTGTTGCGGGTCGTAACACAAGGAAGAGTTCAGAGCCGCATTTGAAGTTCTTCATTCTTCATTCAAGCAAATGGCTGAAAGCAATCAATTGAGGAACATTAAGAGAAGACTGTTCCGGTTCTCGCCAGTGGGAACCTAAAACCAGGCAAATTTACGTTTGCAGCCGACATTTTATTACTGGTGAGTAAACTTTAATCGATTTTTTTTTTTGCCCCAATTAGCTGCTGGGATTCAATAGACTAGGCAGTGGTTATTATTACCGTATCCCAAAAACTCGCAAAGCGTTATTTTTCTTTTGCCGTGAACTGCTCTGATCGGTCGGTATATTATTGGCCTGGTGGGAATTGGTTATTTTGCCGTGACGTGTTCACGGCTTAATAACGTTGGGAGGCAAATTACCGGTTACGGCAGAAATAATCACTCCGTATATACTACCAGTTTTCTTAGTTCCACACAGTACATATTCCATGTAATTGATAAAGGTCAACTTACTGGGTGACTTGAGGATTGTTGTCGATGTTTCCGAACTCCACTGCAGGCAATTCCTTTGGATGTTTTATCCAGCTATCAGCTGCGACTTTGTATGGGCAGATTTGCAGGCCAATACACGCTAATTTTAAGTTGTACCGCCTCTTCGCGTCTGTCGGCAGTGACTCGTGAAAATAATAAGTCATGTTTAAGACGTTTTTATGTAAAAAAGACGCAAAACGCAGCTGAAATATATGAATTTCAGACAACGTTTGTCTACGGATGTTTACCTGTGCGTGCCCCCATCTCAAAATATGCAAGATGACGTCATCGTGACATCACGCCGACTGCGAGAATAAGTAGATAGATGAATGAAAACAAACAAAAACAAAACAAACAAAAAAAAATAATGCAGCCTCAACGGGACACAAGCCAGTGTCCTACTTGCGCTGGTCCCAAGCCCGGAGAAATGCAGAGGGTAAAAAAAAGCCTGCATTGAGGGTGCCCCCTCAAGATTTCCTAGTGCCCACTCTGGTGGGTAAACCTAGATCCTGGCCTGTCTGTTCCTAATATGGTGGTGCGCAAGAAAATTAACCAGAGGTTTAATTTTGGCAAATACAAGACTACACACAAATATTATAACACCAGATATTTACCGAACTGTACAATATTCCTCCAGGAACCAGCTAACCACCGTAGATACTCTTTAGTAAATGAAGCATTTCCTGCCTTCATAATAAATAGAACTTATTTAAGTCTTTGTGTGCATAAACAAAAATTGCATTTCAAAAGTAACTCAGCACCATCTGCATTAAATATAAAAAGGAGGGATCACAGAGGCCGTATAATTGGTTAACCTGCTGGGTTAGGATGTGTCTACCAGCTGTGGAATGTGAGCACATGCTGATCATAACTCCAATTTCTCCTGCCCTTTTAAGACTGTTGCATCTGCTATCCTGGACGATGCTAAAAAGTAGCATAGAAGAATGTACAGAGTTGATCTCAAAGGCTGAAAGAGTTGAATTTAGCATGAAGGTATGTTGGCTTTAGATGAACGTTCAGTGTTCTTGCACCCTTTTAAAGTCACATTTAATGCTTTTGAAGACATTTTTAAGACCATAAAAGTATAATTTTAGACCAAAACCTGTCGAAACAATTTCTGATGAAGAAAAAAAAAACTAATTTTATTTCATTGTAAGTACAAAGCTGCAGCCACAGATCGCTGAGTTTCTCTCATCATGTGCAACATGACGGCTTTGACATCCATTGTCCCTAACATAAAAGTCTTTTTGCAGACATTGTACTATGGGCGGGAATCTTCGGGTACCTCGCGATATGATACGATTAGCGACACAAGACTCATGATAACGATGATCTTATAATATGGCGATATAACAATTATCGATAGATTGTTCAAAAAAATAATTCTAGGGGGTTCACAAAATAACTAATAAACAGAGAACCAAGCTCTTTTCATCCTTCTGCTGTGAATTTGAATGAGTTTATCACTAGTATATTTCCAATCCATTTGAACTGGGAGGGTGTGCCATCCCTCCCACTTCCAATGGATTGGACGTCTGTGCCCGACAGTGGCAGCCAATGCATGGCAACGAGTTCACTTCGGGGTATTTCACATCATTTCTTGTTGATTTTTGGTCAATTCCTTTTGCTGTTGAGGCATTTACGGGTGAATTCATGTTGATTTTGGGCATTTACAGGTCACCTCCTTTATATTCTGGGTTACTGAAAAGGAAGAGACTCAAGAATGTTCCCAAATGAATTGGAAGTGACTCAAAATCAACAGGAAGTAACCTGCGTACCTAGCATATCGATAACCTTTTGGGTTACAAACTCCCGCAATATATAACCTTTATGATATAATGTCACATCCCCACGTTGAACCGGGCACTGTTGTATTTTGTAATTTCCATGCCATTAAAGGCATAGTCTGGAAATTTAATACCAGCTGCATTTTTCTATTACATTTAAGACAATTTAAGACCTTGATTATCCTGATTTTAAATTCAAGACATTTTAAGACTTTTTAAGGACCTGCGGGAACCCTGACGTTAAAACACGACATGGCTTGCCATGAAAGTTAAAACGGCTAAATTAAGGTTAGTGTGAAAGCTAAAAGCCTTAACCCGAGAAAAAAATGAATAGAACAAAACAAGCATAAGTGCTCATCAGTACATTTTTTTTCTATGAAGTACCGTATTTGCGTTAGCATCAAGGCATTATCGCAGGAGTGAGAAGATCTAAAAATGACTGCTTTCATGAGCAAGTACTGTATACTATACGTGGTTTCAAATATATATTTTCGAATTAATACACTGTACTTTGTCGATCCCTTAAAAATGGTGGTGTTTTGCCTAGAATGGTGAAAAAAATTGTGTTAAAATTCTGCATCTGTGAGCGCTTTTTAAAGAGTCTTAAGCTTGACTTTTTCTCTACCGCAACCAACTTGTATTTACAATTGCACTGTAGTTAAATATTTCAGTTGTCCAATAATGACATTTTAACCAAAACAGATATCAAACTGATATAGATATACAGTATGTGGTCTTGGACTAACCACATTATGGCTAATTGTATTGTGATACCCCGCCAGATGCCTTCATAATAAATACAATAATAATAATAATAATAATAATAAGATAAATGTAAAAACTTCAAGGTTTGCCAGATAAAAATTCAGTGAAAAATATGAGAACAACTTCAAGTAAAGTTTATTGATGAAATCACTCTGCTCACATAACAAATCCCAAGCATCTTAGCTTGGAGACATCTAATGGTCAATAAACATAACTGCTTTGCTAAGCTGTGACCAGCCCTTGTACAAAGGCAGAAGGCTTCTACATTCACTTTGAAGGAAACATGCATATTGGCCCAAACCTATGTCGATATTATTCAATATCATTTTAAAATGTTTTTTTCGGCCGATGTTATTGACTACCCGATAACATGGGACTACTCTATTGAATATACTAATATACAGTATATATTGTATATACAAAGTTCTGAGATCAAGGGTTCAATCCCGGGCTTTGGCCTTCCTGTGTGGAGTTTGCATGTTCTCCCCGTGCCTGTGTGGGTTTCCACCGGGAACTCCGGTTTCCTCCCACATCCCAAAAACATGCATGGTAGGCTGACTGAACACTCTAAATTGTCTGTAGGTATGAGTGTGTGTGTGTGAATGGTTGTATGTCTCCATGTGCCCTGCGATTGGCTGGCAACCAGTTCAGGGTGTCCCCTGCCTACTGCCCATAGTTAGCTGGGACAGGCTCCAGCACCTCCGCGACCCTCGTGAGGAAAAGCGGCATAGAAAATGAATGAATGAATGAATATATGCATATATATATATTAGGGCTGTCAAAATTATCACGTTAACGGGCGTTAATTATTTTTTTTCATTAATCCCGTTAAAATATTTGACACATTTAACGCACATGCCCCGCTCAGACAGATTAAAATGACGCAAAGTGTCATTTCCACTTGTTACTTGTGTTTTTTTGGTGTTTTGCCGCCCTCTGCTGGCGCTTGGGTGCGACTGATTTTATGGGTTTCAGCACCATAATTATTATTGACATCAACAATGGCGAGCTACTAGTTTATTTTTTGATTGAAAATTTGAAAACTTTATTAAAACAAAAACATTAAGAGGGGTTTTAATATAAAATTTCTATAACTTGTACTAACAGTTATCTTTTAAGAACTACAAGTCTTTATATCCATGGATCGCTTTAACAGAATGTTAATAATGTTAATGCCATCTTGTTGATTTATTGTTATAATAAACAAATAAAGTACTTATGTCCAGTATGTTGAATGTATATATCCGTCTTGTGTCTTATCTTTCCATTCCAACAATAATTTACAGAAAAATATGGCATATTTTATAGATGGTTTGAATTGCGATTAATTCCGATTAATTTTTAAGCTGTGATTAACTCGATTAAAAAATTGTATCATTTGACAGCCCTAATATATATATATATATATATATATATATATATATATATATATATATAGTTTATACACTGTATACTATATGTACTGTATACTCTATGTTATACATTTTTATTTTGTCCCACAAAAATATCAAATCCTGTACTTGTGAATAAAGAATTTACAATGCCCAACGGTTAGAAGTTCCAGCTTCTAACCATTGGGAAGAATTCACTTGCATTATTTCCTGTGCCTAGTTTTGTATTTCTGAGCATAAACATGTGACTTCTCAAACAGCTGGTTATGTTCCAGAGGTGTCAAGGTGGACTCGCTGTAGTACAATCACAACAATAATGAAGCCAAAATACATGTGGCTTATATTATGTGAACATATGCTACAGTGATGACAGTACAACAACAAGGACGTTTGTAATTACCGTAGCCATTAAGCAGGAAGCAATTATTAGCCTAACATACTGTAGGTTCAGTGTCGTGATTGTGTTGGATAAAAAACACCTCATTATCTGATTGACTTTGTGGGGAGCGCGAAGGAAAGCATAAGTTTCCAGTCAAGTGAAATTGTCACTTCATACATGCATATTTATACGTACTTTATATTCATACCAAAATTAATTCATTTTGGTATGATTGTAAGAACAGCTGAGTTTATCTTGCTGAATTCAGATCAGATCAGATTCATCGAATTACACATCAGTTCTACTACCATGATGCAAGACAATGCCAGAAGGCTATAGTAACCTAAGTTAAAGCGGAGACAAAGTGATTTGAGTTTAGTTTAGCATTGAGGACGAAAGACTGCAATGGATTAGCATTAAAGGGGGCATTTTTTACATTAGGCTTAATCTTCGAATTAGCGGGGGTTTAATTAGTCGGTGGAGTTGATTTCAACAAATTCTGTGCAGTTTGTCAGTTATTTGCTAGTTTCAGGACCCCGGAGTGGCTAAGCTAGCGCGAGTCAATGGTGCCCACTTAGTATGCTAATGAAAAACGATATTAACAAATCTAACATAGTCAAATAAATTCAAAATGCAGACCATTGTTCCAAATACCCACGCAGCCAAAACAAAGTCACACCAAAGTGCCATCATTCATTTAATTCTGCAGGACTATTTTTTAACATGCGTAATGTGACCACAATAGAGAGGAGTGCTTCGGCCACTCGTGCTTAGTCTGCTGGGGAGTCCCTTTCGTTCCCACAAAAAAAAAAAAAAAAACACACACACACACACAAAAAAAAAAAATCAGCGGTGAAAAAAAAAACAATCTGATATCACTCCGCCCTGCTTGCCTAGACAGTTTGTTCCCTTTAGAGCTGCTGGATTACTGCTGTTCATATGACAATTATTGACATGCAATGGTATGTTTTGAATAACTACGTATATCCTGAAAGCATAACCAACACAAATGATTACATGGTTCATCGGTGATTCTCATGCATGTACTGTATATATTGTTTTTTATTGGTATGCTAAGCAGGTGCCATTGACTTGCGCTAGTTTAGACACTCTGGAGCCATGAAACTAACAATTAACTGACAAACTGCACTGTTAAAATCAACTCCACCGACTAATTAAATGCCTGCTAACTCGAAGATTAGCGTATTTTTCGGACTATAAGTCGCAGTTTTTTCATCGTTTGGCTGGGTGTGCAACTTATACTCTGGAGCGACTTATTTGTGAAATGATGAACACATTATTATATAATTTAATGTTTTGGAGTGACACTGATGGTTTGGTAAACTTGTTAGCATGTTCTTTATGCCATAGTTGTCTGAATAACCCTTAATATCTATGTTACGTTAACATACCGGACACGTTCGCATTTCATTGTTCATGCATCATGTAACATTATCATACTGTACATGACATATCTGTTCTATGTGTTGGATTTTATCAAGTAAATTTCCCACAAAAATGCGCCTTATACTCCGGTGCGACTTATATGTTTTTTTTTCCCTATTCAGTGCGCATTTTTGGGCTGGTGCGACTTATACTCAGGAGCGACTTATAGTCAGAAAAATACGGTAAGCCTTATTGTAAAAAAAAATCTCACATCGGTGCTCAGCCCTAGAAATCCTCATTGTATAAAAACTAATTCGGCTACATTTCATCTAGAGCTGAATCGAGCTTAGAGTAAATGAGATGAAGTTATGTTGGTGTGAAACTTTTGAGGAAAGTATTTTAAACATAGTGTCTAAGAGAAAGTGATTTTGACACTCAGTCTCCCCTCAACTCATAACAACCTTAATTACTATCTCGGTGTGGTTTCCAGTCTGGCGTTCTTTCCCTTATAAAACTAATTCACCACTGTGGCTTTTATGGTCCCACATAACCACGCTATATTTCCTTATCAACATTGTCAGAATGTCTAACCACGGCTGCAACACCAGCATTCCAAGATCACTCATCAAAGTGTCGCGTGTCAAAGTCACATTTTCCACCCAGGTCACAACCTGCTAAATTTTGCGCAGTATAATTTAGCAGGAAAAAGGCTAAAATAGCTCAATTTATTTTAGCATGACTTTAATTTAGCCTAAAAGCTAAACAAAATTTTAAAAAACTGCTCAGCGTTAATCTTAAAACGTTGAGTTTAATCGAGCAATATACAATTAAACCTGATTAATTTTCAATTACCGTATTGGCCCGAATATAAGACGGCCCTGATTATTAGACGACCCCTTCTTTTCAAGACTCAAGTTTGAAAAAAGACTTTTTGAACACCAAATTAATTTTTATACAGAAAATTAATTACGGTACATCTGAAACATGATTATAAGAATATATTTTAAAGAAAACGCATGTTATTTTGCCTCATTCACATCTTCATATCTGAACATTTTAATATGTAAACTAAAGTGCCATCACATTCGTAAATGAATGGCTTCTGGTTTCTGAAATGTAAATAAACCAATCTATTGTGATAAAACAACCAAATTGCAATAACTGCATTAACCATCAAAGTGAAGTCTAACTGTAACTGTAGTCTTGAAACAAATCTGAATAAGGAAAAACATTGCAAAAAAAATAATGCAAACTGGTTAAACTTGAGAGTAGCTGAGATCTGTCGTGACGCAATATAGCTTCAATGATATCGGGCGCCATCTAGCGTTGTGAATGGGTATAATGTCTAGACCGCGAATATAATGCAATCAATCAATGCAAATCAAATCAATGCAAAAACACCGTCTTATATTCGGGCGAATATGGTAAATCAATCCCGTCACCTTAATGAGTCAAGCGGCTCTAAAAGCTCCACATCGGGAAAGCACAAAATGAGGTATTTGAACAAGGATTCCAATATGACAAGCAGCTCACCTCGAAGACTTGATCGTCCAGGATTCTGGTGCCAAAGACGGTGATGCCTTGCGTGTTGATAGCCGCTTTTTCACCCCTGGCTAGAGTCTTGGTAACCTTTCTTTTACAATCCACAATCATGGTGACACGCTTCCCCTCCACACTGATGGCCACACGATGCCACCTAATGACAACACACACAAAATCAGTCCCATAAAAGTTCTTGAGTTTCTTGGAGTTTCAATTTGATATAGCTGATTTGGTATGGTTTCTTGCTTCAGCGCTTCCGGTCTTCACATAATGCTATACTTAAATTACTGTTTTCATGCTTTGCTAAAGCACTTTCTGCCCCTCCAGCTAAAGCTGATGTGTCTTAATCTATGTCTTAATTGTCTTTCATCCCTGCTAAGACATCCAGCACATGCTGGTTTCTGTACCAGTAAGACCAGTACAAAAACACTAAAAATTTCTGCAATATTCAGCAAGCTAGTGTAGACTGAGACCCGGGTGTGACGTCATTTGTGTTTACTTTAATTAAGAATCCGCTGAAGAAATAAAATTACTATAATTTTCGGACAATTTTTTCCCCTCATTTTGTATCCTGCAGCTTACAGTCCAGTGTGGCTTATTTGCTGATTTATTTGGGTAAATAGGTAACACTTTATTTGATGGCGACGTCATAAGACTGCCATAAGACCGCCATAAGACCGTCATAATTATGATATAACACTATCTTGGGTATTAATGAATGCTTATGACAGATGGTATTAAGTATCATCCGGCCTCACTAACTCCATTTGTGTCCAGCCGGGATCTTTTAGTTCTATTCAAAAGTGAGATGATTTGATGGATGATACAAAATTAATCTTAATCATGATGGTCTTATTACAGTTTTTTGGCACACCTGTCAAATAAAATGTTACCAAATACCATAGCTAGCAAATAATGAAACAACTGAAGAAATAATTAGCACAGAACATGAATTTTGATTGTTATTTATCAGTAACGCTGCAAAGCATGCTAGGAGGCATGTTGGATGACAACAGTGTTGACAACAGGGGGCAGCAGAGGTAGACTGTCTCCCCCAAGGGAGCAGTGATGGCCAAGTTTTTTCAGCCAACTGTTCCAAGCTTTATAGTGGTTCATTTGGTCTTAGACAGTCTTATGATGCCACTGTCGAATAAAGTTTTGCCAGTTAATATCTCTTGGTATAAATATCCCATAATCCAGTTAGGACAGCAGCAGTTTATAGTACAGTGGGGCTTATCTATGATGAGATGCCATTTTCGTGTCAAATTCGGTGGGTGGAGGCTTATAGTGAGGTGCGCCTTATAGTCTGAAAATTACGGTATTTGTGCAGATCAGAAACATTTATTTGTAAGAGCCCTGACTGAACAACAACATGACCCAATCACAAGGTTTATTAAAACATTTGTATTGCATTTGGTCTGGTTTAGATGAAGCCAATAAGATAAACTCTCTATCCACATTTGCAATGAAGAAGACCCCTATGGGACGGGGAGGGGGGTTCACTCACTTGCCGTCTGCCAGGTTGATGGAGCGGAAAAGAGGGTACTCCTCAGGGACTGGCTTTCCGTGCTGGTCTTCGTACAGGAAGATAGGCGCACGGCCCACCTCCACACCCAGCTGTTGGATGCCCTGCTCGTTGTACACCGACAACAGGAAGGACTGCAGGCCTGATTTTGCCTTGATGGTGAACATGATGGAAAAGTCTTCTGGGAAAACTCCGCCTGGAAAAAGGCACCCATGGATGCTTTATACTGTTATAAAATTTTGAACAAAAAGCAATACATCTGGAGCATCTAAAGCTAAAAGCCCTTTTATGGTCGTAGTATTTGAAATTTCAACTAAATTGTCAGAAATATGCGTGAGTCTAAAACTAATACAACTGATTGAGTGACGCACTTCTATTTAGCATGAAGGAGGGATGTGCAAACTTTAACTTAGCATGAAGGCCAAGCGATTTGGGTTCAACAAATGTGCCAATGTTTTTTTTTTTTTTTCTTAGCCTCACTGACTAGAACCAAGTCGCCTGCATTGTCCAAGCGTGTTTCTCTTGCCATGTTAAACCAAAGAGTCCGGACAGCTACAGCCAGAGCAAGCGTTCATTACGTCTACCGCAGTGACTTTCGAGGGATAGCTGCATTCTGCCTTAGTGAGGTGCACGCACATGACGTATATGATGACTCACAGGGTCCCCGCTCCACAGGTTGCCAACCCCTGACTGACAACGTCATGGCCATCTGCATCTCATAAAAAAGAGAGCAGACAGGCTTCCACTCTCTGCCAAGAGCTGCAAAATGGAAGCTGGCAGCAATTAAACTTAAGAAGTGGGCACACTGTACCGACGCTGGCAGTTTACATTGTACTTAATTACGTACAAGTCTGTTGCCGCTTTTCCACACATGATTGGATAACACAAAGCGGGTGTTGCTCTTCAATTACAAGACAAGTGGACAGTGGAAGATGTTGATTCAGACCTTCTAGGAAAGTTTTTTTTATGTATTTTACAGAAATACAATTGGAAAATGTGTTCACTACGCCCTTTGTATGGCCAATCTTCAAAATCAAATCCTGATGCCAGGCACTACCTATAATAAAATGGTGTTGGCAAAAAATAAATAAATTAAAAAAAAGAAGAAGCCTGACAGTTTAGTGTTGCTGATCTTCGTCCGATTGAGGCTCTACCCTCTCATTATTGTTTCCAGCAATTGGTTTGGCTGGGTCTTCATTCTTTGCATATTTTATTCTCTCTCACACAGGGCCGGCCCAGCCTATACGCAGACTATGCAGCTGCTTAGGGCCCCTGACCAATAGGGGCCCCCCAATCTGGCAATTGTTTTAATTTTTATTCTATTTTGTTTACTACAGTTTGCTTTATTTGACTTTTGTGAGTTTTGATACTTGATTACAAGCTTAAAAAAAAAATAAAAGTTCTTCCTTAACTTCTTTCTTTCCTCTTAGAAAAAGGTTTGGCGCCATCTACTGTCACTACTGACAATCATTTGGGGTGAGAAGTTTGAAGTTTGCAGTGCAACGAAATCTGATTAATATACAAAATATGGACGTATGGGTTGGATTGCATGTATGGGCTTCACAGTACACTGTGACGAAATGGTAGACCAAAAATATGGGCCCCTTTGCATTATTTTGCTTAGGGCCCCCAAATGGCCTGGGCCGGCCCTGCTCTCACATTTCTTTGGATAATGAAACGTAACCTGCTATATCCTTCTTTAGTTCTGCATCATGCACAACAATAGCAACGTGTTGAACATTTCTAGTGTAAATGAATGCAGGGTTTTCCTGGCATATATTCTACAATGCTTTACTGTTTTTTCTAGTACAGTATGTTTAAATCATTGGCTGCAAGTGACTGTGATTGACGTCCAGTCCATTTGAGATAGGACAGCTGGCCCTGATCATTCACTGGAAGCCTCTTCCAGTTCAAATGGATTTGCTGTCTATCTTCATCAATGGTAGCCAGTGAGGTAATAAAGCATGAAATTGTCACAGTTTCATGCCATCCCACTCCTCTTACACAGCCAGAGTTTGCCCATTCCATGCTCCACTTTACCTGCCAGCCACGCCTACCTAATTAGCCTATTTCAGCTCACCTGCCAAACATGAGTGGCGTTTAAGGGGGTGGGAGCCCCCTGGTGGCCGAAAATTGTCATTGCATGTAACTAACTTTCCTATATATGATTTTGAAATTAAGAATTTTCCGGTAAAATATTGTGTACAAAAGTAGTAAAGCTATAAGCAAACAACAAAAAATGAATGAAATGAACAAAAAGAGATATTTTTATAATCGGTCAAAAATATTTTTCGAACAGATATTTGACTAGTACCTTAGCCGGTCATTTGCTTTGCTTAGCCAAAACCACCCGAGGACCGGAGAGGCAAGATGGATATACGTAATTTTTTCAAACCTAAGTTTTCAAAAGCGACAAAAACTACTGAGCATGAACCAAGGATTGAAAATGTGGACCATGAAACGCTATAGACCACCATCAACATGGTGGTCTATAGCGTTTGGAGTTTCAATTTGCCCCATTAAAGACGCTAATTGTACAACAGAGCCAACACCGGTGTCTTGCCAATGTAGTTACCCGCGTCAAAAATTGTGTCCCCTGGCTGCGGGAGCGCACACACACACACACATAAGTTATGAGTTATGTCGACTTAAACAATTAATTAAAGCCAGAAGAACTACAGTTATATATTTTGGACATTGACGTTCATTAACCGAGAAACTCCATACAGGACTGGAATTATAGTAATAACTGTTATAGGTAGGGTTGTTCCGATCATGTTTTTTTGCTCCCGATCCGATCCTGATCGTTTTAGTTTGCGTATCTGCCGATCCCGATATTTCCCGATCCGATTGCTTTTTTTTGCTCCCGATTCAATAATTTTTCCCGATCATATACATTTTGGCAATGCATTAAGAAAAAAATGAATAAAACTCGGACAAATATATACTGTACATTCAACATACAGTACATAAGTACTGTATTTGTTTATTATGACTATAAATCCTCAAGATGGCATTTACATTATTAACATTCTTTCTGTGAGAGGGATCCACGGATAGAAAGACTTGTGACTTTGTATATTGTGACTAAATATTGCCATCTAGTGTATTTGTTGAGCTTTCAGTAAATGATACTGAAGGCCATGCCCAAATGCATGATGGGAAGTGGAACCATGACAAGTGGAGCCATGACTGTCCGTAGTGCTACCAATTCATATATCTTCTCTGCGATGGGATATAACATAAGGTGTTAAGAAAATAAATCAATTGCTACCTTGCTTCCCCACATTGCTTCCCATGATATTTCTAATCGGAGGGAGAGGGATTGTAAGGCTTGAGCCAATTAAAATAAGGCTACAAAGGCTGCCAAAATTCACTCTACTCATTTTACGCTGCCTTTTATCTCTCTTTATAGGCAAAACGGCGCCATTACAGATGGAGTGCAACAATGTATGAGTGGGTCGTGCAGCGCATGCATTAATTGCATTAAATATTTTAACGTGATACATTAAAAAAAAAAAAATTACAAGCCGTTATTGGGATAAATTTGATAACCATACCTTAAGCGTAAACTAAAGACTGGATAAGTGTAACATATTATGTGTGTAACGTTAAATACAATTAGAAAACGATTTAATTTAAAAATATATATATATTAAAAAAAGGCATGGCCGATATTTTATTGCCGATTCCGATACTTTGAAAATTATGTGATAGGACCCGATCGATCGGGATGCCGATCGATCGGGACATCTCTAGTTATAGGTCATCCTACATGTAAAACAGTGAAACATTGCCTTTTTTACGTTCAGTACGTATGTTACGTTATATGACGGGAAAAAAAAGTTTGTTTTTTTTTGTATGGATGGGCCATGTTTTAAAACATCGTAAATAACTACATCACCAAAACACGTAAATGAAGCAAATCAGTGCAGCGCAGGGGTTACAATTTTTACAGGGGTAGCTATATTGGCACGACACCAGCGGGCATATCATATTCAATGGATGACGATCTTGGCGAAAAGTATAGCTGTCCAAAGCAGCCTGATTTAGAATTCCCCTCAAGAATGATGGGAAACAAAAAATGCTCATTTTTTAACTTATTATTATAAATATTCTTGTAAGTTAATTTTATTGTTGACATTGCATTTCGAGGTCATCAACATGTTGTGCTCCACCTAACCCAAAAGTCAAACTCCGCCTATGCTGCCAACATATCAACACTCAAATGCATTACAAAATTGTGCTCTGCAGTGTGCCAGATGTCCAGGCATTTATCGGCGTTGACTTGGCCTGTTCCTGGCCTGCTCTTCTACCTGCTCCCCATCAGTGCTTCGACCCCCAGCCTGCATCTGACTACACCTCTGCTCTGTAATTGTTGTTGCATGAAAATAAAGGTCCTTAAAAACTGCCCAGTTGTCCAACTACTGCAATTGGGTCCAAATTACACCCCGTGACAGAATTACATCAATATGATTCATGCCATTGTTCAAATTCTGAATATCCAGGACCTGGTTTAGTTGACTTACATTAAGTTCATCATCTAAGTACTGTCATTGAAAGTTGGAAGAATAACTGAGCGACCTGCCTAATTTTATTGTGATATGGCACCAAGGGTTCAACCTCGTGGTTATGGCTGCTTTTTCTTTGACCTATGGTATGTTGGCTTTTTGTTGTTGTTGAAAAATACAATTATGATATATCAGAGACCTGTGGTACTTCGTAAAAAATCTTTAGACACAAACAATTGCTGTTCGCATGAAGATAAAGCTTTACCTGGGAAGAGCTGTTTGGTTGGAGCGCTAATCTGAGCATTCTTGCTCACTCGGTACGCAATGTCGGGTTTGGAGCCTCGGCGCATCGTGCAGAATCCAGGAGTTTTCTTGACGCCTACTGGTGAGCTCTTGAAGTCCAGAGCCTTCAGCACATCCACTGGCTCAGCTGTGATGATAGAAAAGAAGAGATGGTAAATATAAATCCAGATTTAAAATTTCACAATTCCCTTGTATATTCCTTCAATTAACAAAGGAGTACTTTAAAAATATACAGTGCTGGCCAAAAGTTTTGGCACCCCTGCCATTCTGTCAGATAACGCTCAATTTCTCGGACCCTACAGTCAAACATGGTGGAGGTTCCCTGATGTTTTGGGGTTGCTTTGCTAACTCTGGCCCTGGACTGCTTGACCGAGTGCATGGCATTAGGAAGTCTGGAGATTACCAACAAATTTTGCAGCATAATGTAAGGTCCAGTAGGGGTGTGACAAAATATCGAAATGGTGATATATCGTGGTGCTTTGTATCCCAAAAGGTAATCGATATGCTCCTGCCAAGAATCGAGATATCGTTTTAAAACGGTGTCAATGTCTAAAAAAAAAAAAAAATAAATAAAATAAACCAACAAGTTGCTTCCAAAATCTTCCACCATAATAGTGTCTCAGTTAACTCTAAGGCTGCACCCAATCCATTTAGACTGGGAACCTTTGTTCTTTCGAAATCAGAGCATTCACAGTCATTCTGTCCGATTTTCAGGGCATTTACAGGCCACTTGTTGTTCATTTGAGGGCATATACAGGTCATTTCCTGTTGAGTTTGAGTCACTGCCTATTCATTTGGGTGATTCCCAGGTCACTTCGTGTTCTGTAACTCAAAACAAAAAGGAAGTGACCCATAAAATACCCCAAAATCAACTGGAAGTAACTGAAAATTAACAGGTAAATGACCTTAAATGGCCCAAAATTACCTCATTGCCTGGCATTGGTTGCCACTACCGGCCATAGATGTTCAATCCGTTGGAAGTGGGAGGGATGGCAGCGAATGAACGAATGTTCATTCGCTGCCACCCTCCCAGTTTGAACGGATTGGACATCTACTAGTGATAAAATCAATCAAAAAAAGCACTAGCACATTGTCAGAAACTCATTGATGGATACCGGAAGCGGTTGTTCGCAGTTATTTTGTGCTACTAAGTATTCGGCTGATGGTGCCAATAGTTTTTTTGTTTTTTTTTCATTCTGTTTTACATTTTTTCATTGCAAGCAAACTAGATGAAGATATTACTGCCAAAGCATTTGTAATTACAATCATTTTCTGGGAGAAATTGAGCATTATCTGACAGAATTGTAGGAATGCCAATACTTTTGTCCAGCTTGTACATTGTAGTGCAATTTTAAAATATTATTTCTTAAATGCCTCCTACAATAACAATCAAAGCACATTAAAACACTCCCCTGTTAATTAACTTGGCACACACACACACACATTTCCTCAGATAGAGTGGCTGCAAAGTCCCGTAAAAGGACAAAATAATACTCCACCTTCTGTTATTATTATGAGAATATTAGCAGGTTTTTAAGGCTCCCTTGTTGCTGTTTGACCAAGCATTCAGGCTATTTAACACAAGCCAAAAGATTCTTTTCTTGGGTCTCGCCCCCTCCCTAAATAATACACACTACATTCCTCAAGCAAATCCCCATTTTGTGTCCATTTCCTGTCACGTGATTACTTATTAAAGCAATGATAAGAGGGGAAATGAGGCTGTCTGATAGGGCCTGTGCCATGATAGTATTCACTTGACATTCAAACAACATAACAAACACACAGACAAAACGTCAAAACATGCATTTTCTTCTTTTTTGTTCTTGTGCCCACTTGGGCGAAGGATTGGCTTTGTTTACTTTTAGACTGCTTTATCTTTTGAACACATTGAGCAGAAAACTGCAATATGTAACAGAGAGAAAGGAACAATAACATCCCCTTCAACAACTGTCTCTAAACCATGTCCATCCAAGACGGCAGAATTACGCAAAGTACACCAATAAGAACATGTGAATCTAAATCAAAATGTATAAAAGTAAGACAAGGGCGTAGGTTTGCATTGGAACTGTAGGGACATGACACTACCAACTTTTCAGGATGCTCAAATTGTCCCCACCAACCTTCAAGCAACCTTTATATGCATTATATAATGAGCTCAGTTATACAGATAGTTTAGGTTGTCTTCCAATGTGTTGTAAGGATAGAATCGACCCTACCAATATTAAGTGAATTATTTTCAAACTTGCATTTACCCCCTTTCACTTGCTGAAAGCGCTGGTCGCCCCCCCCAACGCACGTTTGATTAGCTGATGACTTGACCCATCCCCGACACACAGGCACGCTCACACTCACACAGCCCTGACAGAAATACATGTCGACAACATCCCGCCTCGTCCGCCCCCCTTGAAGAGGAGGAATATTAAGTTGTTGTTTTTTTCAGCCAGCAGCGGCAGCCATGGTAAGTAATGTAAAAAGTAGGGCTGTCAAACGATTAAAGTTTTTAATCGAGTTAATTACAGCTTAAAAATTAATTAATCATAATTAATCGTGATTAATCGCTATTTAAACCATCCATAAAATGCCATATTTTTCTGCAAATTATTATTGAAATGGAAAGATAAAACACAAGATGGATATATACATTCAACATACGGTACATAATAGAGGTGGGAATCTTTTGGTACCTAAAGATTCGATTACGATTACGATTCAGAGGCTCCGATTCGATTATAAATCGATTATTGATGTTACCACCACCAACCCTGCCCCCTCGCCCCCGCCGCGCTTTTAATGTTTTGTACATTAGCTTTAAAACTGTTCAAAAATCCTCTCAGGCTAAACCAAACTAATATTTCAGTATCATGTTAACAGTTTAAAACAGTAAATAAAATACTCAAGACCCATTCTGGATCAGCAGCTTTAAGCTACATTCAATTAATTTAAAGATGTGAATCAACCGTTAAAGTAATTAAAATTCTCCCGTTATTCCATAATTTCCCTTCTGTCTACTTTCGACTTGTCAAAGTTTTAAAACTGTTTCATCATTTAAAGATGGATTCAAGTTAAGATATTGTCGATTTAGGAGTATTTTAGATAAAAAGTTAATTAGGTTCGCTACAACAGAGCCTTCTAGAGAAGTCTACTGCTTTAAGATGGCGGCTGTTAACAACGCTGCAACTACTAAACGGCAAGTCTGTCATTTTGCATATAGTTCTTTTTACATGTTCTACCGGCACCGTCGTCTGTCATTTTGCATCTAGTTCTACATATATGTGATATCTACTATAGCCGTATGTGGCCGTATGTTTGTAGCAACTAGCAACTGGGCGTTCTTCGAAGCAGCTGTCGGCCGCATTCAGGTATTATTGTTTTTTTTTTCATCTAGCGGCATGAGTTGAACATGATATCTACTCTCGGTCCGTTCCTCATTGTGTCCCGAAGACTGCGCTGACTGTGTTTTAGGTCTGCTTTACCTGGTATAATTCAATAATCGGAATTTGAATCTTTGAATCTTTCTCTTGAATCGTTCTCGAATCTTCCACGGCCGAATCGCGAATAATCTCAGAATAGGAAATTTCGCACCCCTCTAGTACATAAGTACTGTATTTGTTTATTATAACAATAAATCGACAAGATGGCATTAACATTATTAACATTCTGTTAAAGCGATCCATGGATAGAAAGACTTGTAAATCTTAAAAGATAAATGTTAGTACAAGTTATAGAAATTTGATATTAAAACCCCTCTTAATGTTTTTGTTTTAATAAAATGTGTAAAATTTTCAATCGAAAAATAAACTAGTAGCCGCCATTGTTGATGTCAATAATTACACAATGCTCATGGGTGCTTAAGCCCATAAAATCAGTCGCACCCAAGCACCAGCAGAGGGCGACAAAACTCCAAAAAACACAAGTAACAAGTTGGCATTGCACTGTGCTGTCATTTTAATCTGTTTGAGTGGGGCATGTGCGTTAATTGCGTCAAATATTTTAACGTGATTAATTTAAAAATTTAATTACCGTCCGTTAACGTGATAATTTTGACAGCCCTAGTAAAAAGACGTCAATGTAGTGGAGGTGGGGAACACACCACAGATTTTACTGCTGGAAGTATGACCTACATCAGAGTTAGCATAACATTTGACTGTGTGAACTTGCTAACCTGCAATACTCGAGTAGGAAGCTGCTTAGAGAGAAGTGTCCTTCTGTTTGTGTTTTCTACTGTTAACGTTAATTAAACTGCGAAATGTAGTGAACTCTGCTGGAAACTATAGAACCAGAAAAATGTGAGTAAGAAGCTGCTGAGAGAGAGACGGGAGCTGCATAACCTCATATGTTGCTCGCACAACACAACATGCACAAAACAATCATAATTAACAATGTACATAGTTTTTTTTTTGGGGGGGGGGGGGTGCCGTGAGCTACCCAAAGTATCATTGCGATCGACTGATCAATGGTGATCAACGTAATGAGCACCCATGATTTAGCATATCAATTAATTAGGTTCATATTCTTGAAAAATGTAGCCCTGACCCCCGTTCACCCAATTTGTTTGGTCTTATTAATGTCCCATCCCGAGCAAAAAGAAACATGTAGGTTATGCTGTTTTATTGTCCCTACCAATGTTGAGACGAAACCTACGCCCTTGGTACCAGATGTACCAATGTACCAAATAAGGAAATATAGGTCGCTTGCACTTCAAGATGCCAAAACCATCAGACGTGTCACCTCAAAATCCCTAAACAGGGATTACGATTTGCGTGGGAGAAATATACTCAAAGCGGCCCAAACGATGTGCATGACTTTTGACCACTTGCACATTTTCAAAGTCAAACAATACAGAATAAAAACATCCGCCGCTTTATATTAATTTCTTCTGATGGCACGTGAAGCAAGGGAAGTGCTGATTGTGCGGTTCCTGTATGGGTGGCTGCTTGCTTGCGATGGGTGGGGGGAGGTAGTGAGTGTTGGTGGGGCTTGAGCTTGAAGTCCACATGCTGAAGCCATTACGGGCCTGGCACCACTCCCTACCCCCCCCCCCCCCTTAATAAAACATACACAAGACTAAACTTGGATGGCCCCGAATTTCTCAGCTACTTTTGCTTCTCAGAGCACCCTTTTGGAAGATTTTCGTAATGCTTTATGAAGTGCTTATTAACTACTTTGTAATGTTTCAGAAAGTGTTTATTTAATGTTTTAAAAAGTGATTATTAACTATTGTATTAATGTTTTTCACCAAAAGCGTTATTAACTAGATCATTGAGGCTTTCAGAAGTGCTTACTTGTTAAAGCTTATTTAAGTTTTAAAGCTTTATTAAGTATAAAGTATAAAGTTTTTTCTTTTACTAGTTTTAGATTGTCAGTATTTCAAAAAGTACTTAAAAACTACATGTTGTTGTTTCCCAACATGGCTCTTACCTAGTTTAGATTTGATAACATGTCTAATGCTTTAGTAATCATTAATGATTAGTAATTAACATATACAAAGGATTATTTGGTAGAATATTCATACTTTATTAATTCTAGTATGTTAATATTTTAAGAATTGATTAATAACTAATTTGTAAATGTTTCATATCACGGTCAGTAACTAGCTAGTTAATAACATAGACTTCATAATGATAGTGACGGGACACATTCCCCACGCCTTCAAGTAGGGGGCCGTCCGACATTCCACAGTTATTCTCAAACACATGCAGCGATCCAATGCCGGATTTAGGTTGAAAAAGTACAAACGCTGTACCAGATACAAACAGGAAGGATTGTCTCAGGAGTGAGTTGTTCGAGGATTGAAGGTAATTATTATATTTTTCGTACCAGGCATGCATTTTGAAACGTTGTGAAAAAAAATCAATGGGAAACATTAACCGCTATGGCATTGGCGTCATAATTCGCAATATTTACGTGAAATTAAATGCTAACGCCCGTTTTTTGCTTTTAACCAAGAATCGAGACTGTTTTACATCCATATCTATAGAGAATTCAGGGATTTATGAATTTATTTACAAGAATTTTCAACGTAAAAACCTCTTGTGGTGATAAGGCGGTGCCACGGTGGCTTAAAGACTAGCAGCACACTCGACATATTTACGTAAAATAAATGTTAACTGCCCGTTTTTGTTGTTGTTGTTTTTTTTTTTGCTTTTAACCAAGAATCGAGATTGTTTTATGTCCATATCGATAAAGAATTCAGGGATTTAAGCATTTTTTCACAAGAATTTTCAACATTAAGAGCTCTTTGTGGTGATAAGGCGACACCACAGTGGCTTAAAGACTAGCAGCACTTTCGACATATTACGTAAAAGAAATGCTAACTGCCCGTTTTTTTTTTTTTTTTTTTTTTTTTGCTTTTAACCAAGAATCGAGACTATTTTACTGGACTGTTTCACGTCCATATCGATAAAGAATTCAGGGATTTAAGCATTTATTCACAAGACTTTTCAACGTAAAAAGCCCTTTGTCTGTGTTTCCACTTGGTCAGCTCTGTCGGAGATAAGCCCCCTATTAATCGGCCCCGTGCTCCATGTCCCATCAATTTATTATGAAGTCTATGTTAATACTTTCCTAAGTGACCACACACACTATTTTTTAGCTGTTTGGCAACCTGTTAATAAATGTTCATGCTTGCTTGTTGCTGCTTTGCAAAGCTGTGATGCAGAGTTTAATACTTTTGTCAACATGAAGTGTTGGTTACTATTTTATATATTCATTGAAAAATATCTAATAGATAACACAAGAGGTTAAATGGGAGGTAATCTGTGGTATAAGCATATTATAAGTCATTAATAAGAAGTGTTGGTTACTATTTTGTATATTCCTTGAAAAACTTAGAAAAATGTCTAATAGATAACATAAGAGGTTATAAGGGACGTTATTTGTGGTATAAGCATGTTAAAAATCATTCATAAGCAGTTATGAATGACATACTTGAATTGGGCAATGAGGCACTATTTTATACATTTACTGCTGAACTATAAAAGGCATTTTAACTGACACATTACAACATTAGTAAGTCTAATAAAAGTTTTATAAATATTAGTAGTTACCACTTTGTTAATGCTCTGTAATTAACAGCTAGAACAAGCTAATTGCTCTCATGTGATTCATGATTGACTATAGCTTGCAAATATCTAATAGTAAGCTCATACTTGAGTTGACCATAATTGTTTACAACCTACAATGACAATTATATCATAAATGTTTGAAAAATTATATCTTTAAGGTCATAAGGTATGTTTAAACTACTGCCACATTTAATTGATTGTTTTTATGAAGCGTTAACTAGTTTATAGGCCATTTATAAATTCACTCGGGAATTGTTTTTCCATTTTCTTCATGCATGTGACCATCTTTTTCCATTTTATTTTATTATTTTTGCAGGAATGCAGTCAGTCAGTGAATCAAGTGAGGAACTTTAAATGTCACATCAAAAATATGCTAAAAAGGGAGCATATTTCTCAAGTAAGAAAGGGAAAAGAGACCAATATGCCTCTGTTGGAATACTGTGCCCAGCTACTGCTTCAGTGTGAGTTTGGGAATACTTTTGAGCATTACTGCATACCTCAAGGCCTCATATATTCCAGATGTGGCCTATTGCTCAGGACACCCGCCCATCAACTCCCCCACCCCACTTTTCACTTTCTCGGCTACTTTCCTTTCTTCCCGTTTCTTCTTTCTTATGCCCACTCGGCACACTGTCCCGATTCAGTATTCCAGCCATCCTACATCCTCATGATAATCGACTAATAACCGCGACTGGTTTAATGGGGTGTTTGTGGGTCATTACGGCACCTCATTTGTCAACGTGTGTCAGTAGCACCATGTCTGCCATGTTAACAAGCTCCCTGGGAAAAAAAGTGCGATAAAATCCCTCAGGTGCATGCAGAGACATGATGTGAAAGAAAGAGGGGAAAAAAACTCGTTAAAATCGTTTCAAGGGAAAGCAGCAGACGTAGAGGCAAAATTTCCACTATTCAGTTTGATGTGGATTTGAGCTGTGATTAAGCCGGGAATCTTCTCCAAGGGAATTTTTTTCCTCTCCCTTTGACAAGAGGCGCTCTAACGAGCTCTGGCAGCAGTGACAGCAATTAAAGTCTCCCTCCCTCCCGCCCCCTCAAGAGACCCCACGAAAGTTTGCACATCATGCAATTATGGTAAGCTTCCATCTCAATCATGATGTGACAGGAAGGAGGACAAGATGGGACACTTTACTTTGATGATTATACAATATACTGTACAGTATGTACAGCATGTATGTTTTATTATACCGCATGCTGACTATGGTGGCTGCTGGTCACTTTCACTTCTGGATTGTATCTATTCTTGTATGTACAGTATGTACATAAAGACCATACAGTGCTGCTCGAAAGTTTGTGAACCCCACAGCGATGGTCAGATTTTTTGTAAAAAAAACTAAAATAACCTTATTAAATGTTAAGTTATACCCAAATCCACAATACTGACATTCCAAATAATGGACTGAAACAAAAGAAATAGTTATATTGTCATTCTTTATTTAACAAAAGTGGTTGATTTAAGAAAAACTCAGATATCATGTGTGCAAAAGTATGTGAACCCCTTCAGTTAATAGGATATTGCGCCTCCTTTTGCAGAGATTACCTCAACCAAACGGTTTCTGTAGTGACTAATCAGCCTCTCACATCTACTTTGGGGGATTTTTGCCCATTCTTCCTTGCAGAACGCAGTCAGTTGAGAGAGGTTTGATGGGCGTCTGGCATGAACTGCTCGCTTCAGGTCCCGCCACAGCATTTCAATGGGATTTAGGTCAGGACTTTGACTGGGCCAGTCCAGAACACGAATCTTCTTCTTTTTCAGCCATTCCTTGGTTGTATTGCTGGAATGCTTTGGATCATTATCATGTTGCATGATCCACCTTCTGCCAAGCTTTAACTTCAAAACAGATGGCGTCAGGTTATGTTCTAGGATTTGACAATATTCCTCAGAATTCATGATTCCCTGGACTATGTGGAGTTGTCCAGGTCCTGAGGATGAAAAGCAAGCCCAGATCTTGACATTCCCACCTCCATGCTTCACTGTTGGGAGAAGGTTCTTTTGGTGGTATGCAGTGTTGACTTTTCGCCAGACATGGCGGTTTTGGTTGTGACCAAACAGTTCAATTTTGCACCTACATCAGTTGATGAAAACTCTTTTTAATTTAGTCTCGACAACACAACTGTTAAAAAAACAAAAAAAAACTACTGAATTGATTGATTAGGAAATCAGGTTGAAATAATAGAAAATTCCAAAATGTTGAGGGGGTTCACAAACTTTTGAGCAGCACTGTATATAGATGCATGTAGTTTTTCATTACATGCTGCTGACTACTTTTGCTACCGCTAACATTGGACGTGTGTATAGTATTTATTAGGGCTGTCAAAATTATCGCGTTAACGGGAGTTAAATTAATTTTTTTAACCAATCACGTTAAAATATTTGACGCATTTAACGCATATGCCCCGCTCAAACAGATTAAAATGACAGCAAAGTGTCATTTCCACTTGTTGTGTTTTTTGGTGTTTTGCCTCCCTCTGCTGGCGGTTGGGTGCGACTGATTTTATGGGTTTCAGCACCATAATTATCATTGACATCAACAATGGTGAGCTACTAGTTTATTTTTTGATTGAAATTTTTTTTCAAATTTTATTAAAACGAAAACATTAAGATTTTATTTATTGTTATTAATAAACATACTTATGTACAGTATGTTGAATGTATATATCCGTCTTGTGTCTTATCTTTCCCTTCCAACAATAATTTACAGAAAAATATGGCATATTTTATAGATGGTTTGAATTGCGATTAATTAGGATTATTTTTAAGCTGTGATTAACTCGATTAAAAATTTTAATCATTTGACAGCCCTAGTATTTATACATGTTCATTTCAATAAAGCTGGGTTTGAAAAAAATTTACAATTCCGCAGACTATTTCAACGATTCAAATTCACTTTTGAATATGGACGGACACTTTTAATTCATGTCTAGTTTGCCACTCAAAAATATATTATATGGACATTTGATAAACATAGTATATATAATGTTTATGACATAAAATGCTGCTACTCTCATATACTACTGAATATACCGGAGTTGGGACAAAAAAAATAATACTAGTCGTCCGAGAAACGAACATATCGAAAGCAGAGTCCTTGTCTGCTTGTAATCGTCAGATACCTCGGTTGTTGAGCTGTGCATCGGCTATTGAAAGGCTAAAGGCTGATTTATGCTTCAGCGTTCCGGTGACGGCAGAGCGACGGTGTAGGGTCATTGCGCATTCGAAGTTCTGCATCAAGGGAATGCGTTGCTCTGTAATTCACCGCCATGCCACTCGAGGGGTGTGGCTTTGTCTTTGTACGGTTTTGGGGGACTCTTGCCAAATTCCTTTAGTTTCCTTTAGGTCATTGACATCGATGGCAACGGAGATGGAACGTGTGTATTTGCTGCTGCAGCTAATCACTATTGAATAAGAAATGTTGTTAATACAAATGTTGAATCGTGGCGAAACAGAAGACATTTGCGAATGCTTGAAAACGGCGGTGTTGTTGTGCTGAACCGAAAACAACGATCGGAGTGGACCAATCACAGTCTTTAAATGTTCACGTCACATGCGTTGACGTGACGCATGGTCAGGATTTTTTGGAGGTGCACGTCAGGCTGAGGTGTAGGGTGGTAAATCGGGTCTGCGTTCACGGCGTAGGTCCGTCGTCACCGCTACGCAGAAGCATAAATTAGCCTAAAGAATTGGTTGCCCCAGCTTAGCATTTTTTTTTTTTTAAACTCCACGAGCACTCACATAGTTTTCGTCACATATGATCTGTAGCATCACCGGAGTCGTATTATAGCAAGTAGCATGACTGTGGTCACTAACAGTTAAAAGGTTGAAAGGGCCAACTTCCAAAAATTAGCCAAACTAAGTATTGCTTCAATGTTATGCATGAATTATTGGGCTTTTATTTTTAATGTGGTCCTGGCAGTGAACTGATGGTGTACTTCCGACTTTCTTTCCACATCATATCGAATCGTATTGCTTCCAAACTGAATTGAATCCAACTTTTATGATAGTTTTTGTATCAAATTGCAATCCATGCACCTAGATAAGTATTGAATTGGCTTCATGCCAAAAATTCCTAACCATAGAGTATACTATATTGTATCTTTAGTCCACCCAATAGGTCACTCAATAGGTCACTCACGTTGTTGTTCTACTTCTTCTAGTTCTTCTTATTATTGGTGAGGACACTAACTAAATTGGCCTCCTCCTGCCTTATTAGAGGACGGACCAGCATGAAATTTGGTAGGTATATTCTAAGAATGTATACTCATTGCTCTTAAAAGCCCGATTTTTATTATTTGGTCTCAGGGCTGATGAATTAGTTGCGTGCTTATTGTTGCCTGTAAGTTCCAACTTTGTCAACAGAGGGCATACACATTCTTGGGTGTGCTTATCATGTCTCTTGGCTGATTATAGCCATCTTTTAGGGAGATGGACAGTCATAGTTTGTTTGAACTTGTTTTGTGAACAGTTTGTTATACTGTACCTCCAATAGATATGTATAAATATTAACATTTTTGATACACTTAGTTTTTTTTCTCATACAGTGCTATTCTTGCTGTGTAAATTTGCCAATAAGATACAATATATACTTTATTGATTCATTTTTTTTGTAACACAATGCTGCAGGTTATTATTTTTGCTATGTATATACATTTCTGTAAACAAGGCATCTACTGTATTCATACGGTTTGACATTGATGTTTTGACTACTGACACATTTTTGATGAGTGATTTATCCAGCCATAATAGGTGTTGCTACTGTCTAACCCCCCAGCTCCCCCACCCCCCAAAAAAACAGAATTCACCCAGTCTAAGGCCAACCAAAGAGTCCTACTTAGAACGGTTCAAAGAAAGGTTTGTCTTTCTGTCCTTGAAATGAGCCTTAGAAATTGCAAATACTTGAAAGCAGTATTATTACCAAAGCCAGCAGACGTAGATTTTTTTATATTCCTGGCTAGAAGCTGCGCAGTATGGATGCCTCTTTGGCTCCTCAGACGCTATTCTTCAAAGCTTGACGTTAATGTGACCCACATATGTGTATTTAAACGAGAAAAAATACCCCTCCCTCACCCCTAAAGCCTCCTTCTCATTCTCCTTTTTCCATCAACGCCCCCTTTTTTAGGGGTGGGGGGGGGTGTCATTACTCTTGAATAATAGTGGATGGAAAAGATATGCTTTCGGGAGCCTGGATGTAAATTCCAATCATCAGTTCAACAACATAAAAAAAAAAAAATCATAAAAGTTTGTATGCATGGTCATTTTAAAGTACACATATTCAATATGGCAATAAGTGTGCAAATAAGTGATTCCTTTGATCATCTCTGCGCGTAAAACTTGTGCGTAAAAACCACTATGTGGCGGACTTGAACAGCCCTGCAACAATTAAACATAATTTTATGAGCAACGGGAATAAGAACAGAGCAAGTGTGCACACAGCGTATACATTCAATGAGAGATCGGCCTCTACATCCTCGGTGTTTTTACGCACCAAAGAGACCAACATCCGCGCTCACCTCTGCGCACCACGCCTAAAAAATGTGGCATTTTGGTGTACATGAGTGCCAAGTCATAACCTTCAATCACTAGCAAGTCGAACGTGACGGGAGACATCGTAAAATAAGAGTTGAAGGAAGGTTTAACAGTGCGTAAAGACGCACGGGTTTAACAAGAAAAAAGCTGTTGATGTATAAGGTGCAAGAGCTGCGTAGACACCAATTAAAACGTGAATTTAACTATAAGAGGCACTGATCTAAAATCAAACAATAATCAGCTATGTTGTATTTTTTACAAGGCGTATAGTTTAAATGAAAAAAGTTTGTTACCTGCTCTGACAGAGACAGTTTGCTGGATTAAAACAACGATGACGGCCAGCGTGGACTCCCATAGCCACCTTTTCGTCCTCCACCTGGCGGGCCGCCTTTGCGTCTCCATGGTGATCGTCCGCGCTGGTGGTGCACGAACTTTGATCGGGAAATTTAAAAAGTGAAATAAAATAATCCCCTTGATGAAGTGTGTATGCTCGCACTACTACAGCTCCATGTGGGGGAAGAGTGACGAGTGTGGCGGCCTGACGAGAAGCTTCAGACCGGCTTCCCCCTGTCTTCAAACGCAGCAGCACACTGATGGTGGAGCGCTGTCATGAAAAAAAAATGCAGTAGCCTCATTGAGAAGAGTTGGACGAATGCCAAGAGGAGGATACTCACTGTGGAAAAGCACCCGTTGTCAAATCACCGCTAGGCAATGTGGACTCCACGCCCACCAGACCTCCCCTTTGTCATCGTTTTACCTCCATCAGCAGCAGCAGAACATCGCTGAGTTCAGGTGTAGTCCCTATGAATCGAAAACCAATAAAAAGGGAAGAAAAAATTGGAGTTTTAAAATTTTCTGGAAAACCTGCCGAAAGAAAACTAATCACAATCTCGATGGAAATTCGGCTTAAAAAAGCAACAATAGGAAGCTTTTCAACCTTTATAAAAAAAAAATTCATAACATTTGTGATGATATGTCTACTGACAACTAGTTGAATGACACCTCTTTTATATCTTGAGGGAGTCTGTGTCGCTTTCACCGGCACTAATTACAGTGGGGCAAATAACCCTTTATTGCCAAACATTTGATACACCTAAAATTTCATGATTTTGAGACTAATTCAGAATTTTGATATTTCTTTTTGAAAAGAAAAAAAAAAAAAGATGGATGCAAGTCAACACATGCATTTGCAGGCATGAGAAAAAGAAACAAAACTTAGCAAGGGTTATAGATATTAGAGCGCTTATTACACATATTCATTTCGACTTTTCTTTTCACAAATTTGAAAAAAAAAAAAAAGGTTTTATTAGGACCTTATTTTTCTAATTTTGGGATTCTCTGATAATTGCTTCATGTTGCAGGTATTTAAGGGATAAGTATTTAGTCAACCACTAATTGTGCAAGTTCTCCCACTTGAAAATATTAGAGAGGCCTGTAATTGTCAACATGGGTAAACCTCAACCACGAGAGACGGAATGTGGAAACCCCCGCAGAAAATCACATTTTTTGATTTTTAAATAATTTATTTGCAAATCATGGTGGAAAATAAGTATTTGGTCAATACCAAACGTTCATCTCAATAGTTGTTATATACCCTTTGTTGGCAATAACGGAGGCCAAACGTTTTCTGTAACTCTTCACAAGCTTTTCACACACTTTTGCTGGCATTTTGGCCCATTCCTCCATGCAGATCTCCTTTAGAGCAGTGATGTTTTGGGGCTGTCATTGGGCAACACGGACTTTCAACTCCCTCCACAGATTTTTTATGGGGTTGAGATCTGGAGACTGGCTAGGCCACTCCAGGACCTTGAAATGCTTCTTATGAAGCCGCTCCTTTGTTGCCCTGGCTGTGTTTAGGATCATTGTCATGCTGAAAGACCCAGCCAAGTCTCATCTTCAATGCCCTTGCTGATGGAAGGAGATTTTCACTCAAAATTTCTCGATACATGGCCCCATACATTCTTTTCTTTCGTCCTGGTCCCTTTGCAGAAAAACAGCCCCAAAGCATGATGTTTCCACCCCCATGCTTCACAGTGGGTATGGTGTTCTTCGGATGCAATTCAGTATTCTTTCTCCTCCAAACACAAGAACCTGTGTTTCTACCAAAAAGTTCAATTTTGGTTTCATCTGACCATAACACATTCTCCCAGTCCTCTTCTGGATCATCCAAATGCTCTCTAGCGAACTGCAGACGGGCCTGGATGTGTACTTTCTTCAGCAGGGGGACACGTCTGGCAGTGCAGGATTTGAGTCCCTGGCGGCGCATTGTGTTACTGATAGTAGCCTTTGTTACTGTGGTCCCAGTTCTCTGTAGGTCATTCACTAGGTCCACCCATGTGGTTCTGAGATTTTTGCTCACCGTTCTTGTTATCATTTTGACGCCACGGGGTGAGATCTTGCATGGACCCCCAGATCGAGGGAGATTATCAGTGGTCTTGTATGTCTTCCATTTTCTAATAATCGCTCCCACAGTTGATTTCTTTACACCAAGCGTTTTACCTATTGCAGATTCAGTCTTCCCAGCCTAGTGCAGGTCTACAATTTTGTCTCGGGTGTCCTTCGACAGCTCTTTGGTCTTGGCCATAGTGGAGTTTGGAGTGTGACTGACTGAGATTGTGGAGAGGTGTCTTTTATAATGATAATGAGTTAAAACAGGTGCCATTAATACAGGTAACGAGTGGAGCCTCGTTAGACCTCGTTAGAAGAAGTTAGACCTCTTTGACAGCCAGAAATCTTGCTTGTTTGTAGGTGGCCAAATTACTTATTTTCCACTCTAATTTGGAAATAAATTATTTAAAAATCAAACAATGTGATTTTCAGTTTTTTTGTCCACATTCTGTCTCTCATGGTTGAGGTTTACCCATGTAGACAATTACAGTCCTCTCTAATCTTTTCAGGTAGGAGAACTTGCACATTTGGTGGTTGACTAAATACTTATTTGCCTCACTGTAACTTTGTAGAGGGCGACAGGAACCTTGGCACGCCAAAAAAAAAAAAAAAAAAAAAAACTACAAATGTGCTGACTGCTTTTATGCATACGTCACTTCCCCCTTTCCTCATTCGTTATAAAGATGGAAGTCAATGCGAACGCTATCGCGCGAATTCTACATAGATGGCAGAGCAACAAAAAAGTTTTGTCCGAGGAGACAAAAAAAAGAAAGGGAGGGCCTTTGGGGGAATACGGTACAAAATCAAATGTTTCTTATTTCAATGTCATCATATGCTATTGTTAGCCACAACTGGATTCACTTATTACTATTCATCCTTCACACAGTCGCTGGAAACAGAAATTTCTTTTAATCCATCGGCAGGTGACTGGGAGATCAGGATTTTACGACACTGTGTGGTGGTCCTTATGGGAAAAGCAGTCTTCCTGAAGGCCGAGTTATGCTTCTGCGGCAGACCTACGCCGTTAATGCAGACCCCATTTACGACCCCCGCCGTAGCCTGACGTGCACCTCTACAGAATCCTGACTGGGCGTCATGTCAATGCATGGTGACGTGACTTAAATGGACTGTGATTGGTCCGCTCAGACTATTGTGTTCGGTTTAGCGCAAAATCACAGCCATTTTCAAACATAGTTGTGCTACACGCAAAAATGGACCAAGCCGACGAGAGTATCATCGAAGAGGTCCGCACGTACGACAACCTCGACAATGTCTCGTCAAGACAAAGACAAGCCAAATTGCAAGCAATTCGTGGAAGGAGATTCCCGAAAATACAGGGCTGTAGGTCAGCGAATGCATAGAAAAATGGAAGAACCTCCAAGACAAGTATGTGCGTGTTCGGAAGCGAATGGCCACACGAAGTGGTGACACAGTCGGCCCAAAACTGACAGCTTTTTATCACTTTATGTCGTAGTTTTGGTTGGTGCACTATATCATTTATTGTGTACCTATGTGCTCTGTGACTTATTTACATTTTACATTTCAAGTATATGGAGAATACAGCACAGGTTTGGTGTCAAAAGTTTTGATGTTTAATTTTCAACAACAGACAGTTCAAACACTTGATACTTTGAGAGTGCCTCAGTGCTTTTATGATAACGTGTTTACCATCAAGGCTTCTAACGCAATTTGGGAAGTTCCATAGCCGCCAGAAATCTGCTATGACTTCCAACTGGCTGGTTGTAGACAACGAAAAAGAAATCGGACAAAGCGCTGGACAACGCAGTTTGCTAGAATTCCTAATGTGACAACCAGTCTCTGTGCGGTATCAACAGTCGGACAGACCACCTCCGCAACTGTCTTCTATGTCGCCTGTGCCTCAACATTTGTATGATCAACATTTGTTGTTCAGTGTTGATGAGCTGAAAATCCACATTCGTAGTTCTATCTCCGTTGGCAATGTTGTGTAAACAGAAGAAAATTAGAGGAAGTTGACAAGAGTCCCCCAAAACCATACAAACACAACGCCAAGCCCCTCTAATGGCTTGGCGGTGAGTTACAGAGCAACGTGTTCCCTTTCCGCAGAACTATCGAATGCTCATTGACGCCGTAGGGCCTACATCGTCACTATGCTGTCACCACAACACAGAAGCATAACTCAGGCTTTAAGGCAAAACATTACCGTCTTTTGTCCACCTGGGTTGCTAAAATCGTTCAAAACTGAGAAGTTATGTAGTGTTTACGACAAAAGGAAAATGTGAAGACAGCCATATGTAGAAGAGGATATAGAACACAGATTTTTTTTTTTTTTTAACTTATTCACTGCAATGGATTTTTATATCCATGAAATGGAATAAAAATGTTTGATGTCACAGGCCTTCGAAATATTCTTCAAATTGTTTTTTCATCGAGTAGTAAGAAGGTCCCACCTAGTTTGTCTGGTAAATTCAGGGCGTAAAGTCTAGCAATGTGCTTGAGAATGACTTCAGTCAGAGGCGGAGCTGAGGGGGGTGCTGGAGGTGCATGTGCACCCGGGCCCAGTCCTCCAGAGAACCCAGTTTGCGGGCGTAAAGGGGGCATGGTTGGGTGAGGGGAGTGTCAAAAAGATAAAAAGGTCAGATGGTGCTATATATAAATATATATGGTAATATAGTGTTTAAATGGTAAAATATCTCAGGTTTGCTTGAGTGGGGGCTTTCGAGTCATGAAATCACTAGCACCCCACCTCGCTCTCAGCTGGGCGATTCAAGGGTCCGTTAATACTCATCAAACATGGGCCCTGTTCGCATTTGTTCCGCCATTGACCTCAGCCCTTATTCTTAATTCAATCTTTAGTGTATATCATTGAGTTATTGGGTTTTTTTGGGGGTTTTTTTGCGATGTAATCAAAGAAGGATATCACTGACAAGTGGGATGACGACGAAACAGAAAACGGAACTTTTTTTACACTTGTAAAAACAAGTTAGCAAGCAACCGGTTTTTACGACGGACCACACAGTTTGACCCTGAACCAGACAACTTCCAGGACAGGTCACCTGACCATAAATAAAGAAAAGGAGGCGGAATTGTTTTGGAGAAGTTTCAAAATGGAGTTAACAGCTTCCTTTACAGGGCCACTGCTATCTTAGAAGGGGAAAGAAAACTTGCACCCGGTAGCCAAAAATCTAAATGTTTTCCAGACTCGCCAGCTTCCTCTTGCAGACCTCATGCCTGATAATAATTAGTAGATAGAAAAACAACAGAAAAAATACTGGAAGACATAATGGAAGCACAGGTGGAAGCCATAGAGGACGGCGTGCCGACGCTAAGTGGAGCGCTTGTTGCTAATCGAACAAAAGCTATAAACAGTCTGTAGGAATACTAATGCATGCTAGTTTTTATAAGTTGCTGTGAATGCTTTTTATTATTAAAAGAAAACAAAGACACTAGTGCCATCTGGAAACTGCTGTGAAACCTTCAGTTGAATATCGGGGTAAAAAAAAAATTTTTTTTTAAATCGACCTGCAACATGTGGTGCAAAACAAAAACACAACAAATTAACGTACTGTGAAGAAATTGTAGACGCAGACCGCCCATGCCTTCAAAGTCAGTTGGGATAATAAAAGGGAAAATTTATTGGTTTTCTTGGAGATTTAGTCCCTTTGAGTCACCTTATGTTTGTAAAATACATTCTCTGCTGGGTTTAAATCTAGAGGCTGACGTAAAATGTCTTGAACCATAGACTTCAAAAATCTATTGACCTGACACTTCGTCATTCTTTGCGCCACGCCTTATCAGAGGGGGCCCGAGCTTCATTTAGTAATAGCCGAAAACAGCACACGCTCATGTCGGATTTAAAGCTTGGATTTACTTACGATTGGATTTAACTACGAAAGCTGTACCGCATACAAAAAGGAAGGACTCTCTCAGGAGTGATTCGTTCGAGGATTCAAGGTAAATATTATTATTTGTCGTACCATGCATGCGTGATTGAAGCATTTAGTCGCAGGAATTTTCTTCTTTGTTTACACATGGAGGCGGCTAATTTTCGTAACTGACTAGCCTCATAGTTGGCAATATTTACAGAAATAAATTCTACCTGCATGCTTTTTTTACTTTCAAACAAGAATCGAGATTGTTTAACATCCATATGTATGAAGAATTCGGGGATTTAAGCATTTATTCACATGAATTTTCTCCAGAAAAGCTCTTTTTACGCCAGGGGGCCACTAGCCTCATTCACTAACATAGTAGCATGGTACTTCGTCAATATACGTAAAATAAACGCTAACTGTATGGTTTCTTTGCTTTTAACCAAGAATCGAGACTGTTTTACGTCCATATCTATAAAGAATTCGGGGATTTAAGCATTTATTCACAAGAATTTTTGCCAGAAAAGCTCCTTTTATGCCAGGCGGCCGCTAGCCTCATTCACTAACATAGTAGCATGGTACTTCGTCAATATACGTAAAATAAACGCTAACTGTACAGTTTCTTTGCTTTTAACAAAGAATAGAGACTGTTTTACGTCCATATCTATGAAGAAATCGGGGATTTAAGCATTTAGTCACAAGAATTTTCGCCAGAAAATCTCCGCTAGCCTCATTTGCTAACAGTATATAGTGTATAATGATAATACAGAGATATTCTATTCTGTAATAAGTTGTGATTGTATATAGAATTTATTAATTATTTATTTACATATTATTTATGATTGATTCTGCATGTTTTCCTCAAGTATTACATTTTTGATTAGCTGTTGAAAACTTGCAGTAAATTAAAAAAAAAAAAATTAAGTTGCTATTTTGGTCAAAAACTTATATGATACTGTATGTTAAATATTGCTATTGATCCTGAAAATATAGGTGATTATCTGTGCATTTGGTGATTTTTGTGCATCTAGTGTAAAATCTGAGACTTTTATAGCCATTTTAAATTGCGTTGTACTTATATAGAAAATAATTAATCGGGATTTTATAAGGGAACGACTTTGAATTTTTTGATGCCGCTACTCATGGAGACTCATATATGGACAAGGTAGGTGCCTGTTTTGGTTTTTAGGTCGGTAGCAGCTTTCGTTTTGGAAATATTTGAATTTAAAGTTTTTGAACATAGGCCCCCTACGAATCGGCCCCGTTTTCCGTGTCATGTCAATAAGTTATGAAGTCTATGCTCGAACATTCCACTTCCTGTGCCTGATAAACTTCTTGTTGTGTTTAGAGTGTGTAATATTCATCACACGGTGTGACAAGAGTAAGATCGGTTAGTCTCTTTTTGAGATTTGAATGAGCTCCTGCCCAATAGTCAGGTAAAATACTATAGAAAATGCACGGATATTTCATGTAGGGGAAAGAGTCTGATGTTCACTGTACTTAACGTCCTATACAGCACATGGCGACCTAGTGCTAATTGACCCAGGCAAGCTTTTTCTCACTAGCCATGCAACCGAAGGGATGGACTAAAAAGCCAAAGCCTCAATGTTCTCCCTCACCCTAATAAAGGGCTTCTTTTTTAAACCTTAAACCGCATGGTCGTTTAAGGCTCACAATCACAGTCATTTCTCAAAATGGTGCCATTTTGTGACACAAACAGGTACTTTATGGCATCTTTTTAAAAAAGACAGCACGTTGGCGTGTTGATAAAATGGACCCAATTTCAGAAGCAAGAAAATAGAACACAAATTGGTCAGCGGCCTGTCATTGTTTTATTGGTTCTCCTAGAGGGAGATTATTGGGCCAATCATACGGCTGGATTCAGAGAGGCTTGGCTCCCGTTGGATGCACACGCAAACTACTTTTTGGCTTGTGGAGGTTTGCCAGGCGTGTGTGTGTGATCACCACTGTGGACACCAGCTGCTCCAGCCTATTGTCTTAAGGGATTCACGCTGGATGAAAAACAATGGTATTCGAGGGGAAAAATGGGCAGAATTCCAAAACAATTCAAATCCCTGCCAATAGAATGGAGGGTATTTGAAGAATGAAGGAAAGAGGTCCAACAAAAACCCTATAAGTTCAATCTTTGACAACTTTACCATTTTTTAAAGTTTCTCTGTTCTCATGGATGTATTGTTAAACGACGACAGCCAAACAACCAATAAAACTTCTTTCATAAAGCAATTTATCTTCATTGGTCTACCAGCACTGTCCTTCAAAACAAACATGGCTGTGTTTGACAAAATGTACATTATTCTAAGTAATAATAATTGTTATTTTGACATACTTCAAACTGAACTATTTCATTCATTTAATGCCTGACGTCTTCAGAAAAGACAAACTCTAGACTCAGATGATGTAGAGCATTTTGGCTGATCTTTCATAAACTAACACATTGTATTTACTACTAGAATGTAAACATGGAGACAACCAAATGAAAGATCATCAACAGGAATCCAGCTGACAATATTTCATGGTGATGGCACTGAAAGAGTTGAGTTGCATAAATCAGTGATCCCTAACCACCAGGCCATTATCAATCATAATCAATCACTTGTTAACTATCGTAATCTGGCCTGTGTCTCTTGACACATCAAAATGCCTATCTATTCTATTGACTAATCTGAGTAGAGACATAGACTTCATAATATATTGACGGGACATGGGCCGCAGGGCCGTTTCATAGGGGGATCTCCATCAAAGCTGACCGAATGAAAACACAGACAAAGAGCTTTTTACGTTGAAAATTATTGTGTATAAATGCTTGAATCCCTTACTTTTTAATAGATATGTACGAAAAACAATCTCTATTCTTGGTTAAAAGCAAAAAAACAGAGTTAGCATTAATTTTACGTAAATAGGTCGAATGTGATGCTAGTCTCTAAGCCAATGTAGCGCCGCCTTATCACAACAAAGCTTTTTACTATGAAAATTCTTGTGAATAAATGCTTAAATCCCTGAATTCTTTATAGATATGAGCGTAAAACAATCTCGATTCTTGGTTAAAAGCAAAAAAACAAGCAGTTAGCATTAATTTTACATAAATATGTCGAATGTGATGCTAGTCTTTTTAGCAAATGTTATCACAACAAACAGCCTTTTCCGATGAAAATTCTTTTGAATAAACGCTTAAATCCCTGAATTTTTTTTATAGATATGGGCATAAAACAGTCTCGATTCTTTTTTAAAAGCAAAAAAAACAAACCAAAAAAAAAAAACGGGCAGCTAGCATTTATTTTAAGTAAATATTGCAAAGTAGGACGCCAATGCTGCTGCAGCTAATTTCTCCCATCGATTTTCTTCATAACGTTTCAAAATGCATGCATGGTACGAAAAATATAATAGTTACCTTGAATCCTCGAACAAATCACTCCTGAGACAATCCTTACTGTTTGTATGTGGTACAGCTTTTGTACTTTTTCAACCTAAATTCAGCGTTAGATCGCTGTGTGCGCGTGTCTGAGAATAACTCCTCTTGATGCTAGGTGTGGGCAGGCCCCCTACCCGAAGGCGTGGCGCAGTGTCAGCGGCCTGTGTCCCGATAATATATTATGAAGTGTGTGGTAGAGATATGTGTATGTCGCCCTCTGGCCTCTGGCCAGCATTAGCGGGGTGTTTGCACACCTATTGAAGCCCAGCGTCAGTCAATGAAAACAGTAACATTAACTGCTGCTGGTTGTGTGCTGCGGGTGGCACACCTCAGCTATGGCGGATTGGCTCGGATTATTCAGTAGATACAGTATAATAATAAAACTGGATAGGAAGTCGTCATTGTAATCCATTGGAGCTATCATCTATTTTAACCTTTCAGGAGAAGAACTAATTATGCCTGCGATCAAGGATATTGTCGTCAAGTTTTAGGAGAGGCCGCCGTTAAAAAAGGTTGATTCAACGTGCACTTTATGTTCGTTCTGAGCCCCGTCGTGTTGTTATATATTTTCTGTAATTTTCTGCCAAACATTATCGGTCAGTGAAAAAAAGGCCCACGTCACACCGGTCCATGGTGCAAAAAAGGGACCACTGCAATAAATTGTACTGGAATCAGACACATATACTGTAGTATAAAGACAAAAAAGGTGTGTTTGGTCCAAACATACAACTGCTCATTACCAAAAGAACAATATATTGTTGCTAGACTGACGCTTAATGGTTACAGCTTTCATGCTTCTTCAGGGCCGTTTTTCACATGAAATTTACATAAAGCACTCAAACAGGGCAACTTGAGCACTTCAAAACTCCAAGGGTGTTACCTTTAGATTTCTGCAAGAAAGCAAACAAAACAAGAAAAGTCAGTAGAAGTCTACTCTAACACATACAGTGGGGCAAATAAGTATTTAGTCAACCACCAAGTTCTCCTACTTAAAAAGATTAGAGAGGCCTGTAATTGTCAACATGGGTAAACCTCAACCATGAGAGACAGAATGTGGAAAAAAAACAGAAAATCACATTGTTTGATTTTTAAAGAATTTATTTCCAAATAAGAGTGGAAAATAAGTATTTGGTCACCTACAAACAAGCAAGATTTCTGGCCGTCAAAGAGGTCTAACTTCTTCTAACGAGGTCTAACGAGGCTCCACTCGTTACCTGTATTAAAGGCACCTGTTTTAACTCATTATCGGTTTAAAAGACAACTGTCAGTCACACTCCAAACTCCACTATGGCCAAGACCAAAGAGCTGTCGAAGGACACAAGAGACAAAATCGTAGACCTCCACCAGGCTGGGAAGACTGAATATGCAATAGGTAAAACGCTTGGTGTAAAGAAATCTGAAAATGGAAGACATACAAGACCAATGATAATCTCCCTCGATCTGGGCCTCCATGCAAGATCTCACCCCGTGACGTCAAAATGATAACAAGAAGAGTGAGCAAAAATCCCAGAACCACACGGGAGGACCTAGTGAATGACCTACAGAGAGCTGGGACCACAGTAACAAAGGCAACTATCAGTAATACAATGGGCCGCCAGGGACTCAAATCTTGCACTGCCAGACGTGTCCCCCTGCTGAAGAAAGTACACATCCAGGCCCGTCTGCGGTTCGCTAGAGAGCATTTGGATGATCCAGAAGAGGACTGGGAGAATGTGTTATGGTCAGATGAAACCAAAATAGAACTTTTTGGTAGAAACACAGGTTCTTAGGTTTGGAGTGGGAGGAATACTGAATTGCATCCGAAGAACACCATACCCACTGTGAAGCATGGGGGTGGAAACATCATGCTTTGGGGCTGTTTTTCTGCAAAGGGACCAGCGTGATTGATCTGAGCACGATTGATCTGTGTAAAGGATAGAATGAATGGGGCCATGTATCGAGAGATTTTGAGTGAAAATCTCCTTCCATCAGTAAGGGCATTGAAGATGAGACGTGGCTGGGTCTTTCAGCATGATCCCAAACACACAGCCAGGGCAACAAAGGAGTGGCTTCGTAAGAATCATTTCAAGGTCCTGGAGTGGCCTAGCCAGTGTCCAGATCTCAACCCCATAGAAAATCTGTGGAGGGAGTTGAAAGTCCGTGTTGCCCAACGACAGCCCCAAAACATCACTGCTCTAGAGGAGATCTGCATGGAGGAATAGGCCAAAATACCAGCAACAGTGTGTGAAAAGCTTGTGAAGAGTTAAGCCTGAGTTATACTCCTGCGTTGCGGTGACGGCGAAGTGATTACGGCATCAATGAGTATTCGATAGTTCTGTGGTGAGGGAACGCGTTGCTCTGTAATTCGCCGCCAAGCCACTAGAGGGGTGTGGCATTATGTTTATACGGTCTTGGGGCATGCTTGTTGACTTCCGCTAGTCTAGTTTAACGGAGAAAAAATAAACAATGCAAGATGGAACGCTATAATGTAAATCTTCTGCTCATCAACATTGAATAAATGTTGATAATACAAATGTTGAGGGGCAGGCGACGCAGAAGACGGTTTCGAGGCGGTCTGGCCGACTTTTGATGCCGCACAGAGAGTTCTAGACTCGGGTGGAGACAGCTAGCTGTGGCGGCTAGCTTCAAACTGGCGTCGAGCACTGCGTCCAAGGTCTGCGAAGCCCTCCAGCTCGATTTGTTTGCCGTGTCCTACAACCAGCCATAGCAGATTTCCGGCATCTATGGAACTTCCCAAACTGCGTTGGGAGCCTTGATTTTAATGTTAACATAAAAAGCACCGAGGTACTCTCAATCAGTGATGATGTATCGTGTGTGAACTGTCCATTATTGAAAATTAAAGATCAAAACAACTCTTTTGACACCAAACCTGTGCTTTATTCTTCACATACTTGAAGTGTGACACGTAAATAAGTCACTCACAGCAAACATATGTACACAATAAATGATGAATTGCATCAACCAAAAATACGACATAAAGTGATACAAAGTTGGCAGTTTTTGGCCGACTGGGTCACCGCTTCGTGTGGCCACTCGATTCCGAACACACACGTCTCGGTGGTTCTTCCATTTTTTTTTTCAATCGCTGACCTTGCCTTTTGGCAATCATAATGATGTCTTGACAAGACTTGCTCTTCGATGATACTCCCGTTTGTGTGTAGAAAAATAATGTTTTACAATGGCGGTGATTTCACGCTGAACCGGAAACAACAGTCTGAGCGAACCAATCACAGTCCATTTCCGCCACGTCATATGCGTTGACGTGATGCTAGGGTTTGAAAAATCAATAGGAGCGCGTCAGGCTACGGCGCAGGGTCGTAAATCGGGTCTTCCTTGACGGTGCAGGTCTGACGCGGAAGTATAACTCGGCCTTTACAGAAAACGTTTGACGGTACATAACAAAGTATTAAGATGAACTTTAGGTATTGACCAAATATTTATTTTCCACCATGATTTGCAAATAAATTCTTTAGAAATCAAACAACGTGATTTTCTGTTGTTTTTTTCCACATTCCATCTCATGGTTGAGGTTAAGTGGAAGCACATGAGTTTGAATGTGACAGGTCAATTGTGACGCAGGCACATTCCCAGTTAGAAGAGATCCTTGGTCATGTTGGTCTTTTTTCCCTTCTAATTTAATTTCAAAGGTCTTTCCCATGCGTTTGTGCACTCAAAATGTTGGGTTTAATCTGACGGATTCTCTTGTTCAAAGAATGGAAATACATTTTTGTGCTTCCCTTTGAAAACAAAGTTACCGAAAAATGTACAGACTTCTTATGGTTGGTGTTCTTGCTGGGCTGCTCTTTAATTTTCAGGATGAAAGTAGATGTAGTTTTGAGGGATGTGATTACAAGCGATGCATACAGTGCCAACATGCGCCCGGCTGACAATGTGTAATTATGCCTTCGTAATACATACGTAGAGCAGCTGAAAAAATAGTCTTCACATGTATTTTCGTTTGGACAGGAAGACATTTTTTAATCAGCGTTTCTCTTGACTGACTGGACTGACACACTTTTTTTCTTAGGATTAATACTGATAGCTCGAACTGAGCTGTCACTATGTGCATTTCTGAAAACATTTCTAAATTATTTTTTACTGTGTAAGGGTCAGGAAAAACTGGCAAGTGGAGTAATCACATTTTGGTCAGAAACAGGTGTTCGTGGTGAAACCAAGTTAATAAACCCATGTTTTACTCTACTACTTATGACTTAACAAAAGAAAAGGATGTATCTGTAAACGAATTTCTCTGGTGCGAGAGACTATTCTTTTCTTTGATAGATACAACCCTTGCATACAAATATTCTTATGTAGTTTGCAAAATTTGGGACTCACTATATCACACGAGTCAAACGTTGCAGACTTCAAATGTCAAGTGGGCTCAAGCACGGTTCGAGTAGTGCAAGTGTACCCTAAGACTTAAAGGTCTTCCAGCTTGAAACATTTAGCGCTTATGTAAACTGCCTATAAACTGCCTGAATTTTAGAGGGCATTTTCCCGCAGTGCTTTTTTATGACTTTGCCCTCAAGTGCAAGGAAGTTCAGAAGAGACTCCAGTTCCAGTCCAGTCAAACTTCGCCGATGCAAAAAATTCTCAGACTAAAAAGAGGGACTCCTAACGACTGGGTGGAACGTACATTTGCTGGGTTTGCTTGTTATATGTCGTGGCCAGACCACCTTGTCTATGCTTTTATACTGTAAGGTTATCCTCTGGCAAATTAATATATTATTCAATCAATCAATCAATCAATCAATCAATCAATCAATCAATCAATCAATCAATCAATCAATCAATCAATCCAACTTTATTTGTATAGCACATTTAAAAAATCCGCCAAGGAGACCAAAGTGCTTTACATACCATAAAACAGCAAAATAAGTTAACTTTCAAAGATAAAACAAACACAAAAATAAAATAAACGGAAGAAAAATAAAATGTTTTAAGGGGTGATTTAAAATCTGTAAGTGAAGGAGCCTGTTTAATAGTAAGTGGTCATTGGTTCCACAGCCTGGGCGCCATCACTGCAAATGCACGGTCACCCCTAAGATTCAACCTTGATCTTGGGACTTCTAGAAGCAGGTGGTCAGCTGATCTGAGGGTTCTGGTTGGACTGTAAGGCTTAAGCAGTTCTGACAGATATGGCGGCGCGAGATTATTCAAACATTTAAAAACAAATAATAATATCTTAAAATGTATTCGGTAATGTACTGGGAGCCAGTGAAGAGATGCAAAAAATCGGGGTGATATGTTCGCGCCTGCGGGTTTTAGTTAGGAGTCGAGCAGCTGAGTTTTGCACAAGTTGTAGACGGGCCAGTGCAGCCTGACTGACGCCCGCATACAAAGAATTACCATAATCCAGCCGAGTTATGACAAAAGCATGGATCAATTTCTCCAAATCAGAGAGTGAAACAATAGATTTCACCTTAGCAATCTGGCGAAGCTGATAAAAACAGTAACGTACAACGCAAGAAATCTGCTTCTCAAATTTAAAATCAGAATCAAATTGGACCCCTAGATTTTTGACACAGTTCTTAAGAAATGGAGACAATGAACCGACGTCAATATTCAGGCAGGCCTGGCTACTTGGTCTGAACACCATGACTTCAGTCTTGCTGTCATTCAAACTTAAAAAATTAAGTGAAAGCCACAACTTTATATCGTTGAGGCATTCAATGAGTTGACAGAACGTGCCATTTTGTGCCATTGGAAAATAGATCTGACAGTCATCAGCATACAAATGAAATAAAACACCATGTTTCCTAAAAACAGAACCAAGAGGCAATAAATAAAGTGAAAAAAAAAGAGGGCCGAGGACAGATCCCTGGGGAACCCCGTGTGGAAGCGATGCCTTTTTGGAGATAAAATTGCCCATTTTCACAGAAAAACTCCGTTCATTTAGGTACGACTCTAACCATTCAAGAGCGATACCTTGAATATAATTCATAAAACACAGCGAAAATGACTTATAAATAAGGAATAAAACAAAATGTCCATTAAAATGTAATACTGTTAAATACATATTGTGACACCAAATGCCGATAATTAAAACATTACGTTACATCCACTCCCATCATGGGAGCTCTGCAGTATGAACCATACAAAAAAAATGTATTTGTAAGTATAAGGTTCAACTTTAAGTTTCATCATTCAAATTTCTCCAGACATAGTATCTAAACAAACTTTTATATTCGTTTATAATTTCATGGGATTCTTTGAATGGGAAAGTACTGCTATCTGCTGGGGGGGGGAAAAAACCAAAACAAACATTTCTAATGCCAGTACCTAAAATGTAAATCGTTTGTGACCTTGGTTGTGTGTTAACTACTCTTATTTAATAATAAAGCCTGTAAATTTAGTGCTTGGATGAAAAAAAAATGTTTTATGTTATTTAAAACAACAGAAACAAACCTGAGTATAAGCCGCCACCCACCAACATGAAAAAACTGTTTCATGTTATTTAAAGCAACAGAAAAAAAATAAGAACTACTATAATTGTCGGACTATATGGCGCACCTGAGTATAAGCCGCCACCCACCAAATATGACACGAAAACGGCTAAGATAAAACGCACTGAACTATAAGCCGCAGCTGTCCTTACTATATTATGTAATATTTACACCAAAAGATAACCGGTAACACTTTATTTGACAGTGGCATCATAAGACTGTCATAAGACCAAATGAACCTCTACTGCCACCTGCTGTCAACAGTGTTGTCGTCCAACATGCCTCCTAGCATGCATTGCGGCAATACAAATGTAAATAACAATTGAATTCCATGTTCTGTGCTAATTAATTCTTCAGTTCCTGTTCCAGTTGTTTTATTAATTCACCAAATTATCTCACTTTTGATTGGATGTAAAAGATCCGAGCTGGACATAAATGGCATTAGCGACATAATTTGCCGGATGACACTTAATGACATTGGTCATAAGCATTCAGTAATTCCCATAGTAGTCTAATGGCAGTCTTATGACACCGCTGTCAAATAAAGTGTTACCTACTAACCCAATAAATCAACAAATAATCTATACTGGACTATAACACGCAGGATTGAAAATTAGGGGGAACAAAATAGCGGTTTATAGTCCGGAAATTACGGTAAATAAAGCTGGCCTTGTTGCCGTGTGATGAAATATGCTAAGGTAAAAAGTCGTTGCGTTATTTTCTTAAAGACAAAAGGATACAGGTTCAAAATTACATTATGAATTGTTTTAAAATATCGGTTTTGTTTGATAAAAACATTTGAAAAACAGTTAACAAGTTTGAAGTTCTGCCAAAGCGTAAAGCTAGCCATGACATCTGCTAGGCAGAGGCTGAGCAGCAGCAAATTTGTTCACGACTTGTTTGTTCCATGCGGGACTTTATATGCTACTGTTTTGTACCAAGTATTTCTTATTGAATTTGAAAGTATGGATTGATATAAATATCTTTTGAAGTGGTGAGCATAAATAAACCTAAAGCAGACGATAAATGTCTATCAATGGGTCATAAATGTCCAATATAATGCTGAAGCATCCGATAGCTGTTGAGGCATAGAAAAGGACTGAACTATTATAAGTGACATTTTTAGAGATGAAGTGGGCAGACAATTTGCTTGCTATGACTGTAATGAAAGGCTCTGCATTACATTAGGCAAGGACCGCGTTGTGACGAAAAAAGTGCCGATGGCTTTGATAATGTAAAGCTCCAGCGTCTCGGGTTTCGTGCGGCGTCAAATCAACGGCCGCCAAAAAGAAGGCGGTGGATAGAGCAGTCATGATGCCAAATGCACCCAGAACAGCGAGGTCAGCAAAAGCTTTGAATCGATTCTAGTCATAGACGATGTTTAGTTTAGCCAGAATCAAACTACTGGAGTTCAAGGTGTCAGAATCGATCTCAAAAGTTGGAAATAAAAAGATGACTGAGACATGTTTTCTTTTGGAGAAGAGTAGAGAGCAGAGGTGTAAAGATGTAAACTATATTCTCAAGGGCTGTTATGGGTACTAGTGTTTGTAGCAACTGATCTAGCACAGAACCAAAGAGGTTTCTGCTGGAATAAGCAGGATCTGACTGGAATCATCTGATTATACAGTGGGGCAAATAAGTATTTAGTCAACCACCAATTGTACAAGTTCTCCAACTTGAAAAGATTAGAGAGGCCTGTAATTTCAACATTGGTAAACCTCCATCATATGAGACAGAATGTGGTAAAAAAAAAAAAAAAAAAAAAAAATCACATTGTTTGATTTTTAAAGAATTAATTTCCAAATTAGAGTGGAAAATAAGCATTTGGCCACCAATAAACAAGCAAGATTTCTGGCTGTCAAAGAGGTGTAACTTCTTCTAATGAGATCTAACGAGGCTCCACTCGTTACCTGTATTAATGGCACCTGTTTTAACCCATTATCGGTATAAAAGACACCTGTCCACAACCTCAGCCAGTCACACTCCAAACTCCACTATGGCCAAGACCAAAGAGCTGTCAAAGGCCACCAAAAAACAAAAAGAAATCAACTGTGAGAGCAATTATTAGAAAATGGAAGCCATACAAGACCACTGATAATCTCCCTCGATCTGGGGCTCCATGCAAGATCACACCCCGTGGCGTCAAAATGATAACAAGAACGGTGAGAAAAAATTCCAGAACCACATGGGTGGATGTAGTGAATGACCTACAGAGAGCTGGGACCAAAGTAACAAAGGCTACTATCAGTAACACAATGCGCCGCCAGGGACTCAAATCCTGCACTGCCAGACGTGTCCCCCTGCTGAAGAAAGTACACGTCCAGGCCTGTCTGCGTTTTGCTAGAGAGCATTTGGATGATCCAGAAGAGGACTGGGAGAATGTGTTATGGTCAGATGAAACCAAAATAGAACTTTTTGGTAGAAAAGCAGTTTCTCGTGTTTGGAGGAGAAAGAATACTAAATTGCATCCGAAGAACACCGTGCCCACTGTGAAGCATGGGGGTGGAAACATCATGCTTTGGGGCTGTTTTTTTTGCATATGGACCAGGACGACTGATCTGTGTAAAGGAAAGAATGAAGGAGGCAATGTATCGAGAGATTTTGAGTGAAAATCTCCTTCCATCAGCAAGGGCATTGAAGATGAGACGTGGCTGGGTCTTTCAGCATGAAAATGATCCCATACACACAGCCAGGGCAACAAAGGAGTAGCTTCGTAAGAAGCATTTCAAGGTCCTGGAGTGGCCTAGCCGGTCTCCAGATCTCAACCCCATAGAAAATCTGTGGAGGGAGTTGAAAGTCCGTGTTGCCCAATGACAGCCCCAAAACATCACTGCTCTACAGGAGATCTGCATGAAGGAATGGGCCAAAATACCAGCAACGGTGTGTGAAAAGCTTGTGAAGAGTTACAGAAAACGTTTGGCCTCCGTTTTTGCCAACAAAGGGTACATAACAAAGTATTGAGATGAACTTTTGGTATTGACCAAATACTTATTTTCCACCATGATTTGCAAATACATTCTTTAAAAATCAAACAATGTGATTTTCTGTTTTTTTTCTTTTCCACATTCTGTCTCTCATGGTTGAGGTTTACCCATGTTGACAATTACAGGCCTCTCTAATATTTTCAAATGGGAGAACTTGCCCAGTTAGTGGTTGACTAAATTCTTATTTGCCCCACTGTACTTGTAAGACACCAGATTGGTAAAAAACGTGTCTTATTGATCGGTTGGAATAAAACCTACACCCACTGTGATCCTTTGTGAAATAGTTCACCCCAGACACCCCTGGTATAGAGTAGAGAGATACCTCGACATACAAATTAGTTCCAGCACCTGATTTGTATGTTGAAATGGTCAGATGTCGAGACGGATTTACTGATAAGAATACTGTATAATTCCATTAATTTGTTCCACAGCCCAAAAACCTATGATAAATGCTTTATAAATACTGCAGGTACAATTACAAATAGCAATTACAAATAGAAAAACAAATACATTTTAAATACATTGGAATACAAAAAGCATTTTTAGTGTCATCTTAACTTACAGAGACTGTCGAAGGGAGGTTGGAGGAGACGGCGGGTGTGGAGGTAGAGGAGGATGCGGTGAGTCGTGATCTGTCTAATTTAACAAATGCATTAAAACAACATGTAAAAAAAAAAATGCGGTGAGCCAGGGGCGCTGGTAGTCATTCACAGCAGGGGGTGCTGAGAATCCTATTTCATTTTTCCCATCCAAAAACAGCCGTTTCGGTCAAAATTCTCATGCTTGCGCTTTTTCTCCATACAAGGCGTTCACAATAGCAGTACACACGCATGCTGGATAGTTTATGTGCTACTATTAGGCTACAACAAAGACAGTGTTCTAGTTCCCCTACAGTGTGTGTTGGAGTTTTGGTATCGGAAATAAAAGCGCCCGTGTTTTATGATGCAAATTCCCACAGCTGGACAGCGCAATGACACACAAACACATTTCAAAACTAAAAGGTCAAATAAGCCTCTGTTTAACACCCACTTTTTACAACACTCAAAATAAATTGCACACAAATATCCAATAGCGCTCTGCACGACGGCGACTCAAAAGCAACAACAAACTATAATATGGTTACAAAACAAGCTATTTGAAGTTCTCCACCGTCTAAATCTAGAGGTAACTTTACCTCGCTGGGCACTGTTATAAATTATCATAATCCTCTTCGTTTTCAATCTCGAACTGAATTTTAGAAAATTTCCGTGTTTTTGGAAAGAAAAAAAAATCACTAATTCGTTTTTGCGCCATGTTAATGCCTCCACTGTCAACAGCTAACTTTTCCGTTCCAATAGCGCCTTACTCAACGTGAACGGGTAGCAATAAGGTGTAAGGTGGTGACCATGTTATTATGTACAAAAAAAAAAAAGATTTTTTAACAGATAGATTTAATCCTCAAAGATCAAAATGCTATTGTTTTAATAGGTTTTATTTATTTATTTATTTTTGATTTAAAAAAAAAAAAAAAGAATCTAAACTTTTTTCCCCCCAACACTATGGGGTGCTGCAGCACTGTCATCACCCAACTTCCCACGCCACTGTGGTGAGCCGTGTTCTGTCGAATTTAACAAATACATTAAATTAGACACATGTAAAACCAACTATAAACAAATAAATAAAAATAGCATTTTTATGGTCACCTTAACTTACTGGTGAATGGAGGTCAGAGGAGACAGCGGATGTGGAGGTAATGTAGGATCTGGTAAGCCGGGTTCTGTCTAATTCCAGTTCTAGTTCACTCACACGCACACCATGCTCATATTTATCTATGATTTATTTCTTCATTTCATTGGTAAGCATCACCTTCTTTCTTTTTTTCACCACGACTACCACCTGCACTAACCTTCTTGGGACCCATGATGATTTCTCTCATAAGAAAATCCGATGTGCTATGTCTTGAGGAAAACAATGAAATTGCAAAGCTGTAGTATGTTGAATTAAATTTTCCGTCATATGTCGAAAGAATCATATGTTAATGCGTTAGCATGTTGAGGTACCACTGCATAACCGGGGTGAAAGTGGGTCGGAACGGCCTGTTCCGCCCCTCCGCCATGACTTTCTGAGCCGGAACGCCGTTCCGGCATTTGGTGCCTTGATCCCCAAAATATGACGGCAACTGTCAAATCCCTGTGTGTGATGTTTTTTTTTTTTTAAACAGGCCCGGATCTAGGTTTACCCACCAGAGTGGGCACTAAGAAATCTTGAGGGGGCACCCCCAATGCAGGCTTTTTTTTACCCTCTGCATTTCTCTGGGCTTGGGACTGGCGCAAGTACGACACTGGCTTGTGTCCCGTTGAGGCTGCATTAATTTTTTGGAGGGAGGTTATGTTTTTTTTTTTTTTTTTTCTCATTCATCTACTTATTCTCGCAGTCGGTGTGATGTCATGATGACGTCATCTCGCATAGCAACGTGTCGCCATTTTGAGATGGGGGCACGCACAGGTAAACATCCGTAGACAAACATCTGAAATTCATATATTTCAGCTGTGTTTTGCGTCTTTTTTTTTTATAAAAATGTCTTAAACATGACTTATTATTATCACGAGTCACTGCCGTCAGACGCGAGGAGTCAATACAACTTAAAATTAGCTTCTATTGGCCTGCAAATCTGCCCGTACAAAGTTGCAGCTGATAGCTGGACAAGCAATCCAAAGGAATTGCCTGCAGTGGCGTTCGGAACCATCTACAACCATCCTCAAGTCACCCAGTAAGTTGACTTTTATCAATTACGTGGAATATGTACTGTGTGGAACTAAGAAAACTGGTAGTATATACGGAGTGATTATTTCTGCCGTAACCGGTAATTCTCCTCCGAGCATTATTTAGCACTGAACACGTCACGGCAAAATAACCAATTCCCACCAGGCCAAATATATACCGATTGACCGATCAGAGCAGTTCACGGCAAAAGAAAAATAATGCTTTGCGAGTTGTCGGTTACGGTAATAATAACCACTGCCTAGTCTATTGAATCCCAGCAGCTAATTGGGGCAAAAAAAAAAAAAAAAAAAATCGATTAAAGTTTACTCACCAGTAATAAAATATCGGCTGCGAACATAAATTTGCCTGGTTTTAGGTTCCCACTGGCGAGAATGGTCCACGGAACTGTCTTCTTTTGCTGTTCCTCAATTGATTGCTTTCAGCCATTTGCTTGTCCTTTTCTTCTCACGAGGAAGAATGAAGAACTTCAAATGCGGCTCCGAACTCTTCCTTGTGTTACAACCCGCAACACGGCAACTTTTAGTCATTCCGACGGAAAAAAAGACCGCAAATTAGACAAAAGTTCAACGCGTTTGTATTACAATGCACGACAGAGCAACTGCTTGTGACTCGTGTTTTGCCCCCATTTCAATATTGCAACGCTTTGTTGTGGCTGTTGACGTCATGAACGCCCGGATGTCCGACTGCGAGAATGTTTCTGGAGGAGAGAGAGGAAGCCCACGGATAACAAACGAGGTTGGAAAAACAGCTTGTTTTGGTGATTGCTTGTTCGGCGTGGTTGCGGCCAACAGTAACTGGTAATCCTGCAATAAAAAAGTAGGTGAGACCAACTCTCTGTGTGTTCTCTATATCCAGTGCGACACTACAATAGATATTCCCGACATTTTGATTGGGTGGGCACGACTCACGTATGGGTGGACCGTGCCCACCCCGGCTCCCCATACATCCGGCTCCGGTTTAAAGTATTGTATTTTGTCATATGATGCCCTCTGGTGGCGGCGTTTGGTGTGGCTGGACTCTTAACCTTTTATGACTATGAACCAGACGTGTCTGACACGGCTAAGGGACAGCTACGCTCTGGTTCGGCCCACATGAGGCTGTAAGTTGTTTCAGTGGATGCATTTTGGTGTAGGCATTTGTGGTTAAGTTTGGCTACTGTTTGTTTAGTTATGTTTAGTAATTTGCTATGAAAGAAGTGTAACTACGTTAGCATTCGTAGCATCTACGCTAGCGGACTTTATTTTGCAGATTGGGCTGATATGATTTACAAAATTTTCATATTGATTGTACTGGAGGAATGTTTGACCTATATCTTAAAGAAAAAACGTAAAGTAAACGTTTACATTGGCTTCAATTTTAATGTACAGCCGATGTTCTTAAATGTAGGTTTTGCATTTAGGAAATGAGGGGAAAAATTAGGAGATGGAAGCAGGGGCGGACTGGGACTAAAAAGCAGCCCTGGACTTTGACTCAGCCCAGCCCACAAGAATCGCTATACGAAGGGAAACACAGACCCCCTAGGGGGGTCCGAGAGCATGCCCCCCCCCGGGGAGAATATATAGATATATATTTTTTTACATTTTATTGTAAAATGCAGGGTGGCACGGTGGCTGAGTGGTTAGCACGTCTGCCTCACAGTTCTAAGATCAAGGGTTCAATCCCGGGCTTCGGCCTTCCTGTGTGGAGTTTGCATGTTCTCCCCGTGCCTGCGTGGGTTTCCTCCGGGAACTCCGGTTTCCTCCCACATCCCAAAAACATGCATGGTAGGCTGATTGAACACTCTAAATTGTCCGTAGGTATGAGTGTGCGCGTGAATGGTTGTATGTCTCCTTGTGCCCTGCAATTGGCTGGCAACCAGTTCAGGGTGTCCCCTGCCTACTGCCCCGAGTTAGCTGGGATAGGCTCCAGCACCTCCGCGACCCTCGTGAGGAAAAGCGGCATGGAAAATGAATGAATGAATGAATGTAAAATGCATCAATATCGTGCACTTTGAGAGAAAAATTAAGAAAATGTGTCTAGACTGTGACTGTCTGACTTGGAGCGCTCAAAGTACTGCAAGGCTGAACTGGAGTTGGATTCATTTTCTGTACTAGCGCTATGATCAACCTGAATAAACAAATGAAAGAATTTATTTTTCAAAGCAAGTTTTACGTATCCAATTGATTATATATCTATATATCTCTGTCTAGAAAATGACTCCATTGTTTATGTCATAATTCAGTGGTCTCCAAACTATTCCACATAGGGCCGTGGCGGGCGCAGGATTTCATTGCAACAAAACAAGACAACACCTCTGTACCAATCTGGTGTCTTACAAGTGTAATCAGTTGATTGCAGTCAGCTGCTGCTTGTTTTAGCAGAAACTTCATTGGTTAAACTGTCGATACTCGATCGGTTGAAACAAAAACCAGGTGCCACAGCGGCCCTTGAGGACCGATTTGGAGACCCCTGCCATAATTAATCTTGCCATACAAATAATAAATTTCAATGAAAATATAATAAACATTTCAAGACAAATCCTGTATACATAACCTTCATTGGAAAGTATTAACCAGAAAACAAAACGATATATAAATGATTAAAAATATATATCATATCAGTTTAACTACCTAAACTTTAAAGTAAAACCATTCATTTTATTATTATTTTGTTATATTTCTTCTGAATTAATATTGCTATGCTGCGTGTGCATACATTGTTTTACGGCTAAAATATTTTTTCTTAGGAGAGGGATAGTAAGACTAGCATACTGCAACTTGACACGATTGCAAACAGGTACATCGACTAGCTGGCACTAACCCTTTAATTGTAATTTATTTCATTTAAAATGTAGCTACCTGGTGGGTAACAATTGCCAGTAAACCGAGCAAGTAACCCTCTTCATCCCAATTTACTTGCCCTGCGCTTGTCTGGGGAACTTCCACCAGTTTATCGTTACCCCGTCCCTCTTCTTTTCTCTCTCCCTGCACCGGCTGCACGACAGAGCGGCTGCCGCTCCCTCTCACCATCGCCGGGAGCTGGGCTGTTGTTACCCGACGTGGCCGTTGCAGCCAGACTGCTGGCTTCGAAAATATTTGTCGACTTATGACATTTTAATGCTTCACTCTCCAGTTTAATTTTTTTCTCCCTAACCTTATCCGTGCCACCCTGCTCTTTTCTGTTTTTTTGCCACTACCATCCATATTGTGCATTAACGCTCGTCGCTATTTTGCTTCCACAAGGAAGGAACCAATGAAGTCTACTCTGTGCTTTCTTCGTTCCTAGTCTATCAGATTGGCGGTGAACAGACAGGCGCATTGCTGCCACCTGTGTGATTGGATGCGAACTGTAGATAATCAGAGGATAGGGGGGATAAAAACAGTGATGTATAATGAATGGCGGCCGTCGGCCGTCCAGGGCACCGGCCGTTCTGTGATCCTCCAGAACCCACAGATTACCAGTCCACCCCTGGATGGAAATTGAGGTTATTTCTGTTTTTGTTAACTTTTATTTTGCAAGTCATTGGGAAAAAAATTGAATGAAAAGCATTATTTTGTTTATGTGTTATAGGAGTAGCTGTGCCAAAAACAGTTTTATCAGCATTTAGTGGTTTTAGGAGGTTTGATGCACCCCACCCCCGGAGTTCCGGCAAGAAATTCTAGCCGCTTTCACCCCTGTGTATAATACTTACAGTATAGCATGAAAGTGAACTATATCAGACATGGCACAGCAGGGCAATTCCAAACAGGCATTACTTTAAGTTTGCACATCAAGGCTAATTGTACATAATTAGGTAGGTATATATCAAGGTAAATATACATCTTGAAATTACAGTATACTGTTGGTTTATGTCCTTGTTATTTCTTCTTCTAACAAAAACGTATGGGACTCAAATGTACGTGAGACCAGAACAGGATGCTTCATAAACAGCATTTATTATTTATAATGTTATATTCAAAATGTACTGTTCCAACTCTAAACAATCATACATTTGTGATCATGCTGTGGATAAGTGTTAGTCAGTGAACCTTTCTGTATAGTTCTTTCTTGCATGGAAAGGACAGGAAACATAGCTCTTGGTGTTTTCCAGTGTTTTTCTTCAATTTTGACTAACTTTCCACCAACATCAGTGCTAGGAAAATGTTGCGGAACGAGAAATGCTAAATATCCCATTTTCCTCGCGGCTATTCCACTTCTTCCGATTTGGAAAGTTCACGTTTCCTTGAATGGGTTTTGTCAAAAAGCGGAACAAAGGCTATCAAATGTGATGGCGAGGATGACTGAATATGTGGAAACAAGTCCAAGATTCCTTTGATTTGAGGCTATTGATACTGTCAAGACCTTAATAGAAAACATGTTAGTCATCTCAAACACAATCCACAATTGCAGGATCACAACCTACAATTTTTTGTGAGTAGGTACGTATACGACATCAAGCATGTCATTCAAACAGCATGTTTTCCGACCATAGAGTCAGCGTCAGTATCAGAAGAAAAATGAAAACGAAGAAGCAAGTATTCTACAGAGCATTCATTTATTTAAGGCCTTTTAACTCATTGCCTGCAATTGACAACGATAGACGCCTGATTTATTTAAACTGGGTGGACTGTCTGTGAATGTTCATCTTTCTGTGGCATTAACGGCGCACCACGTCCTATCCATTTTGACTGGCATTTGTCAGGGGTGAAAGTCGGCCAGAAGATTCAAGGCCGGAACGCCGTTTCAGTATACGGTACTTGAATCCAGAAAATATGACAGCAACTGTAAAAACGCATTTTAAAAGCAGAGCAAAACTTCAAGGCTGCCAGACATGCATATCATCTCCAAGAAGAAAACAATCTACCTTTACATCCACAAGTTTTACCAACAAGCATAGTAAAGTGCTTTATTTACCACTTTTTTAGTGTTTGGACTAATCTCACAGGGAGATGAGGCAGCCTACATAGAGGAAGTCAACAAACTCTCAGCCTGGAGCTCAGACAACCTGGCCCTGAACAGCACCAAAAGAGGTCATCATAGACTTCAGAAGGAACAGAACTGATCCGCCGCCCCTGTACATCAACGGCGAGTGTGTGGAGAGGGTCCACACCTTCAGGTTCCTGGGAGACCAGATCTCACATGACCGCTCATGGATAGCAAACATAGCAGTCATCATAAAGAAGGCTCAGCAGCGTCTGCACTTCCTGCGAGTCTTTAGGAAGAACAAGCTGGATAGGAAGCTGCTGCTGGACTTCTACCACTCATTCATTGAGAGCCTGCTAACATACTGTATTTCCACCTGGTACGGGAGCTGAACTGCCGCAGACAGGGAGAGGCTTCAGAGGACAGTCAAGGCAGCACAGAGGATCATCAGCTGCCCTCTCCCATCCCTAATGGACATCTGCTCCTCCCAGTGCTTCAGCAGAGCTCTAAACAGCCTCAAGGACAGCTAACATCCTGGTTTCCAGCTGTTTGAACTGCTCGCTTCTGGGAGAGGCTATAGGTGTTTAAAAGCAAAAACAAACAGACTGAGGAACAGTTTCTTTGCTAAAGCCATCTTCACCCTGAACTGCCATATGGAACATCTCATCACCCAATGTCCAATATTAATTTGCATGCAATATTCTATGTGCAATACTTACTCACATGCAATTTAACGTGCAATATTCAATGCTTCACTGTCAAACTGCTGCTACTTCACTTCTATTCACACATATGAATAATAATGATAATAATAATAATACATTTTATTTCTACAGTGCTTTTCAAGCCACACAAAGACGCTTCACAAGAGATGGAATCACAGTACCAACAAAACAATCATAAAAATATTAAAAGCACGATAAAGACAAGTAAAGCTATAACAGAGCTAGGGATTATGGTGGGTAAGAAAGATTGAACAGGTGTGTTTTGAGTCTGGATTTGAAAAGTGAAAGGGTAGATATACTGCGAAGATCAGGGGGTGGGGAGTTCCACAGCTGGGGGGCACAGTCAGTGGCGGACTTGGCAATTTTGGGGCCTAAGGCGAACATATCCAGGGGCCCTCTTCTTGGGTCAGGGGTTAAAAAGGTGAGAAGGGTGTGGAGTGAATATGTTCCAGTACACTAGGGCTGTCCTAAACGACAAATTTTCTCCTGATTAGTCAGCCGACTAGTTTTACGATTAGTCGACTAATCTAATAATTTTATTTTTTTAACTAATTTAGCAATGACATTTTTGTTGACACTTTTTAATTCACAAAACCATTTTGGAACACTTAAATTCTTTAATAAAGTACAAATAATCATGTAAATAACAATAATTAATCACAAACAATGAGGTTAAATGCTGATAGCATTTACTAGTGCAAAAGAATGGAAAGTAAACAGATTCAGAACACTGACTTTGCCTTTCCAACATTATTCAAAACAATTCTTTAAAAAAAATTCTAGCATTATTATTATAGTATACTACTATATATATATATAATAGTGGTATAATAATTATAATAATTATTCATTCATTGCCAATCATATTTGTCATAAAGAGTGTCATTTGAAAGCTAATTCTTAGTGTAGAATCTGTATTCTGTAGTATTTACTCAACATATTATCATATTAATTCTGAAGTATGTGGGATTAACTCCAGAAATTCTTATTTATATGACAAACATGACGTGCTTTTAGTTTGAAATGTTCACTGGAGGTACATTCGCTAAACCGCTAACCGAAAGCTTTACACTCCGTAAAAAAACATTATTCGTCATTGCTTGTGGTGTCACTAATAGATTTATTTTTTCTTTTTTTATTAGCAAATGCTGTTAACTAGCTGTTGAGTGTTATTGTATGACTGATTGGAACTGTACTGCATTGTTTCACCACGCGGTGTGCTGTCGTGTATTTTATGTTCGTTGTGAAGAAGAAGAAAGAAGAGGCATTAGCGGCCTGTTCTCAACTTCTTCCTCACTGCTCTCATGGAAAACACGTTCGCTTATGTGTTCGAAATAAACGATAGCCGATGTGCAAAGCAGCAAGTGAGCTGTAAAAATAGCGAGCTTAGTGGCGTGAAAAATGCGGGAGAGCTAAGTGGAGCTAACGAACAGCTAAGCGGAGCTAAGCGATGCTAAGCGGAGCTAAGCTAAGCTAAATGGCGCTAAATGAAGCTAAGCCACTGATACTCAGTCTGTCGTCGTGGAACAGTCCATTGTAGTGCGTGTGTGTGGGGGAGAGATAATATAAATGCAGCATTCAAATGGCTTTCTTTTTTGTTTTGTTATTTGTTTGTTTGGTATACTGACATAATTATACATGACGAATAGTTTGGGGTGCTGCTGGCTCCGGTGGCCCAAGCCTTTGCTCCTTGGGGAAAGGGCAGCTGGTTAGGGGCCCCCTACTGGTTGGGGGTCTAAAGCAATTGCCTACTTCGCTTGAATAGTAGATCCACCTATGGGCACAGTGACTAAAATCTCTGAAACCAAAGGTAGAGAGACAGACACTGGGGACGGAAAGGTGGAGGATAGTGGAAGAGCAAAGTGGATGGGGTGGATTATTTAAACAGAATAGATTGCAAAGGTAGGGAGGGGCCAAGCCATGGAGTGCTTTGAAGGTAATGGTGAGGATCTTGTAATTGATTCTTTGTTTGACTGGAAGCCAGTGAAGTTGACGGAGGATGGGGGTGATGTGGTGTGTGGCGGGGGTCCGAGTGATGAGGCGTGCTGCTGAGTTCTGGAGGAGCTGTAGTTTTTGGAGGGACTTTTTTGGGAAGAGTAGTGAGTTACGGTAATCGAGCCGGGAGGTTATTAGACTACAGACCAGGGTGGAAGCGGTATGGCGGGTGAGAGCAGGGAGGAGATGAGAAATATTGCGAAGGTGAAAGTAGGCTGATCTCATGATGCCGTTGATATGTGACCGGAAGGAGGGCGTGCTGTCGAGGATGACAACCAGACTTTTAACCTGAGTAGAAGGAGAGATCGGTACATGGTAATGGAGAACTTATTCACATCAGGGAGCATGGCGGTGATTCCAACTTCTGATTTTGAGCTGTTGAGTAGGAGGACGTTAGAGGAGAACCAAATGTTGATGTCATCTAATCAGAGGGTGAGGGAGTAAGGTGGAAGGGAGGAGGTTGGTTTTGAGGAAATGTAGAGCTAGGTGTCATCTACGTAACAGTGGAAGTGAATGTTGTGTTTGCGGAAGATGGATATTCTATGTGCAATACTTACTTACGTGCCATATTAATGTGCAATATTCAATGCCTTCACTGTCAAACTGCTGCGACTTCACGTCAATTATTTGCACTCCCTGAACATAGGACTATCTCATACACACTTTATATTTATTTAAATTTTATACATTTATACTTGCAAGCCACTTTTGAGATTTTAACTTATCCTGCACTGTAAAGGGAGAGGCTCCACAATTTCATTGTACAACTGTATAATGACAATAAAGGACTATTCTCGTCTATTCTATTTATTTGCTCTGATGGGGAGGCTCAAAACATCTTACCTGTCAATGTGCACTTTGGACTTATTTTTGTTCATTTATCTTAGGTTACTTATTCATTTCCTTATCATTTAAAAAAGTCAATGCGCTATCTTCAAAGTATATTCCATCTCACTGTGCATAATATAAGTCATTTGTACTTATTTTTGTGAATGTATGTTACTTAGAACTCTGTGATTTAAAAAACAGAAAGTAAATGTTTTAATGTACATCCTATTGTTCTTAAGAAGTTAAAATTGAAATTTTGATTTAGATGTGAGGAAATGAGGAAAAATAAAAAATTACGAGATGGAAGTGAGCGTTACTGGTGTTTTTGTCAACTTTTATTTTGCAAATCATTGAATGAAAATCACTTTTATTGTTTAATAGGAATAACTATGCCAAAGCAGTTTTCTTTGCATTTCATTGGTTTTGGAGGTTTGACCTTCAAAAAATGTCTTGCTCCGTGGCGACCTTCATGTCAGGGAGTTCCGGCAAGAAATTCTAGCAACTTTCACCCCTGGTCCTAGGTTTTTCTATGTTGTCATTTTAGGCTAGCTAGCACAAAGTGTATTTTTAGGGTTAATACTGGTTTTTACCAACTGTTTGTAACATTTGACATAAAAGATGCAAACTACATTGTATTGTATGTACTAGCCATACATACTTTATTCAAGTGGAAAAGGTTCAGAGACGAGCAGTAGCCAGCCTGTGGGTGCAACAGTACAATATTTTTCCGTGATCAACACCTCCCCAGTGTGTGCACTGGAGTGCTTCCATCACAGTGGCTTGTGCTGCAGTCGCCAGTTGGCTGCAGCATTGTTTCCACGCTGGACCCCCCCCCAACTCAACCCCACTAAAGGGTTATCGCCGCTAGAACAGTTGACAGCTATATATGACACAAAAAAGGCAACATTGCTAAGGATGCAATTAAGTGCGGCAGAGATTATGAGAGGGTTTGCCGCATTGGGTGATGGTTTGAAACCAATAAATGCTACGTTTTTACCACAGGAACAATGACAATAAAAATATAAAAGACGCATGGTTAAAATTGGGAAAGCAGTGTGGTTTGCAATTCAGAAAAAGTGATGCAGAGAAGTGATGCATATGTCCTGAGAGCTGTCTGAGAATCCATTCAAAAACTGTGGAAAAACACTTGAATTTTGTGCTGCCTTTGGCAAATCTCCTCAAATAGTGGCCGTGCTTCAAATAAAAATTGTGCTTCAATAAGTCAACATCGATTTAAGACCTCTCAACTTCATATAAACCTTTCTCAAAAAGCATAGCAGCAGCACAGTTTAAGTTATTTGCGAACAGGAACAACAGAACAGTTCTATATTAGACGTGGGCAAAGCAACTGCCAACCGAACCGGTCTTTAATTACCTTTTCATTGCCTCAAAATAGTTTTTGCATGTGTTTCCCTCTCATACCTTTAAACATTGTGTTTTCTTGTGATAGCTTTAAAGGAGATTGTGGATCTGTTGACTACATTGGTCACGTAGCGTATTTAAACAACCCTTATTTGATAGTACTACGTTGAAGTATTTTCTTAAGGCATCTTTAGAATGTTCTGTCTGTATGCATCTAAACAAAACAAGCTGATAGTGCACGGTAGTACCATAAGCGGATTTTAAGGGGAGGGGGGGTAGGCCCCCATGGTGGCCGAATATTTATATGTTATAAAGCAATAAAACTGCAACCAAAATGAATTAAATGAACAAAAAAAAATCATATTTTTATAATGGGTCGAAATTATTTTTTGAGCACCCCAGACACTCATTTGCTTTGCATATAATTTTATACATATATATATATATATATATATATATATTAGATTAAAAAATATTTTTAAAAATGATTTTTTTTCTTTGATTGAAAATATATATATATTTTTTTATTGAAGCAACTTTTTGGGGGACTGAATTATTTAGACACAAATGTCCTAATTATACTATGGCCCAAACACAAAAGGGGATGGCTTCAATCAAAGAAAACTTTTTCAATGAAAAATTAAGTGTTCAAATGCAAAATTTTCAATCTCAAATATTTTTTCACATTCAAAAACTTTTTTCTATGATAGTTTTTTTTTTTGTTTTTGTTTTTTTTGATTGAAGTGATTTTTCTTTTTGAAAATCTATTTTTTTGAAACGACTTATTTTTTGACTGAATAATAAAGAGAAAATATCCTGGCAAAAATGTGGCCCAAACACAAATCAACATTACTTCAATTATAAAATTGCTTCAATAAAAAAAAATAAAAATAAAATAATAATAATAATTATCAAAGAAAAATAGCTTTCACATGCATTTTTTTTTAGTTTTTTGAGTTTCAAATTTATTTTTACATTCAAACACATTTTTTTCATTGAAGCGACTTTTTTTTTATTGAAAAGATATATTTTGATTGGAGCAACTTATTTTTTTTTTTTTTTTTTTTTTTTTTTTTTTTTTAATTGAAGCAACTTTTTTTTCCGATTGAATAATAAAGACACAAATCTACCTCCATATGGCTCCACCCAAGGGATACAATTTTGGACTGGGGTAACTACATTGGCACGATACCGACGGGCGTACCAGATTCAATGGATGACGATCTTGGCAAAAAGTATTGCCTAAGCAGCCTGATTTAGAATTCCCCTCAAGAATGATGGGAATTAAAAAACGCTCATTGTCAACTTATTTTGAATATTCTTGTAAGTTTATTTTATTGCTGACACTACATTTCGGGGTCATCAACATGTTGTGTTGTTGTTCCTTTTTGGACACAATGAATAAATTCTAATATTTATTATTATTATTGTCTTAAATATTGTTGCTGTTATCTCAAGTATTATAATTGGTTTGTCTATTTATTTTTGTTTTGTTTGTTTGTTTATTACTTTTATTTTCTCATGTCCAAAACAAAGCATTCTCATTCTCAACAACAAGTCTTTCAATCCATGGATCCCTTTAACATCTCCAACTTAGGGAAAAAGCCATAATTCCCTATTTTAACTATTTTAAAACACAGCAGCACCTTTTGCGTAAAAGCTTTAGAGACTCCAACCTAAATAGTTGCTAACCAAAACAACAGAAACTACCAAGGCAAATAAACCATCTTCCTGCTGTACTTGAATTCCTTTGCTCATGGTGGCATCTGCAAAAGAACGTTACGTATTTCAGATTGAATCCCTAACCCTTTTAAGCATTTCATTCTACTTCCTTTGGTAACCAAAACAGCAGCATGTCCAGAGACACATCAGTAACCTTTGAGTGCTTCCTGCTAGAATATTCCAAGTAGTGTGTGTGTGTACAGTATGTGACAACCTCGACATGTGCACATAGTCCACGCACGTGTGCCCCTGAGCCCATACTGGACTATGTTGCAATGTAAAAGCGATAGCGAACATGTCTGGAAGTGTTTAAAGCTTGATGGGGGGAAAAAAAGAAGGCATTCTTTCATATGGAATCATTCCGCCCAAATAGGACTTGTCATTTTTTCCTCTCCTTCTCTCGTCATGATTCAGGTGGCATGTTTTCCTATATGTTTCACCGCCCAGGCACTGACACACACCATTCACCTCTTACTGAAAGTATGTACATCCTACTAGAACCAATAAAAGATGTGCATTGTTTCAAGCATAATATCGAGGCAAGGGTATAACAGTGCCTTGATCAGGTGTTTTGTGTTATTTTTAAAGGGATCCTCTATTTTTAAGACAAGAAATTATTAAAAGATAAATGTTAGTATGAGTTATAATAATTTGATATTAAAACCCCTCTTAATGCTTTTGTTTTAATAAAGTTTGTAAAATTATTTTAAGTGATAGGTCGCCATTCTTGTTATGTCGCAGTGCGTGACGTCACCGGTCCCGTTGCCGAAATTCCAGCGTGTCACTCGTTAGCTTTCCCAGCATGTCGTCAGTTCTACCCTTCCTATTTGAACCAGATCTGAAAAGTGAAGAGCAGGACAGCACTGTCGGTCGTTCACAAGACGAGCTTCAGGGAAAAATGCGTGCAGCAAATACCTGATAAGACAAAAGTTGGGCAAAATTGGTGATGCAAGAGAGTTATGTTGGGAACTCCGGTTGGGAGCGAGAGTGTATGCTGTTTGGAACTCCGGTTTTATTAGCAGATATTCAAGGTGAGTACAGTGGTACCTCTACATACGAATTTAATTCGTTCCAGGACCTTGTTTGTAAGTCGAAATGGTCGTATGTCGAGCAGGATTTTCCCATAGGAATACATTATAATTCCATTAATTCGTTCCAAAGCCTAAAAACATATACTAAATTCTTAATAAATACTGCTGGCACTGTTACAAATGGCAATTAAACATAGAAAAACAAATAAGTTATGAATAAATAATTCAGAATAATATAATAATAAGAATAATAATTAATAATTATTCCTGTAAATAATGTAACGAATCGGATTCTAATATGGCGGACACTTTTTACTGTCCCTGAACGCACCGCGAAGTGAGATAGGTCGGTGCGGTAGAGATAATACTTTCGTTTTCTTGAGAGCAGTCAACTGCTTAAGACAATGGGCGTTTTGTGTTGGATAAGTTCTTAAATTAATGATAAAAACGTGACGAAGCTGGCGATTTCCTTGGCAATGTTACCACAATGATAATTTTCACCTTAACTTATAAATAGTGGCGAACGGTGGTCGGAAGAGGACCACGGAGCTGTATTGTTGAGCCAGTTCAGGCTTTTTACTGTCCCTGAACGCACCGCGAAGTGAGATAGGTCGGTGCGGTAGAGATAATACTTTCGTTTTCTTGAGAGCAGTCAACTGCTTAAGACAATGGGCGTTTTGTGTTGGATAAGTTCTTAAATAAATGATAAAAACGTGACGAAGCTGGCGATTTCCTTGGCAATGTTACCACAATGATAATTTTCACCTTAACTTATAAATAGTGGCGAACGGTGGTCGGAAGAGGACCACGGAGCTGTATTGTTGAGCCAGTTCAGGGACACGCACCCCAAGCTCATATTTTTCTATAACTTGCATCTTCATTTCAAAGGTAAGCATCACTTTTTTCCTTGTTTCTCCAACTGTATCAACTTTTTTTGAAAACTGTGTTGATTTCTCACACAAGAAAATCCACCGTGCGTTCGTTTGCAGTGCTGTCATGTCGTCGTATTTCGAGCAACTCGTCGGATGTAGAAACAAATGGCGGCTCAAATTTTACGTCGGATGTCGAAAAGATCGTGTGTCGAAGTGATCGTATGTAGAGGTACCACTGTATATTGCGTTTTCAAACTTATCCCAATATAATTATGTAGATTGTTAGCATCCAGAGCTGTGTGCTTTACATACAGTACAGGCCAAAGAGCACACCTTGTCTAATCCATGTCTTGTACATTGTAATGTGTGGTAGCTAGGATACGTGTATATCAGTACCAAAAAGAGGAGAAGCTTCCACTTATGCACATTTATTCACAAAAAATAATATTTCCACCTTCACCACTCTTCACTCGGGAGCTCAGCAGTACGCAAACACGCATTCCCTGACGAACTCCAACATTGTTGTAAAGTCCACGTCAGAGTCACTGTCGTCACTGTAGCGTGCCATAGTGCTTTAATTATTTAGTATGATTTGGGGAAAACTCCCACGAAGAATAGTCAACATAAAAGATAGCAATAGTAATCCAAATCCGCGTTTTTTACTCACTCGAAGATCCAGGAATTAGACCGATCCAATGGCAATGTCGCAGCCGCGATCAGGCCGTCGATTCCATAAAATAGACTGATCCGAAAAGCCGCTGTGGGACCGACGAATCAAAAAAAATGGACAGATCCGAAACCAATATTGCAGAGGCGGTGGGACCGTCAGATCCTGAAAATAGACAGATCCCTTACTTGACTGAGGATCATACGTGCATACAGGGACCAAAAAGGGGGAGAAGCTCCTACTTATGCACATTTATTCACTAAAAATAATAATTCCACCTAGACCACTCACTTCACTCCCCTTGTTTCCATTTGACTGGAAATTGAATCCAAAAGCAGCACATCGTGGCATTTTACTTTGCGAGTTTAGGCAGCAATAAGCAATTGTTGAACACGCTACACATTTGGAAAGATCCCAATTACGTCATCACTGCTAGCCCGCAAACCATGGCGCCTAACGGTCAAAATATGGACTAAATATTATAAAATATTTCCATTGATTTAACATTTTATGTGTTTCTAACAACATATTTTAGTAGAAAAGAACAATTGTGGTTTATTAGAGCTTACATGTATTTAAGTTAGAGGATCACTTTAAACAAAACTCTCATATCGCAAATCCCACCAATTTGTCACTTTACACTAAGGTTAAATAATATATGCCTGTGACTATTGTTAGCTATGTTAAGCTATTAGCTGCTGTTTGTCATTTTTATTCTCAGCCCCGCAAAAAATGATAACAAATATCTCTGCAGTTTACTGAAGTTGCCTTATAGACAAGTTTCAGAGGCACTTCCGCTTTAATGCCGCATTTCTGCTCGCGACTTCTGTTTTCAATGTTGTTACGGATGGAGAGTAATTTATGCTTTTGTTCAGGTATGGTTTTTTTCCCCCTTTCACTTTGTATTGGTTTATGTTGTGTTTTCACCTGTATTTTTCCTTTGCAGTAGTTTCCACCTGTGTGATCAGGGAGGGCCTCCACAGCTGGAACCACTTCACTATTAGCCAATCATCCAATCATCTGTTTGTCCTGCCAATACACAGAGGGGCAAATAAGTATTTAGTCAACCACCAATTGTGCAAGTTCTCCCACTTGAAAATATTAGAGAGGCCTGTAATTGTCAACATGGGTAAACCTCAACCATGAGAGACAGAATGTGGGGGGAAAAAAACAAAAAATCACATTGTTTGATTTTTAAAGAATTTATTTGCAAATCATGGTGGAAAATACCAAAAGTTCATCTCAATACTTTGTTATGTACCCTTGGCAATAACGGAGGCCAAATGTTTTGTGCAACTCTTCACGCTTTGCTGGGTCTAAAGAAATCGACTGTGGGAGCAGTTATTAGAAAATGGACCACATACAAGACCACTGATAATCTCACTTCATCTGGGGCTCCATGCAAGATGTCACCCCGTGGCGTCAAAATGATAACAAGAACGGTGAGCAAAAATCCCAGAACCACACGGGGGGGACCTAGTGAATGACCTACAAAGAACAGGGACCACAGTCACAAAGGCTATTATCAGTAACACAATGCGCTGTCAGGGACTCAAATACTGCACGGCCAGACGTGTCCCCCTGCTGAAGCCAGTACACGTCCAGGCCCGTCTGCGGTTCGCTAGAGAGCATTTGGATGATCCAGAAGAGGACTGGGAGAATGTGTTATGGTCAGATGAAACCAAAATAAAACTTTTTGGTAGAAACACAGGTTCTTGTGTTTGAAGGAAAAAGAATACTGAATTCCATCCGGAGAACACCATACCCACTGTGAAGCATGGGGGTGGAAACATCATGCTTTGGGGCTGTTTTTCTGCAAAGGGACCAGGACAACTGATCTGTGTAAAGGAAAGAATGAAGGGGGCCATGTATCGAGAGATTTTGAGTGAAAATCTCCATCCATCAGCAAGGGCATTGAAGATGAAACATGGCTGGGTCTTTCAGCATGACAATGATCCCAAACACACAGCCAGGGCAACAAAGGAGTGGCTTCGTAAAAAGCATTTCAAGGTCCTGGAGTGGCCTAGCCAGTCCCCAGATCTCAACCCAATAGAAAATCTGTGGAGGGAGTTGAAAGTGTGTTGCCCAACGACAGCCCCAAAACATCACTTTTCTAGAGGATATCTGCATGGAGGAATGGGTCAAAATACCAGCAACAGTGTGTGAAAAGCTTGTGAAGAGTTACAGAAAACGTTTGGCCTCCGTTATTGCCAACAAAGGGTGCATAACAAACTATTGAGATGAACTTTTGGTATTGACTAAATACTTATTTTCCACCATGATTTGCAAATAAATTCTTAAAAATCAAACTGTGATTTTCTGTTTTTTTTTTTTTTTTTTTTTTCACATTCTGTCTCTCATGGTTGAGGTTTACCCATGTTGACAATAATATAGCCTCTAAAATAGCCTCCTTAATATTTTCAAGTGGGAGAACTTGCAAAATTAGCGGTTGACTAAATACTTTTTTGCCCCAGTGTATAAGTTGAATTGTTTGCTCTGTTCATGAGAGGCGGTGGCAGCTCTCAATTTGGTTGTGTTGAAGCCTGTTATGTTTTGGCTTTGGTTCTGTTTGTGAAGTTTGCTTTCTGCCACTTGTTTACTAATGATCTCTTTTGTCTTTTTTTTTCTTTAGATTGGTGCAGAGCACAGAGGTAGGGACATTAGGTATACACCTGCGGGTATACATTGTGTCTCCCACCTCACGTAGGTAACCCTCTGTATTAGTCCATTAGATAGAGCGGCAACACCACCCATGAATTTTGGGGCACAATAGGTGCCTGCCACTGTAGTGATTTAGTTTGGGGTTATTTTGGGTTCTAGGTTTAGTTAGGGATTTTTGGAACTTTTTATTTGGTGTTTGCTGCATAGTGCAGGGGAATGGATGAATGTTTGTGTGCTCTGTGTCCATTGTTTTTTTTTTTTTTCTGTTAAATAAACTCTTTTAATTTGCAATTTGATTTGTCACTGCCTCCTCCTTTCACACCTGCCATCTTATGTTACGCTCACGGCCCCTGACCAGCAGGGGTAGTCGTAACAAATGTTCTCTAATCAAAACAACAGTGGAGCTGGAGTGACATCATCAATCAAATCCCTCAAAAAAGACAATTTGGAAATTCAGCATCCATCTGCCATCATCTTGAAATGGGAGGACAACATGTTCATGAAGGCAGATGTGGAACCAAGCCAATGACACCATAAAGACTGCCTGTTTATGTGGCCGTGTTGTCACTGTGTTATGGAAGGTATGTTCTTTGGATCCCTGCATTTTCATGTGTCAAGTGCTCCAAAAATATTAAAGCTAAAATCCTGCGCATGAAACAACTTGTTATTGTTAATACGATGATGATTGTAATTATGATGATGTTTAACTACTGTACTGCAGTGGCTGCAACACATGCAATCTGCTGCTAGCCTTTTGTTAATCAGTACGTGTAGGATGACACAATCATGTTTATTTTCACCACAATTCTGTGTTTTGGGTCACAGCTGAGATATCATTAGCTTTGCTAATGCTAATTAGCACATGCTAGGTTTGTTTACAGGTGGAAAACACTGTTAGGCAAGGGAAGACAACTTGGTGTGCCTCACAACAGCACTAAAGTTATGCTCCTGCATTATGGCGACGGCGAAGTTACTACGGCGTCAATGAGCATTCGATAGTTCCGCGGTAAGGAGACGCGTTCCTCTGTAATTCACCGCCAAGCCACTAGAGGGGTGTGGCGTTGTGTTTGTACGGTTTTGGGGCACGGTTGTCGACTTCCTCTTTAACGGAGAAAAAAATAAATAAACAATGCAAGATGGAGCGCTTGAATGTGGATCTGGAGCTCATCAACTTTGAATAAATGTTGATCATACAAATAATAAGGCTCAGGCGACGCAGAAGACTGTTTCGAGGTGGTCGGTCCAACTTTTGATGCCGCACAGAGCGTTCGAGCCTCGGGTGGAAACCAGAAATAAATCCTGATAAATAAAAAGCTGAATGCTTTATAGTTTGTTGTTACAATATTTCATGAAGCACATTTAAAAACTTTGCTATTCATATTAAATATTCATTGTTAAGGGTGGTGGCTAGGCATTCACTGGTTATCAGTTTGAAGGTTTACGGTTTTGTTTTGTTTTTTTGTCTCAGTGAGTAAATCTACTCCATTTTTCCATACCATTGTTGATTTTTGTTCATTTAGCATACATTTGCTGTACCAAATATTTTTGTTATCCAACTAAAAGTATACTGTAAATTTATACAAAAATGTACATATTATAGCAGCATTTGCAAGACCATGATATTGTTGCTCTACGGCAGGGGTCCCCAAACTTTTTCCTGTGAGGGCCACATAACTTTTCCCTTCTCTGATGAGGGGCCGGGGTCAGTTTTTAACAAAAAAAGTGTGACGATTGCAGGAGTGCCTAAATGTAGAAATTTATTGTTTTTCAGAAAGCCACAATCAAATAGCCCTTGCTGGATTCTTCACAGAACAAAAGTAAATAAAGTACAAATAATAATAAAAAAATATAAAATACAATATTATACAATATAACATAATATAATATAATATAATACAACTTGGGCTGTCAAAATTATCGCGTTAACGGGTGGTAATTAATTTTTTAAATTAATCACGTTAAAATATTTGACGCATTTAACGCACATGCCCCGCTCAAACAGATTAAAATGACAGCACAGTGTCATGTCCATTTGTTACTTGTGTTTTTTGGTGTTTTGTCGCCCTCTCCTGGCGCTTGGGTGCGACTGATTTTATGGGTTTCAGCACCATGAGCATTGTGTAATTATTGACATCAACAATGGCGAGCTACTAGTTTATTTTTTGTTTGAAAATTTTACAAATTTTATTAAAACAAAAAAATTAAGAGGGGTTTTAATATAAAATTTCTATAACTTGTACTAACATTTATCTTTTAAGAACTACAAGTCTTTCTATCCATGGATCGCTTTAACAGAATGTTAATAATGGTAATGCCATCTTGTTGATTAATTGTTATAATAAACAAATACAGTACTTATGTACAATATGTTGAATGTATATATCTGTCTTGTGTCTTATCTCTCCATTCCAACAATAATTTACAGAAAAATATGGCATATTTTATAGATGGTTTGAATTGTGATTAATTAGGATTAATTAATTTTTCAGCTGTGATTAACTTGACTAAAAATTTTAATCGTTTGATAGCCGTAACTATAATATCATATTATTATATTATATATATTATATAATATATAATTATATAATATGATATGTAATTATATATTATATTATTATTATATTATATATAATATATAAAATATATCATAATATATAATTATATTATATTATATTATTTTATACTATATTATATTACAACACTATTAATCAAATAGATAATAACCAAATAACCCTCTCTGGGTTCTTAAAAAAAAAAAAAAAAAAAAGATTGTTCAGGGGGCCGGACCAAATGTGGAGGCGGGCCGTATCCGGCCTGCAGGCTGTACTTTGGGGACCCTGGCTCTAGGGTATCCCATTGTCAAAATCTGGTACCGTCCCATGTCTAATGATGGCGATAGCAAATAAATAGCATTTTTATTAATTACAATGTCATAAGATTTGAGAAAAATATTTTGAATTAAAATTATGGTAATTGAATGAATTAACCCCATATTTCATAGCACCAATATACGGTTTATTGACTAAATATTGTGCTAAATATAGTGTAAAATCCCTAAATTATATGAATATATATATATATATAAATATATATATGAATATATATATATATATATATATATATCTCAGGAAATTAGAATACACAATATTCTAATTTCCTGACTGTCTCAGGAAATTAGAATATTGTGTATTCTAATTTCCTGAGACAGTCCTGTATATATACACAGGACTGTCTCAAAAAATTAGAATATTGTGTATTGTAATTTCCTGAGACAGTCCAGTATATTTGTTAGGGCTGTCAAAATTATCGCGTTAACGCGCGGTAATTAATTTTTTAAATTAATCACGTTAAAATAGTTGACGCAATTAACGCACATGTATTCTGCCTTTTGGTAAGTTTTACAGCAAGGCTTTTTATGCTGTCCAACAGCGAACTCTTGTGGTCGCTTTGCGACATGGTTTATTGTTTTCTTACCAGTTCATTATGGCTGCACGACGTCTCGGGCTGATAATGTTGTGCTTATATGATCCTTGGACAAGATTTGTCCGTAAATATGGTTGTTGTAAAGAATGTACATATTATGTTAGTAAGCGAAATGTTATATTTTTTGTATGAGATGCTTTTTGTTTATGTTTAGTGAACCTGTATAGCGTGCTAAGCCAACGTTGTTGCTAATGCAATGCTTGTGTACTTTTATTTTGTAGTTTTAAGACGGTCTAAAGAGGACAATGGTTTGAGGCCATTTTATTAATAAATCAGATGAAAAAGGAAGAAGAATTATTAAGGCGTCGTTCACTAGCTGTCTAGCTTTGGAAAAAGTAGACGCTTCGGAGTGAGGACAGCATAGACAGATTTAAATGACAGTAGCGTGAAACGCCCACTACAGTCCTTATGTACCGTATGTTGAATGTATATATCCATCTTGTGTCTTATCTTTCCATTCCAACAATTTATTTTACAGAATATATATATAATTTACAGAAAAATATGGCATATTTTATAGATGGTTTGAATTGGGATTAATTGCGATTAATTACGATTAATTAATTTTTAAGCTGTAATTAACTCGATTAAAAATTTTAATCGTTTGACAGCCCTAATATATATATAAGTTTCATTTGAAATGTTTTTGTGGCTAAATATTGTTTCGTGGCAAAAAAAAAAAAAAAAATACTGTACACAGTGTTACTGGGTCTTGAAGGATTTTGACGAATACATTTAGAATTTTTTTTGAGAAAAATATCTCATTGCAAGACTAAATATAGCATTTTCATTACAAATTATGGCGGCGCTGTGACAAAATACATGTATTTCATATCAAAATATAATGTTTTGTCAGACTCAAGCTGAAAAGTCTTTCATGTCAAAATTTAGCATTACATTAGCAAAATCTAGTGTTTTGTGGCTAAACAAAGCATTCCCATGCCAGAGCATTTATTTATAGTGTTTTGTCCTTAACTGTCATTAAAAATGCCTTCTTTTTTTGAATTATTGGCAGCAACTTGCCAGAAAGGCTCAGTGCCAGAACTGTGTAGTAAACCCCGGAGGCCCTTGGGCCAATGTCCACGCCGCAGCCTGCGGTGGAGGAGGGCCAGAGTGCAGGCAGCACGGGAATAGAAGTTTATTACTGGTGCACGGCTCACCAAATTGATACCTTGGTGCAAATAGAACGAAGAAAATCACATACGCCCATGCGACGTTCACCATTGGAGACACAAACACAGACATGCGCGCTACCAGCCTAAGCTATACTTTGAAAATTGTTTAGGCGTTAGTGGCCGTCAAACGTGAACTCATTGTCCGCAGAAGACAGCATCCATTCTCTGACTTCAGACTCTTTATGACATATCCACAAAATAGCACAAATTATAGATTTTGTGTGCATATTGTTGGTTTTAGTACAAGGATCACAATAGAGCTATCTGCCAATCTGAAGAACAGAAAACTCCAGTGTGATAAAATGTTAACATCAGTTTGCCAAAATGTCAGCATTTGATCCAGTTGTATTGATCATTTATCATAAGACATTGCAAAACCCTATGATGTCAATATTTTGCCTCACCCCTTCTATTACCGTAGATATATATCTAGCTTTTTTTCCACCCAAGTAACTCAATATTAATGTAATCTTCATGGTAGTGTATTGCCATGAAAAGGCATTTTGATGGCTAGATATAGTAATTTAGTAGCTAAATATTAAAATTTTGTATTTTGTTAATTCATTATGCTGTGATATAGAATTCATTTTACAAGAATATGTAGGTCAAAAGGGGAGAAAAGCTGCATAGGTATTAGGAATGGAGCAAACATGAATTTCATGGTACTGTATATGGTCATCTCTTACAATACTGTATCTTAAAACCTATATTAAAAGAAATTCATTGCTTGGGACATTACATTGCCAACTGGTGAAATGTCTCAGTTAATTAAAGTAAAGGAACTGTTTGACAAAGTGAAAACTATCTGAAATCTTGTTTTTTTTTTTTTTTCATACAGTCGTATCAACTATGATCTATAAGTGAAAACAATTAAAGGCAGTGAATGATTTAAATTGAGACTTTATACATACAAAGATATGATGCAAACCAGCTTGCAGGACAGGAACCTTCAGAGGTTTACTTGGAGGATTTAAAAGTACATCTAAACCAAACCTTAGACAGCCCTCTAGTGTGTAGAGTTTACAAGTGCACGCTTAAAAAAAAAAAAAAAAAAAAAAAAAAAAAAAAAAAAAAAACGTCTGATAGCATTTGTGAATAATGAACTAAAGAAAGTATGAACTAGCTTAGATTTCTTGTACCCTGTTTTTAATTTGATCTCTTGAAGGGAGATCTTTCTTTCTTTCTTTCTACCAAAGGAGGTGGAATAGGTTTAACATAAGCCTCCTGGATTTTCTTCAAGGCCTCTGTCTATCACTGCAACGACAGAAGCCAACTGGCATAGGCGGATTATTCAGGCGAAGTAGGCGATCGCCTTAGGCCCCCAACCAGTAGGGGGCCCCCAACCAGCTGCCCTTTCCGCAACGAGCAAGGGCTTCGGCCACCGGAGCCAGCAGCACCCCCAACTATTCGTCTTGTATAATTATGTCAGCATACCAAACAAACAAATAACAAAACAAAAAAGAAAGCCATTTGAATGCTGCATTTATATTATCTTTCCCCCACTCACAGGCACTACAATGGACTGAGTATCAGTGGCTTAGCTTCATTTAGCGCCGTTTAGCTTAGCTTAGCTCCGTTTAGCATCGCTTAACTCCGCTTAGCTGTTTGTTAGCTTTACTTAGCTCTCCCGCGTTTTTCACGCCACTAAGCTCTTTATTTTTACAGCTCACTTGCTATTTTGCACGTCGGCTATCGTTTATTTCGAACACATGAGCGAAGGTGCTCTCCATGAGAGCCAAAGTGCAGTGAGGGAGAAGTTGAGAAAAGGCCGCTAATGCCTCTTCTTTCTTCTTCTTCTTCTTCACAACGAACATAAAATACACGACAGCAAACCCTGAGGCGAAACAATGCTGTACAGTTGCAATCAGTCATACAATAACACTCAACAGCTGGTTAACAGCATTTGCTAACGAAAAAAAAGAAAAATTAAATCTCTTAGTGACACTACAAGCAATGACGAATAATGTTTTTTTACGGAGTGTAAAGCTTTCGGTTAGCGGTTTAACGAACGTACCTCCGGTGAACATTTCAAAATAAAAGCACGTCATGTTCGTCATATAAATAACAATTTCTGGAGTTAATCCCACATACATCAGAATTAATATGATAATATGTTGAGTAAATACTACAGAATACAGATTCTACACTAAGAATTAGCTTTCAAATGACACTCTTTATGACAAATATGATTGGCAATGAATGAATAATTATTATACTACTATTACATATATATATAGTAGTATATTATAATAATAATGCTAGAATTTTTTTTAAAGAATTGTTTTGAATAATGTTGGAAAGGCAAAGTCAGTGTTCTGAATCTGTTTACTTTCCATTCTGTTGCACTAGTAAATGCTATCAGCATTTAACCTCATTGTTTGTGATTAATTATTGTTATTTACATGATTATTTGTACTTTATTAAAGAATTTAAGTGTTCCAAAATGGTTTTGTGAATTAATAAGCGTCAACAAAAATTTCATTGCTAAATTAGTAAAAAAAATAAAATTATTAGATTAGTCGACTAATCGTAAAACTAGTCGGCTGACTAATCAGGAGAAAATTTGTCGTTTAGGACAGCCCTAGTGTACCGGAACATATTTACTCCACAGTCCACACCCTTCTCACCTTTTTAACCCCTTACCCAAGAAGAGGGCCCCTGGATATGGTCGCCTTAGGCCCCAAAATTGCCAAGTCCGCCACTGCCAACTGGCTCACCTTAAATCAGTTAGTGGTTTGTGAAGAGCAGAGCATGAACACACTGCACACTACAAAACACATACACACACACACAAAAACATGAGAACATCATGTTAAGTTATGACATGATACTTAATGTGCAACTCAATATCCAAATAAGTTGGGACATTGAAATAACCATAAAACAAAATACTGTACAATGATTTGCAAATCATATTAACCCTATATTTTATTGAATGCACTACAGAGACATGGCATTAAATGTTCAAACTGATAAACATTATTGTTTTTTTTTTTTAAATAAAATAATCAATAACTTGGAATTTTATGGCTAGAATAGGTTCCAAAAGAGCTGGGGCAGGGTTATGTTCACCACCCTTACATCACCTTTTTTGAAACAATATTCAATACATGTTCGAGAAGAACATCGAAGACACAAATTGTTGAAGCTTTGCAGGTGGAATTATTTCCTGTTCCTGCTTGATGTACAGCTTCAGCTATTCAACAGTCCCAGGTCTTCGTTGTCTTCTTTTACGCTTCATAATGCGCCACAAATTTTCAACGGGTAACAGGTCTGGATTGCAGGCACGCAAGTCTAGTACCCGCACTTTTACTATGAAGCCACGCCGTTGTAACACGTGCAGAATGTGCTTTCGCATTGTCTTACTGTTATAAGCAGTAGCATCCATGAAAAAGACGTTGCTTGGATGCTTCTCCAAAACCCATATGTGCATTTCAGCATTAGTGGTGCCTCCACAGATATGTAAATTACATTTAACGCCATAATTTTAATCACTCTCATCAGGGGCATAGGCGGAGTTTGACTTTTGGGGCAGGAGGGGGCACAACATGTTGATGACCCCGAAATGCAGTGTCAGTAATAAAATTACAAGAATATTTATAATAATTTGACAAAGAGCGTTTTTGGTTTCCCATCATTCTTGAGGGGAATTCTAAATCGGGCTGCTTAGGCAATACTTTTCGTCAAGATCGTCATCCATTGAATATGGTACGCCCGCCGGTGTCGTGCCAATGTAGTTACCCCCGTCAAAAACTGTATCCCCTGGGCGGAGTCATACAGAGGTAGATTTGTGTCTTTATTATTTAACCAAAAAAATGTTGCTTCAATTAAAAAAAATGTGAATGCAAAAATAAATTTTAAACTGAAAAAAAAAAAAAAATGCATGTGAAAGCTATTTTTCTTAGATTTTTTTGTTGTTGTTGTTGTTGTCATAACCCTTTATGTCAAGTTTTTTTGATTGAAGCAACTTTTTTGATTGAAGTAATGTTGATTTGTTTTTGGGCCAAATTTTGGCTGGAACATTTTTTTTTTATTATTCAGTCAAAAAATAAGTTACTTCAAAAAAAATATAGATTTTAAAAAAGAAAATCACTTCAATCAAAAAAGAAAAATTTCAATCATAGAAAAAGTTTTTGAATGCGAAAAAATATTTGAGTTTGAAAATTTTGCATTTGAACACTTAATTTTTCATTGAAAAAGTTTTCTGTGATTGAAGCAATCCTTTTTGTGTTTGGGCCATATTATGATTAGGACATTTGTATCTAAATCATTCAACCCCCCCAAAAAAGTTGCTTCAATCCAAAAAAATATTTTCGGTTAAAGAAAAAAAATAATTTTTAAAAATATTTTTTTTAAAAATGTTTTTTCAATTATATGCAAAGCAAATGACCGACTAAGGTGCTCGAAAAATAATTTTGACCCATTATAAAAATATATATTTTTGTTCATTTCATTCATTTTTGTTGCTTTTCAACTTTTATATATATAGGAAAGTCAATTACATGCAATGACACTTTTCGGACACGAGGGGGGGCCTGGCCCCCTTGCCCCCCCCTTAAAATCCGCTTATGATCAGGGGTGCTGTAAGTCAGTTACAGCAGGGGGTGCTCAAGATCATTTTTTTTAACCCCCATCCAAAAACAGCCGTTTCGGTCCCGATTTTTCGTGCGTGCGTTTTCTCCATACACGGCATGCACAATGGCAGTACACACGCATGTTGGATGGTTTACGTGTAGTGCGTAAATTAGGCTACAACAAAGACAGCGTTCTAATTTTTTGTATTGGAAATAAACGCGCCGGTGTGTTTCATGCAAATCACTGCAGCGAGACAGGACAACAACACACAAACACATTTAAAAACTAAAAGGTCCAATAAGCCTCAGTTTCACACCCCTTTTCCACAACACTAAAAGAAATTTCACACGAATATCCAACAGCGCTCTATCAGAGCTAACTTCAGGCAGAAGGCGGGGTACACCCTGAACAGGTTGCCAGCCAGTCGCAGTGCAAATAAAAAACACACAACCAGAGGTGAGTAGGGTAGCCAAATATTTTATTCAAGAAAATGCAGCGTTACTTGAAAATAATATTACTCAAGTAGTCGTCCATAAAAATGTTCTCATGTACAGGTAAAAAAGTATTTGGTGAAAAGAATACTCAAGTAATGAGTAAGATTGTAACTGCTTGTATTTTTAATATCATTTTAATAGAGGTGAGACAGAAGTATAAAATGTAAAAAGTGCGCTGAAGAGCTTGCAAGTGAAAGAGCACCATTCCTATTTCCTGCTGACTCATGTGAAAGACGATCAGAAATTGACTCCAGCTGACTGATTTTTTCTCTCCAACTTTTCCAGCCACCGGCATTGCGAATGGAATGGAATTAAGCTGCACAATCCACTCGAATCAACCTTTCACTAGTCCTCTTACATTCCTTGATGCATTTCAGTCAGCTTTCAGTCAATGTTTTCACAGTAGAAAAGGCAGTATACTCCTCTCCTTTTACTTTTAAAAGATTGTCTTCATCGCAAATTGTTATATTGGCATAGCAAATATAAATAAATATAATTCCCAAATTATGTATTTCCAATCTCATAACAATTTTTCAAATGATGATCTATGTCACAATCAGTGTTGTTAATCTTACTGAAAAAAAGTAACTAATTATAGTTACAAATTACTTCTCCCAAAAAGTAATTGCGTTAGTAACTTAATTACCTGAATGTAAGAGTAATTAGTTACTTGGCAAAGTAATTGGTGATAATTACTTTTTTTTTTTTTCCCTCAAAAAAAAAAAAAAAAAAAAAAAAAAAAAACATTGGCCACACTATGTGAAGTTTTTTGTGAAGGTTTTTGGTACAATTGGCCCAAGCCCAGTTCTTTACCCTAATTTACCCTTTACCCTGAATCAACTGTAAAAAGTTGTTAAAATTGCTCCCATTATTGCATTTGTTCCTTTCTCTCTAATTTCGACATATAAAAGTTTTAAAACTGTTTCATCATTTAAAGATAGATTCAAGTCAAGATTTTGCCGATTTAGAAGTATTTTAGATAAAAAGTTACTTAGGTTCGCTAGGAAGGTTCTCTACAACAGAGCCGTCCTAAAAAGTCTACTGCTTTAAGATGGCGGCTGTCTACTAACGCATTTAGTGCCATGCAGTGTTGTTAATTTTACTTTAAAAAAGTAATTAATTACAGTTACAAATTACTTCTCCCAAAAAGTAATTGCGTTAGTAACTCAGTTACCTGAATGTAAGAGTAATTAGTTACTTGGCAAAGTAACTAGTGATATATATTTTTTTTCTCAAAAAAAAAAAAAAAAAACAAACAAAAAAAAACACACACACACACAGGTCACACAATGTGAAGCTTAAAGTGTTTGGGGGACAATTGGCCCTAGCCCAATTCTTTACCCTCCACTTAACTAGACACAAGGGTATTGCGATAACTAGCTAGTAACCTTTGCTATGTGTGGAAGTCATTTAAAGTTGTGAATCAATCGTTAAAGTTGTTAAAATTTCTCCCGTTATTGCATTAGTTCCCTTCTGTCTACTTTAAACATGTGTAAGTTTTAAAACTGTTTCATCATTTAAAGATAGATTTAAGTTAAGATTTTGCCGATTTAGGAGCATTTTAGATTTTAAAAAATTACTTGGGTTCGCTAGGAAGGATCTCTACATCAGGGCCTTCCTGAGAGGTCTACTGCTTTAAGATGGCGGCTGTTTACAAACGCATGTAGTCCTTAAAACATGTTGGCAGTGCAGCAGTGTCTGTCATTTGCATCTAGTTCTATAATATGATATCTACCGTGTCATGTGGGCGTAGTTTGTCGGCTATGGCTGCAGTCAGGTGTTATTGGAGCCACCTAGCATCGCGGTTGCAGCGGCGTCTCCCCCACTCCTGCTCTGCTCTCGTCCCCTTGAGTCCGTTTCTCTCAGACTTTTTTTAATTCAACCAACTTAGTAACGCATAGTAACGCACGCCTTTCCCGCCTCAGTAACGGTAACGGCGTTGCCAAGATGAGAAAAGTAATTAATTAGATTACTCATTACTGAAAAAAATAACGCCGTTAGTAACGCCGTTATATTGTAACGCCGTTATTAACAACACTGGTCACAATCTAGTATTTCTATGGTACTGTAATTTTCGGACTACAAGGCGCACCTGACTATAAGCCGCGACCAACCAAATTTGACACGAAAACGGCATTTGTTCATAGATAAGCTGCACCGGACTATAAGCCGCAGCTGTCCTCACTGTATAATGGGATATTTACACCAAAAGATATTAATCGGTAACAATTTATTTGACAGCGGTGTCACAAGACTGTTATAAGACCAAATGAACCACCATGAAGCTTTGAACTGATTGACTGCAAAGCTCAATTGCTTCAAGAAGTTTCATTTGGCCATACCTGATCCCTTGGGGGAGACGGTCAACCCCTGCTGCCACCTATTGTCAACACTGTTTTCATCCAACATGCCTCCTAGCATGCATTGCAGCGCTGCAGATAGATACAGTAAATAACAATCAATATTAATGTTCTGTGCTAATTATTTCTTCAGTTACTGTTCCAGTTTTATTAATTGCTAGTTATGGTATCTAGTAACACTTAATTTGACAGTGGCGCTATAAAACTGTCATAAGACCATCATAATTATGAAATGACACTGCCATAACCATTAATGAATGCCTCTGACGGATGACATTTTGTGTCATCTGGCAAATTATCTCACTTTTGAATGGATGTAAAAGATCCAAGGAGGACACAAATGGCGTTAGTGACATACCGTATTGGCCTGAATATAAGACGGCCCTGATTATAAGACGACCCCCTCTTTTTCAAGACTCAAGTTTGAAAAAAGACTTTTTGAACACCAAATGAATTTTCATACAGAAATTAAGTACAGTACATCTGAAACAAATGTTTATAACAATATATTTGAGAGAAAAAGCATGTTATTTTGCCTCATTCAAATCTTAATATTTGAACATTTAAATATGTAAACTAAAGTGCAATCATGTTCGTAAATGAATGGCTTCTGGTTTTTGAAATGTAAACAAACCAATCTATTGTGATAAAACAACAAAATTGCAATAACTGCATTAACCATCAAAGTGAAGTTTAACCCTTGAGAGTCGAAGGACGCGCCGGCGCGTCCTCAGCGCACGTCGTCTTTGAAGCGCCCTCACGTTTTAATTACGTCACCCTTATGCCTTTGGTTGGTCTCGTTTTAAAGTGCGGAAGTTGCGGTTTACTCTCGTTATTATTTGAAGTCAATCGACCAACTAGAACGTGAGATATTGTCATTTAAGTTTTATAGTTTTATTGTCCTCTCAAAAAAACATTAAAACGCTGCATGGATCATTTGTTTATGTCTATATTTCCATCATTTCTTGTCCTTTTTCAAAACGGAAGCTCCATGAAAAAAACACAAATCAAACGAACCCTTTCGAAGTCACAGTGGAAGCACAAAATGCGTTTTTTTTTGTTTTTTTTTATAAATATAACTGCCGCGCGAGGTTCTACCGAACGAGAGGGGAGGAGTGTTCTGAAGCAGCGAGGTGGCGAGCGACGGCCGTTTGGTTCGAGCAGCGACTTTGTGTGACTTTGACAATGAACGGAAAACTAAATTTAGCGCAAGAAATTGTGCTTTTTGATCAACTTGAGGAAGAGGATGGTCCAAATTCGTCATCATCGTCTTCTTCGGAAGAGTCCTCGAGTGAATTTGAACACGTGGGTGACGCCATCGACGAGCAGAGGTAAGCCAACTCACTCTTTTTTTTTTTTATGATGAAAAAGTTTCTTTTGAAAGTTTCTTTTTATATTGCAAGACAAAGTTAATTTTGATGCAATATAAGTGTGTGTTTGTGAATATAATAATAAAATGTGCATATCAGATCAAAGTCGTACGTGCACTGTGGGTATCCCAGGCAGGAATTTATAATTTGTGGTGTTCTACTTTCTATATGAAGATTAGGGATGTAGCACATATTCAGCTATGGTATTCTTTCTATTGTCATACATATAGATTTCCATTATTATTTATTGCTGTATATATTTTTATTTTATACTTTATTATTTTCATAAATACTGACTTTTTTCATGTACATTTATAGTGACAATGAAAGTAAAGTGAAATGAAAATGGAAGGGTGGAAAGAGGACCAACACCCCATGGAAGTGTGAGCTGTGTGATGTAGCCCTGTGTCTAATTCCAGGACGAAACTGCTTTTCAGAGTGGCAAGCCTGACAAAAATTTAACTTGTTTATTGTAAATATTTTTGAAAATATTTTTTTTTCCAATGTTATATATATATATTTTTTCCCCACAATCAGCATTCTCAATTTGTGTATATAAATGTGTGTTCAAGAAGCTTGATTGTGTGTACATAGTTTTCACCAGGTGATGGGCCGCAATACCTAAACTCATAAAGAGATGGCCTCTAAACACTTTTTGTGTTAGATGGTATATATTTTTTCACTGTTCTTCACTGTTTGGTCTGCTGTATATAACCTGTTTTGACTAGAGCATGTATAAAGGCAAAAAACGCCTATGGCTATACCTGTTGTTTATGTTGAATTGTCAAATATAAGACTATTTATTCTAAAATTTTTTGGTTGAATGTTCATCCTAACATGTTGAATAAATATTACAAAGTTTCAAAATGGTTCGTTACGCATGTTTGGTTGTCAATTGGACATCAATATTAAAAATTTTGACAAAACGATTTTGGAATTTTTGGTCTTTTTGGGCCCAAAATGATGATTTATAATTGGTTAGTGAAGGAAACAACAGTTTGGACATGAAGTTCAAGGTGTCACAAAAAAAGGGACCAAACCAGGTCATCGTAAACAATTCTTTCTTTGAAATATAAAGGCAACTTCAAAGGCATGCAAAATCAGACAAAATAGGCCAAGACCTTAAAGGGTTAACTGTAACTGTAGTCTTGAAACAAATCTGAATAAGGAAAAACTAAAAATAATGCAAACTGGTTAAACTTGAGAGTAGCTGAGATCTGTCATGACAGATCATCGCTTCAATGATATCTGGCGCCATCTAGCGTCGTGAATGGGTATAACGTCTAGACGGCGAATATAAGATGACCCCCACTTTTCCAGTCTTATTTCAATGCAAAATACAGTCTTATATTCGGGCCAAAACGGTAATTTGCCGGATGACACCTAATGACATCTGTCATAGGCATTCATTAATTCCCATGATAGTGTCATGTCATAATTAAGATGGTCTTATGACAGTGTTATGACACTGCTGTCAAATAAAGTGTTACCTATTGTCCCAAATAAATCAACAAATATGCCGCACTGGACTATAAGCCGCAGGATTCAAAATGAAGAAAAAAAGTAGCGGTTTATAGTCCGAAAATTGCGGTAAATGACTTTGTCAATGTTAAAAGTATCACTGTCAAAATTTAGGGTTTCTTGTTAAAATACAGAATTTCAGCAGCTAATTACAGTATACTCTATCCAGTCCAGTCCCATTTATCTATATAGCCCTTAATAACAAAAATGTCTCAAAGGGCTTCACAGGCCCACAGTTGACAAACAATTACAGTACCCACTGATCTAAAGTCCCAAGGAAAAGACAAAACCCTGATGTGAAAATATTAAACCTTGGGAAGGACCACAGATGGCCAGGCAACATGTTGAGTGGGCAACATCTGATGAATTGAATGATACACAATAAAATAAAATAAAAAAACAACAACTTGAAAGTCCATCCGTTGTGATAAAACACCAAAGCTGGGATCTCAGAAGAACGATCCTTCCTGATGACCTCCTTCCTGATAACTCCTCCAGTTATTATTAGGGCTGTCAAACGATTAAAAGTAATCGAGTTAATCACAGCTTAAAAATGAATTAATCGTAATTAATCACAAGTCAAACCATCTCTAAAATATGCCATATTTTTCTGTAAATTATTGTTAGAATGGAAAGATAAGACAACATACTGTATATAAGTACTGTATTTGTTTATTATAACAAAAAATCCACAAGATGGCATTAACATTAACATTCTTTCTGTTAAAGGGATCCACTGATAGAAAGATTTGTAGTACTTAAAAGATAAATGTGAGCACAAGTTATAGTAATTTTATATTAAAACCCCTCTTTTTCGCTTTCATAAAATTTGTAAAATTTTCAATCAAAAAATAAACTAGTAGCTCGCCATTGTGGACGTCGCCGAGCGGTGACGTCACAGCCATTCTTCCACATTGTCTTTAACTACATAAGGTAGTGATTGAAATACACCACGAGGTGTCAAGGGCGAGTTTTAAATTAGAGATCTAGCTAAGTTTTTCTAGTGCGTTTTACCCCTCAACTGACGCCGTAGTTTCCGGGTTTATTGTACCCTATGTTCATTTGAGTGTTGAGTGACTTCACAGCATACGAGACCTCTGATAGTTTGTACATTGTGACTAAATATTGCCATCTAGTGTATTTGTTGAGCTAAACGAAATGTTTGAATAGAGTTTGACTAAAGTCTGAGTAAGTTTTATGTGTATTTTGCATAGCTATTTTGATTGGGAATGCCAGTTCTCTTTGCACTGAGCGCTTTTCTTTTTGTGAACATTATTTTTTTTGGGAGATAGGAATATTATTTTTGTTGTGCTTTCAGTAAATGATACTGTAGTGACCTAACTGTTCCGCCCAAATGCATGATGGGAAGTTGGGCAACCACGACTGTCAGTGGTGGCTGCAAATGGTGTATGTTCTGCTTATGTTTAATGAAGCTTGCTTTGAAAAAGATCATCTCCTGTCATTTTTCCCCACACTGTTCGCCACAAAAGTTATGATTACTGTGAAAGAGTTGCTTCAGTTTAGGCCAATAAATGTCGCGGCCTCAATGAATGCCTGTGTCCACCTGCTTTTCTCTGCCACTTGCGTCCACTCGCTTTTCTCTGCCACTTAGCTCTCAATGAACAAAAAACGGCGCAATTGTAGTCTTTTTTCAGCAATGCATTAGAGGGTCAGTCGGCGCATGCGTTAAATGCGGTAAATATTTTAACGTGATTAATTCAAAAAATTAATTACCGCCCGTTAACGTGATAAATTTGACAGCCCTAGTTATTATCTATTGCCTACTATAGTATCTATTATTATCTATTGCTCGATACTAATTTCACATAGAAATAATGTGGTTTCATTTGGAAAAAAAAACAAATTAAAAAAGAAAAAAGTTTGAAAGGTATTCACAGCAGATACTTCATTGTTACTGTTATTGTTCCTGTCAGAACATGTCAGGTTAAAAAAAAAAAAACTCTGCAACAGGGGTGAAAATGCAAAAACCTTTCCAGGGAGCCCTATTGTTTACACAGCAATGGCGTTTTGCAGGGCTGAAAACACAAAAATTTGAAAACGACTTCCAGAGTGGAAATCTTGACAACACTCCCCCCGTCGTCGCCGTCTAAACAGTTGACAATGCAAAAGTCAGTTTTTGGGTGACAACTGACTTCCGTACTCTGGAACAGAGGTGGATAGAGTAGCCAAAAATTGTACTCAAGTACGATTAGCGTTACTTCAAAATAGCATTACCCAAGTAAAAGTAGTCATCCAAAAAATGAATTTGTGTTGCCTTAGGCTAGGATCATACTGCAGGTCTTAATGCACAAATCCGATTTTTTCGTGTTTTTCCGACTCGAGTGAGGCATTAACTTGACGGTCTACATGGGACAAGTTGCATAGAAGTGGACCATTTCAAATCCGATCGGGGTCATTTTCGTGTGTGGTTTAAATCCGATGTGGGACACATTTTTCCAGAATGTCACGGCGGTCTGAAGTGTTAAGTCTCCCAAATCGGTATTGATGCAGCAATACGTCAGCACAGAGCGAGAGAGACAGGGTGCTACGTTAGCGGTGCAGCTGTGCGTCAGCGCCTAGCTTGCCTTGAACACGGCTATTAGAGAAGGGTCAGGCTTGAAAACAGTCATAAAAAATATAATCGGCTGAGGATAAGCCAGCGAATGGTTTTCTCTCTGCTCCATATGAGCAATATTTTAAGATTGCTTACACAGCCGAGAGTCAGGGCGAACTGTTTGTGTGTGTCATGCATGCACGGACAGTACGTGCATACTATCGATCTATATAAACTTTGAATATAAGACTAAACGGGGATTATTTATGCCTGTTACTTGCGTCCTCTTTTTGAAATCAAAATATGATCACCTTTGAATGACGCTGAGAAAGCATGTGTGGTCATTTGTTATGATGCTCCTGCGCATGCGGGTCACTTGCCTCAGCGCATCTCGGACTGCGAATTAGTGCGCATGCCTGATACTTGACGGGCTCAATGGACAAAGGCAGCCTGAAAGGGCACGCCAAAAAAAACAGATATGACAAAAATCGGATTTGTGCTTTAAGACCTGCAGTATGAAACTAGCTTTAGATACAAACTTAAGTCATCCTGTGCATGCTCCATGCATGCTCGTCATTCAGACTCTCATCTCAAATCACGGTCGTTTACCCATTAACTCATTTGCTCCCAAAAACGTATGAATATGTTCTATTTTTAATTGTTTCAGTGTCCCAAATACGTATTTATAGGTCTTTTACGTTTTTTTCTTTTTTCACAAGAGACATCTTTGGGTTCTGATTCAACTTAGCTCCAAAGGACAAAGCTATAAATCAATTTTAAAGCAATAAAACTGGCCACTGGAGGGCAGTAGCGCATTTGGTAAAACCCCGCAACCCGATTTAACGGAACGAACGGTCGGGCCGCACGGCCGGGGCGCCGGCGGAAGACGACCGAATTAACGTCCAGGATGGCAGGCGGCAGACGACCGAGCAGAACAACCGGGAGGACGCCCGGGATCCCAGGCGCTGGACAACCGAGCAGAATGACCGGGACCACCAGTGCAGCGGACGATGCCGTTAAGTCCGTGCTGCTCACTGAGCAGAGACAGGCGGCGATGAGGGAAAAGTTTACGCCAGCTGTCGCGGCCACAACAGCGTCATCTCTCAGTTAGTTATGTGTAAATAAATTGTTACTTTGCTATCAAAAGCTCTATTTGTCTTGTTTTTTTATGTTATTTTGTAAAGCAAAAACATTATTCAGGTGTTTGGGATGTAACTAAAGCAAAAAATGCCTGTTTTAAAGTCAAAGTTGTGTTTGAAATGTATGCTTTCACAAAAAGCCCAATTTCAGTTTTTTTTTTTCATCAGAAATTGGAAAATTGCTCAAACTAAGCTATTTTCTAATGCTGATTTCTAAAGAATGGAAAAAGATATGACCTAACTTTTTTTCCTGCTGAAAGAAAAGAGTCTGAGCTTTCTTTTGGTGGGTTCCATGTTTATATAGCAATAGAACAGAACGTTCTGTGGGCCTTGCAAAATCAGTCAAAATCCAGTAAAACGGCCGGGAGCGAAGGAGGTTGCACCGGTGAAAATGGCTGGGAGTGAATGAGTTAAAATGAATGCCAATATCATTCTGTTGCATTGTTTTCTCAATGATTTGAAAAAAAAAAAAAAAAAAAAACATTAAAAATATTCAGGAATGAACTAGGGCTGTAATTATTGTGTTAATGGGCGGTAATTTCTCTAATTAATCACGTTAAAATATTTGATGCTATCAACGCACATGCCCCGCTCAAACAGATTAAAATGACAGCAGCAGTGCAATGTCCACTTGTTACTTGTGTTTTTTGGAGTTTTGTCAGCCTCTGCTGGCGCTTGGGTGCAACTGATTTTATGGGCTTCAGCACCCATGAACATTGTGTAATTATTGTCATCAACAATGGCGGGCTACTAGTTTATTTTTTGATTGAAAATTTTACAAATTTTATTAAAACGAAAACATTAAGAGGGGTTTTAATATAAAATTTCTATAACTTGTACTAACATTTATCAAGTCTTTCTATCCACGGCTCGCTTTAACAGAATGTTAATGTTAATGACATCTTATTTATTGTTATAATAAACAAATACAGTACTTATGTACCGTATGTTGAATGTATATATCCATCTTGTGTCTTATCTTGTCATTCCAACAATAATTTACAGAAAAATATGGCATATCTTATAGATGGTTTGAATTGCGATTAATTACGATTAATTAATTTTTAAGCTGTAATTAACTCGATTAAAAATGTTAATCGTTTGACAGCCCTATAGTGAACTAAACTGATTAAGACTATTTTTTTTGTCAGGATGAGACAGACAGATGGTGTTTCATTGTTTCCACAGCAAAATATTTTGATGCAACAAATTACAATATCTCATTTCATGGCAAAGAAATGCAATGTACTTTCCACAATACTGCCATTTCATGTCAAGAAATACCCTTGACCCATTTGGCAAGTGTTTTATTGGCAATTTTAAAGAAGTAAACGTGTCATGTCAGTTTTGTGGATGGAGAGCAGACCATGTGTGTTGGCACGGCTTACATGTATCACAGCAGAGAATTTTTTTTTTTTATTGAGGCGAGTTTGCACGTGTATGAGTGTCCCCTCGGGAACTTCCGCTCACGCCGTTGCTGTTATTCTTCTTCTTTACTTTTGTGCCATGCAATGGAAAATGACATCTGCACAACATATCAGCACGGTGAACACTTTCCATTGGACAAGTCTGAGTGGATTTTTTCCTGAGTGGATCGTCTTTCCTTTTTGGATCAACTCAGTCCATGCAATAGAGGGAAAAAGCTAGTGCAGGCATTAGATGGCCCCTTACTTTTCCTCATTCTCATTGTCCTCCTCTCGTTACACCCGAGCTCTTTGCCAGCACTGTTGCGTTTCATTTTTTCATGGCAGAAGCAAGGCATCACGCATGAAAACCTTTATTTTTTTAATTTATTTTGTTCTACCTGGACATCACAGCTGCAGACGTGAAAGGCAGCTTTTGTCCTCATGCAGCCTGATGTTTCAAAAGGCTCGTGGGAAAAAAATAGGGAGAAAGTGGGAAAGGCATCACAAGGTTGCATCACAAGGCAAATGTCATAGTTGAGATGACAGGGAGCAGACATTTTAGAAGAGGAAAAAAGAAGCTTTGACTGGGAGGAAAAAGTATATCAGAAGAAAGATAATCAAAATATTGTTTTAAATGTGTGGTGAAATATATTTTGTTCACTATTGAATGAAACACTTTGAGGACTAGGGAACCTGCCAATAGTCTTGAATGTAAAACAAAATAGTATTTTTTAGTGTTGCTAAATAGTCCGCGAATATTTGTTTTCAAAACCAGTCCTTGCGCCATGTTTTACAACAGGTTGTAGTTTGATCACTCAACAAGCCACAAATTTACTCATTGACTAAGATCAATATGGGATCTTGTCCAATTCAAACAGCTGCAGGAGTGCACACACCTCGGCCAAGCTCCATGTCTATTTACAAGATGCGCATCACTAGGAATCGTGAACAAAATTAAATGGTGAATAAACCATGGAAATAAATGCAAGGTTTTTTAGTATTAAATTCCAGTGCTTTTAATAAGAAAAGTCCTGCTATATTGAAGTTTGTTCAGTCCATCGACCCAGTTCAAGTGGAGGGCCACACATTGGAGGAAAACAACTAATTTGCCAATTTTCTGTCCCTGATAAGGACTACTTGGCTGACACATCATTGGTAAGTCGTACGATCAGTACTGAATGATCATTTACCCCTCTTGACCTAAAGAAATAAGTATAAATTTAGATAGAGTACCATGAAATCGATTTGAATCGTAGGGAAAAAAATGGTTTGTTTATGTGTTAGAGTATTTATCAAAGTATAAAAGTCACAAGTTCAATGTCTGGGAAAGTATGCAGCTGACACACCTATCTGACACTATTTACCAGCCTCCCAACCGCTTCCCCTGTAGCGGGATAAAAGTTGTACAAATACAGGTGTGACGGGTGCTCCCGTTGGTTTTTGAATAATTCCCTCCAAAAGCATGAAGTTGTTCATCGTGTTGGTAATGCTCTGTGGGCTTGCCACAGCCCAGCACAACCCTCAGCTGCGGCACGGCAGGACGGCCATCGTGCATCTCTTTGAGTGGCGCTGGGCGGATATCGCAGCAGAGTGTGAGCGCTTCCTGGGGCCCAATGGTTTCGGGGGAGTGCAGGTACTTCACTCCGATAATTGTTTAATTTAGTCCACTGCCAAAATATCATCACTGTAACTCTGCATTTGAATTCTAGTCCTTTATTTCTAGCACGCATGGCAAAATTTATCGTGCATAAGTGGATCGGTGATGCTATATTTTTTAGGTACCTGTGCTTTGGACTAATTTTCTTTTTAACTCTGGATAATATTAGCAGTTTAATTAATTTCTGTTGGCTATAGTAGCTGTTTTCATTATCTAAATAAGTGCAGGGGTGCTGAAAGTCACTCGCAGCAGGGGGTGCTGAGGATCTTATTTTGTTTTTCCCGTCCAAAAACAGCTGTTTTGGTCCAACTTTGTCATGATTGCGCTCTTTTGTCATACAAAGTGTGCACAATTCCAGTACACACACATTCTGGATAGTTTACATACTACTACTACTAGGCTACTATAAAGACAGCATTCTATTTCACCTACAGGGTGTAGGGTTGTTCCGATCATGTTTTTTTGCCCCCGATCCGATCCCGATCGTTTTAGTTTGAGTATCTGCCGATCCCGATATTTCCCGATCCGATTGCTTTTTTTTTTTTGCTACCGTTCAATTCCAATCATTCCCGATAATTTTTCCCAATCATTTACATTTTGGCAATGCATTAAGAAAAAAATGAATAAAACTCGGATGAATATATACATTCAACATACAGTACATATGTACTGTATTTGTTTATTATGACAATAAATCCTCAAGATGGCATTTACATAATTAAAATTCTTTCTGTGAGAGGGATCCACGGATAGACTTGTGATTTTGTATATTGTGACTAAATATTGCCATCTAGTGTATTTGTTGAGCTTTCAGTAAATGATACTGTAGCCATGCCCCAATGCATGATGGGAAGTGGAACCATGACTGTGTGTAGTGGTACCAATTGATATATCTTCTCTAGGTTGGGAAATAACATAAGGTGTTAAGAAAAAGATTAATTGCTACCTTGCTTCCCCACATCTCTTCCCACGATATTTCTAATCTTAGGTAGAGGCATTGTAAGGCTTTAGCCAATTAAAAACAGGCTCCAAACGCTGCCTAAATTCACTCTACTCTTTTTACGCTGCCATTTATATCTCTATATGGGCAAAACGGCGCCATTACAGATTGAGCGCGACATTGCGTGAGTGGGTCGTGCAACGCATGCATTAATAGCGTTGAATATTTTAACGTGATACTTTTTTTTTTTTAATTAATCACCGCCGTTATCGGGATAAATTTGATAACCCTACCTTAAGCCTAAACTAAAGACTCTGGATGAGTGTAACATATTATGTCTGTAACGTTAAATACAATTAGAAAACGATTTAATTAAAAAATATACTGTATATATATTAAAACTGGCATGGCCGATATTTTTTTGCCGATACCGATACTTTGAAAATGACGTGATCGGACCCGATCGACTGGCATCTCTAACAGGGTGTGTTGACGTTTTTGTATTGGAAATAAAAGTACCCGTGTATTATAATGCAAATATCCGTAGCTAGACGGCGCAATGACACACAAAGACATTTGAAAACTGAAACTTTGAAAAGGTCCAATAAGCCTCTGTTTAAAACCCACTTTTCAAACACTAAAATAAATTGCACACAAATATCCAACAGCGCTCTGCACCACGGCAGCTCAACAGCAACAACTAACAATGGTATGGCTACAATGCAAGCTATTTGAAGTTCTCCACCAACTTTTCCTCGCTGGGCATTATTATAAAATATCATAATCATCTTCATTTTTGATCTCGAATTGAACTTTAGAAAATTTTGCTGTTTTTTTTTTTTTGTAAAGAAAAAAAAATCGCTCATTTGTTTTTGCGCCATGTTAACACTTTCTCTGTCAATACTTTTCCGTTCCAATTGCGCCTTATTCAACGTGACCTGTTGGCAAGCAAGGTGTCAGGTGGTGACCATAATATAAACAAAAAAAAAACCTTTCGTTTATAACATTCAGTACATATATTTATCCGCAAAGTTAAATACGCTATTGTTTCAATATGTTTTGTCTAGTGATTTATTTTTAACAAAAAAAAAATAATAATAAATAAATAATAATAATAATAATTTAACAAAACACCTTGCACCCCAACACCAGGGGGCGCTGCAGCACCCTCAGCACCCCACTTCCGCGCCACCGAGTAAGTGCATCAATCATGACAAAGACATTGCACATATTTATGTGTGTTCATAAGAGTGTCACTGTCATTTTTGACTTGATTATTTGGACGTGATTTTTTTTTTTTTTAATGTGAAAGTTGGTGGGGATCATGAATTACAATTTCATAGCAATTCATGACACATAGAGTACTGTAGATGAGGTACATAAACAGAGTTCAGCCTTAAAGGGGGCAAGAAGTGCATTGGGTGGGGGGGCAATGATTATTTTCCTATTCCTATATTTTGAATAAGCCTATGGTATACTCCATTCATGCAACATGTAATCAGTGTTGTTAATAACGGCGTTACAATATAACGGCGTTATTTTTTTCAGTAGTGGGTAATCTAATTAATTACTTTTCTCATCTTGACAACGCCGTTACCGTTACTGAGGACGGAAAGGCATGAGTTACTATGCGTTACTATATTGGTCGAAAAGTCTGAGGGAGACGGACTCACCGAGACGACAGAGCAGAGCAGGAGTGTGGAGGAGGCAAGAAAGGTGTGACGCCGAGCAAACGCGATGCTAGGTAGCTCCAATAATACATGTTGTAGCCGATAGCCTGCAAACTACGCCCGCATGTTATGGTAGATATGGTAGACATGGTAGATATCACATGTACTGTATATAGATATAACTAGATGCAAAATGACAGACATGGCACTAAATGCGTTAGTAGACAGCCGCCATCTTGAAGCAGTAGACTTTTTAGGACGGCTCTGTTGTAGAGAACCTTCCTAGCGAACTTAAGTAACTTTTTATATAAAATACTTCTAAATCGGCAAAATCTTGACTTGAATCTATCTTTAAATGATGAAACAGTTTTAAAACTTTCATATGTCGAAAGTAGAGAGAAGGGAACTAATGCAATAATGGGAGCAATTCTAACAACTTTTAACAGTTGATTCAGGGTAAAGAGTAAATTAGGGTAAAGAATTGGGCTCGGGCCAATTGTACCAAAAACCTTCACAAAAAACTTCACATAGTGTAGTCAATGTTTTTTTTTTTTTTTTTTTTTTTTAATTGAGGAAAAAAAAAAAAAAAAGTAATTATCACCAATTACTTTGCCAAGTAACTAATTACTCTTACATTCAGGTAATTGAGTTACTAACGCAATTACTTTTTGGGAGAAGTAATTTGTAACTATAATTAATTACTTTTTTTTCAGTAAGATTAACAACACTGCATGTAATCATCACATAAATCATCATGTCCGAGACAGGTTAACTACAAAAAAAAACAAGTTTTATTCCTACAAAAGCTATTGTATTTTTGCCCTTTTGTAAGGGCATAACCATTCTGCTACGAGGTCCAAGATGCAGGGTGCTCTTCAGTCTATTACAAAATAAATATTCTAAAAGGTCTGGTGACGGATCTGCTTTAGACCAGTTTTTTAAAGACATTTTATAGCTAGTACAACCGCAAAATTACTCTGCTATCCGAGTACTACCATCATTAATGCTGCCAGGGTTGAACTTCTGAGCCGTAAATAGCATTGAACTTGAGCGTTCACTACCAGTTCTCCCAATTCAAATGAATTGGACTTCTATCGCCATGACTACCTGGTATGCATTAGTGCAGTAGGCCAAAATACTCCAGGGGAAAAAAAGCATACCGGTAAGTTATATTTTCCTAAGCCAAAATTTGAGCATTACCACTGTGCATAGATTTTAGGGAAGGAAAGTACAGTACCTAAGGATTGAGTTAAATGGTATTACACAGGAGTCTATTGTGAAATGTTGTTTGAAAAGCAAAATTGATTCCAAAGTGAATAATTGTTTACTTTAAAATCATCTAAAACAAATAGTTGAAAAATAAAAACCCTTCCATTTACAATATTTACATTGACAGTAATAAATACATAGCTAATTATTCTGAACATTATTTCCTGATAACAGTTAATTTACTACTAGATTTGACAGGAAGTGCTTTTATTTTAAAGTGCGACCAAGTTGAATGAGACGTGTTTTCGCCTCAATGTCTTTGTTTTATGTTGAACTGCAGCATTTCAAGCAGAAAATGTTCAACTGGGCATTTTGCTGATCATTGAAAAGATTCCACTACCTTACAGAGTCAGAAACATATGGCTCATGAGCCTTATTTGGCCCTTTTGACAAGCGCATCTGGGTCCCTGCTGACACAGACTGCACTCGACATTTCTTGCCCTCTCAACACAGTGCGCGAATTGAATTGTGCCGTTTATCACTATTGTGAGGGCCAAGGTTCCGATTAATAACAGACGCTTGTACAATGCATAGTAATCTTTTTGCTGGTCCTGTTTGAATTTACTCCCGTGTGTTTGCTCAGATCTCTCCTCCCAACGAGCACATTGTGCTGAACAAACCCTGGAGGCCATGGTGGCAAAGGTACCAGCCTGTGGGCTACAAACTGTGCTCCAGGTCCGGCGATGAGCAGGAGCTGCAAGACATGGTGACTCGATGCAACAATGTCGGTGTCAACATTTACGTTGACGCCGTCATCAATCACATGTGCGGGGCGGCTGGCGGTGAGGGGACGCACTCGTCGTGCGGGACCTGGTTCAGCGCCAGCACCAAAAACTTCCCCGACGTCCCCTACAGTGACTGGGACTTCAATGACCGCAAATGCAAAACAGGCAGCGGTGAGATCGAAAACTACGGGGATGCCAATCAGGTGAGGAATACCACATTTCCCAACAAAGTGAATATGCTGTTGACTATTAGGGATGCACGATATCCATTTTTTGAAACCGATACCGATATCGATAACTTCCTGCTCCTCAAAGCCGATACCGATATCGATAACCGATAATTTTTTTTAAAAAAAATGTTGACCTGAGTTTTTGAACGCCTGGAGGTTTAAAAAAAACGGCAACAAAAAAACTGGTGGATTCAACATAGATTTGCCTTGATCTCAATAGATTTTTCATAATGACATGAGCAAAACAGAGTGTTTCACTTTTGCACTGCCCGACAGCCAGCTAAGAATGAATGCACTTCCATAAACCACAAGGCTTACAAGGCTTCTTTTCTTGCTTTTATGGGAAGACACTCGTCTTAATATTGTGAAAGTACAACAGAAAAATACATATTCAATACTCAATTTACAACAAACTGAACAATACACTTATATACACAACTATTATATGTATAGCATAGCACACTAGCTTGAGCTACTATAGTATTGGCTGGCTTCTATAACACAACAACTGATGAAGCTCTGTACATATGACCCTTCACCACAGAAGTAAACATATATTGCATATCCATATGTTATAGTAAACATAAATACTTACAGACATATATTTCCGAGGCGGAAACGTAACAGAAAGCACTCACGATTGTCAATGCTACCGCTAGACACTGCAATGTATAAGTGAATGAACCAAACTAATGTAACCAAAAATAGATGCAGTGAATTATTCTGACCAGCAGGTGGCAGCAATGCCCCGCAAATGGTCAACTGATTTCCTATACTAGTGTGTACTGTAAACTGTAAAGCCAGCACAGTACATATTATCAGTCCTATTAATAATGTTACTGGATTTATCGGGATGACGAAAAAATTCCTACTATCGGACCGATAATTATCGGACCAATAATTATCGTGCACCAGTATTGACTATGCTCATGTTTTTTCTTGTTGTGTACTTGAACTAGTAAATACAGCTGATTATGTAACAAAGGTTGGTCCATGTGTACTTGCTAGATTAATGGTGTTGATACTTTCTATTTTTTTCCTCTTTTTTTGCCGTTTCACAGCACAGTATATACAGTAAATCAATTCAAATTGAATACCAACCAATGTCTGATTTAAGTGTAGTGCCTCACTTTGTATATGGCGGAAAACACAAACAAGACTGAAAAAGCAGTTGCTGCTCTTGCACTCCTCTTGAAAAGAAACTGCTGTATTTTAAGCCATTGATAGAACAATATGTCTATAAGCTGCCATAGCAGATTTATTGCACATTAAGCCCCCAAACTATTTCAAATTTGCCCGTTTTACCCTGAAAACCCCCGTTTACAGACGTCGCGCAACTGCTTTTTTTTAACCCAGGCATAAAACTACGGTAATTAATTATATTTATCATTCAAAATGTCTGTCATTTTTAGCTTAGGATCATTAATTGCTGTGTAATATTTTATTTAAAAAAAAAAAAACAAAAAAAACAACTTTAAAAAATGATTCACTCGCATATTTTAAACAAATGACGTCACAATGAAAAAAATGGCGTCTGTAAAAAAGTCAAGGATATCTACCTCATAACTATCGCTTAATTGTATTTTTTTTGTTACTGTCGCATTTTCTCCGATGTTAGATGATAAATAATCGGTTCAAACAAAATTGAAAAAATAAGTTTAAAGGGGTATATATATGAAACAGAACATCTCAACCACTCCTTGATGTCTGCGATTTCTGCATCGCGACCCTTGTTATATTGCCATGTTTCACCCATAAAATCCCCCAAAAATCCAGCTGTGGGCATTCACAACTGTCTTGACACTCAGTGATACATGCTACATGGAGTTTTTGGATCGAAACAAGGTAAGCACGCGATAATATCTCGTTAAAGTCATGGTGTCTGTAATTCTGCTCTCGCGTGCTCTCGCCTCCTGGTAGGGTTTTGCTGTTTAAATAACTTTTTTTTTTTTTTTAGAAAATGCCCTCCTATTAAATTTTTTTCTTCCCCCAGAAATTTGAGATTTTAAGCTTTCCAATGATGTATCACACATGCATATCGGACAATTTTGAAATTTGGCCAAATTGGGGGTGTCAGAGCAGAACTTCAAGTCACCTGACACCTTTCTGCCATATTGTTTTGATAGCTGTTTGTTGACAAATGTCCGGAGATTGTTTCCATCAGTGCTATTCCAAAACCATTCATTTTCTTTGTTTCCCCTGTCATTTCCATCTCCAGGTGCGCGACTGTCGACTAGTGGGCCTTCTGGATCTCGCCTTGGAGAAGGACTATGTCAGGGACAAGGTTGCCGAGTTCATGAACAAGCTTATCGACATGGGTGTGGCTGGGTTCAGAGTGGACGCCTGCAAGCACATGTGGCCCGGAGACCTGGCTGCTGTCTATGGCCGCCTGCACAATCTCAGCTCCAAGTGGTTCGCCGAAGGTGCCAGACCCTTCATTTTCCAGGAGGTACTCATTGAAAACAGACTTCTGCAGTTTGAGAGTAACTCGATGGCTTCAATTGAGCGTTTTGGCTGGATTTGTGATGTATGCTTCAAGTGATACAATTGCAAATGCCAATTAGAGTGAAACATATGGATAGGCTGAATATACAGTAGCTTAGTTTAACTGTCCATAGTTGGCTGATATAGGCTCCAGCATGCACGCAACCCTCGTGAGGATAAAGCCCCTTTCACACAAATATCTCGGCAAATTCCCGTGTAAGGTGACGTGGGATATGATTGCGTCATCGCTTTCACACATGGAGAGATATCTCGGGAATGACGCATGTTGGACATTTTCACAGATTTGTTCCATGTTGTGACTGGGCGCTCTCTGTGCGGGGAAGGCTGCTGGCGCGATTTTTTAACCTGGACATTATGTCATTTTTGGTCGGCATCTGCTGTCACATTCTGTTGGTCAGATCTTATTTTGTTACTGTGGGAGCGTTCCCGATGTCGTAACTGCAGCAAATTCAAGCTCATCAAGACTGTATTTAAGCTCGGGCGATCCAAGAGAAGGGTGCCGAGATATTAACTTGCTGGACGCCATTCATCACCTTGTACTCTCGAATTTCGTGCATTTGCTAGCTTGTTCGTCTGCCGCCATTCTTTTGAAATATCCTACGTTGTCCTGGTATCTGGGTGTGTTTGTTCTGTCGCCTTATCAGCTCTCTGCCTACCGCTTAGGTTAGTCTTATTGATCCCCGTCGACTTTCTGTCACGGACCCATTGTGTTATTCCAACTTTTCCACGATCGCGTGTATTTTTGTTTGTATTTAATAAACCCTTGAACGCGTCCCTCCATTGTTTTCTGCTTTGCCATATAACCTTGTTTCTGCAGTTGCGGACCCTAATATCGGCAGCAAAATAAACCACACATTTCCAAAGATGGGCGATGGTCTCTCTTCCTTGGCTCTACGATCCAGGAGCAATTTAATTTCGTTATGTTTTCTGTTTAATTTTGCCATTTCCAGTTTGCCAGGTTGATAATTGTGATGTTTGCTTACCGCTTTTTGTCTTGCTGCGATGAAATAGGAAATGACGATCGACCCGCTGTGATGTTTACGGCATCAGCCATCGTGCTGTGACACGGGAATCAAACGCGTGCTTTCACGCATGCCTCGTCCCAGACATAACACTAAGACGCGACGCTTTAAAGTCGACCCGGGAAATTGCTTCCACACACAAGGGCTACCCGTTTAAATCATGGGATTTTAACGGTGTTCAGGTATATGTGAAAGGGGCTTTAGCGGTGAACAAAATGAATGAATTGCAAGGCAAGGCAAGGCAAATTTATTTATATAGCACAATTCAACACAAGGCAATTCAAAGTGCTTTACATCACATGAAGATCATAAAAATCACATTTAAATCAACACAACGTAGAAACGAAGACAAAAGATCGCATTTAATCACAGAATAAAAATAAATAAATAAAATAAAAATAAAACAAAAAGTACTACAAATAATAATTGAAATCAGCAATGGAGATAAAAACAAGAGGAATAGAAAGCAGGTAGATTGAAATATATAGACAGTTATAGATATTCAGTGCTAAACAAAAGCGTTTTTAGCCCTGATTTAAAAGAGCTAACAGTTTGAGCATACTTCAGACGTTCGGGTAACTTGTTCCAGAGGTGAGGAGCATAATAACTAAATGCTGCCTCACCCTGCTTGGTTCTTGTTCTTGGAACATGCAGAAGACCGGTTCCAGATGACCTTAGGGGTCTAGATGTCTCATAGGACTCTAACAAGTCAAGCATGTATTTTGGTCCAAGGCCATTAAGTGTTTTGTAGACGAGCAGTAGTATTTTATAGTCTATCCTTTGACTTACTGGAAGCCAGTGTAGCGATTTCAAAACTGGTGTAATGTGGTCCAGCTTCCTTGTATTTGTGAGGACTCTGGCTGCAGCATTCCGTACCAGCTGCAACTTCCTGACTGATTTTTTATCAAGACCTGTAAATATACCGTTGCAATAGTCCAATCTGCTGAAAATGAATGCATGCATAAGTTTTTCCATGTCTTGTTGAGTCAGAAGCCCCTTAATTCTGGTTATATTTTTTAGGTGGTAATAAGCGGATTTAGTGACGGACTTTAAATGGCTATCAAATTTTAGGTCTGAGTCAATAATTACGCCAAGGTTTCTGACTTGATTTGTAGCTGTGAGTGACATTGTGCTAAGTTGGCTGCTTATCTTTGACCTTTCCTTTTTTGGCCCAAAAATGATCGCCTCTGTCTTCTGCACATTTAACTGGAGAAAATTCTGGCACATCCATTCATTGATTTGATGAATGCATTTGCTCAGGGTGACTAAGGGACTATAATCATGTGGGGACACAGAAATGTACAGTTGTGTGTCATCTGCATAGGCGTGATAGGAGATGTCATACTGTTCCATTATCTGAGGTAACGGAAGCATATAGATGTTAAATAAGAGTGGTCCAAGAAAAACAGTTTTGAAAAAGTTTGAAGGAAGGATGTCAAGGCAGCATGTTGTGGTCATGCAATGCAATGAGTTGACACACCGGTGTCTGTTCTAACAACACAAATATACAGTATATTTAAAAAAGCCAGGGTTACTGTCATTTATACCAACAGAATCAAGATGCAAGACCAATGAAATACTAATAGTTATATTTTTTTCAGAAAGATTTTCGAACAGTCCTGAGAAATGTCGCATTTCACCAACATTTTCAAAGTTACATGCACTTACTTAGGTTCCATTTGTATGTCTGCACATTTTGTATCCCGTTTCAATGTTTACAAAGTTATAGCACATTGGCGTCACTTGCAATATACGTTTCAAATAGATATCGACATGTTATCCAGCTTTACTGGTAATTAAACAAGTAAAGATAAGATACTTTACCTGATGAACTACAGTCTGCTGCATATAAACACAATTGGGAGACCTGAAATTTTGAACCAAAAGCAAGCTATGAGTGAAAATGTAAAGGACACACCGCAATGGCCTAACTTTGGTGTGAAAGGTATGTGTGGGTGGGGAGACAATTGGGGAGTAATTGGGAAATTGATCATCTCACTTTAGGGAATGGAAGATGTAGTCCTAACTAGGAGTGTGAACCTCTTGGTACCTCATGATACGATACGGTTTGCGATATAAAGCTCACGATAACGATGATCTGACGATATGGCGGTACAACGATTATCGATACATTGGTCAGGAAATCATTCTAGGATATTCTAAAATCAACTAATAAACAGAAAAACAAGCTTCTGCTGTGAATTGGAATGAGTTTATCACTAGTGGACGTTCAATCCATTTGAACTGGGAGGGTGGCAGCGAATGATTCGCTGCCACCCTCCCACTTCAAATGGATTGAACGTCTATGGACGTCAGTGGCAGCCACTGCCAGGCAATGAGATAGTTTTGGGCCATTTAAGGTCATTTACCTGTTGATTTACAGTTACTTCCTGTTGATTTTGGGATATTTTATGGGTCACTTCCTGTTTATTTTGTGTTACAAAACAGAAAGTGACCTGAGTATCACCCAAATGATTAGGCAGTGACTCAAACTCAACAAGAAATTACTTGGAAATGCCGTAAAATGAACAGCAAGTGACCTGTAAATGACCTTAAAATCTGACAGAATGACTGTGAATGCTCTGGTTTTGAATGAACGAACGTTCCCAGTCTAAATGGATTGGGTGTCGAGCACCGTCATGGCAGCCTTAGAGTTAACTGATTATGGTGGAAGATTTGGTAGCAACTTGTTGGTTCCTTTTTTTTTTTTTTTTTTTTTTTTTTAAAGACATTGACACCTTTTTAAAACGATATCTCGATTATTACAGTAGCATATCGATAACCTTTTGGGATACAAAGTATCACGATTTTTTTTCAATATTTTGTCACACTCCTAGTCCTAACACATCTGATACAAACTATTTGTACTCTGGCCCTTAAGGTAATTGACCTTGGAGGCGAGCCCATCTCATCTCGCGAATACTCCCATCTGGGACGAGTGACTGAGTTCAAATACAGCGCCAAATTGGGAACTGTCTTCAGAAAATGGCATGGCGAGAAGTTGTGCTACACCAGGTACTCCGCCGTGAGAAAATGAATCCTGTTTACAATAGTACCGATAGCCTATATTTTGAGGTGGGCATAGCATGAGAAACAGTATGTGGTTGGGTGGCACAAGCTTAACCGGAGTTTAAGTGGTGGGGCAAGGGGGCCAGGCTCCCCCTGGTGGCTGAAAAGTGTCTTTGCATGTAATTGACTTTCCTATATATGATTTTAAAATTAAGAATTTTCCGGTAAAATATTGTCTATAAATGTTGTAAAGCAATAAAACAAACAACAACATTTAATGAAATGTACTAAAAAATATTTGGAACCGATCATATGACTAGCACCTTAGACGGTCATTTACTTTGCTTAGCCAAAACCATGTGAGGACTACAGAGGCAAGATAGATATACGTAATGTTTTTCAAACCTAAGCTTTCAGAAGCGACACCAACTACTGAGCAATAACCAAAGATTGAACCAAGCCCCACTAAAGACGCTAATTATACAACATAGCCACCACCGGTGTCTTGCCAGTGTAGTTATTCCCAACAAAAATTGTGTGTCACACATAAGTTAGGAGTTATGTCGACTTAAACAATTAATTGAAGCCAGAAAAGAACCACAGTTATATACTCTGGACATCGAAGTTTATTCAACTGGAGAAACGCCATACAGGACTTGAATTACAGTAATAACAGTTATAGGTCATCCAACAAGTAACAGTGAAACATTGTTATTTTTTTTTTTTTTTAGTTTATCACGTATGTTACGTTATACGGCAGAATTTTTTTTATTTTTTATTTTTTTATGGATGGGCCATTGTTTTAAAACCTCGTAATGTTAACTACATTACCAAAACACGGAAATCAAGAAAATCAGTGCAGCGCAGTGGCTCCGCCCAGGGGATACAATTTTTGATGGGGATAACTACATTGGCACGACACCGGCAGACGTACCATATTCAATGGATGAAGATCTTGGCGAAATGCATAACTGTCCTGAGCAGCCTAATTTAGAATTCCCCTAAAGAATGATTGGGGGTGGGGGGACACATGCTAATTTCCAAGTTATTACTATAAATATTCTTGAAAGTTAATTTTACTGTTCACACTGCATTTTGGGTTCATCAACATGTTGTGCCCCCCAGCCCCAAAAGTCAAACTCCGCCTATGGGCACAAGGTGTGCACAATTATTGCATTATCCACGTTTGATTCCTACAGCCCATAGCCTTTAGTATGCTGTAAGCACACCCGTTCTATTTGATTGATTGATTGATTGATTGATTGATTGATTGATTGATCGATCACGTAAATATCTTCCAGTGGTGGAATGTAATGAAGTAGTACTACGTCACTGTACTTAAGTACATGTTTTGTTTATCTGTACTTGAGTACAAATATGAAGTGGTACTTTTTACTTTTACTTCATGAAATTTGGCAGCAAATACAAGTATCTGCACTTTTTACTTTTACTTATTTTCTCATTGTGAATTGATAGTTTCGTTTTCATGCCTCCGGCACTATCGACAAGCCCCGTGCAACTATACTGTAACCAAGCACTAGATGTAGCAACACTAGTTCAAGCAGATTAGGCAGGTAAACAAGATATTGTTCGATAAAAACCACCGCATTCTTGTACAGTAGGTGGCGGTATGCACTTGATAGTTGTTTGCAATCTACCATTAAGCTAGGTTTTGGAGTTTTTGAGCTTGTTAAGCTTCTGTTTATAGTGCAGTCAATTATATTGCTTGTTTTTTCCGTTCTGCACAGTTTTAAACAAAACTGAGCAGTCAATGAATTTGTATGTATGTACAGTATAATATTTATGTATATTACATTTTTGCATCGGAAGAAAATACTTTCTTTTTACTTGTAAGTAAATTTTGTAAAGTACCATTTTACTTTTGCTTGAGTATTTTTTTTTCTTAGAAACTTGTACTTTTACTTAAGTAGTCTTTGCAGCTGTATCTGTACTTTTACTTAAGTAAAAAAGCACTTCACCCACCACTGCTTTTTCCAAAGATTTTCACAACAGTCACTTGTAAACTTATTTACTAGATACTGTTTATATATACTTTATGAACAGAAACTGGGGTGAAGGATGGGGTTTCTTGCCCAACCACAATGCTGTTGTATTCGTTGACAATCACGACAACCAGCGAGGCCACGGCGCCGGTGGTGCGTCTGTAGTCACCTTCTGGGACTCGAGGCTCTACAAGATGGCCATGGGGTACATGCTAGCCCATCCGTATGGCATAACCAGGGTCATGTCAAGCTTCCGCTGGAACCGGCACATTGTCAATGGAAAGGTTCTCAGTTACTTTTCAATGCTTTGACGCCTAGCCATTTATCTATCCATCATTGATTTTTATGTGCCCTTGTCATCCTTTCTCAGGATCAGAATGATTGGATTGGACCGCCGAGTCATAGCAACGGAAGCACCAAGTCTGTTCCAATCAACCCTGATCAGACCTGTGGAGATGGATGGGTGTGTGAGCACAGATGGCGTCAGATCAAGTGAGGATATTCTGGATTCCAACACTTCTGTTATGTTGGTTCTCCACTATAACAGATTGCTTTTATCTGTTTTTACTGTTACTAGGCAAAACACAATGTGTCTAAAGACTTTTCTCTGTCAAAATCTTTCAGAAACATGGTCATTTTCCGTAATGTCGTCAACGGACAGCCTCATACCAACTGGTGGGATAACCAGGGTAACCAGGTCGCCTTTGGCCGTGGTAATCGTGGTTTCATCGTCTTTAACAATGACAATTGGTGAGCCTACATGCAACTGAAATTACGTAAAAGTATGTCCTTTGGTGTCAACAGCGGAAAACACTCCCCCCCCCCCAATGTCAATAGTCTTAGTTATCCACGTTGGCCTTCTCGCACTATTCGTTGTTATCTAGGTTTGCATCTTCAATTTGTAGCGTTAGTGTCATAACTTTAGTGTGTAGTAATGAGTTCTTGGCCTGGCATTATGCAGATGAGATTCCGCTTTCTCTCCATAAAATATTACACTGTTTTTATTTGTGCAACCTGCCATATTTACTCTGATATATTGTTCTGTGAAACCATCTTATTTACTTTAGAATAATAATTTCAAAGCCCTTGAGTTTGTTGGTATCCATATTTTTAAGGGTCCAGGTCCCAAAGGCAGTTAGATTCTGAATAAACATACAATATCCCTAGTGCATATATTTAGGTTCGTAGCAGTGTTGTCACAGATTACTTAATGATTTAATTACTGATTACGCCTCAAAAAGGTAATGTAGTTACTTTTATAATAAAGTAATCAGTAAAGTAACAGTTACTTTAAAATTTATCAGTTACTTTTTACCAAATTTTCTCCCTTTGCCACTTCAACAGAAGAATGACAACAGAAAAATATCATCGCATGTAACTGACTTTCTGATAACTGAATTTAAAGGGGAAGATAAGAATTTTTCACATAAGGCTTAATCTTCGAGTTAGCGGAGGTTTAATAAGTCAGTGGAGTTGATTGCAACCACCATTTACTCGCGCTATTTCAGCCACTCCGGAGCCCTGAAACTAACAAATAACTGACAAACTGCATGGAATTTATTGAAATCAACGCCACCGACTAATTAAACGCCGCTAACTTGAAGAGTAAGCCTAATGTCAAAAATTCTGTTTAGGGTTAGGGTGAATAGCATATCTGTGCCAATGTAAAACAATGCAAATTGACTCCACAATAATCAACATCACACAAATGAATTGCACAGTGCAATAAACACAAAGGTGGAGCGGACGCGCGCTCATATCCTGAAGTGTGCCGTACACACACGCGGTCAATTTGGCCACTTAACGTGGCGGCAATTAACCACTTTACACTCAGACTTACATACAACCCATCCAAAAGACTCTAAACGAACACGTCACCTCATGGTATAATGTGCAACACGAATATGATGTAAACAATGCTTGGCAACTTAAGAGCGATGACTACCTGTCGTTGCAACGGCAAAGCTATGTAGGGGGTCCAACCTATCACTGGAACCCTCTTGAATGAAAGAAAAATACAATACCTAACCCTACAGTGGGGCAAATAAATATTTAGTCAACCACCAATTTTGCAAGTTCTCCTACTTGAAAAGATTAGAGAGGCCTGTAATAGTCAACATGGGTAAACCTCAACCATGAGAGACAGAATGTGGGAAAAAAAACAAAATCACATTGGAAATAAATTCTTTAAAAATCAAACAAACTAGAGTGGAAAATAAGTATTTAGTCACCTACAAACAAGCATGATTTCTGGCTGTTAACGAGGTCTAACAAGGCTCCGCTTGTTACCTGTATAAATGGCACCTGTTTTAACCCATTATCAGTATAAAACACACCTGTCCAGAATCTTAGTCAGTCACACTCCAAACTCCACTATGACCAAGACTAAAGAGCTGTCGAAGGACACCAGAGACAAAATTGTAGACCTGCACCAGGCTGGGAAGACAATCTGCAAATAGGTAAAACGCTTGGTGTAAAGAAATCAACTGTGGGAGCAAGGTGGGATCGAGGTATAATCTCCCTTGATCTTGGGCTCCATGTAAGATCTCACCCCGTGGCATCAAAATGATAACAAGAACGGTGAGCAAAAATCCCAGAACCATACGGGGGGAACTAGTGAATGACCTACAGAGACCTGGGACCACAGTAAAACAGGCTACTATTAGTAACACAATGCGCCGCCAGGGACTCAAATCCTGCATTGCCAGACGTGTCCAGGTCCGTCTGCGGTTCGCTAAAGAGCATTTGGATGATCCAGAAGAGGACTGGGAGAATGTGTTATGGTCAGATGAAACCAAAATAAAACTTTTTGGTAGAAACACAGGTTCTTGTGTTTGAAGGAAAAAGAATACTGAATTGCATCTGAAGAACACCATACCCACTGTGAAGCATGGGGGTGGAAACATCATGCTTTGGGGCTGTTTTTCTGCAAAGGGACCAGGACGACTGATCTGTGTAAAGGAAAGAATGAATGCGGCCATGTATCGAGAGAGCAAGGGCATTGAAGATGAGACGTGGCTGGGTCTTTCAGCATGACAATGATCCCAAATACACAGCCAGGGCAACAAAGGAGTGGCTTCGTAAGAAGCATTTCAAGGCCCTGGAGTGGCCTAGCCAGTCTCCAGATCTCAACCCCATAAAAAATCTGTGGAGGGAGTTGAGAGTCTGTGTTGCCCAACGACAGCCCCAAAACATCACTGCTCTAGAGGAGATCTGCATGGAGGAATGGGCCAAAATACCAGCAACAGTGTGTGAAAAGCTTGTGAAGAGTTACAGAAAATGTTTGGCCTCCGTTATTGCCAACAAAGGGTACATAAAGTATTGAGATGAACTTTTGGTATTGACCAAATACGTATTTTCCACCATGATTTGCAAATAAATTCGTTAAAAATCAAACAATGTGATTTTCTGTTTTTTTTCCCCACATTCTGTCTCTCATGGTTGAGGTTTACCCATTTTGACAATTACAGGCCTCTCTAATACTTTCAAGTGGGAGAACTTGCACGATTGGTGGTTAACTAAATACTTATTTGCCCCATCGTAAATCCTAACCCTAAACCCGTACACAGATCAACATTCCCTAGCACATCTCAACAAGTGGCTGCACTCGGCTCGAACGTGCAAACGTGATGGCAGCCTGGCACACGCCTTTCAGTCCCAAAACACTTAGCGCGTCTGACTCGAGACCAAAACGAGGTAACAGTGAGCGGTTACCATGGAAACGAACACGTACCTGGAACATTTCTAGCTTTTTCTATTCAAAATGCTGCATACATTATGAGGCAATAATAAAATAGTAACGCACAGATACTAAGGAAACTAACTTTAATCAGATTACTGGTTTGGAAAAATGAACGCATTCGATTACTCGTCACTGAAAGAAAGCAATCAGATGACAGTAACTTCGTAACGCGTTACTGACAACAATGGTCCTTAGTGTGTCATTGTGGTCTATAGTCTCGACACAAAAAATGATCACAACTTTGTCTTTCATCTTTAGGGACCTCGATGTGACCCTCAACACCGGCATGCCTAGTGGCACCTACTGCGACGTAATCTCCGGCCAAAAGGAAGGAGACAGATGCACAGGAAAGCAGATCTACGTTGGTGACGACGGTCGCGCCCGATTCCGGATCGGCACCAGAGATGAAGACCCCTTTGTGGCAATTCACACCGAATCTAAATTGTAAACACTTGCTATGTTGAACAAAGTATCACGAGCTATGAACAAAAGTGCCATTAAAGGGGCTTTGTGGTGAAAAGCACTCTTCTTCTGCTTTCTCTTTTTTTCCTGGTGCCTTAACAACATTATCATGTTAGCAGAGGTGTTAAGTCTATTACGCTGGGGCGTGAAGAAGGGGGAGTTGAGTTCCTGTTGGTATGTGGATTTTCTCTGAACACTCGGGCTTTCAGTCAACTTAAAATGACATTTGTATGAAGGGATGAATGGCCGGGTTATCTCAAGCTTTCTGTCCTTTGACTTGGTGAGTAGATGGCTGTAGAGGGGCTTTACTAGTGAGAACCAGTTGTCATGTTGACCAGTAGATACAGTGATATAAAAAAGTATCTGAACCTTTTGGAATTTCTCACATTTCTGCATAAAATCACCATCAAATGTGATCTGATCTTTGTCAAAATCAAACAGATAAAAAAAACTGTCTGCTCTAACTCAAACCACCCAAACATTTCTTGGTTTTCATATTTTAACGAGGATGTCTGGCATGTCTGGCATGAATCACTGTCTTTAGGTCATGCCACAGCGTCTCAATGGTGTTCAAGTCTAGACTCTGACTTGGCCACTCCAGAACGTGTATTTTGTTCTCCTGAAATCATTCTAAAGGTGGTTGCCAGCCAATCGCAGGGCACAAGGAGACATACAACCATTCACGCACACACTCATACCTACGGACAATTTAGAGTGTTCAATCAGCCTACCATGCATGTTTTTGGGATGTGGGAGGAAACCAGAGTTCCCGGAGGAAACCCACGCAGCCACGGGGAGAACATGTAAACTCCACACAGGAAGGCCGAAGCCCGGGATTGAACCCTTGATCTTAGAACCGTGAGGCAGACGTGCTAACCACTCAGCCACCGTGCCGCCTTTTGAATTCATTCTGCTATTATTGATTACAAGTTATCCGGGCCCTGAAGTAGCAAAACAGCCCCAAATCATGATGCTCCTTCCACCATGCTTCCCGGTGGGTATGAGGTGTTGAAGTTGGTGAGCTGTTTCACTTTTCCTCCACACATGAAGTTGTATGTTACTCCCAAACAATGCAACTTTGGTTTCATCAGTCCACAAAATATTTTGCCAAAGCTTCTGTGGAATGTCCAAGTGCCTTCTTGTGAACATTAAATGAGTAACAATGTTTTTTTTTTTTTTTAAAGACTGCAGTGGCTCCCTCCGTGGAGTCCTCTCATGAACACTATTCTTGGCCGTAGTTTTACATATAGTTGATGTGTGCACAGAGATATTGGACTGTGCTAGTGATATCTGTAAGTCTTAAGCAGACACTATAGTTTTTTTTTTTTTTTTTTTTTTTTTAGTTTTTATTACCTCTGAGTATTCTGCGCTGAACTCTTGGCATCATCTTTGGTGGACAGCAACTTCTTGGGTGAGAAGCAACAGTGCCAAACTCTCTCCATTTGTAGGCAAGTTCTCTGACTGTCGATTGATGAACATCCAGGCTTTAAGAGATGATTTTGTATCCTTTTCCAGCTTTATACAAATCAACAATCCTTGATCGCGGGGCTTCAGACAGCTCTTTTGACCGAACCACAGTGCACATCAGACAATGTTTCTCATCAAGACAATTCTTACCAGGTGTGTGTTTTATAATGGGCAGGGCAGCTTTAAAACACTAAACAGTGATTGGGCACACACCTGACAAATTATTTGGTAAAAATTGGTTTCAATTGCTCTTTAAGTCTCCTTAGGCAGTGGGTTCACTTATTTCCCCCTTCTGTCATTGTTTGCATACTATCCTCATTAAAATATGAAAACTTATAAATGTTTTTTGGTTTTAGTTAAAGCAGACACTGTTTTTTTTTTTGTTTTTGTTTTATCTTTGTGATTTTGACAAAGATCAGATCACATTTGATGGTGATTTTATGCATAAATGTGAGAAATTCCAAAAGGTTCAATTACTTTTTCATACCACTGTACCTGAGTGAAATTTTTTGCAATCGATCACCCCCCCCAAAATTTCTCTGCTCTTGTTCTTGTGTTCCAACCTACATATATGGACATTAAGGTCCAAGAACCCAACAGTGCTGTTGTTGAGCTGCAACAGAGGGCAACTTTGTTACCATGCTGCAACGGAGAACAAAAGGTGTGTCAGAAAGGATATTCTCACAGATTCCATAGAGAAATATTTAGTCTAGTGGTGGCAGGGTATCAAATCAGAAAGCAATTGGAGGCAAATAATCACCATAATTCTCATCTTTTTTCCTGTCAGACATCTCTTTGATCAGGTGGATGTCGTGGATACACCCTCGTTGGCCTGTGGATGTCCTTTACACACTTTCCTCATCCACTGAGGACTTCGTGCCATCAAAGTGTCACCGCTGAGAGCTCCAAGCTGGACTTGGGAAAGAAAATGAGACTCCACTGCAGAGGATTGCTTTCTTTTCATTTCTCACTTTCTCTTTGGCCTTTCCTTATGACACCTCACCTATATTACTCTGGACTGAGCAGCAGCTACCATAGTTCAGACTGTGAAAAAGGTGATCCTGTGCTAGAACATTCTACTCATCTCAGTCGTCATGGCAATGTGACCTAAAAGTGGGAAAACGAAAGAGGGTATATAATTTCAGAGCCTTCTGGAGATATGGATGTTGAATGCAGCCTTTTTTAAGAGTAATTGTCACACAGGTGTTGGCTTCGGAGAGACACAGAGGACATCAGGTATGGTCAGAAGTGTGGTGGTCAAGATTATAGGATCTGAGACCAAGAACTTAGCAAGAATAACACTGCAAAGGGCACTGCAGTCGTTAAGAGTTGGCGGGGACTTGTTATTTTACAAGGTGCTTTTTAACTATCATCAATTTATGAATTTGAAGAACAAAAAAACAGACCTGGGCTTGACAGAAAGTCCAGGAAGTCCAAGGGTGGGTACTTCATGGGGCACATCATCCGTTAAGTACGAATCTGCTGCAATATTCAATATTCTACCCAACAGACAGAGTTGGACATAGATGACCAAAAAACCCATAAGAAACATTTTTCCTTGAATACATTTGAGATCTTTTCAGAGGTTCTTCAAAATAAACTTGTCCGCGAAATATGCATGTTAATAAGCTTCCAACAACAACCTAATGAAAATATCATTCAGAAGCACGTCATGACATAGGCGGAGTTTGACTTTTGGGGAAGGGCGGGCACAACATGTTGATGACCCCGAAATGCAGTGTCAGCAATAAAATTAACTTACAAGAATATTTATAATAAAAAGTTGACAATGAGCGTTTTTTGTTTCCCATCATTCTTGAGGGATATTCTAAATGAGGCTGCTTAGGCAATACTTTTCGCCAAGATCGTCATCCATTGAATATGGTACGCCCTCCGGTGTCGTGCCAATGTAGTTACCCGAGTAAAAAATTGTATTCCTTGGGCGGATCCATATGGAGGTAGATTTGTGTCTTTATTATTCAATCAAAAAAAAAAAAAAAAAAAAAAAAAAAAGGTGCTTCAATGAAAGAAAAAAAAAAGTTGCTTCAATCAAAATATATACAGTTGTGGTCAAACGTTTACATACACTTGTGAAGAACATAATGTCATGGCTCTCTTGAGTTTCCAGTTATTTCTACAACTCATTTTTCTCTGATAGAGTGATTGGAACAGATACTTCTTTGTCACAAAAAAAAACATTCATGAAGTTTGGTTCTTTTATGACTTTATTATGGGTGAACAAGAAAAAGTGATCAAATCTGCTGGGTCAAAAATATACATACAGCAGCCTTAATATTTGGTAACATGTCCCTTGGCCATTTTCACTTCAATTAGGCGCTTTTGGTAGCCATCCACAAGCTTCTGGCAAGCTTCTGGTTGAATCTTTGACCACTCCTCCTGACAGAATTGGTGCAGTTCAGTTAAATTTGATGGCTTTCTGACATGGACTTGTTTCTTCAGCATTGTCCACAAGTTCTCAATGGGGTTTAAGTCAGGACTTTGGGAAGGCCATTCGAAAACCTTCATTCTAGCCTGATTTAGCCATTCCATTATCACTTTTGATGTGTGTTTGGGGTCATTGTCCTGTTGGAACACCCAACTGCGCCCAAGACCCAATCTTCGGGCTGATGACGTTAGGTTATCTTGAAGAATTTGAAGGTAATCCTCCTTCTTCATTATCCCATTTACTCTCTGTAAAGCACCAGTTCCATTGGCAGCAAACAGCCCCACAGCATAATACTACCACCACCGTGCTTGACGGTAGGCATGGTGTACTTGGGGTTAAAGGCCTCACCTTTTCTCCTCCAAACATATTGCTGGGCATTGTGGCCAAACAGCTCGATTTTTGTTTCGTCTGACCACAGAACTTTCCTCCAGAAGGTCTTATCTTTGTCCATGTGATCAGCAGCAAACTTCAGTCGAGCCTTAAGGTGCCCCTTTCGGAGCAAGGGCTTCCTTCTTGCACGGCAGCCTCTCAGTCCATGGAGATGCAAAACACGCTTGACTGTGGACACTGACACCTGTGTTCCAGCAGCTTCTAATTCTTGGCAGATCTGCTTTTAGGTAATTCTCGGTTGAATCTTCACCCTCCTGACCAATTTTCTCTCAGCAGCAGGTGATAGCTTACGTTTTCTTCCTGATCGTGGCAGTGACAAAACAGTGCCATGCACTTTATACTTACAAACAATTGTTTGCACTGTTGCTCTTGGGACCTGCAGCTGCTTTGAAATGGCTCCAAGTGACTTTCCTGACTTGTTCAAGTCAATGATTTGCTTTTTCAGATCCATGTATGTATATTTTTGACCCAGCAGATTTGATCACTTCTTCTGTTCACCCATAAAAAAGTCATAAAAGAACCAAACTTCATGAATGTTTTTTGTGACAAAGAAGTATCTGTTCCAATCACTCTATCGGAGAAAAATCAGAGTTGTAGAAATAACTGGAAACTCAAGAGAGCCATGACATTATGTTCTTCACAAGTGTATGTAAACTTTTGACCACAACTGTATTTCCAACCGAAAAAGGTACTTCAATCAAAAAAAAAAAAAAAAGTGTTCGAATGCAAAAATAAATTTGGAAATCAAAAAAACTACCAAAAAAAAAATTAACGTGAAAGCAATTTTTGATTGATTCTTTTTTTGATTGAAGCAACTTTTTGATTGGAGTAATGTTGATTATTGTTTGGGCCACATTTAGGCTAGGCCATTTTTGTCTTTATTATTCAATCCAGAAATAAGTTTCAATCAAATTTCAATCATAGAAAAAGTTTTTGAATGCGAAAAAATATTTGAGATTGAAAAATTTGCATTTGAACACTTAATTTTTCATTGAAAACATTTTCTTTGATTGAAACAATCCTTTTTATGTTTGGCCCAAATTATGGGTAGGACATTTGTGTCTAAATCATTCAATGACAATATATATATATATATATATATATATATATATATATATATATATATATATATATATATATATATATATATATATATATTTTTTTTTTTTCCCGATCAAAGAAAAAAAAAAAATTCAAATATTTTTTTTTCCAATTTTTTTTTAACTATATGCAAAGCAAATGACTGCTTAAGGTGCTTGAAAAATAATTTTGACCCATTACAAAAATATATTTTTATGTTCATTTAATTCATTTTTGTTGCAGTTTTGTTGCTTTACAACTTATATATATATATATATATATAGGAAAGTCAATTACATGCAGTGACACTTTTCGCCCCCCGCCCCCCTAAAATCCGCTTATACTTCATGGAAAGTTAGAAAAAAGTTCATTAGTTTTACTGAAATTGGATATTGCAGGAATTGCAAATTTGATCACAATGCTAATTGGTTTGACGATCATTCCAGGGAAACCTCAAAGGAAAAAGAACAGGACAACCTCAAATGATGGACTATCTTCAACTCCTAAATTATTGACCCTATCAACACCCACGGCCCATTACCACCAGCACTTTCTCTGTCGCGTCTGGTGCAGCTTCCGATTAGCCGCTGAAACATCAAGTGGTGCCAGGTGAGGTCTTGGACGCTGTCATCCATCTCTGATGCTCGGTGACATGGCCGTCAAGCTGTCCCACTTTCCTGTTTCATATTTCATGTATCGCACCACACCTGCCCATCATCACACATAGATATACACGCGTGCTCAAATTTGTTTTGGAACCTCTGTTAATGTAAGAAAAAACATGACTTACCGAAATATCTTCAATATACTTTGTAATATAAAAGTGGAATTAATATTTCATCAAAGTAATTTGTGCCCCTTCAAAAATGAATTATTTACTACTTAGGTGTACCTGGGTGGGTTTTCATAAAGTTAGATATTTTTCAATATCAGTACCAATATTTCATTTTTTTCATTAGTTTAATTTATACAGTGATATGAATTGCATTCCATACTGTCCAGGCCTGCATCGTTGCTTTTTAACACTGATATTTACAGTTTAATCCTCTTGTAATGATGGTGCCATTTTACTGCACTGTACAGATTTTTTTGGTCATGTCGAGTTAACAATTCTTGATCATTCTCAAGAACAAGTTATTATTCTGATGATTTTTTGCCGCCAAGGCTGCAGTAACCCACCCTAAGTAAAATGAGCCAGGTTAACCTTTAAAGCTTTCATTGCAGCATCATATTTTCATTCACTTTAATCCACTTGAGTAACTGAAAATATCAGCAAAAGTAACAATTCTTACAATATTACCTTCAATAAATTAAACTGTCCCTACATAATGGTACAGTGTCTAAAAATAGCAATATAATGCAACATCCACATTTAATCATGTTTTTTTAACCAAGTTTACTCATTATTATCACATTGCCCTTTCTATGGATAATAGAAACCTAGCTATCCTTGTTTTATTAGACCTCACAGCAGCATTCGATACAGTCGACCATACAGTCCTTGTATCTCGCTTATAGCACTTCATAGGTATCCGTGGTAACGCTCTACAATGGTTTAAATCGTACGTGGAACATAGGACCTTCTCGGTAATGATTGGGGAATTTTCCTCCTCACAAACCTCTGTCTTGCAGGGTGCCACAAGGCTCTATTTCAGGGCCTGTTCTATTTGCACTTTATCTCCTACCTTTAGGATCAATTATAAAAAAAAAAAACATAATATCTCTTTTCATTTTTATGCTGACCACCTGCAGCTGTATCTGCCCCTGAGACCCAACGAACAAAGTGCTCTCACTAAATTAATGGAGTGCATATCCGTTGTGAAGCAGTAGCTAGCACGAAACTTCTTACATCTTAACAAGAGCAAAACTGAATGTATTACTTTTGGCACACCTTCCATGTTAAAGCCCTTGAGCCCAAAACTGGCGCCTTGGCTCCCTTTTTTCAAGACACGTTAAAAATCTCAGAGTGATATTTGATAACAGGCTCAACTTTAAAAACAGATTAGTCCTGTTGCAGTGTTGTCAGTAACACGCAGTGTTGGGAGTAACGCCGTTATAAATAACGCCGTATTTTTTCAGTAACGGGGTAATCTAACTAATTACTTTTTCCGCCGTTACAACGCCGTTACCGTTACTGACGATCAAAAGCGGTGCGTTACTTACTCTGAATAAATTGAAGAAACTACCAGCCGTGTCGAGTCGACTCTCTGCTCTGTTGATTTGTCATCCAAGACTTGAGGTGCGTTCAGGTTCGAGAATAGCGCACGTACTTCTGACTCCAAGCTGTTTGTCCCTGCTCATTCAATTAGACAATGCTTTAGAAAGTTTGGTAACGTTTCTGTGTTTGCTACACCTGATGCTAGCCTTGTTCCCATCTCCCACTGTCAGCCAGCAATAATTCTGCTTCCATCTTGAGGACGGCAGACGCTTTGAAGGTGACGTGAATTGTCGGGAAATGAGCCTACGAGCCCCTCGAGAGATGCGATGGAAGTGATTGTGATTGGCTGAGGGTTAGAGTCATGTGTCGTGGTAAGCCAATCAGAGCCGGTGATTTCACAAGCAAACCGGAACAGCGCGTGCGGCAAACACACACGCAAAACGGATGCACCGTAACTCTGTCAGGGCTCTTCGTTCTACCGGCCAGCTTCTTTTGCAAAGTCCGAGGTCTAGACAAACAGTGGGGGGGCCGATCTTTTGCAGTTGCTGCACCCAGGTTATGGAATAGCCTACCCCTTGAAATCCGTTCCATTGAGAATTTAGGCCTTTTTAAATCTCGTTTAAAGACGCACTTTTTTAGACTCGCTTTTTTCCCCTGACTAAGGTAGCCTGGTTTTATTTCTTAAGGGTTTTAATGTTTTCGGATTCTGTTTAATTTTTTAATTTGCTGTTTTAACTTTTATCGTGATGCATTGTTTTGTTTTTCTTAATGTCATAGTATAGGACCTTCCTTTTATCTTTCATGAACCATATTTGTCTTTGTTGTAAAGCACTTTGAGGGCCTGTCAGGTTTTTGTAAAGGGCCATAGAAATAAATTTGATTGATTGATTGATTGATTGATTATTAAAATACAATATCATCATCATCAATAGCAAAAGCTGGGAAGCATACAATATGCCTTAGGGAACAACCTCGTCCAGCTGGGCAATGTTGCTCTACCAGTCACAGGGGGGCAGTGTTGTAACAAGCACTGTCAGATTGATTTAGATTGATTTAAACTGATGCACGCACACACAAAGCCATTGTTTGCCCTCAATTAGGTTTTACTTGCTAAATGTACACATACTAAAAAATTGAATTTAACAGACAAAACAAGACTTACCTTTATGATCTAGAAATGGTTTGTTGGTGATGATGGAGTCAAGATTTTGTACATCTTTGTTTACTGGCATGAGTGGCAACACCTGTGCATGTGCACACAAGGAAAATCCATTTTATCTATAGGAAGAACAGAAGAAAACACAAAAATCTTAAATGAAAATCATAAAATTAGAAGCCGAAAAACATGTCTGTACAAAGCTAAGTCTCACAGCATCCCATGATTGAAACAGTGGAAAAATCAATTCGACATATGGTAACCTTGAAGGTTTAGTCTGAATATAAAATAATTACAAAATATGCAGTGTATAAAACTTACACATTTTTTTTTAAATTCAGGTATATTGTCCACTGTATCTAATATAATGTCCACTATCTGCAAGATGAACTGAAAATGTATTTTATATTCCATTTTAGTCAATATGTGTCATAGATAGCACATGTTGAACACTGGCGAAACCTTTACTGTCCTTGCAGTGGGGCTACTTCTTTTCCGCGCTCCCCCACTGACAGATAACACAGAAGCACACAGGGCAACATGAAGCTTGTCCTCATGCATTTATTCCTTAATGATATCCCTTCATGGCTAAACTCCCTTAACAGTCCGCACCCCACTGAGAAAACGCTGCGGAGTTCCCTCGGTGTGTGTCAGCGCATCCTAAATGTAGATGATAGTGGCACATGTGCACACTAGAGCATCTCTCAAAATCTGTCACAGCTCATTTGATGCAACGCTCAATTTGTGTCGCAATAAAAGCCTGCCAAAAACCATTCAGTATTACCGAATCGCCACCACTGTTTGGTTTGATACACTGTTTTTGTAAGGACACTTTTGATATTTGCTATAGGAAAATGATTACACAAAATGAAAAGTACTTTACTGTGCATAGAATTAACTCGTGTAACAAATCTCCGAACTCAATTTACATACTCACAGTATTGACTTGAGAAACAAGTTTAAATTGTTGTGTAACCTGACCATGTTAGGTTTTGTGTTGGTTCCCTCCTAGTGGGTTCCAGTGATTGCCCATTGATTTCACCTGTTGTGCCTGCTCCTAGTGTATCGCCAACCTGCATTCTTCTGTGTCGCCCATCTGTTCCTCGTTGTCTCGTTACCCCTTGTCTCTGTGTGTATATAAGCTCCCAGTTTCTTTTCACTCCTTGTTGTGTCATTGTCTATGTCAATGTCGATGTCGAAGTCCTGTCCAAGCCCGCGTGTATTAGTCTCTCCGATAAAGTAAGTTTTGTTTTAACCTTGCATTTTTGATCCCCAGTACTTTTGGTTGTACCTTGTGCTTTTGTTAGTTATTAAATACGTTTTAATTAGTAATGGTGAGATGAAGCCTCATGAGGCATTGCACCACTTGAGCCAATTGGTTCGAGAAAGGGTTCATTTTTTGGAGCTTCATGTGTCCACGGAACCACCTACTGGCTAACTGTATAATCACAATCATTTGTCTCCCAACCAAACGAGGGATTCGTTAATTTTTGTGTGTGTGTCTGTTGGGAAGGTATTATTTAGCAAAATATTGTCTGACCAAATCCTCGATGTACATAGATTATCACATATGTATATATTTTTTCTTCAACTTTCTTTTCATTGTTTTCCAGTCACAGAAGTTAAATTTGGCATACATCTTCAGCAATGGGATCAAACTCATAACCTGAGTGACCATGATGTATAGGGGGGTGGGCAGTACTCCCTGAATAATACAAAAATAAACAAATAAAAGACCCGACCTATACATATGAAACCAAAACACACACATAAACAGCACCTCAGAGTCATATTAAATATATGATGTCTCCTGTAGGTCAGCAGTGCCAAGCAGCTCCCCAAAAATCAACGTACAACAAATTATACATATAGACATTTGAAATTTTGGGTCCAGTAAGAGGAGTTGCCACATACAGTCACAGTGTCATATGTCACTCATGAAGTAAAACCTATATGTATATATTTTTAACGTAGTCTGTGTATGTGTGAAAATAATTTCATAAATGGCATTCTAATAAAGTGGTAGATTGTGCAATGTTATTTTTTCTGATAATGACGCGTGCGTATGTCTCTGGTATTGCATGGATCCGGGCCGCGCGACACAATCCGTACCCAGGACAGAACTCGAATTCACTCGCATGACGTGTCCAGCACGGTAGGCGGATGCTCTGACCACCAAGCCAGAAGCCCGGGCTACTCACTTTGCCAGCGCACAGTCATGATGGAGGTTTCGACACAACGGATTTGCGTGAACCCGTTACATGTAATCAGAGAGAACAGTAGACATGTTCGTGTAACATGAAAAAGGTTACTGATGTTTGTGCAATTTGGACATTGATGTAGCGACAGGATGGTGGGGATTTTCATTGTTTTATTATTTTTTATTTTCCATTGAGAGTCCTCTCTTTTGCTGGCTTCATCCTAGTATCAACTATACTGTATCCTTCTTTCAACTTACTCAAACTTTTTACTCTCCAAACCACCTCCGAATTATCCAAACTCTCACCTGATCACAACTCTCCTGCTAACACCCACATTTTGAATGCAGGCAGAGGTGTTGAATCTGTTGATAGACGGAAGCGAGCTGTCAAACCGCGCAGCAAATCTAAAGCGCTCCATGAAGCGATCACGTGGTACAGCTTGGCAGCGAGGCTTCGGACGTCATCATTCGACTCGGTGCACCTCGTGACATCACTAGTTTTAATAATATGGAGGACGGGAAACTGATAAGCATATGCTTTATCTTGTCCGCCTTTGTCGTCGTCTTCGGTTAAATGATAACGATGATGATAATAAAATTCCATTAAAAAAAAAAAAAAAAAAACGTTTTTAAGTTATTATTAAAAACGTTATAATTAACAAAAGCACAAAGTACTGGGGATCAAAAATGCAAGGTTCAAACAAAACTTACTTTATCGGAGGGACTAATACATGAGGGCTTGGACAGGACATCGACATTGACATAGACAATGACGCAACAAGGAGTGAAAAGAAACTGGGAGCTTATATACACACAGAGACGAGGGGTAACGAGACAACGAGGAACAGATGGGCGACACAGAAGGATGCAGGTTGGTGATACACTAGGAGCAGGCACAACAGGTGAAATCAATGAGCAATCACAGGAACACACTAGGAGGGAACCAACACAAAACCTAACAGACCACGCTTTAAACTCAAAACTAATATTTTAATTCACTACCTATTTAAATAAAACAAAATGCCATTAATCTGTTTTGGATTCCTCGTTAAAAGAAGAAACCTTTTTGGTCAGAAAATAGCACTATGTTAAGCAAAATTGACATCACATTTTGGCCAACATTGCAAATGTTACTTGATCAAACCTGGAAAACAGGTGAGCAGACTGGATGAGAACAGTCTGAACACATTTTAGCAGGTTCACTTTCAAACTAATTTTCAAACTTATTTTCACTCAACCAAGATTTATGGACATTGAATATTTTCTCAATTTCTCATTCCATGAACGCAATTTAAACAGCACATAATGTTTGATTATTGGTGGCACATAAAAAGTATTTCTGCCGAAAAGGTTTTAATGTCTGTCAATATACGATGATAATAATACCCCGGGGTGAAAATGGGCAGAAACGGTCTGGAATGCTGTTCCGATGTAAGATTAGGAGCTGGAATGCCGCTCTGGTATACGGCGTTTGATCCCAAAAGTATGACGGCAACTGTCAAAACACTATTTTTAAAAAAAAGAAAAACTGCAAGGCTGCCACACGCGCATCTCATCTTCAAGGAGAAAACAATCTACCAACATCAGATTTACATACACAAGTGTTAACAAGTTAACAATGTGCATAATAAAGTACTTGTGTAGCGTAATCCGTTTCCACCAATATTTATTCCAAGAACAGCACAGAGGTTTCCCCAGCTACTGCAGTTATCTGACTCTGACCATGACGAGTCACGTCAATGTGCGCATACACGAACTAGCAAAGCAAGCCGCCCTGGACTCTGTTGTACGATCGATTGGCTGACATACTGACATATGGTCAGCATAGATAGGTAGCTCTGACTGGTTTAAATTAGGGCTGTCAAACGATTAAAATTTTTAATCGAGTTAATTACAGCTTAAAAATTAATTAATCGTAATTAATTGCAATTCAAACCATCTCTAAAATATGCCATATTTTTCTGTAAATTATACATATATTCTGTAAAATAAATTGTTGGAATGGAAAGATAAGACACAAAATGGATATATACATTCAACATACGGTACATAAGGACTGTAGTGGGCATTTCACTCTGTCATTTAAATCTGTCTATGCTGTCCTCACTCCAAAGCGTCTACTTTTTCCAAAGCTAGACAGCTAGTGAACGACGCCTTAATAATCAGACTTCTTCCTTTTTCATCTGATTTATTAATAAAATGGCCTCAAACCATTGTCCTCTTTAGACCGTCGTAAAACTACAAAAAAAAAGTACACAAGCATTGCATTAGCAACAACATTAGCTTAGCACGCTATACAGTTTCACTAAACATAAACAAAAAGTGTCTCATACAAAAAACATTTCGCTTACTAACATAATATGCACATTCTTTACAACAACCATACTTACGGACAAATCTTGTCCAAGGATCATATAAGCACAACATTACAACGTGGGCGTCAGCCCGAGACATCGTGCAGCCATATTGAACTGTCAGTGTCAAGAAAACAATAAACCATGTCACAAAGCGACCACAAGAGTTCGCTGTTGGACAGCACATAAAGCCTTGCTGTGAAACTTCCCAAAAGGCAGAATTCTGTCTGAGCGGGACATGTGCGTTAATTGCGTCAAATATTTTAACGTGATTAATTTAAAAAATTAATTACCGCGCGTTAACGCGATAATTTTGACAGCCCTAGTTTAAATGCAAACGTTTTCTGGAAGAGCTAAAAAAAAAAGCTTTTTGAGTTGATGTGATAAAAAAGGGCAATGCAACAAAAAATTGATCACTCTTTAAGAGCAAGGAAAGAGTTGAGGACGCTTATTTATTATATTTATTTCCTCTGATGGGGAGGTTCAGAACTTCATACCTGTCAATGTGCATTTTGGAGTTATTTTTGTTCATTTATGTTAGGCTCCTTATTGATTTCATTATTTAAACAAGTCAATGTTTGCACAATCTTCAAAATACTGTATATTCCATTTCACTGTGCATAATGTAAGTCATTTGTACTTATTTTTGTGAATGTACTGTATTTTACGTATATCTTTAATATTCAAAAGGAAATGTTTACATTAATTTCAATTTTAATGTAGTTGCTTATTAAAGGCGGGAGGCCGCGGGGACAACCCAGGACACAGTGGGGCCTCCAGAAATTTTTCATAGGGGTGGCCAGATGGGGCCACTTAAAATCTTGGGGTGGCACACCAAAACTAAAAGCCATAATTTCAGGTGTTCATTATATTATTGCAGTAAAAAGGTCAGGGGAAAACTATCAAAAAGACTTAAGGACACGGCTACTGATATACTTTGGTGTATTGTGTAATATTTGATGTTACTAATGATTTAATGTGCATAGTCCATAACTGTCCAGTCAACATTTTGAGTTCCACAACAATTCTGTTTTATTGTGTTATGTATATATTGGGCATAAGGTGTACATTTAACAAACCAAAATAATTACTAGGGAAAAGCAGGTGCTGGCAGATTTGCATTTGGGATGAAATGTATAACTGATGCTCCAACAATCTAACGATATACTGGCAAGCGGGGTGGCCAGTGGGGTGGCCAACAAATTTATAGGGGTGGCCGTGGCCACCCCCTGGAGGCGCCACTGCCAGGACACGCTGGAGAGAGTATATCACTCGGCTGGCCTGGGAACGCCTTGGAATCCCGCCGGAGGAGCTGGCTGAAGTGGCTGGGGAGAGGGAAGTCTGGGCTTCCCTGCTAAAGCTGCTGCCCCCGTGACCCAACCCCGGACTAAGCGGAAGATAATGGATGGATGGATGCTTATTAAAATTATAAATAAATAAATAATAAAACGTTTAATGTTTGAACTTGCTACAGATGCTTGGAAGCTGAAGCTTCAAAGTGCCACATGCGTCAATCATAGTTTAACTTGTTAAACAGTTGCTGTGGCAAGTCATTGTGTGTAAGCTAGAGCGGATTTGAGTGGACTCACTCAATCAAGCATTTAATAAAGACAAGCATTTTTCTAATTTACAGCTCTCTGTAGGTCATTCACTAGGTCATTCACCGTGTGGTTCTGGGATTTTTGCTCACCGTTCTTGTTATTTTGACGCCACAGGGTGAGATCTTGCATGGAGCCCCAGGTCGAGGGAGATTATCAGTGGTCTTGTATGTCTTTTATTTTCTAATACAGTAATTGCTCCACAGTTGATTTCTTTACACCAAGCGATTTACCTATTGCAGATTCAGTCTTCCCAGCCTGGTGCAGGTCTACAATTTTGTCTCTGGTGTCCTTCGACAGCTCTTTGGTCTTGGCCATAGTAGAGTTTGGAGTGTGACTGACTGAGGTTGTGGACAGGTGTCTTTTATAGCGATAATGAGTTAAAACAGGTGCATTATTACAGGCAACGAGTGGAGTGGAAACTATCGCACGTCCTTGCGATGGGACTATTGCACATGTGCACATCGCGATGGCGATGTTTTGTGTTTTTGTGAACGGTTATTTTGCACATCATTGAAAAAATACAATTCTGAATGAAAATCAATTTCTCGTGTATGCCTTTTGCGTCACTTTTATGTCATTTTTTTCTTTTACATCTTATAAAAATATGTGTGCCATAAGCAGTTTTCTTTGCATTTCTGTGGTTTCAAGAGGTTTGACTTTATGTCAAGGAGTTCCGGCAAGAAATTTTAGCCATTTTCACCCCTGATTATACAATTTTACAAGCCATGGTGTTTCCCTTGCCAAAAGCTACACTGTGTTTGTTTTCAGACAAGTTTAAATATCTTGTGTGTGAGAATGTGTGTGTCACATGCTTGTTACGTAATGTTTATTTAACAATGACTTTTGATGACGGGTAACTCATTTTAAACAGAAGTGAAGGAAACATTTTTGTAGGCTAAATTAACAAAAGCCGATATCAAGACTGCGGTCTTAACGAATGCTGCCAATTAGTCCATCACCACGCACATATGATTTCCATTCATATTTGTGGGCTGTAGAAACCAAGCAATCTCATCTCTTTGAGTTGCATTTATATTTCATGGGGCTAGGTGCTGTATGAGATGACCCTATTCATCTGCGCCCACCCCAAGTGCTGCTGTTTTTATTGATCCACTCTTATTGCCGCTGCTGTATGCTTCCTCTCATCGCTTCCCACATCTCAGGTATGTTTAGACTGCACACACACCCACACATACATAGTTGCGAGGTTGGTCTGGAAATGTGAGTGAAAGGGAGCAGATGGCGGCATGAATAGTGCAGCAGGTCCCGTCCCTGAAACTCCCCTCACCCCACTCACTCACTTTTTGCCTTCGCGTGCAGCACATTACCCCAACAAACACCCCTCATAATTGATGTGCTGGCATGACGACGTCATTACTAGATTGAAACATCAAGGTCAATGCTGGTACGGACCTCTGCAAGTCAGCATGTAAGAAAACAGTCTCCCGCGCTCAATTGGTAAAATGGAATGAAAATAATTGTTACATATGTGGTAGAAAATAACAGCATGTCAGTTTTGTCCTGCATGTCTTCTCACAATTTTCCCACCTAATTCCCAGCATGTGTGCCGGGGGGAGGAGCCCACACGAGTGCCTTAATTATACATAGCAGCCCAGGGCAACACACGGGCATTAAAGTTGCATGGCTAGCTCAGGACGGACGGACCCACGTCAAAATCGGTTTGGTGACCGGGCCAGACACTGCCTTCTGCGTGTCCCTACTTGAAAAACGATGACAGAAAAGTTGCCAGGCATCTAATATAAAGTCTGTGGTCAAAATATGATAAGGATCAGGAATTTTTGACACTTTTCACCCATTTTCTAACCACCTAATGCTAATTAGATCGTTTTGAGGGTATGTCCTGTACCCATGCTCGAGGCTTTGCCAGTGTTCAGCCATGCCTGCTACCTCGAAGTTCCTGTATAGACCCCACTCACATGATGTCACAACCACGCCTCCGCGCCATATTGTCCGTCAGCTCGTCGTGTTTACGCATTACCGCTACGTAAATTCCTCCTATTATGGCGTGTTTTTCTGCTCGTAAACATTAATAATGAAAATGGTGAATGCGTGTGTGGCGGTTGGTTGCAGTAACAGAGAAGATAGACGGAGAGACTTGAAGTTCTACCGTATTCCGAGAGACCCGGAGAGGAGAGCGAGATGGACTGCTGCAATTCGACGAGAAAACTGGGCACCAAATGATCACCACAGATTATGTAGTAGTCATTTTATATCTGGTAAGATGCATTTAATATATATTTAGAGGGTTTTGGGCTGACAACCACGATTAAGATCATTGCGAGGCTAATCGCCGACAACATACAGTTTCAAATTCAAGATGTTTATTGCTTCCGCCATCATTATTTTTTGAATAATATTTAGCTGGTACCAAGTGGAAGAAGCTGGCCTCGTCTACGGATCATCAGTTAAATAGGAGTTTCCAAACTTTTTGCAAAGGGGGCCAGATTTGGTGTGGTAAAAATGTGGGGGGCTACCTTGTCTGATTTGACCTGCGAATTGACAATATGTGAAAATCCATGGCAATCAATGACTTTCGAACCTGCGAATTGACAATATGTGAAAATCCATGGCAATCAATGACTTTCGAACGAAATGTGAAGATTATGACTATACTGATACACAATATGCTGTTTGTGTGTCCCGGGCTGATGGGGGATGGGTTTCGATAAGCATCTGCTTTTCCCGTCTTTCCTTGTCTGTCTTCGTCTTTCCACACTCTTAAACTGTCAATGATTTTGATTTTGTTGATGATGACAATGACAATAAATAAATTCATTCATTCATTCACTTCATTCATTCATTCATTTACATAGAACAATATATTTAAACAAATTTTGGCAAGCCCTTCTGTGTATCACATTTGCTTTATTATTATTATTTTTAATTCATAATTTCAACAATCTCGCCTTTGTGGCGTTCTCTTTCGACACTCCGGCTCTTGCGAAATACTGCTGCTGTGAAATTAAACTAACTTCAAGTTGCTTTCATTTCTCGCTGCGTATCTTCCCTGTAATGTTGTCGTACATGTCAGCGTGTCTTGTTTGGTAATATCGCGTCATATCGAACTCTTTAAAAACAGCGACTGTCTCTTTGCAAATGAGGCAGACACCATTGTTGCGTATTTTATTGAAGATATAGTCCAATATCCACCTATCCTTGAAGCGTCGGCCATCGCAGTCAACTTTTTTTTTTTTTTATTGATTGTCGCCATTTTAGAAAATTGGAAGTAAAGGGTCACACGGGGTAAATTTGCTTAGAGTGCTGATCTTAAAGTTTTTCAAAGTTTCGTGAGAATAGGCTGAGTTTCTGTGGACAAGATAGTTGTAGATATCAGGGTAGCAGATGTCAGGCAGAGACGGTGAAGAAAGCGGGTCGAAAAATATCGATTTAGGCATCAAATATGGATCTGGTGAATGGATCGACCGAAGCTTTTCCACATAACGCCTTTTATGCAACACATCCAATGAGTTTACAGCGTCTGAAAGCACCGGGGCTTCCATGAATTGCACTATAAATTGCACGATAAATTGAGACCATTGAGAATACGGACACACAATGACGGACAATATGGCGGCACAATACAGCGACACGTCATTATGTGACGTTGGTGAGTGGGGTCTATAGTGAATATAAATTTCTTTTGAATTTAACATAGCAGAGTGTTGCTAACAATTCTGCTAAATTCAAGTTTAGGTAGGGTGACCAAACGTCCTCTTTTGCCCGGACATGTCCATTTTTTGCATCCAATCCGGGGCGTTCGGTGGGGTATTACAAATTCACTTTGAGTCACAGCACAATTTGTTTTCACACCTGGGTTGAAATTGACTGACACTTTGCACAGAATACTACGGTACTGTGCTGCCTGTGACGTGTTCCCAGAGAGCCTGGTTCTGCTGTGCTCAGTTACAGAGTAAACAGACATCGTAGCAGTGTTCCATCGTCCCCCAAAGTGTTTAGACACAAAAAATAAAAGACTAAAGTGACTTTTATTTTGTTAAATTAGTATTGTTGTGAGGCTACGGTTTGATTTACAGTGGTATGAAAAAATATCTGAACCTTTTGGAATTTCTCACATTTCTGAATAAAATCATCATCAAATGTGATCGGATCTTTGTCAAAATCACACAGATGAAAAAACTCTGCTTTAACTGAAACCACCCAAACATTTATAGGTTTTCATATTTTAATTTGGATAGCATGCAAACAACGACAAAAAAAAGTAAAAAAAAAAAATAACTTAGTGAACCATCACATTTAATATTTTGTGCCCCCCCCACACCCCCCACCACCACCACCACTTCAACAAGACGCTTCCTGTAGCTGCAGATCAGTCTGTCACATTGATCAGGACTAATCTTGGCCCATTCTTCTCTACAAAACTGCTGTAGTTCAGTAAGATTCTTGGGATGTCTCGCATGAATCGCTGTCTTTAGGTCATGCCACAGCATCTCAACGGTGTTCCAGTCTGGACTTTGACTTGGCCACTCCAGAACGTGTATTTGGTTCTTCCAAAACCATTCTGAAGTCAATTTACTTTATTGGGTCATTGTCTTGTTGCAGCATCCATCCTCTTATTCGCTTCAACTGTCTGACAGACGGTTTCAGGTTTTCCAGCAAAACAACCTGATAAACTTTTGAATTGATTTTTCCATTAATAATTTCAAGTTGTCCAGGCCCTGAGGCAGAAAAACAGCCCCAAATCATGATGCTCCCTCCACCATGCTTCACGGTGGGGATGACTCCACACTCGTTGCATGTTACTCCCAAAAAATTCAACATTGGTTTCATCAGTCCACAAAATATTTTGCCAAAGTCCTTCCATGAACACCATTCTTGGCCATAATGTTACAAATAGTTGATGTGTGCACAGAGATATTGGACTGTGCCAGTGATTTCTGTAAGTCTTTAGTAGACACTCTAGGGTTCTGTTTTACCTCTCTGAGTATTCTGCGCTGAACTCTTGGCGTCATCTTTGGTGGACGGCCACTCCTTGGGAGAGAAGCAACAGTGCCAAATTCTCTTCATTTGTAGACAACTTCTCTGAATGTCGAGTGATGAACATCCAGACTTTTAGAGATGGTTTGGTATTCCAGCTTTATACAAATCTACTATCCTTGATTGCTTGAAAGTTTTTTTGACCGAGCCATGATGCACATCAGACAACGCTTTTCATCAAGACAATTCTTACCAGGTGTGTGTTTTATAGTGGGCAGGGCAGCTTTAAACCACTCATCAGTGATTGGGCACACACCTGACTTAAAATGTTTGGTAAAAATTGGTTTCAATTGCTCTTTAAATCTCCTTAGGCAGAGGGTTCACTTACTTATTTCCCCCCCTTCTGTCATTGTTTGCATGCTATCCTCATTAAAATACGAAAACCTATAAATGTTTGAGTAGTTTTAGTTAAAACAGACACTTTTTTTCATCTGTGATTTTGACAAAAATCAGATCACATTTGATAGTGATTTTATGCAGAAATATGAGAATTTCCGAAAGGTTTACATACTTTTTCTTACCACTGTACATAATTTTACTGGAAACAGAAAAGAGCTTTTTGTTCAAACTGGATTTTCTACAGAAGAGTGATAATTTAGAACATTTCAGATTATTTATTTTAAGAATCGAAAAGACAGCTATTATTTTGTCCAAAGATGATTTACTAATACAAAAGAGGCATTAAAAAAAAAAAAAAAAAACTTAATTCCATTTTTTTTAACATTATCGTTCTATTATTTTAGGAATAATAAAGCCTGTTGAGTCAACTCTTAGATTATGAATTTGTGTCTTTGGTTATATAGCTATTATTTTGTTATAAAATTGAATTTTCTATCCAGTCGGAGGAGGCACACTTTAAATTTATTAAAGTGATATGACATCCTTGAGTGAACTTCGAGTAAAATTAAAGTATCTCGAGGCCGGGGCGAGTGTCCTCTTTTTTGGAAATATAATATGTTCACCCCGTTTAGGAAAGCATCAAGTACATAAGATCAAGTTTCATAAACTGTGGAAATCCCTCCTATTGCAGCTCTCAACACTCCACTCCACTCGACCAACAACGAGATGAATGAAGTGGTCACACCAGCTTAATTGGTCATCCGACTTTGAATGTTTATAATAACTTACATTGTTTGAAATTTTATACTTGCTTTGCATGACACAATTGTCATTAGGGCTGCAGCTATCGATTATTTTAGTAGTCGATTAATCGATGAACTAGTTAGTTCGAATAATCGAGTAATCAGATAAGGAACATGAAAAATTAAAATACCTGAGCTGAGCCACAAACCGTTTAAAAAAAAAAATAAATACAGATCTATGTACAACAAAATAACAATTGGCTAACTTACATAGCAAAAGTCCACTAGCTTAAATGCTACAAAAAGCTAACGTTTTTTTTTTTTTTTACAATGCTCCTAACAAATGTTTCAGACACATATTCCCACAAAAAAAAAAAAAAAAAAAAAAAAAAAAAAAAAAAAAACTACCAATGCATTAAAAAACATGAGCTCAAACAAAAACTTAGCTCACGCTGGTGTCTGAACAGGGAGCAGTTGGATTCAGCCACGTGAAATGAGGCAGACCAGAGGGTAGTGTATCCACCCTACAAACAAACCATTACAATGCCACTCTAATTAAACGAATACTCGAAGCAAAAAAATTTAATTTGAATAATTTTTTCTAATCAAATACTCGAGTTAATCGATTAATCATTGCAGCACTAATTGTCATACTACAAATCTTACAGAATTTGGTCTTTTCAATTAATTACTAACTCATTTGCTCCCAAAAACGTATGAATATGTTCTATTTTTAATTGTTTCAGTGTCCCAAAGATGTATTAATACGTCTTTTACGTTTTTTTTTTTTTTTCCCCAAAAGTGGCATCTCTGGGTTCTGGTTCAATTTAGCTCCAAAGCACAAAGCTGAAAATCCATTTTAAAGCAATAAAACTGGCAACTGGAGGGCAGTAGCACATTTTGTAAGACCCACAACCCGATTCAACGGCAACGAACGGCCAAGCCGCACGGCTGGGGCGCCGGCGGAAGACGCCCGAATGGATGCCAGGCGCTGGACGACTGAGCAGAACGACAGGGACCACTAGTGCAGCGGACGATGCTTTTTGAGTCAGGCAGCGATGAGGGAAAGGTTTAACCGGCTGTCACGGCTGGAACAAAAAGCTCTATTTGTCTTGTTGCTTATCTTATTTTGTAAAATGAAAACATTATTCAGATGTTCGGGATGTAAATAAAGCAAAAAATAGCTGTGTTAAATTCAAAGTTATGTTTGAAATGTATGCTTTTACAAAAAGCTCAATTTCTCCGTTTCTTTTTTCATCAGAAATTGGAAAATTGCTCAAACTAAGCTAGTTTCTAATGCTGATTTCGAAAGAATGGAAAAAGATATGAACTAACTTTTTTTTCTGCTGAAAGAAGAGAGTCTAATCTTTCTTTTGGTGGCTTCAATGCTTATACAGCAATAGAACAGAATTTTCTGTGTGCCTTGCAAAATCAGTCAAAATCCAGTAAAACGGCCGGGAGCGAAGGGCCTTGCTCCGGTGAAAATGGCTGGGAGTGAATGAGTTAATAACCACTTTTAACTCATCTTACCCTTTTATGACAGTCAACAAAAAATTTATGATAGTGGCAGTTTTAGTTTATCACTTCAGCACGGTTGAAGACAGTTGGCACATTTTATTTCCCATTGACATCTGCTCCAATTTCAAGACTGATTGGCTTACAGGATGATTGACAACCACCTGGTCGAGTCAAAGCAACTCGACAGGCCTGACATGTTCTGATTTTCTTATTACCAGACAAAAAAAGGCCACTTTCAGGGTGAGGATGGTTATCCAGAGTACATCGCACAGGATCGACCTCAGCAAGACCACCAGGTTTGAGGCCATTACAGCCTGAGGACTTTCATGTTTCCACTCATTCATCTATCAAATAGTCTACTGCTGTGCTTTTGCCATTCTAAATCCAGTTGTGGGTATGATGGGAGCATAGCACGGCATGATAATGATGCGATTAGATCCAAGGTTGATTTTCATGGTGAGCTTGCCGCAATGTGAGCATGTAGTGCAATGGTGGTTTCATTGGCACTATCAGTGGACTGTGGTCTACTCTCGAGCAAAAGCTATTTGTTAATGTAGCAGCACATCTGATAAACACAGTGAAAATGGAAGCCTATGAATAAGTTTCTCAATGCAGCTAAATCCCACAAGAATAAACTGCAGTCAACTCTACAGCAGCAATTTTACCTCACTTCAAATTAAATATTGGCTTCAAACCTTGAAGGACAGACAGTATACGATTCCCCCCATGCAATTAAAGTAAACGAAAATAACGGTGACTCAAGTCCACACTTGACTTGGAGCTTAACTTGTTAGCGCATATTTCATCGATTCCAAAGCAAAATTGGACAGCAAACCTTCAACGGCAGTAAGTTTAATTTCTTAAAGCAAGTAAATGTGTAGATGTGCCCGTAAACTTTATAACCAGATGTTGTCAATACAGAGTTCTCACTATCGCTTGCATCTTGACTTTCTGTTTTGGTTGGTTTCACCAGAAACACTGGATTCTAACCGAAAAGGGCAACATATATACATATATATGTATATATACATATACATATATATGTATATAGCGGAAAACACAGACAACTGAAAAAGCAGTTTCTGCTCTTGCACTCCTCTTTTAAAGAAACTGCTGTATTTTAGGCCAAAACAAATGTTGGGTTTGATAGAACAATATGTCTATATGCTGCCATAGTAGATTCATGGCACATTAAGTCCCCAAACTATTTTTAATTTGTCTGTTTTACTCTGGAAACCTCCGTTTACAGACGTCGCGGAACCGCTTTTGTTTCAACGTAGCCATAAAAAGAAGGTAAGTAATCGTAATTATTATTGACTTAAAAATATTATTCACTCGCATAAACTTTTAAACAAATTACGTCACAATGAAAAAAATGGTGTCTGTAAAAAACTCACAGATATCTACCTCATAACTATCGATTAATTGTAATTTGTTTGTTCCTGTCGCGTTTTCTCCGATATGTTAGATGATATATAATCGATCCAAAGAAAAATTGAAAAAAAAAAAAAACTTTTAAAAGGATAAATAATGAAAACAAAAATCTCGACCACTCCTTGATGTCTGGGATTTCTGCATCGCGACCCTTGTTATATTACCAGGTTTCACCCGTAAAATCCCCCCAAAAATCCAGCTTTGGCCATTAACAGCTGTGTCTTGGCACTCAGTGATACATGCTACATGGAGTATTTGGATCGAGACAAGGTAAGGATGCGATAATATCTCGTTAAAGTCATGGCGACTGTAATTCTGCTCTCGCGTGCTCTCACCATTTTATGCTTTCCAATGATGTATCACACATGCATATCGGACAATTTTAAAAGTTTGCCAAATTAGGGGTCTCAGAGCAGAGATTCAAGTCACCTGAGTGTTTTCAGCCATACATATACAGTATATGTGTATGTATATATATATATATATATATATATATATATATATATATACACGAGCATGTCAAAAAAAAAAAAAAAAGTAAGTCGAACAGCCACTTTGATGCTGTTATAGTTTTCTTTTTGTCACAATAAAAAATGCCATGAATGACATTGAATCACTGCATGACTCAAGTTGAAAGTCATTGAATTTCATACATTGGCATTTTTAGTCACTTCATGGACAGTGTTTTCTTTTGTAACAATCGCAACAGAAACTTTCGTAAACGTAATTACTGCGGCCATACTCGATCAATATTATACATAATAGTATATACATGTTAACTGTATATAATCTGTTCAGATGTGACGCGCCTTAACTTGTCAGACTTCCAATGCGTGCTTAGTTTATTCACACATCATTCAAAGTGTAAAATACATGCCATGTACAACTAGATACAGTATACCGTATGTTTATGTAATTAGATGTGCGAAAAGGACACTCCAAGGAAGCCATTTAAAGCTTTTAGAAGGAGCCCGGTTTTCCAAGAATATGATATGTTGTAAGATATCTTTATCCTTATGAATGTGGACAGCATACACATACAGTGGTATTAAAAAGTATCTGAACCTCTTGGAATTTCTCACATTTCTGCATAAAATCAACATCAAATGCTATCTGAACTTTGTCAAAATCACACAGATGAAAAAATCTGTCTGCTTTGACTAAAACCGCCCAAACATTAATAGGTTTTCATATGTTAATGAGGAACGTATGCAAACAATGACAGAAGGGGGGAAAATAAGTAGGTGAACCATCACATTTAATATTTTGTGCCCCCCACCCCCCCTTTGGCAGCAATATCTTCAACCAGATGCTTATTTTAGCAGCAGATCAGTCTGGCACCTCAATCAGGACTAATCTTGGCCTATTATTCTCTACAAAACTAGTTCAGTCAGATTGTTGGGATGTCTGGCATGAATCGCTGTATTAAGGTTATGCCACAACATCTCATAGGGGTTCAAAGTCTGGACTTTGACCTGGCCACTCCAGAACATATATTTTGTTTTCTAAAACCATTCTGAAGTTAATTTACTTCTGTGTTTTGGATCATTGTCTTTTTGCAGCGTCCATCCTCTTTTTAGCTTCAACTGTCAGACAGAAGGCCTTAGGTTTCCCTGCAAAACATCCTAATAAACTTTTGAATTGATTCTTCCATTAATGATTGCAAGTTGTCCTGGCCCTGAGACAGCAAAACAGCCCCAAATCATGATGCTCCCTCCACCATGCTTCACGGTGGGCATGAGGTGTTGACGTTGGTGAGCTGTTCCATTTATCCTCCACACATGACGTTGCCTGTTACTCCCAAGCAATTCAACTTTGGTTTCATCAGTCCACAAAATATTGTGCCAAAATTTCTGTGGTGCGTCACAGTGCCTTTTTGCGAAAACTAAACGAGTAACAATGTTTTTTAGACAGCAGTGGCTTCCTCCGTGGAGTCTTCCCATGGACACCATTCTTGGCCATAGTTTTACATATAATTGATGTGTGCACAGAGATATTAGACTGTGCCAGTGATTTTTGTAAGCGGGTTCTTTTTTACCTCTCTGAGTATTCCGCCCTGAACTCTCTGCGTCATCTTTGGTAAACGGCATCCTCCTTGGGAGAGAAGCAACAGTGCCAAACTCTCTCCATTTGTAGACAACTTCTCTGACTGTCCACTGATGAACATCCAGACTTTTAGAGATGTTTTTTTTTTTTTTTTTAATCCTTTCCCAGCTTTACACAAATCAACAATCCTTGATTGCAGGTCTTCAGACAGCTCTTTTGACCGAGCCATGATGCACATCAGACAATGCTTCTCATCAAGACAATTCTTACCAGGTGTGTGTTTTATAGTGGGCAGGACAGCTTTAAACCACTCATCAGTGATTGGGCACACACCTGACTTAAATTGTTTGGTAAAAATTGATTTCAATTGCTCGTTAAGTCTCCTTAGGCAGAGGATTCACTTACTTATTGTTCCCCCTTCTGTCTTTGTTTGCATGCTAGCCTCATTAAAATATGACAACCTATAAATGTTTGGTTTGTTATAGTTAAAGCAGACACTGGTTTTTCATCTTTGTGATTTTGACAAAGTTCAGATAACATTTGATGGTGATTTTATGCAGAAATGTGAGAATTTCCAAAAGGTTCAGAGACTTTTTAATACCACTGTACAAATGCATACCCCTATATACATATAGATATATACCCCTATACAGATAGACATACATACAATTAACTATAGAGAATTTCAACATTCTGGTTACATTTGTTTTTATATGAAATATCGAAGCAGTGTTATTCAAAGAATTAGCATATTAGTTATACATTGGTAGGAGTTTAGTTTTTTCTTTAAAATGGTGATGGAGTGTGACATTTTAAGCATTTCATCAAGTTCATTCCAATATGTGGTCCTCTGCAAACAATGCTAAAATTTGTATACTTTAGCCTTCTTTGTTTATCAGCGATTATTTTTTTTTTCCCCATGGTGGTATAGGTGTGCCTAAGAGTACAGATTGGGATGAGGTCACCTAATTTTAGGTTTAATCCATTGATCATCTGATACATTACACAGGCATTTTGAAAGTAGTTAAATTCTTTAAGCCTCAAAAGGAGGTAGACATAGACACCATAGACTTCACAAGTCAAAATTCTCAGCCCCTCCATTAAAGCTAGGCTAATCTCAAATATTTGTATATTCTAAAATGTTATTTTATACACAGCTTATGTAAATATGTTGACCAGAAGTATGCTGTACTACACTGTTACAAAATACTTTGTACTTTAATTTACCATGTGTCTGTATATTTGGTGCATCTAAAGCAGGGCGTTATTATAAATTATTATCACTGGTTTTGTTTTTGCATGTATGTACATGTTGTTCTGTGGTGTGTTTGGGACCTGCTGTGAAACAAATCACCCTACAAGGGACATCTATTAATATGAATGAACTGAACTATATGCTGTCATGGTTATATGATAATCATTATTGTGGTTTACAAAACAGATTTTTCCAGATAAACATGGTAAGACCCTCTTCCACACCTAAATGTAGAAAAACATACTTGACTGTCAACTATACTGCCCACTCAATGTAATTACAGTGGGGCAATGAAGTATTTAGTCAACCACCAATTGTGCAAGTTCTCCTACTTGAAAAGATTAGAGAGGCCTGTAATTGTCAACATCGGTAAACCTCAACCATGAATGTGAAAAAAAAAAACAGAAAATCACATTGTTTGATTTTTAAAGAATTTATTTCCAAATTAGAGTGGAAAATAAGAATTTGGTCACCTACAAAAAAGCAAGATTTCTGGCTGTCAAAGAGGTCTAACTTCTTCGAATAAGGTCTAACGAGGCTCCACTGGTTACCTGTACTAATGGCACCTGTTTTAACTCATTATCGGTATAAAAGACACCTGTCCACAACTCAGTCAGTCACACTCCAAACTCCTCTATGGCCATGACCAAAGAGCTGTCGAAGGACACCAGAGACAAAATTGCAGACCTGCACCAGGCTGGGAGGACTGAATCTGCAATAGGTAAAACGCTTGGTGTAAAGGAACCAACAGTGGGAGCAGTTATTAGAAAATGAAAGACAAACACGACCACTGATAATCTCCCTCAATCTGGGGCTCCATGCAAGATCTCACCCTGTGGCATCAAAAAGATTATAAGAACGGTGAGCAAAAATCCCAGAACCACACGGGGGTACCCAGTGAATGACCTACAGAGAGCTGGAACCACAGTAACAAAGGCTACTATCTGTAACACAATGCGCCGCCAGGGACTCAAATCCTGCACTGCCAGACGTGTCCCCCTACTGAAGCCAGTACATGTCCAGGCCCGCCTGCGGTTCGCTAGAGAGCATTTGGATGATCCAGAAGAGGACTGGGAGAATGCGTTATGGTCAGATGAAACCAAAATAGAACTTTTTGGTAGAAACACAGGTTCTCGTGTTTGGAGGAGAAAGAATACTGAATTGCATCCAAAGAGCACCATACCCACTGTGAAGCATGGGGGTGGAAACATCATGCTTTGGGGCTGTTTTTTTGCAAAGGGACCAGGACGACTGATCTGTGTAAAGGAAAGAATGAATGGGGCCATGTATCGAGAGATTTTGAGTGAAAATCTCATTTCATCAGCAAGGGCATTAAAGATGAGACGTGGCTGAGTCTTTCAGCATGACAATGATCCCAAACACACAGCCAGGGCAACAAAGGAGTGGCTTCGTAAGAAGCATTTCAAGGTCCTGGAGTGGCCTAGCCAGTGTCCAGATCTCAACCCCATAGAAAATCTGTGGAGGGAGTTGAAAGTCCGTGTTGCCCAACGACAGCCCCAAAACGTCACTGCTCTAGAGGAGATCTGCATGGAGGAATGGGCTAAAATACCAGCAACAGTGTGTGAAAAGCTTGTGAAGAGTTACAGAAAACGTTTGGCCTCCGTTATTGCCAATAAAGGGAACATAACAAAGTATTGAGATGAACTTTTGGTATTGACCAGATACTTGTTTTCCACCATGATTTGCAAATAAATTCTTTAAAAATCAAACAATGTGATTTTCTGTTGTTTTTTTTTCCACATTCTGTCTCTCATGGTTGAGGTTTACCCATGTTGACAATAACAGGCCTCTTTAATATTTTCAAGTGGGAGAACTTGCACAATTAGTGGTTGACTTACTTAGTTGCTGAATACTTAGTTGCTCCACTGTATGATAATCATCATTGTGGTTTACAACACAGATTTTTCCAGATAAACATCGTAACACCCTCTTCCACACCTAAATGTAGAAAAACATACTTGACTGTCAACTTCGCTGCCCACTCAATGCAATTAAATATACGTTAACTAAAATATAGAGAAGTCTATTCTCGAGCAGCAGTTTGTAACCAGAAAACGTTCAACTTTCAAACTAAAATCTATGACCACCTGTTGAGTCACAGCACAGGTCCTTCACTGGTTTTCGTGTGTGACAAATATTTGTGCCAGATATTATCCAGTGACCGTGCTAGGAACCTAAAATGAACTCTGAATTGCACTGCAGGGTTTTAATGCCTACAAATCTACATATAAGAAGTGTCAATGTGCGATTCAAAATACTGGGAAGGAATCAAAAGAAAAGCATCCCTTTGGCAGGATTCTCACAGCAATGCAACGCCCGCTTATCAAGCAGATGTCTTCTCCGTAACAGAATGTCACCCAGTGTGAGGCGGCACGACAATAAAATGTTGCAAGCAGTAATTAAAACGACTTAGCCGTCTTATGTTACTCTGCGGGAGAATGCAGAGACTGACGTCAGTCGATATGACAGGCAAGAGAAGCAGGATAAAGTTCAACATCAAACACAGCCAAGTTATGCTTGCGGGAAGCGGCAGTTCGGTCTGCTGTCATGGAACCAGACAAAAGGAAGCTTGTGCTTTGGAACATGCGTGGACAGCAGGACGGACGTCAGCAGGGATCTGCTAGGATTTTGTGGTGACCAAAGTTTCTCAGCACGAAGAACTCAGACATTGAAACCCCCCGTTGCGCTTTGGTGCGTTTCCTGACAGCAGATGTCAACACGAGCTGGTCTTTCTCCTGACTTCTTAGAAAATGTCTTCGTGTTTGCCGGAGAAAGAAAAACATGCATCCTCACTACGGCGTGATTACAGGAATATCTCATTTAAAGTGATCCTCTAACTTAAATACACGTATGGTCTAATAAACCACAATTGTTCTCTTGTACTAAAATATGTTGTTAGAAACACATAAAATGTTAAATCAATGGCAATATTTTACGATATTTAGTCCATATTTTGACCGTTAGTTGGCGCCATGGTTTGCGGGCTCGCAGTGACGACATAATTAGTATCTTTACAAATGTGTAGCGTGTTAAACAATTGCTTATTGCTGCCTAAACTCGCGAAGTAAAATGCCACAATGTGCTGCTTTTGGATGCAATTTCCAGTCAAATGGAAACAAGGGAGTGAAGCGAGTGGTCAAGGTGGAATTATTATTTTTATTGACTAAATGTGCATAAGTGGAAGCTTCTCCCCCTTTTTGGTCCCTGTATGGACGTACCCAACCCACCACGCGTTACAACTGGAACATTTTTCACGATCCTCAGTCAAGTAAGGGATCCGTCTATTTTCTGGATCCGACGGTCCCACCACGTCTGCAATACTGGTTTCGGATCTGTCCATTTTTTTGATTCGTCGGTCCCACAGCGGCTTTTCGGATCAGTCTATTTTGTGGAATCGACTGCTGCGACATTGTCATAGGATAGGTCTAATTCCTGGATCTTCGAGTGAGTAAAAAACGCGGCTTTGGATTACTATTGCTATCTTTTATGTTGACTATTCTTCGTGGGAGTTTTCCCCAAATCATACTAAATAATTAAAGCACTATGGCACGCTACAGTGACGACAGTGACTCTGACGTGAACCTCACAACAATGTTGAAGTTCGCCAGGGAACGCGTGTTTGCTTACTGCTGAGCTCCCGAGTGAAGAGTGGTCAAGGTGGAAATATTATTTTTTGTGAATAAATGTGCATAGTGGAAGCTTCTCCCCTTTTTGGTACTTTTATACACGTATCCTAGCTACCACGCGTAACAATGTACAAGACATGGATTACACAAGGTGTGCTCTTTGGCCTGTACTGTATGTAAAGCACATGACAGCTCTGGATGCTAACAATCTACATAATTATATTGGGATAAGTTTGAAAACGCAACACGCTTACCTTGAATATCTGCTAATAAAACCGGACAGCATACACTCTCGCTCCCAACCGGAGTTCCCAACAAGACTCTCTCGCATCAACAGTTTTGCCCAACTTTTGTCTTATCAGGTATTTGCTGCACACATTTTTCCCTGAAGCTCGTCTTGTGAACGACCGACAGCGCTGTCCTGCTCTTCACTTTTCAGATCTGGTTCAAATAGGAAGGGTAGAACTGACAACATGTTGGGAAAGCTAACGAGTGACAAGCTGGAATTTCGGCATTCGGGGCTAGTGACATCACGCTCTGCGACGTAACAAGAATGGTGACCTATCACTTAAAATAATTTTACAAACTTTATTAAAACAAAAACATTAAGAGGGGTTTTAATATCAAATTATTATAACTCATACTAACATTTATCTTTCAAGAATTACTTGTCTTAAAAATAGAGGATCCCTTTAAAACCCACAAAAACAATAATATAGGTGTCAAGCCACCTGCCTGAAGCCAACCCTGTCCTGGGATGCGTGTGTGTGTTGCAGTTTCACAGCTAACTTTAGGTCCAGCATTCGACAGTTGGACCAGTGACAGGTGTTGGAAATTATCATCAAGCCGCTATATAAACCAGTCGCCAACTCCGCATTGTCACCAGATCTGCTCTTCGGCTTTGTCTGTTAGTTGTATACCCCAATTACCTTGTTCGCTTTGTTTGATGATCACCAGTAACCCGACCTTTACTATTGTTCAAGGGTGTAGGTTTGCATAGGGACGGTGCCCATAGCAAAAATTTGCTACTCATCTGTTGCTTAATCTCGTCTCGTGAGACGAATTTGATCATCTCAAATTTATCTCAATCTCTGCTTATTTGTTTCTGACTTGGTGCTCCTAAGGTTACCCTTAGGAACAAGTAATGAGTCAAATTGAGCAAAGAGATCATTGAGACAAAGGAGATTGATTTGAGAAAACCAGATTTGAGCAATATTTGAGAGGAGAAATGTTCTTAATTAAAAATACTTGTACAGCACCTTTCGGGCACTCTGAGCGCTTTGACACTATATCCTCATCTACCTGATGGTGATGCAACAACGTGGGGTTCAGTGTCTGGTAACACTTAACAATAAGGGTCCCTTAATAAACATTAGTTAATGCATTTTTAGACAGTAACTGATGTTTAAGTAACATGACTATAATTCATTTAATCCCTTATCTAACATTTATTAATATATAATAATTAACATGAGTTAATGCATTAGTTGGTGCATTTTAAGACAATAACTTAATGTTTAAGTAACATTACAATAATTAATATAACTGCTTATCTAACATTTATTAATATATTATTTAACATGAGTTAATGCATTAGTTAATGCCAGACAGTAACTAATAGTTTGGTAAAATTAAAAATCTATATAGGCCTATATAGGATTAGGGTTTCGGGTTAGGGTTTGTTAACTTAAGCATTTATAATTTCTTAGTTAAAGGACACATGTGCTACACTTTACAATAAGGGTCCAAAAAGCATTCAGTAATGCTTAATAAAGGTTAAGGGGGGGTAACTTAAGCATTTATAATTTCTTAGTTAAGGGATACATGTGCTACACATTACAATAAGGTTCCAAAAAGCATTCAGTAATGGTTAATAAAGGTTAAGAGGGGGGAACTTAAGCATTTATAATTTCTTCGTTAAGGGATACGTGTGCTACACTTTACAATAAGGGTCCAAAAAACATTCAATAATGGTTAATTAAGGTTAAGTAGCACTTAACTAAGAAATTATAAATGTTAAGTTAACAAACCCTGACCCTAAACCCTAACTCTATATAGGCCTATATTTTTTTTTTAATTTTACCAAACCATTAGTTACAGTCTGGTTATGCATTAACTAATTCATTACCTAATGCATTAACTAATGCATTAGCTAATGCATTAACTCATGTTAATTATTAATATATTAATAAATATTAGATAAGCAATTATATTATTTTATTGTAATGTTACTTAAACATTAGTTATTGTCTAAAACTGCATTAACTAATGTTAATTAAGGGACCCTTTTTGTAAAGTGTTACCCAGTGTCTTACTCAAGGATACTTAGATGAATTCATCAGGACAGGGAGTTGAACTCACAACCCCTGTGTTGGGAAACAACTTCTCTACAGCTGTGCCACTCACAGGCTCAGATGCATTGTGCTCGGTGTGGCGCGACACATCAATGGAAAGCAACTTCAGAAACAACGTGTAGCAGCGATGAAGAAAATGTATTACCGGTATATTTTGGTTCATTTAATAATTTTTATATTTCTTTGATACTTCAAAAAAAACTTTCCAAATCGAAGACATGTTGCCTGTTAGCTAGTAGTTTTAGCGAGACATCGTCAGCCAGCGTGTTGCCTGTTTTAATTCCGTCATCAAAAAGAGGACTAAGGTTCTTCACACTATTTTGTGGTAAACTTTTGGTCTTCCAAACCAAAAACTGATAATGCATTTGTAGCGGCCGATAGTTTTCGGCGCGGAATTTTCGGTCACATCTCTAATTATTACATTGAACAAGATGAACCAAATGAACCAGATGTTATTTAACTATTTGACCAATTATAATATTTTCTCTGATTTTGGTATGAGATTAATTAAGATGTGATTGGACATATCAGAGCAGACACTACTCTTTCTTACAATGAAAGAATCTTGAAAACCCAAAATGAGCAATGCAGATTGGAGGGAGATCAAATTGAGAAATATTTATGACTGGCACAATATAAGGTTGATCTGCGAGATCAGTAAAAGAGGCAGCTTTGAGCTAAGTTGAAGACATAAAATACTTTGCTCATCCATATCTTTTACTGAGACATTACTGAGATAGTGACTCCAAGTAAGGAGATAAAATTGAGACGCATTTGTGATCGACACAAGTACTCATAGTTGTCTCTTGGTGAGGTCTTGAAAGGAGACAACTGTGAGACTTTATTGAAAAATTGTGCCAGTTGTGCCAATTGTGCTATTCTCAAGACCTTCTCATCTAATGCTCACTATGAGACTTACTTCTCATGAGACAAATTTGAGAAAACAGAAAACCACTCTGGTTTCAATTATTGCTGATTCATTTCAGAGACGTGAATGAGACATGAACAAGATCTCATCTTCAATTTTGCTTTGCTATGGGTGGGGACATAACACTACCAACTTTTCAGGATTCTGAAATTATCCCAACTAACTTTTAAGCAACCTTATTTGCAGTATGACTTCAGTTATATAGGTCATTTAGATTGTCTTCCTATATGTTGTGAGGCTAGAATTGATCCTACCATTATTAAGTGAATTACAGTACTTTCATTATGTTCAGACTTATATTGATCCCTCTTCACTCGCTGAATGTGCCAGTCCATTTTTTTCCCCTCACACGCACGTTTGACTGACTTCATGACTTCAACCCAAAAATCACAAAACCAGGTTTTTCTGCAATTGAAAATGAATAGAAAATTTTGACGTACATGTTTGTAAAAGGCATGGACTTTCATGGCTGTCAATTGCCAACTAGTCTAACACTGAAAACAAGATGGAGAAAATAATCTGACTAGATTGAAGAAAAATATTCTGAATAAGACGTTATAAAATAACAGTTTAATTATTTTTCATTCGTTAGAAATGCTAATTTACACACTGTTCATGTAAAAATCAAATACAGTAAATCAAGCAATATACTGTGTAGAACAGGGTCCCCAAACTTTTTCCTGTGAGGGCCACATAACCTTTCCCTTCTCTGATGAGGGGCCGGGGTCAGTTTGTAACAGAAAAGGTGTGATGATTGCAGGAGTGCCTAAATGTAAAAATTTATTGTTTATCAAAAAGCCACAATCAAATAACCCTTTCTGGATTCTTCACGGAACAAAAGTAAATAATATAATATAATATAATATAATCGAAAAAAAACATATATATATTGTTCAGGGGGCCGGACCAAATGTGGAGGCAGGTCGTATCCGGCCCGCGGGCCGTAATTTGGGGACCCCTGATGTAGAATGTAGATGTAAAAAGACGTCAATATTGTGGAGGCGGGGAACACACCACTAATTTTGCATCTGCTACAGTGCTTCAAGTCAATTTTACTCACTTAGATTTCTTGACATAGGAAAAACAGCTAGCTGAAAATAAGATTCACAGAGTTATTTTAAGCAAAAAGTTTGTATATTTAATCTTAAAAGAAAAACTTTTTTGTCAGAAATGTTCTTAATGCAAGAATATCGTTCAAAACATTATCTGAAAGCAATGTTTTCGTGATTTAGGTGAAAAATGTCCAACTTTTAGATGTATGGGCTCAATACGAATAAATAATCCCTGACCCCCGTTCACCAAATATGTTTGGTTTTATACATGTCCCGTCCCCAGCAAAAAGTGTACATGCAGGTTATGCTGTTACAGTATATCGTCCCTACCAATTTTGAGACCAAACCTATGCACTTGCTATTGTTCCAGGAACTCGCTTCCCGTCTGACTCCACGATCTGTGCCTTCACCCAATGTGCTCAGATTGATTCCCCGGCTTTTCTGACCATGCTCTTGTACGACCTACACCTCATACCTCTGCGCAGCTCTCTCCTAGATCCCACGGCTCGCTGAGTTCAGCTGGCGTGCCTACTCACCCCTGCCACATGCATACTGTATCCCTACATCATGACTGTATCCCTACATCTGACTTTTGCAACGTAACAAAAGGCAACAAGGAGTTTAATCAGTCAAGATGCAATGCAGGGGTGGCCAACCCTGGTCCTCGAGAGCCGCAATCCAGCTTGTTTTCCATGTCTCCCTCCTCCAACACACCTGAATCAAATTATCAGGATTGTTATCAGGCAACTGCAGATGCTGCTGATGAGCTGATCATTTGACTCAGGTGTGTTAAAGGAGGGAGACATGGAAAGCAAGCTGGATTGTGGCTCTCGAGGACCAGGGTTGGCCACCCCCTAACCAAATTGGCAAATTAGATTTTTTTTAACCACATACGGAAGTGACCTGGATCGAATTTGAAATGGTCCACTTTTATGCGACTATTCCCGTTCGGTCGAGTCGGAAAAACACGAAAAAATCGGATTCTTGCACTAAGACCTGTGGTATGAACCTAGCTTAAGTTAGGTAACATTACTGTATATACAGTGGGGCAAATAAGTATTTAGTCAACCATTAATTGTGCAAGTTCTCCCACTTGAAAATATTAGAGAGAACTGTAACTGTCAACATGGTTAAACCTCAACAATAAGAGAAAGAATGTGGAAAAAAAAAAAAAAACAGAATCACATTGTTTGATTTTTAAAGAATTTATTTGCAAATCATGGTGGAAAATAAGTATTTGGTCAATACCAAAAGTTCATCTCAAAACTTTGTTATGTACCCTTTGTAGGCAATAACGGAGGCCAAACGTTTTCTGTAACTTTTCACAAGCTTTTCACACACTGTTGCTGGTATTTTGGCCCATTCCTCCATGAAGATCTCCTCTAGAGCAATGATGTTTTGGGGCTGTCGTTGGCCAACATGGACTTTCAACTCCCTCCGCAGATTTTCCATGGGGTTGAGACCTGGAGACTGGCTAGGCCACTGCAGGACCTTGAAATGCTTCTTACGAAGCCACTCCTTTGTTAACCTGGCTGTGTGTTTGGGATCACTGTCATGCTGAAAAACCCAGCCACGTCTCATCTTCAATGCCCTTGCTGACAGAAGGAGATTTTCACTCAAAATATCGATACATGACCCCATTCATTCTTTCCTTTACACAGATCAGCCGTCCTGGTTCCTTTGCAGAATAACAGTCCCGAAGCATGATGTTTCCAACCCCATGCTTCACAGTGGGTATGGTGTGATTCAGTATTCCTTTTCCTCCACACAAGAGAACTTGTGTTTCTACCAAAAAGTTCTATTTTGGTTTCATCTGACCATAACACATTCTCCCAGTCCTCTTCAGGATCATCCAAATGCTCTCTAGCGAACAGCAGACGGGCCTGGATGTGTACTTTCTTCAGCAGGGGGACACATCTGGCAGTGCACGATTTGAGTTCCTGGCGGCGCATTGTGTTACTGATAGTAGCCTTTGTTACTGTGGTCCCAGCCCTCGTTAGGTCATTCACTAGGTCCCCCCGTGTGGTTATGGGATTTTTGCTCCTCGTTCTTGTTATCATTTTGACGCCACGGGGTGAGGAGGGAGTTGAAAGTCCGTGTTGCCCGACGACAGCCCCAAAACATCACTGCTCTAGAGGAGATCTGCATGGAGGAATGGGCCAAAATCAGCAGTGTGTGAAAAGCTTGTGAAGAGTTACAGAAAAGGTTTGGCCTACGTTATTGCCAACAAAGGGTACATAAAGTATTGAGATGAACTTTTGGTATAGACCAAATAGTTATTTTCCACCATGATTTGCAAATAAATTCTTTAAAAATCAAACATTGTGATTTTCTGTTTTTTTTCCACATTCTGTCTCTCATGGTTGAGGTTTACCCATGTTGACAATTACAGCCCTCTCTAATATTTTCAAGTGGGAGAACTTGCACAATTAGTGGTTGACTAAATACTTATTTGCCTCACTGTATATAGTGTGTGTGTGTGTGTGGGGGGGGGGGTTGTGTGTGTATTTATTTATACATCTACATATTGATCTATTGAAAACACTACTCTTATGTTTCCTTATCCAAAATGTCATAGCTGCTAGATTTACAGCTGAAATGGTCCGAGAGATGTTGGATGATGGAGAGGCAGTAACGGGGTTGGACTCAAGTGTCCGAAATTTCTGTTGATGAGGACCCAGACTATTGTCCAGGTGGCAGTGACAGTTGTCCACCTGGAAATCCAACTGAACAGGATCAATCTGACTCATAAGATTCCACTTTTGTGTCCTCTGAAGAAGAAAATGTCCAAATCATGGCGAACAGAATGAGTTGGTAGGGCTCTTACTAGAGAGAATTACCTCCCACCAAGGGCAGAAGACAGAGCCACAATATCCTCAGAAATCGGTCAGTGCCTCCACAAGGGCTTAGCGCTGTCTCACCAAAAAGATGCATGGGAGCTCTTCATCATTAATGATAAAATACAAGGATGGATAAAGTCTATTGCTGTTCTGGGTTTTTTCCCCCCAAAAATGTTAATTGAATCAAAGATATTTCAAGCATGAAATCATCCTTGTGTGGCCCTAAATATAATACTAATTAATACGGTATACAGAACAAGTGATTATTCTTCACCAAAATGGCATAAAAACACATTGGTTCTAAAATGTGTCATTTTTTAACCACTTATGGAAGAGTGTAGGGTCCAGTAACTTGTGCATCTAAGGGTTAAAATAGTTTTTGGTCACTGATCCCAAGTATTTTTCACTTTAACAGATGCTGTTGTCCTTGCAAACACAACACTTGGGTTTTCTGAAAACTATTTATCTTTAACTTATCCTGATGCGCGAGTTGGTATTCAACTGTCCTCTTTTAAATGTTTGTACCGCTTAATGGGATCGTTAGCACAGAGGACACGAGGCCAACTCGGCTTCAACTTTTGTTTGAATATTGCAGATAGAATAGCAGGTTGAAAACCTTGAAGTAAAAAATGAAAATATTGAAAAGAGTGAAAAACTTTGGTGTACTTTTTACAGTGAAACATTGACATTCAAACAATCAAAATATTGGTGTCATGAACTTAGACAATTCCTAACATGTTTTTAAACTAATTTCAACTATTTGTTACTTATTTTTTAACCATCATTAATTTCCTAAATTCAGTCAAGCCTGTTATAAGATCAATTACAAACATATCACAGGCTGCTTCAATAACTAAATTAACAACCATCAGCCTATAGCTGTCCAACTTCTAAACTCATAAAAGCTCTTTTTTTAGCAGCCTGATCATTCATTATTTGGTTTTCATTGGAATGGGAAAGGTCTGCAAACTCACCAGAAACGTAGCTGTGCTCTGCCAGTGCTATCTTGTATGAGTGCTTACAGACACACCTGATTTCACCTTACCTATTAGAGTGCTTATAGACCTGGGGTCAGGAACCTATGGCTTGCGAGCCAGATCTGGCTTTTTTGACGACTGCATCTTGTTCGCAGACAAATATTTAATTATTAAAAAATAAATAAATAAATAAAAATTTTAAAAAGTTAAGACTCCTTTGCGCATTGCGCGAAACGGCAATGGTCACCAGTCATATGCTGGTGTTGTGCATTAATGAGCAGATGTGACTTTTGCGGTGCATGTTAACTTTTTTAATGCCAACACTTGCATACTTCACACTAGGTATCATCAAATAGCAACTTATGTGGTACTTTAGAGTCCCCAAGTCCCATGCCATTGGCTGCGTGGGCCCAGGGTGATCATGGGACACGTAGTCCATATACTACAACTGGCGACTAGAAAGCAGGTTCGCAGTCATTTTAGTGGGAAAGTGGCGAACATACATGTCGTTGTGTCTATCTATCTATCTATCTATCTATCTATCTATCTATCTATCTATCTATCTATCTATCTATCTATCTATCTATCTATCTATCTATCTATCTATCTATCTATCTATCTATCTATCTATCTATCTATCTATCTATCTATCGCATAGGCAACACAGATGAGGCAGCTGTTGAAAATGGTGGCCGATGTGCGCGTGTGCGTGAAATCAGGAAGTAAACTTTCCTCATTTTCGGTTTCGTTTTCCGCGTTGTTATCTAATTTTAGAAACTCTTTTGAGAAGATGGCAAAAACAAAAAAAGAAGAGGAGTGTCATACTTTTCTGTGGGACATAAGGACATAAATACGGCACCGTTTTTTATCTCGCTTTGGATGAGTCAACAAACGTAAGCTATTTCAGTTCAGCGTGATTACAAGGTTTTGACTATGAAAGCCCTTCACTGAGTTTGCAAAAGAAAAAAATCTACCGATGGATAAACTTGTCTCGGTCTGCACTGATGGTGCTCCCTGCATAAGTTTCTCAATGCCTGCATGAAGCTTAACCCCACCAAGTATCAACCAGACTATAAAGCCATCAGCAAAACCATGCAGGACCAGAAGTCGCATTAGTGGAAAGAAATACTCATCATTGATTAGCAACAGAATAACAATGTTATTAAAAAATAATTCAGTGACTTATTGTACTTTAAAAGTGTTGAAATTACATAAAATGCAGACATTACTTGTAGAGCTGTCCCGACTAGTCGACATAGTTGACGTCATCAATGACGTAAATCCGTCGACGAGCATAACATCCCGATGACGGTTAATGAAGGGTTAAAAAAATATATATGCGCGGAAAGTTCAGAATGTCGGACGCTCTGTATGCAAGCGGGGAAAGCGGCACAAAGCTAAAAAAGCGAACCAGAGTGTCCAAAATATTGACTTATTTCAAAGAAACAAAGGAAGGTACACTCTTTTGTCCTGTCTCTTCAATGCCAAGCCGTGAATAAACACCTAAAGCGCCGTCACCCAGTTTGTAAGTCCATCTAACTAACTAACGACATGTTTTATTGAAGTTGCTAAGCCTGTTGCGATATGCAATGAGTCCATTTATCGCACGGCAATAAAAATGAGGGCGGTAATTTTCATGGCTGCGTTTTATCGCTGCCCGCGCGCGTGCGTGCATGCGTGCTGATGGCATATGAGACTCCAGTTCCTTACTCATATCAACACGTTTTAAAGTTCATTAATTAAATTAAATTAAAGTTCAGACATACAAAATAGGAAAACACATCTATATTAAACACTGTAACGTTAGCACTGCTAGACTGAGGTGAAAATGGGGGGAAAAAGGCAACCTACTTTAGCCTGCTATAAAACATTGGCAGTCGTCTCGTGAAAGTAAACTTGCGGTTAAAAGGTGACACTTCAAACATGAAAAATCGCGGGTTAACAGCATTTGCAAACGAAAAAAACTGAAAAAAAAAAAAATCTATTACTGATACTACATGCAATGACAAAAAGTGCTTTTTTTGCGGAGTGTAAAGCTGAAGTTTGCCGTTTAGCGAATGTACTTCCAGTGAACATTTCAAAATAAAAGCATGTCATGTTTGTCATATAAATAACGATTTCTGGAGTTAATCCCACATACTTCAGAATTTAGATTTTACACTAAGAATACCTTTAAAATGACACCCTTTATGAAAAATCTGATTGGCAATGAATAATTATTAGAATTATTATAATACTATTATATATAGTACTATAATATCAATGCTAGGTTTTTTTAAGAATTGTTTTGAATCATGTTGGAAAGGCGAAATCAGTGTTTTGAATCTGTTTATATTCCATTCTTTTGCACTAGTTAATTCTATCAGCATTTGAACTCATTGTTTATTTGTGATTTACATATATATATTATATTATATATATTTTATATATAAAAATTTCATTGCTAAATTAGTAAAAAAAAATATATTTTTTTAAATTATTAGATTAGTCGACTACCGTAATTTCCCGAATATAACACACACTTTTTTTCCTCCAAAATCAACTTGTAAAATCATGGTGCGCATTATAAAAGGGTACATGGATGGAGACAGAAATATATATACACAGTGGCGAGAACAAGTATTTGATACACTGCCAATGGGTTTTCCCATTGACAGTGTATCAAATACTTGTTCTCCCCACTGTATTATATATATATATACAATTTTTTTTTTATTGACACGGCCATGTTGTGTTGAAGACCCATATGCGGCGAACTGTTGCCGACCATTACGGTACATGACGTCACCATTTTGTTTCGGTAATACTTCACTCTGATCGGCCGAATGATTTCGTCTGTGTTACATTCTGCTTTTTTCACTCTTCATAAAGCATAGAATTTAGTTTCTTGAACTCATTTGAGTCAACGTTTATTGCAGCTCTGCAACTCAGACCATAACAAACATAACAACAGACTTCCTGTGTGTGTCCGTCAACTATATCTGTCCCTCGGGAAACTCAAACCCAAATAACAATAGTTCCTATTGTTACTGTCATGTCGACAGCGATGAGCGCGCTCGGATTTCCGACTTACGTTCTCACTTTCATTTTACCATATCAATCCATGGAAGAAAGATTCATTCATCATGATGAAACGAGCAAGTTATACAGCAGCCTTTAAAAGAAAAGTCACATCTGTTTTGTTTTCTCCTAGATTCTGGTAAGTTGGAGAAGTTGTCAAATCCTATTATTACGGTAAATATTGTCAGTTTATGGTAATGTTTTGAACTACCAATATGCTATGCTTGTGCTGTGTTTCACCATTCAGTAAAATGACATTTCTGTATCTGTACACGAGCTCTGTTTTCTTGTATTCTTCTATTTATTGGTGCTAAATTTGGGGTGCGCATTATACATGGGTGCACCTTATATTCGGGAAATTACGGTAATCGTAAAAATAGTCAGCTGACTAATCGGGAGAAAATTAGTCGTTTGGGAGAGCCCTAATTACTTGTATTTTTAGTTTTAAACATATCTTATGGCTTTCACAGAATTACATTTAAAAAATATGTGGCGTTCATGGCTCTCTAAGCCAAAAAGGTTCCCGATGCTTGTTATAGACACACATGATTTCCAATCCCCATCAGTAGGGCAGGATGGAGCGATAAGAGCTTTGACGGACTTTCTTGTTGCCTCCGGGCTGAGTTGGATACAAACGTCATTTGACCACATTGAGAAAGGCACCAATGCGCCAGTAGGCATCGAGTCTGCCGGAAATCAACAGAAGAATTCCCATCAGTGGAGCATAAGGGATAACTCTTAGGTAGCGCTCCACCTAGTGGCACCAGGGGTAACTACATTGAAGTTCTAAAAAGGTGGGTCAGTGGTAGAGACAGGAAAGGATAAGTTATGGAAAATAGAGAAAATGAAAAGAATTGCAACAGCTTTATCTTTGGATCTTTCTTCGCCACGACACATACCTTTGATAAACAACTCCTTCACTGGCATGGGCGTATACTACTATATTGCCACCTGGAAGCTTTTCAACACGTGGAAGTCTCGCTCAGCTTATCTGGGAAAAGTAAGTTTGTAAATTACTGTAATGACTGAAAGTACCCAGTAGATGGTGGTTTTGTATAACTCAAATCTTGAGTTTTGAAAAAAAATAGAGCGCAAATCTCCTATTGTCACTGATTATGAGGGATAAAAATGCCATTACGTTGCAATTTGCTTGCAGTGTTTAGGCACCTCTCACTTGAACAGATTGTATGGTACAAACAGCGTATTAGTACTGTTGTAAGCTGTAATTTAAATGACTCTGAGTTGTCTCTTCACTCAGCGGCAGAACGCAGAGACTGGTTTCAGTTGCTATGGAGGGCAGGACACAAAAAAAGCAGCTACAAGCCCCTTTTTCCCCAACTCCACTGTATGTGCTTTCTCAATTTCTCGGGGAAAAGATGTGTTTAAAAAAAAAAAGTTGTTTTGCAATAGAAAGAACAAGTCTAAACTGGAAAATCCCATTTAAAACCTGCAAAAAGATATAATAAAGTCAGTGAGGAGTTTAATCAGGCAAGTATTTAACATTCTGTAGACAGAAGGACGCTTGATGATGGGGACTCTGCATGCTTTATTAGCGGCGTAATTGAACCTCTCACTGTGACGTCGGGTTTGAGATTAGTTCCTTGTCTTCCGAGCAAGCCAGTATACTGCGGACAAATGCTTAGCATATTTAAAATGGTGCGATCGATATGTTGTCTTGATTAATTCAGTGGGGTTGACCCTGCTGGCTTTAGTTTTATTAGAGGCGACATCGCCTTTGCTTGCTGATGAGACAACGGCGGAAAGAATCTTGGGTTCATTTTTTTAAAAGAAGACATATTAGACATTTGGATTCATAACTTAAAAGACTTCCCTGGTGTCTGAGTATTATGTCTGGGATGTGCTTTAACCCAAGGATGAAAAAAATAACACTTAGTACACATTCATTTGAAGCTCGCTGAATTCTGAATCCTTACAAAAAGGCTACCCTACCCCTTCTGCTGTGGGGCCAATAACAAGGTGTATTAGCCTTGACTACAGAAGACAGAGCTAAGAGGCTAAAATAAGGTGAAAAAGATAAAACCATTACAAAGAGAGTATAATCCTGCACTGTATTTTCTCTGTATACTAAATCAATTTTTCAAGTGTAATTTTTTAGCATCACTGAGGAATGTCAAGAAAGATTCAGTGTGGAGAATGTGGAATGATTACCAACATACCTCTGGTCATCTCTGAGCCAGGGATTAACGTCTTCTGGTTATCTAAGACTGGATGATGGAGGAAAAAAAAAGTCTTATTTTCTTCCTCTCTGATAGGGATATGGGAATGATGCGAGATTTTTTTATTGATCAGATATCAAAGAAATGTAGGGTCATATATTCTTGTGATTCGATACAAGTAGATATCTCCAGTTGAATTACCAATACAGTGGTTAATATCAGCAGCTATCAAGCGCAATTGCAAGTTAATTTTATTCATTTGGTACTTTTATACCAAAACACCGTGTAGTTAGCTAATGAACATTTTACATACTAGCTCACCAATTATAAGGTTCCAAAGTACAGTGGTACCTCGACATATGATCGCTTCGATACACGATATATTCGATATCAGACATAAAATATGACTCGCCCTGTCAGGGACGCGGGCAGGCAGGCAGGTTGTGTGGACCCAATTGCAGGGAAACAAAAAGCGAGGCAGAAAGGGCGGTGCAAAAAATGATTTAATTAAGGCCGACAGGAAAAACAAGGTACAAACCAAAACTGAGGTGATCCCAAAAACACAGCAGCAAAGAAAACTCAGGTTACTAACAAAAGGCTGGGTATCAAAAAACTTACTTGGAACACGAGGGCTAGGATAGACATCGACTCTGGCACTGACATAGACAATGACGCAACAAGGAGTGACAAGAAACTGGGTCATTATATACGCAGACAAGGGGTAACGAGACGAGGAACAGCTGGGTAACACAGGTGGATGCAGATTGCAGGATACACTGGGAAAACACACACAGGTGAGAGCAATGGGTAATCACAGGGACAAGTCACACAAGGAGAAACCAAACACAAAACCTAACACGCCCTTTGTTTCTACATCCGACGACATGCTCCAAATACGATGATTTACGACAGCGCCGCATTTTCTTTATTTTGCCACAAGACAGACACATGATCATGTGAGAGAAACAACACTGGTTCCAAGAAGGTTAGTGCAGGTGGTGAAAATAACGAAATGAAGATTGAAATGGTAGAAAAATATGAGCGTGGAGCGAGCATCCGTAAACTGGCTCGATAATACAGCCGTAGAATGTCTACGATCTCGACGGTCCTCCTCCGACAGCCAGTCTTTTTAAGTTAAGGTGACAATTATTATTGTGATAACATCAACACAACACGCCTACTGTCTGCTGCAGTTGAAGCCAACAACAAAACATTAAAAGAGAAAGTAAAATACTCTACTGCACCTTTCTCACTCTGTCACTTCAGCCACGTGGTGCGTGCAGGTACAGCACACAAAACACGTCCGCCACATTAGAACCCGATTCGTTATATTATTATAGGAATTATTATTATTTTTATCGTAACACTTTACACTAAGGGTCCTTTAACATTAGTTAATGCATTTTTAGACAGTAACTCATGTTTAAGTAACATGACAATAATTCATTTAATCCCTTATCTAACATTTATTAATATATTAATTAACATGAGTTAATGCTTTAGTTAATGCATTTTAAGACAATAACTAATGTTTAAGTAACAATACAATTATTTATATAATTGTTTATCTAACATGTATTAATATATTACCGGTAACTAACATGAGTTACTGCATTCGTTAATGCATAACCAGACATTAACTAATAGTTTGGCAAAATTAAAAAATACATTTGGCCTGTATAGGGTTAGGGTTTAGGGTAAGGGTTTGTTAATTTAAGCATTTATAATTTCTTAGTTAAGGGATACATGTGCTATACTTTACAATGAGGGTCCAAAAAGCATTCAGTAATGGTTAATAAAGGTTAAGGAGTGGGAAGTTAAGCAATTATAATTTCTTAGTTAAGGGATACGTGTGCTACACTTTACAATAAGGGTCCAAAAAACATTCAGTATTGGTTAACTAAGGTTAAGTAATACTTAACGTACCCTGTAAGTATTACTTAACTTTTATTAACCCACATGTGTCCCTTAACTAAGAAATTATAAATGCTTAAGTTAACAAACCCTAACCCTATATAGGCCTATATATTTTTTTAATTTTACCAAACATTAGTTACTGTCAGGTTATGCATTACCTAATGCATTAACTAATGCATTAACTCATGTTAATTAATATATCAATAAATGTTAGACGAGCAATTATATTAATTATTGTAATGTTACTTAAACATTAGTTATTGTTTAAAAATGCATTAACTAATGTTAATTAAGGGACCCTTATTGTAAAGTGTTACCGTTATTATTATATTATTATTACATTTGTTAGTGGATTTAGTGTGGTGTTTTCAGGCTGTGGAATGAATTAATGGAATTATTATGTATTCTTATGGGAAAATCCTGCTCAACATACGACCATTTCAACTTACAAACAAGGTCCTGGAATGAATTAACATATGTAGAGGTACCACTGTATTTGGTGTTTGTTAGGTTACCATACCGATGAGAATATGTTGATATGTAAAACAGTGGGGCAAATAAGTATTTAGTCAACCACCAATTGAGCAAGTTCTCTTACTTGAAAAGATAAGAGAGCCCTGTAATTGTCAACATGGGTAAACCTCAACCATGAGAGACAGAATGTGGAAAAAAACAAACAGAAAATCACATTGTTTGATTTTAAAGAATTTAGTTCCTAACTAGAGTAGAAAATAAGTATTTGGTCACCTACAAACAGGCAAGATTTCTGGCTGTCAAAGAGGTCTAACTTCTTCTAACAAGGTCTAACGAGGTCTAACGAGGCTCCACTCGTTACCTCTATTAATGGCACCTGTTTTAACTCTTTATCGGTACAAAAGACACCTGTCCACAACCTCAGTCAGACACACTCCAAACTCCACAATGGCCAAGACCAAAGAGCTGTCGAAGGACACCAGAGACAAAATTGTAGACCTGCACCAGGCTGGGAAGACTGAATCTGCAATAGGTAAAACGCTTGGTTTAAAGAAATCAACTGTGGAAGCAATTATTCGAAAATGGAAGACATACAAGACCACTGATAATCTCCCTCGATCTGGGGCTCCATGCAAGATCTCACCCTGTGGCGTCAAAATGATAACAAGAATGGTGAGCAAAAATCCCAGAACCACACGGGGGGACCTAGTGAATGACCTACAGAGAGCTCGGACCACAGTAACAAAGGCTATTATCAGAAACACAATGCGCCGCCAGGGATTCAAATCCTGCACTGCCAGACATGTCCCCCTGCTGAAGCCAGTACACGTCCAGGCCCGTCTGCGGTTCGCTAGAGAGCATTTGGATGATCCAGAAGAGGACTGGGAGAATGTGTTATGGTCCATACCAAAAAAGAATTTTTGGTAGAAACACAGGTTCTCGTGTTTGGAGGAGAAGGAATACTGAATTGCATCGGAAGATCACCACTGTGAAGCATGGGGGTTGAAACATCATGCTTTGGGGCTGTTTTTCTGCAAAGGGACCAGGACGACTGATCTGTGTAAAGGAAAGAATGAATGGGGCCATGTATCGAGAGATTTTGAGTGAAAATCTTCCATCAGCAAGGGCATTGTAGATGAGACGTGTCTGGGTCTTTCAGCAGGACAATGATCCCAAACACACAGCCAGGGCAACAAAGGAGTGGCTTCGTAAGAAGCATTTCAAGGTCCTGGAGTGGCCTAGCCAGTCTCCAGATCTCAACCCCATAGAAAATCTGTGGAGGGAGTTGAAAGTCCGTGTTGCCCAACGACAGCCCCAAAACATCTCTAGAGGAGATCTGCATGGAGGAATGGGCCAAAATACCAGCAACAGTGTGTGCATAGCGTGTGGAGAGAAAACAGAAGACGTCTGGCCTCCGTTATAGCCGACAAAGGGGACATAACAAAGTATTGAGATGAACTTTTGGTATTGACCAAATACTTATTTTCCACCATGATTTGCAAATAAATTCTTTAAAAATCAAACAATGTGATTTTCAGTTTTTTTTCCCCCTCATTCTGTCTCTCATGGTTGAGGTTTACCCATGTTGACAATTACAGGCCTCTCTAATATTTTCAAGTGGGAGAATTTGCACAATTAGTGGTTGACTAAATACTTATTTGACCCACTGTACATTGGGGGAAATTTTGCAGGACGCATGTGCACAACTCTTGACCATGTAGTGTGAGCATCAGGCTAAATGATGTGTACCGCTGCGTTTCATGAACAGTTACCTTTATACTTAGGTGTGTTATATGAACCAAAACATCAAGCATTGATTGGATGTGCAAAACTAAGTTAGATGATCTTTTTCCAGTGTTGTCCTTTGGGTTAAATACTAAACTGCATAGTATGACAAATTATTCTTATCTGCTTGTGCCCTATAGAACACCACCAAGCGAGTAAGTGGAAATACCTCCGCTCTCCCACTTTAAACATCTGTGTTTGCTGACTGTCAACACGCTGCCAGTTGTCCTTGTTTCCCCATTGCCAGAGCTAAAAACACTCCACGCACAAACACACGAAACTGTGCTGGCGATTCGCTGATGTTTGATTGGACTTAATCCTTCCCGGCATTCAAACAAATACTTCAATCTCGCTTACGCGTGAGTGATTCTTCTATTTTCATTTTTTTCTTTATTTCTATCTGAAGGCATCTAATGCATTTTTGCCAGCTCATTCTGTGAGAGGAAGACACTTATCTCATTCAAAACCTCATTTACCCCTAAGGGATGCTAGCTCCACTAACCTCCCAGCCCCCCTTACACACACATAGAAGTTTGTTGATGGTGTTATTATCCCTCATCAAATCCGCATCCCCCTGACACCACCATCCTGGCAAGACCCCGTGGAGTATTGAACACACCGACTCACATCTCTCCTTGCTTGATGATAACTCAATTCCCAGGTGCTACCTTATGATGGCCCCCAATTTTATGACGGGTCCTCAAAACGTTTATTAAATTTTAATGCCAGTGTCCACCCACGTTAGATGGCATTTAGCATTGTTCTTCTGTCCAGGATGCCTACTTCTGTTATCGGCTTCTACTTATTCCCTTACTCACCTCTGATAGTACCTCTAAAGCCAAGAAAATGTTAGGTCAACAGTAAATGCCATTGAACAGAAACATGACATGCAAAATTGCTTTCCACACAAAGGGTAGCAGACATGAATAGAGTACCTCGAGTCTTGGGAAATTTCAACAGGGGCTGTCGATCTTCTCCCTGCTCATCTCAGGGGCCGTTTACATGACAACAGAAACGGGGGTGGCATCTAGGGATGTCCCGATCGCATATTTTTTCAACCGAGTCTGAGTCGAAGTCACTTGATTTTGAGAATCTTCTGATACCGAGTGCCGATCTGGTACCGGGAAAAAAAGTTTTTTTTGTTGTTTTTATTGAACTAAAGCTCCAAACATATTACAGCACTGTACTGTTTACAGTAGTTCCTCTTTTTCTGGGAGTGTTGCGGAGGATAAAATGTATGTATTTTTGTTTGTTTTGGCAATGCCATTGTATTTGTAGATTATTTTGTTACTTTTTAGCTCTTAAATACATATATATATAAGTTTACTGCCCAAAACAGTGTGTTTTCTTGTGCACTGGCCCCAGCCAGCCAGCATTGTATGTCCTCCAATAAAACACAAGGCTTGGTCTTTTCTTGTTTCTTTTATATGAGGGAATTCGTTTAAATTTGTGAAACTGTAACAAAGAAAACATGCATGCATTCAACACAACTGCACAATAAACGTCGGTATACAAATACAATGTAGATACCACACTTCATTTGAGCGAGCTGTAAGTATATGTAGTTTAGCTTCCATACAGCAGGACTTATTAACAAATTTCGTTCATATAGCTTTTCCCCATAAAGACACATATACTGCATATTAACAGGTTGGTATAAATGTAATATACTGACAGATATAGTTTCCAAGGCAGAAACGTAACAGAAAGCACTCAGCAGCGTCAATGCGACCAACATGCTGTATACTGTGAAAGTGAATGAGTATGCGTTCCTAACTGCGTCACACGACGGATATAATGAAGTATTATCACCACAAGGTGGCAGTAACGTAATGTAAAATGTCAACTGGCTCTAAACACTGGCGACTCGAGCCAGCATAATGTGCTTTTCTAAAATTACATATAAAATAAATTTAAAAACCCAATCTTTTTCACCCGATTCCGATCCTCCGAAAAATGACCTGATCGGCTCGACTTCGGGACATCCCTAGTGACAACGCAAAAAATCTTCCAGAAAGTGCTATTGTCTATACGGCGGAGGAGGGTTGAAAACGCAAAAATTTGAAAACGCCTCCCAGAACGGAAATCTTGACAACACTCCCCCCATTGTCGCCATCTAAACAGTTGCCAACGCAAAAGGGAATTCATCAAACATTTTGGGGCGACAACTGACTTCCATTCTCCGGAACAGTAGGTGGCAAATATCCTCCAATATATTTGTTAGTGAAGGGGGTGAAGATTACTATGAAGTATCCCAGAGCAAAAATTTGCTACTCATCTGTTACTTAATTAATCTTGTCTCGTGAGACGAATTTGAAAATCTCAAATTTATCTCATTCTCTGCTTATTAGTTTCTGAGTTTGTGCTCCTAAGGGTACGCTTAGTGATGAGTCAAAATGAGCAAAGACATCATTGAGACAAAGGAGATTGATTGGAGAAAACCAGATTGGAGCAATAATTGAGAAATGTTCTGAGTGATACTTGCATAGGACCTTTAAGGCACTCAAAGCGCTTTGTTACTATGTCCTCATCTACCTGATGGTGAGACAGCAACATGGGGTTCAGTGCCTTGCTCGAGGATACTCAGATTAATTCATGAGGAGGGAGAATTGAACTCACAACCTCTGGGTTGGGGAACGACTTCTCTACCACGACTTCTCTACCACGGGTTTAGATGCAGTGTACTCGATGTGACGCGGCACATCAATGGAAAGCAACTTCAGAAAGAGCATGTAGCAGCGATGGAGGAAATTTATTTTATTTTGCTTCATTTAATAATTTATATATTTCTATGATACTTCAAAAAAAAAAAAAACTTCCAAATCGCAGACATGTTGCCAGTGAGCCAGTAGTTTTAGCGAGACAACGTCAGCCAGTCTGTTGCCTGTTTTGATTACGTCATCAAACAAGAGGACTAAGGTTCTTCACACTATTTTGTGGTAAATTTCGGACTTCAAAACCAAAAAACGATCGTGCACTTGTAGCGGCCGATAGTTTTCGGCGCCGAATTTTCGGTCACATCTTTAATTTTTACATTGAACAAGATGAACCAAATTAACCAGATGTTATTTAATTATTTGACCAATTATAATATTTTCTCGGATTTTTGCATGAGCTTAATTAAGATGTGATTGGACATGTCAGAGCAGACACTACTCTTTCTTAAAATGAAAGAATCTTGAAAACCCAAAATGAGCAATTGTAGACTGGAAGGAGATCAAATTGAGAAATATTTGTGACTAGGACAATATAGGGTTGCTTGACGAGGTCAGTAAAAGAGGCAGCTTTGAGGCAGAAATAAAATACTTTGCTCATCCATATCTTTCACTGAGACATGACTGAGATCGTGAGTCCAAGTAAGGAGATCAAATTGAGATGCATTTGAGATCAACACAATATCTGGTGAGATCTGAAAGGAGACAGCTGTGAGACATTATTAAGAAATCATGCCAGCTAGTAGAACTATTCTCAAGACCTTCTCGTGTAATGCTCACTATGAGACTTACTTCTCACTAGACAAATTTGAGAAAAATGAGAAAACCACTATGGTCTCGTTTATTGCTGATTCACTTCTCAGAGATGTAAATGAGACATGAACAAGATCTCATCTTCAATTTTGCATTGCTATGGGACAGGAGGACAGTCCGACCGTGTATGAAAACATTTCTTCAAGTAGCAACCTTGTACACGGCCTTACTGTGCTCAAAATTATTCAAGAATTACCAGTGTATCATTTGTCCATTCCATATCTGTTTTAAAATCCAAAATCAGAAAACGGATAACGACTTGTTATTTCAGTTCTCATTTTGACCCGGAAGTTTTTTTTGTTTTTTTTTTCCTAAAGTATGTCAGTCAGTCTCTACCGGGTGTTTTCACTGACGAGTGAATCGGGCAGCACAATAGATAACGTTTTACAATCATTATTAACGTTTTTGTCAAGGACTATCTCTGTGAATAGGTTTCAACATCCGTGCGGTTAAAGACTGGCCTCACTGAAAAAAATTCATCAACTTCCGGGTCACTATACATCGAAAATGAAACAAAACAAAAACGGATATATCAAAAATACCATGATAATTCCATTCTTTCATATTCTACTTTTAATTTCCAAACAAAATCAAAACTGAGAAAAATAGGGCATGATTTGTTTTCCGATTTTTCATTTGAAAACAAGAAATGAAATAAGTCGTTATCCATTTTCCAATTTTGGTTTCTAACAGATCAGGAACGAACGAATGATACACTGATAAAGAATCTAGTCACCTTTTCACTACTCTAATGACAGAAACGTATTTAGAGCAGAGAAGAACATTATTTGACCAAGATATAAGAGGAAACAGCAGAAGGGAAGGGCTAGATGCAGGAATCAAGTTTTGGTGGTGATGCCACCTACACATTGGGAATGCATACTTCATTGGCAAATTGGAGGTTTCATGCAGTTTCGCGCTTCTGTATGCACAGTTTTCCCCCACACATAACGGTTGTGTAAACACAGATTTAAAATAACATCAAAAGATCACTTTTGCATTATTGCGTAAGATCACTGTCGTGTAAACGTGGCCTCCATAGGCGGATTTACTATTCAGGCTAAGTAGCCAATCGCCTTAGGCTCCCAACCAGCAGGGGGCCCCCAACTAGCTGCCCTTGCCCCAACGAGCAAGGGCTTGGGCCACCCGAGCCAGCAGCACCCCCAACTATTTGTCATGTATAATTATGTCAGCATACCAAACATACAAATAAAAAAACAAAGACATTTGAATGCTGCATTCATATTATCCCCCCCCCCCCCCACCACACACACACACACACTATAATGGACTGTTCCACGACGACGGACTGAGTATCAGTCGCTTAGCTTCAGTTAGCGCCGTTTAGCTTCGCTCAGCTCCGTTTAGCGTCGCTTAGCTCCGCTTAGCTGTTCGTTAGCCTCACTTAGCTCTCCCGCGTTTTTCACGCCACTAAGCTCGCTATTTTTAAAGCACACTTGCAACTTTGCACGTCGGCTATCGTTTAGTTCGAACACATGAGCGAACGTGCTCTCCATGAGAGCCAAAGTGCAGTGAGCGAGGGAGAAATTGAGAACAGGCCGCTGATGCCTCTTTTAACTTTCTTCTTCACATCGAACATAAAATACACGACAGCACACCCTGTGGCGAAACAATGCAGTACAGTTCCAATCAGTCATGCAATAACACTCAGCCAGTTAACAGCATTTGCTATCGAAAAAAAATTTAAATCTATTAGTGACACCACAAGCAAAGACGAAAAATGTTTTTTTACGGAGTGTAAACCTTTTGGTTAGTGGTTTAGCGAACGTACCTCCGGTGAACATTTCAAAATAAAAACATGTCATGTTCGTCATATAAATAACGATTTCTGGAGTTAATCCCACATACCTCAGAATAATATGTAGAGTAAATACTACAGAATACAGATTCTACACTATTATATACAGTAGTATACTATAATAATAATGCTAGAATTTTTTTTCAAGAATTGTTTTGAATAATGTTGGAAAGGCAAAGTCAGTGTTCTGAATCCGTTTACTTTCCATTCTTTTGCACTAGTAAATGGTATCAGCATTTAACCTCATTGTTTATTTGTGATTAATAATTGTTATTTACATGATTATTAGTACTTTAATAAAACATGTAAGTGTTCTGAAATGGTTTTGTGAATTAATAAGCGTCAACAAAAATTTCATTGCTAAATTAGTAAAAAAAAAAAAGAAAATGATTAGTCGACTAATCGTAAAACTAGTCGGCTGACTAATCAGGAGAAAATTTGTCCTTTAGGACAGCACTAGTCTACCGGAACATATTTCCTCCACACCCTTCTCACCTTTTTCACCCCTGACCCATGAAGAACGCCCCTGGATATGTTCGCCTTAGGCCCAAAAATTGCCAAGTCCGCCACTTGTGGCCTCAAATTATATCTTGAAGCCCACGACGGACATTAGGCTATCCACCTTCCCACCAATAGTAGTAGAATATTTTTATTGCTGCTAAAATCTCCCCTTCCTCCTTAAGATGAACAAAGACATAGCTTTCTGGTGCAGCAATGAAAAATACAAATCTCACGGTGCGGATTATAGTTTTTAGTGTGTATGAAAAGCTTACTGCTGTTTACTTGTTAAAATGCTGCCATATAAACTTCTTTCTTCTTTCTGTGTTCCCCTTTCACACACACAGAAAAAAGGTGAATGGCCAAGTCAACGAAAACTGCTTTAGTGGCTTTAATATAGAAGGGTGGCATGGACAATTGCCTCTTTTGATGCGACAGTATGACAGAATTGAGAGTCAGTTATTCAATTAAACAAACTGGTGTGCTTCAACACAAGCGGTCTCCGATACTACTTTTGAAGCCTGAAAAATGCAAGGTCAGTGCTGCCCGTTACATGGACATTTGCTTTCAACACATCTGGGCAAGAGAAGTGAGTTTCTGGTGTTAAATTTCATACTCGGTTCCTGGCATCATTGTATTCAGTAGCAGTAGTAGTATGGAGTACCTTCTTTGAAACTTTGTCCTTAGTGAAAAAAAACAGTTCCAAGTTATTATCCTGGTATTTATATCGGCATTGCAAGCAATGTTCCCTCCTGTGTCTGAGCAAACACAAATCTCCCTGAGCACACTGCGGCCCATGGTGAGCAACATCAGATGTGTACCGTTTTTTTTGGAATATAAGTCGCACCAGCCAAAATATGTGCAATGAAAAGGTAAAAACATATATGTCGCACCGGCGTATAAGTTACATTTTTGGGGACATTTATTTGGTATAATCCACCACCAAGAACAGACATGTCATTTTGAAAGGCAATTTAGAATAAAAATACAATAGAGAACAACAGGCTGAATAAGTGTACGGTCTGATAACATTACATGACTCAAACAACGAACTGAGAACATGCCTGGCATGTCAATGTAACATAGCTATTTAGAGTTATTCAGATAACTATAGCATAAAGAACATGGTAACTAGCAACAATGATATAGTAATGTGTGAATAAGTTCACATATAAGTCGCTCCAGAAAATAAGACGCACCCTCTGCCAAACTAAGAAAAAAACTGCGATTTATAGTCCAAAAAATACAGTACATAGCGGCCACACACCAGTATCACGCCTTTTCATGCCTATTAGCATTTCTACTGCCCGTAAATTATCTTGTAGTAAGAGCATTTAATGATTAATATCCATAATTAAAATATCTTAATAAATGTCACTAGAATACACACCAATCTGACTTAAATTGTACCTTATTTTTCACGTCTTAATATATAGACTTGCATTTGGTGCACTGATATGTCAGTGCTCTCATCTACTATCAGTGTATGCCAGGGTGCATTTTTAACACTGCACATAGTCTCGTTCTCCACTATCTCATTGACTGAGTTTACAAATTCAAAGGTATAGTTTTTACTTCGCCAGCTTTCTGGTATACTCACATACTTTGCCATGTGATTGCGGATTTGTTGAACTGACACCATTGACGCATTCATTTCGATGGCAAGTAAAATATTGTCAATGAGAACTTCAACTTGCTCTGGGTCAGATTTTGTTTTGTGGCACAGCTCGTTTCTCTTCTGTTGGTCTTTTGCATTCTCCCGCAATAATGTACCAATCCCCTGTCGCATCTTGTGTCTTTGTAATTTTCAACAGCTTTCAAATGACTTTTCTGCTGAATATGACGCTTGAGGTAGTCCAACTTCCATTCAGTCCACATTTTTCCTTCTGAAAACTCACTTGGTTCTGTGGCTTCAGTTTCACCACTTGTTCGTCTATTTGCACATGCTCCGACAGCCACTCAATCTTATATGAACCGCATTTCTTTTTTACTTTGTCTTGGTGAGTGGATGTGTCGCTGCCCGTTCGTTTTGCCATGATAAGGGGTTGGCCTTTGCGTCTCTCAACTCCGCCGCATTCACGCACTGTTGTTAGCTTGCTAACCTACACCGCGCGTTTAGGCTGGGCAATACACAAGCAATGTCAATGCTATGATTGGCTGCCTAGCGGAAGTGACCCTTATCGTATCATTTGCTGGACACCTGTCACTCACCGAGTTACAAGGCAATTATTACGTTACTGTTGATTTTTTTTTGTGCGCAGCATTGAATTTCTTGTGCGCAGAGTAGGTGCCAGCAGTGCGCGATTGCGCACGCGCGCAGCTTAAAGGGCACATTGATTGCAAGTTAGGGTTGTTGTGTCCTTGACAAAGACAACAAGTCTCTAAGCGATCGTCCCGTCTACTTAACTGCTACAGAAGCACGCCGTTTAAAACGTCACCAGGTAGAACAAATCCCCAGTCGCCAAATTTTCCGCCTTTCAATTCATTCCAACCTTCGACAGACGCGTCATTATCCATCTGCTACGCGTCCACTCGTACCCCGTAACAACTCCTCCCCTGGCGAGGAAGCGGGCGGACACCTGCGCATTACAAGTGTGGGGAGGCTGATGATCATAATGTTAACTGAGAGGGATGCTGCCGGTGTCGTAATCCCAGCAGTAATCAATATCTCGGGCCCTTGCCTTCCAACCACCCTTCGTGTTGCGTATGTAAAATATCCCCCGGCAACACTTTGGCCACGCTTTAATTATTCTCTCAAAGTCATTAGTGGCAAAAACCAATACTGGTTCTTGGCGTCTCACAAAAGAGGGAGTGATCTTTGTCATGATATCAGAAAGTGTGGCACTAAATAATCACCACCCGGGAAGTTTTTGTTCTTGTTGTGCAAAGTAAGATTATTAAATGTCACGTAAATATATTACAATAAAGATGTGAAATGATTAAAGCATAAGTGTGAAAATTACAGTTGTATAAAAGATTCATAATGTAATTAATCGTGTCCAAAAGAATAAATATATAAAATAGTATACAGTATGTTAGAGCTGTATAGTACTGTATGTCATGTTTATGGTACGATATGTTTAGATGGAACTTGACAATGTAAATTTGGAGCATTAAGGTCACGGAGTACCATAAATAGATGTTTTTTCTGTATCTGCCGATCCCGATATTTCCCGATCCGATTGCTTGTTTTTGCTCCTGAATCAATTCCAATCATTCCCGATAATTTTTCCCGATCATATACATTTTGGCAATGCATTAAGAAAAAAATGAATAAAACTCGGACGAATATGTACATTCAACATATAGTACATAAGTACTGTATTTGTTTACTATGACAATAAATCCTCAAGATGGTATTTACATTATTAACATTCTTTCTGTGAGAGGGATCCACGGATAGAAAGACTTGTAATTCTTAAAGGATAAATGTGACTTTGTATATTGTGACTAAATATTGCCATCTAGTGTATTTGTTGAGCTTTCAGTAAATGATACTGCAGCCATTCAACCCAAATGCATGATGGGAAGTAGAACCATGACTGTGCGTAGTGCTACCAATTGATATATCTGCTCTGCATTGGGAAAACAAATAAGGTGTTAAGAAAAAGATCAATTGCTACCTTGGTTCCCCACATTGCTTCCCATGATATTTCTAATCGTGGGAAGAGGGATTGTAAGGCTTTAGCCAATTAAAAAAAGGCTCAAAGGCTGCCATAATTCACTCTACTCATTTTACGTTGCCTTTTATCTCTCTATCACAGTACGGTATACGGTATACGGTGTCATTACAGATTAAGCGCGACAATGCGTGAGTGGATCGTGCAGCGCATGCATTAATTGCGTTAAATATTTTAACGTAATACATTTTTAATAAAATTAATTACCGTCGTTATCGGGATAAATTTGATAACCCTACCTTAAGCCTAAACTAAAGACTCTGGATGAGTGTAACATATTTTGTCTGTAACGTTAAATACAAATTAGAAAACGATTTAACTGAAAAATAAATGTATATTAAAAAAAGGCATGGCCGATATTTTTTTGCCGATTCCGATACTTTGAAAATGACGTGATCGGACACGATCGATCGGCATCCGATCGGGACATCTCTGTAATTTTGTCTTTTCTTTTTTTTTTTCGGGCAAATTCCACACTCTGAAACTGTCAATGATTACGATGATGATGACAATGACAATAAATTCATTCATTCATTCGTTCATTTACTTTTGGTAAAACTTTGTTATGAAATTTTGCTATGTCCCCAGTGTGTGTTCTTCAAATTCAGATGATAAAATAACCATAAGGTGCTTTTATTGTCCTGGATAAACTATCTTTAAGTGTGTTGTTTTTAAACTAAAAATAATTAAATACCGTATTTTTCGAAATATAAGTCGCAGGTTTTTTTATAGTTTGGCTGGGGGTGCGACTTATACTCAGGAGCGACTTATGTTTGAAATCATTAACACATTATGATATCATTTCACATGTTATTTTGGTGTTTTGGAGTGACACTGATGGTTTGGTAAACTTGTTAGCATGTTCTTTATGCTATAGTTATCTGAATAACTCTTAATAGCTATGGCCACGTTTGCGTTCTGCCTTTGGCAATGTGTGTTCAATTGTATTATTGACTTTTTTTATATTGAAATGCATGCTTTTAGCTTGTGGCGCTTTCACGCCCAAGTGGGGGCGCACTCGCACTTGTTTACGCGAAGAAGAGTGCTCACATGCCAGAAGAAGACGGACAGCTACACAGCGTCTCTGAGCGAGTGGGCGAGAGAGAGAGAGAAACTCGGCTGCGAACCTACATTCATTGTTAATGCTTGTAAAATATGTCTACAGAGGCAACACCTGTGTGTATCATCTTTTCTGATGTTGTTGTGTTTTCCACCCGCGATCGGACACTTAGAGCCAGCTGTGTGGTTGTTTGAACAATATGCTAATGCTAGCGAACGCATGCTAACCGTTTGTGTCATTGCTGTAATAGCGCCTAATTATCATTTATTTACGTTGATGCGAACCTGTTTGGTATCGAGGATGAAATCGATTCAGCAAATTTTACGGACGTCCAGCATCGTCATTTGGGAGTTTAGCTCACTGTATAGCCAGGACCGAGCCGTAGGGTCCTGGTAAGGACAGTATATTCGCATTTCGTTGTTCATGCATCATGTAACATCATACTGTACACTTATTCAGCATGTTGTTCTCTATTATATTTTTATATTAAATTGCCTTTCAAGATGACATATCTGTTCTATGGGTTGGATTTTATCAAGTGAATTTCCCCCCAAAATGCGACTTATACTCCGGTGCGATTTATATATATTAATTTCTTTTTCGTTGGGCATTTTATGGCTGGTGCGACTTATACTCAGGTGCGACTTATAGTCCGAATAATACGGTAATGATTTTTTTTTTTTTTTAAATTAAAGTTTTCCATTCGTCCTAAATGTCACTGTAGTGTCCACTCTGTTATGTTTTGTTTGTGTTCTTTTAAGAAAATTCCCCATTTATGAATAAGATCACTCTCCTGCCAAAACATCACACCAGGGGCGGGAAATTCAACTTTGGTAAACAATTTATTTTTTTCCCCTCCTTTAAAAATCAGATTTTGCACTTTTATGAAGCACGGTCAGTGTGGTTGACCATACCGTGTCCACTCTGTTCAAGCTTCATATCAAAGAAATTAATTGAATCATTTTCAGTTTATCTGTTTATTTGTAAAATTATTGATTAAAGCGCTTTGAGCGCCTTGAAAGGTGGAAAAGCGCTATACAAGTATAACACCATTTACCATTCTTATCAATTATCTAAAGTCATGTCAATTATTAGGCAAGCAAAGCTAGGCTGAGGGCTAACTTTAGCACAAACTGTCCTCTCTGTTAGTGTCCACTCTGTTATGTCCAAATTACACTCTATTAAAAAAATGGCCCAGATATGCAATGCAAATAATACAAATATGCAAATGATGCTTAATAGTTAGACAAACGGAACAATAGACAACATTGTGAGATACAATATCTCAAATTGGCTTTGAAATAAAACAGCACCTGTGTCATACACATGCAATTCAATGTACGTAACACAGCAACAGCATACAGTATACTAATATTTAACATGATAGAAGACTTATTCATGATGTAAATATTTTGTATGAGAGCTGTAAAGAAGTTAATATGAATATAAAAGGCCATTAGAGTATCAAGACGCAATACATATATTTGGTGTAAAATTAGTTTTATAGAGTGCTACATACAATATGACATACGTAAATATAATACATTACAGTTGTATAGCATATTAAAAATGGTACAGTGGAGTTGTGTGGAACATTACATGCAATGCACAGTACAGTAAATACTTCGGTCTATGTTGATGCATTAGAGCTGTATTGATGATAAAATTGGTATATATCCTTGAGATTATAGTCCACAAAACATAGAAGTAATTAAACCAGCAATGATGAAAACCGGGCTGAGTCCCTTTTTAAAAGCTTCAAACTTTTGAAAGTGATGACGGAAGAGTCGGAAACTAAAATTAGCCGACAGCCTCCTACATATTTTATCTGTGCTCATCATGTAAAGGAGGGTGGGCGAGGATAAGAGACAGAAAGAGCGAGAGAAAGATAGAGGTCAGCAGTCCAGTGGCATAGCAACTTCTTGTTCCTCCACTTTGAGACATTAGTGATGGAATTGTCCTTCCCTCTGAATTTATGCTATTTGGTCCATATTAAGATGAGTACGTAATAAGTCTTAAAATCATCTTCAAATGCTTTATCTTAATCCTTGGTATGGGTTGAAAATTCAACTCCTGAATCCACTTTTACATAGCAAAATGATATTTGTTGATCATGGGCTAAAGCAGGGTCTCCAACCTATTCCACAAAGGCCCACTGTGGGTGCAGGCTTTCGTTCCTACCAAACAAGATAACCCTTTTCACCAAACTGGTGTTTTACAAGTGCAATCACATGATTGCAGTCAAGTATTGCTTGTTTTAGCAGAAACCTTATTGGTCAACTGTCTGTGCTTGATCGGTTAGAACAAAAAACAGGACCCACTGAGCTAAAGTATAAAAAGGTTTCATGAACGTTACTTGAGTCCGAAAGCGTATAGAAAATCTGCTATTTTGTTTTTTTTAATGGCCATTTCCAGCAGATATTGACCTTTGCTACCAATTGTATACCGCGTTTAGTAAAGTGGTGCCTGGGGAGACCAGATGTTGTATTTATTTCGTGCTTATAATTACAATGATTCAGAATATTTAAAAAGACAAGCCCCTAAAGCCAGTTGTCTTTTGTCACATTTTACTCTGTAATTTGCAAATTGTATAAATTGCTGACCATAAGCCGCACCAATCAAAATTATTCTAGAAAACTGCTGCTCATACGCCGCAGGCATCCCCATTGTATTATAGGATATTTACTCCCAAAAATATGCTGCTCAGTAGCCTGTGAAAATCCACTGAAGGAATCTCACCTTTTAGCCAGACTGCCGAAATCACGCCAGCCGAACCGCCGGACCCGCGCTGGCACAGATCCAATGACCCGAGCCGGCGAGACACCGGCAAACCGGCCTAAAGGCCAAACTCCACGCGTTCACCTTAGTCTTACCCAGGGGTGAAAGTGGCTAGAATTTCTTGCCGGAACTCCCCAACATGATACCATGGAGCCAGAATTTTTTTTTTTTTTTTTTGTATTGTGTGGAGGTCAAACCTCTTTAACTACTGAAATGCAAAGAAAACTGTTTGAGCACAGTTATTTTTCTATAACACATACAAAAACTGCTTTTCATTCAAAATGGCGTTTTTACAATGATTTGCAAAACAAAAGTTAACAAAAACAGCTATTACCCCAACCTCGAGCTTGTTTTCCCTAATTTCCTCACATACTAAATGCCAAATCTCATATTTTAACTACTTAAGAACATAGGATGTATATTAAAATTGAAGTTAATGTAAACATTTACTTTTTTTTTTTTTTTTTTTTTTTTTTAAATAACAAAGATATAAGTAACATACATTCAAAAAAATAAGCACAAATGACTTATATTATGCAGAGTGAAATGGAATATATTTTGAAGACCGTGTATTGACTTTTTAAATCATAAGCAAATGAATAAGTAGCCTAACATATATGAACAAATTTAAGTCCAAAGTGCACATTGACAGCTAAGATATTCTGAACCTCCCCATCAGAGCAAATAAAACTAAATATGATAAATAAGCCTCCACACGTCTTTCGTTGCTCTTAAGATTTGATCCATTTTATGTTGCATTGCCCTGTTTTTGTCGCATCAATTCAACCTTTTTTTTTTTTTTTTTTTTTGCTGTTCCAGAAAACATGCACATTGAGCCAATCAGAGATAACTATCTCTGCTGATCACATGTCAGTATGACAGCCAATTGAACGGATAACGACGTTTTGCTTTGCTGCGTGTATTCGCACATTGACGTGACTCATCATCGTCAGACTCAGATAACTGCAGCAGCTGGAGAAACCTCCATGCCGTTCGTGGAATAAAATAAATATAATAAATATTGGTGGAAACGGATTACGCTACACGAGCACTTTAATAAGCTTTTTGTTAACACTGTGTATGTAAATCTGATGTTGGTAGATTGTTTTCCTCTTGGAGATGAAATGCATGTGTGGCAGCTTAACATTTTTTTTTACATAGCGTTTTGACAGTTGCTATCATATTTTCGGAATCAAAGCACCGTGTACCGGAACAGCAGTCCGGCCCTGAATCTCATCCCGGAACTGCGTTCTGGCCCTAAATCTTATACCGGAACTGCGTTCCTGAGCGTTCTGGCCCACTTTCACCCCTGGTCTTACCCCCTTGTACTGACTCTATTTTGAAAGCTGCAAAAAGGCTTCGAAGCACAAGTTGACAATTTATTCAGGTCGACAGCAATCATACAGCACAAAGGGACCCAGGCGAGGAGTCAAGGTCACCATATCACAAGTCAACAAAAGGTTCCTGATATAAATGACAACGATTAGAACATTCAGTCTTTTTGAAGGCTCTCACGGGCCGGGCTGTGGACAGAAGAAGGAGGTGTTTGGGCGTTGTTTAGGATTATTGTCTGTTTGTGGATTGGACAGGGGGAATCGGGAGTTACTGTTGTCAGGACAACGAGGGTTGTGGATTTTGCCACTTCAGCATCAAAGGGGCTCTTGGAGTCTTATCAGTCGTGTTATCAGTTGGGTATCGGGCGTTCTCCAGTGTTCCTTGTGTTGAGACAGGGCGTTCCGCCATTTGTTCTGAACTGTACGGGAAAACTGATTGCGAGAGTTGGTGGTACAGACGTGGGCTTGTCAGTGTCAATCTTTCTCAGTCAGTTGCATGACGCACACGTTGGGCTTCCGTGATGAAGGAACTCGGCAGCCTGCAAAGCCGCGGGAACAGCGCCAGCCGAACAAAATAGTGTTCCGCTGGCAACGCTCCGGCAAGCCAACTGGTGGGGGCCAAGATTCCATGCGTTCACTTCGGTGTTAACCCTTTGTACTGACTTGATGTTCCAAAAGTTTGAAGAAGGCTACCGAAAACAGGTTGAAAATTTATTCGTCGACAATGGTCAAAAACAAGGCAAAAACAGACGACGGAGAGACCCTGCTGGATCCAGGGTCAGCAAAACAAGGCTACATAGAAATGTTCCCGAGCAGCGAACGTGTTATCTAAATGTTCAGTTCTTTTTGAAAGCTGCGGTGAAGTGGGCCGGGCCGAAGGCGTGGCGGGGTGTTGTCTTGGGATCATCCCTCTGTGGCAGGTTTGGCCGGTGGAGTTCGTGCGTCATCCTTCGTGGCTGGGACGTGGTTGCCACCGCGACCGACACAGGTCTTGACGTCCATGCCCCCCTCACTATTAACTTGTTATCCTGGTTGGTTGAGGTTGTTCTCCAATGCTACTTGTTTTAGGACAGAGCGCCCTGCTCTTTGTCCTGGAGTACCTGGGAGAACTGATTGCAAGAGTTGGTGCGTCAATCTTGTTCATCACGCGTTGGGCTTCTGTGATAAGATGGCGTTGTGTATCTTTTATGCCCTCTATTCTGCTTCTTTTCATTAAACTATGGTGTAAGTGCTATTTATTTTATATTAGGTGTGTTAGAGTAATACAAACAGTCCTACAGTAAATATGAGAAATGATACTATTCCCTGATTGATTATATAACGTGTGTTAGACTAATGCAAACAGTTATATGGTGTGTGCGAGAAGGGTAACTATTCCTTTCATTCATGGTGTGTGCGAGAAAGGTAACTATTCCCTGCAGTGATAAGAAGGCGTCTCAATAAGAAGGTATCTCTAATGCCCTATATCCTGCTTGTTTTCCTTAAACTATGATATAAGTGCTATTTATTTTATATTGGTGTGTGAATGTGTGCGTGAAAGGCTAAATGTGTGCTAATGTAAAGCGCTTTGGGCATTGCAACAATGTAGATAAAGCGCTATATAAATACTCTCTGTTTACCATTTACCATATTGGGTGTGTTAGATTAATACAAACAGTCAAAAAGTAAATACGAGACACGAAACTATTCCCTGATTCATTATATTAAATGTGTTAGAGTAATACAAACAGTCAATCGGTAAATATGAGAAAAGATACTATTCCCTGATTGATTATATTAAGTGTGTTAGAGTAATACAAACAGCCCATCGGTAAATATGAGAAAAGATACCTGATTGATTATATTAAGTGTGTTAGAATAATGCAAACAGACGGTGCCTGCGAGAAAGGTACTATCTCCTTCACCATGAACGCAGGATTCAAAGTGAGGGGAAACGGAAACGGCACAATTGTCCAAAAATTACGGGAACTTGCAAGATAAATGAAGAAAATTAGGTGCCTGAAAGAACTTCAGTTTTTAACCTTAAGTGTATACAGTGGGTTTATCATAGCTGCTATGTTTGCCATATAAGGATAAAAACACAAAAAACTATAATAGCACTACCCATAAGCGGACTTGAAAGTGGTTTAGTACAATTGACACCGTCTACGCATGCAGGGTGGTGAATATTGCTGTCTTTCTCCCGGCGTGTGGCCTATGATTGGACTCAAGCAAAAGCAATTAGCCTTCTGCAATGTATTGCTAGATGGTTGCAAATAGGGAGAAAGCCATCAAGTATTTTAGCCTCGATGCCTCCTCAGACTAAACAAAATTACTTTTCTCCCGACATTCATTTCTGTTGCTGCAAATATTGATCACGCTCACGAGAAAATGATGTCTCGGGGGGCCTCCACGCAAGTAGGTGGGCCAGGGCATTAATCAGGAAATCAATTATGCTGTCGATTGGAGCGGCTGTGTTTGGAAAAGGACAGCGGCGGGAGGGATAGAGACTGCTTCTTCTGCAATGACACAGCAATAGTACACTTTGTGACAAGTGAAGCGCTTCATTAGCAAGCAATTCTGCTTTTGCAAAAAACAAATTCCCCTTTACCACTGTCATTCATTCAGTCAGCTTTTTTTCCAAAAATGGTGATTTGCAAGTAACGGCAATTGCAGAAGTGCCCCAAAAGTTTTCTGTTCTGTTCTGTTTTTAATGCACCACACACCAAGGTTGTGGGATGGTTGGGACCTGTTGGGGGGGGGCCTCACGGCTGCCTCCTCTCCACAGGCCCCGCCATCCCTGCACCTTTTTTAAATGCACCACACACATCATACTCCACAGGAGAGCTCCGGCAAAGGGCGGTGGGACGGGCGGCTGGACAGAAACTCCATGCTGCGGTCCCACTGCCCCAAGCCAAGCTCTCCTATTTTAATGCATACATTGCACTACCCTCCCCTCACACCCCCATCACGGTGCTGGGTGATGGCTGCCAGTCGGGAACCTGGCAGCCACAGTAATAGGGTGGTAGGTGGGTCCCACACTTTTTCTATATGGCGTGGCTCCCGGGGTGTGGCCTCCCCTCTGCCTCGGCTGCCGGCCACGGGAGTGGGTTGGGGGGTCGGGTCTCCGATCTTGCATCGCCCTGTGGCAGTTCCTGGGCGTTCTCCTGCCTCCGCCTTCCCCTCTCTTCTCTGGCTGGGCATCCGCCCTGCGCTCCGTCGCGGGTCGCTGGCTGAGCGCCGGTGTATCAGCGGCGTGTCGCCTGCACCGGCGGGGGACCCTGCCTTGCCTGGGGCTTGGTGGGCCGCTGGGGGTCCCGTGGCGTGCCGTGCCGGTTGGGGGGCTGTGGCTGTGGCTCATGGCCCGGGTGGGCGGGCGGGGGTGGGTGTAAGCGTGGGGTTGGTGATGCGTCCCCTCCTGCCATCCCTGAAGGCCGGTTGATGGGCGCGCGGGTGGCCCAGGGGACCACCCTGGGTCCCGGGGGGGGGGACGGTGGCTCCTTTGCTGGGCGGCGGGAGGAGGGATGGGCTGCGCATGGCCCCGCCACCCCCCCGCCCGCCCTCCCTCCCCGGGCTGGCTGGGTGGGGGCCGTGGCCCTGGGTTGGCGCCCGCGCGGTTTCTCCGCCCGTCTGCGTGGCTGTCGCGCGCCCGGTGGGGCTTGCGTGCTGCTGGATGTGGTAGGGCATGCTCGGGTTGGGGGTTCCGGTGCCGGGATTGGCGATGCGGCGGCGTAGGGTTGGTCGCCAACGGGCTTACACTCATAAGAGATTCACACGATTACTGGGTTCTAGATCACAGAACTGATTTGTGTACACTCTACCCCTTTCAATCACTTAGCTTATAGTCTTATAGACACCCCCACCCCCATTCTCCTCTTTCACTGGCCAATTGGCCCCCACATGGTGTAAACCGGAAATACATCTCGCTGACGATAGCACCAGCATATTAGTAACTAGTTCAGATGTTCAATGTATTTCTTGTTGTTGTTTGTGTATGTGTTTCTTTTCTTTCTTCTCTTGTATTTCTTTTCTTCTGTCCCCCCATAATCCCTTCCTGTTCGCTACTTTGTCATAATAAAAAGGTATTTTGAATGATCACAATGGGAGTATGTCAGACTCTCCATGTGAAACATTAAAACTGTTCAGAATCCGGGCACTTAGACTTCCATTCTCTGTGTCAAACAGCTGAACAGGACAGGTTTAAAAAAAAAAAAAAAAAAAAAAAAAAAAAAGAAGTGCCCCAAAAGTATGGCCATGGTGTCCAAAACTGTTTTCAGATGTCTTCATACAAATAAATACATTCATACATACATGCTGTAAATGCAAATACAGTGGGGCAAATAAGTATTTAGTAACCACTAATTGTGCAAGTTCTCCCACTTGAAAATATTAGAGAGGCCTGTAATTGTCAACATGGGTAAACCTCAACCATGAGAGACAATGTGGAAAACAAAACAGAAAATCACATTGTTTGATTTTTAAAGAATTTATTTGCAAATCATGGTGGAAAATAAGTATTTGGTCAATACCAAAATTTAATCTCAATACTTTGTTATGTACCCTTTGTTGGCAAGAACGGAGGCCAAATGTCTTCTGTAACTCTTCACAAGCTTTTTTACACACTGTTGCTGGTATTTTGGCCCATTCCTCCATGCAGATCTCCTCTAGAGCAGTGATGTTTTGGGGCTGTAGTTGGGCAACACAGACTTTCAACTCCCTCCACAGATTTTCTATGGGGTTGAGATCTGGAGACTGGTTAGGCCACTCCAGGACCTTGAAATGCTTCTTACGAAGCCACTCCTTTGTTGCCCTGGCTGTGCGTTTGGGATCATTGTCATGCTGAAAGACCCAGCCATGTCTCATCTTCAATGCCCTAGCTGATGGAAAGAGATTTTCACTCAAAATCTCTCGATACATGGCCCCATTCATTCTGTCCTTTACACAGATCAGTCATCCTGGTCCCTTTGCAGAAAAACAGCCCCAAAGCACGATGTTTCCACCCCCATGCTTCACAGTGGGTATGGTGCTCTTCGGATGGAATTCAGTATTCTTTCTCCTCCAAACACGAGAACCTGTGTTTCTACCAGTTCTATTTTGGTTTTATCTAACCATAACACATTCTCCCAGTCCTCTTCTGGATCATCCAAATGCTCTCTAGTGAACCGCACGGGCCTGGACGTGTACTTCCTTCAGCAGGGGCACACGTCTGGCAGTGCAGGATTTGAGTCCCTGGCAGCGCATTGTGTTACAGATAGTAGCCTTTGTTACTGTGGTCCCAGCTCTCTGTAGGCCATTCACTAGGTCCCCCCGTGTCATTCTGGGATTTTTGCTCACCGTTCTTGTTATCATTTTGACGCCACGGCATCTTGCATGGAGCCCCAGATCGAGGGAGATTATCAGTGGTCTTGTATGTCTTTCATTTTCTAATAATTGCTCCCACAGTTGATTTCTTTACACCAAGCGTTTTACCTATTGCAGATTCAGTCTCCCCAGCCTGGTGCAGGTCTAAAATTTTGTCTCTGGTGTCCTTCGACAGCTCTTTGGTCTTGGCCATAATGGAGTTTGGAGTGTGACCGACTGAGGTTGTGGACAGGTGTCTTTTATACCGATAATGAGTTAAAACAGGTGCTATTAATACAGGTAACGAGTGGAGCCTCGTTAGACCTCATGAGAAGAAGTTAGACCTCTTTGACAGCCAGAAAACTTGCTTGTTTGTAGGTGATCAAATACTTATTTTCCCCTCTAATTTGGAAATAAAAAAATCTTTAACAATCAAACAATGTGATTTTCAGTTCCCCCCCCCCCCCCCCCCCACATTCTGTCTCTCATGGTTGAGACTGTACATACTGTACATAGATACACACATACATAAAAACTGAAGGTTGCAGTGGAGCACAAGGAAGATATAGTAGTCTCAGATCAGCCTTACGGAAGTGCTATTTTGTGCTGTTGTAAACTACAAGAATGATTTGTGATTAGTTTTTTGTCTTGTACTAGCTGCTCCTTTTCAAAAATTCTTTAATAATTAAAAAAAAAAAAAAAAAAACATTTTTATAATACAATTTTTTTTTTTTTATTCAGCGCATTTTTGTTATTTTACAATTTTAGGAAAACTATGTTTTGTAAGCCAATCCAAGGTAAGTCTGGTTTTGAAAAAATATTCGTGAGCTATAGCATGACTTTTAGTGAAATGATAAGTAAACTTTAGGTTCTCGGTGGCTGTACTATTTTAAAAACGTATTCTATATCAGTAGCAAAACAATATTTTTTACTTTTGTGTTAAAAAATATTTCACATAGTTGTCCAGGAACTGAATCAGTTGTCTGAGCGTGTGTCAAAGGAGTGTGAGAAGGAGTGGTCAAATGGTGGTCGGAAGGGCCGATGGCGCGGATTGGCTACCTCGCTCCTGTTGGACTGCCCCAGGGCAGCTGTGGCTACAATAGTGGCTAACCACCATCAAATGCAGAGGGAAAGACTAATAAAATGTAAAATTTATTTGAGCGTCTAACAAAAACCTATATAAAAATCCAGGCATTATTATCATGAGCGCCCCGCTGCCATTATGGAGCCCCTACTCGAGTCCCCTTTCGGGTTGAATCAGAAGGGCATCCGGTGGAAAAACTATCATGCAAATCCAGTGCTTCGTTATGGCACAAAGCCGGAAGAGATGGACAGACATGAATTGAATCAGTTCTACGTTGTATTTTTACCAGCTTCTGATATGACGATGTCATCAAAATAGTCTTGGTTTGTAAAATACATTTTAGGGAGACCATTTACACAAAAATGGAATCAGGTGTAGATGTTTGTTTTGATTTACGTTTGCTCCTTTTTCCTAAGTGAGGGTGCTTCTTTGGCTATATTCTGCTCTATGTCATAATTCCTGGAGACACAAGTTTAATATTTAAAATTCTCAGCTCTGAATTACTTTTACCCAATTATTGGGGACAGTTTACTCTTAACACACATGATAAGACCACAAGGTCATCTTAAAGCATAATATTAAATGACATTAAATAGTCTGCCTTGTGTAAAGCTCGGTCTTATATTTGTGTATACCAGGCTTCAATTATTTTCAAAAGGCCAAACCCCAGTGTTAGTTGGCCACATGAGATTCATAAGTCAAATTCAATCATGGAAACAACTCATGTTTGAAAAGACATGAAGTTATCCATTTTGGTCTAGAGCGCCCATTTTATTTATTTATTTATTTATTTATTTATTTATTTATTTTTGCCATTTCCAAAAAGGCTTTTTACAGATTAAATGCAAACTACACAAAGCTTTCCACTGGACAAAAACTATTCAGAAGCTAAACATAAGAAGCTGCTGTTGAACAACAATTAAAAAAAATAAAAAAATCCAGCGCATTGCTCTATATTACGTCCCTCTTCTCAAAGACAGACTACTTTTCCATAGCCCCACACAAAGTCCTTGTTGGCAAGGGATACCACACAAAAAGAGAAACCAGTGTAATGGTAGCCAATCTGTCAGGCAGGATCATTATCTCCCTCCACAAGCAACTTGGAAATTGTCAAAAAGAATCTTGCCGCAAACACACAAAAACCTTTGAAAGAGGCGTTTACAACATATGCAGGTGTTTGGGGCTGCCAATCACCGTGATGAGTCGAGCGGGTTCTGCTCATTGAGGAAATTGATTGTGGACAATTTGCCTAACATGATGCTCATTAGTTTCCAACAATAGCTCAACCAAAGAGTGAACCAAGTGCAAACGGGTTGTGGAGGTATCAAATGTTCATTAACATCTTTTTCTTTTTTTTTGTTTTTTTTGCATAGAACACTATCTCCACATAATGCAAAAAATATTTACTATGTAGACTGCTGATAAACTACAGCAGTACATTATCGTTGACAAACCAGGAATCTAACAGAAACATCTTTATCATTTAAGATGGTGCCTCTAGATAGTGCAAGATTATGAAGATGGGGTGGAGTTAAGAACTCTCTCCAAAATGAAAGTAGGCAAGTGTACAACAATGTGGAATGACACAAGCCGCTTTTGGACTGTAGGAACCTGAGTACTTAAAGTGCATACGACAGGAGAAAAAAAGTCTTCAACAGGATTAATATGTGAATTAGAATCATATTTTGAGATGATTCGACTATATACAACAATTTAGCAAAGCGCAGATGATGAGAAATTAGTCTTTTAATCTGCCAGTTAGCCACGCCTACCATTATAGGGCTCTTGCGTCCCCAACAGGTAGATGACGTCAGTGGAGTCACGATTTCATCTGATTTAGTATGCAGCCCATTGAGGGGGAATGATTCACAACGAGGAAACCGCGACGAAGAGATATTCATTTTATCCAAGTATTTTTTTTCCCCTATTGCTAAATAAATGGCATGGTCATGACAAATAAGTCTTGTGGTAAATGGAATATGAAATAATAAAAATGCACTTATTCAGGACGACATGGCAAAATTACTCTATAATGGTCAAAACTGTCCACTTCACCTTTACTGTCGCACCTCCCGAACGATATTTTATCACATCTAAATCGGTTTTACGTCATTTCCCTTCCCCGGCTTCGGAGAATGTTAAACAAACAAGAGGCGTGACAGCTAGCCGACATGCTAACCCAAACCGAGTGATGATTCAAAGTCTTCGAAGCGGAAAATCACAAGTAACTAGCCCGGATCATTTGTCATGACGGCTGGGTTGTCGATTGTCTTCGCCGATCAACAAACCGCCCGGCGGAGAGCAATTTACAGCTCGTTCCCCAGAGGAGGGCGGCTGCAGTTGTTGTGCGGCTAACGTGCAGCTAATGTGCATGAGGAGAGCTTTTTACATGCCTATCAATTATTAAACATAAGTAGTCCTTTATTTAAAGAAAGTTTGTTGTGTTTACTTTGTAATTGCTGTATTCGCGGCTATTTTTAACACAAAGTTGTAATTTCTGATCGGGTGGAAAAATGGACACATGAAGAGGGGAAAAAGCCGAGGATAGTGCTCGGCCGGGGGATGTACGACAAGGGGCCAAGGAGCATGTCAGCCACAAAATGCAAGCCACCTCCGTATTAAAATGATCCCAGTACTTGACATAATACAAAACACGATGTTTACTCACTTCCTCGTAAATCCCATGGTCCCACAGTAGTAAGGCTTGTTTTGGCCAATATCCACCAGTGAATGGGAACCTTTTGAAACTCCAAAAAGGCGCACACGCCTCTCCCTCATACAGCAAGATTTTTCTGCAGCCATTTGACTGGCGTGATGCGAAAAATAAACGTATTAATCCGCAAAATCAGCTGAATCCTTAGTCCTTCTCATACAACAGTACGGCTGTAGAGTGAAGAGGACTCCTTCCTCCGTACACGTCACAGCGCCCTCTTCCTCAACTCGAGACTGTTGCCGAAAGTCACTCATTTTCATGGCGCGGGATTAAAAAAACTAATGATATATAGCAATCCCTTCCACACACATCCAAGCGGTCCATATCATTCAGGAGCATAAATACCGCGTGTATTATGAAATAAACATGCTTTTTCGTGTCACACGCACTTTAACCCTTTAAGGTCTGGGCCTATTTTGTCTGATTTTGCATGCCTTTGAAGTTTCCTTTATATTTCAAAGAAAGAATTGTTTACGATGGCCTGGTTTGGTCCCTTTTTTTGTGACACCTTGAATTTCATGTCCAAACTGTTGTTTCCTTCACTGACCAATTATAAATCATCATTTTGGGCCCAAAAAGACCAAAAATTCCAAAATCGTTTTGTGAAAATTTTTAATATTGATGTCCAATTGACAACCAAACATGCGTAACGAACCGTTTTGAAACTTTATAATATTTATTCAACATGTTAGGATGAACATTCAACCAAAAAAATTTAGAATAAATAGTCTTATATTTGACAATTCAACATAAACAACAGGTATAGCCATAGGCGTTTTTTGCTTTTATACATGCTCTAGTCAAAACAGGTTATATACAGCAGACCAAACAGTGAAGAACAGTGAAAAATATATACTATCTAACACAAAAAGTGTTTAGAGGCCATCTCTTTATGAGTTTAGGTATTGCGGCCCATCACCTGATGAAAACTATGTACACACAATGAAGCTTCTTGAACACACATTTATATACACAAATTGAGAAGACTGATTGTGGGGGAAAAAAAATATATAGCATTGGAAAAAAAAGTATTTTCAAAAATATTTACAATAAACAAGTTACATTTTTTTCAGGCATGCCACTCCGAAAAGCTGTTTCGTCCTGGAATTCCTTGCCTTCCAATAATCTTGCACAGTTGGAAGTGAAACCAAAGACATGTACAAAAGGAGTCCAATAAATTTTTCAAGCTCCTCCGCTGTAGTGTCTGTCCACACAAACTTTTTCCCAATCTCTTTTCGGACTCTGCCATACTGGTTTGTGTGTTTGCACATATTCATCATTGTCGATGAGGTGAAGAACAGGTCAAAAAGTTCTTTTGGGGTGTATGCATGTTCACGATTCACCTGAGGTCCTGGTGGTCTCCTTGGTGTGAACCGGCTGCACTGTGGGGCAGTGTCTGTGTCTTGCTCTGTGCTCCATGGCACAGGTGCAGGCTGAGCCAGTGGTGATCGGCTTCTGCCGCGCTGACTTCTCCAGCCTCTCCTCCGCTGACATCTCATCGCTCTTCCGTGATGACCCCTTCTCCCTCGTCCTCTTTCCATTCGGGCAGTGAATGTAGATTTTTCATTGTCACTATAAATGTACATGAAAAAAAAGTCAGTATTTATAAAAATAATAAAGTATAAAATAAAAATATATACAGCAATAAATAATAATGGAAATCAATATGTATGACAATAGAAAGAATACCATAGCAATACCATAGCTGATGAATATGTGCTACATCCCTAATCTTCATATAGAAAGAAAAACACAAATTATAAATTCCTGCCTGGGATACACACAGTGCACGTACGACTTTGATCTGATATGCACATTTTATTATTATATACACAAACACACACTTATATTGCATCAAAATTAACTTTGTCTTTCAATATCAAAAGAAACTTTCAAAAGAAACTTTTTCAGAAGCGGCATGGAAAATGAATGAATGAATGAAAAAAAAAAAGTGAGTTGGCTTACCTCTGCTCGTCGATGGCGTCACCCACGTGTTCAATCCGTCACTATCTTCACTCAAGGACTCTTCCGAAGAAGACGATGATGACGAATTTAGACCATCCTCTTCCTCAAGTTGATCAAAAAGCACAATTGCTTGCGCTAAATTTAGTTTTCCGTTCATTCTCAGAGTCACACAAAGTCGCTGCTTGATCCAAACGGCCGTCGCTCGCCACCTCGCTGCTTCAGAACACTCCTCCCTCTCGTTCGGTGGAACCTCGCACGGCAGTTTTATTTATAAAAAAAAAAAAAAAAAAAAAAAAAAAACGCATTTTGTGCTTCCACTGTGACTTCGAAAGGGTTCGTTTGATTTGTGTTTTTTTCATGGAGCTTCCGTTTTGAAAAAGGACAAGAAATGATCGAAATATAGACATAAACAAATGATCCATGCAGCGTTTTAATGTTTTTTTGAGAGGACAATAAAACTATCAAACTTAAATGACAATATCTCACGTTTTAGTTGGTCGATTGACTTCAAATAATAACGAGAGTAAACCGCAACTTCCGCACTTTAAAACGAGACCAACCAACGGCATGTGGGTGACGTAATTAAAACGTGAGGGCGCTTCAAAGACGACGTGCGCTGAGGACGCGCCGGCGCGTCCTTCGACTCTCAAGGGTTAATTCCGATAACTATTGGCCTCTCCAGTGGTTAGAGGAACTATTCTTCGCCAGGAAGTCGTGTTCACACATGGGTACTCCACCTGATACAAAACATAAAATTACAAAATAAAACCGAAAACTAAGATGAACGGAAAACAACCAAATCGAGACCGTTGAGATCACAACGGCAATTCTTGCATGTTTGAAGGGAACAGTTGACATCGGCGAGTAAATCCAGTAACTAACGACGAGACTGGAACAGCATGCGGATTTAGTATAGGGTAGTATTTTTAAAATATGGAGGCTCCTTGAGACGCGGGACTATGAAAGGGGCATAACTGCTGATTTCAGCGAATCACCAAACACCTACGTAATCGAGTCCCTATGGCCCCACTGAAAGTCCCTACCTAAGAGTAGGAACTGAAATAGTTCTTGTAACTCGAGTTCCTGATCCCTAATTCCTACTTGTGCGTCATTTTGTATAGCCGATTTCAGACTGTAGGATCCTGAGCACCGTATTTTTCGGACTATAAGTCGCAGTTTTTTTTTCATAGTTTGGCTGGGGGTGTGACTTATACTCAGGAGCGACTTATGTGTGAAATTATTAACACATTATTATATCATTTCACATGTTATTTTGGTGTTTTGGGGTGACACTGATGGTTTGGTAAACTTGTTAGCATGTTCTTTATGCTATAGTTATCTGAATAACTCATTTGCTATGGCCACGTTCGTGTTCTGCCTTTGGCAATGTGTGTATAATTGTATCATTGACTTTTGTATATTGAAATGCATGCTTTTAGTTTGTGGCGCTTTCACGCCCAAGTGGGGGCACACTCGTTTATGCGAAGAAGAGCGCTCACACGCCAAAAGAAGACGGACAGCTACGCAGCGTCTCTGAGCGAGTGGGCGAGAGAGAAACTCAGCTACAAACCTACGTTCATTGTTTATGCTTGTAAAACATCTCTACAGAGGCAACACCTGTGTGTATCATCTTTTCTATTGTTGTTGTGTTTTCCACCCGCGATCGGACACTTAGAGCCAGTTGTGTGGTTGTTCGAACGATGTCCTAATCCTAGCGAACGCATGCTAACCGTTTGTGTCATTGCTGTCATAGCAGCTAATTATCATTATTTATGTTGATGCAAACCTGTTTGGTATCGAGGACGAAATTCATTCAGCAAATTATACGGGCGTCCAGCATCGTCATTTGGAAGTTTAGCTCACTGTATAGCCAGGACAGAGCCGTAGCGTCCTGGTGAGGACAGTATATTCGCATTTCGTTGTTGATGCATCATGTAACATCTTACTGTACACTTATTCAGCATGTTGTTCTTTTTTGTATTTTTATATTAAATTGCCTTTCAAGATGACATATCTGTTCTATGTGTTGGATTTTATCTAGTAAATTTCCCCCCAAAATGCGACTTATACTCTGGTGCGACTTATATATGTTTTTTTCCTCTTTGTTGGGAATTTTATGGCTGGTGTGACTTTTACTCCGTTGCGACTTATAGTCCGAAAAATACTAGTACTTAGTTCCTACAACTATAAGCCTCTCCAATAGTTATAGAAACTATACTTCGCCAGGCAGTCGCGTTCGCACGTTGGTACTCCGCCTGATACGAGCTGCTGTGACATGTAGTCTGTGCCAGTGACGCACTATTTACTCGCAGACCCACCTTTGGGAAAAAACAAAACGCCGCAAAAACTAAGCTGAACAGAAAACAACCAAATGTAGACTGTTGAGGACACAACGGCAATTCTTGCATCCTTGAAGGGTACAGCTTCCATCGTTGAGCAAATCCAGAGTTTAACGACGAGACTGAAAGGGCACACAAATTTAGTAGAGGGTATTATTTATTTATTTATTTTAAATATGGCAGCGAGAATGTGGAAGGAGCATAGCTGCTGATTTTAACGATTCACCAAACACCTACATAATTACTTAACAGACATATACATAACATAGTTCCTACGGCCCCACTGAAAGTCCCTAGAATGGTATGAAAAAGTATCTGAACCTTTTGGAATTTCTCACATTTCTGCATGAAATCACCATCAAATGTGATCTGATCTTTGTCAAAATCACACAGATGAAAAAACTGTCTGCTTTACCTAAAACCACGCAAAAATTTATAGGTTTTCATATTTTAATGGGGATAGTATGCAAACAATGACAGAAGGAGGAAAAATAAGTAAGTGAACTATCACATTTAATATTTTGTGCCCCCCCCCCCCCCCCTCCCTTTGACAGCAATAACTTCAACCAGATACTTCCTGTAGCTGCAGATCAGTCTGGCACATTGATCAAAACTAATTTTGGCCCATTCTTCTCAACATAACTGCTGTAGTTCAGTGAGATTCCTGGGATGACTAGCATGAATAGCTGTCTTTAGGTCGTGCCACAGCATCTCAATGGAGTTCAAGTCTAGACTTTGACTTGGCCACTTCAGAATGTGTATTTTGTTGTTGTGAAACCATTCCGAAGTTGATTTACCTCTATGTTTTGGATCATTGTCTTGTTGCTGCCTCCATCCTTTTTAGCTTCAACTGTCTGACAGACGGCCTCAGGTTTTCCTGCAAAACATCCTGATAAACTTTTGAATTCATCCTTCCATTAATGATTGCAAGTTGTCCAGGCCCTTAGGTAGCAAAGCAGCCCCAAATCATGATTGTCCGCCAAAAGGTTCTAGGAACTGAGGATAGTTCCTACAGTGCGCAAGCGGCTAAAGTTTCAGGGAACAATCATCATTCAATATGTTCTCTCAAACGCAATGTGAGATTCTTGGAACCATCGATGCGGTACAGTGGAGCTGCTGTTTTGGTTAGCAATGTTAAAATGGGCTCACCCTCAGGACTCAATAATTACTCTTAAAACGAATATTTGTTCTTATTGCAAAGGGATATGTCTATCAGAGGGAGTCATAATCTTGTCAGGTAATGCATGGCCATGAATGGGAATATGCAAGAGATAAGGCTGTGTAGGTGTGTGTGTTTTTCTTCTTCTGTCTTTTCTCTTTTAGCCATTGTTGTTTAAACTGATTTAGCGACTGTGCACTTGGGCAAATATTTCCCGGCATGGGTTTTTATTTATTTATTTCTGCTGCACATCATTTATCATCTTTTGTGAAAATCCTGTCTCTCATGCATTGTGGAACGTACAAAGCGTCCCTGAAGTTGACTCCTATGTGGGATGGGATGAAGGATCCCTGATGTTTTTTTTTTCTTTTTCTCGGTGGTGACATATTTGGAGCGTCTAAGTTGAGTGAATGTTTAACTTTTTCGATTTCTGTAAGCAGCCATTTTACTTTTTCTCAATAGGTTGTACAGATTTCAATGACTGGGGAACTTTGACACCATTGAAAGAGGACAGTAGAATGGCACTGAAAATAAATTCACCAAAACTTGCTTCTGTTAGTGATAATGATGTCTTGAGAGATCGTGAAGAAGCATATGGCTCATTATCCATTGTTATTGTCTGGCAACATGTTCCATGTTACAAAACAATTGTCCTTGGGATCAAAAGGCTGTCCAACTGTTTTTCTAACTGTGAAAACAGTTGCTGTGTTGATGTAGTGAAGAAAGCCTCCCAATTTAGCATCACCATTCTTGAGGATACCTACCTGCTTGCGGTTAGGGCTGATTTGAGTGAATTCCTGAGTAAATAAACCGATTTCATGCCAAAATTACATTTTTGTTCATTTATGGTTATGCAACCTTGAGACTATTCCATGCATTTTGTTTTGATAGAAATGTTTATTTGTGTTGAGGGCAGATTTGTCTGGTGGGGAGAGTTACAGTAGAGCAAATAAATATTAAGTCAACCACCAATTGTGCAAGTTCTCCTACTTGAAAAGATTAGCAAGGCCTGTAATTGTCAACATGGGTAAACCTCAACCATGAGAGTCAGAATGTGGAAAAAAAAAAAACAGAAAATCACATTGTTTGATTTTTAAAGAATTTATTTCCAAGTTAGAGTGGAAAATAAGTATTTGGTCACCTACAAACAAGTAAGACTGGGTGTCAAAGAGGTCTAACTTCTTCTAACAAGGTCTAACGAGGCTCTACTCTACTGTATTAATGGCACCTGTTTGAACTCATTATCGGTATAAAAGACACCTGTCCACAATCTCATTCAGTCACACTACAAACTCCACTATGGCCAAGACCAAAGAACTGTTGAAGGACACCAGAGAAAAAATTGTAGATCTGCACTAGGCTGGGAAGACTGAATCTGCAATAGGTAAAATGCTTGGCGTAAAGAAATCAACTGTGGGAGCAATTACTAGAAAATGGAAGACATACAAGTCCACTGATAACCTCCCTCAATCTGGGGCTCCATGCAAGATCTCACCCCGTGGCATCAAAATGATAACAAGAACGGTGAGCAAAAATCCCTGAACCACACGGGGGGACCTAGTGAACGACCTACAGAGAGCTCGGACCACAGTAACAAAGGCTACTATCAGTAACACAATGCGCTGCCAGGGACTCAAATCCTGCACTGCCAGACGTGTCCCCCTGCTGAAGCCAGTACACGGCCAGGCCCATCTGCGGTTCGCTAGAGACCATTTGGATGATCCAGAAGAGGACTGGGAGAAAGTGTTATGGTCAGATAAAACCAAAATAGAACTTTTTGGTAGAAACACAGGTTCTCGTGTTTGGAGGAGAAAGAATACTGAACTGTATCCGAAGAACATCATACCCACTGTGAAGCATGGGGGTGGAAACATCATGCTTTGGGGCTGTTTTTCTGCAAAGGGACCAGGACGACTGATCTGTGTAAAGGAAAGAATGAATGGGGCCATGTATCGAGAGATTTTGAGTGAAAATCTCCTTCCATCAGCGAGGGCATTGAAGATGAGACGTGGCTGGGTCTTTCAGCATGACAATGATCCCAAACACACAGCCAGGGCAACAAAGGAGTGGCTTTGTAAGAAGCATTTCAAGGTCCTGCAGTGCCCTAGCCAGTCTCCAGATCTCAACCCCATAGAAAATTTGTGGAGGGAGTTAGTTGAAAGTCCGTGTTACCCAACGACAGCCCCAAAACATCACTGCTCTAGAGGAAATCTGCATGGAGGAATTGGTCAAAATACCAGCAACAGTGTGTGAAAAGCTTGTGAAGAGTTACAGAAAACGTTTGGCCTCCGTTATTGCCAACAAAGGGTATATAACAAAGTATTGAGATGAACTTTTGGTATTGACCAAATACTTATTTTTTCAGCATGATTTGCAAATAAATGATTTAAAAATCAAACAATTTGATATTCTGTTTTTTTTTTTTTTCCACATTCTGTCTCTCATGGTTGAGGTTTACCCGTGTTGACAATTACAGGCCTCTCTAATATTTTCAAGTGGGAGAACTTGCACAATTAGTGGTTGACTAAATACTTATTTGCCCCACTGTAGTCCAACTAATTATACGTTTAAGGCCATTATCCGTCCTAGTGTAGACGTAGCCTAAGAATTATTCAGATAATTATAGCATAAACAACATGCTAACAAGCAACAATGATTAATAATGTGTTAATAATTTTACACATAAGTCGCTACAGAGTAGAAATCGGACCCATTGCTAAACTGTACAAAAGAAACTGACTTAGAGTCCGGAAAATATGGAAAAGTTCCAAAAAAATAAAAAAAATACGTGACCTGTTTAGCTGGCTAGCTTGTTTCAATGCGGCAAAGGATTCATCCGTCACTAGCAAGAGAGACAGCCGCCACCTATGCCCACTTAAATCTTTCTATAGATGAGTTTCTTGGGTGAGCACGATGTATTTCATTAAAGGTTTTTCAGAATTTTGTAGTGGTATTAGATAAAAAGTGATTGCAGCATCCAGCATCACTTCAAAACAATCTGTTTAATAGTCTTGTAAGGGTAGAATGACATAAAACAGTCTTTGCGGTCTCAATATGCAGGACTTATTTTTTCTAGCTCTCACATCATGTAAAAATGCCACCCCATAAAACAAACATCCCAAGTGAGCCACCGTCGCTGTGTGTTTGTCAGTAATGAGTAATGACCACCGCGGGGAATTGCTCCGCCTAACACGGCTCTCTTTAAACTTAAACACGCCATTACGATTCAATGGTAGCAGTGAAATGGGATGAAAATGCGACAGGCCTGCCAGAGAATACTAACCAGAGAGCACAGATGTGTGCTTGCGCACCTAGATGAATCGAAAGCAATGGATTTACAGACAACGTCCACAGCATTTTAATCCAGTGTGGAGATTAAAGGCCTAATCCACCTTCATTGTCAAACATTTGACACGTCTACTACACCATGTTATCTTTACTGAGACTTTTGATCAGCTTAATACAGAACATTTAGGATGGTTAATCAACTTGTCTGGTCTGAATCGGAAAGGAGACTTGTTAGATGTTTTTCGAATGGTAAAACTACAAAAAAAAAATGAAGTGTTAAATCCAGATGTAGAGTGCTTCAGAGCAAGGCGTTTTGGCTGTGAGTTGCTATCACTCGTCCCCGAAGGCAAAGTGTCGACACGTCTTGTCGAGTTGTTCCTTCAAAAAGAGAGCAGCTCGTCGGAGATCTAACAGAAAGTAATGTGCTGTAATTTATACAGTGGGAGAAGAAGGATGTAAACCCCTTGGAATTTCATGACTCAAATTTGAAATGTAGTCTGATCTTAAAGATAATTATAATTGCAAACAAAAGTCTGCTTAAACTAATAATGCACACACACACAACATAAGAGCCGCTCAGCTAGGCTTGCCAAACGTCCCTTGAAATACGGAATCGTTCCGTAATTGGGAATTAAAAGTTGCGTTCTGTATTGAACCAATACGGAACGCAGTTTAGTCCGTACTTCACAATTGTCCCATGGGTCGACCCCGCGTGACCCGCGGCTCCTGCGTGTTGGGCGGCAGTGCGCCCAGCCCATGCGCGTCTGTCACACACAAACACACACCTGCGCTCATGAGTGACCACTGAGCCAACAATAATGAACAAAAAGGGCAGGAGATATTAAAGACAGCAAGATAGTTATCTGCCTGCCCGCTGCTGTCTGCCCTGCACTGCACTCCACTTCCGGGTTCGTTGCCTAGTTACCTCGCTCTCTCTGCTCAGTGCACCGCCCAGCGCGTTTTCAAAATTATTAACATTTCTCTTCAACATTAGAAGTTCAGGACACCCCACGTCATCCTCAAAAGGGGAAACGTCTCCAAAAATTAGACTGGAGTGGCTCGATAGAGTCACTGATGATGATTATAACGCGAACTGCAAGGCAGGCAGGAAAGCTTTTGCAGTGTCTCACGGAAGTGTAAAACAGCATGCTGCAGGGGACCTCCACAAACGGAATATAAGATCCCAGAAGAACCTTCGTCACAATTCTTTGTCCCTGAAATATCCCCTGAGCTTGATTTGGTATGTTATTATGCTCTTGTATATGTATAACATATAGGCTATATTTATATTTACCTTCATACATCTTGCATTGATAGGAGCATAGCTCGGCTATTTCGGTTACTACTATGGTTGATTATTTTTAGGAATGTTGATTTTTTTTTTTTTTTTTTTTTTTTGAAACATGCATTTATTATCAATCAATATGGAATGAATTTATGTACCCATAAAGAACATGTTATTTTGTTACGCTAACTAATGCTACTTATTTGGAATTATTTATTCCTAATAGATTAACAGCAAATAAACACTGAATAAATAGTCCTACTGCAAATATATGCTATCTATTGATTGATTAATAGTGAATTTGACATCATCCCACTCCCTCTAAATTACTGCAGCTGAGGTGACACAGGTATACCACACAGTAAAACGTAGCCAGCCCGCAACACAGGCTCAATCAGAAGATTTTTATGTGATTCCAAAATGGTGAAGAAAATGACTTTGGGGAGAACAAGCAAGAGGCACTGTTGAAACAAGTCCTGGGTCCAAAGGCAGTGGGTGATGTGCTCAAGATCTTAACGTCACCCATCCCATTCTCCATACAGACCGATGCCTTGAATAAATTGAGCAGGAAGATGTTCCCCTTGCTGTCCAGTACTTCAGTCCAGAGTCTGGGCTCACCAACAAAATGCTGGACTTCATAGAGAATGCAGCCGAGTCAGCTGCTGGAATTGTAGCTATCCTGGAACATTCCCGTAAGAAATTTGGCTTGTCAATGCATCATGTGACCGGATTCAGTGCCGACAACACAAATGTTAATTACGATATTCACACCTTCGTTTTCACTAACCGGCAGAAAAAAAACAAAAACAATCTGCTGCAAGGAAACTGCCATGCCCACAAAGTGCACAAAAGTTTTCCCATCTAAAAATACATACATTTCTATGCATTTTAGGAGTTTTGGGGATGCCCCTTTTTTTCGCCCGTAAGGCTTTGGGCGCGAGGGGGGGGGGCGTCCCTTATTTCTATTTCTGAAAGGTGGCAACCCTACGCTCAGCAGTGCTGTTAATAATGGCGTTATTATAACAGATGTTCTGATTTCTTTAGATTGTGAACTTTACATTCAAAATTCGAAAGAACTGTCCACTTGTATTATAGAGTATAAAAGAAGATTCTGCTGTGATATTGTAACATTATACCGGAACAAATATCAGGTTGCAGCAATTATACATCAACTTATTCATCGATATTTCTATGTGGACATTTTTTTTTTGGTCGAGAAGGTGGGAAGTCAAAGTTTTCACAAGGATTAGCAGTTTGGCTCAAACAAGAGAAGCAGGAAGAAGAGAAATCACTTTGGCTAATCCAGCACTCTGATGTGGGCCACCCAGAATTTTCCTTTCATTAGCAATAATTGGACATTGAACGGACTTCTTTTGTACCCGAGATTTTCCGTTTGCTGGCAGCCTTTTAACTTTCAAAGTGCCTCCCCACTCGACCTCTAATTTGTAAGGATTTTCACCTCATACCGTTTTATATCGAATGATGGAATTCATATGAATAGTGTGGATCTAAAAATTATCCAGAATTCTCTTCAAATGTCAGGTTTCAGTGATAAAAAAAATATGGATCAAACATAATTAATGTGATCTAAAAATGTATACAAATCAACTGATTTTAACAAAACATATTTTCAAGAGGGGAATAATGACTAAGATGATTTGCGTGCACAAGTGTTCTGTTCTAACAGGAATGTAGGTGTCTTCAGAATTGAGCACATTCCTGCTAGCAATTAAAGTGCCTCCAATTAAACCCAAATACACTTCAAGTGTTCTAGCAAGCTTTTTGCCTGATATTGTCGTAGTCACATTTCACCACAGAAGTCATGGTCTGCAGAAAGCTTCCACAGCTTCAGTGGAGCACAAAAGAATTTCCAAGGCATTACAAATAGTGAGGACACATGTGAAGAAAGTCAATATTTTAGTGATATTTTCTCCTTTCAACTGAATTATACAAGTTATAGGTATACTCAATGGTGGATTTTATTTTGGGGGGTGGGGGGTGGAATGATTACCTCTCCACATCCTGGGCACTGGCCACCCATTACATACATCATACAGTTTAAAATCATTCTACTTAGGGTTGTTCCGATCATGTTTTTTTGCTTCCGATCCGATCCCGATCGTTTTAGTTTGAGTATCTGCCTATCCCGATATTTCCCGATCCGATTGCTTTTTTTTGCTCCCGATACAAATCCAATCATTCCCGATAATTTTTCCCGATCATATACATTTTGGCAATGCATTAAGAAAAAAATGAATAAAACTCGGACGGATATATACATTCAACATACAGTACATAAGTGCTGTATTTGTTTATTATGACAATAAATCCTCAATATGGCATTTACATTATTAACATTCTTTCTGTGAGAGGGATCCACGGATAGAAAGACTTGTAATTCTTAAAGGATAAATGTGACTTTGTATATTGTGACTAAATATTGCCATCTAGTGTATTTGTTGAGCTTTCAGTAAATGATACTGTAGCCATGCCCAAATGCATGATGGGAAGTGCAACCATGACTGTGCGTAGTGCTACCAAATGATATATCTTCTCTGCATTAGTAAATAACATAGGGTGTTAAGAAAAAGATCAATTACTACCTTGCTTCCCCACATTGCTTCCCACGATATTTCTAATCGTAGGGAGAGGGATTGTAAGGTTTTAGCCAATTAAAAAAAGGCTCCAAAGGCTGCCAAAATTCACTCTACTCATTTTACGCTGCCTTTTAGCTCTCTGTATAGGTAAAACGGCGCCTTTACAGATTGAGCACAACAATGTGTGAGTGGGTCGTGCAGCGCATGCATTAATTGCGATAAATATTTTAACGTGATACATTTTTTAAAAATTTAATTACCGCAGTTATCGGGATAAATTTGACAACCCTACCTTAAGCCTAAACTAAAGACTCTGGATGAGTGTATCATATTATGTCTGTAACGTTAAATACAATTAGAAAACGATTTAATTAAAAAATATATATATATTAAAAAAAGGCATGTCCGATATTTTTTTGCCGATTCCGATACTTTGTCGATTCATCGGGACATCTCTAATTCTACTTACATACACTGAATAACTTGATCCATCCTTACCTCACAGACCTTCTCTGTCCCCACACACCTTCCCGTCACCTCTACTCAACTAATGGAAAGATCCTAGCACAGCCCCCAAAAATAACACACCAAACTTACGGGGACAGAGCCTTCTCCGATGCTGCCCTCTTCCTTTGGAACTCATTCCGTAAACCAGTACTTCTCAAATAGTGGGGCTAAGAGCGATGTCAGGGGTGGCGCATGTGACCTTGGGGGAACATACAGTTGTGGTCAAAAGTTTACATACACTTGTGAAGAACATAATGTCATGGCTCTCTTGAGTTTCTAGTTATTTCTACAACTCTGATTTTTCTCTGATAGAGTGATTGGAACAGATACTTCTTTGTCACAAAAAACATTCATGAAGTTTGGTTCTTTTATGACTTTATTATGGGTGAACAGAAAAAAGTGATCAAATCTGCTGGGTCAAAAATATACATACAGCAGCGCTAATATTTGGTAACATGTCCCTTGGCCATTTTCACTTCAATTAGGCGCTTTTGGTAGCCATCCACAAGCTTCTGGCGAGCTTCTGGTTGAATCTTTGACCTCTCCTCTTGACAGAACAGGTGCAGTTCAGTTAAATTTGATCGCTTTCTGACATGTACTTGTTTCTTCAGCATTGTCCACAAGTTCTCAATGGGACTTTGGGAAGGCCATTCGAAAACCTTAATTCTAGCCTGATTTAGCCATTCCATTACCACTTTTGATGTGTGTTTGGGGTCATTGTCCTGTTGGAACACCCGGGCTGATGACGTTAGGTTATCTTGAAGAATTTGAAGGTAATCCTCCTTCTTCATAATACTACCACCACCGTGCTTGACAGTAGGCATGGTGTACTTGGGTTAAAGGCCGCACCTTTTCTCCTCCAAACATATTGCTGGGCATTATGGCCAAACAGCTCGATTTTTGTTTCGTCTGACCACAGAACTTTCCTCCAGAATGTCTTATCTTTGTCCAAGTGATCAGCAGCAAACTTCAGTCGAGTCTTAAGGTGCCGCTTTTGGAGCAAGGGCTTCCTTCTTGCACGGCAGCCTCTCAGTCCATGGAGATGCAAAACACGCTTGACTGTGGACACTGACACCTGTGTTCCAGCAGCTTCTAATTCTTGGCAGATCTGCTTTTTGGTGATTCTCGGTTGAATCATCACCCTCCTGACCAATTTTCTCTCAGCAGCAGGTGATAGCTTGCGTTTTCTTCCTGATCGTGGCAGTGACAAAACAGTGCCATGCACTTTATACTTACAAACAATTGTTTGCACTGTTGCTCTTGGGACCTGCAGCTGCTTTGAAATGGCTCCAAGTGACTTTCCTGACTTGTTCAAGTCAATGATTGTTCAAGTCAATAATCACTCACAAGAAACTGCCAATTCGTGTTGCTGTATGTATATTTTTGACCCAGCAGATTTGATCACTTTTTCTGTTAACCCATAATAAACTCATAAAAGAACCAAACTTCATGAATGTTTTTTGTGACAAAGAAGTATCTGTTCCAATCACTCTATCGGAGAAAAATCAGAGTTGTAGAAATAACTGGAAACTCAAGAGAGCCATGACATTATGTTCTTCACAAGCGTATGTAAACTTTTGACCACAACTGTACGTTACTTTTTTGCTGTACTAGAATAAAGTGTAATTGCGCATCCACTTAGTGGGTGGCAATTGGACTCTCATTTTCAGAGTGTGCGCAGTTTTTTTTTAGACAAAAAAGAGCACACAGCAAAGAGCACCGGAAATATGAAGAGCTAAGACGAGGGAATATGACGAAGCGTATGTAGCTTTGGCTTTTGGCTTTGACTTTCAATACAGTGGGAGGTGAGGAAAGACCAGTTTGTTTACTGTGTCTAAAAATGTTTGCAACGGGCAGCAGGAAGCCAAATCAAATAAGACGCAAGATCACGTTGATAAGCTGTTTTTTTTTTTTTTCAGCGAAAACGTGCCGAATACTGCAAACAATCACCCCGTTTTGTCAGTGTTAAATCAGTACACCAGCTATATATTTATATTATATTATTATTATTATATTTATGATATATATATTTATATATTGCCCTCATGATTTAATGTTCCTAATCAATTTGAATTTATTATCATTATTTTTGTATTATATTCAATTGTTAGTATGAAATGACGAAAAAATGTACCTTGCGTGTACTTTTACAATTTGGATGTGACTTTTTTTTTTTTTTTTTTTTTTTTGTCTAATTCCGGTAAATTTATGTGCTTTTAAGTCTTTTTTGTTAGAAACAAAACCATGTTGACAAAGTTATACTTTGTTGTAAATTGATATATATTTCTTGTTTTCTTTAATATAAAAAAAGGAGACTATTATGCAGAGGTGTACTTATAATAATTTTATAGACAAATGATACTATTTACAGTGGCAGCAGAGAATTGGGGGGTCCGAAACATTTACGTATTCTTGGTTGGGGTAACAGAAAATAATTAAGAAGCACTGCCCTAAACCCATCCGGACCTGTTCAAACTTTCTTATGTTAAAAAAACAGCTAAAAACTCACCTTTTCAAGCTGACTTTTAAATAATAATTCTGCTTTTGTCTATTGTTTTGTTCTGCCTATGTTGTTCGCTGCTTTTCTTTGTTTTAACTGTAAAGCGTCTTTGAACATCTGTAAATGCGCTGGATAAATGAAATGTATCATATTTATTCATTTTAAAAATTTGGAAAAAACTGGCATCCACATAGTAAAGCATTTGCTTTGTAAAAATGAATTCACATATGTTTTAATCAATTGCTCATATTGTACTGAGTAAGCCCAGGACTTAATAATGATAAATAATAATACATTTTATTCATAACGCACTTTACATTTTTAAAAAAAAATCTCAAAGTGCACATTACCATGTAAAAAAATAAACATATAAGGACTAAGAATAAAATAGTAAAAACAAAAAACAGACAGAAACACAGATAAAACCAGACACAAATCAGATAAAAATAAGATAGTCATATAAAATTAGCCAACTTAAGGTCAACTTTTGCAAGTAGATATTACAATACAGGCTGCATTATCCAAATCCCAAGTTATGGTAATTGGGGTAACATTTGCAAGATAGGCCAAAGACTCCACATGGATGCGTTTAGGCTCCTTGATTTTGGGCAGCCGCACGGACATTGCCAACCATCCTAACACTGAGTTTTCACCTGAGGGGCTTTTTTCTGCACCCCCCCAATCCCCCCCAAAAAACTGACTTTCCTGCCTCTCCGTCGCTGCGCCTGTCATTCACTCTCTTTGTCTGCCTCACCTCCTTTCTTTCCCTCGTTCAGTGAATCCCTCGAGTCGACAGAGGACCACTTCTTTTGACACACACACACATACACGAACGTGTCTGTCTGCCTGCCTGCGACGGTGCTGACAGGATGAGGCCAAGTTTGCCCCCAAAAGTTGCATACGTGAGCACGAGTCAAAAGCTTTTCTGGCTTTTGCCGCACGACTTTTTTAAATGGTCGGGCACACAGTCACCAAACCAAAGAAAAAAAGAACGCTTAAATAAGTTAAATAAGAACAATAATGGTGACAAAGTATGTGTACATACATACATCCCACTAAACATGAATGTAAATACCAGTATTGTTATTGGTACTAACCACTAATTATTGACTCAGACCTAAAATTTGATAGCCATCTAAAGTCCGTGACTAAATCCGCTTATTACCACCTAAAAAATATAACCAGAATTAAGGGGCTTCTGACTCAACAAGACATGGAAAAACTTATGCATGCATTCATTTTCAGCAGATTGGACTATTGCAACGGTATATTTACGGGTCTTGATAAAAAATCAGTCAGGAAGCTGCAGCTAGTACAGAATGCTGCAGCCCGAGTCCTCACAAATAGAAGGAAGCTGGACCACATTACACCGGAAATTTGAAATCGCTACACTGGCTTCCAGTGAGTCAAAGGATAGACTATAAAATACTACTGCTCGTCTACAAAACACTTTATGGCCTTGGACCAAAATACATGCTTGACTTGTTAGATTCCTATGAGACATCTAGACCCCTAAGGCCGTCTGGAACTTGTCTCCTGTATGTGACAAGAACAAGAACCAAGTAGGGTGAGGCAGCATTAAGTTGTTATGCTCCTCACCTCTGGAACAAGTTACCTGAACGTCTGAAGTATGCTCAAACTGTTAGCTCTTTTAAATCAGGGCTAAAAACGCTTTTGTTTAGCACTGTCTATATATTTCAATCTACTTGCTTTCTATTCCTCTTGTGCTTATCTCCATTGCTGATTTCAATTATTATTAGAAGTAGTAGTTTTTGTTAAATTTTTATTTATTTTTTTTTTGATTGTCTTGGTTTTTACATTGTATTGATTTAAATGTGATTTTTATGATCTTCATGTGATGTAAAGCACTTTGAATTGCCTTGTGTTGAATTGTGCTATATAAATAAATTTGCCTTGCCTTACTCATTAAGAGCAAATCCTCATCTCAACCTGACTATAAATAATGTTTCTGTAACACATACAGAGAAGGCGAAGCTGATGGGGGTTCGTATGGATTCTAAATTGTCGTGGGACCATCAGATAAATCGTGTTGACTCTAAAATGTCTCGAAGCCTTGCAGTTGTTAGAAGTTGTTCAAAAATCTTACCAAACTATATGATCTTACATGCTGTCCAGAGTTTAGTTCCATCGCATTTGGATCATTGTTCAGTCGTTTGGTCAAAAAAAAAAAAAAAAAAAAAAAAAAAAAAAGAAAAAGTACAGTTGGTGCAAAACAAAGCTGCAAGAGTTGTTCTAAAATGTTCTTATAGAAATAGTGCGGCAAAAATGCATAAAAAGCTCTCCTGGCTGTTGGTGAAAAACTGATGGTTGTATATAATAACTTTCTAAGGAGTATTATTCTAACTCTAACACCGTCTGTTTTACAAAAAAACTACCTTTTTGTAGAAATACACACAGCTACCTCACTTCCCACTCTGAAACGCAGTGTTTCACTCTGCCAAAATGTAGTCAGGGCCAGCGTACAATTGTTTTGAGCGATGCAGGAATCCATTTTTCCCCCTGAAATGCACGTTTAAATGGCTGATGATTTGACCAACACCCACCGTCACACACAAACACTTACACAGCCCCGTCAGATTCATGTCTAGAACATGCCACCACCTCCGCCCCCTTCGAAGACGAAGGATATTAGCCAGCAGCAGCCACTGTAAGTAACGTAAAAAGACATCAATGTTGTGGAGGTGGGGGGAACACCACTAACTTAGCTACTGAAAGTCCGACCTGCATGAGAGTTAGCATAACAATAAAGTGTGTGAACTTGCTAACTTGCAAAATTACTGTGGTCAGGCCAGCCTCCACAAAGAACAACGAAGTCAAGCTAGCCGTCCCACATTTCGATCATTGTTTGCATTATGTGCATTACAGTAATGCAACACTGTGGCTTCAGAATGCAAGTCCCTTTATTTAATAAAAACGGGGAGCTATCCAAGAATGGATCCCCTTCAGGGGGACACTGAAAAAAAAAATCTGTGGAATGAAATCACACATCAGACTTTCATGAAAGTACTTCAGTTCAAGTCCTGTGGTTATCTAGTATGGCTCAGATTTAGATCGATGTCTCTGATTTTTTTCCTCCAAAGTCACTTTTATTTTACAATAGTTTGAGTCTAGAGGTACTCCAGTGTCCTCCAAAAGTGGACCCATCCTTGTATAGCTCCCCATTTTTTTTTTTTTTTTTAAATAAGGGGACTTGCACTTCAAAATGTTTCTTTAGTAGTTTTTGAAAACAAAGGTTTGAATCGAATGTTGTATCATCTGAAACAATACACATAAAAGTATTAGTCAATACAGATTCATTTTGCATTGAGCATTTAGCCTATCAATTAATTAGGTTCATATGTGTGAGAAATGTAGTCCTGAACCCCGTTCAGTAATCTGTTTGGTCTTATTAACTCATTCACTCCCAGCCATTTTCACCGGTGCAACCCCCTTACCTCCTGACCGTTTTACTGGATTTTGACTGATTTTGCAGGGCCCACAGAAAACTCTGTTCTACTGCTATATAAACATGGAACTCACCAGAAGAAAGATTAGACTGTCTTCTTTCAGCAGGAAAAAAGGTTAGTTCATATCTTTTTCCATTCTTTAGAAATCAGCATTAGAAAATAGCTTAGTTTGAGCAATTTTCCAATTTCTGATGAAAAAACAGAGAAATTGAGCTTTTTGTAACTGCATACATTTCAAACATAACTTTGACTTTAACACAGCTATTTTCTGCTTTAGTTACATCCCAAACACCTAAATAATGTTTTCCGTTTACAAAATAACATAAAAAACAAGACAAATAGACCTTTTGATAGCATATCGCCACCTGTCTCATAAAGGTGGATTTTTTGAGTCTTTCTTTTGTGGTGACCACTGACTCGTAGCAGAGTTCGCCTGGGGAACATGTGTCCCTGGGGGGGAACCGGTTCGGCCGTGCGCGTTTCCGGCTGGACGCGGGTGTGGGGAACGCGAGCGCCCGAGCACGGCAGCGCGGGCTCTGCTTGGCGAACAGAACGGACTCAACGGCATCGTCCGCTGCACTGGTGGTCCTGGTCGTTCTGCTTGGTCGTCCATCGCCTGGCATCCCGGGCGTCCTCCTGGTTGTTCTGCTCAGTCGTCCGCCGCCTGGCATCCTGGACGACTGAGCGCCGGCCGTTCGTTCCGTTGAATCGGGTTGGGGGGTCTTACCAAATGCGCTACTCCCCTCCAGTGGCCAGTTTTATTGCTTCTTTAAAATGGATTTTCAGCTTTGTGCTTTGGAGTTAGGTTGAATAAGAACTGAGAGATGTCCCTTGTGGAAAAAAAACCCGCAAAAGACAGTGTCTTTGGGACTCTGAAACTATTAAAAATAGAACGTATTTATACGTTTTTGGGAGCAAATGAGTGTACAGCATAAAGTGTACATGCAGGTTATGCTCTCATATTGTCCCTACCAATGTTGAGACCAAACCTACGCCCTTGATTGTACGTACTATTATTGTTATTCGAAATGACTCCTTGTGTCTGAAAAATATCATCTGGCGATATATCACGATCTTTTATGTCACGATCCGAGTATCGATACTTTTTTATGAGTACTTTAGATATTTGTAATGTGCTGCGCCAACACAGCACCGGCCACAAGCCAACAAACTACAGATGTGCCGATCCAGTCTCCGTCCTGCTGCTTTTCTTGGTCCGCAGTGCGCTCGAGATTGCTTGTTAAAGTTAACATTTGCCACGTTTACATGGAGCCAAATATTCCAATTACAATCGAAATATTTGTTCAAACCGAATAAATGTGTTCCATATAAACACCTCATTCGGAATGAACAGGCCCAAACCGAATGGAATTTCATTCCGATTCACAGGGGTGGAATATTCCTTTTCCCAAACCGATTAGAAGTAAAATTATATCATGTAAACAGGGAAGCGGAATGGTGTCTGGTTGCGTTCTTTCTGCACATGCTCCGTACTGACGTGGTGACGTCACTTTGTGACGTAAGTAACGTCACTTGCAACATGGCTTCCAAGCACAGCGCACCTAACTGGAGTCGGAAAGATTGTATTTAATTCAAACTTTAAAAGAATTGAATATAATTGCTCGCTTAGACGGGCGTAAAACGAGGAACTTATTTTTTGAACAATTTATTTTCGGTATCGGATCGGTCGATATAAAATCTTAAGTGTTTTAAATAGTTTTTGTCCTATTTTGCACAGGAACAGTTGCTGCAACAGTTAACAGTTAAATTTTCTATGTAAAAAAAAAAAAATCAAACAGAATCTAGTTTAAATAGAGATAAATGCCTCTGTGATCGCAATACGTATCGGATTGCCACACAGATATCGGGATACGGATCGGATTGTGACCAAAATGGATCATCCCAGCCTTAGTAAATATTGTGAGATCTGATACGACCCCAGGAAGAGTAGCTGAAGCGGTGCGCTGCTTCTGCTAATGGGGATTTTAAAGAAACAAACAAACCAACACAAACAACACAAATTAAGATTCCAAAAATCTGTAAACACAAATAACAATGTATATTTTTTAAATACACCAGAAATGCACCCTTAACAACCAGTAAGAATCCAGGCAACCCCCCCCCCCCCCCCCCCACTAATTTCTAATTATTCTTCAACATTTCAGAAAATACACAAAAACATCATTGGGTCTATTAATGAGTAGTGAATCCTGAAAATAAATGGTACTACAGTGCTAGATCAGGGGTCCTCAAATGAAAGAAGTCCAGTTCAGTGTCTACTAGCCTAATGTAACTGACTACGAAATATTCTTTTTTCACCTATCAGTTCACCCGAAAACTTGGACTACTTGACCAAATAGGGCAACTTTAATGACCCAACAGTCGACCAAGTTTAGAAGAAAAAAAAAAAAGCAAGACCAAATGTTAAAAAAACAAACAAACATAAAACTAATCAAGACCCAATCATTTGTGCAGGTTAAAATTGGAGATCCTTTTATTAAAGTATTCTGTCACAGTGTACAATACAAATTATATTAATTAATAAAAAAACATAAATCGCTTGCTTGACTTTGCCATTTCCTTCAAGGATATTCTCTGCGTCCTTAACTCTTTGCCTCTACAGACTTCACTGGGGAACACAACACACACACCATGCTTCAGCAAATGAGAAATGACAAAGGCATAAATCATTCAGGCTCCGGTGCGACACACAGTCAGTCCGCCCCACGCTCCAGCGATGAAGACTTCCGCCAAAAGTCTCACGTCATCGTCGACATGATAAAATATTGTTGATGATGTTTGACCAAACATTGTACCTCCTTCATTGGAAGATGGATGTCAACATTTGGACCCTTAGCTGTTGCTATTGTAAAAACTCCAATGGCCTTAGTTACATTGAAAACTTTGTGACATTACTAGTTACATGATTTAAAAAGTAACCTACGTTAGATAGATGACTGTACTCAATATAGAAATTGGGATTACAAGATACTTTTAGTTATATTTAGCAGATTACCTTATTTAACAAAAACAACTGTTTTGCCAATAAATCAAAAGCGCATTTTAAACAGAGGTTTAAAGAGCATATGATATGAGAAAAAAAAAAGTCTTAAATAGCATTATTATGTGAATTACAATAATATTTTGAGGCAATTCGACTATATACAAGAATTTAGCAAAATGCAGATGACGAGAAATTAGTCTTTTAATCTGCCGGTTAGCCACGCCTACCATTATAGGGCTCTGACGTCAACGGGAGAATGGGCTCATCGATTTTACTATTCAGCCCATTGAGGGGGAATTATTCAGAATGAGGAAAACGCGACGAAGAAAGCCGCAAAATGTCATTGTTTCAGTCTCTCTACTCCAATATTTTTACAGGGTATTCTTTTTATCCAAGTATTTTTCCACAATAGCTAAATAAATGGCTTGAGAAGGACCAGTCAGCCCGTCGAGGGGGAACTATTCACAACGCGGAAAACGCGACGAAGAGAGCTGCAAAATGTCATTGTTTCTGTCTCTTTACTTCAATATTTTTACAGGATATTCTTTTTATCCAAGTATTTTCCCCAATTGCTAAATAAATGGCATGGTCATGACAAATAACAGTCTTGTGCTAAATGGAATATGAAATAATAAAAATGCACTTATTCAGGACAACATGGCAAAAGTACTCCATAATGGTCAAAACTGTCGACTTCACCTTTACTGTCGCACCTCCCGAACGATATTTTATGACACCTAAATTGGACATATGTCATTTCCCTTCCCCGGTTTCGGAGAATGTAAACAAACCAAAAGGCGTGACAGCTAGCCGACATGCTAACCCGAACCGAGTGATGTTTTAAAGTCTTCGAAGCGGAAAATCACACATAACTAGCCCGGATTATTTGACATGACGACTGGGTTGTCGATTGTCTTCGCGGATCTGCAAACCGCCCGGCGGAGAGCAATTTACAGTTCGTTCCCCGGAGGAGGGCGGCTGCAGTTGTTTTGCAGCTAACGTGCAGCTAATGTGCACGAGGAGAGCTTTTTACATGCCTATCAATGATCAAACGTAAGTAGTCCTTTATTTAAAGAAAGTTTGTAGTGTTTGTTTGTAGTGTAATCGCTGTATTAATATTTGACATAATACAAAACAAGATGTTTACTCACTTCCTCGTAAGTCCATTGGTCCCACAGTAGTAGGGCTTGACCAATATCCACGGTGAATGGGAACCTTTTGAAATTCCAAAAATGCGCACACGCCTCTCCCTCATAAAGCAAGATTTTTCTGCAACCGTTTGGCTGGTGTGATGCGAAAAATAAACGTATTAATCCGAAAAATCAGCTGAATCCTTAGTCCTCATACACAACAGTACAGCTGTTTAGTGACGAGGACGCCTTCTCCCGTACACGTCACAGCGCCCTCCTCCTCAATGCAAGACCGAAGCCACTCATTTTCATGGCGCAGGATTCAAAAACGAAATAAATATAGCGATCGCTTCCACACACATCCAAGCGGTCCATATCATTCAGGAGCATAAAATACCACATGTATTATGAAATAAACATGCTTTTTCGTGTCAATGCACTTTAAAAAAAAAAAATTAACATGAATAAATATCTATTTTTATTTTTGTTGTTGTTGTTGTTTGTTTTTGTATGGATTCCACTTAAAGCCCACCTATTATACTTTGTCCACCCTATTTATCCTAATTACTGTATATGGTATTGTTGACAAAGCCTTTAGAAGCCCCCCAAAAAAAAGAAAAATGTTCTAGTAATATTGTGTTTTGGACCTTCTTTCCGTAAAAAAAATCTGTCCAAAGACGTCTCCGCCCGCAGCACACAGTCAACAGCATCTAATGTTACTGTTTACATTCACTGACGCTGGGCTGCTATAGGTGTGCAAACACCCCAGTAATGGCGGCCAACCCCTAGAGGGCAACGTACCCAAATCTCTACTCTGATTAGTCAAGAGGCACAGGCCAGATTGTGGTCATCAACAAGTTAGTTATTATTTCTCTGCGGCCCGGTAGCAAATGCAATACGGACCGGTACTGGTCCCCGGCCCGGTGGTTGGGGATCCCTGGAGTAAACAATATTTAGAGAGATTTATGTACTTCTGCGGTACAGCAATGTGAGGCTACGTCTACACTAGAACGGATAATGGCCATAAGCATGTATACTATATGGCATGTCAGCTACACTAATGTACCTCTTCACCGGAGATTTTATTACATGTGGAAGGGAGTCATGTAATTTCATGAACTACGGACTAGTATAGCCGGGGGTATCCGTATACTGATCAGATACAAAGGAAGTGGAGTCATGGAGCGCGCCATCTGCATTTTTTGTGTGGCATTACGGCAATCTGACCATCCAGCCAGACTGCCGGAACTGCACCAGCCGAACCGCCGGACCTGCACTGGCGCAGCTCCAATGGCCCGGGCGGGCGGGACTCTGACAATCCAGTCAGAGGGCCAAACTCCGCACTTTCACCTTAGTCTTAACCTTTTGTACTGACTCCATTTTGAAAGGTTTAAAGAAGGCTCACCGAAAACAAGTTGACAATTCAGGTCGACAGCGGTCAAAACGGCAATGCGACATTAAGATACTCAGGCGGGCAGGCAAGGTCACCTTATCATACGTCAACAAAATGTTTTTGAGAAAAATGACAATGATTAGTTAAGCATTCAGTCTTTTAAGGGCTCTTGCGGGGTGGGCTGTGGGCAGGAAGAAGGGTTTATGTGGGAGCCGAGCAAAGCGCAACCTAGGGAAAGGGAGGCGAGGAAGCAAGCGACGGTCGGTGGGATTGAGCGAGCGACTTTTGAAACATGCAAAATGAATTGAAAACTAAATTTAGCCAAAGCTAATGCATTATTTCAGCAACTAGAGGAAGAGTAATGGCCAGATTTGTTGTTGCTTTCTTCAGATCAGCTGGCGAGTGAGAAGTGACAGCAGTGCGTAAACAGCGGAAGAGTGGGCTGTGTGACGTAGCGTGTGAGGAAGCCTTGTATCCTGTTCAAGGGGAAACTGAGTGGCATGCCTGAAAAAATTTAACTGAACTCGTTTATTATCAATATTTTTGAAAAGACTTGTTTTCAATGTAATATTTGATTTTTTTTGTACTATCAATCTTTTCAATTTAATCAATTAACTTGTCACTTCTCAAACTTGTTCTTCGCAAAAAAAATAGCATATTGTGATAAAGGTCATTATTTTCTGTAATGTACTGATAAACATTAGACTTTCATATATATTTTAGATTCATTACACACAACTGAAGTAGTTCAAGCCTTTTATTGTTTTAATGTTAATTTTGGCAAAAAAGTCCAGAAAAAACAAAAATCCCTCTCTCCCAAAATTTGCATATCATGAAAAGGTACTCTAAAGAAGCTACTAACTTAATCATCTGAATCAACAAATTAACTCAAAACCCCTGCGGAAGATTCCTGAGGCTTTTAAAAACTCCCAGCCTGGTTCATTACTCAAAACCGCAATCATGGGCAAGACTGCCGACCTGACTGCTGTCCAGAAGGCCATCATTGACACCCTCAAGCAAGAGGCTAAGACACAGAAAGAAATTTCTGAGCAAATAGGTTGTCCTCAGAGTGCTGTATCAAAGCACATCAGTGGGAAGTCTGTGGGAAGGAATAAGTGTGGCAGGAAACGCTGCACAACCAAAAGAGGTGACCGCACCCTGATAATGTGGAGAAGGGCCGATTCCAGACCTTGGGGGACCTGCATAAACAGTGTACTGAGGCTGGAGTAGAAACATCCAGAGCCACCGCGCACGGGCGTGTGCTGGAAATGGGCTACAGGTGCCGCATTCCCAAGGTCAAGCCACTTTTGAACCTGAAACACCGGCAGAAGCGCCTGGCCTGGGTTACAGAGAGGCAACACTGGACTGGTGCTCAGTGGTCCAAAGTACTTTTTTCAGATGAAAGCAAATTTTGCATGTCATTCGGAAGTTGCCAGAGTTTGGAGGAAGACTGGTGAGAAGGAAATGCCTGAAGTCCAGTCTGAAGTACCCACAGTCAGTGATGGTCTGGGGTGACATGTCAGCTGCTGGTGTTTGTCTACTGTGTTTCATCAAGGGCAGGGTCAATGCAGCTAGCTATTAGGAGATTTTGGAGAACTTCATGCTTCCATCTGCTGAAAAGCTTTATGGAGTTGAAGATTTCATTTTTCAGCATGACCTGGCACCTGCTCACAGTGCCAAAACCACTGGTAAGGGGTTTACTTACCATGGCATTACTGTGCTCAATTGGCCTGCCAACTCTCTTGAACTGAACCCCATAGAGAACCTGTGGGATATTGTGAAGAGGAAGTTGAGACACACCAGACTCAACACTGTGGATGAGCTTAAGGCCGCTATCGAAGCATCCTGGGCCTCCATAACACCTCAGCAGTGCCACAGGCTGATTGCGTCCATGCCACGCCGCATTGAAGCAGTCATTTCTGCAAAAGGATTCCTGACCAAATATTGAGTGCATAGCTGATATAATTAATTGAAGGTTGACTTTTTTGTATTAAGAAACACTTTTTTGTATTGGTCGGATGAAATATGCTATTTTTTTTAGATAGGGATTTTGGGGGTTTTCTTGACTTTTTTGCCAAAATCATCAATATTAAAACAAATAAAAGGCTTGAACTACTTCAGTTATGTGTAATGAATCTAAAATATATGAAAGTCTAATGTTTATCAGTACATTACAGAAAATAATGAAGGTTATCACATTATGCTAATTTTTTGAGAAGGACTAATACTTTCATGAGAGTCTGACGTGTGATTTCTGTCTGAAGCCACAGCGTTGCATTACTGTAATGCACATAACGCAAACAATCATCGAAATGACGGACGGCTAGCCTGATTTCGTTGTTCCTTGTGGAAGCTGGCTTGACCATAGTAGTTTTGCAAGTTAGCAAGTTCACACACTTTATTGTTATGCTAACTCTCATGCAGGTCGGACTTTCAGTAGCTAAGTTAGTGGCGTTTCCCCCACCTCCACAACATTAACGTCTTTTTACGTTACTTACAGTGGCTGCTGCTGGCTAATATCCCTTGTCTTCGAAGGGGGCGGAGGAGGTGGCATCAGGGGTTAATCTGAGCCGGAACATGCCGGAATATGTTCCAGCACCTCTCGATTTTGGATTCCACGTGTTCCGGGACCTATTTTGTCCGATCCGGCACCTCTTGAGTAATAATATTAATGATAATATAGTGCCGATGATGGTCGGATGAAATATGCTAATCTTTTAAGATAGGGATTTTTTGGTTTTCTTGACTTTTTTTTGCCAAAATCATTAATATTAAAACAATAAAAGGCTTGAACTACTTCAGTTGTGTGTAATGTATCTAAAATATATGAAAGTCTAATGTTTATCAGTACGTTACAGAAAATAATGAACTTTATTACAATATGCTAATTTTTTGAGAAGGACGAGTACTTTTGATAAGGTGATGGGTGCATTACCTAACTTCACAAAGAGATATAGAGACAAAACCTTTTTTTTATGTGTGTTTTTTTTTTTTTTTTTTTCCACTATTTTACACTATTGGTCTACTGTATATAACTTGTTTTGACCAAAGTATATAGAAAGAACAAAAATGCCGATGACCATATCTGCTGTTTCTGTCGAATTATCAAATATATAACTATTCAGTCTCATTTTTTTCTGTTGAACGTTTATCTAACAAGTTGAATAAATATTATCAAGCTTCAAAACGTTTTGTTGAGCATGTTGGTTGTCAATGGGACATCAATATTACAAGTTTTGATGCTTTGATCCTTTGATGCTGGATGAAATAAGGTTAAGTGAGGTGTGCTTGTGAATTTGCTATTTTGTTATGTTTAATATTGCTGCAAGTGCCAACTTTACATGTTTTAATGCATTGGAGAAAAACTAGGAGTGATTGTGGTGACGGTAATACAATAATATTGAGCCAGCACTCCTGCCTTTCACAACCCAGCTGTTCAGAGGCTGCAGGGTCAGAAGGAGGAATCCCATCGAGCGCCTGACTCTTACATCTTCAAATCACATCACAGAGGCGGGAATTCCTCGGTGGCCAGAATGCCGTAACCCACCCGGCATCCCTTCCTCAATAGCGCAGAGGGAATGGAGACTGGGCCGTTTGATTCGCCTCCCAGTGGGTCTATTGAGGGCTTCAAAATGGAGCCCACCTGCCACTGCTTTCATCATGCGTCACCCCCTGCTTGCGTGTGCAACAAAGAAGTATACTGTAGGAATATATACAACAATAAATAATAAGTATTGAGTTATTACAGAGAGAGAAAATGAGGAAAATGAAAGGCAAGGAAAGAGGAAAAACTACATAGCAGACGGGAGGTGAAAGGGCTGAAAGACAAAACTAGAACCTAAATAAAGACACAGATGGACCAAAATCCACAGCACCCAATAAAAGAAAATACAAATTAAAGCCTTAGGATTACAAAAAGTCTGTATATGTACAAATCACACACTTAATAATAGTATTCACGGGGCGAGGGGGGCCGATAGGGGGCCTACCTCTGTCAAAGCTGATTGAGTGGAAACACAGACAAAGCGCTTTTACGTTGAATTTTTTGAGTGAATAAATGCTTAAATCCCTGAATTCTTAATAAATATGGACGTAAAACAGTCTCGATTATTGTTTAAAAGCAAAAAATGCAGGTAGCCTTTATTTTACGTAAATATGTCGAAGGACGATGCTCGTCTTTAAGTCACACTGTGGTGCCGCCTTACCACAACAAAGAGCTTTTTACGTTGAAATTCTTGTGAATAAATGCTTAAATTCCTGAATTCTTTATAGATACGGACGTAAAACAGTTTCGATTCTTGATTAAAAGCAAAAAAAACGTGCAGATAGAATTTATTTTAAGTACCGTAATTTCCCGAATAAAAGGCGCACCCGTGTATAATGTGCACCCCAAATTTACTTGTAAAATCTAGGGAAAATTATTGTACCCGTTTATAACGCGCACCCTAATTTTAGCACCAATAAATAGAAGAATCCAAGAAAACAGAGCTCGTGTACAGATACAGAAATGTCATTTTACTGACTGGTGAAACACAGCACAAGCATAGCATATTAGTAGTTCAAAACATTACCATAAACCAGGGGTTCCCAACCTATTCCACTAAGGCACACTGTGGGTGCAGGATTTCATTCTTACCAAACAAGATGACAACACTTTTTCCCCAATCTGGTGTTTTACAAGTGCAATCAGTTGATTGCAGTCAGGTGTGGCTTGTTTTAGCAGAAGCCTCATTGGTTCAACTGTCTCTGCTGGATCGGCTGGAACAAAAACCAGGACCCACAGTGTGCCTTGAGGACTGGGTTGAAAACCCCTGCCATAAACTGACAATATTTACGGTAATAATATGATTTGACAACTTCTCCAACTTACCAGAATCTAGGAGAAAACAAAACAGATGTGACTTTTCTTTTAAAGGCTGCTGTATAACTTGCTCGTTTCATCATGATGAATAAATGTTTCTTCCATGGATTGATACAGTAAAATGAAAGTGAGAACGTTAGTCGGAAATCCGAGAGAGCTCATCGCTGTCGACACGACAGTAACAATAGAAACTATTGTTATTTGGGTTTGAGTTTCCAGAGGGACAGATATAGTTGATGGACACAGGAAGTCTGTTTTGTTACGTTTATTATGGTCCGAGTTGCGGAGCTGCAACAAACGTTGACTCAAATGAGTTCAAGAAACTAATTTCTGTGCTTTATGAAGAGTGAAAAAAGCAGAATTTAACACAGACGAAATCATTCGGCCGATCAGAGTGAAGTATTACCAAAACAAAATGGTGACGTCTCGTACCGTAATGGTCGGAAACGGCTCGCCGCATACGTTTCTTAAACACAACGTGGCCGTGTCATTTAAAAAAAAAAAATTGTTTATATTTCTGTCTCCATCCATGTACCCGTTTATAATGCGCACCATGATTTTACAAGTTGATTTTGGGGGGAAAAAAGTGTGCGTTATATTCGGGAAATTACGGTAAATGTCGAATGTGCTGTTCGTCTTCAAAGCACACTGTGGCGCCGCATTACAACAACAAAGAGCTTTTTATGTTTAAATTCTTGTGGACAAATGCCTAAATCCCTCAATTCTTTATAGATATGGATATAAAACAGTCTTGATTCTTGGTTAAAAGCAAAAAAACATGCAGGTGGAATTTATTTTAAGTAAATGTCGAATGTGCTGCCCGTCTTAAAGTCACACTGTGGCGCCGCCTTACCACAACAAAGAGCTTTTTACCTTTAAATTCCTGTGTATAATGCTTAAATCCCTGAATTCTCTATAGATATGGACGTAAAACAGTCTCAATTATCGGTTAAAAGTAAAAAAAAAAAAAAAAATGTGCAGGTAGCATTTATTTTATGTAAATATGTCGAAAGGCGATGGTAGTCCGTAGCAGTTAATTTGTTCCATTGATTTTTTTCACAACGTTTCAAAATGCATGCATGGTACGAAAAATATAGTATTACTTTGAATCCTCGAACAAATCACTCTTGAGACAATCCTTCTTGTTAGTATGTGGTACAGCTTTCTTACTTTTTCAACTAAATCCGGCGTTACATATGCTGCATGCATGTGTTTGTGAATAGCTCCTCTTGATGTGGGCAGCCCCCTGCTTGAAGGGGAGGCGCAGTATCTGCCCGAAGTGACCTGTGAATACTATTATGAAGTTTATGGTACAAATTCAGAAAAATTCTCATCATGACAACTATAGCCCCTTTCACATTTACCTAAACACCGTTAAAATCCCGGGATTTAAACGGGTAGCCCTTGTGTGTGAAAGCAATTGGGTCGATTGAGACCAGGGGTCGCGTTAACCGAATATTTTCCGTCGTTGACCGGTTTCTTAAAACGGTGACGGAAAAAACTGAAGTCCATCCGTCATTTTGACAGGTTGCAATTCACACCCCAGACCACAGGATGGCGAGTGAGCATATTAATTAGCTAGTGTCTCTCTTGATGCATGACGTCGTTGGCCTTACTCGGAAAAATGTCAAGGCAACTGAGTGTTTGCCTGGCACGGCCAGACTGTTCTCCCTGTATTTTTCAAACACTGAGAGAAAAGTCTGGGACACAGCCTCTCGAGTCGGTACAAAATCAATCGACAAATCAGATGTGTTTATTTGCGTGAAGTGTTCTTCACGAGCAACGTCACTCTTGCGCGCCGAAAGTCGTCTCTACAACAACACGGATGGCGGGAGAGCAGAGAATATGTTCCAATCCGCGGTAAATTCAGTTTTAAATGAGCTAAAACGCATCGACACGAGACATTGACAACAGTCTGTCTTGCGCTAGCCATGTTGAATAAACTCCGTTCTCCTCGTATGTTTACTTCCGCGCGCAAGTCCCTCGTCCTGCCCTCGTCGCTTTGCTAACGGCACGTCTGCCCGTCGCTGATTGGTGCACTCCGCTGTCTGTTTGCCTCTTGTTAAGCTTGTTCGGACAGAATATTAATTAAAAATGAATGAAAACTAAATATTGAATATGTCATTATTATCATTTTAAAAATGTAAGTGACGGGTAAAAATAGATTATGACCGGATTTTTATGACACTGTCAGTCAAAATGACAGACAACGAAAAAGTCTAGCGCAACCTCTGATTGAGACGGAGATTTAGTGGACATTTAACAGGTTGCTTCTTAGTATTATGTCCGGGACTTTCCCGGAACGAGGCATGTGTGTGAAAGCACGCGTTTGATTCCCGGGTCACAGCACGATGGCTGGTGACGTAAATATCAAGGCAGGCCGATCGTCATTTCCTCTTTCTTCGCAGTAAGACGAAAAGCGTTAAACAAACATCACAATTATCAACATGGCAAAATCAAACTGAAAACATAACGAAATTATGATTATTATTAGATTGCTACTGGATTGCAGATCCGAGGAAGAGAGTCCATTGTCCATCTTTGGAAATGTGTGGTTTATCTTGTTGCTGATGTCAGAGTCCGCAACTAGGGAAACAAAGTTGTACCAAAATCAGAAAACAATGGAGGGATGCGTTTAAGGGTTTATTAACCCTTTAACACCGAATGTGTCGGATGCGACACATTTACCCCAAATCATCTTTGAAGCCTCGTAATGTTGTAATTACGTCACCCACGTGCCCCTGGTTGCTCTTGTTTGAAAGTACGGAAGTTGATGTCCACACCAGTTTTTATTTGAAGTCAATCGACCAAGTAAAACGGGAGATAATGTCATTTGAGTTATATAGTTTTATTGCACTCATAAATATGCATTAAAACGCTGCATGGACCATGTGTCCATCTCCATATTTCCATCATTTCTTGTCCTTTTTTCAAAACCGAAAGCAGCACAAAAGACTACATATCCCAAGAGCCGTTGTGATGTCAAGAAGGACGAACCTAATGTGAACATTTCTAATAAATTGACGAGCAAGGCGCCAACTAAGGGAAAGGAGACACGCGAAGCGGTTGGATTGAGCGAGCGACTTTGAAACGTGCAGAATGAATCGAAAACTAAATTTAGCGCAAGCTGATGCATTATTTCATTAACTCAAGGAATAGGATGAGCTGTATTTGTCATTGTTTTCCTCGGATTAGTCGGCGTCTCGGCAAGTAGAAGTGACAGCAGCGCGCAAACGGCGGATGAGTAGGCTGTGTGACGTTGTGATGCAGCTCAGTGACATGTTCAAAAACAAACTCTATTGAGTGCGCAAAAAAAAAAAAAAAAACTATTGGGTCGCATGCCTGAAAAAATTGAATTGAACTGAACTACTTGTTAATATTTTTGAAAATACTTTTTGTTTCAATGTTTATTATTTTTTCTTCACTATGAATCTTTTCAATTTTTATATAGATGTGTGTTCGAGAAGCTTGATTGCATGTACATATATACCTTTGATAAGGTGATGGGTACAATACCTAACTTCACAAAGAGATATCCTCCAAACCCTTTTTGTGTTGGATAATATATATAATTTTTTTCTCACTATTTTGCACTGTACATAACATGTTTTGACCATAGTAGGTGTAAAGGCCAAAAACGCCTATGACCATAGCTGCTGTTTGTGTTGAACTGTCAAACATAAAACTATTTAATCTTATTTTTTCTATTGAATGTTTATCCTAACAAGTTAAATAAATATTATCAAGCTTCAAAACGGTTGGCCGAGCATGTTTGGTTGTCAGTGGGACATCGACATTACACATTTTGAAAAAAGATTTTGGGATTTTTATGTCTTTTTAAGGTCCAAAACGTGGATTAAAGTTGGTTAGTGAAGAAAACAACAGTTTGGACATGAAGTTCAAGGTATCCTGAAATAAGGGACCCAACTTGGCCATTGGGAACAGTTTTTTCTTTGAAATATAAAGGCAACATCAAAGGCATGTGAATTCGGCCAAAATAGGCTTAGGTGTTAAAGGGTTAAATACAAACAAAAATACACGTGATGAACAAGCTAGCAAATGCATGAAATTCAAGAGTACAAGGAGTCGAATGGTGCCTATCAAGTTAATATCTCGGCACCCTTCTCGTGGATTGCCTAGGTTTAAATAAAGGGGCAGTTTACATGGCGACTGTGCCACACCAAGACACAATGACTGTGTTTCGGAATGGCCTTGCCTTCAAATGGTGTCGGCGGAAATAGAAGGAGAAAACGCAAACCATTGAATCCGGGCTCCAAAGTGGAACGATTCGATTGCACGGGCATGAGGGGGCTTGCTCCGCATCCATATTAATGGAAAGCTCCCGCGCCGATAACGTCAGCACCTGCACATGTCACATTGGGCGTGTGCACTGGTGCTACTAAACATTAAAACAGCAAATATGGCGGAAAATCGGCTTCAATTTATTGCTTTTATAATATTTTTTATGTAAATATGTTGAATGTTTCCGTTTTTGTGACTTTTGGAGCAAAATAAAAATGCCATTGCTTGAAGTAAGCGGGTATGTTGTCTTTCCGGGCTAAGGAGGTTGTTGGGATCAAAGTGCATCATTGGCTGTTGCCTTGGAAATCTGCACTGCCCACTAGGGCCAGGCATGAATACTACATCATTTTTACGCGGAATTGCGACATTGTTAGGATGGAGACAGAACCATATAAATGCCAATTTGAAATGTTTCGTATTCTCGGAGAGTCCCCATGTAAACGACTCCAAAGTCTCGATGAGCTTGAATTGGCATCAAGTATGACGTCGGGAACGGTAACAAAACACGATCTGACCAACAGAATGTGACAGCCAATTTCGACCAAAATGACGTAATGTCCGGGATATCAAATCGCGCCAGCCGCCCTCCCCACACAGAGAGTGCCGAGATGCCAACCCAGGAAAAACCAAGCCACTTTCACATGAACAACAGGGTTTATTCACAGGACATTTCCCCATGTGTGAAAGCCATGACACGGCTAAATCCGCATCACCTTACACGGGAATTTACCGGGATATGTGTGTGTAAGGGGCTTAATTGGGTACCAAAATACAACAAGATAAATATTTAAATTAATGACACTAATCACAGGAGAGCTAAAGCATTTTCGGTTGCACTCTATTTGAATGCTTTTTATGAGTGTCATAATCATGACATGATACCTGTCATGAAAATGACTGAATGCTTGTGACAGATTTCATTAAATATCATAAATTATGTCACTTTTTAATAGAGAAATGACATTGTTTCAAATATTTTAGACTCAGGATTTAGGACCTCGCAGTGGCCAAGCTGCCCTAGGCTATCTTAAAAAGTCCTTTTTTTTCCCTTCTCTGCTGTATAGTGGTGGTCTAAGGCAGGTCGTAAGCTCCAAGGTAGCACCAGACCATACTGATATACAGAAGGACAATGGCCCACTAAGCTCTCATTAGTAGAAATATTACAAATGGGTCTCGGGAAGATGTGGTCACGCTCTGTGATGCTGAACTGTCTTCAATGTTTGTCGTTTTACTATTGGGCGCAATGCAGCCTACTATTTTTGTTTTTTTCTTGGTTCATTATTGTTCATGTCCACTTGATGGACTTCAAAATGACATAGTTGATTTCTGTGGTGTTGAAGCTTGTAAGCCCCACTGTTCCGGGCATCTGTATGTTATGAAATTATGTTATGATTATCTTTATTATTTGAATTTTGGGGACCTGTTCATATTCCTTGCCCCCAAGGTGATTTGTGACGGCAACATCTGTCATAACTAGGGTTGTTTCGATCATATTTTTTTGCTCCCGATCCGATCCCGATCGTTTTTGTTTGAGTATATGCCGATCCCGATATTTCCCGATCCGACTGCTTTTTTTTTTTTTTTTTGCTCCCGATCAAATTCCAATCATTCCCGATAATTTTTCCTGATCATATACATTTTGGCAATGCATTAAGAAAAAAATGAATAAAACTCGGACGAATATATGCATTCAACATAGAGTACATAAGTACTGTATTTGTTTATTATGACAATAAATACTCAAGATGGCATTTACATTATTAACATTCTTTCAGTGAGAGGGATCCACGGATAGAAAGACTTGTAATTCTTAAAGGATAAATGTGACTGTATATTGTGACTAAATATTGCCATCTAGTGTATTTGTTGAGCTTTCAGTAAATGATACTTTAGCCATTTAACTGTTCGGCCCAAATGCATGATGGGAAGTGCAACCATGACTGTGCGTAGTGGCACCAATTGATATATCTTCTCTGCGTTGGGAAATAACATAGGGTGTTAAGAAAAAGATCAACTTCTACCTTGCTTCTCCACATTGCTTCCCACGATATTTCTAATTGTTGAGAGAGGGATTGTAAGGCTTTAGCCAATTAAAAAAAGGCTCCAAAGACTGCCATAATTCACTCTACTCATTTTACGCTGCCTTTTAGCTCTATATATAGGTAACACAGCGCTATTATAGATTGAACGCGATAACATGTGAGTAGGTCGTGCAGCGCATGCGTTAATTGCGTTAAATATTTTAACATGATTAATTTTAAAAAATTAATTACCGCCGTTAACACGATAAATTTGATAGCCCTACTTTAAGCCAAAACTAAAGACTCTGGATGAGTGTAAGACATTTTGTCTGTAACGTTAAATACAATTAGAAAACGATTCAATTAAAAAATATATATATATTAAAAAAAGGCATGTCCGATATTTTTTTGCCGATTCCAATACTTTGAAAATGACGTGATCGAACCCGATCGATCGGGACATCTTTAGTCATAACCATTCATTCATGTCATGATAGGAGCCATGTTTTGATTATGACAGTCGTATAACACATCTGAAGCATTCAAATGAAGTTTTACCACAATTTCTTTACGGGGGAAAAAAAAGGGAACACATCTTGGAGAGCAAAAACAAAAAGTTGAAAACTACCAAAATAAAACTGGGAGGTATCAAATGCATGACATAAATTATTGAATGAGAGTAGGTATTAGTCCACAAACAGCCTGGCAATCCTTCAGTCAAAATACAAGCATACAGTGGGGAAAATAAGTATTTTGTCAACTACTAATTGTGCAAGTTCTCCCACTTGAAAATATTAGAGAGGCCTGTAATTGTAAACATGGGCAAACCTCAACTATGAGAGACAATGTGGATCAAAAAAACAGAAAATCACATTGTTTGATTTTTAAAGAATTTATTTGCAAATCATGGTGGAAAATACGTATTTGGTCATTACCAAAAGTTCATCTCAATAGTTTGTTATGTACCCTTTGTTGGCAATAACGGAGGCCAAATGTTTTCTGTAACTCTTCACAAGCTTTTCACACACTGTTGCTGGTATTTTGGCCCATTCCTCCATGCATATCTCCTCTGGAGCAGTGATGTTTTGGGGCTGTCGTTGGGCAACATGGACTCCCACAACTCCCACAAATTTTCTATGAGGTTGAGATCTGGAGACTGGCTAGGCCACTCCAGGACCTTAAAATGCTTCTTACGAAGCCACTCCTTTGTTGCCCTGGCTGTGCGTTTGGGATCATTGTCATGCTGAAAGACCCAGCCACATCTCATCTTCAATGCCCTTGCTGATGGAAGGAGATTTTCACTCAAAATCTCTCGATACATGGCCCCATTCATTCTTACCTTTACACAAATCAGTTGTCTTGGTCCCTTTGCAGAAAAACAGCCCCGAAGCATGATGTTTCCACCCCCATGTCCCTGGTGGCGCATTGTTACTGATAGTAGCCTTTGTTACCGTGGTCCCAGCTCTCTGTAGGTCATTCACTAGGTCCCCCCGTGTGGTTCTGGGATTTTTGCTCACCGTTCTTGTTATCATTTGACGCCACGGGGTGAGATCTTGCATGGAGCCCCAGATCGAGGGAGATTATCAGTGGTCTTGTATGTCTTCCATTTTCTAATCATTGCTCCCACAGTTGATTTCTTTACACCAAGCATTTTACCTATTGCAGATTCAGTCTTCCCGGCCTGGTGCAGGTCTACAATTTTGTCTTTGGTGTCCTTCGACAGCTCTTTGGTCTTGGTCATAGTGGAGTTTGGAGTGTGACTGACTGAAGTTGTGGACAGGTGTCTTTTATACCGATAATGAGTTAAAACAGGTGCCATTAATACAGGTAACGAGTGGAGCCTTGTTAGACCTCGTGAGAAGAAGTTAGACCTCTTTGACAGCCAGAAATCTTGTTTGTAGGTCACCAAATACTTATTTTCCACTCTAATTTGGAAATAAATTCTTTAAAAATCAAACAATGTGATTTTATGCTTTTTGTTTTTCAACATTATGTCTCTCATGGTTGAGGTTTACCCATGTCGACAATTACAGGCCTATCTAATCCTTTCAAGTAGGAGAACTTGCACAATTGGTGGTTGACTAAATACTTATTTGCCCCACTGTATAGGTTCATCTAAGTAAATTAGAGTATTACAGAAAGCGTTAGTCAGTAGTTCATTTCAATAAGATCACATGATCGATTCAAGACAAACTGTAAGTAATTGAGCAAGTTTATTTCTAAATGACATTGACACGTAGTCAAAGGATCCAAATAAAAGTTATTTGTTCCCGAAAAGCAGTCTACACCTGACTGCAGCAAAGAGTCACGTCTAGGGAATAAAAACCGGAAAACACTAAAAAAAACAGAGGCTGCTTTTACTGCACGTTAACAGTTACAGAAGATGCTTATCAAAATGATTTGTGCGCTAAAAGCAAAACAACTGTTGACAATTCAAAGTGAACACGTCACATGTTGCTCCACCTAAGACATTATTATTTGGTCACGCTAATTTAGTGCCTTTTAAATTAAAATACATGCTTTGTGTTTCATCAGCATGACAGCACAAGGTCCAGCTGCCACATTAATTCAATTCCACACAAGCTCCCTAATTATGGCATCTAATTAGATGTTATTATAAATATTAGATCGTTCCCTGGCAAAAAAAAAAAAAAAAGTAACCCAAAACTTGCTGGTTTAAAGCGGTTCTTGATTTGCATAGTAATTTCAGAGCTATAATAAAATCTGCCAACAAACGATATACTGCAAATTACATACACAACAAATCACATGGTGTTGTGGTTTTCTCCTTTTTTCAGGGAAATTGCAGTCACTTTGTTTTGATAAACCAAATGTCCAAAACCTTGAATAATTTAGAGTTGAGTCAAGGTTAAATTAAGGTGTCTAAATTATTTATCAGAATATGGAGACAATCAAGGACTCACAAAGCACCTTATTTTAATAAACTAAGTGGCTACAACTTTAAACCAGCAAGCAATAAGACAGCGAACTACCGTATTGGCCCGAATATAAGACGGCCCTCATTATAAGACGACCCCCTCTTTTTCAAGACTCAAGTTTGTAAAAGACTTTTTGAACACCAAATTAATTTTTATACAGAAAATAATTACAGTACATCTGAAACAAATGATTATAACAATATATTTGAGAGAAAAAGCATGTTATTTTGCCTCATTCAAATCTTAATATCTGAACATTTAAATATGTAAACTAAAGTGCAATCATATTTGTAAATGAATGGCTTCTGGTTTTTGAAATGTAAATAAACCCATCTATTTTGATAAAACAACAACATTGCAATAACTGCATTAACCATCAAAGTGAAGTCTAACTGTAACTGTAGTCTTGAAACAAATCTGAATAAGGAAAAACAATGCAATAAAATGATGCAAACTGGTTAAACTTGAGAGTAGCTGAGATCCGTCATGACAGAACATCGCTCTAATGATATCTGGCGCCATCTAGAGTCCGAAATGGGTATAATGTCTAGACCGCGAATATAAGACGGCCCCCACTTTTTCAGTCTTATTTCAATGCAAAAAAAAACACCGTCTTATATTTGGGCCAATACGGTAAATTGTAAATATACTGGACACGTTTGCGGTCCGGGTCCGACAAGCGCTATGGATTGACTGCTGACCATCTCCGACGTGCCGGATCCCGCCGGATGGTTTGGGCTATTTTCTATTTTTGCCAGCGGTGCATCCGCCAAAATGGGAGGAGCCAGGCCTGGAGTCAACAGGCCAGGTGCTTATTCACGGTTTAAACACCAGCGAACATGGACGAAGAACACTTCATCATGGAGGTGGAAAGTCACAAAGTGATTTATGATGCAGCGGATCCTTTCTATGAGGACAACATTAAAAAGGAATCTGCATAGCACGCAATAGCAGAAGCTATGAGGATGGACGGTGAGTCTTCATGCAAGATATGTAATTTAAAACGGTCATTACATAGTAGAGAACAGGTTGTTGGCATGGTCGGGGTGTCACAAACCCATGGTGAAAGCAAAACAACAAAACAAAATTTGGGAAAAAATGTTTAGTCAAATCAAGACCACCTCCCTCTCTGCTTCTCTGTTGAGTACAGACTCCATGTGTTTAATGCCACATTACCGTGCACGATCACACGAGAGCTCACGACGGGACGGAGCTGCCGGGATGTTTTGTCCCATTTATGACATACTGCGGAGCACACAGTCAACAAGGAAGCTTGGCAGATTCATACTGCAAGGCATCTGGTATAATTTGACCTTAACGGGATCCTCTATTTTTAAGACAAGTAATTCTAAAAAGATAAATGTTAGTCTGAGTTATAATAATTTGATACTACAGCCCCTCTTAATGTTTTTGTTTAAATAAAGTTTGTAAAATTATTTTAAGTGATAGGTCGACATTCTTGTTACGTCGCAGTGCGTGACGTCACCAGCGTGTCACTCGTTAGCTTTCCCAACATGTCGTCGGTTCTACCCTTCCTATTTGAACCAGATCTGAAAAGTGAAGAGCAGGACAGCAGTGTCGGTCGTTCACAAGACGAGCTCCAGGGAAAAATGCGTGCAGCAAATACCTGATAAATAAATAACATTTTAACGTGATTAATTAAAAAAAAAATTAATTACCGCCGTTAACGCGATAAATTTGATAGCCCTACTTTAAGCCAAAACTAAAGACTATGGATGAGTGTAAGACATTTTGTCTGTCACGTTAAATACAATTAGAAAATGATTTAATTAAAAAAAAAAAAAAAAAAATATATATATATATATATATATATATATATTTAAAAAAGGCATGTCCGATATTTTTTTGCCGATTCCGATACTTTGAAAATGATGTGATCGGACCCGGATCGGGACATCTTTAATTACTGTATGTTGTATCATTAAAGCATTGTCTACAACCTTTGATGATCATTTATTACACCTCACAGGCATTCAAAATTGGACGAGCAATATGTATTTGTAAACTGAGATAATCAATAAACAATCAAATTAATAAACTTTTTTTCCAATATTTGGACACGCAAAGACATCCAATGTACACTTTGATAACAGTTACTTTGTTACAATATAAGTGCCACCAATATTGTTAAATGAGTAATAATGTGAGTCAAGGTCATTATTCAGGGGCTATTGTAGTCTATTCCAGTATTAAAATAAAGAATCACAAGGAAATTGATTTTACCTGCAAGGGACCTTTGACAATGGTCATAATTGGCTGCGTTATTTACCATAATATGAAGACAACCGCTAACTACAAATGTAAGCTCGTTCCAATAAACCATGCAAAAGTAGACAACAAATCAAAATCTGGTATTTGAATTAATACCGTAGATTAGCGAGGACTCACAACACAATCTTCACATGAATCTCAGTCTCACCTGGTTTACGGTGAACAGACAGAAAACAATAAACATCCACAAGCCCAGAACGCGCTGGAGTTTATATGTAGGCTCGTAAACGTCTAATAGCTTATCGTTAGCCGCTAATTGCTCTGTGTGACTTGCCGGCCGGGCGTTGTTTTTTTTTTTTTTCCTGGATGAGGTTCTACAGTTGGCTTCACCGCATTAGAGCTTGTTGTAAACGTTTATGAAGTCGTAGCTCACACTGGGCGGTTACAAATGAAAACAAAAAGTCAATAGAGGAAATAGAGGTCGGGTGGAGACTTGCAACATCACCACTTGCGAGTTTTTTTTCCCTGCCTTCTGACCCAGAAGGGACATTTAGATAGACGATGACCCAGAATCAATTATCTACCAATTGGACTGTCTTTGTCTCGCAGAGGCTGCAGTTAAAAATGGCGCTAACTTGTTTGCTACCATTAGCCGCAGTTTATATCCGCGCTCGTGAACGTTACTATTAAAGTAGTTACTATTTCTGTTAGATTTAAGAAAATTACGAAAGTTTTAGCTCCTAGAATGACACATAAAATGCAGTTTGACTTTTTTTCGCAAAGAACTGGGAAATGTTCCACCAAAGACTTCACTGCCAGTTGACGAGACAGCTCCTAAAAACATTGCGCCACGGCTTCCCACAGGGGGCCGGGCCAGGCAGAGTGTCGTGTTACTATAACTGCGATAAACTCAAACACACGCTGTGTTCTAACCTTGGATGTAGGTGGAAGCAGGACGAAAGTTTTAGTGCATACAAACAGGCAGGACTGTCTCAAGAGTGATTTGGTCCAGGATTCAAGCTATTTATTATATAAAAAGCACCATGCATGTGCTTTAAAATGTTGTGAAAAAAATGAATGTAAAAAAATTAGCGTAACTTCAGTTTGAAATATTTACATAAAATGAAGATAACTAGGGGTGAAAGTGGCTAGAATTTCTTGCCGGAACTCCCCGACATGGAGGTTGCCACGGAGCCAGAAATTTTGTTTGTTTGTTTATTTATTTATTTATTTATTTATTTATATTCCCTCATTTCCTCACATACTGATCTCAATTTTAACTACTTAAGAACATAGGACGTATATTAAAATTGAAGTTAATGTAAACATTTACATTTGCTTTCTTTTTTTATTTAATAATAATAAAGATATAAGTAACATACACTCAGAAAAATAAGTACAAATGACTTCTATTATGCAGCGTGAAATGGAATATATTTTGAAAATCGCGCAAACATTGACTTTTTTAAATCATAAGGAAATAAATAAGTAGCCTGTGACGGCCCCTGGCCGTTTACTAGTTAATTTTCTGAGGTTCTTTCAGTCAGCTGATAGTCGCCTCCACCAGCTGGCTGCTTCCCCTCCCACTGTGATGACAGCTGATCGACGCAGGACGGACCGACGACGTCACCGCTGCTGACTGGCCACGGGAAAAGGCGCCAAGCTTCTTAAACCTGCCGCTGTCAACGCTGTAAGAGGTCGTATTTGACAGCATTCTGCCACGGTCCTCCTCGCCAGCTCTTTGCTCACCATTCACGCTCATTTGCATTTGATCGCTAGTCTGATACACTCCCGCTTTTTCGGTGAGGTCTTTTGTGTTTGTTCATTATTGGATCGTTTTTGTTCACCACTGTAAATAAGAGCACTGAAGCAAGTAAGGGTAAGTCGCCATTTCTGTTCAACCCGTTTTCTCCTGTTTTGTATAGAGTAGGAAGTTAGGTTAGAAGCTGTCTTTTCTTTGTTCCTTTTACATGATCAGGGTTTAGTTAGCGGGTGGGGTTTAAGTGTAGCTCCTTTTGTTTGTTGTTTTGGCCTAGGCTTACCCTGAAGTCACGCTTCGTCGGCATTCTGTACATATTCATTGCGAGTTTTGATTGTTGTGAAAATAAATTTGTGTCCACTCGTACAGTTGTGTGGCTTGTTTTATGTTACGCCCTTCGCGAGCCGTCCTTGGCACGTAACATAGCCTAACATAAATGAACAAATATAAGTCCAAAGTGCACATTGACAGCTAAGATGTTCTGAACCTCCCCATCAGAGCAAAAAAAACTAAATACGATAAATAAGCCTTCTCAACTCTTTCCTTGCTCTTCAAGATTTGATCCATTTTCTGTTGCATTGCCCTTTTTTTTGTCACAAAAATTCATAAAACATTTTTTTTTTGCTGTTCCAGAAAACATGCACATTTGAACCATTCAGAGCTAACTATCTCTGCTGATCACATGTCAGTATGTCAGCCAGTTGAACGGATAAATGAGTCCAGGCGTTTTGCTTTGCATACGCACATTGACGTGACTCATCATCGTCAGACTCAGATAACTGCAGCAGTTGGAGAAACCTCCATGCCGTCCGTGGAATAAAATAAATAATAAATATTGGTGGAAACGGATTACGCTACACAAGCACTTTATTATGCTTGTTGTTAACACTTGTGTATGTAAATCTGATGTTGGTGGAGTGTTTTCTTCTTGGAGATGAAATGCATGTGTGGCAACTTAGCATTTTTTTTCTACATAGCGTTTTGACAGTTGCCGTCATATTTTTGGAATCAAAGCACTGTGTACCGGAACAGCATCCCAGCCTTGAATCTTATACCGGAACTGCGTTCCCGCCCTGAATCTCGTAACGGAACTGCGTTCCTGACCGTTCTGGCCCACTTTCACTCCTGATGATAACTGCCCACTTTTTTCACTTTTAACCAATAATCTAGTCTGTTGTACCATCATATCTGTAGAAATTCCGGGATTTAGACCTTTATTTACAAGAATTTTCAACTTAAAAAGCACTTGATACATCATCACTGATTGAGAGCGCCTCGGTGCTTTTATGATAACGTTTTTACCATCAAGGCTTCCAACACAGTTTGGGAAGTTCCGTAGCCACCAGAAATCTGCTATGGCTTCCCACTGGCTGGTTGTAGGACACGACAAAGAAATCTGACATAACGCTGGACAACGCAGCTTGCTGGCCTCCACCCGATGCTAGAATTCGTAATGTGACTGCCAGTCTCTGTGCGGCATCAACAGGCAGATAGACAATGTCCGCAACTGTCTTCTGCGTCGCCTGCGCCTCAACATTTTTATGATCAACATTTGTTGTTCAATGTTGATGAGCTGAAGATCCACATTCAAGCGTTCCATCTATGTTATCATTTTTGTCTAACCAGAAGAAACTCAAGCAATTCGACAAGAGTCCCCAAAACTGCACAAACACAACGCAACACCCTTCTAGTGGCTCGGCGGTGAATTACAGAACAACGTTCCCTTGCGGCAGAACTATCGAATGCTTATTGATGCCGTAGGGTCTACATCGTCGCTACGCCGTGACCGGAATGCAGAAACATGACTCAGGCTGAAGGGAGGTGGCTGTTTTGGTTTTAAGTTGCTAGCGGCTTTGGTTTTGAAATTTTTTTTATTTCAAATTTTTGAAAATAGCCCGCCTACGGAGCGGCCCCGCGCTCCGTTTCCCATCAACTGATAGTGAAGTCTATGGTTCCACCTAAAAAAAAAAAAAAACATGGATATAGTAAACACCTGTCTAATTGTTTTACTTTCTAGACCCGCCCACAATTGCAATAGTGACAAAGAGGGACCATATAATCTTTTTACCCTCTTCCGTGACTTCAAGTTGAAAAAGGTAACAAACGAGTAAGGATTATTGGGGCTGGTAGAATAAGCGTGGGATTACTCTTTGTTTATTCATTTTACAGTTTACACACTATTCAATAAACAAAGAGCGACCCTCATTTTCTAAGAATGGCAATACACTAAGTATGAATAGAGTATAAAGCAGTATATAAGATTACTTAAAGTGATCCTCTAACTTAAATACATGTAGGCTCTAATAAACCTCAATTGTTTTATGGTACTAAAATATGTTGTTTGAAACACATAAAATGTTAAATCAATGGCAATATTTTATAATATTTAGTCCATATTTTGACCGTTAGTTGGTGCCATGGTTTGCGGGCTCGCAGTAATGTCGTAATTGGTATCTTTCCAAATTTGTAGTGTGTTAAACAATTGCCTATTGCTGCCTAAACTCGCGAAGTAAAATGCCACGATGTGCTGCTTTTGGATGCAATTTCCAGTCAAATGGACACAAGGGGAGTGAAGTGAGTGGTCAAGGTGGAATTATTATTTTTAGTGAATAAATGTGCATAAGTGGAAGCTTCTCCCCCTTTTTGGTCCCTGTATGCACGTATCCTACCCACCACGCGTTACAACTAGCGGCCAAACATTTTTCCTGGATCCTCAGTCAAGTAAGGGATCCGTCTATTTTCTGGAGGAGACAGTCCCACCGCGTCTGCAATATTGGTTTCGGGTCTGTCCATTTTTTTGATTCGTCGGTCCCACATTGGCTTTTCGTTTCAGTCTATTTTGTGGAATTGACGGCCTAATCACGGTTGCGACATTGCCATGGTATCGCTCTAATTCCTGGATCTTCGAGTAAGTAAAAAACCGCGGATTTGGACTACTATTGCTATCTATTTTGTTGACTATTCTTTGTGGGAGTTTTCCCCAAATCATACTAGATAATTAAAGCACTATGGCACGCTACAGTGACGACAGTGACTCTGTTGTGGACCTTACAACAATGTTGGGAGTTCGTCAGGGAACGCGTGTTTGCATACTGCTTAGCTCCTGAGTGAAGAGTGGTCAAGGTGGAAATATTTTTTGTGAATAAATGTGCATAAGTGGAAGCTTCTCCCCTTTTTGGTACTTTTATACACGTATCCTAGCTACCACGCGTTACAATGTACAAGACATGGATTACACAAGGTGTGCGCTTTGGCCTGTACTGTAAGAACACGCCAGCTCTGGATGCTAACAGTCTACATAATTATATTGGGATAAGTTTGAAAACGCAATATGCTTACCTTGAATATCTGCTCATAAAACCGGACAGCATACACTCTCGCTCCCAACCGGAGTTCCCAACAAGACTCGCTCGCATCACAACTTTTGTCTTATCAGGTATTTGCTGCACGCATTTTCCCCTGAAGCTCATCTTGTGAACGACCGACAGTGCTGTCCTGCTCTTCACTTTTCAGATCTGGTTCAAATAGGAAGGGTAGAACTGACGACATGTTGGGAAAGCTAATGAGTGACACGCTGGAATTTCGGCAATGGGACCAGTGACGTCACGCACTGCGACGTAACAAGAATGGCGACCTATCTCTTAAAATATATTTACAAACTTTATTAAAACAAAAACATTAAGAGGGGTTTAATATCAAGTTATTATAACTCATACTAACATTTATCTTTTAAGAATTACTTGTCTTAAAAACAGAGGATCCCTTTAACAAATGGAACTTTGTGGTGTTGCAACGCAGAAGAAGGAACACTATAGGGGAATTATGTGAATGTGAACCGTGGTGTTAGGTGGTAGTGAAACATGAATATTCAGGGGACCACACTAGGTCCTTTTGTGATAGGTTGATGTTGGAAAAGTTTTGAAAAGTAGGACACCAACATTATATTTTATTTTTTTTTAGGCGTTGTTTGGATTGTCTGGAGTTTGAGAGTGTTCGTCAATAGCTTGTCATCACATAGCTGCAGTATTTCTCTGTCCTGAAATCCAAGGCGTTGTTGTTTATGTATTCCACCTACAGCATCCCGACACGTGCCCATCACTTCATCCAGACTTGTAAACACAACCTCAAACGAACAGCTTCCTGATTTTTTTTATTTATTTATGAACCCCCCCCCCCCCCCCTCCACCCCCTTCATTCCAGCTCCTTGAAGTCACCTTTGTCATTCCGAGAACCTGCAATGCAGGCTGCTTCTCGTCGGTGGAGGTGTTTGTTGGGCGGCGGTGGAGGAGGCTGCATTATTTATGACCAGGCAGCCCGAGCTGCAAGTGATCGGGAGCGAGTCGGGAGCGAGAACAGTCGTATTCGCAGCGGAGCAATCAGAGTGCGGCCTCGCCACGCCGCTTTTCATTTTGTGTCATTAGATGTTGCCTCGTTCCTGCGGGCGGTCCTGCACGTTATCCTTAAATGCTGATAGGGGAGTTGGCACAGAATCCTGATAAATATCCTGGGTGATGAACAGAGACACCGTCATCTCTAGCTCTTCGTCCCTGTGTGTGTTTTTTTTTTTTGAAAGCTGAAATCAAGGACAGAAATTGACACCCTTCTCCTGTGTATATGCATGTTCAAATTCCATGCAGAGCGGTGTTCCATTATCATTCCGGAAGGCATTGTTTGTGTTGGATTTACATTAATCTCACACTTCAAGAGTGACGGACTTCTATACGATGTAGATGCTACAGGAATTGAATAAAGCATGATAAAAGATTTTTTAGGATAAGCTCTTTCAGGCATGTGTACCTATCTCTCCTCCTGGCATGATAATAAACAGCACTAGCTGGCATAATAGAAATAAACAGAACAACTCAGAGGACGCCACATAACCAAAGGAAAAGCTACGCTCATTGAAAGCTACACTTGGTAATTTTTCAGTTTTGAAGGGAAGAAGGTAATAGGTACCGTTCTCGCACACACCATATAATTGTTTGCATTAGTCTAACACATTCCTTATAGTAAAGCATCTAATACCCCTTTCCCACTGGACAAAACACCCATGTCAACCCACTAACAATCGGCTTTTGGTGGCAGTGGGAAAGGTGCAGCGACCCGCCTCGACCCGTGTCAATCAACCCGCGTTAAAATCACCTCGGCTCTGATCGTCATGCAGTGTGAAAGCAAAACACCCTAATCTATGTGGTGACGTAGGCTTTTACATGATGCGTCATAACAACGTGCCAGTCACCTCCCATTTAACACGCCCCACAACCGTAGTTACGTCAATGCTAACAACAAAGCTAGTAGAAGAAGAACAATTCACGTCGCCTACGTTGCCTCAGCACAAGCAGAGTGTTGATCCTTTGCCGCATTTCGACCATTTTGAGGGCAGTAAAAAGCATGAAAACAGAGAACACAAACGGAAAGGAGGCTTCCATGTTGCTCTGCATTGTTTACTTCCTTGAACTGAATGAATTCGGCCGCACTTGTCGACGTTGATCTTAGCGTGGTGGCGTCACGTAACCTTACGCACAACTGAGGAGGGGTGGGGGGTTAGACGGGTGGAGAAAAAAAAAAAAAAAAAAAAAGACACGGCTTCTTTTTGTTAATAGGAAAGGTGCCAAATGCCAATTGCTAGTGGGTTGCATCGGCTTGGAAAAAACGCGCGTTGACCCGCTAGTTTCAGTGGGGCATAACTATAGGCAGACTTCACTCCATGCCCTTGGACACAGTAAAGTGAATCACCTTATCGGGGCTCATGAGGGGGAAATGAAAAAGATGGTACCGTTTCTCGTAGGCACCGTCTAACTGTTTGCATTACTTTAACACACGTAAAACAATCAATCAGGGAATAGTATCATTTCATATGTACTGTAGGATTGTTTGTACTACTCTAAAAACACCTAAATAAATAGCACACCCTAGTTTAATGAACAGAAGCTACACACATAGATACACAACGCCATTTTATCACAGAAGCCCAACGTGTGCGTCACGAGCAAGATTGACGCACCAACTATCGCAATCAGTTCTCCCGGCCACTCCAAGGACAAAGAGCAGGGCGCTCTATCCTAAAACAAGTAGCGTCTCGACCAGCCAGGATAACAAAGTTGATAGCGGGCGCTTGGGACGTCAAGACCAGCGTCAGTCGCTGTGGCAACCACGTCCCAGCCACTAACGAACCTAAACGCCCAAAACAACACCCAGCCACACCTTCGGCCCTGCCCACTCCACCGCAGCTTCAAAAACACTGGACACTGAGATAACAAACGGTTCGCTGCTCGGAAACTTTTCTATTTAGCCTTGTCTTGGATCCAGCATTGTTCCTCCGTTGTCTGTTTTTGCCTTGTTTTTTGACCATTGTCGACGAATAAATCGTCAACCTGTTTTCGGTGAGCCTTCTTCAAACTTATGGAACATGGATTCAGTACAAAGGGTTAACACAGGGAGTGAACGCGCGGAATATCAGCCCCGCAGATTGACTCGCGGGGAAGCGACATCAGCAGAGTGGCACTTGGCCCTTGGGGGGCAATTCCTTCAGCTGATTTTAGCGACGCCGGTGGACATAAGCAGTAGTGTTTTGCTTTAAGGAAGGCTGTGTTTCCCATGAAGACCAGCGCACACCCGCACAGTGTCATAAAATGATCAATCAAACAAAAATCAATCTCCTGGTCATCTGCAGATTGATTAAACAACATTTCTGTTTCCAGCGGCTGGGTAGGTAATGAATCCAGTTGTGGCTAAACAATAGCATATGCCAATGCAATAACCAATGATTATTCTGTATATCCTGGTAGTCTCGGTGTCAATGACAAATAAAATCTCTGAATCTCTGAATCTGATTTTTTTTCCTCCTCAGACAAAACTTTTTGTCTCTTTTGTTGCTCTGCCATCTTTGCAGAATTCAAGCGAAAGTGTTCGCATCAACTTCCGTCTTTATAATGAATGGGGAAAAGGGGAAGTGACGTATGCCGTAAAGCAGTCAGCACATTTATAGTTTTTTTTGTCTGGCAGAGTATCAGCCACCCTTCTTAAAGTTAATTAGTGACAGCGAAAGTGATACAGACCCCCTCAAGATATAAAAGAGGTGTCATTCAATTAGTTGTCAGTCGACATATTATCACAAATGTTATGGAAATATTTTATAAAGGTTGAAAAGTTACCTAGTGTTGCTTTAAGGTGGTTTGTCTGGTGTCATATCACTTCCGCTGTGAGTTACATCACACCTGAGACTTCCTCTGACGTTTTTCACACCCACCTTTTTCTACATACTATGCCTCAAGTAAGGCATGTAAGAGTTTGGGAACCCTGAAGTTATCACTGTATTTCTTCATCCTTATTGATTGAGACCTGTGATTGACCTTGACCCTATGACGAAGGAGTAGCGCTTCTTTGGGCTTTAGAAGAGACTTGGGGGTGTGAACGGAAGGGTGGGGAAATAAGCATCTTCACCTCTAATATCATTGAATGAGATCACCGTGGGGGCTTTGCGTCAGACAAATAAGTTTGATCTTTCCATTCCTGCAATTGACTTCAAATCCCCCAAATGGATTTGAGTGTTCCTCTGGAGGTCTCGCTGACCTAATTTTTCTGATCAAAAGAGTTTGTGTGCATGTGTGTGTTCCTGGTCCAGATTTTTAGGGATTAAATGACTATCTTTGATGAGTCACTTAGCAAAATTACAAGATTACCCCCACCACACACACAGACACACATACCCCAAGCTGGTGAAGGCTTTTATTTTTTTCCACATGATGATCAACTTTGTCCAGATCATGAGATCTTTGGAAAAGCAGCATGTGAATCTACTACCGTCAATTGGAATTTTTTTTTGTGTGTGTGTGTGTTAACTGGCAAAGACTGCCAAAATTCACTCAACTCATTTTACGCTGCCTTTTAGCTCTATATATAGGTAAATCGGCGCCATTATAGATTGAATGTGACAATGCGTGAGTGGGTCGTGCAGCGCATGCTTTAATTGCGTTAAATATTTTAATGTGATTAATTAATAAACAAAAATAATTACCGCCGTTAACGCGATAAATTTGATAGCCCTACTTTAAGCCAAAACTAAAGACTCTGGATGAGTGTAAGACATTTTGTCTGTAACGTTAAATACAATTAGAAAACGATTTAATTAAAAAATATATATATATTAAAAAAAGGCATGTCCGATATTTTTTTGCCGATTCCGATACTTTGAAAATGACGTGATCGGACCCGATCGATCGGACATCTTTAGTTAACATTCATCATAGCATACTGAAAGATTAATTACAGTATAATTGATGGTATCATTCATGAATAAGAACTGCCACCCAGTACAAAGAAATAAATACCAAGACTCAAAATAACAAGTAACATGTCAGATGCCAATTTGACAGTGCCTTGAGGTAATGTATGTACCAATCTGAATCCTTGGAATTCATGGTGTCTGGCGCGTTGCTCACCCTTTGGGAGTCGGTTAAACAGTTCAGGCGGTGAAGCAGAGCAAAAGGCCGCCATGAATATGTACCCTTGACTGAAAAGGGAGGAGTCGTCGTAAACTCCTCAAGCCGGGTGATGACAGCCTCCTGCTGTTTAGGCACCTGATGTATGTATGTGTAGGAGGGTATCCACCTTTGGCTTTGGGTCGCATTCGCGGCTTTAAAATAAGGGCTATTTGGTAGGATGCATCTTGGCCGTTGTTGCCATTTTACAGACTGAACTGAACCATACTTAGGTAAGATTTTTGAATACTTTTGTTTGTAATGTCTTATCTTAGTACAGTTGTTATTGTAGTTAAGGTGCACCACTTTTTAATGCATTTACAGTGGGGCAAAAAAAGTATTTAGTAAGCCTCCAACTGTGCAAGCTCTTGCACTTAAAAAGATGAGAAAGGCCGGTAATTTTCATCATCGGCATTCCACAACTACGAGGGTTGAAAAAAAGGAGGAAAAATCCTGAAAATCATATTGTTGTCTATTTAAGTGAGGGAATTTGAACAATTGGTGCCTGACTAAATACCATAATGGATCAAGTCAAGTTGCCAGGCAGGTTCAAACTGGTAACGCCACGTCAACATGCCCTATTTTTGCCATTAAAATCCAAAATTAGGTTTTGTCTGAAAACCAGTATTTCACTCTGGCCCAACTTTAGCCGCCATTGGTCCATCACACGTTCAAAAATTTGACAGCCTAAGAGGGGGTTTGCATTAACACTGTTATTAACGCATTAACTGACAGCATTAATATCTATACCTGGGGTCATGAATAAAAAATCCTCTGGGTCCGAAATTTAAAAAATTACAACAATCTTGGGTCCGGAAATATTTTAATGCTTCTTTTTTTCCCAAAAATACAAACGTATCTTTACGTGGCCATGCTGACGATTACAACATTCAAAAATGTAAATAAAATATAAAAAATACATTTATAGTAAGTAATAAATAATATTTAATAAATATTAATTAGTAATAAATAATAACGTGATCATATTGAGCCCTTAATTACGCTATTTTTTGAGAACAGATGGCAGAGTTCATAGGGAAACTGCGAAAAAGCTGCGTACTTCGTTTCATAGTGCCTTTTCAAATGGCTGCTTTTTACAAGCGCTTCCATTGTTTGGCCATTCCTTACTACGTGGCGAAACGTCTACGCAACGCTCAGCACGCTTGCGCAAGCATCCGCACGCATGCGCACATCGGTTAGAAGCGGCGAGTACTCACTATTGTTTTTGTTTAGTTTTTTAGAACCTTTTCATTGCCTGAAAAATACTTTTTGCATGTATTACCCTCTCATACTTTTAGCCATTGTGGTTTTTTGTGTTAGCTTTGAAGCAGTTGACCACATTAGTCACGTAGCGTATTTAAACCGTCCTTATTTGGTATAACTGCATTTAAGTATTTTCTTAAGGCATTTTTTAGTACGTTCAGCCTGTATGCATCCAAACAAAACAAGTTTAGCGCGCACCGTAGTACTTTGGCTGTCAAATTTGACTAATGTAGGACGTTTTGCCGATGTAGCAGATTTTGGCAGAACACCGTCTCTGAACAGATGAGGCAAAGCGTTCTTGTGCTGCCACCCGGTAAAATGAACAAAAATGTGTTGGTCTACTCCTCCTTAAACACTCTGTTTTCTGCATCAATCTTGCGTAGTTTTGAGCACACCATTTGCCGTACCTTTTCGCCTCTTCCTCCAACTTCATTCGGCTCAGTTTTTGGCTGTCACTCCGTGGCGTCTGGAAAGCGAGTGTGAGACATGCTGTTCTAAAAATAACTTTCAAATGCTTCACTCCCATTGGCTGGCTCACGCGCGTCACCGCTAAGGTTTTTGTTTGTTGGCCACCTCCGCTCTGCAAACCCGCAGAAAAAAAATGATTTTTGTTGTTGCAACGTGTATTAGTCCGGACAGCTTGAGATCTGGTCCAGACGGCTTGGGGGTCCGGAACCAGACCGAGGTCTGCGGTTCCGTGACCTCTGATCTATACTGTGTATGCATAACAAAGATCAACATTGCACATAAAGGATATCTATAATCAGCGAAAAATTGCCTACATAAAAAGTACTCATTTGACAGTGCTCATTGGATCAACGAAAATAGGAACGTCCCAAAAAGTCAGTACATAGAATATACATGTAACATTAGCAAGGTCTGCAGACCATTTCCATTATATTAAACAAAGTTTTAATGGGCTGGTAGCTTACAGTGTTGCGGGTGATGTAGTGCACTGCCAAGCTGTCACAATGAAGCAAGGCTCAGCAGAGCAAAAGGACTGAACGAGCAGAGGGAGGGGGCGAGCGGGGCTAAGTGTTATGTGGCGGCAGGCGTTGACCTCGCGGCTCACGAATTGGCTCCAGATGGGAAGTGGCAAGCGGGAGAAGCGTAAGGGAAATGGTATTGACAAGCTTGGCCCGGGCAGGCCTCGAGCGATGCCATTAGCCCGTGTTTGCAGTCACCGGGGAAGCGTCTGAGATTTCACTTCACCTCTAGGACGTGTTGATGGCAGGGAACACAATTGAGGGCCGTAAAAAAGAAAAAAAAAAAAACACACAACACACTCATAAAGGCAAAAAATGTTTGTAACTGGATATTTTTTTAGTCAAACAAATACATGTCGACTTTAAGCAAATCAGACAGTGACTTTTTTGTTCCATTTGCTTTTGATGTAATTCGTACTTTTTGTACCTTTTCCTTCATTTCCTTCATATACTGCACTTATGTAGCACTTTGTCGACACCATCGTGTTGCCCAAAGCACTGTACAGTGGATCACATCCACTCATTCACACACACATTTATAAACCAATGTGTAGGCTACAGTTTATTTTCCCAAAGACTGAGAACAGTCAGCGCCAGAATTTGAAATAGTGGCCCTTGCTGGAAACTGACCATCTCCACAGACTCAACCATAGCAGCACAGTTTGTTGAAAAAAAATCTTAATGCTTAATTCTTTCAACTTTTATTGTTTATACTAGGGTTGTTCCGATCATGTTTTTTTTGCTCCCGATCCGATCCCGATCGTTTTAGTTTGAGTATCTGCCGATCCCGATATTTCCCGATCCGATGGCTTTTTTTTGCTCCCGATTCAATTCAAATCATTCCCGATAATTTTTCCCGATCATATACATTTTGGCAATGCATTAAGAAAAAAATTAATAAAACTCGGACGAATATATACATTCAACATACAGTACATAAGTACTGTATTTGTTTATTATGACAATAAATCCTCAAGATGGCATTTACATTATTAACATTCTTTCTGTGAGAGGGATCCAAGGATAGAAAGACTTGTGACTTTGTATATTGTGACTAAATAGTGCCATCTAGTGTATTTGTTGAGTTTTCAGTAAATAGTCCTGAAGGCCATGCTCAAATGCATGATGGGAAGTGGAACCATGACTGTGCATAGTGCTACCAATGGATATATCTTCTCTGCATTGGAAAATAACCTAAGGTATTGAGAAAAAGATCAACTGCTACATTGCTTCCCCACATTGCTTCCTATGATATTTCTAATTGTAGGGAGAGGGATTGTAAGGCTTGAGCCAATTTAAAAAAAGGCTCCAAAGGCTGCCAAAATTCACTCTACTCGTTTTACGCTGCCTTTTATCTCTCTATATAGGTTAAACGATGCCATTACAGATTGAGCGCGACAATGCGTGAGCGGGTCGTGCAGCGCATGCATTAATTGCGTTAAATATTTTAACATGATACATTTTTTTTAAAAATTAATTACCGCCATTATTGGGATAAATTTGATAACCTTACCTTAAACCTAAACTAAAGACTCTGGATAAGTGTAACATATTATGTCTGTAACGTTAATTACAATTAGAAAACGATTTAATTAAAAAAAAAATATATATATATATATATATATATATATATATATATATATATGTATATTTAAAAAAGGCATGGCCGATATTTTTTTGACGATTCCGATACTTTGAAAATGACGTGATCGGACATCTCTAGTTTATACCTTTACTTCAGCTATTAATAGTTACCTTTGATTGATTGTTTGTTTGTATTCTAATTCATACTTGTACTTCCTTTTCTTTTCTTGTACCTGTACTTGAACTCATAGCTCTATCGTAATGCTTTTTAATTGGTCGAATTATTACAAGATGTGATTTTAGTACATTTTCTTCGAATGTTTAGGGCAAACATGGGGATGCTTTTTCCTACATGATTAACAAACAAGACAAGGTATATACTCTCACCTTATGCACTTTGGTTGTGTTGAGTTACTTGTCTGTCACCTCCAGCAGTGTCAGCTTGTTAGCATGTTTGTGCACGTGTGTTTGCAGTTCGACTCCATAAGACGTCAGAGTCAAGGGACTTGTCAAACGAGCTTGGCCTGGAAGCAGAGGAAGAAGAGCAGCTCTCACTCAACCCAATCGTCGGTAAAGCTTCCGGGTATTTTTTAAGACAAACAGTAAAAGCAGGTGAGAGGTGAAGATCTTCATCATTGATAATATGTGTTGAACATACAGTCCTCGAGTCGATACAATACCATATTTTTCAATCAGAACAACAAAACAATCAGATTCACTCCAATTACTATATGTTATAATTCGCCCCAATTATCACATCACACAATGATTACAATGTGAGACAACACAATTCATTCCAATCCAGGTTGCCCATAAATAGAAGCATTAAAATTCACCAAAGTAAGTAGAGTTTTCATCTTCTCGCACATGTAACAAGTAAAGTAAAAAGGACTGATTTTTTTTTTTTTTTTTTTTTTTTATTCAATTCAATTCAATTCAATTTATTCACACACACATTCATATTTACAAAGTGTACATCATATCACAGTGCTGAGCCAAGATTATGTGTGAGTCAGGTTTCCTTAAGAAGCTATTAAAAGCTTATAGTCAGGAGCCTGCATACATCAAGGCAATCACATGAAACATTACATTTTATGATTAAATGTTTTGTTTGTTTCTGTAAAAACCTCTGCTCCCCAGCATTGTTCTGTCTAAATTTTTATGTGTCTAAGCAGACACACTAGCTCCCTGAGCAGACTGCGGACCACGGTGAGCAACATCAGATGTGTACATGGTGGCCACACACCAGTGTCACGCCTGTTCAAAACCTTGGATCATAGCAAGTTACATGGCTTAATGAAAGAATGAAATTACAGCAGCAATTTTCATTATTTTACTTTAAATATTGATTTGGCTCACTTAAAATGAAAAAGACCAAAATATTGTTGTTCATGAGATGTCTACTGTTATATGCGAGAGTCCTGCTTAAACCATAGTGAGAGTCCTGCTTATAAATTTGCAGTGCATAAAGCACAGGTTTAAAAAAAAAAAAAAAAACAGAAAAAAATCGCACTCATTTTAACCGCTTGTTCTTCTGTTTGCACATACTCCGACAGCCATTCCGTTTTAAAAGAACCACATTTCTTTTTTTACATTGGCTTTATGAGTGCATGATCGCCGCCAGTTTCTACCATCCCATCCCATCATCTTCCGCTGTCTCTGAGGTCGGTTCGCCGGGGCAGCAGTTTTAGCAGGGAAGCACAGACTTCCCTCTCCCCAGCCACTTCAACCAACTCCTCCGGCGGGATCCCAAGGCGTTCCCAGGCCAGCCAAGAGACATAGTCTCTCCAGTGTGTCCTGGGTCTTCCCCGGGGCCTCCAGCCGGTGGGACATGCCCGGAACACCTCTCCAGGGAGGCGTCCAGGAGGCATCCTAACCAGATGCCCAAGCCACCTCAGCTGGCTCCTCTCAATGCGGAGGAGTAGCGGCTCGATGCCGAGTCCCTCCCGGATGTCCGAGCTTCTCACGCTATCTCTCAGGGAGAGCCCGGACACCCTGCGGAGAAAACTAATTTCGGCCGCTTGTATCCGTGATCTTGTTCTTTCGGTCACGACTCACAGTTCCTGACCATAAGTGAGGGTAGGAACGTAGATCGACTGGTAAATCGAGAGTTTCACCTTTCTGCTCAGCTCCTTCTTCACCACTACGGACCGGTGCAGAGTCCGCATTACTACAGACGCTGCACCGATCCGCCTGTCGATCTCCCACTCCCTCCTACCCTCACTCGTGAACAAGACCCCAAGGTACTTGAACTCCTCCACTTGGGGCAGGATCTCATCCCCGACCCGGAGAGGGCACTCCACCCTTTTCCAACTGAGGACCATGGTCTCTGATTTGGAGGTGCTGTTCTTCATCCCAACCGCTTCACACTCAGCTGTGAACCGCTCCAGTGAGAGTTGGAGGTCATGGCCTGATGAAGCCAAAAGCACCACAACATCTGCAAAAAGCAGAGATGCAGTGCTGAGGTCACCAAACCGGAACCCCTCAATGCTTCGGCTGCGCCTAGAAATTCTGTCCATAAAAATTATGAACAGAATCGGTGACAAAGAGCAGCCTTGGCGAAGTCCAACCCTCACTGGGAACGAACTCGCTTACTGCCGGCAATGCGGACCAAACTCTGACACCGGACGTACAGGGACCGAACAGCCCTTATCAAGGGGCTCAGTACCCCGTACTCCCGGGGCACCAACCCCCACAGGACTCCCCGAGGCACACGGTCGAACGCCTTCTCCAGATACACAAAACCCATGTAGACTGGTTGGGCGAACTCCCATACACCCTCGAGGAGCCTGCCGAGGGTGTAGAGCTGGTCCACTGTTTCACGGCCGGGACGAAAACCACACTGCTCCTCCTGAATCCGTGATTCGACTTACCGACGGACCCTCCTCTCCAGTTTCGCCACCCGTTTCTTTCGCCATGTAAAGGGGTTAACAATTGCGTCTCCTAACTCTGCTGCACTGTTGTTAGCTAGCTAACTTGCATGGTGTGTATGGGCAAGGAACATATGCACAACCCTGTCAATGCTACGATTGGCTGCGTAGCGCAAGTGAAGTGAACTGGATCATATTATTGGCCAGACACCTGACGCTCATTGAGTTACGTTGCAAAATGGTACAGGAAACAATGTTGGTCTAATTAACTACATTATATCAGTTCTAAAATAAGATCTGAAAGGAAAAGGTACCGTTCTCGCACATACCATATAATTGTTTGCATTAGTATAACACATTCATTTAACTATAGTTTAGGCAGACTCCACTCAGTGGCCTTGAACACAGAAAAGTGAATCACCTTATCGGCGCACATGAGGGGGAAAAGGAAAAATGGTACTGTTTCTCGTAGGCACCGTCTAACTGTCTGCATTACTCGAACACACGTTATATAATCAATCAGGGAATAGTATCAGTTCTCATATTCACTGTAGGACTGCACTACTCACACACTCGCCTAATGTAAAATAAATAGCACACCATAGTTTAAAGAAACAGAATAGATACACAACGCCATCTTATCACAGAAGCCCAAAACGTGTGCGCCACGAGCAAGATTGACACACGAAACTCTGGCAATCAGTCCTCCCGACAAACGAACAAAGACAAAGACCAGTGCGCTTTGTCCTAAAACAAGTAGTGCCAGCCCGGATATTAAAGTTATAGGCGCTTGTGACGTAAATACCAGTTGGTCGCTGTGGCAACCACATCCCATCCAGGCACGAACCTAAACAGCCCGAAACCAGCCAGAGAGGGATGATCCCAAAGCAACGCCTGGACACACCTCCGGCCGGCCCACGGACTTAAAAAACACTTGACACTGAGATAAGACAGATTTTGCTGCTTGGAAACAAGTAGCCTTGTTTTGGATCCAGAATTGTCCCTCTGTCGTCTGTTTTTGCCTTGTTTTAGACCATTGTCGACGAATAAATTGTTAACCTGCTTTCGGCGAGTCTTTTTCAAACTCTTGGAACATGTAGTCAGTAGAAAGTGTTAATATCAGAGATGAACGCGCGAGGTTCCGCCTTCCCGGTTGGCGCGCGTAGAGGCGGTATTGGCAGAACGGAACTTTGTTTGGCTGTCGCTGTTTCCGTGCGCCTTGGCCGGAGGAGCGAATTTCAACAGATCCTAATACTGTGGTGAGCGACGTGGGGAAGAAAGACAGGAGGCTAACTTTATTTCACACTAGCTGCTCTTGTGCCTCATACACCGCACGACTCTAAGATAGAACACGCTTTATTGAACACAACGCACTGCATATAACACTGGCCACAGCGACTCCCAGTCACGGTTGCCCATGATGCATTTCGGGGCAGAACACGTAACAATGGGCGGGACATATAACAATCGCCACAATACTTTAGCGCTTGCAAAGATTGGCAGCGGAATGTTGCTTCCGTATATCAGCACAAGACTCAGGCACACTCTTCTCCACCAGTGGAAGCATCGTGTTGCCGAATTGAACACACCAATAGGAGCGTCGCGTTGCCGTATCGGACGCACCGATCGGAGTGTCGTGTTAACACATCACAGTGGCGCCGACAACTGTCCTAGTCGCGTTGCAAAATCGAACGCACCAATAGGAGTCTCACGCTGACATATCACAGCAGTGCTGATAATTAGCCTAGTAGCGTTGTCGAATCGAATACATCAATTGGAGTGTCGTGCTGACACATCATCCTATTAACGTTACAATGTTTATGTTGAATTTTATTTTGTGCGCTGCATAGATTTTCTCACGCGCTGAGTATGTGCAAGCAGTGCGCGATTGGGCACGTGCGCAGCATAGAGGGAACATTGCGCCCCACCTAAGTTACTCCAAATGCAAAGTAATACGATTTCAACACAATTGTGTGAGCTAAATTCAATCTATGTCTCAATACAAAACGATATCGATCACTCCAATAACGGTATATGATTCTATCCAACTACGCTGCATTACAATTCACACCAGTTACGATATAATATGGCAGGATTTATTCCAATTAAGATGCGATAAAAAATGATTTACTCCAGTTAAAACATGTTATTCCATTTACAATGGACTCCAGTTTACTCCAGTACAATTCGAGCCCCCCTCCCCCCGACCACCACTCATGCTTAATCCTCAAAAGTCACATTCACAGTCACACTGGTCATTTATCAATCCTCATCTGACTGTCAGCAAGGGGGGCATTCACAAAAGATTACATGTGCAGCATCATCTTGTACAAGCAGCTGATGGATTTAGCAGACACAGCCCACTCACCCTCCTTGGGCTTGGCTAACTGAATTAGGGAGTCCTGAGTAGTTTCAGGTTTTAAGCTCAGAGCACTATGAAGCACATTACCTCGGGCTGTTGAAAGCCTAAATACTTGGCAGACCCCTGCAATAGAACGGCCTCCATCGGGAACCCGCAGAGGAGAGGGAAGCAAAAGATGGCAGAAAAATCAATTAATTGATTGAGTGAACAACCAGCGTGCGGATTGAGTTGCAGGGCTTGGACAAAAAATTAAAGTGCATATTGTGTGTTTAAAGTAGTAAAATGGAAAAACGGAGTCGTGTGGAGTTTTGTCGACTGCACCAGTGTATGCGACTTCTTTATTTTATTTACTCTGTTTTTCATTCCGAGTATGTCTTATTGGCGACATACTCTATCCACTATTTTTTTCCTAAGTGTGTGTGGGAAAAAAAGTATTCCTACACTTTTACCTATCATGGTGAGAGACAGAATGTGGGAAAAAAAACCGGAAAATCACATTATTTGATTTTTAAAGAATTTATTTGCAAATCATCTAGCCCTGGCTGTGTGTTTGGGATCACTGTCATGCTGAAAGACCCAGCCACGTCTCATCTTCAATGCCCTTGCTGATGGAAGGAGATTTTCACTCAATATCTCTCGATACATGGCCCCCTTCATTCTTTCCTTTACACAGATCAGTCGTCCTGGTCTCTTTGCAGAAAAATAGCCCCAAAGCATGATGTTTCCACCCCCATGCTTCACAGTGGGTATGGTGTTCTTTGGATGCAATTCAGTATTCTTTCTCCTCCAAACACGAGAACCTGTGTTTCTACCAAAAAGTTCTATTTTGGTTTCATCTGACCATAACACATTTTCCCAGTCCTCTTCTGGATCATCCAAATGCTCTCTAGCGAACCGCAGACGGGCCTGGACGTGTACTTTCAAGGGGACACGTCTGGTGGTGCAGGATTTGAGTCCCTGGCGGCGCATTGTGTTACTGATAGTAGCTTTTTTTACTGTGGTCCCAGCTCTCTGTAGGTCATTCACTAGGCGACCCCGTTGTGGTTCTGGGATTTTTGCTCACCGTTCTTGTTATCATTTTGACGCAACGGGGTGAGATCTTCATGGAGCCCCAGATCGAGGGAGATTATCAGTGGTCTTGTATGTCTTCCATTTTCTAATAATTGCTCCCACAGTTCATTTCTTTACACCAAGCGTTTTACCTATTGCATATTCAGTCTTCCCAGCCTGGTACAGGTCTACAATTTTGTCTGTGGTGTCCTTCGACAGCTCTTTGGTCTTGGCCATAGTGGAGTTTGGGGTGTGACTGATTGAGGTTGTGGACAAGTCTTTTATACAGATAATGAATTAAAAAAGAAAAAGAAAAGAAAAAGAAGTTAGACCTTTTTGACAGCCAGAAATCTTGCTTATTTGTAGGTGACCAAATACTTATTTTCCACTCTAATTTGGAAATAAGTTCTTTAAAAATCAAACAAGGTAATTTTCTGTTTTTTTTTTTCCCACATTCTGTCTCTCATGGTTGAGGTTTACCCCTGTTGACAATTACAGGACTCTCTAATCTTTTCAAGTAGCAGAACTTGCACAATTGGTGGTTGACTAAATACTTATTTGCCCCACTGTATGTGATAATCTCTCCATCTGTCAACTACCACCAGGTGAAAGAAACCCTTCAATTATTTTACATTGAAGGTTTCCAGACATTTTCTGCATCGATATTACAGCAGCATAATGCTGCGTCCGCTGTGAATGGTTACTGCATGGATCACTTGATGGAATTTTAAACACCAAACACCCACTTAAGTTAGAAACAGAATGGCGGTGCCTACCTGGAAGAGGGTAAGAGAGTCAGGACAACACCCGTGTCAATGGTGAAGGCTAGAAAAACAAAACGCAAGTGTGAAATTTAACACCTTGAAAAAAGGCATGGAATGGGGACAGCAAGACGTTCCACCAGTATTCCGCCTTGGAAGATAGTAATAGAGCCATGAAATTGCCTGAGGTAATGGTTTATGCTGGGTTTTGGTAAAAATTGTATGAATTTAACACCTTGAATCAGATACGGACTAGAGCCAGAACAAGTCTGTATTAATGAAGGTATAATGGTTAAGAATACCTTGAAATTTGACATTGAATTTTTATTGTCTGCCTTTGGAGATGACAACAGTGGTGGATAATGGTTACTTTAATGATAATTGGATGGCAGTTTGACCAAAGTGACACATTTAACATCTTAAAGGGAACCTCGGACTTTAAGACTTTTAGGCTCTAATAAGCCACAATTGTTCGCTTTTAATAAAATATGTTATTAGAAACACATAAAACATTGCCATTTCTTAAAAATGTATAAAATTTCGTACAGAAGGAAAAACATAACCAAGTCACTTTTTTTTTTTTTCTTCGTGTATTATTGCTCCAACAAGCTTAACGGTATTGTTAATGTTACATGACACAACTGAGAACATGCCTGGTATGTTAAAATAACATATTAAGATTTTAATTATAGCATAAATAACATGCTAACAACTTTATCAAAACCATCCGTGTAAATCAAAATACTTAAATAGCTAAAATCCAATGAAATTTTCATCCTCAGTGTCACTTTTCATCAACTCCGCTATCTCCGGAGTAAGCTTGAGAACGATAAACCGATACGACCGGATATCCGGTTTTACAGGTGAGAGATACAGATGTATCGATAGTAAAGTTACCATTCGACAGTAATTAGCCATTAAATATTCAATGAACCGATAGTAGAGATAGAATTTGGCTATCGCGAGCACAACAATCGGCCTCTAATGCCTCGTTCAATGCATTGCTTAATGGGATAATAATTTAGCTTTTACTTCACACGCTGCGCTTGTGTCATTCACCACACAGCGCACTTAGATCGAGACCGCACGCATGATAAAATATGGACAAGCACTATTCACGGTCGTGGTTGCCTCAACGTCCCATGCATTTCGGCAGAACCGCTACTAGTGGCCGTCATTACCCGATCGTCACGGGCGTGTCATAACAACGCGAGAGCTAATGAAACCACTGTAACGCACGCTCCGTAGCATTTTCTTCACAGCCCAAAACGAAACTAGTAGTGGCAACGAAGCAACATGCTAAAACAATGGACAGTGTGATCACCGACGCCAGCGACGTGCAGCGATTGATTTTCAACGCACCCAGAAAAACAAAAGTCGGACTTTGAAGTGATGAAGGCAGCCAGATCTGTTCGCATGGGACAGAGCTTGTGTGAAGTGTGGAGCGGTACAGAGATCGTGAGTTTTTGACTCTGGAAAAATAACATACTCCAATAGTGGAAAGGGAGGCATATTGTTTCCACGAAACGCAGTCTACTTAAACATAAACATGTGGATTAGTTGAGCTTCCTCAAGAAAAATCTGCCCTTCAAAAAAGATATGGACTGTGATGAGGGATAAAAAATGAGGAAGCACAAGCATAAGTGAATGTCTGTGCTGTGTATTAGGTTAAAGTAATGATTATTGACCTGTCTGTCAAAAATGCCATGTTTTTATTCCTCCAATTATACCAGTCGTAAAGCATAATTTATTATTTATTTATGATAACACTAGCAGGTTTAATTCTTTTTTTTTTCCTAGAGCTGCTGCATATAATTAATATTTTTTGTTTGTAAGATGTTTACATTGAACGTTTGCACTTAAATTACTTACCTCTTGTGTTAAAAACACCAGGAAATACAGTAATTGAATTACTGCACTTTATTGTTGTCTGTCACTGGAGTTTTATTTTATTATCAATCCCATCCAACAAAATGACGGTCATATAGTAAGCCTTATTTTTTTTTTCCATAAAAAAATAAAACATAACATTGGTTGGAAATTTTGTTGTTTAATTTTGCTATATTAGAAATGGGGTCTTTTTATATGTTTAAAATACTGTACAAACACACACAACAAATATTTACTATCGTATCGTTTTCACTCTATCGAACCGTATCGTTCTTACACTGTATCGAATCGTATCGAATCGCTCGGCCTTAAAAATGTATCGTTTCTTAAGCGAATCGTAACCCGTGTTTCTAGATACGTATCGAATCGGCTTCATGCCAGAGATTCCCAACCCTACTCCGGAAGTAGACGATGCGGCACATCCTCTTCCACATCACTTACGTCAGACTCGTCAAGTGCATACTTTATTACTTGTAGCTTGTGCTCTGCAGAGCAGGATTTCCTTTTCGGTGCCATTTTTGTTAAGCCCTTCTTATTTTTAAAAGTTAAAAAGTTACCGGCAATGCTGAAATTATCAACACAGCCCTAGAGTGGCCTCTTGTTGACGGTTTATGGTAGTATGAAAATAATATGAAATGTCATCATGAAATCATATCCTGGTAATAATGAGTTAATAAAAACACACATAAATATGAAAAATAAAATGTGACTTACAGTAGGGAAAATACGGTACATGTTTTGACCTACAGAGGGCGCCATGTTTAATGCGTGCAATGAACGCACGGGGTGTTAACGTAGTTTGTCACTCTCTAGACGAACACTACCGGTCTTACGCAATTCCTTCTACGTGGTGAGATGTCCAACACAAGCACACATTAGTTAAAAGCAGTTCCATTAAAATGACCATTTTACCAAAATTCTTGTACTTATTTCAGGCATTACCAATTTTTATTCCCAAAACCTTTTTCGATCATCTGGATTCGATTATCTCTTCTTATATTTGGAAAGGAAAAAGGGCTCGTCTTAATAAAACTCACCTACAAAAGACGAGGGCTTCCGGTGGTCTCGCTTTGCCTAATTTCCGTTTTTATTATTGGGCGGCCAACCTGCGGTGTCTCACATTCTGGTCTCACTTTCATAATCGCCCAAATCCTCCTGACTGGGTGGCAATGGAGATGAGATCAGCGGACGATGTATCCCTGGCTGCATTGATTGGCTCCTCTCTTCCACTCTCAACCAGATCTTTAAAGAATCCAGTAGTCAAAACACTCAGTGAGGGTCTGGTCTCAGTTCCGAAAGTTTTTCGCTTTACATGATTTCTCACCATCAAGCCCAATATTACATAATCATTTTTTCAAACCTTCACTCAATGACCCCGCCTTCAAAGAGTGGAGTCAGAGGGGAATAGAACACTTCAAAGATTTATTTATTGGTAATAATTTGGCAACATTTCAACAATTACGCAACAAATTTGCTCTTCCACAGTCAAATTTTTTCCGTTATCTACAAATTCGACATTTTATACTTTCTAACTTACCCACCACGCTAAGCTCTGACAAGACTATTGTTGACATAGTTCTTTCCTCAAATCCAAACCAGAGGAGGCATGTCTCTGTGTTTTGTAGCATGATGTTGGCCCTGAAGACTGCATCTATGGATAGAGTCAGGGCAGAATGGGAGGAAGACCTTGGTACCCCCTTTTCTGAGGAAACATGGTTATCCATCTTAAAACGAGTCAACTCCTCATCTCTGTGTGCTCGTCATAATTTAATCCAATTCAAAGTGGTCCACAGAGCTCACATCTCTAAAACCAAACTGGCCACTTTTTATCCTGACATTAGCCCACTTTGTACCAAATGCAATATCTCAGACGGCTCACTCTTTCATATGTTTTGGACTTGTCCTAAACTTGGCAAATTCTGGACAGAGGTTTTTCATTCCCTCTCACAGATTTTGACAGTGAGGGTGGAACCGAAACCCCTTATTGGCTTATTTGGAGTTACAGAGGACTCAAGACTATCTTCTGAACAGCGCCGCACTCTAGCGTTTGCCTCCCTCCTGGCTCGTAGGTCGGTCCTTCTAAGGTGGGTGGACCCCCTCCCTCCCACACATACCGAATGGCTGACGGCCTTAATGACATGCTTGAAAATTGAAAAGATCAGATATTCTCTCCATTATTCTAATGGTAGATTCTTACGTGCCTGGGGACCATTTTTAAACATTTGTCAGTCCTCTTAAGCCCTTGGCATTCCACAATCTGGCAACTCTTTTGTTTATTGTATTGATATTTATTATCCAAAACTATTACTAAAACTCAATGTTCAATGGTCACGAAGTTCACTGGCAGTGACGGGGATTAATTTAATGGTTTATTTTTGTTGGTTTTCTTTTTGTTTTTTGGTTTTTTTTTTTCTTCTTCATTTTATTTTATTATTATTATTCTTTTATTTATTTGTGTGGGTGTTGGATGTCAGTCCCGCTTTTCATCGCATTTTGTCTTTTCCTTTTTGAACTGGAAATCCATTCACAACTAGTGTGAAATTTTGGAAAATAAAGAGATTTTGAAAATATTTTTGTTAAGAGCATGGTCACCACCTGACACCTACAGGGGTCGCATTGAATAAGGCGCTATTGGAACGGCAAAGTTCACTGATGCCATGTTTTTTTTTTGGTAATAAATTCTACACAAACTTCAAAAAAAAAAAAAAAAAAAAAGCAGCGAGTACTTACTATTTGTGTTTTGAGTCTTTTATTACCTTTTAATTGCCTCAAAATATGTTTTGCATGTGTTTCCTTGTCATACTTTCAAGCATTATGTCATGCTTTAAAGCAGATTGTTAATCTGTTGACCACTTTAGTCATGTAGTGCATTTAAACAACCCTTATTTGACATTACTACATTAAAGTATTTTCTTAAGGCATCTTTAGTATGTTCTGTCTTTATGCATCTAAACATAACAAGCTGAAAGCGCATGGTAGTACTTTGGGTGTCAAATTCGCCTCTTGGACGACGTTTCGCCGGTGTTGCACATTTTGGGAGAACACCGGTTTTGTCATACTCTCCTCTCTTGTCTCATCCCGTGTTTCCTGTTCATTTTGCTTTTGCTGCTCGTTTCATGAAATATCAACAGTGCTGTCATGCTCATTAATGTTCCTCTTGGGTTCAAATTGAAAGGGTTGAACAGATGGCATGTTTATGTCGCTAGAGTTATACTCTGGATGCCCTGCAGCGTAACCATGTGACGCCACCACCCTGCAATGTCAACAACAATGGCAACCTACCAGTTAAACTAATTTTACAAATTGTATAAAAATGAAAACATCATGGGGGGGTTTTCATATCAAATTATTTTAACTCATTATAACGTCTATCTTTTAAGAACTACAAATGTTTCTATCAGTGGATCCCTTTAAAACCAGACATTGAATAGGAGTACAAATAATTTTACGATAATACACTATCTTTAAAAAAAAAAAAATAAAAAAAAAACCTGTAGGGATAAGCCATTTAGATGACCAGTGTTGTTAATAATGGCGTTACTTTTTTCAGTCGTGAGTAATCTAATTAATTACTTTTCCCATCTTTGCAACGCCGTTACCGTTACTGAGGATGTGACGGGCGCGTTACTACAATTTGGTTGAATGAACCGCGAGTTGACTGTTTTTGTCACTGGGAGAAAGCAGAGCCGGAGAAGGGTAGGGGGTTGTGATGGCGTAGGAAACGCAATGATGATTGGCTAGGTGGCTCAGAGCGTTAGCATAGCATTTGCGTTCTCGTTACCATATGCATTTAGCATAGTGAGCGTCATCTTAAACTTTCGGCAGCTTCGGCAGGTTTTTTTTTTTAATGAAAAAATCTGTTCAATCACTTCTTTGAGGTGAAGCAGTTATAGAATGTATAATGTAATAGAACATGAAAAGTAACATGATGATGATAATGTAGGGAAGTGACTGTATTCACATTGAATTTTTGGGGAGTGAATTGGGGGTGGGACCCAAAAAAAGCTTGGCTTCTTCCCACTCCTTTTCGAGCAACGTATCTATGTATTTGTTATTAATTTTTGTTGTAATCAACACTACTGGTATTGTTGTTATGTTTTACCTATTCTTGCTGTTTTTGTTATTACTGCTCGAAATAAAAATCAATCAATCAATCAAAAAACATCAGTTACTTTGCTGAGTAACTAATTACTCTTACAGTGAGGTAACTGAGGTACTAACTCAATCACTTTTTTGGAGTTTAATTTTTTGGGAGTAATTTGGAAAAGTAATTACTTTTTAAAAGTAAGATTAACAACACTGAAGGTGACAGAGCTGGTGTAAATTATAGATGGGTTTGATGTTAAACAGACAATGCTCACTTCTACTCCTCGATGTCTGAAGATCAAACATGTAATTGTGGCACCATAACAACTATTATTACTATTTTACCTATTTACTATATACCTTTAGGGACACATCCAGGATGATGTTAATGTAACGTGTAAGAATATACACTTGACACTCATTTCTCCGGCACTCTTGTGTTGAAAACAGACACGGAGTGAGAGGTACCAAGCTTGCTGCGAAATGATCAGCAGGGCTGTACCAATGTCGATAAGAATGAGTCAAACATTTCGATTTTAGACTCAGTGGCTTATCTTCTGCGTGTATGGTCATGCACAGATGCAAAAGCCATTTTTATCAAGTCAGATAAGAAGTAACAGGCTCAGATAGGAAGAAAACCAACCATTGAAACATACTGGGGTTTAGTACCACGCTAACGGTATGTTTTTGGATTGTTAAATTCAATTGTATCCACAAGTGATCAATATTACAGATGAAACATCACCATTTCAGAATTTTCTATTCATGAGAGTATATTTTGTCAAGCATGTTAGATTTTTCATCATGTGTTAAACCAGTACTTCTCAAATAGTGGGGCGGGGACCCCCCAGGTGAGTGCAAAGCGATGCCGGGGGTGGCGCATGTGAACTCGGGGAACATACTTTTTGCCATACTAGAATAAAGTGTAATTGCACATTAGTGCTGCAACGATTAATCGATTAACTCGAGTATTCGATTAGAAAAAAATATTCAAATTAAATTTTGTTGCTTTGAGTATTCGTTTAATTAAAGTGGCGTTGTAATGGTTTATTTTGAAAGTGTTTACATTTGGTTTTATCGATTCGGGTGGCTACACTGCCCTCTGGTCTGCCTCATTTCACATGGCTGAATCCAACTGCTCCCTGTTAAGACCAACGTAAGCTAAGTTTTTGTTTGGGCTAATGTTTTTTAATGCATTCGTAATTTAATGTATAGGTATTTTTAGCCGTTTTTTGTGGGAATATGAGTCTGAACCATTTGTTAAGAGCATTAAAAAAAAAGTTAGCATTTTATACCCTTTAAGCTAGCAGACTTTTGCTATTTAAGTTAGCCAGTTGTTCTTTTGTTGGACATAGATCCTCATTTATTCATTTCCTATACCGTTTGAGGCTCAGCCCAGGTATTTGAACTTTTTATGTTCCTTATCCAATTATTCAAACTAACTAGTTCATTGATTAATCGACTACTAAAATAATGGATAGCTGCAGCCCTATTGCACATCCACTCAGTGGGTGGCAGTGGCACTCTCATTTTCAGAGTGCATGCAGTATTTTTGAACAAATCAAGAGCACACAGCAAAGAGCAATGGAGATATGAAGAGCTAAGATGAGGGAATATGGCTAAGCGTATGTAGCGTTTGGCTTTTTGCTTTGACTTTTAATACAATGGGAGATTAGAAAAGACCAGTTCGTGTCTAAAAATGTTTGCGGCGGTCAGCAGGTACCAAATCAAATGTCACTTGAAAACGTTAGACCCCACACTTGATTTTTTTTTCAGCCAAGACATGCCGAATATTGCCAACAATCATCCCGCTTTGGTTCGCAGTGTTACATCAGTAAACCAGCGAGCACTGTTGGCATCACATAAAGTGGCATACCACGTTGCTCAGTGCAAAATAGCAAAAATAAAAACTGTCCCTCTGTCCAATGACACTATTGTTTTTGTTCTATTCAAATTTTTGTTTTTTCTGTCAAATGGTTATTTGAATTTATTATTATTTATTGATTTTGTCAAATTTTTATTTTTCACAATTAAATGGTCCAAAAAATATATCTTGAGTTTATTTTTACAGATTGGATGTGACTTTTTAAATTTTATTTTGCAGTTATGCACTTTAAGTCTTTTCTATATTTTATTGTAAGTTGACATATATTTTTTTCTTCAATATTAGAAGGACATAATGTTATGCAGGGGTGGACTTATAATTTATACGCAAATTATATCATTTACAGTTGTGGCTGAGAGTTGGGGGAGCAAAACTTTTACAGCTTCCTGGGAGGGCGTCACAGAAAATACTTGAGAAGCAATGTGTTAAACTAATGTGCTATACTAACTACATAACGCAGATGTGATTGTTGAAGTGTTAAATTTCACATAATTTACACACATAGACGTATTTCTACTAGTGTTTTAGCTTTGACTCAAAATTGTAGGATCAAATCTCCTAATATCAAAAGGAGAAAGAGATGCAATGTTTTGTGGACAAAGTTGTATCACAAAAATATGATCAACGTCTTAAAGAACTACAGTGGTACCTCGACATACGATTGCTTGGACACATGATCTTTTCGACATCAAATTTGACTTGCCATTTGTTTCTACATCTGACGACATGCTTGAAATACGACGATTTATGACAGCGCCGCAGTTTATTTTCCTGTAAGTGGACTTTCTTGTGAGAGAAATCAATATGGGTGAAAAAAATGAAAAAGGTGACGCCTACCATTGAAATTAAGATGGAAATGATAGAAAAATATGAGCGTTATGTGCACGTCGGTGAACTGGCTCGACAATACAGCCGTAGAATGTCTACGATCTCGACGGCCCTCCACCGAAGGTGACAATTATTATTGTGGTAAAATCGCCAATGAAATCGCCAGGTTCGCCGGGTTTTTAATAATTTATTTCAGAACTCGTGCAACACAACACACCTACTGTCCGCCACAGTTGACGCCAGCAACAACAGAACATTAAAAGAGGAAGTAAAATCTCTACTGCACCTTGCTCACTGTCACGTCAACCACGCAGTGGGTTCATTTACAGCCCGCAAAACAAATCCACCACATTAGAACCCGATTCATTACATTACTACAGGAATTAAGGATTCATTAGAATCCTTAATTTTTTTGTCCAAGAATTCATTTAGGATTTATTGTAGGGCTATGGAACGAACTAATGGAATTATAATGTATTCATATGGGAAAATGCTCGACATATGAACATTTCGACTTACAAACAAGGTCCTGGAACGAATTAACTTCGTATGCAGAGGTACCACTGTATTTGGAACGACAACATTTTTTTTTTGTTCACAATTTTTTTTTTTCCCAAACTAGTGCTTCTAGGTAAGCTAGCAAGCCATTTGGAGCAAGAAAAACAAACTGAAAGAATGAACTTAATAAAATGCAACAACAACAACAGCAAAGTTAAATACAGTGGGGCAAATAAGTATTTAGTTAACCACTAATTGTGCAAGTTCTCCCACTTGAAAATATTAGAAACGCCTGTAATTGTCAACATGGGTAAACCTCAACCACGAGAGACAGAATGTGGAAAAAAAAACCAACAGAAAATCATATTGTTTGATTTTTAAAGAATTTATTTGCAAATCATGATGGAAAATAAGTATTTGGTCAATACCAAAAGTTCATCTCAGTACTTTGTTATGTATCCTTTGTTGGCATTAACAGAGGCCAAACGTTTTCTGTAATTCTTCAGAAGCTTTTCACACACTGTTGCTGGTATTTTGGCCCATTCCTCCATGCAGATCTCCTCTAGAGCAGTGATGTTTTGGGGCTGTCATTGGGCAACACGGACTTTCCACTCTCTCCACAGATTTTCTATGGGGTTGAGATCTGGAGACTGGCTAGGCCACTCCAAGACCTTGAAATGATTCTTACGTAGCCACTCCTTTTTTGCCCTGGCTGTGTGTTTGGGATCGTTGTCATGCTGAAAGACCCAGCCACGTCTAATCTTCAATGCTTCAATTCTTCTTGCTGATGGAAGGAGATTTTCACTCAAAATCTCTCGATACATGGCCCCATTCATTCTTTCCTTTACACAGATCAGTCGTCCTGGTCCCTTTTCAGAAAAACAGCCCCAAAGTATGATGTTTCCACCCCCATGCTGCACAGTGGGTATGGTGTTCTTCGGCTGCAATTCAGTATTCTTTCTCCTCCAAACACGACAACCTGTGTTTCTACCGAAAAGTTCTATTTTGGTTTCATCTGACCATAACACATTTTCCCAGTCCTCCTCTGGATCATCCAAATGCTCTCTAGTGAACCGCAGACCAGCCTGGATGAGTACTGGCTTCAGCAGGGGGACACGTCTAGCGGTACAGGATTTGAGTCCCTGGCGGCGCAATGTGTTACTGATAGTAGCCTTTGTTACTGTGATCCCAGCTCTCTGTAGGTCATTCACTAGGTGGTTCTGGGATTTTTGCTCACTGTTCTTGTTATCATTTTGACGCCACGGGGTGAGATCTTGCATGGAGCCCCAGATCGAGGGAGATTATCAGTGGTCTTGTATATCTTCGATTTTCTAATAATTGCTCCCACAGTTGATTTCTTTACACCAAGCATTTTACCTATTGCAGATTCAGTCTTCCCAGCCTGGTGCAGGTCTACAATTTTGTCTCTGGTGTCTTTCGACAGCTCTTTGGTCTTGGCCATAGTGGAGTTTGGAGTGTGACAGACTGACATTGTGGACAGGTGTCTTTTATACTGATAATGAGTTAAAACAGGTGCCATTAATACAGGTAACGAGAGGAGCCTCGTTAGACTTCGTTAGAAGAAGTTAGACCTTTTTGACAGCCAGAAATCATGCTTGTTTGTAGGTGACCAAATACTTATTTTTCACTCTAATTTGGAAATAGATTCTTTAAAAATCAAACAATGTGATTTTCTGTTTTTTTTTTTTTTTTTTTTTCTCCACGTTCTGTCTCTCATGGTTGAGGTTTACCCATGTTGACAATTACAGACCTTTCTAATATTTTCAAGTAGGAGAACTTGCACAATTGGTGGTTGACTAAATACTTATTTGCCCCACCGTAATAATAGGGTCAATGACCGACTCAAATTCACACCACCAGCCATAGGAGAACTAATGAACGAACGAAATGTGAAGATTATGACTGGACTGTAACACAAATATGCTGTCTGTGCGTCCCTGGCTGATGGGGGATGGGTATCGATAAGCATCTGCTTTTCCCGTCTTTCCTTTGTCTGTCTTCGTCTTTCCTTCGGGTAAAATTCCACAATCTGAAACTGTCAATGATTTTGATGATGATGACAATGACAATAAATTCATTCATTCATTCATTCATAATGCTATGTCATTTATTCACGCAGCACACATTAGCTCTAATTTACCAAAATAAAAGCATTTAACAGCACAAAAATATAACGTCAAATGCACCACACCATTCAAAGCAAAGCCATATGTAAATATAAATGAAGAAATTAGAAACCCACAAAAATAAAAGCAGTAAAAGCACCACTTCTTTGTTCATTAAATCTGGTGAACAGGAAGAACAGCTGTGCTCAAAAGAACACCAGCCACTGAACACCAAGACCAAACTTCTTTCGTCACAAAAGGCTGGATGAAACCGACAAAAAAAATATATATATATCGTGTGAGATTGATTGTTTTCAGGTTCTGGTAGAGGGATGATGTCATGACGATGGGGTCTTTCATGTCTCTAATCCCGCCTGTGAAATTACTAAAGAGAAGGCGTTAGCCGGTCACGGTGGATATATGAAACAAAACTTAATGCTTGCAACAGGATTTGCTGCAGACTTTTTCATCTCCTCACCTTGCCTTTGGCATCGGACACTCAATGTGTCTGTTTCAGCTGCCAGATGCCAGTGAAAGAAATGAATGTAGGACTCCAATTCTAGTTAATGTACTGTATACTAGCAATCTACTGATGAAATCTGTGAAGTCGAGGGATACACATTTGCATGTGTTTTTTGCCCAATTTTGGGGTTGCTCAAGCACCCTTAAATTGATTCCGAGAACCCCCACTAGACGTGTCCAATATTATCTGATAAATGCATTTAAAAATGATATCAGATAATATCGACATCGGTTTTACAATATCGGCTTTGGGCCAATATGCGTATTGCCTTCAAAGTGAATGTAGAAGCCACTGTCTTTGTACAATGGCTCATCACAACTTAGCATATTGGCCTAACTGGCCATGATTGGTCTCCAAACTAAGATGGTTGGGATTTGTTATTTGAGCAGACCATTTGCATTCATGGTGCAAAAATTAAATGAACCATAAATGATTGAAAATAATGAATTATGAACTCATGAATTAGCCAAAATACATGAAGTCCATGACCGCATGTATCAGTTTGATATCAGAATTGGATTTTTGGAGTTGGACAATATCAGGATATCGATTATTGGTTAAAAAGTCATTATCCGCAACTCTAACCCCCATTATACTGTATCTAGAGGAGCTGAAACAATTACTCGAATAATTCGAGGAACTCGATTTCAAAAATTGTTTGAGGCATTGTTTAATTTTGCCAGCGGTAAGCATGACGTTTTGCCCAGACTACTTTTAATGCGGCACAACGTGCTGATGTCACCTGCGTAGAGGAAGAAGGGAGAGGCGGCGGTTATATTTGATTTCTATCATGCATGAAAACTGTGTAGAGGTACTGATAAAGAAGCCGATGAAAGCGAAGAGAAAGGCATAAAAAATTTTATTTTTAAAAAAGGCAGAAAATGTCAAAGGTGTGGAGGATTTCAAGCTGTAGACCAAGGAGAACACTGCTTCCCCGACCGGCCCACTCTCCACACGGCCCCGCCAACGCGTCTGCACCCCCGAAACCCGGGCCAAGCACCACCGCGCGACCGGCCTGCCTTGCCCCCGGTCCACCGGTCCCCGTTTACTCCGAGAGCGGAGAAGCGATATTCGGGATAAGGTAAAATTAAATTAACATAGCGCTAATAAATAACATCAACATTACTGTACCTTGCTAATGTAACATTAGCCCTGCGGAGGGCTAGGCTTCTATTAATTATGAATACTGTCGATGCAACAAGATGACCAAAAAATCGGAATTGTGCATTAAGACCTGCATTATGAACCTAGCTTAAGTCGCAGGCCCAGCCAAACTATGAAAAAAAGTTCAATTTATAGTCCGGAAAATACGGTACTGTATGCCTACTTCATTTAAAACGCTGTGTCATCCCTGCACAGTGAAAAATTACTATGATGAAGTAAAAATTAGTTTGACACCCTGAGTCTAGAAGCGCCACTGCCAACAAGTAATTGTTTACTACAAGCTCCCTCCACCTACATCTTCCTCGTGATGCTCTAATGGATTCTTAATTCTTTATGGGTCCATTTAATTACCATGCAGGAAATCCCAATAATAAATTCTTCCTATTCTTGGCATGTGGAGCAGCAATTATAACATTTGTAGGCTAAATAGAAAATGAGGGGGCGGTCGTGACCACAGATTAGTGCCTCACAGTCCTTGTTTGATAATATAACATGATCAAGTTAATTGAAGAAGAAAGAATTGTGTTTCTACATTCAGGATTTAGACCGGCTAGAATGGCATGTAGTTCGTTAAAGAGGTTCAGTGGCACTGCCAGGGATTTTGGGCCCCATGAAAAAGATATCACTTTGGGCCCCACCACCTGTGCCGGGACACACACACAAATTTAGAGTATCAACTATGTCATTTCCTGCATTCTGGTGAATCTTTACACACGAATTTGTGCATTTTCTGCATTAATTTAAGATGAAAATATATTTATGTAAACATACAGCGTATAGAGCAATGATGAATAGACTGATATAGAGCAATAATGAATAGACTGATATCATCTATAAGAAATGTACAGAAGGCCATCTTTTACAATCCTTATATATTTTTATTAGAAATATTCTCAAAGCAAATACCATAATGAATGACTTAGAATGTTTTTTTTAACTTAACTATACTATAGTATACAGTACAATATACAGTATACAACGGTTTTAGTATGACGAGCTTGCTAAGGGTTTGCCTGCTGTACCGATTAAATGTATGCTAAAAGTGGAGCAAACACTAGCTAGCAAACAATTACAGTATTTCATTATGGATAGGCTTAGCCTCATCTGGAAACACGCGAGCTCCACTATAGGCTATAGCTCCGAAGCGAGGTCCCTTGTGTTGAAATCTGCCTCCCCAGTCAAGCCACACGGAAACAGCGACAGCCAAACAAAGTGCCGCTCTGCCGATGCTGCTTCGCGCGCGCCAACTGGGAGGGCGGAATTTCGCGCGTTCATCTCTGATGTTAACCCTTTGTACTGACTCCATGTACCAAAAGTTTGAAAAAGACTCGCCGAAAGCAGGTTGACAATTTATTCGTCGACAATGGTCAAAAACAAGGCAAAAACAGACGACGGAAGGACAATTCTGGATCCAAAACAAGGCTACATGTTTCCGAGCAGCAAAATCTGTCTTATCTCAGTGTCCAGTGTTTTTTAAGTCCGCGGTGTAGTGGGCTGGCTGAAGGTGTGTCCAGGCGTTGCTTTTGGGTCCTCCCCTCTTTGGGTGGTTTTGGGCGGCTTATGTTCGTGCACGGATGGGACGTGGTTGCCACCGCGACCTACGCTGGTCTTGACGTCTCAAGCGCCCGCAATCAACTTTGTTATCCATGAAGGGTCTACTTGTTTTAGGACAAAGAGCGCTTTGTCTTTGCAGAACTGATATGCAAGTTTTGGTGCGTCAATCTTGCTCGGGACGCATATATGTTGGGCTTCTATGATAAGATGTCGTTGTGTATCTATGCTGCTTTTCATTAAACTATGGTGTGCTATTTATTTTATATTAGGTGCAGTCCTACAGTAAATATGAGAAATGATACTATTCCCTGGTTAATTATATTACTTGTGTTCGGGTAATGCAAACAGTTAGACGGTGCCTACAAGAATTGGTACCATTTTTTCCTTTTCCCCCTCAGGAGCCCCGATAAGGTGATTAACTTTACTGTGTCAAGGGCACTGAGTGAAGTCTGCCTATACTATAGTAACTGTAGATAAATGTGTTAGACCAATGCAAACAATAATATGGTGTGTGCGAGAGCGGTACCTTTTCCCTTCACTTGTTAACAAACTAAATTCAATTGATTACAAACTAAATTCAATAAATTCTTGACAAACTGGATTCAAGCCGTTTTTTAAAAATCTGTAGGATACCAAAAAAAAATGCCATCATTGTTTGGAATTCATGTTTTTAAACAGATGAATGTCGCTCATTGAGGCCGGGAAATACCGTATTTCTTACGGAGTGAGCTGGGGCCTCGCTTCGGAGCTTTGTGATAGACATCGCAAGGTTCCAGATGGGGCTGGAGTGGGTTAAGATAACAGGTTAATTTTCAGCACTACACTGAGACAAGACACCAACTTTCCTTTGTGAAGTACTTTGTCACATCCTGTTGGCCTTTTCTACCCCTCTCCTGTTTTGCTTTCTTTTCTTTCCTCTTTTGATAACCCAGTTTTTGTTTTGAAAACATTTCTGCAGCACCGCGCTGGCAATACATATGCTCTCTGGGTGTTTACGTTTTGCCAAAAACAAAACAAAAAGAAACCCTTCGTTTTATTACTATTAAAATTATAATGATTAATATTTAAATTTGTAGACGATTACCTAATGTTCTAATTTTCTTTGTCCTTAGAATCAATATCACTTTTCACCCCATACGTCGCCCCTGCAGAGGTTACAGTACGTGTTCAGAGTGAATGGCCTCTTATCGAAGCTATAGCTTTTAATGGACAAACAACTTTGATTTGGATGTTTTGAGACACACATTGTAAATTTACTTCCATCTGTTTGTGCTGTGTCTGTTTTTTACTGCTGGAGTAAGTTTTCATTTACTGTTTCTGTATCTTGATTCGACTCTCCTCCAATTGCATTATATATATCTGTACATATACCATATGTTTTGTTTAGTGTGTTAGTTTTTAAATAAATTCAAAAGCAACACAGGCAAGCTGAGTCATGAACGAGTCTCTGTGGAAGACATCTCCAGGAGGAAGGAGTTAATGGAAATGTCAAGAGCAGCAGTCCCTCCAAGCTTAAGCACTTTTTCTCAGGAGGCGTGTGTAATCATTCAAGCAGCATTCTCAAATCTCTCACAAACCCCCAAATCACAACAATAAAAAAAGAAAAAAAAAATCATTATAACTTCTTGATAGTCGTACATGTGTTTCATTTCATTTAAAGTGGTTACAAATCAATTAAAAGAGCAAAGTGTTTGTAACACAGCAAAGGTGTGATGGCAGCCTCAGAGGCAGTTATGGTGACAGAGCCATTGTTTTTAATTTGAATTCAAATTAAATACTAGTTCCTTCTTGCTCTTGATCAGCTTTTTTGTGAATAAAGGGCCTATATTCAGATCGAAGCTAGACTGTTGCCATGCATTAATGTTAATTTGTGCTGGGACAGAATGAATTTTAGTGAGTTTAAGTTACTGATTTTGTTCCCTTGATTTGACTTCAAGCCAAAGTCAGTATGGACTAGGTTCTTGGAAAATAACAAATAGAAGCATATGGTGTGCTGCTGCGTATATTTTCTGGAAGCCGCAACCAGGAGTGCTTGTGCATAACAGTTGTGATCCCGGAAGTGGCGGCAGTTTTGACAGACAGAAATCTCATGGAAAAAAACTGATCGCGCGCCTCTCTGACTGGGTGTACCACGCAGGTCCCTTTTCAGGATTTAATGTTCTTCTAAGCATTTTTATATACTCTTGTTCGGTCAGCATTGAGATGGGAGGGGCTAGCCCCGCAGCTGGCTGATCGGAGACAACGCGGGAGACGAGCTCTGTAAAGAAACGCTCATCTCCGTGTCATCCGTGATAGGAGGACTATAAATTCAAGAAAAATGTGTGGAAAAGAAAAGAGGAGCAGGAATGCCACGTCGTGATCGTCCGCCTCCATTCTTTACGATGTTGTCATGCCGCACTAAAAATGGCGACGGCATGACATCACTTCCTTAGTATCCGATTGTTGTACGGAGACAGCAGTCCATATTAAGCGGCGGGTAATATTACTCGCCTACATTATCCGTCTAACAACTAATCCAGATAACAGGAATACTAGTGTAGCCGACATGCTGTATCGTCCAACTAATTGCACGTTTAAGGCCATTATCCGTCCTAGTGTAGATGTAGCTTTAGTGTGGCTAACCCCACCAACCCACCTGAACCGGTCAGCGCTGACGAGTTCAGTTGGGTGTGTGTGTGTGTGTGTGTGTGTGTGTGTGTGTGTGTGTGTGTGTGTGTGTGTGGCAGGGTTCCTGTCTCCCTCCTCAAAGTTAATCAGTGCTGGTGAAAGCCATACAAACCCCCTCAAGATATAAAAGAGATGTCGTTCAACTACTTGTCAGTCGACATATCACAAATGTTATGAAAATATTTTATAAAGGTTGAAAAGTTACCTCGTGTTGCTTTAAGTATTCTGTAAATCGTATTGTGCATTTGAGTCATTTGTTGGCACTGTAACTACAGATCGTCTTCTATTTGCTATTTTTTGTTGTTTTTCTTGTTTGATTTCAATCCTGTGTGTTCGAACAGCCATTTTGTGAACAAAGAACTTCATTTAAATCCATCCTCATCATCATCACACTTAAAAGTCAACTCCAAGCAACATACAGTGGTATGAAAAAGTATCTGCACCATATGGAATTTCTCACATTTCTGCATAAAGTCACCAGCAAATGAGATCTGATCTTTGTCAAAATCACACAGATGCAAAAACTGGGTCTGCTTTAACTAAAACCACCCAAACATTTATAGGTTTTCATATTTTAATGAGGATAGGATAGCAAGCAAAAGATTACATAAGGGGGAAAAATAAGTAAGTGAACCATGTGCCTAAGGAGACTTAAAGAGCAAGTGAAACCAATTTTTACCAAACAATTTAAGTCAGGTGCGTTCCCAATCACTGATGAGCTACTCTGCCCACTATAAAACACACACCTAGTAAGAATGGTCTTGATGAGAAGCATTGTCTGATGTGCATAATGGCTCGGTCAAAAGAGCTGTCTGAAAACCTGCGATCAAGGATTGTTGATTTGTAGAAAGCTGGGAAAGGATACAAAACCATCTCTAAAAGTCTAGTTGTTCATCAATCAACAGTCAAAGAAGTTGTCTACAAATGGAGAGAGTTTGGCACTGTTGCTTCTCTCCCAAGGAGTGGCCCTCCACCAAAGATGATGCCAAGAGTTCAGCGCAGAATACTCAGAGAGGTAAAAAAGAACCTCTGCGCATCTGCTAAAGACTGACAGAAATCACTGGCACGGTCCAATATCTCTGTGCACACATCAAAACTATGGCCAAGAACGGTGGAGGAGGACTCCACGAAGGTAGCCACTGCTGTCTAAAAAAACATTATTGCTTGTTTAATGTTCGCAAAAAGACACTTGGACAGTCCACATAAGTTTTGACAAAATATTTTGTGGACTGATGAAACCAAAGTTACATTGTTTGGGAGAAACACACAACGTCATGTGTGGAGGAAAAATGGAAAAGCTTACCCACATTAACACCTCATCCCCACCGGGAAGCATGGTGGAGGGAGCATCATAATTTGGGGCTGTTCTGCCTGGACAACTTGCAATCATTAATGGAAGAATGAATTCAAAAGTTTATCAGGATGTTTTGCAGGAAAACCTGAGGCTGTTTGTCAGACAGTTGAAGCTAAAAAGAGGATGGATGCTGTAACAAGACAATGATCCACAAAACACAAAAGTAAATCGACTTCAGAATGGTTATAGAAGAACAAAATACACATTCTGGAGTGGGCAAGTCAGGTCCAGACTTGAACCCCATTAAGATGCTGTGGCATGACCTAAAGACAGCGATTCATGCCAGACATCCCAGGATTTTAACTGAATTACAGCAGTTTTGCAGAGAAGAATGGGCCAAGATAAGTCCTGATCGATGTGCCAGACTGATCTGCAGCTACAGGAAGCATCTGGTTGAAGTTATTGCTGCCAAAGGGGGGGGGGGGGGGGGGGCACAAAATATTAAATGTGATGACTCACTTATTTTTCCCCCTTCTGTCATTGTTTGCATTCTATCCTCATTAAAATATGAAAACCTATACATGTTTGGGTGCTTTTACTTAAAGTACTTTTTTTTTCATCTGTGTGATTTTGACACAGATCAGATCACATTTGATGGTGATTTTATGCAGAAATGTGATAAATTCCAAAAGGTTCAGATACTTTTTTATACCACCATATGTTTTTTATGTTTTTATTTATGTTGAGTCAGAGTTCTATCACTAACTTTATCTTATTGAATGATTAAATGATCCTATTCGGACTGTCAACGATTCTCTTTCTTGGCCAAACTATCCCACATTCTGTAACTGTCAATGATACTGATGATGATGACAATGACAATAAATTTCATTCATTCATTCATTCATTCATTCATATATTGCTTATTTTATTATTGTTTATACTTGATGTATATCATTAATTCTTATTAATGAAACCATAATGCTGAGTTTTTTTGTTGTGTGCCCACTCCTATGTTGTCCTTATTATAAATCTTCCTGAGACCCAAACATTTTGCTTTTGCAAAGCATTTTCCCTCACTCATTTCTATTTGAAATCTAATGTCCGCATGGTCTCAGGATGCAAATAGCCTATATCAATGAACATCTGGGCTTCCTATTAAAAGCTTAAAGTAGCTTCTTTGGATGACCCTTTTTACATCCATTTATTTAATTTGATTTATATTCTGTATCATGTATAATATTGTCTTGTATTATTTGGATGATATAAATAAATGTTCTGACTGAGTGGCTTCTGAGTCACAATGACATACTAATAATAGGGGCCCTAAAGGCAGTCTGTCTTTTATACGCACCCCAAAAATAAATAAATAAATAAATAAAATAATAAAAAATGTAAATTAATTTGAGGTGGTAACAAAATAATTGAAAAGATTAACAAAATACATGTCCCTTTTTATCTCCTTGTTCCAGGATGGTAAGAGAACAGCTCTCATTATTTTAGTATAGTAAACTGTCATCATAATGAGCGTGAACTAAATAATTATTTTTAATGATCTATTTTCATTTGTCGTTCACTAGAATACAACATTAAAGCCAATGAGCACTCATTAGTAACACGTTGTGGAGCCTGCAATTTAAGTCTGGTCCACACTCTCATGCGTTTATACAGACATCACATATGTGACACCAGACAACAGCTGGGTGACCTTCGGACATTAAGGCAGAGGGACCACCCGAACCCCTCAAACCCAGTGTGGCATTATTAGCGACCTGTCACAGAAGAAAAGGAGGAGGCGGGGGATGAAGAGGAGTACGGCATCCAAGACTCCTCGTCGGGAGGGGTGTGTGGGGGTGAAGCCCACCCAGCCAGCACTGACTGCTGCACCCGGCATTTCGCTCCGCAACGCGGTCGTTCAGTGATTACACCTGTTCGGACCCGGATTAATTGTGAACGCGAATCATCTTTATTCTAATGGAAGGTAAGACTTATTGCCCTGTATTTGCACCCTCTACTTTTGTGTAAATTCGTGCAATTACACGCCTTTTTAAGCCTCACTTGCCCTGAAATAAAGCAATAAAGCGTCTCCGCCTCGTTAACTTTAACGACTCAGCTGCACTGAGGAGCGAAAACGGTGTTGATAGGTGCGTAATTACGCAATAAATCATCTTTGAAAATGACACGGACGTCTCTTTATGAGTTTATTTAAGTTTTAAGATAATTTCCCCGAGTAAAATACGGCGGTGTTACCTCTAGGACCCGGCGGATACTAAAAAAAAAAGAAGAAAAAGGAGAGAGTTCTGCTGTGTAATTTTTGAAGCGCCGATTGAAAATATTTTTCTCTTTCTGCAGTTCAACACGCTGAGCAATCGTGTCGAACGTCTTCTCAACAAATCAATTAAAAAAAAAAAAATATATATATATATATATATATACTTTCACTTGTTTTGCGACGCGAAATCAAGAAACACCCTTACCGCCAAAGTACCTCTGTTTTTTCGGCGTCCACTTCAACAGAGCGACGCGCGTACAAAATGATGGAAATGTGATAAAAGTTGCAAAAAGAAGACTAAATTCGTGTTCGTGGCTGTGGATAACTTGTTGAATGTGAGTATTTCATTAACGTTGCGGCTATGTTGCTCCCTTATGATGTTTTGCGCATGATGAGTTCATTGAGAAGATACAGTAAATGCATTTAAATGGAACTGACCGGTTTGTTAACCAACGTCGGATTGGATAGGACTTTTCTTTTGCTTCCATGATCAGTAGCCATAGTATAAAATTTGAAAGAAAAAATAAATAAATAAATAAATAATAACAATAACAAAGTCTAAACATTCTTGGAATATTTAAAAACACATGCGCCATGGTAATATAATATAATATATATATATTACATATATATATATACATACATATAATGCTAGGGGTTGGTCCTCATTCAAAACCATCCACTCTAAAGTCACTTTGGTGTGAATTGCACCATGCACTTTGAATAATTCACCAAAAAGAATCCCAATCGGCAGATACTTTCTTTGACTCCACTATATACAGCATATTGTATTTAAATATAAATATATGTTGTTTTAATCAAAGTGTCATCTACTGTGGACTGGGCTTAAGGTCAAAGAATTATGTCCAATTGGGAAGAGGTTAAAAAAATAACCAGTGTGATTGACTGACATGGAAGTCGGTGACATGTCTATCATAACAGAACAAATTAAAAGCCCAAGAACCTAAACCCGAGATTGTTCAGGAAGTCTGTCATATTGGTTTTGAGCAGACATTTTTTGACAAATTCCCCAAGCTTGTGTTTAAACGTAACGGTTTCCGAGCCAGGTGGATAATGCTGAATTAAGAAGGCATTCATTCATTCATTGATTACAACTTTTAGTTCTGCCATTTGGTATTTGTGACTGATGGTGTCAGTTAAATCTGCGGATTCAACATGAGGGGGGGGGGGGGGGTGTATGGGCTGGAAGTCGTCATCACTTCGCTCAGCACGTCAATTTTAGTTTGAGCACATGACGTACTGTGTGTTGTGTAAGGTTTTTCAGCCTAAGGTTCTGGGGCCCAAAATGGTTCCAATGTTTTTTTTTTCCGTATTTTCCACTGCTACACAATTTAATAGCAAATGGCTTTCAGAATCAATTTTATAGACACACATTTGTGTTCTTTTTACTATTCATTCCAGCGTTGTAGACCAGTGTTTTTCAACCTTCTCTGAGTTTTTACAATGGAAAAAATTTCGCGGCACACCACAAACCAAAAACGTTCAAAAATTACTTTGTGTACAGTATATTTAATTATAAAATAATTTCTCAATATTTATACTTACTTGGTGTGAAACTTGAGCCTGTATAGATGAACACAAAGCCAATATCCTGGCAGGAATCTTTGTCAACAGCTCTTAGTCTCTCTGTTTTTATTTATTTATTTATTTATTTTTTATAGCAGTTAAGCACAGAATTGTCAGACAGGGGGACTTTACAAATGTCTTTAATCGAAACAGGGGCAAGCATCTTGCTGACAATGGCTTTGCAGGCAGGTAGTATTATCTCTTTTTGGATTCAGCAACAAGCTTAGCAACAAGGTAACTGGCTTTGAGGGCTTTCTCATTTACCTTTGTAGTGTTTCTCAAAAAAAGTTGCCTATTTCTCTGTTTTCATGGAGGCGAACACAATAGTCCATCGACTTGTTTGGAAACGAGGGCAAGAACTGCTCGGATTTCTAGGCATCAGCCACCTTGCTGTCCTCAACAATGTGTTGGAATAAAACACAGCGGGAGGACTGATGGTCTCACATATGGATAAAATGGAAAGGACACGTTCGTGTATATTGACACTTGACGACTCTAATCAAATGATGTACAGTAGACGTGCTGGGGTCCATATTGTCGCGGACAGCAAGGTGGCTGATGGCTAGAAATTAGAGCTGAAACGAATACTCGAGCAACTCGAATAACTCGAGTTTAAAAACTGATCCGAGTAATTTTATTTACCTCGAGGAATCGTTTAATTTTGCCAGCTCTAAGCATCACGTTTTGCGCGGACTACTTTTAATGCGGGACAATGCGCTGACGTCATGTGCGTAGAGGAAGAAGCAATAATTTTTTTTTTTTTTTAAACTTACCGCAGCCGACAGCCGCTACAAACTACGCCGACGTTGCTAAAAACTAAGCCCACATGATGCTAGTTTGGTAGCAGGTAGTGTCCGATGCGTCTCATAGATATCGCATGCATTTAAGACTAGATGCATTATGACAGACTCGGCCATGTCTGGGCAGGGTTAGTAAACAGCAGCCATCTTTAAGCAGTAGACTTCTCATCGCTAATAAATATAACGTTACTGTCTCGCTCACGTAACGTTAGCCCTTCGGAGGGCTAAGTTTCTATTGATTATGACCACTGTCGATGCGTGGCTAACGTGTCTTACATACAGGCTTTATTTAATCTGTAAAAACACAGCGCTGTAGAGTGATGAGGGTGTAAAATTAAAACATAATAAGGCTAAATGTCAGTTTTAGTAGTAGCAGTAGTCATTACTGAATAATACAATACAATACAATACAAAAGGTATCATACATTTATTTTGAACACTACAAAAACTCAAAATCGTACCAGTACTTACAGTTTAGACTAACTTAAAACTTAACTAAAACTTAAAAATAGCTTGACACAAATGGAAATTAAATTGAAACACGTGGGGAAAACACGTAGCTTTCAAGTGATGTGTGTTATCAAGCGTAATTACATTTTTAGGTAAGAAATATGTATTTTTTTAATAAGATCTAGAAGTTTTTTGAGTGAAAGCAGTGAATTTTTTTTTTCTAGTCACATCTTAGATGCAATTGTTGGCTGTTTTCAACAATGTACATCGAAAATAAAGACATTGATTGACTTAAAATGGTTCATTAATGGATTACAGTAAATGTCTTTTTTTCTCATGTATATTTATAATTGCTCTTTACCTATAAAAAAAAAGTTTTATCCGATTACTCGATTAATCGATAGAATTTTCAGTCGATTACTCGATTACTAAAATATTCGATAGCTGCAGCCCTACTAGAAATTTAAGCAGTTCTTGAACACAACAAGAGCAATACTTTGCTAATTTGCACACAACCACAACCTTCTACCAACTCCTTCTTTCCTATTGCAACTCCGCTTGATGATGTGAAAAAAAAAAAAAAAAAAAAAAAGGGATATTGGATAACTTCTCACGGCGCACTTGACGATCTCTCACGGCACACTAGTGTGCCGCGGCACACCGGTTGAAAAACACTGTTGTAGACTCTTGATGGTTAAAATATACAAAATTGCCGTGGTACTTGCAGTGCATGCTTACAACAGTCAAATAATTTGATTCATTTTGAGATCTGTGGTAAGATGTTGGATGGTGAAAGTTGTTTTTGTAACAAAGTGACATGGGCAGGGAGTCTGTTCTTATGCACCTTTGACAAGGTTTTGCAGTTTGACGCATTCAGGTAATTCGATGGGTAGCACTAACAGTGTCTGAGACAGTGGCAACTACTTTCACCATAAAGGCCTTTTTTCCCCATCTTTATATGGTGGTTGTAGCCCTGACAGGCAGGTGGCGGTCTGTCTCTGTCACTACGTCAAAAGCCAGCAATTTGGCAGGTTAACTTAAATGTCCCAAAATCCCGCATCTGTGCCTTACACTGGACAATGAGCTGGGGGAAAGACGTCCAGTGTGAAAGAGTCTCCTGAGGTATTTACTATTTGTGCTGTCTGTCCGTGGTTCCATGAATGTTACATGAATGCCAGCGATGTGCTCTGCATTTTTTGCGGTCAATGGAGAGAAGCAGTGTGTGAATAATGCAGCGTGATAGCAGGAACCTACAGGTTGTAAACCCTTCCTTGCAAATGGAAAGTGAGCTAATATACACAGTATTTATATTATTTTTAGTGCATACCTAGATCTATTTCAGTAGGGTTACAACTCACACAAACAAGAAGACATGGAAGAGGAGAATGCGGCTGTGGGATATTTGAGGGGGCTACAAAGAAGAAACACAATCACAAACGTGTGCCAACACAGACATGATAGAGCCTGCCAACTGATCCCACCGCGACACATATTGGACAACGGGGGCAGCGGGAGCTTGTTGGCTCGCCCGTCCCCCGGCATCATGGCGGCGGTGGTACGGACGCATCGATTGTCGAGCCAAGCAGGTGTTCCATACAAAGATGAGTCACGGCCAGAATGGCTGCACAACGGGGGTGCTTGATTTGTTTTGAGATTTCAATTTGTGTCAGTGGCGTTTTAATATTTGGGAAGTGAAGTGGAACTCCAGCAAAAGAATCAATGCAATACGGTTGATTATACCCTGTGTGCAAGCCTGTAATTATACAGTAATAATAATATTTATCATAATATGCAGATTACAGTGAAAGTAAGTGTTTGTTTTGTAGGTGTAGGTTTGAGGAACAGCCTGTGTTAGCGTAAATGTTAGGGTTTAGCAAAAGAGAGAGAAACGCTAGGTACGGTAAGGGTTGGGGTTAGAGCAGTGCTTCTCAATTATTTTCTGTGACACCCCCCCAGGAAGACCGAAACGTTTCGTGACCCCCTAACTCTCTGCCGCCACTGTAAATAGTATCATTTGTCTATAATATTATTATTATAAGTACACCTCCGCATAACATTGTGCCCTTTTTAATACTAAAAAAATAATAATAATATAGATCAACTTACAATAAAGTATGACATTATTAACATTGTTTTGTTGGTAACAGAAAAGACGTAAAGCGCATCACTTTCCCTGTATCAAAAAAAAAAAAAAAAAAAAAAAAAGTTACATCCAAACTGTAAAAATACACTCAAGGTACATTTTTTAAAATGGAAAAATGAAATTTAATAAAATCAATAAATAATGATAAATTCAAATTGCATAGCAAGTGTACTCATGAGAACAATATGTCAAAGCATTTGACCAAAAAAACTAAATTTAATAGAACAAAAACAACATTGTCATTGGACAGAGGGACAGTTTTTATTTTTGCTATTTTGCACTGAGCAACTTATTATGCCACCTAATACAGTATGATGGTAACAGCGCTCGCTGGTTTACTGATGTCACACTAATAAAGCGGGACGATTGTTGGCAATATTTGGCATTGCTTTGCTGAAAAAAAAATCTAGCGGATTATCAATGTGATCGAGGTCTAATCTTTTTAATTAATTAATGCTATTTCCCCATCTTCTACTGTATTAAAAGTCAAAGCCAAATGCTACATACACTTTGGCATTTCTCCAGCGCTCTTTGCTGTGTGCTCTTGCTTGGTTTAAAAATACTGTTCACACTCTGAAAATAAGAGCCCCACTATTTGATAAGTACTGGGTTAGAGTGTGTACGGTTTAGTTGTAAGGGAAGGTATTTGAAACTTTATAGGGTTGTTTTGGGGGATTTTGAGAAAGGGTTAGTAAAGATGGGGTAGTTGTCAGGGTTAGTGAAGATGGGGTAGTTGTCGCAGTTGCATGGTGCTATTTGCAAGTGTAGGGCACAGATACAGTGGGGCAAATAAGTATTTAGTCAACCACTAATTGTGCAAGTTCTCCCACTTGAAAATATTAGGGAGGCCTGTAATTGTCGGCATTGGTAAAACTCAACCATGAGAGACAGAATGTGGGAAAAAAACAGAAAATCACATTGTTTGATTTTTAAAGAATTTATTTGCAAATAATGGTGGAAAATAAGTATTTGGTCAATACCGAAAGTTCATCTCAATACTTTGCTATGTACCCTTTGTTGGCAGTCATAGAGGCCAAACGTTTTCTGTAACTCTTCACAAGCTTTTCAAATAATGTTGCTGGTAATTTGGCCCAATCCTCCATGCAGATCTCCTCTACAGCAGTGATGTTTTGGGGCTGTCACTGGGCAACACGGACTTTCAACTCCCTCCTCACCCAGTGGCGTCAAAATGATAACAAGAACAGTGAGCAAAAATCCCAGAACCACACGGGGGGACCTAGTGAATGACCTACAGAGAGCTGGGACCACAGTAACAAAGCCTACTATCAGTAACACAATCCACCGCCATTGACTGACTCAAATCCTGCGGTTCGCTAAAGAGCATTTGGATGATCCAGAAGAGGACTGGGAGAATATGGTTATGGTCAGATGAAACTAAAATAGAACGTTTTGGTAGAAACACAGGTTCTCGTGTTTGGAGGAAAAAGAATACTGAATTACACTATACCCACTGCGAAGCATAGGGGTGGAAACATCATGCTTTGGGGCTGTTTTTCTGCTAAGGGACCAGGACGACTGATCTGTGTAAAGGAAAGAATGAATGGGGCCATGTATCAAGAGATTTTGAGTGAAAATCTCCTTCCATCAGCAAGGGCATTGAAAATGAGAAGTGGCTGGGTCTTTCAGCATGACAATGATCCCAAACACACAATCAGGGCAACAAAGGAGTGGCTTTGTAAGAAGCATTTCAAGGTCCTGGAGTGGCCTAGCCAGTCTCCAGATCTCAACCCTGTAGAAAATCTGTGGAGGGAGTTGAAAGTCCGTGTTGCCCAACGACAGCCCCAAAACATCTCTGCTCTAGAGGAGATCTGCATGGAGGAATGGGTCAAAATACCAGCAACAGTGTGTGAAAAGCTTGTTAAGAGTTACAGAAAACATTTGGCCTCCGCTATTGCCAACAAAGTGTACATAACAAAGTATTGAGATGAACTTTTGGGATTGACCAAATACTTACTTTCCACCATGATTTGCAAATAAATTCTTTAAAAATCAAACAATGTGATTTTCTTTTTTTTTTCCACATTCTCTCTCTCATGGTTGAGGTTTACCCATGTTGACAATTACAGGCCTCTCTAATATTTTCAAGTGGGAGAACTTGAACAATTAGTGGTTGACTAAATACTTATTTGCCCAACTGTATATGGACACTGCTGACTCCTGATTGGTTAAAAGAGTCAAGAATTTACGCTGTTTGCATCGTCATTTAGTGCAGTTTTTGTTGAATTGCTTAGCAAGGTTGTGTAGTTTATGTAGGTCTTTTGTAGAGATAGACCAGTTGCCGGCTGAGTCCATTATCGGCGTCGATATTTGGAAATTTGATGTACTCTACGTCGGTATCTGCCTTTTTTTTTTTTTTTTTTTTTTTTTTTTTTTAAATCGGACTGACGGATATGAAAAAAATCCATTCAAAACTGGGTTATTTTGGCTCAGATGCAGCCTCGCTTCTCTTTCCTGCCTGCCGTCTCCTGCACTAGAATACACCCAATCTTCTAAATGGTTAAATAGTGATGGTAAATGGAGTTACACTTGTATTGCGCTTTTCCACCTTTTTAAGGCCCTCAAAGCGCTTTACACTATATCCTCATCAAACTACTGGTGAAGGTCATCAGGGCTTTCTTTTAAGCGATATTTCAGAGAGCTATTTATTTAACCTTTTATTCAACTTTGCATGAGACATTTCTGAGTCTAGGAATTTCAGGCACTTCTGGAGCTATTATTTTCTATTTGTGTGATTCAATAAACATGCTTTAAGCATTTAAAATAAGTTCAGTGTTTGCATTATCCAATTTTGACACTTTTACTGCAAATGAGTATCAGCTCCAGAAATTGGTTATCGGCCCTTCTAACTACTAATAATCGGTATCGGTCCTGAAAAACCCTTATCAGTCGATCTGTTTTGCACACATGCTTTACCTGGCCAACAATAAGGCACTTTAAAGATACCACTCCAGTTGATCATCCCAAAGGATGATGCTTTTTTTGTGTTTCCACAAAACCAGTGTCAGATAACAGCTGATACAAATGAAGGCGCTCAAGTTCTTCTGTAGTTTTGTTTTGGGCATGTCCAGAAAATTATGAAAACGAACTAGTGAAATTGCCACAAGCAAATTCAAAATAATAGTATTGTGCTCAGTAAGCTCACTAGAGTAAGACTTACCGCAAACAAGAAATCACTGTGACCAAGTAAAGTTTGGCAAGATCAAAGTCTTTTGGGAATCAAAAACCGAGTCCTAAAATGAGCCTTTTGGGAGTCCACTTCGAAACCAGATCAAAATCTTCAAAATGACCACTCTCAGGTGTACATTACTAGATACAGTGTATCACAAAAGTGAGTACACCCCTCGCATTTCTGCAGTTATTTAAGTATATCTTTTATGGGACAACACTGACAAAATGATACTTTGACACAGTACACAAGAAAGCTCGCCAGTCTCATCAGACCATAGGACATGGTTCCATTAATCCATGTGCTTTGTTGACATGTCTTCAGCAAACTGTTTGCGGGCTTTCTTGTGTACCGTCTTCAGAAGAGGCTTCCTCCTAGGGTGACAGCCATGCACACCAATTTGATGAAGAGTGCGGCGTATGGTCTGAGCACTACCAGGCTGACCCCCCACCTCTTCAATCTCTGCAGCAACCCTGACAATGCTAGCGAGTCACATAACATGTTCGAGGGAAAATGTCAAGCAGTACTCAATTTAGACATTTAGAGATGTAGTTTCTAAGGGGTGTACTCACTTTTGCTGCCAGGGGTTTAGATATTAATGGCTATATTTTGAGGGGAAAATAAATTAACTTTATTATATAAGTTGCACACAGACTACTTTTCATTGTGTCAAAGTGTCATTTTGTCAGTGTTGTCCCATGAAAAGATATACTTAAATATCTGCAGAAATGCAAGGGGTGTACTCACTTTTGTCATACACTGTAGTTCTCAACCTAGGCAACCTTTCAGCAATTACTTCAAACATATACCGTATTTTCGGACTATACGTCGCCCCTGAGTATAAGTCGCACCGGCCCTAAAATGCGCAATGAAGAGTTAAAAAAAACAAAAAAAAACAAGTCGCACCGGAGTGTAAGTCACATTTTTGGGGAAAATTTACTTGATAAAATCCAACACATAGAACAGATGAAAGGCAATTTAAAATAAAAATACAATAGAGAACAACATGCTGAATGAGTGTACAGTGTGATAATGTTACATGATGCATGAACAACGAAATGCGAATGTGGCCGGTATGTTAAAGTAAAATAGCTATTAAGAGTTATTCAGATAACTATAGCATAAAGAACATTCTAACAAGTTTACCAAACCATCAGTGTCACTCCAAAACACCAAAATAATAGAGGCGCGCGAAATTTCCGATTCTTAGATTATTCGCGATTCGGACTTGGAAGATTCGAGAACGATTCACAAACATCCAAATTCCAATTATTGAATTATACCAGGTAAAGCAGAACTAAAACACAGTCAGCGCGGTCTTCGGGACGCAATGAGAAACGGACCGAGAGTAAATATCATGTACAACTCATGCCGCTAGATAAAAAAAACAATAATACCTGACTACTGCCGACAGCTGCTTCATACAACGCCCAGTTGCTAGTTGCTAAAAACATACGGACACATACGGCTGTAATAGATATTACATATATGTAGAACTAGATGCAAAATGACAGACGACGGCGGTGTTAAAACATATAAAGAGAACTAGATGCGAAATGACAGACTTGCTCTTTAGTAGTTGCCACGTTGTAAACAGCCACCATCTTAAAGCAGTAGACTTCTCTAGAAGGCTCTGTTGCAGCGAACCTAAATAACGTTTTATCTAAAATACGCCTAAATCAACAAAATCTTGACTTGAATCTATCTTTAAATGAAGAAACAGTTTTAAAACATTGACATGTCGAAAGTAGACAGAAGGGAAATTATGGAATGACGATTTATTGAATGTAGTTTAAAGCTGCTGATACAGAATGGGGACTTGAGTGTTTTATTTACCATTTCTAACTGTTAACTTGATAATGAAATATTAGTTTGGTTTAGCCTGAGAGGATTTTTGAACAATTTTGGAAGTAATTTACAAAACATTAAAGGCGCGGGGGGTCGGGGAAGGGGGGTAAAATCAATAATCGATTTATAATCGAATCGTTAGGTGCCCAAAGATTCCCACCTCTAATAAATAACGTGAAATTACAGTGGGGCAAATAAGTATTTAGTCAAACACTAATTGTGCAAGTTCTCCACTTGACAATATTAGCGAGGCCTGTAATTGTCAACATGGGTGAACCTCAACCATGAGAAACAGAATGTGGGGAAAAAAAACAGAAAATCACATTGTTTGATTTTTAAATAATTTATTTGCAAATCATGGTGGAAAATAAGTATTTGGTCTATACCAAAAGTTCATCTCAATACTTTGTTATGTACGCTTTGTTGGCAATAAGGGAGGCCAAACGTTTTCTGTAACTCTTCACAAGCTTTTCACACACTGTTGCTGGTATTTTGGCCCATTCCTCCATGCAGATCTCCTCTAGAGCAGTGATGTTTTGGGGTTGCATTGGGCAACACGGACTTTCAACTCCCTCCTCACCCTGTGGCGTCAAAATGATAAGAACAGGGAGCAAAAATCCCAGAACCACACGGGGGGACCTAGTGAATGACCTACAGAGAGCTGGAACCACAGTAACAAAGGCTACTATCAGTAACAACATGCGCCGCCAAGGACTCAAATCCTGCACTGCCAGACGTGTCCCCCTGCTGAAGAAAGTACACGTCCAATCCCGTCTGCGGTTTGCTAGAGAGCATTTGGATGATCCAGAAAAGGACTGGGAGAATGTGTTATGGTCAGATGAAACCAAAATAGAACTTTTTGGTAGAAACACAGGTTCTCTTGTTTGGAGAAAAAAGAATACTGAATTGCACCATACCCACTGTGAAGCATGGGGGTGGAAACATCATGCTTTGAGGCTGTTTTTCGGCAAAGGGACCAGGACGACTGATCTGTGTAAAGGAAAGAATGAATGGGGACATGTATCAAGAGATTTTTAATGAAAATATCCTTCCATCAGCAAGGGCATTGAAGATGAGACTTGGCTGGGTCTTTCAACATGACAATGATCCCAAACACACAGCCAGGGCAACAAAGCAGTGGCTTCGTAAGAAGCATTTCAAGGTCCTGGAGTGGCCTAGCCAGTCTCCAGATCTCAACCCTGTAGAAAATCTGTGGAGGGAGTTGAAAGTCCGTGTTGCCCAACGACAGCCCCAAAACATCACTGCTCTAGAGGAGGTCTGCATGGAGGAATGGGCCAAAATACCAGCAACAGTGTGTGAAGAGTTACAGAAAACGTTTGGCCTCCGTTATTGCCAACAAAGGGTACATAACAAAGTATTGAGATGAACTTTTGGTATTGACCAAATGCCTATTTTCCACCATGATTTGGAAATAAATTCTTTAAAAAATCAAACAATGGGATTTTTTTTTTTTTTTTTTCTTTCTCCACATTCTGTCTCTCATGGTTGAGGTTTACCTATGTTGACAATTACAGGCCTCTCTAATATTTTCAAGTGGGAGAAATTGCACAATTAGTGGTTGACTAAATACTTATTTGCCCCACTGTATATAATAATGTGTTACTGTATATAATAATGTGTTCATAATTTCACACATAAATCGCTCCAGAGTATAAATCGCACCCCCAGCCAAACTATGAAATACGTACGTGAATGAAATACATAAATCCTTTTTGTCACTGTTTACAGAAACACCGTCATAGATGTGTTATTGCAGACTACAGTTCTTATTGCTGCTTTAATCATGTGGAACCAAATGATCAGACGTGATGTCACTGGAATGTATTCAGACTGCCAAACATTATCAAAGGCACATTTTTTCACAAATACATCCAATAAATCTGTTCCGGTTGTCCGGTTAAAACCAACGGGGTGGGTTTTGGCCCCCCGCTGACATTGAAAACACGTCCACGCTTACCAGTAGGGGAGGCCTTGTGAACCGACACACACATGCACACACAAGGGGGTGTTTCACTTACTTGGGGAAAAAAAAACTGAGTGAAAGCGACTAGGGAATGAGGGAGCTCGCGAGGTGAAGTGGTCATCTAACATCCATCCGCTCCTTGCATACTGACAGCTGCTATAATATTGATGACTTTTTATTATAGAATCTGACCACATCTTTTTCACCATCAAATGACTTTTCATGAGATTCAGCTTGCCACTCAATTTTAGGGTGTAAAAGTGGATGTGGTATGATTAATGTAACAGCTCCTCTCACCATATTTTCGATAACGGCTATCTCGCACAATAGGAATAAAAACAACAGTGAGAAATATTACACAGCACGTTCAGCCACACAGTTCCTACAATCACAAATGAATAAATTGATCTTTCCTCTCTCCAGTCTAAACGCACACACAGCACTAAATACCGTATTGCCCGAATATAAGATGCCCCTGATTATAAGACGCCCCCCTCTTTTTCAAGACTCAAGTTTGAAAAAAGACTTTTTGAACACCAAATTAATTTTTATACTGAAAATAATTACAGTACATCTAAAACAAATGATTATAACAATATATTTGAGAGAAAAAGCATGCTATTTTGCCTCATTCAAATCTTAATATCTGAACATTTAAATGTGTAAAGTGCAATCACATTCGTAAATGGCTTCTGGTTTTTGAAATGTAAATAAACCAATCTATTGTGATAAAACAACAAAATTGCAATAACCATCAAAGTGAAGTCTAACTGTAACTGTAGTTTTGAAACAAATCTGTATCAGGAAAAACATTGCAATGAAATAATGCAAACTGGTTAAACTAGTAGCTGAGATCTGTCATGATAGAACATCTCTTCAATGATATCTGGTGCCATCTAGCGTCCTGAATGGGGAGAGTAGCTGAGATCGGTCATTACAGAACATCGCTTCAATGATATCTGGCATCATCCAGCGTCGTGAATGGGTATAATGTCTAGACCGCGAATATAAAACGACTTGCCTGGTATACCAGACTCACCACTGTTCCAGCGATTGTGAGTCTGGCGACTGTCCGGCGGATCAAATTCCGAGGGCGGAGCAAGCCACAGCAAACAGACAGCAGAGTGGACCAATCAGCGGTGGGCAGACGTGACGCTGTTAAAGCGACAAGTAATTAGCGTGAGCGGAAATTGAGAAGTTTATTCAACATGGCTAGCGCGAGCCATGTTGACTGTTGTCAATGACTTGTTTCGATATGTTTTTGTTAATTTAAAACTGGTTTTACCGCGGATTTGAACATATGCTCGGCTCTCCCGTTCACCATCTGTGTTGTTGTAGACACGACTTTCGGCGCGCAAGAGTGACGTTACTCGTTAAGAACACGTCACGCAAATAAAGGAATCTGATTGGACGATTGATTTTGTACCTTGCTCGAGAGGCCGTTAATGGGCTAGGTCCCAGACTATTTCTCACAGTGTTTGAAAAATACAGGGAGAATAGTCTGGCTGTGCCAGGCAATAAAACGACCCCCTCCTTTTCAATCTTATTTCAATGCAAAAAACCCCGTCTTATATTCGGGCCAATACGGTAAATGCTACAAATATTCTCCACTTCATAAAATTTTGTTTTGGTTTTTTGGGGTTTCGCAATGTTACTTAACAAAAGAAATTACATACTGTACATGTATACTTATATTTTAACAGTGCATCTCCACTGATATTGAGAAACAGAAGCGATAGATTGTTTTTTAGTAATAAATAAAACATTTTTAAACTTTTATAATTGGGGTTGGGCATCGAGCATCGATGGGACCCGGTTCTAAATTTCGGTTCCATGTTTCGATGCCCTGACCGCCAAGCGGAAAAAAATTGCTGCTGAAAACCACGAAGAAGAGGTCACAAGAAGCGCATGTTTGTGCACTGCAACTTGATTACAACCATGGACACGGTGCGGCGGGACTCAAAAGTTTGGCTCAACTTTACAAAAAAAAAAAAAAAAACAAGTCAGCAGATGGAAATAAGTCCTTTTGTATGAAAATCACCGGTAGATTGGGCTTTGTGGCTCTCGGCCTTTACTCAAATTGTATACAATGATTTGGAGCCAGGTTATTTCTGTGGTGTACATGTGTTCAGCCACATAGGGCTTACATCAAATCAATTTACCTTGTCAGATGTGACACCATGCAGGGCCTACTTTTGCATTCGTGTGTGTGTGCATGTCAAATGGAACGGTATGTTACAGTTACACACACACATATGCAGATGAACACATATGCATGACACAAGTCTTCAACAATACAAATCAAAGGTGCTTGTTGACCAAAGTTTGGCCAATGGAAATAGTAACAAGATCAGGTTCTAGAAACCTACCAAAATAATACCTGGTATTGCGCTAAGAGATGGGCATACATGAACAACAGCCAATCAAAGTCATTAGTTCACAAAGAGAAGGTAATCACCGCCTGTCGCCTGAGTCTTCAGTCAAGGCCATGGGAACAAAAGAGTCCATTCATTTAGCTATGTTTATCACACAGTTTCTTCAAACTGAGTGTCATATCAAGGCATAGAGATCAAAATCAGGAAGTACAAACCTGTCAAATGCAAATGAAAGCCGTTTGTTAAAACAATATATTACGTCCGTCTTCTGCTGCTGCCGTGATCCGACCCTGGATTAAGCAGATGATGGATGGATGGATGGATGGATGGATGGATGGATGGATGGATGGATGGATGGATGGATGGATGGATGGATGGATGGATGGATGGATGGATGGATGGATGGATGGATGGATGGATGGATGGATGGATGGATAATAGTATGAGAATAAGTCGTATTATTACGTCGGGCTATGGTCAATATCAGGGCATTCAAAAAGTAATGCACTCAAGTGCATTGCTCGTACAGGATTTTACCAATCTTGTTTATATTTGGCACAAACATGATAGGACACACCTTTTTGCGATTGTTATATGTGTTTTTCTTATTTTCTGATTTTTAAAGCTTAAACTAACTTCCAAAATGGCTGGCCCTCTTGAAGCTCGTCAGAAACAAGGAGCTGTAATCAAATTCCTTGTTGCAGAGGGAGAAACCCCTCTGAGGATTCACAACTGGCTGGGAAATGTCTACAAGCATGATACCATAGACTATTGTACTGTAAAAAGATGGGTACAGCGATTTAAAAACAGTACTGAAGACCATGAAGAGGTGGGTAAAGCCAGCATAGCCGATAAGCCCCTTGGTGGTCGCCCATTCACCTCTGACAAGCTTCAAGAGGGCCAGCCATTTTGGAAGCTAGTTTAAGCTTTAAAAATCTGAAAATAAGAAAAACATATATAACAATCGCAAAAAGGTGTGTCTTATCATATTTGTGCCAAATATAAACAAGATTGGTAAAATCCTGTACGAGCAATTCACTTGAGTGCATTACTTTTTGAATGCCCCTCGTATATAGAACTAGATGCGAAATGACACAGTCGGCAGCGTTAGCACGTTTAGAGGACTAGATGCGAAATGACACTCGCTGGCATTAGCAAACAGCCGCCATCTTTAAGCAGTAGACGCCTCCGTTAAAATCAACAGTATTAAAAGATCTTCAAATTATAATCAATAGAAGAATTTGTACTAATGCTTTGTCGTAGCTCCCAGCTAAGGTACATGTATGGCAAAAGAATATGTGTAAATGTTTTCTCCGTGAGCTTTTGAAAAATAAACATCTTTGTGAAAGTGCACTCCTGTGGAAAGAAACTTCATCACATTCAAGTTCAAAAGACTGATATGTATATACAGTGGGAAGAACAAGTATTTTATTTGCCAAGGGGAAAACCCATTGGCAGTGTATCAAATACTTGTTCTCCCCACTGTACAAGTGAAAATAGCCCTATGAGAAGTTCATATAATTCATAAATGTCATATTAATTGTAATAATAATAAATAATAATAATAATAAATAATAATTAATTTTAAATTCATGTAATTTAAAAAATCACCCAGATGTTAAAGTGTGTACGCCCGGAGGAAAAAAAGTCTTAAATAGCATTATTATGTGAATTAGAATCATATTTTGAGAGGATTCAACAATTTAGCAAAAGGCAGATGACGAGAAATTAGTCTTTTAATCTGTCGGTTAGCCACGCCTACCACTATAGGGCTCCCCAACAGGTGGATGACGTCAGTGGGAGAATGGGCTCATCGGTTTTACTATTCAGCCCATTGAGGGGGAATTATTCAGAAGGAGGAAAACGCGACGAAGAAAGCCCCAAAATGTCAGTGTGTCAGTCTCTCTACTCCAATATTTTTACAGGATATGCTTTTTATCCAAGTATTTTTCCCCAATAGCTAAATAAATGGCATGGTCAACAGTCTTGTGCTAAATGAAATATGAAATAATAAAAATGCATTTATTCAGGACGACATGGCAAAATTACTCCATAATGGTCAAAACTGTCGACTTCACCTTTACTGTCGCCCCTCCTTAACGAAGTTTTATGCCACCTAAGTCGGGCTTATGTCATTCCCTTCCCCGGCTTCGGAGAATGTAAACAAGCCAAGACGCCTGACAGCTAGCCGACATGCTAACCCGAACAGAGTGATGTTTCAAAGTCTTCGAAGCGGAAAATCACATATAACCAGCCCGTATCATTTCACATGACGACTGGGTTTTTGATTGTCTTCGCCGATCGGTAACCCGCCTGGCGGCAAACAAGTTAGAGCTCGTTGTACCCCTGCTGAGGGCAAAGGGCTGGTTTGCAGGGAAGCAGCTGGACAATGACCGCCGGACAAACTGGCCGACGTCAGAGGAGCGTGTAGCTGCCAAACGGTTTACACGAATATGGCAAAATAATGCTTTACTACACGGCTACTACAAGGCGTAAACAGTGAGAGACTCATAGGAGGGCGGCTGCAATTGTTATGCAGCTAACATGACAATATGTGTATGAGGAGAGCTTTTTACATGCCCATCCATGATCAAACGTAAGAAGTCCTTTATTTAAAGAAAGTTTGTAGTATTTACTTTGTAATCGCTGTATTCACGGCTATTTTTAACACAAAGCTGCAATTTCTGATCGGTTGAAAAAGTCGGGCTATGGAAAATACGGTTGGACAGAACACCGGGCACATGAAGAGGGCAATAAGAAGTATAGTGCTCTCCCGGCGGGGGGATGTGCAACAAGCTGCCGGTCGTCGGCCGAGGGGACAAGGAGCATGTCAGGCACAAAATTCAAGCCACCTACATATTAAAATGATCCTAGTATTCGACATAATACATAACACGATGTTTACTCACGTCCTCATCCCATGGTCCCACAGTAGTAGGGTTTGTTTTGGCCAATATCCACCAGTGAATGGGAACCTTTTGAAATCCCAAAGAGGCTCACACGCAGCCCCCTCATAAAGCAAGATTTTTCTGCAGCCGTTTGGCTGGCGTGATGCGAAAAATAAACAAATTCATCCGCAAAATCAGCTGAATCCTTAGTAATTCTCATACAACAGCACGGCTGTATAGTGAAGAGGACTCCTTCTCCTGTTCACGTCACAGCGCCATCTTCCTCAATGCAAGACCGAAGCCGGAAGTCTGTCATTTTTGCAGCGCGGGATTAAAAAACTTGCTTCTTCACACATCCAATTGGTCCATTTCATTCAGGAGCATAAAATACTTCATGTATTATGAAATAAACATGCTTTTTTTTGTGTCACAGGCACTTTAAGACATCAAAATAAACTAATAATTTTTTAAACTTTCAATTTTTTGACCCTGCCTCTTTTTTTTTTTTTACCATGCCTCTTAAAAGAATCAGAATCGAGCATCGTTCAGAACCGGAATTGGAACCGGAATCGTTCAGTTTTAAACGATGCCCAACCCAGTTTATAATTCTGAAAATCCTTAGCAAAAAAAAAAATGCATTAAGGCATTTCAGTCTCACTCCTCCATCAATAAAATTCCCTGATTTAATGACGTTTGCTGGTGCTTATTAGCTAGCTTTTTTTCCTATTAAATAAAAAATGAGATTGAAGGTGTGTAGGAAGGGGGTGCAGTCACCACCTGCCGCCCTGCTGCTCGTGCTTAATTTGACTGTCTTTGTAATGAAAGTCACGCATTATGAAAGGAGGGTGTATGTAGGGGCTGCCTTCCCATGATGCCCCCTCAGATCAGAGGCTGACATTTACGACTTTTTTTGAAAGGCGCATATTAACATATTGGTTGTCAACATCTCATCGTGCTCGTCATCACCTTTTTTATTTTAGCCCTCTTCTTGACTTTGTGGGAGACTACTGCCAAGCGCCGTTAGCGGTTAGCCGTCTTGACTGATGACTTGTGATGGCTCCACCGCCAAAAGTACAATCCCTCAAATAGACCATTTTTGTCTCGCTATTTGACTTTAATATTTCCCCAAATGCCTCGCAAGCATCGAAGGGCGGCGGCAGATGACGACGAGGCAGCAGTTTGGAAAAGCAATAAGTTAAATGCAGTGAGTTGGGCAGATGGAAATAAGCCCTTTTGTATGAAAATCACTGGGAGATTGGGCTTTGTGGCTCTCGGCCTTTACTCAAATTGTATACAATGATTTGGAGCCAGGTTATTTCTGTGGTGTACATTTGTGAAACCACTTAGGGCTTACATCAAATCAATTTACTTTGTCAGATGTGACGCCATGCAGGGCCTACATTTGCATTCGTGTGTGTGTGCATGTTAAATGGACTGTATGTTACAGTTACACACACACACATATGCAGATGAACGCATATGAATGATACAAGTCTTCAACAATACAAATCAAAGGTGTTTGTTGACCAAAAGTTGGCCAATGGAAATAGTAACGATATCAGGTTCGAGAAACTTACCAAAATAATACCTGGTATTGCGCTAAGAGATGGGCATACATGAACAACAGCCAATCAAAGTAATTAGTTCACAAAGAGAAGGTAATCACCGCCTGAGTCTTCTGTCAAGGCCATGGGAACAAAAGAGTCCATTCATTTAGCTATGTTTATCACACAGTTTCTTCAAACTGAGCGCTATATCAAGGCATAGAGATCAAAATCAGGAAGTACAAACCTGTTGGATGCAAATGAAAGCCGTTTGTCAACAGAAAGCTGGGAGCAAAGTTCTTTATGTTATAAAGCAGAGGTCCCCAAACTTTTTCCTGTGAGGGCCACATAACTTTTCCCTTCTCTGATGAGGGGCCGGGGTCAGTTTGTAATAGAAAAAGTGTGACGATTGCAGGAGTGCCTAAATGTAAAAATTTATTGTTTTTCAGAAAGCCACAATCAAATAACCCTTTCTGGATTCTTCACGGAACGAAAGTAAATAAAATAAAAATAATATAATATAGTATAACTAGGGTTATTCCGATCATGTTTTTTTTGCTCCGATCCAATCCCGATCGTTTTAGTTTGAGTATCTGCCGATCCCGATATTTCCCGATCCGATTGCTTTTTTTTTTTTTTTTGCTCCCGATTCAATTCCAATCATTCCCGATAATTTTTCCCGATCATATACATTTTGGCAATGCATTAAGAAAAAATGAATAAAACTCGGACGAATATATACATTCAACATACAGTACATAAGTACTGTATTTGTTTATTATGACAATAAATCCTCAAGATGGCATTTACATTATTAACATTCTGTGAGAGGGATCCACGGATAGAAAGACTTGTGAATTTGTATATTTGACTAAATATTGCCATATAGTGTATTTGTTGAGCTTTCAGTAAATGATACAGTAGCCATGCCCCAATGCATGATGGGAAGTGGAACCATGACTGTGCATACTGCTACCGATTGATATATCTTCTCTGCGCTGGGAAATAAAATAAGGTGTTAAGAAAACGATCAATTGCTACCTTGCTTCCCCACATTGCTTCCCATGATATTCGTAATCGTAGGGAGAGGGATTGTAAGGCTTTAGCCAATTAAAATAAGCCTCCAAAGGCTGCCAAAATTCACTCTACTCATTTCCCGCTGCCTTTTATCTCTCTATATAAGTAAAATGGCGCCATTATAGATTGAGCGCGACAATGTGTGAGTGGGTCGTGCAACGCATGCATTAATTGCGTTAAATATTTTAACGTGATACATTTTTAAAAAACTAATTACCGCCGTTATCGGGATAGATTTGATAACCCTACCTTAAACCTAAACTAAGGACTCTGGATGAGTGTAACATATTATGTCTGTAACGTTAAATACAATTAGAAAATTATTTAATTAAAAAATATATATATGTATATATTTAAAAAATGGCATGGCCGATATTTTTTTGCTGATTCCGATACTTTGAAAATGACGTGATCGGAGCCATCTCTAAATATAACGCTATTAATTAAATAGATAATAACCAAATAACCCTCTCTGGGTTCTTCACAGAAAAAGCCAAGTATAAAAATAAAAAAATTAAAAATAAATTGTTCAGGAGGCCGGACCAACAGTGGAGGTTGGCCGTATCCAGCCCGCGGGCCATAGTTTGGGGACCCCTGTTGTAAAGGCTTAGCTCCTCGTGTTGCCACCCTTACCATTGCATACTGTGATATCACTTTTTGAACAGGCAACAATGATTTTTCCATTCAATTCAATTCTGAATATGATCAAACTCACTGTGGAGCCATGTTTTGTATCACCATGTTCATATAGGTAAAACCATCCAATGTAATTTTTTTTTCTATAGAGGGTTCAACTTTTTGGGGGCTGTAAATGGTTCAAACACTGTGTAGCCACCCTAACATTGTGTAAAACATTTTTTTCTTCCCGTCGTTCAGGACACTGCCATTCATGGGCCCAAACACCAGTACAGGGAACCCAAACTGCCACATCTAAGGGCCTCTTTGCACGCTGCATTTGACCGCTGACCGACCCGCCCGTTCACACACTTGTTGGTGACACCTCGTGAGGCCACGCTGAGGCTAATTGCTGGGAAGATGCTGCGGCGGTTGACAAATCTGCGACTCGTCTAAATTATACTATCAGTTTCATGACTATTTAAAGGAGAAAAAAGGAGTAGAAGAGGAGCATTCACCTCAAAGATGCTCTTCAGCATCTTGCTCATCCTGCACGCCATTTATGGCGGCGTGGTCCACACCATGCAACATTACCCGGCTGCCTGGGGACATTACGACGTGTGCAAGTCCCAGATCTACACAGAAGAGGGTCTGGCGTGGGACTATATGGCCTGTCAGCCCGAAGCCACCGACATGACAAAGTATCTGCGGGTGGCCCTTGACCCGCCCAACATCACATGTGGGGATCCGCCAGAAACCTACTGTGCTCTGGTAAGTGACGAACTAGCCTGCCGTCCTGATGGAGACAGATGAGGATACCGTCATGGCGGGTCAGGGATATGCCAGACAACATGTCGTTTCCCGTAACAGAGATTAATGAACATTCGTAAACCCTCAAGTACACTTGGGTGGTTGCGCACGAGTTATAAAAAGCCAGGGAATACAGTGAACCCTGTGATTCTTCGTTGAATTTTTTTAGTAGATCCTTGCAAGTATTTGCTGGAGAAATTCAATCATTCAGACATTATATTGTGATGTAAGATGCTGGCTAAATGCCCTTAAACTCAAAATGTTTATCTGGTAAAGCGCTGAGAAGATGATCAAATTTGACTATGGGGAGAAAGCATCAGTCTGTACCATATTTATGGAGATTAACGCGGTGGTGTAGCTACCCTTAGCACCGGTTTGCCGCAGACAGCAGCGAAATGAAATATTCCAGTAGGGGGCAGACTGGCATAAACTCAGCTTTTGGATTTGTGAATAAATGATGACGACAAACTTCTCAAAATGTGGATTGCTTTTGCCAGTGGAGAAGTTAACAGTTGAAAACTGCATCTACAAAGTCAATTGTAAGGTACATTAGTGTTTAAAAGTCTCGGGTCACTTAACCTTTTACCGGGCAGTCATTTGACTCATTGGCTGCTACTGTTGGCGCTCGACATACAATCCCTGTAGGCTGGGAGAGGCTGGCAGCAAATGATTGCTGCCAACCCTCCCAGTCCAAAGGGGTTGGACGTAGAGAGCTGTTAATTGCACTGAAAGATGAGCATTCACAGCCAGCCCTCTGTTTAAATGCATTGGACGTCGATGTCAGTCAGTTGCAGGAAATGAGTCAAATACTATGAAATTATGCCAAAATGTATTTAACTGGAATAAAATAGTTATTCACGAAGTAATTAGGGCCCAAGCACTAACTGGTGCGAAGGCCCTATTGTTCTGCAAAGGATTATTATTATTCTTTTTTCATGGCAAATGAAAATGGCCAATTCGGAGGTCTTAACATGCTCAAAAACTCACCAAAATTTGCACATACATGCGGCTTCGCGAAAATTTCGATAATTTGGCAACGTTGTGAAAAAATGTCCCAAAATTGCTTAGTGGCGCCCCCTGGAATTTAAAAAAAAAAAGGCCTCTCTCCATTTAGGTTTTTTCATCGTAGCGCGATGAAAGTTGGGGAGATGATACAGTACCTTGTGCAAAAATACTTCAAAAAGTCTCTTGCACCCATATTCCAAACCCAACAAGAAATCAGGTATTTTGGATTGAATGTTGAAAAACATGCCATTTTTTTCGAAAACCATGGTGCACATTTGAGACCATTGCACCGAGGTAGTTAATTGGATCCTCCTCAAAATTGGTGAGACTCTTAATGAGACATATGAGATGTTAAGTTATGAAAATGGTGAGTTTTCATTCACGGGCCTGACCTGGGCGGAGTATCAAAGTCGTGCTTATTTGCAGATTAGGGTTAGGGTTTAGGGTTAGGGCTTCTTCAGGGCAAATGAAAATGGCTAATTTGTAGTTCTGAACATGCTTAAAAACTCAACAAAATTTGCACATATCAAAATGGTGAGCTTTCATTCAAGGGCCTGACCTGTGCGGGGTACCAAAGTTGGGTGTTTTTTGGTGTTTAGGGTTAGGGCTTAGGGTTAGGACTTCCTCATGGCAAATGAACATGGCCTATTTAATTATTATTATTTTTATTAGGTGGTAGTTATGTCTTATTTCCTTGTATTATTCTTTTTTCATGGCAAATGAAAAAGACCCTTGCTTTTTTGACATTACGTCGAAGAGTAGGCCAAATGTATTTAGCATCCAAATACAAATCACCGAAAAGAAATTGGAGAAATACATACGCTCCCCCTCGGGCCCGTTGAGTCCTGCTCACAGGGCTAGTTATTATTATTATTTTAATTATTCATTTAAAAGGTTAAGGCACTTGAGAGGAATTCCTCAATTGCAGTGTTGAACTGGTAGTAATTTTAGGGACACTTTATCAGTGGGTAGTGGACCACTGACCCTATCTATTTTGAATCAATTATTTCTCATAAGAACAGTTAGCAAACTAAGAGTTACTATGCTAATATATAGGGTAAGCAGCTTCAGCAGACCCAGACTTCACTCTCCCCAGCGACTTCGTCCAGCTCTTCCAGGAGATCCTCAGTTTCTCCCAGTGTGTCCTGGGTCGACCCAAGGGTTTCGGCATAGCGAGCCGTGTCTGGAATACCTCACCTGTGAGGCATCCTAGGGGCATCCTAATTAGACGTCCACACCACCTCATCCAGCGCCTCTCGATGTGGAGGAACAGCGGCTCAACTCAGAGCCCCTCACCCTGTTTCTCAGGGAGAGCTCGGAAACCCTGTAAAGGAAACTCAGCTGGGAATATAGATAGACGGGTAAATAGAGAGCTTCTGCTCAGCGCCTTCTTTACCACAACAGACCAATATAGAGTCTGCATTACTGCAGACATCGCACCGATCCGGCTGTTGATTGTCTGGACCATTCTTCCCTCACAAGAGAAACAAGACCCCTTAAACACCTTCACTTGCGGAAGGACCTCATTCCTGACCCGAAGAAGGCATTTAACCTTTTTCCAGTTGGGGACTATGGTCTCGGAATTGGAGAGACTGATTCTGCTCCCAGTCCCCCCCATAGTTGACTCCAAGTGAGACTTAATGGTCACGGCTAAATGAATCCAGCAAAAGTGCATTATCTTCAAAAAGCAGAGTTGCGATACTGGGGTAACCAAACCGCACCCCCCTGAACACCTCCGCTGCACCAAGACATTCTGTTCGTAACTTTTATGAACTGAATCGGTGACAAATGGAAGCCGTGGTGTAGTCCAATCCTCACTGGAAACAAATCAGAATCACTATGCAGACCAAACTATGCCAACGGTCGTACAGGGACTGAACCGCTCAGGTTTCAGTACCACATACTCCCAGAGGGATACGTGTCACACACCTTGTGGATGGGCAAACTCCATGTACCATCGAGAACCCTGCTGAGAGAATAGAGCTGGTCCACTGTTCTAAGCCTTCTAGAAGTCATTCTCCATCACCTTGCTGAACTCCTCCCATGCTTGGGTTTTGCCTCAGCGACCACCAGAGCCGTGTTCTGCTAGGTTAGCCAATACCCATTAGCTGCCTCCGGAATCCCAAAGGCTAAAAAGCGTCCGCCATGACAGGCACTGACCACCTTACAGCGCAGTTCAGGTCGACTGCTTCGGCACTGGAGGTGCAAATTATGGTCCACTTGGACTCTATGGCTAGGTCCATACTACAGGTCTTAATGCACAAATCCGATTTTTTGCCATATCTGCTTTTTTTGCGTGCCCGTTCAGACTGCCTTTGTCCATTGAGACCGATCAAGAATCACGCATGCGCAGTAATTCACAGTCCGAGATGCGCTCAGCAAAAGCACCCGCATGCACAGAAGCATCAAAACAAATTACGCATGCTAGCTGTATGTCATATTTTGATTTCCAAAAAGAGGACACAAATAACAGACATTAATAATCCCCGTTTAGTCTTATATTCAAAATTTATATGGACTGATAGAACGCATACACGCACACACATGAGCCTTGACGTGTGTGCGTGAAATGACGTGGGTGCGTCAGTTAGCCCCGACTCGGCCATGTGTGCAGTAATGAAATATTGCTCATTCGGCGCACAGAATGAAAATCGAAAATTGTAAGGCTTATCCTTTTCTTCATTTTATTTTTTTACGACTGTGGTCAAGCCTGCTTCGTGCTTAAAAGCAGATTTCAAGATAGGCGCTAATGCCTACATGGCTGCCGTCCTCCGTGCCTCTTGCTTTTTGTTGACGTAATTGCTGCATGAATTCCGATTTGAGAGTCTTGACAGTTCAGACCGCCAGTCACGTTATGAAATAATGTGGCCCAGATTGGATTTGAACCACAAACGAAAGTGACTCAGATCGGATTTGAAATGGTCCACTTTTATGTGACTTGTCACGTTCAGACTGTCAAGTTAATGCCTCACTCTAGTCCGAAAAACACGAAAAAATCGGATTCGTGCATTAACACCTGTAGTATGAACCTAGCCTCTGTTCCCCCGCCTCACCTTGGGAAAAATTCTGGTATCTATTTACCATTTTCCAGTAATTTGGGCCTCTGTCAGGGTGTACCCCACTTACTGTCCACATCAGCTAACCATGGATAGGCTCCAACACATCCGGGGCTTTGTGAGAATAAGCGGTATGGATAATGAATGAATGAATTTTGGCTACTACAAATTGGACAGTAGAAAAAGCTATCATGGTTAAAATGCCATTTTTCTACTAACGCAGCATTCTTTCCTTTGTGCCATAACTGATAAGATTTTTAAAATGAAAATCCACGTGACAAGGCATCGCTAATAAAGTGCCTGACCTTAGAGAGTCTGATTTGTTATTTAGTGGCTATTGTCAACAGCGGAGCCACAGGTTGCATTTATCTGCACTCCCAATCAAAGACGGCATCGACGTCGGGGAGCGCAGAGGTGCTTAAAACAAGCTCCAAGCGAAGCCCCGCTGAGAGCTGTTGCTCGTAAATATTTACCAATTAAAAGCATTTAAAAAGCAGCGTGTTGGTGCTGGTGGCTCCAGATGGCGCTGAGACGTTTAATGCCACCATCGGATCGAGAGAGGGAGAGAAAAGGGACGTGATGGGCTTTACATCAAAACAAACGGCAGACAAAAATTAAGCAGCTCTGGGCTTTAGCAGGGATAGACGATGTAGCGTGTGGTGCTGCATAGTGATGAAGACACAGTGAAAGTCCTGTCAGGGGAACAAGAAGTAGAACTCTACTAAAATAAAACCAGTAACATCACAAAAAATGGACTCAAATGTGCATCAGGCATAGACAAAGGTGAATAAAATTATTTGGTTTACAAAAAGCAGGCATCGAATGAGAGACTTATAAAAGAACAGGTATGAAAACAGGACTGAACTACACATGCAATGACTCAAAAACACAACATCACTCACTGACTAGCCAAATCAAAGTCCTTTGTTTGCAAAAGGTTGGTCCGAGAATCCTGTGAACTAACAAGAAAACAAGAAATAGGAGACTGATTTAAAAAAAAAAAATAAATTATTACTAGGGGTGTCAAATGATTAAAATTTTTAATCGAGTTAATTACAGCTTAAAAATTAATTAATCGTAATTAATCGCAATTCAAACCATCTATAAAATATGCCATATTTTTCTGTAAATTACCGTAATTTCCCGAATATAACGCGCACTTTTTTTCCCCAAAATCAACTGGTAAACTCATGGTGCGCATTATAAACGGGTACATGGATGGAGACAGAAATATATATGTATTACATATATATATAAACCGATTTTTTTTCATTGACACGGCCACGTTGTGTTGAAGAAACGTATGCGGCGACCCGTTGTCGACCATTACGGTACGTGACGTCACCGTTTTGTATCGGTAATACTTCACTCTAATCGGCCGAATGATTTCGTCTGTGTTAAATTCTGCTTTTTTCACTCTTCATAAAGCACAGAATTTAGTTTCTTGAACTCATTTGAGTCGACGTTTATTGCAGCTCCAGCAAAACCAGCAACAGCACAAATAGAAAGCCGTAAATGCCCGACAGGAGTCACAAATGATCCAAATCAAAGACCTTTGTTTACAAAATGCTTGTCAATCCTGGACTTGGAGCCCACAAGCGCCAAACAGATGAGCTGTTTTCCTGCCCAGGAGTTGCTTTTCTACCTTAATGACGTGTAAACTGCGGTCAAAGAATCTTGGCTGAATCGTCATTCTGCCTTGTCCTCGCTTTCAACAAAGTTGTCTATTTTGTGTGTGTCTGGTGCTTGAAATAGTCATGAGTTATGAAGTCTGACTTGGAAGGGCTGTTTAATAATGCAACAGTACTGATCTCAAACAAATGAGGCTTTCAAACGGACAGCTTTTTCAATGCAAGCAGAGACATTTTGGTGGCGTTTTGCCTCTAATTTCCTTTTAATCGTAGAGACAAAAGACTTTGGAATGATTGGTTAGCCCCACGGGCCAAACGTAAAACATAATAAGCTAAGATGACATGAGCAAATGCATCACTTTGCTCACTGAGGATTACAGCTTTCACACTATACTACACAGAGATTATTAGCTAAAATACTTCTTTATTATAGTGTCTGACAAATATAGGCTTTTATTTTTGCAAGTTATGATTCTTTTTCTAGAAAACAAGACTTTCTTTTAGACAGCATTTTTCTCTCCTAGGAATAATTCATAGAATTTTTTTTTGTACAGGCCGAAGGTCCGTCAAGTTGCAGCTCATGTTGTTGATGTAAGTGTTGTTATTGCTGGTGTACTCTATACAGCGGGGCAAAAAAGTATTTAGTCAACCACTAATTGTGCAAGTTCTCCCACTTGAAAATATAAGTGAGGCCTGTAATTGTCAACATGGGTAAACCTCAACCATGAGAGACAGAATGTGGAAAAAAAAAAAACAGAAAAATCACATTGTTTGATTTTTAAAGAATTTATTTACAAATCATGGTGGAAAATAAGTATTTGGTCAATACCAAAAGTTCATCTCAATGCTTTGTTATGTACTCTTTGTTGGCAGTAACGGAGGCCAAACGTTTTCTGTAACTCTTCACAAGCTTTTCACACACTGTTGCTGGTATTTTGGCCCATTCCTCCGGGCAGATCCCCTTTAGAGTAGTGATGTTTTGGGGCTGTCGTTGGGCAACACGGACTTTCAACTCCCTTGACAGATTTTCTATGGTGTTCAGATCTGGAGACTGGCTAGGCCTCTCCAGGACCTTGAAAGCCACTTACAAAGCCACTCCTTTGTTGCCCTATCTGTGTGTTTGGGATCATTGTCATGCTGAAAGACCCAGCCATGTGTCATCTTCAATGCCCTTGCTGATGGAAGGAGATTTTCACTCAAAATCTCTCGATACATGGCCCCATTCATTCTTTCCTTTACACAGATCAGTCGTCCTGGTCCCTTTGCTGAAAAACAGCCCCAAAGCATGATGTTTCCACCCCCATGCTTCACAGTAGGTATGGTGTACTTCGGATGCAATTCAGTATTCTTTCTCTTCCAAACACAAGAACCTGTGTTTCTACCAAAAAGTTCTATTTTGGTTTCATCTGACCATAACATATTCTCCCAGTCCTCTTCTGGATAATCCAAATGCTCTCTAGTGAACCGCAGACGGGCCTGGACGTGTACTTTCTTCAGCAGGGGGACATGTCTGGCAGTACAGGATTTGAGTCCATGGCGGCGGATTGTGTTACTGATAGTAGCCTTTGTTACTATGGTCCCAGCTCTCTGTAGGTCATTCACTAGCCCCCCCAGTGTGGTTCTGGGATTTTTGCTCACCCTTCTCGTTATCATTTTGACGCCACGGGGTGAGATCTTGCATGGAGCCCCAGATCGAGGGAGATTATCAGTGGTCTTATATGTCTTCCATTTTCTAATAATTCCTCCCACAGTTAATTTCTTTACACCAAGCATTTTACCTATTGCAGATACAGTCTTTCTACAATTTTGTCTCTGGTGTCCTTCGACAGCTCTTTGGTCTTGGCCATAGTGGAGTTTGGAGTGTGACTGACTCAGATTGTGCACAGGTGTTTTTTATACCGATAATGAGTTAAAACAGGTGCCATTAATACATGTAATGAGTGGAGCCTCGTTAGACCTCGTTAGAAGAAGTTAGACCTCTTTGACAGCCAGAAATCTTGCTTGTTTGTAGGTGACCAAATATTATTTTCCACTCTAATTTGGAAATAAATTCTTTAAAAATCAAACAATGTGATTTTCTGGGTTTTTTTTCTCCCCACATTCTGTGTCTCATGGTTGAGGTTTACCCATGTTGACAATTACAGGCCTCTCTAATATTTTCAAGTAGAAGAACTTGCACAATTGGTGGTTGACTAAATACTTATTTGCCCCACTGTATATTTTCAATCTATTCCTCGGCGCTATTTTCAGGAATTTCCTAGTGATTAATTTGTACTTAATTAGACAATGGAAAACGAGGAGCCGTCTATTTTTGAGTTAATATGCATCGGAATTTCTAAAATATGACATTATAGAAGGGAGTACCTATCAAGCTTCAGGCCCAATTTCCATGTCACCGATTAATTATTATCTTATTGAGTCATATTGGAGGTACTGTTTTCTGATGCGTAATCCATTCCTAATAATGGATAGATTTATCTGAAACTTTGTTATGTATATACTAGAAGAATATATGCATCGACGCTCTGAGCCCGATATTTGAATTTTTGTATCCTTAATTACTTAGATAAAATCCAAACAATTTTCAAAGTCATCAGAAAATAGTCATGTTTGGTATCAAATCGGTTTAGAGTGACTGTAGGACAAAGCTTTAGGAGGTTACAGAAGGATACTATCAATACGAATAACTGATTAAATGAAAATTATCAGTGATATGTCATTTAAGTCCGATCAATTATCAAAATGGTTAGAAAATAGTTGTATTCAGTGCAGTGGTGGTTTTAGGGGTGTGGCCATAGGGGCAGTGGCCCCTGAAAGGCCCCATTTTAGCATAAAGCAAGTCAATAAGCAAATCCTTCTTTTCTTAAGTGAGAGAGAATGAGATAATGTTGTATCTACAGTTTGTTGAAGGTGCCAAATGTAGGATCGATGGCCAAAAAGGGTACTGCAACTAGATCAAAAATATTGACTAGCACACAATGCCCTTCCCCTTCGGGTTGCTAAAATACTCGCTTCACAGTGGAGAACCTGCAGAAAAAGAACTTTAAGTGGGAAGCGACGAGTCCTCTGCAAAAGGGATATATTATTTTTAATTTTCATACAATATGATTTCAATTCAATTAAAAGAACTGTGATACGAAGTCCAAGTTAGTTTATGTCACCATGACCGAAGTGAGGGATGGAGGGCTACTTTTCTCAATGTATAAGCACACTGGCAAATAAATATATCATTTGATAATGCATTGACAGCATCCACAAAGAATATTTATTTGCTCCATCCATTTTAATTTTCATTACTGACTGAATATACAGACGCGTAAAAATGTTATTGTTTCACTAGTCAATGGATCACCATGCTAAATGACATAGCACAACCATGCCGAAGGAATGCATATCCTTGTTTTGCTTCTCTTGTTGTCTTGAATCTTATGAGATTTGTAACGACGTTTTTTTGCTTGAGTGGTAGACATAATTCAGACTGTTTGTCAAAGTTGATGCGGCCTTAGGGGCAGTTTACATGGAGACTCTGCGACACGAAGACGCAATGACTGTGTTGCGAGTTGACTCGCTTGCATATGGTGTCGGCGAAGAAGAAAAATTGGGAATCTACCCTCCAAAGTGGAAGAATTCGATTGCGGGGGATTGAAGGGGGCTATCTCCGCATGCATATCAAAGGCTCCCGTGGCGCGACACCATGCCGATAACGTCAGCACTCGTACACGTCACATTGGGCATGCGCAGCGGTGCTACTAAACATTAAAAACAGCAAATATGGCGGAATGTCAGCTTTAATAATATTTTTAGATTAAATATGTTGAATGTTTCCATTTTTGTGCCTTTTGGAACAAAAGAAAAATGCCATCGCTTCGAGTGGGCGGGCATATTTTTTTCCGGGCTGAGGAACTTTGGTGGGGTCAAGTGCATCATTCGCTGTAGCCTTGTAAATCTGCACTGCCCCCTAGGGCCTGGCATGAATACTACATCATTTTCATGTGGAATTGCAACATTGCTCGAACGGAGCCCGTATAAAAGCAAATTTGAAATTTTTCGTCTTCTCGGAGAGCCACCATGTAAACAGCCCCTTAGTTTACGGGGAGTACAGAGCTGTGGCAAACGGATGAAGACTGGGAACTGGTCTCGTGATTGGCTGATGATGAACACGGAAGCAAAACAGGAACAAATTTGCGACGCGTAAATCATCTTTTAAATTGGTAAATTCTCAGTTAAACCATTGAGATCTGTTTTGGAAGTATTTAAAAAAAAATCTTTAATGTCTATTGAAATATTATGGTCATCTCATGAATAACTGGTGAAAATCTTACACTGTGCACCTTCAAACTTTAATGCTGCTTTTTGTGTTTAAAATGTTTTTTCAAAAAAGTGAATAAAATTATTGTTCCATGTATCCTTACTTGCACCTAGTATTACCAGTTCAATTAGTAATTAGTCATTAGTATTATTACACACTTTACTGGTTCATCTTTTCTTGACAGTGTCAAGGAAATATGTTTTTACTTTAATCTGTGTATGGCCTTGTTGACCATAACCAACACGAAACAAAGATGGCAGCAACACTTGGTCCCTGAGGGTTACATTTGGCCCCTGTTTCAGAAAAATCCTAGAACCGCCAATGGTTTGGTGTCAAATCGTTTAGGAATGAGTGTAGAATACACCGACAGTTACGGATGATACTGCAATCCGATGAATATCGCATTCAAGCTTTTTACATAATTTAGCCTGTAGTAGCACATTAGTGCTTGCTCTTGTAGGAGCTACTTTATGGTGTAAGGGTCAACTTTTTCTAGAGTCTATACAATATTTTTCTGTAGAATTAGAACAATTTTGATGAACTTTTTTTTCATGAAAATATACACGTTCATTGTAAAAATATGTTCATAATCAAAAACTTATGGGAAAAACACAACCTATCTTGAAAAATAACACCTTTCAATAAACCATATATTTTCTTGTCAGACTTTAGTGTCAAATATATCACAATCAGATAAAATTAAAAATATATTCTCTTTAGAATATTTTCTTCAGAATGTAGATAGTTATTTTTCCTAAAACAATATGATTATTTTTCTGGAAAGCATACTATTATGCACATACGTAGAACGCAAACTATTGTGCATATAGATATCTTTTTTTTTTTTAAATTGGAAATACTGAATGACTTTATTCTCATGAAGTTATTACTTGTAGGGTTGTTCCGATCATGTTTTTTTGCTCCCGATCTGATCCCGATCGTTTTAGTTTGAGTATCTGCCGATCCCAATATTTCCCGATCCGAATGCTTTTTTTTGCTCCCGATTCAATTCCAATCATTCCCGATAATTTTTCCCGATCATATACATTTTGGCAATGCACTAGGAAAAAAATGAATAAAACTCGGACGAATATATACATTCAACATACAGTACATAAGTACTGTATTTATTATGACAATAAATCCTCAAGATGGCATTTACATTATTAACATTCTTTCTGTGAGAGGGATCCACGGAAAGACTTGTAATTCTTAAAGGATAAATGTGACTTTGTATATTGTGACTAAATATTGCCATCAAGTGTATTTGTTGAGCTTTCAGTAAATGATACTGTAGCCATGCCCAAATGCATGATGGGAAGTGCAACCATGACTGTGCTTAGTGCTACCAATTGATATATCTTCTCTGCGTTGGGAAAAATAATAGGGTGTTAAGAAAAAGATCAATTACTACCTTGCTTCCCCACATTGCTTCCCACGATATTTCTAATCGTAGAGAGAGGGATTGTAAGCCGTTAGCCATTTAAAACAAGACTTCAAAGGCTGCCAAAATTTACTCTACTCATTTTACGCTGCCTTTTAGCTCTCTATAGACCCTACTCACCAACGTCACAGAATGACGTGTCGCTGTATCCGGCCACCATATTGTCCGTCTTTGTTTATCCGTATTCTCAATGGTTTCAATTTGTCGTGCAATTTATAGTGCAATTCATGGAAGCCCCGGTGCTTTCAGACGCTGTAAACTCATTGGATGCGTTGCATAAAAGGCGTTATGTGGAAAAGCTTCAGTCTATCCATTCGCCAGATCCATATTTGATGCCTAACTCGATATTTTTCGACCCGCTGTCTTCGCCCTCTCTGCCTGACATCTGCTACCCTGATATCTACAATTATCTTGTCCACACAAAATCATCCTATTCTCACGAAAGTTTGAAAAACTTTAAGAGCAGCACTCTAAGCAACATTACCTCGTGTGACCCTTTACTTCCAATGTTCTAAAATGGCGACAATTCATTTTAAAAAAAGTTGACTGCAATGGCCGACGCTTCAAGGATAGGTGGATATTGGACTATTTCTTCAATAAAGCACGCAACAACTGTGTCTGCCTCATTTGCAAAGAGACAGTCGCTGTTTTCAAAGAGTTCGATGTGACGCAATAATGATATTACCGAACAAGACACGCTGACATGTACGACAACATTACAGGGAAGATACGCAGCGAGAAATTATAGCAACTTAAAGCTAGTTTGATTTCACAGCAGCAGTATTTCGCAAGAGCCCGAGTGTCGAAAGAGAACGCCACAAAGACGAGACTGTTGAAATTATGAATTTAGAAAAATAATAAAAAGCAAATATGACACACAGAAGGGCTTGCTAAAATTTGTTTAAATATATTGTTCTATGTAAATCAGCCAAGGTAGCCCCCCGCATTTTTACCACACCAAATCTGGCCCCCTTTGCAAAAGGTTTGGACACACCTGTTTAACTGATGATCCGTAGACGAGGCCAGCTTCTTTCATTGGTACCAGCTAAATATTATTCAAAATGTAATGACGGTGGAAGAAATAAGCATCTTGAATTTGAAACTGTATGTTGTCGGCGATTAGCCTCGCAATGATCTTAATTGTGGTTGTCAGCCCAAAACCCTCTAAATATATATTAAATGCATCTTACCAGATATAAAATGACTACTACATAATCTGTGGTAATCGTATGGAGCCCAGTTTTCTCGTCGAATTGCAGCAGTCCATCTCGCTCTCCTCTCCGGGTCTCTCAGAATACGGTAGAACTTCAAGTCTTTCCGTCTATCTTCTCTGTTATTGCAACCAACCGCCACACACGCCTTCACCATTTTGATTATTAATGTTAACGAGCAGAAAAACACGCCATAATAGGAGGAATTTACGTAGCTGTAATGCGTCAACACGACGAGTAGACGGACAATATGGCGCGGAGGCGTGGTTGTGACGTCATGTGAGTAGGGTCTCTATAGGTAAAACGGCGCCATTACAGATTGAGCGCGACAATGAGTGAGTGGGTCGTGCAGCGCATGCATTAATTGCGTTAAATATTTTAACGTGATACATTTTTTAAAAAATTAATTACCGCCGTTATCTGGATAAATTTGATAACCCTACCTTAAGCCTAAACTAAAGACTCTGGATAAGTGTAATGTATTATGTCTGTAACGTTAAATATAATTAGAAAACGATTTAATTAAAAAATATATATATATTTTAAAAAAGCATGTGCGATATTTTTGCCAATCCCGATACTTTGAAAATGACGTGATCGGACCCGATCGATCGGGTATAACTTCATTCACAAAAATGTATCGCATCTGTATTCAATTCAAAGTACAGTTTGTAAAAGAAAGACTTTGATAAGAAACATGTTTGTGTGTGTGGGGGGGGTTGTACAAAGAGCTTATTGTCAGTCAAACTTTTTTTTTTGGAAAACATTTTTTTACCGTAGGCTAAAAACAGCTAGTACATACTGTAGTTCATTGCTGGTTTTTGTTTTTTGTCTTTTTACCATTTATTACAAATATTTTGACCTTCTACACATTGTAATTGTCTATGTGGGGATCAAACCAGGATATCTTATCATTGTTATGACAATGGGAACGTGTTGAGACATTGGCAGTCCTACAGTCTATAGTGACAAGCTGCAGGAACACACCCTGACATCAGTGAGAAGTATCAGGTTCGGGAATAGGGTGGATGAGGATACGAGTCTCCCACTTCTGGAGATCCGTCAGAAAATCTCAACCAAAAAATGCCGGCTTTGAGTTAGGGTGCCGTCGGCCTACGCGTTTCCATGACAGGCGCTTCTTTTCTGGCGTCTTTTGAGTCTATCTAGGTGGATCCTTGTAATGCAGCTGAACTTTATTCCGTTCTCTAAGAATGGATGAAAGAGCGGAGGCTGCCAGTTGGGCACGCGGTCCCCCCGCAGAGGTTTAGGGATGGAAACACGAGATGAGAGACATTGCTAAGCTGCTGGGAGCCTGCCACGCATTCATTGTTTATCCAGTTGGAGAAAGGCTTTTATCTGCTTTTTGCAAATCAACTCCTCACTCGGTTAAGGTTGATTGTTTTCTGCGGCAGCTCACCTCATTGGTGAGGGCGGGGGCTGTTGGTGAGAAGTGGTTACGTGGTCGCAGATGTTTATCGGCTCACTTTGATGCCTCCCCTCCCTCAAAAGAAAGGAGGCTTATTTCCTCGGGGAATAAATGGAGTCCAAAATAGCGTTAATCAGGTGGCCAGAGGCGGCCATCCAAATAAATGTTGATCCGCGTCTGCTGGGAGCATCAATAAAAAAGTGTTTACAGTGATGTGATATGTTGTCCACAAATGCTTTGATTTAAGCAATTTACACAGATAAGACAGAGATTTGGAAAATATCCCTCTGCAGAAGGCAACTTATTCACAAGATGAATTTATTTCTAATATTCATTCATCGACGAATATGCAATGTAATTCTTAGGGGCAGACTGGGGGTATGGAGTTGCCCAGGAGTCATTGAAAGACCTGCCCACTTGGATTGTGTTAGAAGCCATCTAGCCGGCAACACAAGTACCTGTACCTTGATGAAAAAAAAAAAGCATTTGATGTTGTTTTGATAAAAATCATATGGTAAACAATAACCCAATTCCCTAATAAACTTACTGTAAAATAACAATGTGCAGTGATTTTAACGCATGTAGCAATTTTGATGCAAACAGGTCATTTATACAATAAACTATAACAAGAGTGAACCATTAGAGAACTCTCACCTGATCAAAGTGCACACGTCGGACTTTTAATTGGAAATTTGTAAATATTGATATTGTAAAAATGCCTAGTTTTGAGTTTGTGAGTAGTCGGAGGGGTCCACTACTAATATTTACCAACCTTGGCCGGAATTTATTCAGAATTGTGGATTTTCAGTACCACAAAAATGAGGACTGTAACCAGATCAAAGTTCACATGACGGACATTTGAATCTTTATTATTATTATTAGTTTTAATATTAGTCCAGTAAAATGCAGTTTTGAGTATGTGAGCAGTCAGAGAAGTCCACTACTAAAGTTCACCAAACTTGGCCAGAGCTTATTCAAAATTAGGGATTTACAGAACCACGAAAATGAGAACTGTAACCTGATCAAAGTATACATATAGGAGTTTTGATTCATTTTGCTCAATATTGCTACAGCAAAATGGCATAGTTTTGAGTATGGGAGTAGTCAGAGAGGTCTACTACTAATAATCATCAACCTTGGCCAGAATTTATTCAGATTTGTGGATTTTTATTGCCACAAAAATGAGAACTGTAACCTACCATCTACTAAAACCACCCATTGCTAAGGGGAATCACATAATATTGTACTGACGTGACAGTGCACATAACGCACATTGTAGATGGAGCGGTTTTAAGATCAGGCGACTTCATTTTCTTTCTTAATTGGAGACAATGGTGGCGTTATATATTTTAGCGTTTTTAAGAGTTTTGAACAACGTGAGCGCACTGAAGTCAACTGCCTTGCTGCTCGTTCATAATGCATTTAACGTAATGCTTGAATTACGCGGGTGTGTTAATTTTAGGGTCCGCTCATTTAACCACGAGAACACGAACATCCGTTGGCTTGATTGTAGTCACCAATTCCTACTTATTTTACACCCAATGCTAAGCCTGTTGCAATATGCAATAATTCCATTTATCGCACGATAAATAAAAATGAAGGTGGTAATTTTTCCGCTGCAATTTATCGCCTCGCGTGCACGTGCGTGCGTGCGTGCGGCAGACATGCTGTTAAAAGTTCGGATTCCTTGTTACCAACTGCGCAAAATGCATCTTCGTTCCAGGTCTGGCAAAAAATAGCGCCGGAGCCAATCGTTCCCATTATATCCTATTGTTCAACGTATACCGGCCACGTCAGTGATCCGGATTGACTGCAGACCATCTCCGGCGAGCCAGTGTTGTTGACGTGTGGGCCCTCCCATCAGGAGTGACATTTCACGCGAGCGGCTATTTTTCGGCACAACACCGGATATTTGAGTGGCAAATTAAGAGCGCTGTGCTTCAAACTCGTCCTGTTTATGAAAGTCGATTGTCATATGCTGGTGTTGTGCAGTAATGAGCAGACGTGACTTCTGTGGCGTTTGCTAACTTCTTTAATGCGCGCACACTCTAGATGTCATGAAATAGCAAACTAGATGTGCTACGCCCCATGCCATTGGCTACGTGAGCCCAGAGTGATTATGGGACATATAGTCCATATCCTACATCGATGAATTATAAACCGCCATGACTGAATGGAAGTTAAGAAGGCCAAATCAATCCATACCAGTGACTATAGATAATGCTGCAACTATTGTTAATTCAGTACGCGACACACATAGGATTGTCTTGCTCATGTAGTAAACCTAGCTGCTGAGAGAGCTGTAGCAATCAAGTGTGCCCCGCCTCACTTTACAAACAGGAAAGATTGTTCTCAGCACTTTTATACTAAATTTCTTCAGATCAGTAAGAAGTAAGCACATAGATATTATGCACTAAAATCCATGTTTATTTGATGGCAATTTAATTGTTGCTCGTTTGCAAAAGAAACAAAAAAATACTGTTGTTGTTTTTTTTTTTTTTTTCAGAGCATTAAATGTATTGAATCAGATCGAAAATTGTGTCCCGCTTATCGAAAATCGTACCGAACCGTGACTTAACTGTATGGTTGCATCCCTATTGAACACCATTGAAGAAGCTATGAGGGGAAAAGTTTTCATTGGCCTAAATGCTTAAGTTATTAACTGCATTTGTATTTTTTTTTTTTTCTTGAAAAACACATTTTATTTATTCTGTGTTTCTGTGCGGTATTAATATTGTTGTCTTTTACTTAAGACGCATGGTCTTGTTTTTGAGTTGTGATTTCTTATCGCGTTTAAATGGGTGTACTTGATCTATTAATATATACTGTATTCTCACGGTTATTGTAAATTCGGGGGGGGGGTTTTAAATGGGGGGTGCAATAATATTGCATATCGTAATAATTTATTACATCAATTATCGCACACTAAAATTTGTTATAGCGACAGGCCTACCCAATACATATTTTTTCCCATGTACATGTAGAAAATGCAGGGTCGCAGTTCGCGCATGTTCAGTGACACCAAACCCTACTTATTTGTCCCGATGCTGGCCCACCGGCCCACCAGGGGAATCCCCAGTATCCCCATATGCCAGTCCACCCTTGGCAATTCCTGATAATATATTAAATTATTCTCATCTGATAACTTTTGAATTTTTCTAGACTCTCTTCTTAAAAAGTCCAAATTCATTCATTGCACTTTCAAAAGAGCATTTAAATACAAAATACAATACAAATACAAAATTCCGGAGTGTTTCTTCAAAATATGCAGGATTGCACATTCATTTCAAAATAAATAAAAATACTTGATCTTAGCCTCAAACGGTATAAAAAACAAAATAAATGACGATCTCAGTACAACAAAAGAACAATTGGCTAACTTGCACAGAAAAAGTCAGCTTGCTCAAATGCAATAATTTTTTTTTTTTTAACAATGCTCTCAAAAAATTGTTCACACATTCCCACAAAAAACAAAACAAAACTGCTAAATACACCTATGAACTAAATTACCAATGCATAAAAAAAAAAATCTTACCTAATGTTGGTCTAAACATGGTGCGGCTGGATCCAGCCATGTTAGATGAGTAATATCATATTCACCGTTGCCACACGAGAGCAGTGTATTTACCCAAATCAATAAAACTAAATGCAAACACTTTTAAAACAAACCATTACAACATCACCCTAATTAAACGAATACTCGAAGCAGCAAAATTCGATTCGAAGCTTTTTTCTAATTGAATTACTCGAGTTAGTCGATTATTCGTTGCAGCACTATTGTAATCAGAGTGATCATCAACTATTTTGCTCGATACAATGTACGTATTGTGGATGTATCATTGTGAGTTTATGGGAGAAATACCTCAGTGTGAATTACATGCTCATAGCCAGTTTTAAACACTCTTTCAACAGCAGCTTAAGCAAAGAGAGAAAAGGCAACCTCTTCAACTGTTATTTTTACGATGATTGGGTCACATCCTTCCTCCAGAATGTCTCACTCTTAAGTGCTCGCTAAATCAGTTAGCGATGCCAACCTTTGACCGTTCACAGAGGTGTAACAAGACGGGATTCACTCACCCGTGCATTTGTTTGGAGACGCTGAACAGTTGGAGCGTTTAGCGTGCTGTCACCCCGGTGCCCTTGACTCTGTTTTGAACTGGCGCTGCCCGGCGACTCATCGCTGCATCGCTGCTCGCTGAGACACCGCGGTGACACGCAACATGTCCCCTGATGCCAACAGGGGGAGGTAAAGGGAACCATCATTTACGCTTTCACTCGCCTGCCACTGCTTTTGTCTGCCGCGCCGCTTTTTAATTTCCCTGTGCCTTGTTTTCTGTCAACTGATGATGCATAATATCCCGGCCTCAGGTTGGGCACCGTGGATGAGGTGAGCAGCTTGACAGAAGGAGATATGTCGCCATTATCCCCTCCTACTTGTGACAGGTTAATTCTTGGCGGGTTGTAAATACAAAGATGGATGAATTATGCATAGAGATAGTAGAGAGGGAAAAGTGATGATTGTGTGTGTGTGCTTTCTGGACTACTCAACACACTGTGCTTTGCTTTGTTTCAAGACTTTAATTTTAAAATTGCTTCGATGTATTATTATTGCTCCAATCGACTCATTATTTTATTGTTGTCGCGCAAATTAAAGTGTAGCCAACAACAGTCAAATGCCTGATTTGCATGTTCATTGTCTAATTGTTTACCCCCATGGTCAAGTTACTTGTAGCAACTCTGAACATCTCCTATTTGAAGTGAATCAGGTTGCGTTGTATCTCATCACTTCGTAATTAAAGTCAGTACTATCGTAACGGGAATAAATTGTATGACAAATGGATTAATTATTTCTCAACAAAACATTTTCTAATTGAAGTGAATCGTATATAGTAACTGGAGAAAAAAATTGTTATAATGTAAAGTGTATTTCAGCAAGTCATAATTGGATTTAATTTGACTGTATTGCACCTTCATACTAATCTCCTTAATTTGAGTACATTTGTATCGCGTTGTAAACACAGTAAATTGATAATTGCATTTGCGGAGTTTGATTTTGTACTGCCCATAGTTAGCTGGGATTGGCTCCAGCACCCATGTGACACTCGTGAGGATAAGCAGCTCAGAAAATGAGTGAATCAGTTGAATTAGTCGATACACTGGTTAAGGAATTATTCTAGGATATTCTACAAAACGACTTATGAAAACAAAAACAAGCTATCTTCATTCTTCTGCTTTGAGTTTATCCCTAGTAGACATCCAATCCATTTGAATTGGCAGGGTGACAGCGAATGAACTCCTCCCTTTTCAAACAGGCTCCTCCCACTTCTATGGCTGTCAGTGGCAAACAATGGCAGGCAATGAGGCAATTTTGGAGCATTTCAGATCATTATCTGTTGATTTGCAGTCAATTCCGGTTGATTTTGGGCCATTTTCTGTTGATGGTGGGTTGCTGTTGGAATTGTTGTGCATACAGTTAACATTTATACTTTCATTATAGTAAGTTACCTGATAGGATAACCTCTGTCTAGTCAGCATTTCCTTTGTCCTGGGCCATGCGGCCCCAACGTAGTCTATGTATTCTATTTTATGTTCTATGTCACTTTCCTGACTCCTCCCACCCTATTGTTTGCCCCTGAATAAAGATGGTTGCTATCACAGCAGGAGCAGCTACCAACCTCCACAAATGCTACATCGACTTCCTGCGTGTTCTTTTTAGCCAAGCTAGGTGTATATTAACCTAGCTTCAAATCTAACAGTTACAGAACAAGAAGTGACCTAGGAATGAATAGGCAGTGACTCAAACTCAAAAGGAAGTGACCTCTAAATGCCTTAAAATGAACAGAAAGTGACCTGTAAATTCTCCGAAAATTGGAAAGAGTGAATGTGAATGCTCTGGTTTTGATTGAACGTTCATTCGCCCTTTCAGGTCTTAACTGATTGGACATCGAGCGCCGTCGATACCAGCCATAGAGTTAACTGAGACACTACTATGGTGGAAGATTTTTGTAGCAACTTGCTGGTTCTTTATTTTTTTAAACATTGACACATTTTTTAAAACGATATCTCGATTCTTGGCATGCGCGTATCGATAACCTTTTGTGATGCAAAGTATCACGATATATCACCATTTCGATATTTTGTCAGACCCTTGGTATGAATTGTAATTGATGCATATAGTACCAAAACTGGAGTAAATCTTATGTTATTGCATCTTAATGTAATTGGAGAAAGTTAACTGCTGCTGTATTGTAGTGAATTGAGTACGTAACCATCAATGCAACATTAACAAACTCCGCATCTTTCCGTCCACCTAATGGCTTGAATTTTAGATCAAGCAGACAAGAGCTATTTCTTGCCAGCATTCATAGGCGGAGTTTGACTTTTGGGGCAGAGGGGGCACAACATGTTGATGACCCCGAAACGCAGTGTCAGCAATAAAATTAACTGACAAGAATATTTATAATAATAAGTTGACAATGAGGTTTTTTTTTTGTTTTCCATCATTCTTGAGGGGAATTCTGAATCAGGCTGCTGAGGCAATACTTTTCGCCCAGATGGTCAACCATTGGATATGGTATGCCTGCCGGTGTCGTGCCAATGTAGTTACTCCAGTCAAAAATTGTATCCCTTGGGCGGAGCCATATGTAGGTAGATTTGAAACATATATATATTTTTTTTTAAAGTCGCTTCAATCAAAAAATTTTTTTTGCAAAAATAACTTTGAAACAAAAAAAAAAAAAAAATGCAAGTGAAAGCTTTTTTGGGGGGGGGGATTGAATTTGGATGATTGGATTCAGGTTTTTTTGGGGGGGGGATTGAAGTAATGTTGATTTGTATTTGGGCCATATTTTGGCTATTATTCGGTCAAAAAATAAGTTGCTTCAAAAAATATATATTTTTTCAAAAAGAAAAATCACTTCAATAAAAAAAACTTAAAAATATTAAAAATATATTAAAATAAAAATATTTGAGATTGAAAATTTTCAATTTGAACACTTAAGTTTTCTTTGATTGAAGCAATCTTTTTTGTGTTTGGGCCATTTATGGGTAGGACATTTGTGTCTAAATCATTCAAAGCCCCAAAAAGTTGCTCGAATCAAAAAAAAAAAAAAAAAAAAATCAAAGAAAAAAAAATCATTTGAAAAATAAAATAGCCCTCATCTATTTATTTATTTATTTATTTTGTGAAAATTATATGCAAAGCAAATGACCTTCTAAGGTGCTAGTCACATGATCTGTTCGAAAAATACTTTTGACCCATTATAATTTTTTTTTGTGTTCATTTCATTAATTTTTGTGGCAGTTTTATTGCTTTACAACTTTTATATATATATATATATGTATACGAAAGTCAATTTCATGCAATGACACTTTTCGGCCCCCAGGGGGGGCCTGGGCCCCTTGGACCCCCTTAAAATCCGCTTCTGCCGGCATTCGCCACTGTATGCGATAATTCAGAGACAATCCTTTTACTAAACCATGTGACTCAGATGCTTTGCCGTTTGCGGCAAAGCACATCGTCTGGCGGCAAAAAACCTGGCACGAATGCGTCACGGCTGAGCTGTGTTTCTCACACTTGGCTAATTTGACATTTCAATAACGAGACAGACGTTCCTCGACAGCGGCCATTATTCACATGCTTCAACCAGAGTCTGTTCCGATTCTATAAAAATGAATCCCTGACCTTCATGTTCCACTTATGGTTCAGTTTAATTTAACAATCATATGATGACTTCATAATATATTTTTGTTATTTTATTTTTTTATGGAAATAAAATAACCCATCTGTTAATTGATCAGAAAGGTATATTTGCACAAAGAACAATCACCCAAAATGTATAAGTTCACATAAGGGTACGTTGGCTAAAAGTTTTGTCAGCTCATCGCAAATGTCAAAGTATTTGCAGTGTTTTAAGGCAGGGGGAAAGGTCAAGCAAGACTGTGTTTTAGATGTTTGCATTCACTGTGATGTATTTTTCCCAGAAAAATCCTGCAGTGTGTGGAAAGGTTTGAAGGCAGAAACGGTGGCAGGATGACAGGCAACTGTTGGGAGCTCGCTCCCCCCCTCAGCTATCACGTTGTCAAGCCACATCGATCTGAGAAAGAGCAAAAAGTGTGCGCGTATGTGTGTGTGCTGGCCAGAAATGAATGGGAGAAGTGGCTTTTTGGTGTGATTTTTATATAATGCTGAATGAAAGGCTGACATTTGAGCGCTGCTTTATTCTGCACACTGGCTGGCATTTGAAATTAATAGATGCCTCTAATAACTATGCAGATTGACATGGTGAGCAAGCACAATAACGACGCTACTTACCGTTCTCAATCTCAATTTCATTTCTTTGTTGGCGACGACCGCTATGATTCTCTGGCCTTTGTGAAAGCAGTACCACCAATAAAAAGAAGCGCAATATAAGACCTGAGATGGCATAAGAACTCATTTCAAGATTTTTCACGGAAAATCAAAAAATGTGCTCTCCATCCTCCCCAACCTTGACAGTGGTGAACTTGTCACCTCCATCTACACGAGCAGCACACAAGCATTCGGCGCGGCTTTGGTGCTCTTTAGTGTTTTGAGTCTCTGGAGATGCGACAGCTGTTCACCGACAGCCCCGAAAGCAATGTCGTGCAAGAGAATCTAGACTTAAATTGACAGCTATGCAGAATTGTTTTCATCCATGGTAGCATGGTGTCATGTATTGGATATTTCAACAAGTACAGGACGTAATGGACACAGCATGTGACATGAGCATTGAAAGGAATCCATATCTTTAGCAGCTCACTCGAGCATTGCAATCCCCTATATTCTTGACAGCTGGTGTGCTCACTACTTTTTGTTCCAAGACAACCTCCCGCAATCTACTTTTTTATTTTTATTTATTTTTGGGAGCCTAGAACGCTCAGTAGCAAAATATTTTGCAAGCTACTAAAGAAATGACCAAGTCAAAATTACAGATGTCCCGATCCGATGTTTGGATCGGATCAGATGGTTGTCATAGACCCGGGTGCTGCCAGTGCTCAACTCACGGCTTTAGCTCAACTCATGCCGCTGGATAAAAAACACAAGAATACCTGACTGTAGCTGACAGCCGCTACAAACTACGTCAACGTCGTTTTACTGGAGATAATAGATATCATATTTATTTTAGGGCTGTCAAACGATTAAAATTTTTAATCGAGTTAATTACAGCTTAAAAATTAATTAATCGTAATTAATCGCAATTAATCGCAATTCAAACGACCATAAAATATGCCATATTTTTCTGTAAATTATATATATTCTGTAAAATAAATTGTTGGCATGGAAAGATAAGACACAAGATGGATATATACAGTGGGGAGAACAAGTATTTGATACACTGCCTATGGGAAAATCCATTGGCAGTGTATCAAATACTTGTTCTCCCCACTGTACATTCAACATACGGGACATAAGGACTGTAGTGGGCATTTCACTCTACTGTCATTTAAATCTGTCTATGCTGTCCTCACTCCGAAGCGTCTACTTTTTCCAAAGCTAGACAGCTAGTGAACGACGCCTTAATAATCAGACTTCTTCCTTTTTCATCTGATTTATTAATAAAATAGCCTCAAACCATTGTCCTCTTTAGACCGTCATAAAACTACAAAAAAAAAAAAGTACACAAGCATTGCATTAGCAACAACGTTAGCTTAGCACGCTATACAGGTTCACTAAACATAAACAAAAAGCGTCTCATACAAAAAATAGAACATTTCGCTTACTAACATAATATGTACATTCTTTACAACAACCATACTTACGGTCAAATCTTGTCCAAGGATCATATAAGCACAACATTACAACGTAGGCGTCAGCCCGAGACGTCGTGCAGCCATATGAACTGGCAAGAAAAAATTAAACCATGTCGCAAAGCGACCACAAGAGTTCGCTGTTGTGCTGCAGCACAAAAAGCCTTGCTGTAAAACTTACCAAAAGGCAGAATACTGTCTGAGCGGGACATGTGCGTTAATTGCGTCAAATATTTTAACGTGATTAATTAAAAAAAATAATTACCGCGCGTTAACGCGATAATTTTGACAGCCCTAATTTATATAGAACTAGATGCTACACGACAGACTCGACTGCGTTAGCAACATTGAAGTACTGAAAACCAGATGCGTTAGTAAACAGCCGCCATCTTAAAAAAGACTTCCCTAGTAGGAAGCGTTTGTGAACCTTCCAAGCAAAGCTAATTAACTTTTTATCTAAAATACTCCTAAATCGGCAAAATCTTGACATGAATCTATCTTCAAAACAGTTTTAAAACTTTCACATTTCGAAAGTAGACAGAAGGGAAATTATGAAATAACGGGAGCAATTTTATCAACTTTAACAGTTGATTCGCAAAATTAAATGAATTGAATGTAGTTTAAAGCTGCTGATACAGAATGGGGACTTGAGTATTTTATTTACTGTTTCTAACCGGTAACTTGATACTGAAATAGTCGTTTATTTAAACCTGAGAGGCTTTTTATACAATTTTTGTAACTAATGCACGAAACATTAAAAGCATCTAATAGCTTGGGGGATTTGTGGTATTTTCCACTGAGGTTGTTGGTGTGTTTTGCTTTTTTAAGACAGTTTACAATATTATTTGCACGTTTTACTGAATGACTATGCCATTTCTGTTTGTTATTTATAATGTTTTGTGTTTGTCACTGAATAAACAGGTCAGTTTCTTGTTACCAACCGTTGTGTTTTATTCAAACTCACCTAATTTAGCTGGCTAGTTGTTATCAAGAGTACAAAAACCTTTTTCAACATGAGTCTGACAACAAACTAAGGAGGCTAAATAACTTTAAACTTTAACACATGCTCAGATAGGTCGGTATCGGCCAGTATCGGTATCGGATCGGAAGTGCAAAACAATATCGGTATTGGATCGGAAGTGCAAAAACCTGGATCGGGACATCCCTAGTCAAAATGATCTACCCATATATTTATTGAGAAATATATTGAGGATTACAACACACAATTTATATGTTCATTTATATTTCATAATCACATACAGTGGGGCAAATAAGTATTTAGTCAACCACCAATTGTGTAAGTTCTCCTACTTGTCAACATGGGTAAACCTCAACCATGAGCGACAGAATGTGGGAAAAAAAACAAAAAAAAAAACAGAAAATCACATTAGAGTGAAAAATAAGTATTTGGTCACCTACAAACAAGCAAGATTTCTGGCTGTCTAACTTCTTCTAACAAGATCTAATGAGGTCTAACGAGGCTCTACTTGTTACCTGTAGTAATGGCACCTGTTTTAACTCATTATCGGTACAAAAGACACCTGTCCACAACCTCAGTCAGTCACACTCTAAACTCCACTATCGCCAAGACCAAAGAGCTGTCGAAGGACACCAGAGACAAAATTTTAGACCTGCACCAGGCTGGGAAGACTGAATCTGCAATAGGTAAAACGCTTGGTTTAAAGACCCGCCTGGGTTATACTGTCCTACCGTGTTGGTCCTCATTATAGTAGAGAAGAGTGAGTAACTATAATCTACACAAAGAAACTGTAACCCTATCGACTCACAGCCTCGAAAAGTAAGGGTTACATTACGTAAGAAACTCGTTCGGTACGCCTCTGTTCCGAACCGAGCACCACGTACTGAAACAGTTCAATACAAATACATGTACCGTTACACCCATACAAACTGCACGGAATTTGTTGAATCGAACTCCACCGACTCATTAAAATACTAGGGGGCAGTTTACATGGCGACTCTGCGACACAAAGACGCAATGACTGAAAGTGGAATGGCCTCGCATGAATATGGTGTCGGCGAAGACGAAAAATTCTGAATCCTGCCTCCAAAGTGGAAGAATTCGATTGCGGGGGATTGAGGGGGGTTGCTCCCGCGGCGCGAGACCGCACCGATAACGTCAGCACTCGTACACGTCACATTGGGCAAGCACAGCGGTGCTAGTAAACATTAAAAACAGCAAATATGGCGGAATGTCGGCTTTAATTTACTGTTTTAATAATATCTTTAAATTAAATATGTTGAATGTTTCCATTTTTGTGCCTTTTAGAACAAAAAAAAGATGCCATTGCTTCGAGTGGGCGGGCATTTTCTTTCCGGGTTGAGGAGCTTGGTGGGGTCAAAGTGCATCATTCGCTGTCACCTTGTAAAACTGCACTGCCCCCTAGGGCTTGGCATGAATACTACATCGTTTTCATGCGGAATTACGACATTGTTCAAATGGAGACGGGCCCAATTATTGCAAATTTGAAATTTTTTGTATTCTCGGAGAGTCACCATGTAAATGGCCCCTAGAACTACCAAGGGTGGATCAGTTTATACAAATCGCTTTAGTATCCATTGAACGGTCATCTGACTCTAATCAGCATATCTCTGTGAGCATTGAGGTCCTCATTAGTCATTCCCATTCACACTCGCAAAACCACAGGGTTGGATTGCTCCAATTAGCATCTTGAGTGCATGCAGGGCAGGGATGCCTGTTTGCGGAGGACTGTCTGACATTACAGCATTGAGAAAGAACAGCTGTCTCAATCTCTCTGAATATTTAGTTGCACTGTTTCTTGTATGTATGGAGCTATAATTGCCATATTGCTGATTATGGATGGCTGATGATGCACAACACAAGTCATTTTTGCACAAAAAAAGGTTTTTTTTCTCAATAAAGAAACATGTGAAAAAGACAACGAAAGAAACTATATACAGTACGTACAAGGGACGTATGACAATTCACCCTTTTCCCGGGGCTAGGGGTTGGAGGTTGCCAAAGAAATTTTTCCTTCTGCGCCTTCTTTGCGCCCACATGAGAGTGAGCCAATTCCTTCACAAGATCCACCAAGAAGTCAACCCGTCTCTCTTGCCTTCCAGGGCATGCCTGATACAACACATATGCATTCAGAGCTGCCATGTCAATCATATTGTAGAACACGGCGACTGGCCATCTCCGTGTCCCTCCGTGTTTGACAAAGCCAAGGGAGCCCCGAATTTGCATCAAGATGCTAATTGCAGGTATCCAGAGTGAACCCACCCCCTTCACACTTAGGCTGCAGCTCCATATGAATGTGTAAGGCGGTTGTCTGCTTGATTGCTTGTTTGAGTGGTCTATTGTTTGACAAAGCCAAGTCGTCAGTTTGGTATCGGGGTCATTTGACGCCTTTTTGATCTTTCTTTATACCCATAAAACCCCAGAACTTCCAGTTAACCCTTTAACACCGAACGTGTCAGATGCGACACGTTTACGCATATCATCTTTGAAGCCTTGTCACGCTGTAATTACGTCACCCACGTGCCGATGGTTGCTCTCATTTGAAAGTACGGAAGTTGATGTCCACACCAGTTTTGATTTGAAGTCAATCGACCAAGTAAAACGGGAGATAATGTCATTTGAGTTTTATACTTTTATTGCACTCATAAATATGTATCAAAACGCTGCATGTACCATGTGTCTATCTCCATATTTCCATCATTTCTTGTCCTTTTTCAAAACCGAAAGCAGCACAAAAGACTACATATCCCAAGAGCCATTGTGATGTCAAGAAGGACGAACCTAATGTAAACATTTTTAATAAATTGTGAGCGAGGCGCCAACTAAGCAAAGGGTGGCATGCGAAGCAAGCAACGGCCGGTTGGATTGAGCGAGCGACTTTGAGACGTGCAGAATGAATCGAAAACTAAATTTAGCGCAAGCTAATGCATTATTTCATTAAATCAAGGAAGAGGATGAGCTGTATTTATGGTTGTTTTCCTCGGATGAGTCGGCGTCTCGGCGAGTAGAAGTGACAGCAGCGCGCAAACGGCGGAAGAGTAGGCTGTGTGACGTGTGTGACGCAGCCCAGTGACCTGTTCAAGAACAAACTTTATCGAGTGCGCAAAAAAAAAAAAAAAACTTTTGGGTCGCATTCCTGAAAAAAATTGAATTGAACTGAACTACTTGCCAATATTTTTTAAAATACTTTTTTTCAATGTTATATATATTTTTTTCTTCACTATGAATCTTTTCAATTTTATATAGATGTGTGTTCGAGAAGCTTGATTGCATGTACATGTATACCTTTGATAAGGTGATGGGTACAATACCTAACTTCACAAAGAGATATCCTCTAAACCCTTTTTGTGTTAGATGATATTTATCATTTTTTTTCCCCTCACTATTTTGCACTGTAAAGAACCTGTTTTGACCATAGTATGTGTAAAGGCCAAAAACAAAAAACACCTATGACCATACCTGCTGTTAGTGTTGAATTGTCAAACATAAAACTATTCAATCTTATTTTTTTCTATTGAATATTTATCCTAACAAGTTGAATAAATATTATCAAGCTTCAAAACGGTTGGTCGAGCATGTTTGGTTGTCAGTGGGACATCAACATTACAAATTTTGAAAAAAGATTTTGGGATTTTTTTGTCTTTTTGGGTCCAAAATGTGGATTATAATTGGTCAGTAAAGAAAACACCAGTTTGGAGATGAAGTTCAAGCTGTCCTGAAAAAAGGGACCCAACTTGGCCATTGTGAAAAATTTTTTCTTTGAAATATAAAGGCAACATCAAAGGCACGCAAATTCGGCCATAATAGGCTTAAGTGTTAAAGAGTTAAACCCCCGATAACTCGAAGATTAAAATTGTAAAAAAATTCTGAGCCACCACTTTAAACTCCCGGTGTTGTTCTTGTGCCGACATTTTAATAACGTGCCGATTGTTGATGTACTACAGCCATATTTTTTGGCAGGATCACCAAACGCACCCTTTTCTTGCTTTTCTATTATCACATGCCTTGTAGTGACAAAAAAGCTTTTCTTCTTTTCTGTTCTTCTATTCACCATTACGTTCTTCTTCTGTTTCTCACGAAAAGCCTCCGAGACACTTTACAGGGGAAAGTGCTAATTTACTGGGGGAAGTGCTACTCCACGTACACATACATTGTGCTGTGTTAGCCAATTGGATGCAAGAAAGATGCTCGGCAATAGCCAATGGCAGAGCAGCTATGACTATACACGCTGCTCCCCATACTGTGCTGTATTTTTGCCTTTCGTAACCTGAAATTTCGCTTGTGACATGAGGCATTTTCCCCGCGTTTAGGAGTGTCGTAGCCTAAAAATATCATTTGTAGAGATGTTTGTAAGTAGAGGTACCACTGTACACTGAATAGATGTTTTGCTATGTACTTGACCTGGTGTAGCTTTAAACCTAAGCGGCAGTCTTATCGAGCGCAACTTTTCGGGATCTAGCAAAGAGATTTGAACCGCTCATTAGCGCAACGTTGTAGCGTCTTATTAAATCCCGACATCAGAGAAACTAATTCCACACACAAGTACACACATGCACGTGTAGTGAGCTCACATACATAAAGGTGTTTGTTTGTTCAGAAAATTGTTAGCACCAGTTTGATCATGATAAGCGGTGTTAAACGCAGCCCGATGGGACTGTGCCACATGGGATAGATAATGAGGCCAGGTGTTAATCAACGCGCTGTGCCATTTCCCTTTTGTCTGCAGCCGCAGACCACGATTTGGATTCACAGGGCAACGTTGGGGGATTTCTTATTTGCAAAGCGTTGACTTCAAAGGAGCAGACTTCGAAGCGATGGCGTCCTCAAAGGGACTGCCTCAGCGAGGGCTACGTTTACGTCAAAAAAGAGCATACTTCTTGATGTGCTGCAAATTGAAAACATGAACATGCCGCGAGACCTGTGTGGTTTTGTTGTTGTATTTTGATCAAAATGTCGATGCCAATAGCAAATTACGGATGTCACCTCTGCACCGTCACTTGATGCTCGTCTTTTCATGTTGTATTTGTTTACAGAGTAAGGCCAAGAACGGATTTAACATTAAGTTGGCTCTGCATTAACCTGAATTTATTTTGAAGTTATAGTCTTTGATGTATAGGATGGACTACATCAAAGCTGCCATCATTTTTTAAACATCAAAATCCAAAATCTAAGATATCAGCATATCGTGCCAAACATGACCTCATGAGACCTGACCAGGGGAATTCATCAGCATGTTAAGCTTTTTCTTTGGCTTCCCGTGTGACAAATTAAAAAACAAATAAACACTTGTAGAGGCTCATGTTCGCTAACTTTTTGCATGATAAACTGACATCTTATGCGTCAGCTTACTTTATGAGAGTTTCATTTTCTTGTTGCCCGTTTGGAGGGAATTTCCGTGATAGAAAATACCATATTGGCTTGAATATAAGACGGTGTTTGTTGCATTGAAATAATACTGAAAAAGAGGGGCTCGTCTTATATTCGCCGTCTAGACATTATACACATTCACGAAATATCATTGAAGCGATGTTCTGTCATGATAGATCTCAGCTATTCTCCCCATCCACGACGCTAGATGGCGCCAGATATCATTTAAGCCATGTTCTGTCATTAACCAGTATTGACCAGTTTGCATTATTTTATTGCAATGTTTTTCCTTTTTCAGATTTGTTTCAAGACTACGGTTACAGTTAGACTTCACTTTGATGGTTAATGCAGTTATTGCAATTTTATTGTTTTATCACAATAAATTGGTTTACATTTCAAAAACCAGAAGCAATTCATTAATGAATGTGATTGCACTTTAGTTTACATTAAGGCTGTCAAAAGATTAAATTTTTAATCGAGTTAATCACAGCTTAAAAATTAATTAATCATAATTAATCGCAATTCAAACCATCTAAAAAAAATGCCAGATTTTTCTGTAAATTATTGTTGGAATGGAAAGATAAGACAAGGCGGATATATACATTCAACATACTGTACATAAGTACTGTATTTGTTTATTATAACAATAAATCCACAAGACGGCATTAACATTAACATTCTTTCTGTGAAAGGGATCCACGGATAGAAAGACTTGTAATTCTTAAAAGATAAACGTGAGTACAAGTTATAGTAATTTTGATAATTTGTATATTGTAACTAAATATTGCCATCTAGTGTATTTGTTGAGCTAAACTTAATGTTTGAGTATTATTTTGCATAGCTATTTTGACTGGGAATGCCAAATCTCTTTGCATTGAGCGCTTTACTTTTTGTGAACATTCTTTTATTTTTGAGAGATAGGAATATTATTTTTGTTGTACTTTCACTAAATGATACTAGTGACTTAAATGTTCTTAACTGCCCAAATCCATGATGGGAATTTGAGCAACCATGAGTCACAGTGGTTGCTGCAAATGGTCTATCTTCTCTGCGTTGAGTACAATACATGGTATTAAGAAAAAGATCATCTCCAGTTATTCTTCCCCATGTCGCTTGCCACAGTAATTATAACAGTTGTGGAAGAGATGCCACCACTTATTCCATTAAATAGCACGGCTCCAATAAATGCCTGTGTTACCAATTCGCCCTTCTTGGTAATTGGCAGTACTATGGACCGGCGATTCATGTTGGCTCGTCGTCGTCGGTGGACTCAGTTCGTCCGATTTCCTCCTGAGGAAGACGGCGGCGTACATATAAATACCGAGAGGCGTTGGATGGCTTTTTGTGGGTACTTTTCAAAAGCATGTGGGGGAGGCAGCACTTGAGCCTGCGCTAACTGCGCACTTTCTCTACTCTCTCACTCCGTCTCGCTCAACCACTTTCTTCCTCACTGCTCAATCTGACAATGCCGGTCACATTGAAAATAACAGCGGCCCCTTTGGCGGGTGCCGGTAACACCTGCGTCCACTCCACTTGCTTGTCTCTGCCCTTAGCTCTCAATATGCTTCAAACGGCACCATTGTAGTCTGTTCGCGGCAATGCTTAAGAAGGTCGTTCCGCGCATGCGTTAATTGCGTTAAATATTTTAACGTGATTAATTTTAAAAATTAATTACCGCCCGTTAACGCGTTAATTTTGACAGGCCTAGTTTACATATTTAAATGTTCAGATATTAAGATTTGAATGAGGCAAAAGAACATGCTTTTTCTCTCAAATATATTGTTATAATCATTTTTTTTCCGGATGTACTGTAATTATTTTCTGTATAAAAATTAATTTGGTGTTCAAAAAGTCTTTTTTCAAACTTGGCAGTCTTATATTTGGGCCAATACGGTATAAATTTTCCCTGCTTTGTCACTGTAAGTTATCTTCAAACCTGTGACACAATGTAATGGTCACAATGTCCTAATATCTCGACTTCATGTCAAATCCAAAAGGATGAACAAGACTAGAAAATTGCTGTATAGTCATCCTGTAAGTGTGGATGACATCCATTTTGGACTCCTTCTGACTTAGGTGAAGATGCCTTTTTGAGTGTGTGGCAAATGTAGCTAGCCTTTTCAAATGATTGGGAGTTTATTGTACGCGCTGATAGCCACTGTGTGATTTCATCAAGTGGCGCTTCATCTGTTTGTTGCTTCTGTTGTGTGGGGATCAATTTCCGCAACAAGGGATAAAATGGAGAGAGAGAGAGAGAGACAGAGGCAGAGAGAGAGAGAGAGAGAGAGGTGTGCCATTTGGCAAAGTTTTCAATGTGTGTGATTGGTGGACTAAGTGTGGCCAGGCTTCAGGTGTAGGTGCCATACATGGCAGGTTTGAAGGTGTTAGGCGGATTGGGACATGGGTTGATTAATTCTGAAACACCTCTACTTTCATGTCTCGTCAGGATTTTTTTTTTTTTCACACAATTCAGGAATCTAAGAAAAGAGTCTAAATTTAAAGATGATAATGTCATTTTGACTTCATGTCTGGTGCCTTAAGTTGGCATTGCCCAATATAGATCACAAATAATCAAAATGTACAGTGGGGCAACTCAGTATTTAGTCAACCACCAATTGTGCAAGTTCTCCTACTTGAAAAGATTAGAGAGGCCTTTAATTGTCAGCATGTGTAAACCTCAACCATGAGACACTGAATGTGGAAAAATACATCAGAAAATCACATTGTTTGATTTTTAGAGAATTTATTTGCAAATCATGGTGGAAAAAAAATGTGGTCAATACCAAAAGTTCATCTCAATACTATGTTATGTACCCTTTGTTAGCAATAACCGAGGCCAAACGTTTTCTGTAACTCTTCACTCTTCGCTTGGTGTAAAGAAAATCAACCGTGGGAGCAATTATTAGAAAAAAGAAGACATACAAGACCACTGATAATCTCCCTCGATCTGGGGCTCCATGCAAGATCTAACCCAGTGGCGTCAAAATGATAACAAGAACGGTGAGCAAAAATCCCAGAACCACACGGGGGGACCTCGTGAATGACCTACAGAGAGCTGGGACCACAGTAACAAAGGCTACTATCAGTAACACAATGAGCCGTCAGGGACTCAAATCCTGCACTGCCAGACGTGTCCCCCTGCTGCAGCCAGTATACGTCCAGGCCCTTCTGCGGTTCACTAGAGAGCATTTGGATGATCCAGAAGAGGACTGGGAGAATGTGTTATGGTCAGATGAAACCAAAATAGAACTTTTCGGTAGAAACACAGGTTCTCGTGTTTGGAGGAGACAGAATACTGAATTGCATCCGAAGAACACCATACACACTGTGAAGCATGGGGGTGGAAACATCATGCTTTGGGGCTGTTTTTCTGCAAAGGGACCAGGAGGACGGATTTGTGTAAAGAAAAGAATGAATGGGGCCATGTATCGAGACATTTTGAGTGAAATGCTCCTTCCATCAGCAAGGGCATTGAAGATGAGACGTGGCTGGGTGTTTCAGCATGACAATGATCCCAAACACACAGCCAGGGCAACAAAGAAGTGGCTTCGTAAGAAGCATTTCAAGGTCCTGGAGTGGCCTAGCCAGTCTCCAGATCTCAGCCCCATAGAAAATCTGTGGAGGGAGTTGAAAGTCCGTCTTGCCCAACAACAGCCCCAAAACATCACTGCTCTAGAGGAGATTTGCATGGAGGAATGGGCCAAAATACCAGCAACAGTGTGTGAAAAGCTTGTGAAGAGTTACAGAAAACGTTTGGCCTCTGTTATTGCCAACAAAGGGTACATAACAAAGTATCGAGATGAACTTTTGGTATTGACCAAATACTTATTTTCCACCATGATTTGCTAATAAATTCTTTAAAAATCAAACAATGTGATTTTCAGTTTTATTTTTTTCCACATTCTATCTCTCATGGTTGAGGTTTACCCATGTTGACAATTACAGGCCTCTCTAATATTTTCAAGTGGGAGAACTTGCACAATTAGTGGTTGACTAAATGCTTATTTGCCCCACTGTATAAGAAATATTTTTTCATGAAATCAGTATGGGCATTGGATTTTCACACTTACAAAAGGTTCCCAGCACTGATTTAATTTCTGAAAGCATTAGATTCAGATATATTCCCATCGGGGAAAAAATATACATTGATGGTGGAAGAAGTCGCTGGGGGGAGGGAAGTCTGGGCTTACTGCCCCTGCAACCTGACCTTAGATAAAGCTGAAGGATATGGATGGATGGAAAATGTGTTCTCGAGTCAAACTGCCATAATACCTGTAGTGGCTCACCAGCTAGGCTGAAAGTAACATTCTCTGAACATACATGATAAAAAAAAATTAAAAAAAATTAAAAATCCATGACAGGCCTATTTATACAGTAATAAAGTGTCTGCGTACAAGATTACATGGAGGTGACAACTGTCGCATTGCATCACATGCGTCTGCGTAGGCTGTGCGACAGTGAATGGACGCACTTAATTTTTTTCTTTCTGCATGTCAAATGCCACACGTACCCTCTGACGTGATTGGTCCGTTTAGTGACTAAACCTAAGTCACATGCGTGATGACGTACTTATCTTTCCTTGTCTCGCCTCTGCGAACCTGCCATCTTTAAAAACAAATACAGCGCTTGCCAAAAGTATTGGCACTCCTACAATTAAGTCAGATAATGCTCAATTTCTCCCAGAAAATGATTGCAATTAAAAATGCTTTGGTAGTAACATCTTCATTTATTTTGCTTGCAATGAAAAAACACAAAAGAGAATGAAAAAAAAAAACATGATCATTTTACACAAAAATCCCAAAATGGGCCGGACAAAAGTATTGAATACTTTAATAACCTTTAGATACAATAACTGCCAACAAGCGCTTCTGGTATCCATCCGTGAGTTTCTTACAATGCTCTGCTGGAATTTTAGACCATTCTTCTTTGGTCAACTGCTCCAGGTCTGTGAGATTTGAAGGGTGCCTTCTCCAAACTGTCATTTTCAGATCTCTCCACAGGTGCTCTATGGGATTTAGGTCTGGACTCATTGCTGGCCACTTTAGAAGTCTCCAGTGCTTTCTCTCAAACCATTTTCTAGTGCTTTTTGAATTGTGAAGACCCATGATCTCTGAGGGGGACCCAGCTGTCTCACACTGGGCCCTACATTTTACTGCAAAATTTGTTGGTAGTCTTCAGACTTCATAATGCCATGCACACGGTCAAGCAGTCCAGTGCCAGAGGCAGCAAAGCAACCCCAAAACATCAGGGAACCTCCGCCATGTTTGACTGTGGGGACCTTATTCTTTTCTTTGAAGGCCTCGTTTTTTTTCCTGTAAACTTTATGATAATGCCTTTTTCCCAAAAGCTGTACTTTTGTCACATCTGACAAGAAAACATTCTTCCAAAACGTTTTTGGCTTTCTCAGGTTAGTTTTGGCAAACTTCAGCCAGGCTTTTTTATGTCTCGGGGTCAGAAGTGGGGTCTTCCTGGGTATCCTACCATAGAGTCCCTTTTCATTCAGACGCCGAAGGATAGTACGGGTTGACACTGTTGTACCCTCGGCCTGCAGGACAGCTTGAACTTGTTTGGATGCTAGTCTAGGTTCTTTTTCCACCATCCGCACAATCTTTCGTTGAAATCTCTCGTCAATTTTTCTTTTCAAGAGTCAAGAATCTGCATTGGACAAGGTGTCAAGAGTCAAGAATCTTCATTGGACAAGGTGATAATGCTGGAACATTTGTTTGGTGCTGTTCCAGTGAGATTTACAAAGATGACTGCCTGAAGAAAACGTCAAAATTCCCTCAGTCCTTGATGATATGGGGCTTCATGTCAGGCAAAAGCACTGGGGAGATGGCTGTGGTTAAATCTTTAATAAATGCACAAGTTTACATTAAAATTTTAGCTTTCTTATCCCTTCAATTGAAAATATGTCATTAGGAGTGGGAACCTCTTGGTACCTCACGATACAATACGATTTGCGATACATAGCTCACGATAACAATGATCTGACGATATAGCGATACAACGATTTTCGATGCATTGGTCAGGAAATCATTCTGTTATATTCTACAAAACTAATAAACAGTAAAACAAGCTTCTACTGTGAACTGGAATGATCACTAGAAGACATCCAATCCATTTGAACTCCCTCCCACTTCAAACGGATTGAACGTCTATGGCTGTTAGTGGCAGCCAATGACAGGCAATGAGTAATTTTGGGCCATTTAAGGTCATTTACCTGTTGATTTTGGGATATTTTATGGGTCACTTGCTGTTTATTTTGCGTTACAGAACAGGAAGTGACCTGGGAATCACCCATATGATTAGGCAGTGACTCAAACTCTACAGGAAATGACCTGTAGATGCCCTAAAATGAAAAGCAAGTCACCTGTAAATGCCCCGAAAATCGGACCAAATGACTGTGAATGCTCTGGTTTTGAATGAACGAACGTTCCCAGTCTAAATGGATTGGACGTCGAGCACCGTCAATGGCAGCCTTTTTATTTATTTTTTTAAAACGAAATCTCGATTCTTGACAGGAGCATGTCGATAACCTTTTGAGATAAAAACTATCACTATATATCACCATTTCGATATTTCGTCACACCCCTATTTGTCATTGTCCAAGTTGACAATGAATCATGCCACAGAGCTAAAACTGTTAAAGCCTTCCTTAAAGAAAGACTCATCCAGTCAATTGCCACATTTACATGGAGCCAAATATTCCAATTACAATCGGAATATTTGTTCAAACCGAATAAATGTGTTCCATATAAACACCTCATTCGGAATGAACAGGCCCAAACCGAATGGAATTTCATTCCGATTCACAGGGGTGGAATATTCCTTTTCCCAAACCCATTAGAAGTAAAATTATATCATGTAAACAGGGAAGCGGAATGGTGTCTGGTTGCGTTCTTTCTGCACATGCTCCGTACTGACGTGGTGACGTCACTTGGTGACGTAAGTAACGTCACTTGCAACATGGCTTCCAAGCACAGCGCACCTAATTGGAGTCCGGCGGAAAGATTGTATTTAATTCAAACTTTAAAAGAATTGAATATAATTGCTCGCTTAGACGGGCGTAAAACAAGGAACAGTGAACTATTTAAAAAAGTTCACGAGAGGTTACACGAAGCCGGAATAGACCGGAGCGTTGACCAGATTAGAAACCGGTGTTCTGCCAACATCTGCTACATCGGCGAAACGTGCTACATTAGTCGAATTTGACACCCAAAGTACTACTGTGCGCTCTAAACTTGTTTTGTTTAGATGCATACAGGCATAACATACTAAAAAAATGCCTGAAGAAAATACTTAAATGTAGTTATATCAAATAAGGATGGTTTAAATTTGCTACGTGACTAATGTGGTCAACTGCTTCAAAGCTAACACAAAAAAAAAAACAATGGTTAAAAGTATTAGAGGGTAATACATGCAAAAAGTATCTGAGGCAGTAAAAAGGTTCTAAAAACCTAAATAAAAACAAAAATAGTGAGTTCTCGCCGCTTCTAACCGATGTGCGCATGCGTGCAGATGCTTGCGCAAGCGCGCTGAGCATTGTGTAGGACGTTTCGCCGTGTAGTAAGGAATGGCCGAACACCGGTGGAAAACACTGACAAGCGGCTACTACAAGGCAAAAGCGCAAAAGAGCAGAAGCGGATATGACCCCACAAACACAACAAGTGGGTTAAAGTTAAAACAGCAGCACTCTGACGATCGATCTCCATGTTTTGCAACGTGACGTTTTGTTTTGATTAATCTGCGCATGTCAGACGGCAGTTGTCAAACGTCCTTTCGGAATAAAGGCAGACACATGTAAACGCTGGATCGGAATAGATGAAGTGACATGTAAACAGCTGATCTGAAATTTCCATTCGGAATGATTTGAATCGGTATGAATAAAAGTCAGCATGTAAACGTGGCTAATGTCATGGCCTGCAAATAGTCCAGATCTCAACCCTATTGGCATGATCTGGCAACTGCAATCAAAGAGAGTTGGCACCAAATTGATGAAGAATACACATGAAGTCCATGCCTCAGAGACTGCAAGCTGTCATAAAAGCCAAAGGGGGTGCTTCTAAATACTAGAGATGTGTTTTCCGTATTTCTTTGTTTGTTTCTCATTATTCCATATTTTTTCCTCAGAATGGAGTGATTCCATATATATTTCCCTGCACTTGTTCTATAAAAGAAACATTTACTGACCACCACAATGTTTTTTTGATTCATTTCTTTTAGTGTTTCTGAATGATAAAGACTTGCACATTTGAACCAATTCATTATTCTTTTCAAGTTTTTTATCTGGCTTTGTCCGACATGATAAGATGTCTGAGTTAGTGCTTGTCCAATACTGGTTATTCCATACTTTTTTCCATGGATTGTACACGTGACCGGTTTTTTCGTGGTCCGATTACAAAACGTGACATGCGACTTCCAAACTCAAGAGGAGCATTTCTATTTGAAATGCTCTTCGTACATGACTACAGTATTCTTCATTCTACATGCATTATGAGGCAATAACAAAATAGTAATGCACAGGCACTAAGGAAACAAACTTTAATCAAATTACTGGTTTAGAAAAATGAACGCGTTAGATTGCTCGTTACTGAAAGAAAGTAATCCGATTACACTGACGTGTTACTTTGTAACACGTAACTGACAACACTGGTCGAGATCCAATCCATCTGCATCACAGCTTTTGTCTAACCATCGACGATCAAAAGGATGATAATTCGCAAGATATTGTACGTAAGAAATAACTGCACTTTGTGTGCTACATTGCTATTTTGTGATGCAATATTGAATCAATATACTAGCTTTACTTATATTTGTTTGAATTATGACATCAGCTGCGGATCTCAGAAAAGTGCTTGTTACCACCTTTTAACTAAATTTGTCACATTCTATCTTGTGCTCCAGTATTGGAAACAAACACATATTGATAATTCATTATCTTTATTGTTCACTGGGTGTGCTGGACAGAATTGTTTTGGTCATCTCCGCAGGAAAAGAATTGGGACGTGAGCAGGAGGGTGGCAGTCTCATAAATAATTTGGCACTTCCGCCGGATGGCATCTGCAATACACAATATATTTTTTTTCGTCGCACAGGATGGTTGACAAGGGTCTGAAAACTCTCTTTGCATTTTTAGCTGCTTTTAGGTGTCTCTGGAAGTTATTTGTTTAAGAAGCTTGAAGAAAAATGTTGGAAGAAAAAAGAATATCATTACTGGCCTCAAGACTAGAAACATTGTGTATTGATTGCTGTTATTTCCCCCAGGATGGCTTGATGTTTCTTCTTTGCCATGAAAAGAGTGGCAGCATCAATCAACTGCTACAATTCATTTTCTAAATGTTCGTCTCTCTGAACTGATAATTTAATGACTATTTGTTTTTACTAAAATGTCATATTAAAACAATTACTTTATTCTGCTGCTTTGGCTGGCATTTCGGGCCGAAAAGTGGGCTCTTTCCAACATCAGCTGATTAACGAAAATTAGACTGAATAACAAAAGCCAGGGTTTCCCTTACATATTAATTATTGTGGCGCACCGCCACACCAAAATAAAAGCCGCCACGCCGTGCAAAAGAGATGTTTAAAAAAAAAAAGAGTATATCTCTTTACATGGCAATTAGAATTTTCCCCTACTCCTTGAAATGGATCCATTACAAGGGCGTAGGTTTGGTCTCAATATTGGTAGGGACGATATAACAGCATAACCTCCATGTACACTTTTTTGCTGGGGACGGACATTACCGTAAATTAAGAAAATTTAGAACGTTTTAATACGATGATTTTTCTGAAATCTATTTGAATAATTTTCTCCATCTTGTTTTGAGTGTTAAAGACTAGTTAACAGATTAATGGGTCAAATTATTCAATTTACTTTAGGTAAATATTACCATTTGTTCTTATTTAGCCCATACATCTAAAGGTTGGTTATTTTTCACCAAAATTCAGGGGGAAAATGCTGTCAAATAATGTTTTGAACAATATCACTTGTTGAATTAAGAACATTCCTGATGAAAAAAAAAGCTTTTTTTTTTTTTTTTTTTTTTGCTTAAAATAAGTGTGTTAAAAAATAGCTATCTGAAAATAATTTTATTTCAAGAAATCTGAGTAAAATTTACTTAAAGCACAGGCAAATAATTTCACTTATTTCTAGTAGATTGAAAACAAGGGAATTTAGTCAACTGCCAATCAAACGTGCGTTTGAGGGGGGGAAATGGTGTCAGTGTAAGTCTGAACATAAGGAAAGTAATTCACTTAATAATGGTAGGGCAAATTCTATCCTTACAAAATATGTGAAGACAATCTAAATGACCTCTATAGGGCTGCAGCTATCGATTATTTTAGTAGTCGATTAATCGATGAACTAGTCAGTTCGAACAGGAAAAATTAAAATACCTGAGCTCAGCCTCAAACAGTGTAAAAAATAAATGAGGATCTGTGTACTACAAAAGAACATTTGGCTAACTTACATAGCAAAAGTCCGCTAGCTTAAATGCTATAAAATGCTAACTTTTTTTCCATGCTCTTAACAAATGGTTTAGACACATATTCCCACAAAAACAGTTTATAAACTAAATTACGAATTCATTAAAAAAAACACATTAGCGCAAACAAAAACTTAGCCTATGTTGGTCTTAACAGGCAGGAGCTGGATTCACCCATGTGAAATGAGGCAGACCAGAGGGCAGTGTATCCACCCAAATCAATAAAACTAAATGCAAACACTTTCAGAATAAACCATTACAACACCACTTTAATTAAATAAATACTCGAAGCAGCAAAATTTAATTCGAATTTTTTTTTTTTTAATCGATTACTCGAGTTAATCGATTAATCATTGCAGCACTAGACCTCTATAACTCATTATATAATGCATAAAGGTTGCTTAAAATTTGGTGAGGACAATTTGAGCATCCTGAAAAGTTCCAAGTGTTATGTCGCTAACGTCCCTATGCAAATCTACGCCATTGGTCCATTAACAGAAGTGCTATTATTGTTGTGTTAATGTAGTACGTATTAGGGCCAAATAAAAGGAAAAAGGAAGACTACGAAATGTAAGTCATACCATTGCCACCAGAAAAAAACAGTCGTATTATTATGTAGGGTAATGTAACTGTAATCAGCTACGCATTTTACCTACATGAACCGTAGCTGAGAGCTACGACATCAGCCTGAAATATTTCAAAAATATCTTTATTATGGTTCTTTTTGGGAAACAAATGTGAAGGAAAAAAAAAAAAAAAAGTCATGATAAGACGCAATTTTGCCGTGGCACGACATGGTGAGGCAGTCCGACTCCGATGCAGCCCACCACCGCAGCTTCAAAAAATCCTAGGGGAAACACTGAAAGCAGTATATTCATGTAACAGTATCATTACAAAACAAATGCCTCAATAAAAATCTAATCACTTCAAGCAATTGTCATAAATGATCCATTGCTTTGAATCGCAGACAATTATGTGTGGAAAAGGTGAGTTGATTTTAACATCCCGTGCCACTACTGTGACCACAGTTGAAGAGCCAAGCTGAGAAGGCTTATTGTTTTCCGATAGGTGGCCCCCAGTACATTGCTGACGCCCCTCTGAGTCTGCCACGACCACAGAGGCTATCGATCGGCCAGAAGGCGGTGTTTTCATTTTAAAATAACCACCACAGGAAATCCAATGGAAGGTGCTGACCTTCTTTCTTGTGCTCGTGCCGTCAGAAAGAATTCCAGCAAGGCGTGTGTTTTGTAGCCCAGAGTAAATAGTGTCACTTAGCGTTGGGTGAGAAAAGTGCCTCTGCTTTATTGGGCGTTATTAATGATGGAAGCGACTTATGTGAAAGGAACGAATCCCCTGCTGACGCTGACTGGGGCTTCCTCGGATAGACTGATCGCTTCCCCGAAGGCTGGAAGTGGAGGCGGGTGGCTAGAAGATGATTAAAGATTGAATTTATGACTGCTTCCCCAGTTTCTCTCGCCGGTGTGGCAATGCAAATATCTCCCTTATTTACTTATTTGCACCTCTCTGTTAGGCGGGGACATTGCTCGTTGTTAGCCGCAGACGTGTCGGACTCGGAGAGAACAACAAATGAAATGTGTGGGGAAAATACCAAAGGGAAATCAAATACTCTGGAAAAACGCTAAAATACAAGACAGAAAAAAAACTCACTTCCGTATGATTACAAATGACAGCCTGTATTAAAAGGCACGCTATGTTTACATCTTCACTAAGTGTTTCTTCTTTTCAAACATCACGTAAGATCCAACTCAACATTATTTGTCCACAAAATGATGGTGGATACCAGCTATAGTTAAATCTGATCAAGCAAGGAATGGGTAAAACTTCCTATAAAAACCAGTTGCAACAAAATGGATGCATTCAAAAACATGACATTAGCAAAAGTAGAACTAAAATCCTATGTTCACAAATAGAACAGGACAGGTCAAAGGAATAAAAACAAGAAGAGGAACCTTTACCACTGTCAGGGAAGTTCAAGTTTGAACTCCAAGACAAGTGTTACCTCGATAGCTCAATTTAGAGAAATGAAAACGACCCCAACCATGGATTGCTTTTCTTCGAAAGCTTTATGGACAAGAGCTTTTGGGTACAAACCGATGTGACCCAGTCAGGAGCTGTGATCACCCAGAAAGTACAAAGAAGTACAATAGAGGCAGGAAATTTATACTGTTGATAGGAACGAAACTTACTAAGAAACGAAACTCATCATCTCACAAACCTGGGTATTTTTCCATACAAAGACATCTTTGAGCTGAGACCTTGAACACCGGTCCCGGTTCGAACGATGATAAGAAACCACAGTCTTCCCTTGTATTCATTCAGGGCATATTGAACAACACAGGAACATAACAGTCCATATTTGGGCATATGGTGATACAGTCTGCAGTAGTCAAGGCCATGAGAAGGCACACTCAACAGATTAATGCTACAATGTTCTCATGCAAGCATAACAAAAGCATGCAAAATATATATATAATGGTTGTGTTTCAAGCATGAATAAAATTCTCTCACAACCACCTCTTCACAAGAGGATCATAGTAATTTTGAAAACCATCCTAGCTAACTATGGGTAATATGGAAGGCAAACCCACACAGACATGCAAGGAACATGCAAACTCCACACATGACGGCCAGACCCAGGTTTTGAACCCTTGATCCTGAAGTAGGAGCCTGACTAATAAAAATGGTAACAGCAGAGATACAGGGGTTCTACAAAATAATGGAAACACATCTTGGCATCATAATCACTGAACATAATTGTTAAATAATGGCATGAGAAACTTTCTAATGAAGTTGCGCATCTCGTATTGCCAGCACAATCCCCAGACCTCAACAACATTGAGCATTTATGGTCAGTTGTAGAGATTCAATAAAGACGTCGATTTCCACCGCCATCGTCTCTGAAATAGTTAGAGGGTATTCTAACTAAAGAATGGCTTAAAATTCCAGTGGAAACAATGCACAAGTTGTATGAATCGATACTTTGGAGAATTGAGGCTGTAACTGCCTCAAAAAGCGGACTTACACCATATCAAACTGATTTTTTAAGGTGGTTCCATTATTTTGTCCAACCCCTGTAGATGGATTAAATGCATAGCACTGTGAGAAGATGATCTAAATCAAAGTCCTCAAAATAGTACTCTATAATTTTCGAACAGGTCATGTGACTACCACCTTAGTGACGGTCATTTGCTTTACTTTGCGAAAACCACCTCAGGATAGAAGAAACAAGATGGATGTATGTCGTTTTTTTTTTTTTTTTTTCAAACCTAAGCTTTCAAAACCGCCAACTACTGAGCGAGAACCAAGGATTGAAGATGTGGACCATGAAACGCCTGAGAGCTCCACCAAAAATGGTGAACAGAGTTTCAGTTTGTCCTGCTAAAGACGCTAATTCTACAACAGAGCAACCGGGCGTACCATATTCAGTGGACGACATCCTTGGCCAAAAGCATAACTGTCTTAAAAAACCTGATTTAGAATTCCTCTTAAAAATGATGGGGGAAAAAAAAAAAAACATTCATTTACAATGTATGATTATAAATGTTCCTGGCTGGAACATTCAGTCAAAAAGGATGCAGTCTCCCGTTTTGCCTGCCGCCATTTTCAAACTCACCACGGTGAGGATTCGTTTCGCAAGGGTGTGAGTGACTGGAAAAACTTTGCATTAAATTGAATATCTCCGCAGAACGCAAAAATCGGCGTCTACTTCTCCACAGAAAAACACGCGCTCACACATGGACGCACACCTAGATAGCTGGGATATGTGTATTTACGAGCATGGACTAAACTACTAACCGAGCATATATATTGTAAGTTAATTTTATTGCTGACACCGCGTTTTGGGGTCATCAACATATTTTGCCCCCACTGCCACAAAAGTCAAACTCCGGCTATGCCCCAGACTCAAATGCACGACACATGTTGAAAAGGATTTAAATACTAGAATACTAGAATAATACAGGTAAGACAAAGGGAAACAAAAAGTCAAAACCTACCAAAATTTAAAAAAAATACAAAAAATACAAAAAAAACTACATAGACAGAATATTCAACCCGGCTCTGATTTATCATCGTGACATCCTCCATAACACTGCGTTTTTCTGCCTCCGTGGCCTCTGTGCTAATGCGTTGGCGTCTTGAGGAAAGAACACTTTTAGCAGCTTTCTTGGAAACCCGGTGAGCGGAAAAGGTCTCCTTTTACATTCTTCCCGCTCACATCTCAGCAGCGTCACCCTTATTAGCCTTCTAATTGGATTATACCACACGCCTTTGAGTCAGCTCACCCCGCAATCATGCCGCTGCATGGCTTTGTTATTGACTCCACCTGAAGAGCAAGTGGCTGATAGCGAACGGTGGCGACAAAAAGAAAAATAAAGTGAGGGGATCTATATCAGCAGCGCGGGGGTGAGGTCATGTATTGAACCTCCTTTGAGCGTGTTAAATGGCATTAAAAAAAAAAAAAAAAATCCCTCTTGAACATAATGGAGGCAGACAAAGCAGCAAGTGACAAAGTGAAATGTCACAAATTGTGAAGAAAAATATGACAAAAAATGTGCACAAAAACATTTACCTAGGGTTCAGTTTAGAGCCGTCCTGACTCCTTGACGTTGTCAAAGTAGTCGATGACGTGAATGCGTCGACAAGCACAACATCCCGTCAATGGTTAAAAGCAAGTTAAAAAACTATAAATATGGCGGAAAACACAGACAAGGCTGAAAAAGCATTTTCTGCTCTTGCACCCCAGTTTAAAATAAACTTCTGTATTTTAAGCCAAAAGAACTGCTGTGTTTGATAGAACAATATGTGTATATGCTGCCATTGCAGATTCATGGCGCAATAAGCCCCAAAAACTATTTTTAATTTGTCCATTTTACCCTGGAAACCCCCGTTTACAGACGTCGCGCAACCGCTTTTGTTTCAACCCAGCCATAAGAAGAAGCGAAGTAATCGTATTCATTAAAGATGTCCCGATCGATCGGGTCCAATCACGTCATTTTCAAAGTATCAGAATCAGCAAAAAAATATCGGACATGCCTTTTTTTAAATATATATATATATATATATATATATATATATATATATTTTTTTTTTTTAAATCGTTTTCTAATTGTATTTCACGTTACAGACAAAATGTCTTACACTCATCTAGAGTCTTTTGTTTTGGCTTAAAGTAGGACTGTCAAATTTATCGCGTTAACGGCGGTAATTAATTTTTTTTAATTAATCACGTTAAAATATTTAATGCAATTAACGCATGCGCTGCACGACCCACTCACTCATTGTCGCGTTCAATCTATAAAGGCGCCGTTTTACCTATATATAGAGCTATAAGACAGTGTAAAATGGGTAGAGTGAATTTAGGCAGTCTTTGGAGCCTTTATTTAATTGGCTAAAGCCTTAAAATCCCCCTGTCAGCAATTAAAAATATCGTGGGAAGCAATGTGGGGAAGAAAGGTAGTAGTTGATCTTTTTCTTAACACCGTATGTTATTTCTCAACGCAGAGAAGGTATATCAATTGGTGCCACTACGCACAGTCATGGTTACACTTCCCATCATGCATTTGGGCAGAACAGTTAAATGGCTGCAGTATCATTTACTGAAAGCTCAACAAATACACTAGATGGCAATATTTAGTCACAATATACAAAGTCACATTTATCCTTTAAGAATTACAAGTCCGTGGATCCCTCTCACAGAAAGAATGTTAATAATGTAAATGCCATCTTGAGGATTTATTGTCATAATAAACAAATACAGTACTTATGTACTGTATGTTGAATGTATATATTCATCAGAGTTTTATTCATTTTTTTCTTAATGCATTGCCAAAATGTATATGATCGTGAAAAATTATCGGGAATGATTGGAATTGAATCGGGAGCAAAAAAAAAAAAAAAAAGCAATCGCATCGGCAAATATCGGGATCGGCAGATACTCAAACCAAAACGATCGGGATCGGATCGGGAGCAAAAAAACATGATCGGATCAACCCTAATATTCATTATTCGAAATGTCTGTCATTTTTAGCTTAGAATCGTTAATTGATGTCTAATATATATATATAAAAAAACGACTTTAAAAAAATTTTCACTCGCATATTTTAAACTTTTAAACAAATTACGTCACAATGAAAAAATTGTCGTCTGTAAAAAACTCAGGGATACTGTATCTACCTCATAACTATCGCTTAATTGTATTTTTTTTCGTTACTGTCGCATTTTCCCCAATATTTTAGATGATAAATAATCGATCCAAACAAATAAACATTGGGGAAAAAAACGTTTAAAAGGGTAAATATATGAAAATGAAAATCTCGACCACTCCTTGATGTCTGCGATTTCTGCATCGCAACCCTTGTTATATTACCATGTTTCACTCATGAAAACCCCCCAAAATCCAGCTGTGGCCATTCACAGCTGTGTCTTGACACTCAGTGATACATGCTACATGGAGTTTTTAGATCAAAAAGAGGTAAGTACGCGATAATATCTCATTAAAATCATGGCGTCTTTAATTCTGCTCTTGCGTGCTCTCACCTCCAGATAGGGTTTTGTTGTTTAAATTTTTTATTTATTTTTAACTGATTGACTCCCAGCCATTTTCACCGGAGCAAGGCCCTTTGCTCCCGGCCGTTTTACTGGATTTTGACTGACTTTGCAAGGCCCACAGAAAATTCTGTTTCACTGCTATATAAACATGGAACCCACCAAAAGAAAGATTAACCTCTCTTCTTTCAACAGAAAAAAAGTTAGTTCATATCTTTTTCCATTCTTCAGAAATCAGCATTAGAAAATAGCTCTGGGCAATTTTCCAATTTCTGATGAAAAAACAGAAATTGAGCTTTTTGTAAAAGCATACATTTCAAACATAACTTTGACTTTAACACAGCAATTTTTCGCTTTACATCTGAATAATGTTTTCGTTCTACAAAATAACAAACAACAAGACAAATAGAGCGTTTGATCGCAAAGTAACAATTTATTTACACATAACTAAACTATTGAACTATTGAACTATTTGGGCACATAACAACGGGGAAGGCTCTCGGCTGCTCCCGGTTGAATGAGGTGGTGCCCAGTAATCTGATGAGTCCGGATCAAGATCTCACTTTTTTCATCATCTTCATCGTTGGTTTCAACCTCAGGTTCAGGATTAACGCAACGTGAGCGCCGCAGAACGCGTGTGAAATCTGACGCTGTTGTGGCCGTCACCGTCTGTCTCATCAAGATAGATTTTTTTTTAATCCTTCTGTGACGATGGTTTCGTTTTCTTTTCAAAACACTCCTCTAGTGTCGTTTGCCTTTTTTTTTTTTTTTTTTTTTTTTCCATTCGTTCTCCACATTTATCTCACGCGCCTTCAAGTTAAATGCCCTTCTGTTCAAAAATTTTCCTCCCCTAGAAAATTGGAGTTTTAAGCTTTCCAATGATGTATCACACATGCATATAGGACAATTGAAATTTGGCCAAATTGGGAGTCCCAGAGCGGAACTTCAAGTCACCTGAGTGTTTTCCACCATATATATGTGTGTAAAGTTGAGATTGGTGGACACTCGGGATATAAACTGGGAAAGTGGCACAAAGCCCAAAAGCAGACCAGACTGGCCAAAGCATGGATTTATTTTGACGAAACAAAGGAGGGTATCACTGTCGTGTGTTGTCTCTGCAATGTGGAGCTTGCATACCATGGCAGCTTAAATGAACACCTGAAGCGCCATCAGTGTCACCCAGATATAATTTTGGAAGACGACAGGAGACAACAAGCTGGTGGATCGTAAGTCCATAAAACGACATTTTTTATTGAAGTTGCCTTTATGTGCATTGTACGACAGAGTATTAGGGGCTAATGTGGGTCTAATGTAGCTGAATAAGCAGCCACCTCCATTAAAATCAACAATATTTAAAGCATCTGGTGCTTTAGAAAATAGTTACAAATAAGAAAATCCTTATTATTTTGATTCATTTACATCAAATTATAATCAATAGAAGAATTTATCCTAATGCTTCGTCGTAGCTCTCAGCTGAGGTACATTTTTGTAAAGTGCGTAGCGGCTCACAGCTACATTACCCCTACATAATAATGAGGCTTTTATTTTTTTCATAGCAATAGTACAACTTCAATCCCATACTCCTTTTTTTAAAAGTTATTTATTTGGCCCTAATGTTCCGTCGTAGCGTCGTATCAACGTGCATCATTAAGGTTTTTTTAACGTACTTCACTCCAGTGATACGTGACATTTATCAATTTACTTTGCTGGAACTCACTCTAATGCTCAGAACAATATAGACATAGCACAAAAAGAGAAAGTAAGAATTGTTTTGAATCCTATTGGAAAAATGAAGTCCCAGTGTCCTGAAGCTGTTTACATTCCATTCTTTTGCACTAGTTAATGCCATTAGCATTTCACCTCATTGCTTATTTGATTTATTATTATTATTTAGGTGTTTATGTGTACTTTAAGAATTTAAGTGTTCAAAATGTTTTGTGAATTAATAATTATCAGCAAAAATCTCTGCCTATCTCCGTCAAAGCTGACCGATTGGAAACACAAGCAAAGAGCTTTTTACGTTGAAAATTCTTGTGAATAAATGCTTAAATCACTAAATTCTTTATAGATATGGCCGTAAAAGAGTCTAGATTCTTGGTTAAAAGCAAAAAAAAATAAATTATTTTACGTAAATATTGCCAACTATGAGGCTAGTCAGTAAGGAAATAAGCAGCCGCCATATGTAAACAAAGAGCTTTTTCTGTTGAAAATTATTGTGAATAAATGCTTAACTCCTTGAATTTGTTATAGATATGGACGTAAAACAGTGTCGATTCTTGGTTAAACACACACACAAAAAAAAACAACGTGCAGGTAGCATTTATTTTACGTGAATATTGCGAACTATGAGGCTAGTCAGTAAGGAAATAAGCAGCTGCCATATGTAAACAAAGAGCTTTTTCTGTTTAAAATTCTTGTGAATAAATGCTTAAATCCCTGAATTCCTTATAGATATGGACGTAAAAGACTCGATTCTTGCTTAAAACCAAAAAAAAAAAAAAAAACGTGCAGGTAGCATTCATTTTACGTAAATATTGCGAAGTATAACGCCAATGCTGTGGCGGCTAATTTCTCCCATTGATTTTTTTTTCTACAAAGTTTCAAAATGCATACATGGTACAAAATATATAATAATTACCTTGAATCCTCAAACAAATCACTCCTAAGACAATCCTTCCTGTTCGTATGCAGTACAGCATTCGCACTCTTTCAACCTAAATTCGGCGTTAGATCGCTGCATGTGACTGCTAATAAATGAAGCGGAGTGTTGGACGGCCCGCTTGGGGAAGGCGTGACGCAGTGAATGGGGAATGTGTCATGTCAATACAATATGAAGTCTATGCAACAATGAAAAATGAACACATTGGTGCTCAGGACTATTGTAAATATGCTTTCCGCTTTTCACTTCCTGACAGCGTCTACGTCAAGCTACGTGGCTCCTGCCGTTTTGTACTTGCCGTGGACCGCTCTTCACACTGGGCTGACGCCAGTGTGAAAAGGCCTTGATTCATTTGAAATATCACCCAAAAGTGTCACTTTTATTTATTTATACAAGTTCTATTGCTTGAAAAATGACGGTCTGGGCACCTTCAACGCAAAATGTCGTGCAAACCTGGTAAAACACTTCACTTTAGTGCCACTTTAAAGTGAATATGAATATACGGTAATATGAATATGAATTTACTGACAAATGAGATGACAAAGAGCCAAAGCTTTCTAGGGTTCAGCTCAAGCAAAACAAGATAGAGGCAGTGGATTGACTGCTAAAGTTAGGCTATAATGCACACTGCTAGCTGGAAGAGTTCTATAATTTACTGTTGTCTTTTTTTTTTTTTTTTTTTTTTTTTTAATTACGTTGTGTTTATTTTAGGGCTGCCAAACAATTAAAATTTTTAATAAAGTTATCACAGCTTGAAAATTAATTAATCGTAATTAATCGCAATTCAAACCATCTCTAAAATACGCCATATTTTTCTGTAAATTATTGTTGGAATGGAAAGATAAGACACAAGATGGACATAAACATTCAACATACTGTACATAAGTACTGTATTTGTTTATTCATTCAATTATTCAATTTCCATGCCGCTTTTCCTTACGAGGGTCACAGAGGTGCTGGAGACTATCCCAGCTAACAACGGGCAGATGGCAGGGTACACCCTTGAACTGGCTGTATTCGTCTATTATAACAATAAATCCACAAGATGGCATTAACATTATTAACATTCTTTTTGTTAAAGGGATCAACGGATAGAAAGTGTAGTAGTTCTTAAAAGATAAATTTGAGTACAAGTTATAGTAATTTTAAATTAAAACCCCTCTTAATGTTTCGTTTTAATAAAATTTGTAAAACTTTCAATAAAAAACTAAACTAATAGCCCACTATTGTTGATGTCGCCGAGCAGGACGTCACATGGGCTCCCTGCCGTTCTTCCACAGTGTCTTTAACTACGTAAGGTAGTGATTGAAATTCACCACAAGGTGTCAATGGCGAGTTTTGAATAAATTAGTGATCTAGCCAAGGCAAAGTCTGAGTAAGTTTTACTGTATGTGTCTTTTGCATAGCTATTTTGATTGGGAATGCCAGTTCTCTTTGCATTGAGCGCTTTTTGTGAACAGTATTTTTTTGAAAGATAGGAATATTATTTTTGTTGTGCTTTCACTTAATGATACTGTGGCGACTTAACTGTTCCGCCCAAATGCATGATAGGAAGTTGGGCAACCATGACTGTCATTAGTGGCTGCAAATACTATACAATATGTTCTGCATTGTGTTCAATTAAGCGTGTTAAGAAAAAGATCGTCTCCTGCTCTGCCCAATTGCACGATGGGAAATCGGGCAACCATGACTGTTAGTAGTGGCTGCAAATGGTATACAGTATGTTATGCGTTGTGTCCACTCGTATTTCTCTGCCTTTTCGCTCTCAATGTGCTAAAACGGCATCATTGTAAACTGTTTGAGGCAACACATGAACGGGTAACTCCGTACATGCGTTAATTGCGTCAAATATTTTAACCTGATTAATTTAAAAAAAATAATTACCACCCATTAACGCAATAAATTTGACAGCTATAGTTTATTTACAACATTTTGTTGCAGGTACAGTTGTTCTTAAAGTGCTATATGAATTAGTTTGAGTTGAAGAGGAACCCAAGTCCAATGGTGACATTTTTATTATATGTGAGACAGCCTCCACTGATAAAGCTATAGATCTTGTGGCAGGTAATATTGTTGAAAAGCACAATATGAAATGTTGACTGGGCTCCTTTTCCACTTGCTTAATTTTACTACGATAAGAGTCATCAACAAATTCATACTTGTACATTACATAACATTCAACATTTATGACGGTAATGAATGTTATGGCACCTAAAACAATGCCTTTGCAATTGATAAAAGCTTTAATGCCATAAGTGTCATAAATATTTTAGACATCCTTTGAACTTCACAAAGCAATAACTAAAATATCTCTCAAGCTGAATATCGGGAGACAAAAGCAGTGATCTAAAATAAAATGGTAATGGCTAGTGCTTATCAGTATTCTTTACGGCAATACTTGCCACCAGTGTCAATCTTGCTCATATAGAGAGCGAGCAAGAGCGATAAGCGCCTGGGCGTCTCCGAAATGATTGTTCTCACCTTTAGATAATTCCAGCGTCTCGGGTGTCAGATGATTGCTGATTATCGAGCTGCTTTACAGTGGATGTGAATCTCATCAGCACTTAACCTCATTGTTCTGGGGGGGCAGGGGTGAGCAGAATGTCAATGGGAGTGTGCCTTCTGATGTCACAAACACACATGCACGCACACAGCACTCGATCCCACTCATAGACAATGGTATCGAGAAAACCCACACACTCTTGCACACACCCCATACACAAACAGACTAGATGCCTGTGGTATATAAGACAGAGTGGGAGGGGTGGCATGAAAAATACATGGAGCCCTGATGTGTTTTATAAAAAATAACTCATTTGGATTCCAGTCCCGTCTCGGCACTGAAACGCCACACAGGAATATCAATTACAGTGGCAATTTGGGTGGTGCAGGCAGAAGGATAGTATGTGACGATCCACAGTGAGATCTTAATGAGCCGCTCTATGAATCCAGTGTGCGTGTTTTATCAAGTACATGTGGAGCTCAACATGATAGAAGTGCTTCAGTGAGCACTGGCGGAATGATGATAGCTCTTGGTTCTTGATGCTAAATAGTGGGTAACCAAGAATTTTTCTTTTTCTTTTCAAGAATCTTTACCGAAAATAAAAAATGAAGTATAGAGATTTTCACTTGGCTTACCGTATTGGCCCGAATATAAGACGGCCCTGATTATAAGACGACTCTTTTCCAAGTCTTTTTTTTCCAAGACTCAAGTTTGCAAAAAAGACTTTTTGAACACCAAATTTATTTTTATACAGAAAATAATTACAGTACATCTGAAACAAATGATTATAACAATATATTTGAGAGAAAAAGCATGTTATTTTGCCTCATTCAAATCTTAATATCTGAACTAAGGCTGTCAAAATGATCGCGTTAACGGGCGGTAATTAATTTTGGTAATTAATCACGGTACAATATTTGACGCAATTAACGCACATGCCCCACTCAAACAGATTAAAATGACAGTGTCATGTCCATTTGTTACTTGTGTTTTTTTGTGTTTTGTCACCCTCTGCTGGCGCTTGGGTGCGACTGATTTTATGGGTTTCAGCACCATCTATGAGCATTGTGTAATTATTGACATCAACAATGGTGAGCTACTAGTTCTTTTTTTTTTGTGTGTGAAAATTTTACAAATTTTATTAAAACAAAAACATTAAGAGGGGTTTTAATATAAATTTTCTATAACTTGTACTAACATTTATCTTTTAAGAACTACAAGTCTTTCCATCCATGGATCGCTTTAACAGAATGTTAATAATGTTAATGCCATCTTGTTGATTTGTTATAATAAACAAATACAGTACTTATGTACAGTATGTTGAATGTATATATCAGTCTTGTGTCTTATCTTTCCATTCCAACAATAATTTACAGAAAAATATGGCATATTTTAGAGATGGTTTCAATTGTGATTAATTACGATTAATTAATTTTTAAGCTGTGATTAACTCGATTTAAAAATTCTAATCGTTTGACAGCCCTAATCTGAACATTTAAATAAGTAAACTAAAGTGCAATCACATTCGTAAATGAATGGCTTCTGGTTTTTGAAATGTAAATAAACCAATCTATTGTGATAAAACAACAAATTTGCAATAACTGCATGAACCATCAAAGTGGAGTCGAACTGTAACTGTAGTCTTGAAACAAATCTGAATAAGGAAAAACATTGCAATAAAATAATGCAAACTGGTTAAACTTGAGAGTAGCTGAGATCTGTCATGACAGAACATCGCTTCAATGATATCTGGCGCCATCTAGCGTCGTGAATGGGTATAATGTCTAGACCGCGAATATAAGACGACCCCCACTTTTTCAGTCTTATTTTAATGCAAAAAAGACCGTCTTATATTTGGGCCAATACGGTATTTCTTTATTTTTGTCTTCAAAATGGCACTGAAGTTGTTGTTCGGTGTTATTCATATCATTTTAAGTTAGCATTTTACATCACACCGGAAGCTGTCATGCATCTAAGGTGTAGGGTTGGCAGTTAAGGTATGGTTTGGGTAGTATTAAAGCTTTTACATGTGATGAGGTTAGAAGTTTTTATGATTTGAGTTCCATCACCATAACAATTTTATTTCCAGGCGAACCCTAACATGGTTGGGGTAAGAGTCAGGAGTTTGGCTTGGATTAGAATTTAGAGGTTACTTTTAGAGTTCCTGTTCTATAAACCGTCATGAACACTCCTTTTTTATTGTATTTCAGGAGAACCCTTATATGTGCAACAATGAGTGTGATGCAAGCACTGAGGAGTTGGCTCATCCACCCGAACTGATGTTTGACTTTGAGGGACGCAACCCTACCACCTTCTGGCAGTCCACCTCGTGGAAGAAATACCCAAAGCCACTACAGGTCAACATCACGCTGTCATGGAACAAGACCATCGAACTAACTGACGACATTGTCCTCACTTTTGAGTCGGGTCGACCTGAGCAGATGGTCCTGGAGAAGTCGTTGGACTACGGTCGGACATGGACACCCTACCAGTTCTACGCTACCGACTGTTTGGACGGCTTCACCATGGAACCAAAGACAGTTGGCGACCTTACCCAGCGCACCTTGTTGGACATCATCTGCACCGAGGACTACTCACGAGGTTACGTGTGGAAGAATGATAAGACGGTGCGCTTCGAGATCAAGGACCGCTTTGCACTATTTGCTGGGCCACGCCTACACAACATGGCCTCCTTGTATGGCCAGCTGGATACCACCAAGAACCTAAGGGACTTCTTCACCATCACTGACCTAAGGATTAGGCTGCTGAAGCCGGCGACTGGAGCCACCATGGTAGACGAGAACAACTTGTCCAGATACTTCTACGCCATCTCCGATATCAAAGTGCAAGGAAGGTAAGAAACTTGTTTGTTTTGCCCCCCACTCAAAACTGCGATATTATTACTTTTTTCAGAAGAGTGATACCTTACACAACTCGTCTCTGGGAAAAGTAATTTCATCACAATAACTCTTTACTGTGTAATGCTTTACACCAACATGTTTTTTTTAAGACTTCATTATTCTACAGTCTATTTTCACACAACTGATCTCATTACTAATCACAGTACTAAATTTATTTTTTTTAATTATTTTGTTCACTGAATCGCCAAACACCTTGAACGCTCATATAAACGATTCACTTACCTTCTGTCAACTGTGCTACGGCACCCATTAAGGCAGAGTACTAGCTATAAAATATACATTTACAGAACATTAGAGACGTTTAATATGGAAAAGGTAAAATGCCGCTGCTGCTTGGAATGGAAACACTGTCTTCACAATGCAGCAGAAAGGCCCACAAGATGGTCATAAGCATTGGCAGCTGCTCTCCAAATGGGAGCAGCTCCACCCGCCTGGCGGTTGGTTTATGTGAGGATAACTAGGCTAGTAATGACCGATCAGAGGGGCCCCTAGGTGAATTTAAACAGTTAGTCCCTAATTGCAATTCAGTTGGCAGATGAGAACCATTAGCGCATTGGCAAATTGGCAGGAGACTAATCTCGTAATTACAAGAGTTTGCAGATGATTAAATGGTAATCAACATGGACTCGTTCGCATAGTATGCGCACACTGCAGAGTTTGTCAGGTTTTTCTAAATTTGAGCATAGCCCAATCGATAAATGAGACGTATGCCTCAGGTTTAAATGGGTTTTATTGGAGTGGGTGCAAACCGTGGGTGACGACCTGCCTACTGTTCCACCCAACACAAAATGGAAACCCACACCGACATTACGTTCTTAATTGGTAGATAAGTGCTAATAGCCCAGATTGGCAGTTCAACCACCAGCACCCTCTTCCCAAGTCCCAGGGACTGAGGTATACACTTGACATTTTATGTAAGATTTCAACAAGGAGTTGCAAAGGAGACAACACACCGAGCTAAGATAATATGAGAAGACAAAAAATGTGCTGATTATTTAATTAATGTGAAATGTAGTCTTCAAATACAATAATGAGTGCTTAGTTGGACAGTAGACTTTTCACGCAAGTCTGGTTACAAGCGCATTATACCTGTACAGTGTTGTTAATAATGGCGTTAGAATATAACGGTGTTACTAACGGCGTTATTTTCTTCAGTCCAGAGTAATCTAATTAATTATTTTTCTCATCTTGGCAACGCTGTTACCGTTACTGAATCGGGAAAGGCGTGCGTTACTATGCGTTACGATGTTGGTTGACACAGGCAAGAAAGGTCTGAAAAAGACGGACTCACGAAGACAAGAGTGCAGAGCAGGAGTGGGGAGGAGGCAAGGGAGTGTGACACCGTTGCAAACGCGATGCTACCAATGCTAGGTGGCTCCAATAGTACCCGACTGTAGCCGATAGCCTACAAACTACGCCCATATGATGCTTCGGTAGATATCACATATATACAGAACTAGATGCAAATGACAGACATGGCAGCATTAGCAACATGTATAATAAAGAACTGGATGCTTTAGTAAACCGCCGCCATCTTAAAGCAGTAGACTTCTCAGGAAGGCTCTGTTGTAGAGAACCTTCCTAGCGAACCTAAGTAACTTTTTATCTAAAATGCTCCTAAATCGGCAAAACTTAACTTAAATCTATCTTTAAATGATGAAACAGTTTTAAAACTTGCACGTGCCGAAAATAGAAGGGAACTAATGCAATAACGGGAGTAATTTTAACAACTTTAACGGTTGATTGACAACATTAAATGACTTCCACACATAGCAAATGTTACTATGTGGTTATCGCAATATCCGCAATACCCGTGTGTCTAGTTAAGTTTAGGGTAAAGAACTGGGCTAGGGCCAATTGTCCTAAAAACCCTTTAAACTTCACATTGTGTGACCGTTTTTTTTTTGTTTTGAGAAAGAAAAAAAAAACATTAAAATTATCACCAGTTACTTTGCCAAGTAACTAATTACTCTTACATGCAGGTAACTGAGTTACTAACGCAATTACTTTTTGGGAGAAGTAATTTGTAACTATAACTAATTACTTTTTTAAAGTAAGATTAACAAAACTGTACCTGGAGTAGATAGCAACTAACTATGAGCACCAAATATGCTAGTGAATTGATAAGTGTCGAAAGAGAGAATGGTAAACGGAGTTATACTTGTATAGTGCCTTTTCACCTTTCAAGGCTGAGTTCATCAGGGCGTAGAATCGAACCCACATCTTCTGGGTTGGGGGACAACTACTCTACCACTGAGCCAAGCCACACCACAGATAGTAGAAAGCACTAACAAGACAATACCCGAAAGTGAATCGATAGGTGACCCAGGTGGCATCATAAGGGACGAGGTCAAGTTAAATATAAACAAATTTTGTTCGTGTTTATTTCCACCATTATTAGCACAATAGATTGCCAATGTTCTAGCTCTCAAGCTGATCTGGTTTGATGCTAATTGACTTCTTGCAAACCTTTGACAACAAAAGGTCATATATAAATATACTGTACATAATGTTGCTTGGAATCACTTTTCAGCTCTCTACAAGGACATATACTGTACTCACTGAGTCGTTCCATAGACTCACTCCAATACGAAGCCTTGCAAGCACAGTAAAGTATCTCCCACAGATATCTTATTTTGCCTTTCATTAGAAAAAGCTTGGCTGAGTATAGAAAACAAGCGTTTCATCCAATTCTACCCACTTCTCTGCTCCTAGGCATCAAATGCAATTTTCCCACCAAAAAGTTTTCAGTGCAAATTGAAATAAAACGAACAGACCGCTTGTGTCCAGGGGTGGATCAGGAAGTCAGTTGAGAGAGTCTGATTAGACTTCCATGTGATGTCTGCAGCCCTCTGGCTAGAAGCGAATGTGAAAGCCTTATCACAGTGCGTCACTGCCTTGAGAGAAATCCTTGTATGTGCTGATAAACTCTTCATCAAGCATGAAGGCTTTCCAGATCCAGGTAACCTATAGACATGGTCATAAATGGAATGAATGTGAACCTGTATAATGCTTTTCAAGCTAGTATGGCTTAATGCGTTCCTTTTAACTACACTCTTTGCAATGAATACGGCATGAGTCAAATTTTAAAATTGTAATAATTTAAATCTTCATACCAAATCTTTAATTCATACTAAGGGTGTAACGGTACATGTATTCGTATTGAACCGTTTCGGTACGGGGTGCTCAGTTCGGAACGGAGGCGTACCGAACGAGTTTATGACGTAATGTAACCCTTACTTTTCGAGGCTGTGAGTCGATCGGGTTACAGTTTCTTTGTGTTGATTATATTTACTCCGTCTTTTCTGCTATAATGAGGACTAACATGGTAGGACAGTATATAACCCAGAAACGTCAACAGTGCGACAACATGGCCACCGCGAAAACACAGTGAAACGCAGGCGTTAAAGTCAATCAGTGTGGCCGCGTGTTAGACGCGTCCCAGAAGTGGCTCAACGCGAGGCACGCCAAAAGAACGGCAGAGTATATTATTTGACACGAGATGCAGCCCTCCTACTAGCTAGGATCGGGCAGACCGGAAGTCACTCGTGTAAAAATACGGTGGATCCGGTTGATTTTCAAACTAATATGCTATCGTAACCCACTTTTTGAGTCCATCAGATCTCGAGTGGTAGATCGGGGCACAGTAGACTTGTCTTTGTTGATTTACTGCTGTCTTCTCTGCTATGATAATAACCAACACGGTCCCGTGTTCAATACAAAACCCTCCTACCACAAAAAAACAAGTCGGAACTAATATTCACATAGGAACTAAAGTTATAAAACATAAACTATACAATATAAATGAATACCACATCACATTTGTAAAATATAAACATATCATAAATAATTGCCCATTTAAATAAAATAAATTTAAATGAGCTAAAACACCTGTAATTAAATAATAATAATAATACACAGATCCTGCTTACACAATTAAATTTATTAATTTCTGTGTGGCGCTTTAACTTGAGAAAATCCACCAATAAAGCTTTTGAAAAGAAAAAAAAAATGATTCATTGAGGCATTTCATTTGTAAAACACATGTTAAAATCTTTGTCATTGGGATTGCTTTTCTCTTTAGCACAGGACTTCTTTTTTCTTCTTTCTTTCAGAAAGAAAGCTGACCAATACGAAGGGTCTGAAAGACAAATTGTTGTTGGATTATTATCTTTAAATACCCGCTACTTTTTGAGCAGAATTCTAGCTTTGTATAGGCTAATGTTCTTATTGTTGAAAGCACAAAAGTGTGTAATAAACAACTAACACATTTATATTTTGCATTTTGTTTTCTTACTGTACCGAAAATGAACCAAACCGTGACCTCAAAACCGAGGTATGTACCGAACCGAGATTTTTGTGTACCGTTACACCCCTAATTCATACCAAATCAAATCTTTTTGGAATTACTGGAAAAAGTGCAAGATGTTTACACCACTGACTATATGATAAGAAAATAGAGGAACCATAGCCACCATCTCTATCATTCTAGGATAGAGTTGTATACTGGCCATCATTCCGATGCTTTGTTCGGGAGAATAGAAAAGGCAGCAAGTGTTTTCCTTCACCTTCGCCAACTTGTGTGGCAAGGTTAGCACCGCTATTGATTGCATGCAACAACAAGATACAAGAAAACCTTGAACTGGGCCAACTTGTCCCACCTTTCTTCGCTTATTGATCACGTCTGCCAGCTAATTAAGACGCGACCGCTAGCGGCTGGCTGCATGGTCAGAGCTGCACATGCATGTGAAGAGAGGGGAATGATTGAGGGCCTGGGAACCGTAGAAACATCTAATCCATAGGCTACTAATTCGCAATTGTGCTCATCGTTCCCATGTCATTCCTAACATTGTGTCTTATTTTTTTACCCGTCTCTTTTGACCTTTTTTCTTTCGTCCTCAACCTTGACCATCCTATTAAAGTGACTATAAGAAGAAAACAACAGCTGTTCAATGTATAAGCCTTCAAAGTTTGACTTACAGTATACTTCAAGGGCAGCTCGCAAACATTCTTACATTTTTCACAAACAAGGGTACTGCTATAGATGTTTTTTTGTTTTTTTAAGTACTGTAGTTTAAGCAGCACACTTTTGGGTTTCTTGCACAGTTGCAGGTTTTTAACTCATTCACTCCCAGCCATTTTCACCAGAGCAAGGCCCTTTGCTCCCGGCCGTTTTAGTGGATTTTGACTGATTTTGCAAGGCCCACTGAAAATTCTGTTCTATTGCTATAGAAACGTGGAACCCACTGAAAGAAAGATTAGACTCTTCTTTTTTCAGCAGCAAAAAAAATAAGTTAATATATTTTTCTATTCTTTAGAAATCAGCATTAGAAAATTGCTTAGTTTGGGCAATTTTCCAATTTCTGATGAAAAAACAGAGAAATTGAGCTTTTTGTGAAAGCATACATTTCAAACATAACTTTTACTTTAACACAGCTATTTTTTGCTTTAGTTACATCCCAATCATCTGAATGTTTTCCTTTTACAAAATATCATAAAGAACAAGACAAATAGAGCTTTTGATAGCAAAGTAACAATTGATTTACACTTAACTAACTGAGAGATGACGCTGTTGTAGCCGAGATGACGCTGTTGTCGCCGCGACAGCTGGGTACACTTTTCCCTCATCGTTGCGTGTCTCATAAAGATGGATTTTTTTGAGTCTCTGCGGGGTCTGCTCGGCGAGCCCGCTGCACTGGTGGTCCCGGTCGTTCTGCTTGGTCGACCAGTGCATGGCATCCCGGGCGTCCTCTCGTTTGTTATGCTCGGTCGTCCGCTGTCTGGCATCATTCCATCAACGCTCCGACCGTGCGGCCCGGCCGTTCGTTGCTGTTGAAACGGGTTGCGGGTCTTACCAAATGCGCTACTGCCCTCCAGTGGCCAGATTTATTGCTTTAAAATGGATTTTCAGCTTTGTGCTTTGGAGCTCAGTTGAATCAGGACCCAGAGATGTCTTTTAAGACAAAAACGTAAAAGACGTATAAATACGTCTCTGGGACACTGAAACAATTAAAAATAAAACATATTTATACGTTTTTGGGAGCAAATGAGTTAAGATAGATTTCATTTAACCTGTGCAACTCACTGGCTCCTTTTGTGGTCTGATTATTTCTACTTAGCATACATACATTTTCTCCCAAAACAGTAAAATGGTAGCTGCAAGTAATTGATGGAAACAGTGATTTGACAGTGATTGATAATAACGTCCATACATACAGTAGGTCTCAGCGGAGAAAAAAGTAGGTACCACTGATGTAGAATTGAAGTACTCCCATATGACAGGCAAATGATGACATCTTCGCGTTTAGTAGGTAAGCGAGAAAGAGAAAAAGAGATTCGAAGTTCTGGCATGTTCAATCATCATGTCATCATCAAACCATAAGGCTACTCATGATTGAACAGGACAAGGTCAAATAAGAAGCCCCCAACGTTAAATATCCAATGTCTCTGTGCTGCTGACGTTCTCTCTCTAAGGATCAGTCCCATTAGAGGAGTTATTTCAATCCAAATTGATATTTAAAATTGCTGACATTGCTCTTCTGGGATCAGTGTAAAATGACAAAAGTCTCCCAACAGGCCTCTGAAATTTGTAGGGACGTTTCGCCATATTTCAACAAATACCTCAGGCATGCCACCCACTACACAATATGTTCGAAGCAGACTTCAACCAGAAACAAGGGGGGGAAATTATATCGGCAGCACACCCCTGCACATTGAGTGATTTCATGAATGAACACCACACATTGGTAATTGCTGAGCCTGCACACAGAGGGATGAGGCTCCATATACAGTGGTACCTCAACATACGAAGTTAATTCGTTCCAGGACCTTGTTTGTAAGTCAAAATGGTCGTATGTCGAGCAGGATTTTCCCATAAGAATATATTATAATTCCATTAATTTGTTCCACAGCCCGAAAACCTACACTAGATCCTTGACAAATACTACTGGTACTGTTACACGAAGCAAAAATATGGCGGAAAACACAGACTGAAAAAGCAGTTTCTGCTCTTGCACTCCTCTTTAAAATTAACTGCTGTATTTTTAGCCAAAAGAACTGTTGTGTTTAATAGAACAATATGTCTATATGCTGCCATAGCAGATTCATGACAGATTAAGCCCCCAAACTATTTTTAATTTGTCCCTTTTACGCTGGAAACCCCCCTTTACAGATGTCACGCAACCGCTTTTGTTTCAACTCAGCCATAAAAACAAGGTAATTATATTTATTAATCAAAATGTCAGTCATTTTTAGCATAGACTCATTAATTGATGTCTAATATTTAGTTTAAAAAAAAAATGCGACTTAAAAAAAAAAAAATCACTCGCATATTTTAAACTTTTAAACAAATTACGTCACAATGAAAAAAATGGCGTCTGTAAAAAAGTCACGGATATCTACCTCATAACTATCGATTAATTGTATATTTTTGTTACTGTTGCATTTTCCCCGATATGTTAGATGATAAATAATCGATCCAAACAAAGAAAAAAATTTTTTTTATGTATTTAAAAAGGGTAAATATATGAAAAAGAACATCTCGACCACTCCTTGATGTCTGCGATTTCTGCATCACGACCCTTGTGATATTACCATGTTTCACCCATAAAATATCCCAAATATTCAACTGTGGCCATTCACATCTGTGTCTTGACACTTGATGATACATGCTACATGGAGTTATTGGATCGAAAAAACGTAAGTACGCGATAATATCTCGTTAAAATTAAAGTTGCACCGATACCGATACCAGTATCGGCAGGGGGCGCCGATCCGGCCTGAAGTGGTGGTATCGGCATCGACGAGTACCAACATTTAGGGCGCCGATACCATCTACTGGCGTCACTTGAGCGCAAATGAACTGTATTCCCCACGTGAGCTAACTTCCCAAATCCCGATGCATGACATCTGTATGTTTTTGTCTCGAATTTACCAAACGAAAATATCATCTTCGTCTTCAATATTCAGGATGTTCACTACAATGCATATCCGCGATGTTACGCTGCTTTTCTAACATGGCATTCACAAACGATTAGCATGCGTAAGCTAACGCCCGCTGTTCGAGCGCCGATGGGATCAGAAAGGTTAAGACCGTGAGAGACTAAGCAAACTCATGGTTTCATGATGAACAATGAGTGGCAAATTAAGAGCGCCGTACTTCAAACTCGCCCTGTTTATGAAAGTCGATTCTCATATGCTGGTGCTGTGCAGTAATGAGCAGAAGTGACTTCTGTGGGCAGAAAACACTCAAGCGGCGCAGCGCGCACACTAGATATCATCAGATAGCAACCTAGATGTACTATGTTAGATCCCATGCTAACTCTCGCGCGCACACACTAGATATCATCAAATAGCAACCTAGATGTGCAACATTAGATCCCATGCCATTAGCTGCGTGAGCCCAGAGTGACGCCATATTGTCCATTGATGAATTAGAAACCGCCATGACTGAATGGAAGTTAAGCAGGCCAAATCAATCCATACCAGTGACTATAGATATTGCTGCAAATACTGTTAATTCAGCACATGTTACAGATGGACTCGGACCACAAATAGGATGTTTTGCTTATATGGTAAATATAGCTGCTAAGAGAGCTGCAGCAATCAACAGTGTGCCCCACTTTACAAACAGTAAAGAATGTTCTCAGCACTTATATACAAAATTTCTTCAGATCAGTAAGAAGTGGGCACATAAATATTATGCACTAAAATGCTTGTTTATATGATGGCACTGTTATTTTTGCTTGTTACCAAAAAAAAAAAAATAATAATAATAATAATAACAGTTGTATTTTCTGTTTCAGAGCATGAAATGTATTGAATTGTATCGAAAATCGTACCGAACCGTGACTTAACTGTATCGTTGCATCCCTTATACATACATACACACATATATATATATATATATATATATATTTTTTTTTTTTTTTTTTTTTTTTTTTTGCAAACAGTGGTATCGGAATGGTATCGGTATCGGCCGATACTGCACAGCCAGGTATCTGTATCGGTATCGGGCCCAAAAAATGGTATCGGTGCAACACTAGTTAAAATCATGGCGTCTTTAATTCTGCTCTCGCGTGCTCTCGCCTCCAGTTAGGGTTTTGCTGTTTAAAAAATTATTATTATTTTTAAATGCCCTCCTGTTCAACATTAACCCCCCCCCCCCCCCATCCCCCACCCCCAGAAAATAGAGAAGTTAAGCTTTCCAATGATGTATCACACATGCATATTGGACAATTTTGAAATTTGGTCAAATTGGGGGTCTCAGAGCGGAACTTCAAGTCCCCTGGGTGTTTTGCGTCACACTGTATATATTTAAAAAAACAAAATCGTTGAGTGTCAACCATCAAAGATTATGGTTGCTACAGAGAGATGGACCAGAAGAATGTTGTATACGGGACTCGTTCAAATTCATTTCAGTGCAAAAGGCGCAGTACGTACACCTGTGTACATTTTGACCCTAAAGCTTCTATATTTTACTTCAAATCATATGTGAAATTGTGGTTGTTGTGAAACACAATTTGTACTGTAATTGTTGTATTTCTGGCTCGCCGACTCTTTGGGATCCAATACACCCTATGTGTGAATTAGCATTTACAAAAGTGCGTTTTGATTGGAAAAGAGTTGACAAACTCTTCACATTGTACGATAGCCGTAACATCATCATTTTCTATCCTATCATTTACCAATTGAAGTCAAATGAAGTGCACTACTTGTACTCCTTTGGGGTGCTTTTGAGTACTCAAGTACCTTTTGCCTTCTAAGGAAGCTACAGTGAATTCACCAGGACTGAGTGTGAACTGAATCTAAGCTGCTTGCTCAAATCTTGTAAGATAAATGCAAATTTTCCTCGACAGCGGTCCTGGCCAACCCACGGCTTTTGACCCACATGTAGCTCTTTGCTAGGTTAGTTGCGGCTCAGACGTTTATGTGAAATGTTGTGTTTTTATAAATAGTACCCTGCTTCACAAATGCACACCAAAACGAACAACAAGCATAAGGCAAGACTAGGCATGTGACCCACTTGTGAAGTGTTACACATCAAGGATTTGCTCACGGTTATATTTAGTTTTTGTTGATTAAAATAAATGTCTTCAAACGCTTATCCTTAGTTGGCATTCCTCTTTTGAAAAACTTTGCTTATAGTTCTGCCACAAAGTACACTGAATTTGAAGAAAACAGCCCTAGTCTTTGTTCTAGGGTGAGATACTCATACACCCTTACGGAGTAAAGCAGCCTTTCTTGGCTCGCCTCCTTACCTATTCTCTCTCAAGCTGGCCATGGTCAGAAGCTGTAATGTGTTTCCATGGTGTATAAATGCATAGTGAAGGCCTCTGGAAGAAACGTTTCCAGACATGACATTCGAAGAGCCTCACATGTTCTGAGAAGTGATAGATCTGACAGATACAGGAGAGAGGTGGGAGAAAGGATCAAGGTGCCTGAAGAGAAACTTTGGCCTTGCTGAAAGTTTGGAGTAAATGTCCGTGTTTTGCCAGGACAAACTGAAATAACTTGAAAACTTCTTTCCAAGGGAAAGGAAGTTGTTTGACATCTTTTAGGGGAGTGTAACTCTGTCAGCCTGGTGTCCAAATGGTGAAATCTGATTCAAAAAAGAACACACCAGGAGAGCTTAAGAATGTTTTAGCTTCTTACAGAGACCCCGGAAAATTGCATCTTGTTATCCATCTTTGTCTTTGACACCGAAGCAGCCATCCATCTTTTATGCATCATATCTTATAAGTAAACATAGGAGATCAAGAAACAAATTGCAGATATTTGGAACAACTGGTATTCATCTGCCTTTCTTTCTTTATTTCACACAGCAACACAAACTTAAAAAAAGTTCCAATGTCTTTGGTAATGTCTGAACGAATTGCTGAATTATCACTGATAGCCTTTCGAGTGAAAACGGATTTGACATTTATTGCCAACAATGGAAGCAAACATGGTACATTTCAACCTCTCAAAACATTAATCCACAACCAAGTGTGAAGGATTGTTTGTCTAAAGTATGTGTGCTCTGCTGCTTTAATCGGTTCCAGGACCTAGTTTGTAAGTCAAAACAGTCGTATGTATAGCAGGATTTTCCCATAAGAATACATTATACCTCAATTAATTCGTCCCACAGCCGAAAAACCTACGCTAAATCCTTCATAAACACTGCAACTACAATTACAAATAGAAATGGTCGTATGTCGAGCGGGATTTTCCCATAAGAGTACATTATAATTCAATTAATTCGTTCCACAGCCCAAAAACCTACGGTAAATCCTTCATAAACCCTTCAGGTACAATTACAAATAGCAATTACACTTAGCAAAGCAAATAAATTATAAATACAAATCAGGAAATATGATAATAATAATGTAATGAATCAGGTTCAAATGTGGCTGTTGTGTTTTGCATGCTGTTCCTTGGCAGACTGACGAGAGAGTGAAAGAGGTGCAGAAGAGTTTTTACCTTAACTTTTTATGTTCTGTTGTTGTTGGCGTCTGCTACGGCGGACAGTCGCCATGTGGCGTGGCACAAGTTCCAGGCATGAAAATGGGTCAGGGGTTAAAAAGGTGAGAAGGAAATATGTTCCGGTACACTGTACAAATAGTGCTATCCCAAACGACAAATTTTCTCTCTATTAGTCAGCTGACTTATTTTTATGATTAGTCGACTAATCTAATATTTGTTTTTTTTACTAATTTAGCAATGACATTTTTGATGATGGTGTATTAAGTCACAAAAACGTTTTGGAACACTTACATTCTTTACTAAAGTACAAATAAACACGTAAATAGCAACAATAAATCACACTCCAGATATCGTAGTTTATATGACGAACATGACGTGCTTTTATTTTGCTAAACTGCTAACCGTTACACTCTGCAAAAAAAGCACTTTTTGTCATTGCATGGGGAGTCAGTAATAGATTTTTTTTCTTTCATTTTTCTCGTTTGCAAATGCTTTTAATCGGCGATTCTTCATGTTTGAAGTGTCACCTTTTAGCCACAAGTTTGGGTTTTGGAGGAGACTGACAATTGCCACGTTTACATGGAGCCAAATATTCCAATTACAGTCGGAATATTTGTTCAAACCGAATAAATGTGTTCCATATAAACACCTCATTCGGAATGAACAGGCCCAAACCGAATGGAATTTCATTCCGATTCACAGGGGTGGAATATTCCTTTTGCCAAACCAATTAGAAGTAAAATTATATCATGTAAACAGGGAAGCGGAATGGTGTCTGGTTGCGTTCTTTCTGCACATGCTCCGTACTGACGTGGTGACGTCACTTTGTGACGTAAGTAACGTCACTTGCAACATGGCTTCCAAGCACAGCGCACCTAATTGGAGTCCGGCGGAAAGATTGTATTTAATTCAAACTTTAAAAGAATTGAATATAATTGCTCGCTTAGACGGGCGTAAAACGAGGAACAGTGAACTATTTAAAAAAGTCCACGAGAGGTTACACGAAGCCAGAATAGACCGGAGCGTTGACCAGATTAGAAACCGGTGGAAAACCGGCTACTACAAGGCAAAAGAGCAAAACAGCAGAAGCGGATACGACCCCACAAACACAACAAGTGGGTTAAAGTTAAAACAGCAGCACTCCGACGATCGATCTCCATGTTTTGCAACGTGACGCTTTGTTTTGATTAATCTGCGCATGTCAGACGGCAGTTGTCAAACGTCCTTTCGGAATAAAGGCAGTCACATGTAAACGCTGGATCGGAATAGATGAAGTGACATGTAAACAGCTGATCTGAAATTTCCATTCGGAATGATTTGAATCGGCATGAATAAAAGTCAGCATGTAAACGTGGCTAATGTTTTATAGCAGGCTAAAGGGGTTAGTAGGTGGTCTTTTTTTCCCCCATTAGCATCAATGTAGCAAAGCTAATGTTTACAGTGTTTAATATAGATGTGTTTTCTTCTTTTGCATGTCTGAACTTTAATTCTATGAGGTGTTGATGACCAATAAACATCTGTGAAAAGAACTGGAGTTTCATATGCAATCCACACGCACGTGTACACGCATGCACAAATGTATGCCGACGCGCAGCGATAAAACGCAGCTGTGAAAATTACCACCCTCATTTTCATTTACCGTGCGATACAGTGCACCCTCCTTTGCTTCGTTCAAATAAGTCAATGTTTTGGCCACTCGGGTGTGCTTGTTTTGGGTGTGTGCCACTTTCCCCGCTTGCATACCAAGCGTCCAACACTAAAAAAAAATTCCAAACACCCCCCTTCCCCCCCTTAAAAATGTTCTCTTCTGATCTACACAATTCACATAGGTGACCCTTTTTGACTTCAAAACGGCGAATTTCGCTGAAAGGTGAGAGATTTTAATGCCTGAAGTTCTAAAATAAATGATTAAAAAAACTTAACGAAGCTGGTGATTTCCTTGCCGATGTTGCAATAATAATAATTGTCACCTTAACTTATAAAGACTGGCGAACGGAGGTCGGCGGAGGACCGTCAAGATAATAGACATCCCGAGCCAGTTTACTGATGCGCACACTACGCTCATATTTTTCTATTTCTTAATTTCAATCGTAAGCGTCACCTTTTTCCACCACCTGTACTAACCTTCTTGGGACTCATGTTGATTTCTCTCACAAGAAAATCCACCGGATGTCTGTCTTGTGGGGAAAACAATGAAATTGTGACGCTGTCGTAAATCTTTGTATTTCGAGCATGTCTTCATATGTCGAGACAAATGAGTCAAATTTTTTGTCGGATTTCGAAAGGATCGTATGTCGAGGTACCACTATATTGTATATGTATTACGTCTCCCCCGCCAGTGGGCTTCTCTACTATCAGGCTTTCCAAGATTTCTAAGAAAACCTTGTTGTCATACAAAAAAATGCTTCCCACAGAATGCATTATGTTCGACCTCTAACATAAGCAGATTTTAAGGGGGGCCAGCCCCCCCCCGGTGGCCCAAAAGTGTTATTGCATGTAATTCACTTGCCTATATATATATATAAAAGTTGTAAAGCAATAAAACTGCAACAAAAATGAAATGAAACAAAATATATATTTTTATAATGGGTCAAAATTATTTTTCGAGCACCTTAGACGCTCATTTGCTTTGCATATAATTAAAAAAAAAAATATATATATATATACAAAAAATATTTTTTTTAAATGATTTTTTTCTTAGATTGAAAATATCTTTTTTGATTGAAGCAAATTTTAATGATCTAGACACACATTTCCTAATCATAATATAGCCCAAACGCAAAAAAGATTGAAAAAGTTTTCTTTGATTGAAGCAATGAAAATTTAAGTGTTCAAATGCAAAATTTGCAATATCAAATATTTTTTTCGCAACTTATTTTTTGATTGAATAAAGACAAAAATGTCCTAGCCAAAATGTGGCCCAAACACAAATCAACATTACTTCAATCAAAAAAGTTGTTTCAATCCAAAAAAAAAAAAAGTCAGCTTTCACATGCTGACTTTTTTTTTTTTTTTTTTTTTTTTTTTAAGTTTTTTGAGTTTCAAATTTATTTTTGCATCCAAACACATTTTTTTGATTGAAGTGACATTTTTTTGGTTGAAAATATATATTTTGATTGAAGCAATTTTTTTTTAAATGAAGCAACATTTTTTTTGATTGAATAATAAAGACACAAATCTACCATATGGCTCCGCCCAGGGGATGCAATTTTTGACTGGGGTAACTACATTGGCACAACAACGGCAGGCGTACCATATTCAATGGATGACAATCTTGGCGAAAAGTATTGCCTAAGCAGCCGGATTTAGAACTCCCTCAAGAATGATGGGAAACAACAACAAAAAAACGCTCATTGTCAACTTATTATTATAAATATTCATGTAAGTTTATTTTGTTGCTGACACTGTGTTTCAGGGTCATCAACATGTTGTGCCCCGTCCCAAAAGTCAAACTCCGCCTATGACCTCTAACCTTCTACAACTATAAATATGCAAAAGGCATTGAATTCATACAGTTGTGGTCAAAGGTTTACACACTTGTGAAGAACATAATGTCATGGCTCTCTTGAGTTTCCAGTTATTTCTACAACTCTGATTTTTCTCTGATAGAGTGATTGGAACAGATACTTCTTTGTCACAAAAAACATTCATGAAGTTTGGTTCTTTTATGACTTTATTATGGGTGAACAGAAAAAAGTGATCAAATCTGCTGGGTCAAAAATAAACATACAGCAGCGCTAATATTTGGTAACATGTCCCTTGGCCATTTTCACTTCAATTAGGCGCTTTTGGTAGCCATCCACAAGCTTCTGGCAAGCTTCTGGTTGAATCTTTGACCACTCCTCTTGACAGAATTGGTGCAGTTCAGTAAAATTTGATGGCTTTCTGACATGGACTTGTTTCTTCAGCATTGTCCACAAGTTCTCAATGGCGTTTAAGTCAGGACTTTGGGAAGGCCATTCGAAAACCTTAATTCTAGCCTGATTTAGCCATTCCATTACCACTTTTGATGTGTGTTTGGGGTCATTGACCTGTTGGAACACCCAACTGCGCCCAAGACCCAATCTTCGGGCTGATGACGTTAGGTTATCTTGAAGAATTTGAAGGTAATCCTCCTTCTTCATTATCCCATTTACTCTCTGTAAAGCACCAGTTCCATTGGCAGCAAAACAGCCCCACAGCATAATACTACCACCACCACGCTTGACGGTAGGCATGGTGTACTTGGGGTTAAAGGCCTCACCTTTTCTCCTCCAAACATATTGCTGGGCATTGTGGCAAAACAGCTCGATTTTTGTTTCGTCTGACCACAGAACTTTCCTCCAGAAGGTCTTATCTTTGTCCATGTGATCAGCAGCAAACTTCAGTCAAGCCTTAAAGTGCCGCTTTTGGAGCAAGGGCTTCCTTCTTGCACGGCAGCCTCTCAGTCCATGGAGATGCAAAACACGCTTGACTGTGGACACTGACACCTGTGTTCCAGCAGCTTCTAATTCTTGGCAAATCTGCTTTTTGGTGATTCTCGGTTGAATCTTCACCCTCCTGACCAATTTTCTCTCAGCCTGACCAATTTTCTCTCAGCAGCAGGTGATAGCTTGCGTTTTCTTCCTTATCGTGGCAGTGACAAAACAGTGCCATGCACTTTATACTTATAAACAATTGTTTGCACTGTTGCTCTTGCGACCTGCAGCTGCTTTGAAATGGCTCCAAGTGACTTTCCTGACTTGTTCAAGTCAATGATTCGCTTTTTCAGATCCATGTATGTATATTTTTGAACCAGCAGATTTGATCACTTTTTCTGTTAACCCATAATAAATTCATAAAAGAACCAAACTTCATGAATGTTTTTTTGTGACAAAGAAGTATCTGTTCCAATCACTCTATCAGAGAAAAATCAGAGTTGTAGAAATAACTGGAAACTCAAGAGAGCCATGACATTATGTTCTTCACAAGTGTATGTAAACGTTTGACCACAACTGTATACTGATCTCATCGAAATATGAAAAAGTGATGGTGGACTTCAGGTCAAGCATTTGAAAAACGTGTCTGTCTTTTGACTTGGAATAGCAATGACATTAGTTTTAATAAGCTAAAAGAAGTCGACCGGATCATAGCAACAAGACACGGTAGGTCAGTCATCCCGCGTAAAGGTGTAGATGAGTCACATTTGTGTTCCTATCCGTGGTGAAATAAAAAAATTTAAAGCATTTTAAGTATGTATTGAATAGCAATCATCTTCTGAATGGATTTTCTGTAGGTAGGGCTATTGAACCAGCATAAATGTGACCTTGAGGCTCACCAAAATCAACACAACACGTCAGAATGGTTATAACAGGTTCGACAACACTGGTTCACAGCCCCTCCTTCTACATTTGCAAGTGCCGCTGAGATTGGTCTTGGGGGATAGGGACAACAGCAAAGTCACCTCATTATGCCGGGATGCATCACCGTGAAATTGAGCAGTCCGATTAGGCTTGTTCCCATCGCACTGCGCCGTGCCCAATTTCTGTCATTCTGCCACGTCTGATGTAATACATCTCAAGACGATTATTTGTGTCCCACCTCCGTTGCGACTTCTCAAATTGTTGAAGGATCACAGGTTAATTTGACGCACTCCCAATTTTAGGTTGCAAAGAAATACAACTTGAATTTCCATGGCTGGTACAGCTCAAAACTTGTGATTTGTTTCAAAGGAAACCAATATCACGCTTCAGAAATACTGCAACAATATAAGGGAAGGTGAAAGAAAAAAAAATTAACATTACAGCGAAAGCTTTAACATGGAGGATTTTTGTTGTGACTTTGTAATTTCACATTCTTTAAACAGATTTGTAAATAAAGTAGATTTGATTTATACAAGTGGACAATATTCACATGACATGATGCTATGTTAGAATTAAACTTCATTGGAGCTCTGCCTCTACATAAAATGATGCCATGTTAATTTAAATAGCATGGAAGTCCTTGCTGCAAGTAATGAAATGAAGCACCAGAGGTAGACAGGGAAGTGCTGCTCCTTAATTCTTGTCCCTGCCGGTGAATGCAAAATCCTCCAAAACATCAACCTCATTCTGCTGTTCGAGAACAAGAGGTTGGAGGAGAAAAGAGAAGCGGCAGTCAATCAGGCCAGATGTTAGGAGTTCAGGCAGGGTGAGAGACGAGTTGCATGCTAGGTGTGATTTAGCCAGAGATAAGTCTCCAAATTCCTACCCCCAACAGCAGAAGCTGTGAAGCAACCAGCAATGAGAATAACAGGGTTTCTACAGGTATAAGCAAATGTTTTTTATGCCACTTTAAACTACCGTAATTTAATGCCCACGCCGAGGGTTGCCAACCTTCCCTTGAAAAACAGAATTGTCCCATATTCAGAAAAAAAGGATGCATCCCGTATTGAGCTTTGTCACACGCTTTGTCTCATATTATCATGAAACTCGAAAGTATTCTCTTATTTGTTGAACAAACGAATACTGCTTTACAAGAATATGCAGGGAAACATTCCCCGCCTCTCCTGCTTATTGACCAATGAACTGACGGAACAATGACAATAGGAGATCCCATTCATCTCATTGGTGAAGGTATTGTCGCTTGTCATGATGAAAACGGAAGACAGTAGAGCTGGGAATCTTACTATTTCAAGTATATCAAGTTAACATATAACAGTAAACAAATATACAAAAATAACAGTAAATAAAAAACTCCAGTCTCCATTCTGTATCAGCAGCTTTAAATTACATTCAATTAATTTAATGTTGTGAATCAACTATTACAGTTGTTAAAATTGCTCCCGTTATTCCATAATTTCCCTTCTGTCTACTTTTGTCAGTTTTAAAACTATTTCATCTTTTAAAGATAGATTCAAGACAAGATTCTGCCTATTTAGGAGTATTTTAGATAAAAAGTTAATTAGGTTCGCTACAACAGCCTTGTAGAGAGGTCTACTGCTTTAAGATGACGGCTGTTTACTTACGCCGGAAAGTCTGTCATTTCGCATCTCTGTTCAATAATACATGTCCTAACACCGACGTCATCTGTAATTTTGCATCTAGTTCTTCATATATATGATATCTACTGTAGCCGTATGTTTGTAGCAACTAGCAACTGGGCGTTGTTTGTAGAGGCTGTCAGCCGCAGTCAGGTATTATTGTTTTTTTTATCTAGCGGCATGAGTTGAACATGATATTTACTCTCGGTCCGTTCCTCATTGCGTCCCAAAGACCGCACTGCCTGTGTTTTACTTCCGCTTTACCTGGTATAATTCAATAATCGGAATTAGGATATTTGTGAATCGTTCTCGAATCTTCCACGGCCGAATCGCGAATACTAAGAATCGGAAATTTCGCACGCCTCTAGAAGACAGCATAAGAGTGTTGGAGAGGTTTGAGTGACGCTTGAATAAAAAGCATGTTCAAAATGATCATTTGTTTTCTTCTTGTTCTTCTCTGTGTACTTTATTTTCACTAATTGTATGATATTTTTGTCTTCTGTCAATTTCACTAACAGGCGATGGTATTACCATCAGACCTAAAATTAGCAACCAGAGTAGCTACCTGTACATAGTAGCGATGCCTGGGGTTAACCCCTTCTAGCCTAGTGTATCACATTTGATACACTCAGAATTTCATTATTTTGTGACTAATTTAGAAATTTGAAATAAATTTTTAAAAAATGATGTTTGCAAGTCAAAACATGCATCTGCAGGTTCAATGAGAAAAAAAAATCTGGATTTAGCTAGGGTTATAGATATTAGAGCGCTTATTACACATATTCATTTTGATTTTTCTTTTTCTACAAATTTGAAAAAAGTACCATTAGGACCTTATTTTTTAAGTTTTGGGATTCTCTGACAATTGCTTCATGTTGCAGGCATTAAGGGGTTTTAAGGTAATGTAACTCTTATACATAAGCGCATTTTAAGGGTGGACCAGGGGGGCCAGTCCCCCCCTCGGTGGCCGAAAAGTGTTATTATATATAAAAGTTGTAAAGCAATAAAACTGTAACAAAAATGAATGAAATGAACAAAAAAATATTTTTATAATGGGTCAAAATTACTTTTTGAACAGATCATGTGACTAACGACTTAGACGGTCATTTGCTTTAATTAAAATTTAAAAAATAAAATAAGATTAGGGGAGGGCAATTTTATTTTTGTAATGATTTTTTTTCTATGATTGAAAATACTTTTTTTTTTCGATTGAAGCAACTTTTTTTGGGATTGAATGATTTAGACACAAATGTCCTACCCATTAATGGCCCAAACACAAAAAGTTTCAAAGAAAACTTTTTCAATGAAAAATTAAGTGTTCAAATGCAAATTTTTTAATCTCAAATATTTTTTCGCATTCAAAAATGTTTTCTATGATTGAAATTTTTCTTCTTTTGATTGATTTTTTTTGTTGTTGAAAATATGTATTTTTTGAAGCAACGTATTTTTTGATTGAATCATAAAGACAAAAACGTCATAGCCAAAATGTGGCCCAAACACATATCAACATTACTTCAATCAAAAAAGTTGCTTCAATCAAAACTCCAATCAAAAAACAAAAATTCAATCAAGGAAAAATAGCTTTCACATGCATTTTTTTGAGTTTCAAATTTATTTTTGCACTCACTTTTTTTTTTGAAGCAACTTTTCTTTAATAGAAAATATATATTTTGATTAAAGTACCTTTTTTTTTTTTTTTTTTTGATTGAATAATAAAGACAATGTACCTCCATATGGCTCCGCCCAGCGGATACAATTTTTGACTGGGATAACTACAATGGCACAACACCGGCGGGCGTACTATATTCAGTGGATGATGATCTTGGCGAAAAGTATTGCCTAAGCAGCCTGATTTAGAATTCCCCTCAAGAATGATGGGAAACAAAAAACGCTCATTGCCAACTTATTATTATAAGTATTCTTGTAAGTTAATTTTATTGCTGACACTGCGTTTCGGGGTCATCAACATGTTGTGCACCCCCTGCCCCAAAAGTCAAACTCCGCCTATGCTCTTATAGGACGCAAAACTGAGAATCATAAACACCCATACCTAAACCCGTCAAGTTTACATAATTTTCGATGCCTCAAAAATGTACTTTATTGCTTGTAAGGCTTGAATTTTTACAAAATCCATTTAATGCCTTGTAAACCTTTTCAATAACCCTCATAAACCATGCATAAATATGAATCCAGACAGAACTTCTAGCGTCCTCATTCACTCACCTGGCACAGAATTAGAAGTGAGCATTCAGATATGCGTTCTGTGCTTTTTAGAGAGAACAACAAACACAGGCATGAATGCGCAGTTATGAAAAGACGTGAGAATTCACCAAGCCACCAACTGTGTGTGTTACCCTACTTGTATGACGTGATCATACACCTTGTTTAAAAATGTCAACTGCTGTTACCTGCCCACGAGAGATCGCTTCTTGTGATATACATTCTCCGTGTATATTATTTACAAAGGCAGCACGGCCTTTAATGAGCACTAATTAAAATCTGGAGACTTCCGGATGACTGGCAGTAAACATCACAGCATGTGACAAGCATCTGTAGTGGTAGGGGGTGTATTTTCCCCCATCCTCCACAAACATCCTAGTAACGCTGCCTGGTTGTGCGAAGCCGCGCTTGAACCTGACTCGTGAATTCTGTCAATCATGCTGGCAACAGCTGCCACGGTTCACCGGGCATGTGCTCAGAGGATTGTGTCTGCGTGTGTCTGTGTGTGTATGTACTGCATGTGAACATTTGGGATTAGCGGGCTCGACTGTGTCGATTCCAACAAGTAACAAACATTTCTGTTACGAGTTTGTAGGCTTATTGCAAGCAGGAGGAAGATAAATAAATGCTTTGCTTTGTTAGCTGTTGCCTGGCACAAGCACAATTGAAATGCGAGCAAGTAACTCGAGAATGGTCCCTGAATAGCAGAGTGCTGACAAAAAATATCATTGCTGCCCTAAGACAACCATACAGAACCCAGAGTAATTGATTCCTTCATCAAACTGTTGCCAAGAGACCTAATTCACAGCTTATGTCACATTTATGATCCTAAAATACTTAAATATAATTTCAAATGCATCTAACAATATTGCCCTTGAAAGTTTAATTGGAGGAATACACCATATGTACAGTATGTTTGCACATATGGCAAAGAAAACAACATATGCACGTATGAGAATCACTGATGGCCAGTGTTGTTAATAATGGCGTTAGAGTATATTGGCGTTACTAACGGCATTGTTTTTTTCAGTAGTGAGTAATCTAATTAATTGCTTTTCTCATCTTTGAAACGTCGTTACCGTTACTGAGGGGTGCGTTAGTGTGTTACTGCAATTTGGTTGAATGACGCGTTTTGTGTGAGAGAAACAGAGCTCAGAGCGGGAGTGGAGAGGAGGGAAGGGAGTTGTGATGCCGTTGCAAACACGATACTAGGTGGCTCCAATAAAACCTGCAGCCGACAGCTGACAAACTATGCCCACATGACGCTACAGTAGATATCACATTTATACAGAACTAGATGCGAAATGACAGACTCGGCGTCGTTAGCAAATGTATAGAGAACTAGATGTGAAATGATAGACCCGCTGCCGTTAGTAAACAGCAGCCATCTTAAAGCAGTAGACTTCTCAGGAAGGCTCTGCTATAGCCAACCTTCCTACCAATCCTAAGTAACTTTCCATATAAAATACTCCGAAATCGGCAAAATCTTGACTTGAATCTATCTTTAAATGATAAAACAGTTTTCAAACTTTCAAGTTGAAAGTAGACAGAAGAGAACTAATGCATTAAAGAGAACAATTTTATCAACTTTAACAGCTGATTCACAACATTAACACTGGAAGTCCCAGGGTTTTTTTGGCTATAAAGATACACGCGATACCAAACTGACTACTTGGCTTTGTCGAACAATCACCACTCAAAGAAGCAATCAAGACCACCAGACAGACCACCCCTCCTACACACTCCTGTGGAGTTGCTGCCTAGGTGTGTGTGTGGGGGGGGGGGGGGGGGGGGGGGGGGGGCACTCTGGATAGCTGCAGTTAGCATCTTGAATATTGTCTGGCCCATTTTTGGAGTTTTGTGTAAAATGATAATGATTACATTTTTTCCCCCATTTTGTGTTTTTTCATTGCAAGCAAAATAAATGAAAATATTACTACCAAAGCATTTTTAATTGCAATCATTTTCTGGGAGAAACTGAGCATTATCTGACAGAATTGCATGAGTGCCAATGCTTTTGGCCAGCAGTGTAAGAAGGTTGTCCGCCCAATTGCCTGCCTGACCGGTCCACTGTCCGACAAAGCCAAGGCATCCCTGCCCAGCAAACACTCAAGAAGCTAATTGGTGCAATCCAACCCTATGGTTTTGAGAGGGCGAATGGGGATGACTAATGAGGGCTTCAATTCTCCTAAAAGATATGCTGATTAGAGTCAGATGACCCATCTCTGGGTACAAAAGTGATTTGAATCAACTGATCCACCCTTGCTAGGTATAGTGTTCTAAATGACTTCCAAACATAGCAAAGGTTACAATCTAGTTATCGCAATATCCGCAATACCCCTGTGTCTAGTTCAGAGTAACGAGTTGGGCCAGGGCCTATTGTCCCAAAAACCCTTTAAACTTCACATAGTGTGACCTATGTTTTTTTTTTTTTTTAAATGAAAATGTTTTTAATGAAAAAAAAAAACTAATTCAATCGATTAATATAAACATATTTGATGTCAAAGACGTTATAGAATGGATCAGGTAATAACGTATAAAACATGAATAGCAACACCAGTTACTTTGCCAAATAACTAATTACTCTTACACTGAGGTAACTGAGTTACTAACTCAATTACTTTTTGGGACAAGTAATTTGTAACTGTCTTAATTATTTTCTTTAAAGTAAGATTAACAATACTGCTGATGACCCATGCGTTGGCTATTTCTTCAGGATAAAGTTATTAAAACTTAACAATGCATGTCAATGATTGGAATATGAACAGCAATATTTGTAATCCAGCAGCTCTGCAGGGAACAGCTCAAGGCAGAGTGATATCACATTGGTTTGTCACCGCTGATTTTTTGGGTAGGAACGAAAGGGACTCCTCATTCCCCAAATCAATCACGCTGATGCACTGTACTGTTTACTCTTTGACCACGACATGGCTCCGTTTGAACAGTTAGGTCTGTTAATATCGTTTTTTTATCGGCATGCAAGCCAGCACCATTGACTCACGCTAGCTTAGCCACTCCGGAGCCCTGCAACCAACAAATAACTAACACACTGCACGAAATTTGTTTAAACCAACTCCACTAACTAATTAAACCCTCGCTAACTTGAAAATAAGCTCAATGTCAAAAATTCTGAACTTCCCCTTTTAGTGTTGACCACAGTGTGTTTTTGGCATATTCAGCGACACACTCGAAGTGTCTTAGAGCTGAAAGGATGACATTTTTATGGAGGCTCATTTTTTTTATACCTGGCTTTGAATTACCGCATTGGCCCAAATATATGACAGTGTTTATTTAATTGAAATAAGACTGAAAAAGAGGGGGTCGTCTTATATTCGTGGTCTAGACATTATACCCATTCAGGACGCTAGATGGCGCCAGATATCATTGAAGCGATGTTCTGTCATGACAGATCTCAGCTACTCTCTGTCACGAAGATGCGTGGGCAGGCAGGTTGTGTGGACCCAATTGCAGGGAAAACAAAGATGCAAGGCAGGTGGCAGTGAACTCAAAAAACGTTTTAATAATGACTAACAAAAATCACAAAGTACAAACAAAAGGACTGGTGATCAAAAAGGCAATGTTCAAACCAAAACTTACTTAATCAGAGGGACTGGGACACGAGGGCTTGGACAGGACTTGAAATTGACGTTTGCATAGACAGACATTGACATAGACAATGACGCAACAAGGGGTGACAAGGAACTGGGTCATTATATACACACGCAGACAAGGGGTAACGAGACGAGGAACAGCTGGGTAACACAGGTGGATGCAGATTGCAGGATACGCTGGGAGAACACACACAGGTGAAATCAATGGGTAATCAGAGAGAAGTCACACTAGGAAAAACACAACACAAAACCTAACAGTACCCCCCCCTCAAAGGACGGATCCCAGACGTCCTGAAGAAACAAAAAGTCAGAAGGTTGCTCGGGGGAGGGAGCAACACCAGCCCGTCAGGGCCAGTCAGGCGGGCGTCCAGGACGCCAGACATGGGTTGACCGCAAGGGTCGATCTGGAGGGCGTCCAGGGCGCCAGACGTTGGGCGACCACACGGGCCGATCAGGTGGGCGTCCCAGACGAGGCAGTGCTCGGTCTTTCATGCCGCCAAGCCGTGGCAAGAAGCGGGGAGCAGCATCGTCGAGGCGAGGGCCAGGAACTTCGGCGTCTGCTGGCGGGACAGCAGCGGAGTCGTCTGCTGGCGGGACAGCAGCGGAGTCGTCTGCTGGCGGGACAGCAGCGGGGTCGCAGGAGTCTGCTGGCGGGACAGCAGCGGGGTCGCAGGAGTCTGCTGGCGGGACAGCAGCGGGGTCGCAGGAGTCTGCTGGCGGGACAGCAGCGGGGTCGCAGGAGTCTGCTGGCGGGACAGCAGCGGGGTCGCAGGAGTCTGCTGGCGGGACAGCAGCGGGGTCGCAGGAGACTGCTGGCGGGACAGCAGCGGGGTCGCAGGAGACTGCTGGCGGGACAGCAGCGGGGTCGCAGGAGACTGCTGGCGGGACAGCAGCGGGGTCGCAGGAGACTGCTGGCGGGACAGCAGCGGGGTCGCAGGAGACTGCTGGCGGGACAGCAGCGGGGTCGCAGGAGACTGCTGGCGGGACAGCAGCGGGGTCGCAGGAGACTGCTGGCGGGACAGCAGCGGGGTCGCAAGAGACTGCTGGCGGGACAGCAGCGGGGTCGCAGGAGACTGCTGGCGGGACAGCAGCGGGGTCGCAGGAGACTGCTGGCGGGACAGCAGCGGAGTCGCAGGAGACTGCTGGCGGAACAGCAGCGGAGTCGCAGGAGACTGCTGGCGGAACAGCAGCGGAGTCGCAGGAGACTGCTGGCGGAACAGCAGCGGAGTCGCAGGAGACTGCTGGCGGAACAGCAGCGGAGTCGCAGGAGACTGCTGGCGGAACAGCAGCGGAGTCGCAGGAGACTGCTGGCGGAACAGCAGCGGAGTCGCAGGAGACTGCTGGCGGAACAGCAGCGGAGTCGCAGGAGACTGCTGGCGGAACAGCAGCGGAGTCGCAGGAGACTGCTGGCGGGAGAACAAGACTGCGGGGAGTCGGCGCGGGTGGCACTTGACTGCGGGGAGTCGGCGCGGGAGCCACTTGACTGCGGGGAGTCGGCGCGGGAGCCACTTGACTGCGGGGAGTCGGCGCGGGAGCCACTTGACTGCGGGGAGTCGGCGCGGGAGCCACTTGACTGCGGGGAGTGGGCGCGGGTGGCACTTGACTGCGGGGAGTCGGCGCGGGAGCCACTTGACTGCGGGGAGTCGGCGCGGGAGCCACTTGACTGCGGGGAGTCGGCGCGGGAGCCACTTGACTGCGGGGAGTCGGCGCGGGAGCCACTTGACTGCGGGGAGTCGGCGCGGGAGCCACTTGACTGCGGGGAGTCGGCGCGGGAGCCACTTGACTGCGGGGAGTCGGCGCGGGAGCCACTTGACTGCGGGGAGTCGGCGCGGGAGCCACTTGACTGCGGGGAGGCGGCGCGGGAGCCACTTGACTGCGGGGAGTCGGCGCGGGAGCCACTTGACTGCGGGGAGTCGGCGCGGGAGCCACTTGACTGCGGGGAGTCGGCGCGGGAGCCACTTGACTGCGGGGAGTCGGCGCTGGAGCCACTTGACTGCGGGGAGTCGGCGCTGGAGCCACTTGACTGCGGGGAGCCGGCGCGGGAGGAACTTGACTGCGGGGAGCCGGCGCGGGAGGAACTTGACTGCGGGGAGCCGGCGCGGGAGGAACTTGACTGCGGGGAGCCGGCGCGGGAGGAACTTGACTGCGGGGAGCCGGCGCGGGAGGAACTTGACTGCGGGGAGCCGGCGCGGGAGGAACTTGACATGGTGGGATTGAAGGAGGGGTGAAGGAGCTACGGCCCTTACCTGGGCGCCCCCGCTGGCCACCACGCGGAGGTCCAGTGTAGATGGCCAAACGGGAACCCAGGTAAGGGTCCAGAGAAAAAGGCTGGGAAGGGGACGTGGAATGACTGAGGCGTGACAAAAACTGAGAGGGTGAAGAATAGGGCATGGAATAAAAATCTGGGTGGGAGTCGGTGTCAGAAAGAAAATCATATGAATTGCTATATTCTTCAAAATCAGAAAAATCTGAATCTAAAAAAACGTGGCGAGGCAGAACATAATCGGGGGAATGGGCGGATGGTCGTCGGCGTGCACGCCGGTCTCGGATTTTTCCCGCTGGGTCCACCATTGGTTGCGTCATTCTGTCACGAAGATGCGTGGGCAGGCAGGTTGTGTGGACCCAATTGCAGGGAAAACAAAGATGCAAGGCAGGTGGCAGTGAACTCAAAAAACGTTTTAATAATGACTAACAAAAATCACAAAGTACAAACAAAAGGACTGGTGATCAAAAAGGCAATGTTCAAACCAAAACTTACTTAATCAGAGGGACTGGGACACGAGGGCTTGGACAGGACTTGAAATTGACGTTTGCATAGACAGACATTGACATAGACAATGACGCAACAAGGGGTGACAAGGAACTGGGTCATTATATACACACGCAGACAAGGGGTAACGAGACGAGGAACAGCTGGGTAACACAGGTGGATGCAGATTGCAGGATACGCTGGGAGAACACACACAGGTGAAATCAATGGGTAATCAGAGAGAAGTCACACTAGGAAAAACACAACACAAAACCTAACACTCTCCCCATTTACGACGCTAGATGGCGCCAGATATCATTGAAGCGATGTTCTGTCATGATAGATCTCAGCTACTCTCAAGTTTAACCAGTTTCCATTATTTTATTGCAACGTTTTTCCTTATTCAGATTTGTTTCAAGACTACAGTTACAGTTAGACTTCACTTTGATGGTTAATGCAGTTATTATAATTTTGTTGTTTTATCACAATAGATTGGTTTATTTACATTTAAAAAACCAGAAGCCATTCATTTACAAATATGATTGCACTTAAATTTTACATATTTAAAGGTTCAGATATTAAGATTTGAATGGGGCAAAATAACATGCTTTTTCTCTCAAATATATTGTTTATTTGTTTCGGATGTACTGTAATTATTTTCTTTATAAAAATTAATTTGGTGTTCAAAAGTCTTTTTTCAAACTTGAGTCTTGAAAAAGATGGGGTCGTCTCATAATCGGGGCCGTCTTACGTTCGGGCCAATACGGTATTCAAATTTTGCAGGTTATTTAACAAGACTCTTTAATGTGGTGAGCTACTGTATGTTAACAAGAAACTTATTTTCACTTTACAGGGACTTAAAATAAAATTTGATTGACACAAAGATTTGTGTATTAGTTTGATGTTTGACAATGAACCTACACAAATACCATAGCCAAATCCTGTGTAATCCCTGTCACTTTTTGTAGGGACAATGGTTAAGCCTCCCAAAATTGCATGAAAACTATGAAAATGCATTCAAATTTGCAGTCGAAGAACGGCGCCGAGCAGTTTAAAAGGATATTCACATGCTAGCATATCAGATGTGAGAAGATCATTATGCTGTTTTGCTGGCAAATCTCGCCACGACCACTGAAACGGCGTCTCCGGCATCCTGAGGGTTTAGATCTTCCCCGTGTGTGTTTTTGCATCAGGGCGCTGTCTCTGTCGCGAAGGCGGTTGCGGAGGAGCTTACAAATTTAGATTACTTTTAAGTGTCTTCGTAGCTGTTGAGTGCACCAAGCGGCTCTTTTATGAGTTTGCGATTCCCATCAGAGGAGGCGGTGGCAGAGGGGTTCGCAGAGTTAGTCGATGGCTCTAGGGGAACATTGCGGAACATAAAATAAACCGTAAATGCTTTGTAGCTTATCTAAAACTATTCATTTGTGCCTAAATTGAATTTGAATAACTCCTGTATACCGCTGAGGGAAGATTGTGGATATACTGTATTATTTTTTTTTCCCATTAGACTTTTGCAACTCTACAAAATTAACGACAACATTGCTCCAAGCTTTTAAGTCATCTCAACCTTAGCAACTGTTGAGCTGCATGTTAAAGGATCAGGAAGCAGTAAAAAAATGTTACTGCAATTTTGGGTTCACACTATTGGTGGACATTAAACAAAATTATACGAATTATGCGACTTATACTCAGGAGCGACTTATATGTAATTATTAACACATTATAATATCATTTCACATGTTATTTTGGTGTTTTGGAGTGACACTGATGGTTTGGTAAACTTGTTCGCATGTTGTTTATGCTATAGATATCTGAATAACTCTTAATAGCTATGGCCACATTCGCGTTCTGCATTTGGCAATGTGTGTTCAATTGTATTATTTACTTTTTTTATATTGAAATGCATGTTTTCAGTTTGTAGCGCTTTCACGCCCAAGTAGGGGCGCACTCGCACTTGTTTACACGAAGAGGAGGGCTCACACGGCAGAAGAAGACTGACAGCTACGCAGCATGAGAGAGAGAGCGAGCGAGAGAGACAGAGAGAGAAAAACACGGCTGCGAACTTAACGTTCATTGTTTATACTTGTAAAATATCTCTGCAGTGGCAACGCCTGTGTATATTATCTTTTCTGTGTTGTTGTGGTGTGTTTTCCACCCGCAAGCGGACACTTAGAGCCAGTTGTGTGGTTGTTTGAACGATGTGCTAATGCTAGCGTACGCATGCTAACCGTTTGTGTCATTGCTGTAATAGCAGCTAATTATCATTTATTTACGTTGATGCGAACCTGTTTGGTATCAAGGACGAAACTGATTTGTATTATTTCTATTTTTAGTTTCACTCTTCAAATGATGGTGTCATAACGACGGCAAAAATTAAGTCAGCAAATTATACGGACGTCCAGCATCGTCATCTGGGAGTTTAGCTCGCTGTATAGCCAGGCCCGAGCAGTAGCGTCCTGGTTAGGACAGTATATTCGCATTTCGTTGTTCATGCATCATGTAACATTATCATACTGTACACTTATTCAGCATGTTGTTCTCTATTGTATTTTTATATTAAATTGCCTTTCAAGATGACATATCTGTTCTACAGTGTGTGTTGGATTTTATCAAGTAAATTTCCCCCTAAAATGCGACTTATACTCCGGTGCGACTTACAGTGGGGCAAATAAGTATTTAGTCAACCACTAATTGTGCAAGTTCTTTCACTTGAAAATATTAGAGAGGCCTGTAATTGTCAACATGGGTAAACTTCAACCATGAGAGACAGAATGTGGGAAAAAAAACAGAAAATCACATTGTTTGATTTTTAAAGAATTTATTTGCATTCATTTATTATGCATTTTTGTTCACCGTTCTTGTTATCATTTTGACGCCACGTGGTGAGATCTTGCTTGGAGCCCCAGATCGAGGGAGATTATCAGTGGTCTTGTATGTCTTCCATTTTCTAATAATTGCTCCCACAGTTGATTTCTTTACCTTTCTACCTATTGCAGATTCAGTCCTCCCAGCCTGGTGCAGGTCTACAATTTTGTCTTGGCCATAGTGGAGTTTGGAGTGTGACTGACTGAGATTGTGGACAGGTGTCTTTTATACCGATAATGAGTTAATACAGGTAACGAGTTGAGCCACGTTAGACCTCGTTAGAAGAAGCTAGACCTCTTTGACACCCAGAAATCTTGCTTGTTTGTAGGTGACCAAATACTTATTTTCCTCTCTAATTCGGAAATAAATTCTTTAAAAATCAAAGAATGTGATTTTCTGGGGGGGGGGGGGGGGGGGGGGGTTTCCACATTCTGTCTCTCATGGTTGAGGTTTACCCATGTTGACAATTACAGGCCTCTCTAATCTTTTCAAGTAGGAGAACGTGCACAATTGGTTGTTGACTAAATACTTATTTGCCCCACTGTATATATGTTTTTTTCCTCTTAGTCGGGCATTTTATGGCTGGTGCGACTTACACACAGGTGCGACTTATAGTCCGAAGAATACGGGACCTCTCATGGCATCTTAATCATGGTCATTTGTTAGGATTTGGGGAATAGAAGTTGCCTTTGGGCATCTATAAGGTCACCTCTACTATCTAAATGCCTTTGTAATCAAAAGGGCTGCACAGGCTCCAGCGTGTCGTACTGGGAATAAAAAAACACTTTGAATTTTTTTTTTTTTTAATGACAGTGCCAACGGCAAAAGCATCCAGTGGCTGCAATCCTCAACCTCTTGACTCCACATTCTCTCGCAGCACCAGTTCGGGCCAGAAGATCCAGATTTTGCTGGTTTTTAATTAAGAGGAAGGTCAAATCTGATCGCACTTGACTTCAGGGAGCGACTGCTGTCTTCGCGGCAGAAGGCTTTCATTGAGCAAATTGCGAGTTGTGGGCGTTTCATAGATTGAACTGAATGAAACTGGCATTATTGGCTATGGGAAAGTGTAAGGTATCAGGTAGGCTAACATCAATTTAAATACTGTGTATCCTGGTTTTATATACACACTGAGATTGTGGGAAAAAAAAGCATCAGTTGAAACATTTAATATCATAATCTGGATTTACTATTCCGATTTAATGTGAAATAAGGTTTGAACTAGGCCTGTCGCGATAACAAATTTTAGTGTGCGATAATTTATCTCATAAATTATTGCGATATGCGATATTATTGTGCCCCCCAATTTTTTTTAAACCAATTTACAATAACACAGTGAGAATACAGTATATATTAATAGATAAAGTACACCCATTTAAACACGATACATATTTACTCTTAAATTCAAAAATACTTTTTAAGAAATCACAACTAAAAACAATAGACCATGCCTCTTAAGTAAAAGACAACAATATTAATACCGCACAGAAACAAAGAATAAATTAAATGTGTTTTTCAAGAAAAAAACATAAAATTGCACTTAACAACTTAAGCATTTAGGCAAATGAATGGTGTTCCATAGGGATGCAACGATACTGTTAAGTCACGGTTCGGTATGATTTTCGATACGGGGGACGCAATTTTCGATCCGGTTCAATACATTTAATGCTCTGGAGAAAAAAAAACAATTGTATTTTTTGTTTCGTTTTTTTTTTTTTTTTTTTTTTGCTAATGAGCAAAAACTAAATTGCCATCATATAAACATGCATTTTAGTGCATAATATTTATGTACGTCTTACTGATCTGAAAAAATTTATAAAAATGCTGAGAACAATCTTTACTGTTTGTAAAGTGAGGTGGGGCGCACTGTTGATTGCTACAGCTCTCTTAGCAGCTAGGTTTACTACATGAGCAAGACATCCAATTTGTGATCCGAATCCATCTGTGTCACGTACTGAATTAACAATATTTGCAACATTATCTATAGTCACTGGTATGGATTGATTTGGCCTTCTTAACTTCCATTCAGTCATGACAGTTTAGAATTCATCGATGTAGTATATGGACTACGTGTCCCATAATCACTCTGGGCTCACGTAGCAAATGGCATGGAACGTAACACATCTAGTTTGCTATTTCATGATATCTGGTGTGTGCGCGGATTAAAAAAGTTAGCAAACGCCGCTGAAGTCACGACTGCTCATTACTGCACAACACCAGCATATGACAATCGACTTTCATAAACAGGAGGAGTTTGAAGCACAGCTCTTAATTTGCCACTCAATGTTCATCATTTCCATTCAGCTGTCCGTTGTCAAAGGAATGTTGTTCGTAGCAGCCAAGTCGGTAACAATGTTTTGGGGGACTTCGTTGTAAATATCCGGCGTTGTGCGCGCCGGAGATAGTCCACAGTCAATCCGGAGCACTGACCGGCCGGTAAACGCGATTGGCTCCGGCGCTATTTTTTGCATGACTTGGAACGAAGATGCATTTTGCGCAGTTGGTAACAAGGAATCCGAACTTTTAAAAGCACGTCTGCTGCACGCGCGCACACACGTGCACGCGAGGCAATAAATCGCAGCGCAAAAATTACCGCCTTCATTTTTATTTATCGTGCGATAAATGGAATTATTGCATATTGCGACAGGCTTAATTTGAACATGCCAATATTAGATTCCTTCAGAGCTTGAGAACAAAGCTTAGTCGTAAACCCAGGTCTGTTTTCATTACCAAAACCATTTTACTAACAATTACATTTTAAAGTAGCATATAGAGTTCATTACATAATTGATGACATTGCAATTCAAAGTAAATTTAATTTTGAACACATCGTTTATATTATTGTCATTTCATATAAAAGGGTTGGATTGATGAAAGTGTCTTTATTTTGAAATCAGTCAAATTGTTTCAAACTCTTATTTCATAAAACACACAATGAAAATGGGACAAAAAATAGATGTACTTCATATGTACCACCTTCCAGTTAATTATCAAATAAATACCAAAGTACAGTGGTACCTCGACATACGATCTCTTCAACACACGATCTGCTCGACAGCTGACGTGAAATTTGACTCATCATTTGTTTCTACATCCGACGACATGACCGAAATACGACGATTCATGACAGCACCACAGTTTGTTTTCCCGCAAGACAGACGCACGGCGGATTTTCTTGTGAGAGAAATCAACATGGGTAACGTTAGTGAAGGTGGTGAAAAAAATAAAAAGGTGAGGCTTACCATTGAAATGAAGATGCAAATGATAAAAAGAATATGAGCGCAGGGCGTGCCTCTGTGAACTGGCTCAACAATACGGCCGTAGACGGTCTATGATTTCGACGGTCCTCCTCCGTTCGCCAGTCTGTATAAGTTAATGTGACAATTATTATTATTGTAATATCGCCAAAGAAATCGCCAATTTCGTCAGGTTTTTAATAATTTATTTCAGAACTTGTGCAATACAACATGCCTGAAAAGTCCTCCCTCAGTCTGTCACGTCAGCCACGCGGTGCGTTCAGGTACACCACGCAAAAATACATCTGCCACATTAGAACCCGATTCGTTACATTATTACAGGTATTTTTATTATTATATTATTATTCCATTTTTCATTCATAATTTATTTGTTTTTCTCTGTGTAATTGCTATTTGCAATAGTACCAGCAGTATTTATTAAGGATGTAGTGTAGATTTTCGGGCTGTGGAACGAATTAATGGAATTATAATTAGGGCTGTCAAATGATTAAAATTTTTAATCGAGTTAATTGCAGCTTAAAAATTAAATCGCAATTCTCAAACCATCTCTAAAATATGCCATATTTTTCTGTAAATTATTGTTGGAAAGGAAAAATAACACACAAGATGGACATATTAATTCAACATACTGTACATAAGTACTGTATTTGTTTATTATAACAATAAATCCACAAGATGGCATTAACATTATTAACATTCTGTTAAAGGGATCCACAGATAGAAAGACTTGTAGTTCTTAAAAGATAAATGTGAGTACAAGTTACAGTCATTTTATATTAAAACCCCTCTTAATGTTTTCATTTGAATAAAAATTGTAAAATTTTCAATCAAAAAATAAATAGCTAGTCATTGTTGACGTCGCCGAGCGGGTAACTACGAAAGGTAGTGATTGAAATACACCACAAGGTGTCAGTGGTGAGTTTTGAATTAATTAGAGATCTAGCCAAGGCAAAGTCTGAGTAAGTTTTATGTGTATTTTTCATAGCTATTTTGATTGGGAATGCCAGTTCTCTTTGCATTGAGAGCTTTTCTTTTTGTGAACATTATTTTATTGAGAGATAGGAATATTATTTTTGTTGTGCTTACACTAAATGATACTGTAGCGACTTAACTGTTCCGCCCAAATGCATGATGGGAAGTTCGGCAACCATGACTGTCAGTAGTGTGTGCAAATGGTAGATCTTCTCTGCGTTGTTTTCAAAACAGGGTGTTAAGAAATAGATCATCTGCTGTCACTCCTCCCCGCGTTGCTCGCCACAACAGATATGTTTGATGTGAACGAGTTGCCAAAGCCTATGCCAATAAAAGGCGCTGTCCAATGAACGTCTGTGTCCACTCGCATTTCACTGCCGTTTTAGCTCTCAATTTGCAAAAACGGCATATTTTAATCTGTTTGAGGCAATGCATGAGCGGATAATATCGTGCATGCGTTAAACGAGTCAAATATTTTAACGTGATTAATTACAAAAATAATTACCGCCCGTTAATGCGATAAATTTGACAGCACTAATTATAATGTATTCTTTTGGGAAAATCCTGCTCAACACATGACAATTTCGACTTACAAACAAGGTCCTGGAACAAATTTACTTCGTATGTAGAGGTACCATTGTACTGCAGAAGGATTACAACTAGGCCTGAACGATATATCGTTTAAACATCGCCATCGCGATGTGCGCATGCGCAATAGTCCCATCGCAAGGACGTGCGATAGTTTTTTCATTTCATTTTTTTAAATCCACAAACGTTTGTTTTGAGCAAGGAGCGAGAAAGAGAGCGCACAGTCTCTCATTCTCTCCAGCTCGCAGTCATCGGCTCCTCCCCCTCCCCTGCTAGAGCGGAGTGGAGGGAGGAGGGGCCGAACAGCAGAGCGGAGGGAGGAGGGGCCGTTTTCAAAGTGAAAGCAAGCAATCAAGCAGCACGTTGAATAGGGAAGACTGTCTCCAAAAGGAGTTTTGGAAGTATTTTGGCTATCGACAAGAATATAAGGAACAAAAAACAGCCCTGTTGACAGTGCCTCGCCATGGTTGCCTCAACAAGAAGTAATCTGTCGAACATGTGGGACCATTTAAAACGCAGGTATCTATGCATTCCTGCTACGAGCTTCCCATCAGAGGCTTTTTAGTACAGGTGGGAACATTGTTACGTGCCAACGTTGTTGTCTCAAGCCTGCAATGGTGGATAAACTAGTAGTCTTGGCCAAAAACCTATGAGACCCAGTTGAGAATTGCTGAGCAAGGAAGGTGGACGATATGCAGACAAATACATAAATTTGGGAGTTAAAATGGTTCTGTTATTCATCAGTTATTTGCTGTTATTCAGTTCAATTATTTACAAGTTCAATTGAGTTTCTGTTTCTTTTATATTTAAATTAACTGTAAATCGTATTTTTCAAATAACTATAGTACAGCTGCACATAAAGTTTTGATACTTAATATTTTTTAAATATTTTTACAACTTTGTTGCAGTTTTGCAGTTCTATATTGTTATATTTTGTGCAAACAACTCAGGGGACTAATGCACTTGCACTTTTATTTGACAGATTTAATATTTAAGTTCAAATATGTTGACAACTTTATTGTTTTACTGAGGTTCTTATTGTTATAGTTTGTGAACAACTCTTATTTGTCATATTTAATATTTTTGTTCAAATATGTTTACAACTTTGTTGTTATTTTACCGAAGTTGTTATTTATTGTTATATTTTGTCAAAAACTCAGGGGACGAATGCACCTGCTCTTTTATTTGTCATTTAATGTATTTGCTGCTGTTGAAGTGTCAAATATTGTGTTCAAGAAATTATCTATTTTGTGCAGACATGGCTTCCTGGATCCCTTCATAATAATACAGCAATCTTAATCATTCACAAATGAAACCGTATTATATGAATACACTGTGGTCACGGTGTGTCATGCAAAGTATTTCCAAACAGCTATTCAAGTCATCTAGTGAATATTTCTTTAAAATTATTTATTTATTTATTTATTTTTTACTATCGCAATATAATATCGCAATATATTGCACACCTAAAAAAAATCGCAACAATAGTTTTTTCCAATATCGTTCAGGCCTAATTACAACTAGAGATGTCCAGAGATCAGATAGAGATCAATCGGCACCCCGATCGATCGGGTCCGATCACGACATTTTCAAAGTATCGAAATCGGCAGAAAAATATCAGATATGCCTTTTTTTAATACTTTTTTTTTTTTTTTTAATTAAATCGTTTTCTAATTGTATTTAACGTTACAGACATAATGTGTTACACTCTTCCAGAGTTTAGTTTAAGCTTAAGGTAGGGTTATCAAATTTATCGCGTTAACGGCGAGAATTAATATTTTTTACATTTATCACATTACAATATTTAACGCAATTAACGCATGCGCTGCACGACCCACTCACGCATTGTCGCGTTCAATCTATAGTAGCGCCGTTTTGCCCATACAGTATATAGAGCTAAAAGGCACCGTAAAATGAGTAGGGTGAATTTAGGCAGCCTTTGAAGCCTTTTTTTTTTTAATGGCTAAAACTTTACAATCCCTCTCCTAAAGATTAGAATAATCATGGGAAGCAATGTGGGGAAGAAAGGTAGTAATTGATCTTTTTCTTAACACCCTATGTTATTTCCCAATGCAGAGAAGATATATCAACTAGTACCACGACGCACAGTCATGGTTGCATTTCCCATCATGCATTTGGGCAGAAGTTAAATGGCTACAGTATCATTTACTGAAAGCTCAACAAATACACTAGATGGCAATATTTAGTCACAATATACAAAGTCACATTTATCCTTTAAGAATTACAAGTCTTTCAGTCCCTGGATCCCTCTCACAGAAATAATATTAATGTAAATGCCATCTTGAGGATTTATTGTCATAATAAACAAATACAGTACTTATGTACTGTATGTTGAATGTATATATTCGTCCCAGTTGTGTTCATTTTTTTCTTAATGCATTGCCAAAATGTATATGATCGGGAAAAATTATCGGGAATGATTGGAATTCAATCGGGAGCAAAAAAAAAAAAAAAAAGCAATCGGACCGGGAAATATCGGGATCGGCAGATACTCAAACTAAAACGATTGGGATCGGATCGGGAGCAAAAAAACATGATCGGAAAAACCCTAATTACAACCATTTAAAAAACAGATTTTACGTAAAATTTCCCCAAATGGTCAAATGTATGCTGTGGGTGTATTGATGGCAAAAGCCATACATCTGCAGTGTGCTGATGATGCTCATTTACCCCGGCCATCTCTAACAGTGCTGCGGGATATAGTTTCCCTTTCTCCCTTCAGTGATCTATCATTAACACAAGATGTCATTGTGAGGGCAGGAAGTCAATTAGAATGGATGTATTTCGAACTCGCGCTGTCATTTCTCCATCTCATGTTCACTGGCCCTCGTCTGGAATGATGGAAGTCTTTGCTCTAAAGTTCTTTGTAAAAACAAAACTGCCGCCCAATGCTCTAGGGACGGATAGAGTGTCAAATCGACTGGACGGTCACCCGCCCTGAGACCGTTTCAGTAACACCGGTTGTAACCTCTTAACATCTTCGTCAAAATAGGGAAAGATGAGCTTTTTTTCTCCAAGCTATCACCACTCAATCAGTTCCCTGTTTCATGCTCCCTCAGCAAAGAGTCCCTTTCATTTAGCTTGTCGCTGTTCTCTTTGCAGAGGTACTGACAAATGAGGCCTTGTCTTTCTTTTTTTTTTGCCTTACCAAAGCAGAGAATAATCAAGCTTTGATCTGAGTCTAACGTCTCATCTGGGATTTCAATGTACTGCCCTCCAACTTTTTGCCACAGATTCCTCGTCAAGCATTTTGTGTCTCCTTCTCTCCACCTCAGGTGCAAGTGCAACCTGCACGCCAACAGCTGCGTGTTCGACAAGGGGAAGCTGGGCTGCGAGTGTGAACACAACACCACGGGACCTGACTGCAGCCGCTGTAAGAGGCACTACCACGGCCGAGCCTGGAGCGTGGGCTCCTACCTCCCGATACCCAAAGGAACTGCAAATATATGTGAGTGTGTTGCCAACCTTCACCATGGATACAGTCTGGTTTCAGCTAGCAGCTGTTACTGGCGTCACCATAGCAATCTTTGTGGAATGCATAACCATCTGATCGGGGTTCTAGATCCCCGGTTTAGTCGTTGTTGTTGTGCTTAGTCACGACCAAGATGGACCATCTAGTCATGTCCAAGTGCCCCCCTGACTTACTCCTTAGTGGGCTGTCTTGATGCCAACAACCATGCTGCAGGACAACTCATGTCCGGGCTTGAGACCAAAGGAAAGGACAAAAGTTGCTTAATACCAAATGATTAATAATGTATTTGTTGTGGTTTGTGCTCCAGTCTTTTCATCAGATTTTTTTTCTTCCCAAAAGACAGGGTTTGTACGGGTCCTTGAAATCCTTGAATTTTACTGTCGTGTTTTCAAGGTTTGAAAAATGCTTGAATTTTGCGTGAAGTCCTTGACAATGCTTGAGAGTGTTGGGCACACACAATTTCTCAGACGATGTGACCCTAGACACCAAGGGAAAGCAACTTCAGAATGAGCGTGTAGCTATGGAGATAGAATAGTGCCAAAAGAAGTGAGTTTGTAAAATGAAAATTATCCCTGTAAAATGACCAATTTTAACTAAAAAACACTTGTATTACCAAATCTAGCGCTGTAAAATAAACATGAAAAAAACTCGAAGGAATAAATTGTTCTACAAGTCGTGTTTTTTCTTCACTACGGGTTAAAAATTACCAATTACAAGTGCACAAGTTTTGTCACATTCTTGTCGAGTTTTATGAGCCAAAAAAGAGTAGAGAGAAGAACGCAGTTTTTTTTTTTTTTTTTTTTTTATCTAGCGGCATGAGTTGAACATGATATTTACTCCCGGTCCGTTCCTCATTGTGTCCCGAAGACCGACCTGACTGTGTTTTAGGTCTGCTTTACCTGGTATACGTAATTCAATAATCGTAATTTGGATGTTTGTGAAACGTTCTCGAATCTTCCACGGCCGAATCGCGAATAATCCAAGAATCGGGAATTTCGAACCCCTCTAGTTATATATACTATTTTTTACTTTCTATTGTTTAATGGAGTTCTTCCACTCAGAAAGCACCACAGTGCCAAAAGCCTTGTAGTGACATAATTGCCATACCTGCCATTCTGCCCATTAAAATAAATAATCTTCAATTTCATTCATTTACGAGCAATTGAACACGAACTTCACTGTCAAGAGTCCACTTAAATTGCTGCCTATTTTTCTGCCCCTTTGCAGACAGAAGGTGCTCTTTTGCATTATCCACATTATAATCTTGGATAGGAGTTGAGTCACATTTATCAAATCCCATGCCTCGGGCGGGGGGGCTCATTGCCTCTATAAATCTAATACAGTCACTCAGGGATTTGCTGCTGGTGAACAGGCAGGCCAGGCCAGATGGTGGAAGGATCCGGCCCTCTGCTCATGTGTTCACACTGACTCAGCCTCACCGTCAAGACGCTCTCACGGTCACTTGAGATGCTCTGTTTGATCGGCCCGCTTTGCCATATCGCATTTCCCATCGATCTGCGATTCTGTGCCAGGAAATGTGAGCGCGTCGTCACCGGAGTTCGTTCTCGATAATATCACATCGCTGTGTTGTTGTAAACGCAACATCATGCGACACACCGGTGGGAATCTGAGGAGATATTGCCGGGTTCACCTTGCACCCGCTTCACCGCAGATTGACAGGCAGTTATTAAAAAAAAAAAAAATCCCAACATATGGTCGCATCTGCAGAGAACTGATGAAACCCAGGACTAGCAGCTTCAAAAACAATATTAGTCCTTATTTGGCAGCCGCATAAGATGTAATAATGTCACACATGGAGGTGACGAAACAATATTGCTCCCCTAGGGTGCCGAATGAACTTATTTTTGTCTTCGATATTTCCTATTCCTCACGCCTTTGACCATTAGTGTTTCCGACAGGAATATTAAACATACAGGGCCTCACATGAAGACGAATACGCCGAGCGTGCGGAATGCAATCGGGCTTTAATAGGGCTCATCTGTCATTAAGGTCTTCCGCTTTAATCACGCTGGCCGTTCATCTTGCAGGTGGGCACGCAATGAGGGCTGTTCAATTCAGGTATTCCAACAGACACAACCCTTTTGCTTTTAAAGAGGACATTTAATGGAAATGTGTCATATTAATTGCTGTCATAAAAGTAGTTGGGTCACTAGCGTGCCTGTCCATCCATCAAGTGTATCATAAAAACAACCATGTAAATAATTCTTTCGTTATCTGCCTGGTTCTGAAATGTATTTGTGAGTGAGTCACTACTAAGGGTTTAACCGATTAATCGACCTGTCAATTTCACAGCATTGTGTTTACAATTAGATAGGGCTGCAGCTATCGATTATTTTAGTAGTCGTTTAATCGATGAACTAGTTAGTTCGAATAATCAAGTAATCGGATAAGGAACATGAAAAATTAAAATACCTGAGCTGAGCCTCAAACAGTATAAAAAAATTAATTAGGATCTATGTACAGCAAAAGAACAATTGGCTAACTTGCATCACAAAAGTCCGCTAGCTTAAATGCTGTAAAATGCTAAAGTTTTTTTACATTGTTCTTAAATTTTTCAGACACATATTCTCACAAAAAACGGCTAAATATATGTTTAAACTAATTTACGAATGCATTAAAAAACATTAGCTCAAACAAAAACTTACGTTGGTCTTAACAGGGAGCAGTTGGATTCAGCCATGTGAAATGAGGCAGCCCTAATCAATAAAACTAAATGCAAACACTTTCAAAATAAACCATTACTACACCACTTTAATTAAACGAATACTCGAAGCAACAAAACTTAATTCGAATATTTTATTTTAATCAAATACATGAGTTAATCGATCAATCGTTGCAGCACTACAATTAGAGCTTAAAGTCGATTAAATACCGATCAGGCATCAACAATATGGACACCTCACTGAAATCAACAGGTGGTGGGTCAGCCCAACAAGCTAGCAGTGGTGCCAAAACCGTGTGAAAATATTCAGCTAAAAACAAAACTGGTTGGGAAAATGCAATCTATACTCAAACAAAGCAAAAGTGCAGGAGGCAATACACCCATCCATCAGAACCACTAATACCAGCTGACAAACAGCCTGAATCTAACGAATCCACAAAATAGCTGTAAATTAGCTCATTCATAACGTTCGAATCTAGTTTTGCCTAAACGATGACAGGCAATTCTTCAAAAATAACTTTGAGAATGAAATTGACAGCCTACTTTTTGGGGAACATCATCAACCCAATTTCATTTTGCAAAAGAGGTTGACGGGTTAGGAGTTTCATCGGCGTGGTGGAATGCATTTGAGCGATATTTTTATTTTTCTCCTCTCATTTCGCTTGGTACACTTATTGTGAAGACAATGGTGTGACAAATGCCATAAAAAATAATCCCAGAGGGAAAGGATATTGTGAGGTTTTCTTGCTATATTCATAAAAAAATCACAAACACAAACTGATACTCTATTGTAACCACAATAAATGGTTGTTAAAGGTGATTATAGGGATGCACGATATCCATTTTTTGAAACCGATATCGATAACTTCCTGCTCCTCAAAGCCGATACCGATATCGATAACCGATAATAAATATATAATCTTTAAAATGTATAACCTAAGTTTTTGAACACCTGGAGGTTTAAAAAATTTTTAAAAATAAAAACTAGTGGTGGATCCAACATAGATTTGCCTTTGATCTCGCCAGATTTTTATAATGACATGACCAAAACAGTGCGTTTCACTTCTGCACTGCCCGACAGCTAGCTAAGAATGAATGCACTTCCATAAACCACAGGGCTTGGTCTTTTCTTGCTTTTATGGGAAGACACTCGTCTTAATATTGTGAAAGTACAACAGAAAAATACACATATTCTATACTCATTATACAACAAACTGCAAAATACACTTATATACACAACTATTATATGTATAGCATTGCACACTAGCTTGAGCTACTCAAGCATTGGCTGGCTTCTATAACACAACTTATGAAGTTCTGTACATATGACCCTTCACCACAGAAGTAAACATATATTGCACATCCATATGTTATAGTAAACATAAAATACTTACATATATTTCCAAGGTGGAAACGTAACAGAAAGCATTCACGACTATCAATGCTACCACTTGACATCGCAATGCGTAATTGATTGAACCAAACTACTGTAACAAAAAATAGATGCAGTGAATTATTCTGACCAGCAGGTGGGAGCAATGCCCCGCAAATGGTCAACTGATTTCCCATACAAGTGTGTACTGTAAACTGTAAAGCCAGAACAGTACATATTATCGGTCCTATCATAAATGTTATTGGAATTATCGGGATGACGTCATAATTCCTATTATCAGACCGAAAATTATCGGACCAATAATTATCGTGCACCAGTAATTATTGTATGACTTATGCCATATTGCCACCTCGTGTTTCAGTTAAAGGGAACCGCAGATAGAAAGACTTTTAGTTCTTAAAAGATTAACGTTATTACCTCTCTTGATGTTTTCGTTTTTATGAAATTTGTAAAATTAGTCTCACTAGTAGGTCGCAATTGTTGACGTCGCAAGGCGGTCACGTCACATGGTTACGCTGCCGGGCTTCCAGAGTATGACTCTAGCGACATAAACGTGTCATCTGTTCAACCCTTTCAATTTGAACCCGAGAGGAACATTGATGAGCAGGACAGCACTGTTGCTATTTCACAAACGAGCAGCAAAAGCAAAATGAACAGGAAAGACAGGATGAGACGAGACTAGCAATAAAAAAATAAATAAATAAATAAATAAAACGCTGTTCTGCCAAAATGTGCTACACAGGCAAAGCATCTACAAAAGGCGAATTTGACACCCAAAGTACTACCATGCGCGTTCAGCTTGTTTTGTTTAGATGCATACAGACAGAACATACTAAAGATGCCGTAAGCGTAGTAACATCAAATAATATCAATATCAAATAAGGGTGGTTTAAATACGCTACGTGACTATTGTGGTCAACAGATCAACAATCTGCTTTAAAGCTACCCACATGAAACACCATGTTTAAAAGTATGCGAGGGAAACACATGCAAAAAGTATTTTGAGGCAATGAAAAGGTAATGAAAGACTCAATAAAAACACAAATATAAAGTACCGTATTTTTCGGACTATAAGTTGCAGTTTTTTTTCATAGTTTGGCTGGGGGTGCGACTTATATTCAGGAGCGACTTATGTGTTAAATTATTAACACATTATGATATTATTTCACATGTTATTTTGGTGTTTTGGAGTGACATTGATGGTTTGGTAAACTTGTTAGCATATTCTTTATGCTATAGTTATCTGAATAACTTAATAGCTATGGCCACGTTTGCATTCTGCCTTTGGCAATGTCTGTTCAATTGTATTATTGACTTTTTTATATTGAAATGCATGCTTTTGGTTTGTGGCGCTTTCACGCCCACGTGAGGGCGCACTCGCACTCGTTTACGTGAAGAAGACCACTCACACGCCAGAAGAAGACTGATAGCTACGCAGCTTGAGAGAGTGGGCGAGTTAGCGAGAGAGAAACACGGGTGCGAACCTACGTTCATTGTTTATGCTTGTAAAATATCTCTACAGAGGCCTGTGTGTATCATCTTTTCTGTTGTTGTTGTTGTGTGTTTTCCCCCCACGATCGGACACTTAAAGCCAGTTGTGTGGTTGTTTGAACGATGTGCTAATGCTAGCGAATGCATGCTAACCGTTTGTGTCATTGCTGTAACAGCACCTAATTATCATTTATTTACGTTGATGCGATCCTGTTTGGTATCGAGGACGAAATTGATTTTGCAAATTATATGGACGTCAAGCATCGTCATTTGGGAGTTTAGCTCGCTGTATAGCCAGGACTGAGCCGTAGCGTCCTGGTGAGCACAGTAATATTCGCATTTTGTTGTTCATGCACTGTACACTTATTCAGCATGTTGTTCTCTATTGTATTTTTATATTGAATTGCCAAGATGACAGATCTGTTCTATGTGTTGGATTTTATCAAGTAAATGTCCCACAAAATGCGACTTATACTCCGGTGCGACTTATATGTTTTTTTTTTCTCTTCGTTGGGCATTTTATTGCTGGTGCGACTTATTCTCAGGTGCGACTTGTACTCCGAAAAATACGGTATTCGCCGCTTTTAACCGATGTGCGCGTATGTTGGACATCTCGCCGCGTAGAAGGAACTCCTGTAACCCCGGTAGTGTTTGTCTAGTGACTCTGACAAACTACGTCATCACCCCAAGCGTCCATTGCGCGCGCAAAACATGCCGCACTCCGTAGGTCAAAACATGTATTAAATATTATAGATTTTCAAATCAATGGCAATATTTTTTGTGTTTCTAATAACATATTTTAGTAAAAGAGAACAATTGTGGTTTAATGGAGCCTACAAGTCTTTTAGTCCAAAGTTCCCTTTAAAGGCGATTCTTGGATGACTTATGGCCGTATGCTAAGGTGACCATATTTTGATTTCCAAAAAAGAGGACACTCAGCCGGCCTCCAGATACTTGAATTTTACTCGAAGCTCACTCAAAGATGCATATATCACTTTAACATATTTAAAGTGTGCCCCCTAACTCTGGATGGAAAAATGCAGTTTGGAAAAAAATAATGACAAAAAATATATATAATGCAGACCCATGGAAATGTAGTCCAGTGAATAAACATACACACAGTAGGCTATGGTCAACTAAACATTTTTATAAATTACTATCACGACAATTGTCCTTGACAAATTCTTATTCCCATTCAAATGATATTCTCATTCAATGGTCTAGATTGCACACAAACAATAACCGAAATAAACTGACAAACTATTCAACCAGCATGTTTCCAAACGTAGCAGTTCAAAACTACGTTTCCCATAATGCCTGGCGTGGTTTAGCTTACTGATAGCTAGCTGAGGCAAAAGTCAAACTTTGCTACAAAAGTTTACAATCATTGGCAGCGCAACAATGCGACACCAAACGGGATTTTACAATCAAAGCTCCGACAGAAGTCAATAGTTGCCACTATCTACGTATTTATCGTAAAAAAATTAACTGGGCAGGCGTTGTGGCCAAATCGCCAACCCAGTAGATGGCGGTAATGCCTCATGATAGGGGTAAACTGCCAACAAAAACAAGTAGAACGACTCCTTCCCTCCTTACTACTAGGAGCCAAGTCACCGCAGGCAGGCGCTGCCACCCAGCGGCCGGAGGGATTCTCTTCAAATTGGTCCCGTGAAAAATCATAAAAACCGGACATTTTTATGAATTTATAAAACCCGCCCGGACAACGAGGATACTATGTAAAAGTAGGACTTGTCTGGACAAAAGAGGACGTTTGGTCACCCTACCTTATGCCATATTTCCACCTCATGTTTCAGTTAAGTTCTCTACAGTGTGCCTTTTTGAGTCCCTTTTTAATGTATAATATCAAATAAGTATACTATGACAAACTGACCCAAACTAAACCGTTGGAATTCTAAAACCTCAAGCACTATAGCCCTACCAGCCAAACGGTGGATTAGTTTGGCACCTCTTCAATTTATTAATACTACCTCAAACATTTTTCAGTAAATTTATTCGTCATGTGTTATGCTGAAATGTTATTGTTGTGTTCTTTCCTCAGGTATACCCAGCAGTCACGGACCTGCGCGTGAGTTAACAATTTCCTTAATATTCAGCATGATTACGATCGTCCCTCTCCATCATTTATGTCAGTGCTAATGTTGGCATGCAAGATGGTGCTTCTTTCTTGTTATCTTATTTTTTTCCATGGTGCAAAAGTTCATCCTGTCAAGCCACTTATGTAGAATTACATTTTAATAATCTGCTTGATGAGAGGATTACAAGAGGACAGTTAGAGCTCCTGAACTCAGTAAGCTGTTTTTTTTTTTTAATTAGCATTTTGTAATATAGTGCAACATTTTTAAACACTGCTCCAGGACACTAGTTTGATCTACAACAATTTTTCCAAAAAAAGAATAATAATTAAAGACTTCTGCTATACCAATAACAAAACCCTAATTTACTGTTCAGTGAAACTCACTATTCATGGAGCAAAAGGACAAAGACCTTGAATAGTGAACTTATGCCAATAACACAACTCCCAGAACCCCAACATAATCGTCTATTGGAGGCCACAAGAGACAAAAGTACTTAAAGTGCAAGACAAGAGCTTGATCAAATGCATCCTAGCAGATAGTCTTGTTTAATAAAGTTGAAAGACAAAGACACTTTTCATTTTTCCCAGCGGTGTAATCGTAGAGAAAAAATAGCCAATATTTCTCTGAAGTAGGCTAAACAGAGGTTGTCAGACATTTTTAAATGCCAGTACAGTGGTACCTCTACTTACGAACCTCTCTGCAAACGTTATTTTCTGGTTACGTTTAAACGGTAAAATATCGCCTCTTGTTAAAAAAGAAATTTCAGGTTACGAGAGGCAAAAATACTACACAATAGCTACTAGGGGTGTGACAAAATATCGATATGGTGATATATCATGATACTTTGTATCCCAAAAGGTTATCGATATGCTCTAGTCAAGAATCGAGATATCGTTTAAAAAATGTGTCAATGTCGAAAAAAAACAAAAATAAACCAACAAGTCGTTACCAAAATCTTCCACCATAATAGTGTCTTAGTTAACTCTAAGGCTACATTGACGGTGCTCGACGCCCAATCCATTTAGACTGGGAACGTTCGTTCTTTCGAAATCAGAGCATTCACAGTCATTCTGTCTTATTTTCAGGGCATTTACCGGTCACTTGTTGTTCATTTTAGGGCATTTACAGGTCATTTCCTGTTGAGTTTGAGTCACTGCCTATTCATTTGGGTGATTCCCAGGTCACTTCCTGTTCTGTAACGCAAAATAAACAGGAAGTGACCCATAAAATACCCAAAAATCAACAGGAAGTAACTGAAAATTAACAGGTAAATGACCTTAAATGGCATTGGCTGCCACTACCGCCCATAGACGTCCAATCCATTTGTAGTGGGAGGGTGGCAGCGAATGAATTCGTTCATTCGCTGCCACCCTCCCACTACAAATGGATTGGGCGTCTACTAGTGATAAAATCAACCCAATTCACAGCAGAATCTTGTTTTTTTTTCTGTTTATTAAGTTGTTTGTAGAATATCCTGGAATGATTTTCCGACCAATGTATCGATAATTGTTGTATCACCATATCATCAGATCATCGTTATCGTGAGCTTTGTATCGCAAATCGTATCGTATCGTGAGGTACCAAGAGGTTCCCACTCCTAATAGCTACTGTGAAAGATACGTATGTACTTCTTGCTTTCTGCTTTTAAATGTCATGCCATTATATCCTGCTGCCCTATAGGTCATAATATTTCCCATCATGCTTATTAATGGAATTCCTCTCTCCTATTGATCTATTGTTGATGACGTTTCAATTTGGGTGTCGCAGTATGATTACGTTCACGGACGCGACGGTATTATAGTTTATATTGCTGGTTGACGTCTGAGCCAAATGAGCACCAGGCTTCTTGTGTTATTGCCTCGGGAAGAGTTTTTTTTTTTTTAAAGCCCCACATACGTTTCATTACATTAGAAGCACATTAGAGCATAGGTCTCTTCGCTTTTTTTGTGTCACGAAGAGTGAGATAGGCGATAGGCACTATGGATCTCGTTAAAGAGGACACTGCCTCACTCGAAAGGTAAGAGTTTTTTTTCTTTGCATTTTGTTCTGTTATCTACTTCATCGCAGGTATTAATGATTAGGTTAGGTATATGGAATGATTAAGATGTGTTTGGCTATCGTTTTATTCCCGTTTCATCCCAACTATAAAGTGGCATATAGTAGTGTAGTGCTTGGAACGGATTAGGGCATACATGTAAAATGCATCTCTATTTACAAAATTTTGGGGTGAGGAGACTACTTCCAGAACTGATTAATGTCCTAAGTAGAAGTACCACTGTACTATTATAGCCAGTCAAATCCAATTGTCTCAGATCGTCCCGCCTACCCCCCCCCGAGGAAGTACTTTTTACCTGCTTTTATCTGCATTGATGTGCAGTGCATGCGTTGCGTGACTGATGTCACGTTTTTCCACACAATGGCTGTGCTCGCAAGTGTAGTTATTTTCTCTGTTATCATAGTTCTAAGAAATTCGTGATTGGCATATTTAGATTCTTTGAGCAATCATCAATCACATGAAGGTCATTTATGCTAGGTCTTGTCTTTAAATGGAAGACTAGGATTCTGTTTGGTTGGTTAATTTCAGTATGTACAGTGGGGCAAATAAGTATTTAGTCAACCACTACTTGTGCAAGTTCTCCCACTTGAAAATATTAGAGAGGCCTGTAATTGTCAACATGGGTAAACCTCAACCATGAGAGACAGAATGTGAAAAAAAAACTGTCAATCACATTGTTTGATTTTTAAAGAATTTATTTGAAAATCATGGTGGAAAATAAGTATTTGGTCTATACCAAAAGTTCATCCCAATACTTTGTTATTTACCCTTTGTTGGCAAAAACAGAGGCCAAACATATATGTAACTCTTCACAAGCTTTTCACACACTGTTGCTGGTATTTTAGCCCATTCCTCCATGCAGATCTCCTCTAGAGCAGTGATGTTTTGGGGCTGTAATTGGGCAACACGGACTTTCAACTCCCTCCTCACCCCGTGGTGTCAAAATGATAACAAGAACGTGGAGCAAAAATGCCAGAACCACACAGGGGGACCTAGTGAATGACCTACAGAGAGCTGGGACCACAGTAAAAAAGGCTACTATCAGTAAGACAATGCGCCGCCAGGGACTCAAATCCTGCATTGCCAGATGTGTCCCCCTGCTCAAGAAAGTACATGTCCAGGCCCGTCTGCGGTTCGCTAGAGAGCATTTGGATGATCCAGAAGAGGACTGGGAGAAATGTGTTATGGTCAGATGAAACCAAAATAGAACTTTTTGGTAAAAACACAGGTTCTCGTGTTTGGAAGAGAAAGAATACTGAATTACACCATACCCACTGTGAAGCATGGGGGTGGAAACATCATGCTTCGGGGCTGTTTTTCTGCAAAGGGACCAGGATGACTGATCTGTGTACAGGAAAGAATGAATGGGGCCATGTATCGAGAGATTTTGAGTGAAAATCTCCTCCCATCAGCAAGGGCATTGAAGATGAGAAGTGGCTGGGTCTTTCAGCCTGACAATGATCCCAAACACACAGCCAGGGCAACAAAGGAGTGGCTTCGTAAGAAGCATTTCAATGTCCTGGAGTGGCCTAGCCAGTCTCCAGGTCTCAACCCCATAGAAAATCTGCGGAGGGAGTTGAAAGTCTGTGTTGCCCAACGACAGCCCCAAAACATCACTGCTCTAGAGGAGATCTGCTTTGAGGAATGGGCCAAAATACCAGCAACAGTGTGTGAAAAGCTTGTGAAGAGTTACAGAAAACGTTTGGCCTCCGTTATTGCCAACAAAGGGTACATAACAAAGTTTTGAGATGAACTTTTGGTATTGACCAAATACTTATTTTCCACCATGATTTGCAAATAAATTCTTTAAAAATCAAACAATGTGATTCTCTGGGTTTTTTTCCACATTCTGTCTCTCATGGTTGAGGTTTACCCATGTTGACAATTACAGGCCTCTGTAATATTTTCACGTGGGAGAACTTGCACAATTAGTGGTTGACTAAATACTTATTTGCCCCACTGTACACAATGATCTCACAGTTACATCGACGGCTATTCAGTAGTTCAAGTATTCAAAATCAACAAACCATCTTTACATGAGGATTATCAAACATATTAACTAGCACAGTTTCCTAAATAATTGACAATGAATTGACATGATACCAAACTAAGCAAAACAATTGGCACACTTTAAACTAGTGTTGCTTTGCTACAGCTTCTCTCTTATGTGACTGATATTTCCATTTCCTGTTTTATTGTGGCACTCATTGCTTTTTCTGGTAACTATTTAAGGTTGCTGCACAAAAAAAAAATGTTAGTTTTTAGAAAATCGGTTTCCACGGTCTATGATAGCTGTATTCCTATTATATACAGGTAGTCTCCAGATTACGAACGAGTTCCGTTCCTAGGCTGGCGATGTAACCAGAATTCCCCGTAAGTCGGAATTAACCCCTTAAGTATCTCTAAATACAAAATAGCTGTCCAAAAACATATAATATACATCATACTAATAAGATCAAGTAAATAATAAGATGCTGTGAGGTATTTTGTGTTAAATGCCATTATATTGAATGACTATTCTAAAAAAACATTCGGGCTTTACTCTCGAGTGAGTCGCTTTGCTGAGAGAAAAGCGGGCTGTGGAAAGAGTAGGGAGGCAAGAGAGGGGGGATTTCATGGCTGCTCAGGTCGCCTTCCGAACTCAGAAAAATGGATGAGGACTCGCAAGAGGAGTCGGCACCAGGGGAGAAGCCGCATCGGCAGCATGAGAACAAGGAAGTGGGAAGTCCGAAAAAGGTGCATTGTTGGCAGCTAGGGAAGAACCAGGGGTTGGGGTGGGCATCATGACTCTCCTAAGCCTAACTGGCGGCTTCTCGGGCAGATACATTAGAACCGGAGATGACAGCAGTTGACTTCTTGAGCCCAGTCTGAAAAAGGCGCTTTGTCGGCGGTCAGAGGAGAACCGGAGGTTGGGGCAGGCTTAATGACTCTACCAAGCCCAAAAGGGGACTTCTCGGGCGGACACATGAGAACCGGAGATGACAGCGGGAGGGACCTGACGCAGTCAGGAACTGCTGGACGGCGGCGACGCTGCTGGGGGAGGAGGCATGGCAAGAAATAGCTACTGTTTACCCAACTAAAAAAAAAAAAAGAAAAAAAAAAAAAAAACATAAAACTGGAGACAGAATGACGGTCGAGACTTCGGCGTCATAAAGTCGAAATCGCGTAAGTCAGGTACATCGTAACCCGGGGACTGCCTATACTGTAGGTTCTTTGTTTATGACAGTTCTAACATTTCGAGGTCCATCTACAGTACATACATATCAATAAAATACATCAAAAACCACATTAATATTAAGCTTTAGTAAGGTCTCTTGGGTATTTTTTTTTCCATCGAGGAAAAAAAACACTATACTACCATCTCACATGTTTGGGCTGGTCTATCAGCAGGTAGCGCAAAGAATCATTTCTGCCTCCGACACTAGAGCACAGACTAATATTTGCCTGCAGCCAGAGAAGAAAAGTCTATTTTCTTAAGGATGTGGCTCCCACCATGCATCCCCCACCCTGCATGCTGATGCCTGAAGGTGACTCTTTTTAGCAGATGACAGAGCAGCCACCAAATGTAAATGTCTTCAACTTTGTCTTTCATCCACGACGCATGCAGATGTCACTGAATCACGTCATTCTATTCCTCCAAACGTGCAGCAGAAATGTTCTTGATTCACGTCAACGGGAAATTGCATGCTGTTCCTGTGTTTCCGATGGCATGATTCTAGGATGTTACAACCCAGAGTAATGTGTAACATTTCCGTCTTTACACAGATCGAGCAAATGCGTCATCTCTTGGCGTCGCAAATCGTAACCAAGGTAGGCTGGACGCTGTGTGATCTCAGCATGACCATGACAAATAAATACATTTAAAAAAAATGCCCCTCTTCCCCATAAAGCTGCCATGCCCCCCCCCCGCCCTTTTTTTTTTTTTTTTCATGTCCAAGGTTGGGAAAATTACCAGGCCTTGGTTTTGTAGTTCAGTTTAAGTGGTACCGAATTGGAAAGGGAAGTTTGCCAAGGTTTCAGCTTGAGTAGTAGAATCAGAGCTCTAACATACAGTGGGGCAAATAAGTATTTAGTCAACAACCAATTGCTCAAGTTCTCCTACTTGAAAAGATTAGAGAGGCCAGTAATTGTCAACATGGGTAAAGCTCAACCATGAGAGGCAAAATGTGGAAAAAACAACAGAAAATCACATTGTTTGATTTTTAAAGATTTCCAAATTAGAGTGGAAAATAAATACTTGGTCACCTACAAACAAGCAAGATTTCTGGCTGTCAAAGAGGTCTGACTTCTTCTAATGAGGTTCCTCTCATTACCTGTATTAATGGCACCTGTTTTAACTCATTAACGGTATAGAATACACCTGTCCACAAACTCAGTCAGTCACACTGCAAACTCCACTATGGCCAAGACAAAAGAGCTGTCGAAGGACACCAGAGGCAAAATTGTAGACCTGCACCAGGCTGGGAAGACTGAATCTGCAATAGGTAAAACGCTTGGTGTAAAGAAATCAACATTGGGAGCAATTATTAGAAAATGGAAGACATACAAGATCACCGATATTCTCCCTCGATCTGGGGCTCCATGCAAGATCTCACCCCTTGGCGTCACAATGATAACAAGAACGGTGAGCAAAAGTCCCAGAACCACACGGGGGGACCTAGAGAATGACCTACAGAGAGCTCGGACCACAGTAACAAAGGCTACTATCAGTAACACAATGCGCCGCCAGGGACTCCAATCCTGCACTGCCAGACGTGTCCCCCTGCTGAATCCAGTACACATCTAGGCCCGTCTGCGGTTCGCTAGAGAGCATTTGGATGATCCAGAAGAGGACTGGGAGAATGTGTACCCAATGTGAAGCATGGGGGTGGAAACATCATGCTTTGGGGCTGTTTTTCTGCAAAGGGACCAGGACGACTGATCTTTGTAAAGGAAAGAATGAATGGGGCCATGTATCGAGAGATTTTGAGTGAAAATCTCCTTCCATCAGCATGGTTATTGAAGATGAGACGTGGCTGGGTCTTTCAGCATGACAATGATCCCAAACACACAGCCAGGGACACAAAGGAGTGGCTTCGTAAGAAGCATTTCAAGGTCCTGGAGAGGCCTAGCCAGTCTCCAGTTCTCAACCCCATAGAAAATCTGTAGAGGGAGTTGAAAGTCCATGTTGCCCAACGACAGCCCCAAAACATCACTGCTCTAGAGGAGATCTGCATGGAGGAATGGGCCAAAATACCAGCAACAGTATGTGAAAAGCTTGTGAAGAGTTACAGAAAACATTTGGCCTCAGTTATTGCCAACAAAGGGTACATAACAAAGTATTTAGATGACCTTTTGGTACTGACCAAATACTTATTTTCCACCATGATTTGCAGATAAATTATTTAAAAATCAAACTTTTTTTTCCACATTCTGTTTCTCATGGATGAGGTTTACCCATGTTGACAATTACAAGGCTCTCTAATATTTTCAAGTGGGAAAACTTGCACAATTAGTCGTTGACTAAATACTTATTTGCCCCACTGTATGTGCACTGACAAACAGGGGTTAGGGTTTCAATTCAAAGGTAGAGTTAGGTTTTTAAACATGGGTAGCATTTCAAATTAGGTATTTCAAAGCATGCCTAGACTTTTAGGGTTTTAACTTAAGGTGTCAAGTACAGGTTAAAGTTTCATGTTGGTTAGTGTTTCGAGGCTTTGCAAAGATTTTGAAATCAGGTAAAAACCTGCCTTAGGGTTTCAAATTAGGTTGAGGGTTTTAAGGTATGGTTTAGGGTCTGCATTGATGCCGTGTTGCCTGGCTGCCTTCATCATGCATGGAAGCACAGCAACTCCCACCGCTGCCAACGAGGCGCCGCACGATTGAGTTTGTCCGTGGCCTCCTCACCTCCGCGATCACGCCTTCTATTTAATTACCCACCATGCTCTCAGTGGGGCAGTCGTGTACAAGAGTGGGAAGGTGACGAAAGGAGAGACGAGCCCCCCTGGGCCAGAGGTTATTATGTAGACAGTGCTGGATATATCTAGAGTTAATCCTCGGGTTGGGCTATCTGGTGCTTAATGCGCTAAATCACATCTCCGCTGCACAAGCTCGATGTAAAGCTAACCCTTATCCTCTGGCACACGTGTTGGCAGACACACCAATTCGTGGATTAGGAAGAATACGTACAAGTTGATCTATACTGTATAACAATTTAATATCAAAGCTCAGCTGGGCTCATCAACATTTTAAGCCCAGGAAATCCTACAGAGGAGGTTTTTTTGTTTGTTTGTTTGTTTTGTTTTGTTTTCCCCAAGGACCCCTTCGTCGTAATAGATCGCCAACTACACAAATCATAATATATAACCCCTACATGCCAGAATTGTTTTATTTATTTATTTTTAAGATTTATTCATAACCTTTTGAATAGAAAAGCGCAATTTGGTTCAATTATAATTAGGGTTTTAAATTATGATTTCAAAGTAAAACTTTTAAGACCGCTTGAGAGTTTCAAACGTGGGTTTTCAAGCTACACTGCTGGCCAAAAGTATTGGCATCCCTGCAATTCTGTCAGATCATGTTCAATTTCTCCCAGAAAATGATTGCAATTACAAATGCTTTTGGTAGTAATATCTTCATTGATTTTGCTTGCAATGAAAAAACACAAAAGAGAATGTAATTTTACACAAAACTACAAATATGGGCCGAACAAAAGTATTGACACCCTTTGAAAAATCATGTGATGCTTCTCTAATTTGTGTAATTCACTGCACCTGTTACTTATCTGTGGCACATAACAGATGGTGGCAATAACTAAAATCACACTTGCAGCCAGTTAAAATGGGTTAAAGTTGACTCTATTTCGGTCCCGTGTCCTTGTGTGTACCACATTGAGCATGGAGAAAAGAAAGAAGACCAAAGAACTGTCTGAGGACTTGAAAAGCAAAATTGTGAGGAAGCATGGGCAATCTCTAGGCTACAAGTCCATCTCCAAAGATCTAAATGTTCCTGTGTCTACCGCGGGCAGTGTCATTAACAGGTGTAAAGCCCATGGCACTGTGGCTAACCTCCCTAGATGTGGACAGAAAAGAAAAATTGACGAGGGATTTCAATGAATGATTGTGCGAATGGTGGATAAAGAACCTGGACTAACATCCAAACAAGTTCAAGCAGTCCTGCAGTCCGTGGGTACAACAGTGTCAATCCGTACTATCTGTCGGCGTCTGAATGAAAAAGGACTCTATGGTAGGATACCCAGGAGGACCCCACTTCTGACCCAGAGACATAAAAAAGCCTTGCTGGGGTTTGACAAAACCTACCTGAGAAAGCCAAAAATGTTTTGGAAGAATATTATCTGGTCAGATGAGACAAAAGTAGAGCTTTTTGGGAAAAGGCATCAACATAGAGTTTACAGGAAAAAAAACAAGGCCTTCAAAGAAAACACGGTCCCCACAGTCAAACATGGCAGAGGTTCCCTGATGTTTTGGGGTTGCTTTGCTCTCTCTGGCACTGGACTGCTTGACCATGTGCATGGCATTATGAAGTCTAAAAACTACCAACAAATTTTGCTGCATAATGTAGGCCGCAGTGTGAGAAAGCTGGGTCTCCCTCAGAGGTCATGGGTGTTCTCACAGGACAATGACCCAAAACACACTTCAAAAAGCACTAGAAAATGGTTTGAGAGAAAGCACTGGAGATTTCTAAAGTGGCCAGCAATGAGTCTAGACCTGAATCCCATAGAACACCTGTGAGATATCTGAAAATGGCAGTTTGGAGAAGACACCCTTCAAATCTCAGAGACCTGGAGCAGTTGGCCAAAGAAGAATGGTCTAAAATTCCAGCAGAGCATTGTAAGAAACTCATTGATGATACCGAAGCGGTTGTTCACATTAATTTTTTTCTAAAAGATGTACCAGCAAGTATTAGGCTGAGGGTACCAATACTTTTGTCCGGCCCATTTTTGGAGTTTTGTGTAAAATGATCATGATTAAATTTTTTTTTTTCGTTGTCTTTTGTGTTTTTCTCATTGCAAGCAAAATAAATGAAGATATTACTACCAAAGCATTTGTAATGGCAATCATTTTCTGGGAGAAATTGAGCATTATCTGACAGAATTGCAGGGGTGCCAATACTTTTGACCAGCAGTGTATGAGTATGGTTTTATGCCTGTGTTAAGTTTAAAACACGAGTGGGAAAATGTATCAAACTGAATGAAATTTGAGATTTATCCATCATCGCTAAATGATTTACTCTGGAAAAAGGAAGGTATGGCCTATAAGTTTGTTTCATAAATATACAGTATTTTCAGTAAAAATTGTTTTTACTACCATCTCTTGTGTGCCGTACGACTGGAAACCCGTCTTAATTGTGGATCTCAACTGAACAATTCATTAAATCGGTAAATAGTCAGCAGAGTGCACTTAATGACTGGGATCAACAAAGTTGCTCCAAGCTAGTTTGCATTCTGAAGAAGCTAAAAAATATATAAACTTTAATGTATACCAGAAATACCGTTGATTGTCTGAATCGCAGCCGTCAGGTCTGACTGAAAGCGCTGCGATTAATATGAGCGCTAGTCCCTGCAGCTGTGATTAATGGTGAAGCCTTTATGTTAATATGATAACAAGAGAGGCGCAGCCGAGAGCGCGTGGTTTCGTCTTACCCTGACATCATGGCAAAAGATATCGATCTAACGTAATTGAGGCAAACTGCATATAATTAGCAGATCCTGTATCTGAGAACTGTCTCCTATTATTTACTTGCTATCTACGTACCAAAGGGGGCCATTTCAAGATATTGATGTGTTGCTCACAATCTTTTTAGTCGTAAGTAAATGTGTTCTCACTAGAGATGGGCATAATTGGCCGTTATTTGTTCTTAAAGAGTTCCGCTCATAATCACATCTTGAAGAAGTTGAGGCGAAATACTGGTGCAAGCAACACTAGTTTAAAAAGTGTGCTATTTTTGGGGGTTTTTTGGGGGGGCTTCTTATGATTTCACGTCAGTAGTACAAATTTGAGTTGCTTTACCACCGTACGAACCAAACTTTCCTCTTCTGATTTAAAGCTATTACAGGCAAAACACTTCTGTATTCATTTCAGAGGCACAGTAACTCTTTAACTGACACAATGGGTGACCTGCATGTTGTCCTTTCTATCATTGTTGTGTTACTGTAGCAACTGTGTTGCGTCTGTTGAAGGACAGACCTGTCAAAACAGTTTTACCGCTACAATAGTCGCATGTCTCACAGACGTGCAAGGTGGACATATGTTTACCAGAGAGAAAGAGGACACTCTGGACATATTCTTACTCACTGTCACTAACTGCAATAATATGCGTCAAAGTCAAATGTTTTTTCTTGCCTGCGGATATTAGGAAAAGTGACTGGGATTCATTAACTAAGCCTTAACTGATGTAACTGTCAAAGCATGAAAGAATAAAATGGTACGATTAAAATAAATTATGCTTTGGTTTTAACGTCGGGACTCATGTCAGCATTATGACAGCTTAGGAGTTGTGTTTTTTTTTCATTACACTGAAAATAAAATTCTAAAAATTGAATCTTTACCAAAGCAGAAGTAGAAAATATAGAGCTGGTAAAAGTGCTTCAATTTTGCAAATACACCCCATAGCTTGTACAGCATTTAGTACATGTGTTCTCTTCGGGCACTTGATAAGGATTTGAATGAAAATGATCATGTTGACTTGTACAGTATGTAGCTTTTTGCAGAATTACAGTAGATTGCATCTTGCTAAGAGTTTCAAGGCTTGATAAACTCACATGCCAATTTTGGTTTCCAAATAACCAGCGCCAAAAATTATAGGTACCGTATTTTTCGGACTAAGTCCCGTTTTTTTTCATATTTTGGCTGGGGGTGCGACTTATACTCAGGAGCGACTTATGTGTGGAATTATTAACACATTATGATATAATTTCACATGTTATTTTGGTGTTTTGCAGTGAAACTGATGGTTTTGTAAAGTTGTTAGCATGTTCTTATGCTATAGTTATCTGAATAACTCTTTATAGCTATGGCCACGTTCGCGTTCTGCCTTTGGCAGTGTATGTTCAATTGTATTATTGACTTTTTTATCTTGAAATGGATGCATTTAGTTTGTGGCGCTTTCATGCCCACGTGAGGGCGCACTCACACTTGTTTACGTGGAGAAGAGTGCTCACACGCCAGAAGAAGACGGACAGCTACGTAGCTCTGAGTGAGTGAGTCAGTGAGTGGGCGAGTTACAGCGAGAGAGAATAGACGGCAGCGAGCCTACTTTCATTGTTTATGCTTTAAAATCATCTCTGCAGAGGCAACGCCTGCGTGTATCATCTTTTCTGTTGTTGTTGTGTGTTTTCCACCCGCGATCGGACACTTAGAGCCAGTTGTGTGGTTGTTTGAACGATGTGCTAATGATAGCGAACGCATGCTAACCTGTTATTTATTACTAATAGTACCTAATTATCATTTATTTACGTTGATGCGAACCTGTTTTCTATCGAGGACCAAATTGATTCAGCAAATTATACGGACGTCCAGCATTGCCTTTTGGGAGTTCGCTGTACAGCCAGGACCGAGCTGTAGCGTAGGACAGTATATTCCCATTTCGTTGTTCATGCACTGTACAGTACTGTTGTATTTTTATATTAAATTGCCTTTCAAGATGACATGTCTGTTCTATGTGTTGGATTTTATCAAGTAAATTTCCCCCCAAAATTCGACTTATACTCCGGTGCGACTTGTATATGTTTTTTTTCTCTTCGTTGGGCATTTTATGGCTGGATCGACTTATACTCAGGAGCGACTTGTAGTCCGAAAAATACGGTATTCAAATCAACAAAACGACATGAGAACCAAAGTTTTTGCACCCGTCTAATCTTGTTTTGATGCATATTGCACATCTTCTGTTAGTGTGATAACTAGAGGTGTGCAAAATTTCCGATTCTTAGATTATTCGCGATTCACCCGTGGAAGATTCGAGAACGATTCACAAACATCCAAATTCCGATTATTGAAATATGCCAAGTAAAGCAGAAGTACGACACACTCAGCGCGCCGCGCGGTCTTCGGTACGCAATTAGGGACGGAGCGAGAGTAGCTAAACATCATGTTTCTCATTACCCGGCCCCTCGGGTAACGCCAATGTTCAACTCACGGCTCTAGCTCAACTCATGCCACGAGATAAAAAAAAAAACAACAACATACCTGACTGCTGCCGAAAAGCTGCTACAAGCCACATTATGTTACGGTAGATATCATTTATATAGGACTAGATGCATTATAGCTTCGGTATCGTTACCAGCACATCTACAAAAAACTAGATGCGGCCGTTAGTAACGGCCGCCATCTTAAAGCAGTACACTTCCCTGCAAGGCTGTTGTTGCGAACCTTCCAAGCGAACCTAATTAACTTTTTATCTAAAATACTCCTAAATCGGTAAAATATTGACTTGAATCTATCTTTAAAATAGTTTTAAAACTTTCACATGTTGAAAGTAGACAAAAGAGAAATTATGGAATAACAGGAGCAATTTTAACAACTTTAACGGTTGATTCACAACATTAAATTAATTGAATGTAGTTTAAAGCTGCTGTTACAGAATGGGGACTGGAGTTTTTTATTTACTGCTATTTTTGTATATTTGTTTACTGCTATATGTTAACTTGATACTGAAATAGTAGTTTGGTTTAGCCTGAGAGGATTTTTGAACAATTTTGGAACTAATGTACAAAACAAATTAAAAAAAATAAATAAATTAAAAAAAGGAGTGGGGTGCATCAATAATCGTTTTATAATCGAATTGGAGCCTCTGAATCGTAATCGTAATCGAATCGTTAGGTGCCCAAAGATTCCCAGCTCTAGTGATAACCCTATTTTCGATTCTGTAATATTAGTCTTTCAATCCGTTCTGACATATTAAAATGAAGTTTCTAATCCGATCACTCGATGATCTATGATTAAAAATAATGGAACTTGTCAGGGGAACACGACACATACAATCCACTCACATTATATGTAACTTGAGTGAAGTATTTACAACTGTTTGGACGAACACGCACCTCAGTAAAAACAATATTGTAGGTGGCCGTCTTTAGATGCAGTGATAAAGTGAATTTCCGAACACAAATATGCGTGGTCCAGGGAGAAATCGGTGGGAAAGCAGGTCTATAAAAAGGAACTCTATTTACTCCAAACTAGCCATAGCAGCCATCATCATCAAAGAGGTCGGGAAGAAACAGGCAACTGTGAACTAAATTTAACTAGACCATTTAAGCCCCTTTCACATACACTTAAACACCAGGATTTAAACGGGCAGGCCTTGTATGTGGAAGCAATTTCCCGGGTCGACTGACAAGGAGATTACGCGGACATTTAACTGGTCTTGTCTTAATATAATGTCCCGGGACTTTCCCGGGACGAGGCGTATGTGAAAGCAAATATTAGATTCCCAGGTCACAGCACGATGGCTTATGACGTAAATATCATGGCGGGCCGATCGTCACTTCCTCTTTCCTAGCAGTAAGACAAAATGGGGTAAACAACATTCTTTTGCTTAGCCTGGGGTGGTGGGGTGGTCTCATCAGTGCCAGTCATCGTCCTTTTTCTTGATATCTCGGGACATTTAGGTGGCTGCGTGTGTATGATGGGCACCGCATCTGCTTTCAGCAGCAATTTCTTAGCAAAACCTGATTTCATTTATCCATAGTTCGAATAGCTTTCAGGTGTAAAATGCGCACGACACAAAACCGTGCCGGAGGCTGGGTCTGCAAAATTAGCCCTCTTTGCACGGACGAACTTTACTCATTGTCTGCGTAGTCCAGCTCTTTTTCTCGCGTTCGGAGACTCATTAGTACTACATTGCGTCTAATGGCTATTTGTACACCACATAGCATGACAGGTTTGAACCATTTTAGCGATTTTTTTGATAAAACACGACTCTCTCGTCGATAAAATACGATGGCAACTGCCTCGACCTTTTGTTTCCTGGCTGTGACGTCAAAACCCCATTCGGCTGTTTCCGGAATACTTTCGGAAATGTTCGTAATTTTCTATCTATTTTCTATAATTGCTCATGAATGTGATTTATTTTTTGTTAACTTTATTAATATTTGTTATCTTGCCACATAACGGTTCTATTGATATCCCACAGCCCCTTAGAATTATAATTCTCTAAAAATACAGTCTTGATGAGCTTGAATTGGCTGCAGTTACGACGTCGGGAACGCTCCCACAGTAGGCTGTGTAACAAAACAAGATTTGACCAACATTGTGACAGCTGATGCCGACCAAAAATGACATGATGTCCGGGTTATAAAATCGTGTCAGCAGCCCTCCCTGCATAGAGAGCACCACTGGGCAACACAGGAAAAGTCTGAAAGTGTCCAACCCGTGTCATTCCTGAGATATATCTACATGCGTGAAAGCAACGACGTAGTTCAATCCCGCGTCAATTTACGCGGAAATTTACCGGGATATGTTTGTTAAAGGGGCTTTAGAGGAAAATTACCATTGGTACGTTAATAAACGCTTGCGAAATGGCCATAATTTACAAACAGAGACATATGTAAAACCTGGTGCTAATATGGCTTTTTGTAACTTACCATGCAAGAGCACCTTGATTTTTGTTATTCACACAATTGCTAACCCACTTTCCAATTAAACATCTCACAGTAACCTTTTAAATCGCTTTTGTCAAGAGCAGGACTTGTGGAGTTTACAAAAAACTAGAACACTGTCCAGGTTAGCAAAAAAAAAAAAAAAAAAAAAAATGTAATTATGCCGCGGGTGCAATCCAATTATGCAGAAATATCTGGGTAAATATTGCCTGTTCTTGGATGTGCTATTCTGCCAACAGTAAGGCTGCCAGAAGATAATGGACTTGAGAGTTGTTTTGGTGAAGAATGCCGTAGATCATCGGCGCCTTTCTGTCAGTGGGGAAAAGGTCGATATTTCGGAATACCCATTTTATTAATATCAAAAGGGTTAGGGCACAGTACAAATACTCTGTTACTTAACCCAAGTAGATTTTCAGTTGTTATTACCGTATTGGCCCGAATATAAGTCGGCCCTGATTATAAGACGACCCCCTCTTTTTCAAGACTCAAGTTTGAAAAAAGACTTTTTGAACACCAAATTCATTTTTATACAGAAAATAATTACAGTACATCCAAAACAAATGATTATAACAATATATTTGAAAGAAAAAGCATGTTATTTTACCTCATTCAAATCTTAATATCTGAGCATTTAAATATGTAAACTAAAGTGCAATCACATTCGTAAATGAATGGCTTCTGGTTTTTGAAATGTAAATAAACCAATCTATTGTGATAAAATACAAAATTGCAATAACTGCATTAACCATCAAAGTCTAACTGTAGTCTTGAAACAAATCTGAATAAGGAAAAACATTGCAATAAAATAATGCAAACTGGTTAAACTTGAGAGTAGCTGAGATCTGTCATGACAGAACATCGCTTCAATGATATCTGGCGCCATCTAGCGTCATGAATGGGGAGAGTACCTGAGATCTGTCATGACAGAACATCGCTTCAATGATATCTGGCGCCATCTAGCGTCATGAATGGGGAGAGTAGCTGAGATCTGTCATGACAGAACATCGCTTCAATGATATCTGGCGCCATCTAGCGTCATGATGGGTATAATGTCTAGACCGCGAATATAAGACGACCCCCTCTTTTTCAGTCTTATTTCAATGCAAAAAACACTGTCTTATATTCGGGCCAATACGGTAGTTTTTTGACTATATACAGGAATTCAAAATTGAAATCTTACAGATTTATAGAAATAGAGAATACAAAGATATAAAATATTAAAAGGAACATTCTTTTTGCAGTGTAAAGAAGGTTTATAAGATATTAGGGTCACCAAATTTTCTATTCCAACAGCAACATAGTTTACGGATGACTGAACGAAAATTCTTCTCCGCCTCTTAGTGATGAAACAAAAAACAGTAGAGCAGGTTTCAATACTCACGCACTGTTTGATTCATCTTCATTCCATGACTGCAGTGTTTTGTTTGCACTTTTGTTTAGTTCCTCCTTTGCTACTCTAAAAATGTCTTGCGAAAGTCCTTGTCCTGACCTCCCTCCAGAGTGCGAGTGACTTAAGACAAGACAAGAAGAGGCAGCTCGTGCCCCCGCAGACCCTCCTGTCGACGCTCTCCCGTCTGATGTGCCCTATTTTGTGTGTGTGCCCGCAGCCCGGGTGTGCGACAACGCAATGCTGCGCTGCCAGAACGGCGGCACATGCCACCACCACCAGCGCTGCCACTGCTCCCCGGGCTTCACCGGCATCCTGTGTGAGAGGGCCCGCTGCCAAGGCCCTGGCGAGTGTGACGTGCAACTGTCGGGAAGGGCCAGCCACCACTATGCCGCTAGCCATCTTGCTATCGCCTCGCTGTTACTAATTGTTTCTCTATGCTGAGTAACCAAAACCCCTAAGAAGGACACGCACGCAACAAGGTGGACCTATGGATAGTGTGGACCAAATGCTGAGCAACCTGGCGACTATTTTGTACGTCTCAGGACGCCGTAGTACGCTAGATGGACTCATGAAACGTCACTGCTGTCTTGATATCTTTCACGGGAAACTTATGTGATTGGCTGACTTTGTTTGTTAAAGGAGTACGGCGAGAACTACCTGCTAACTGTAAAAATCAACAGACTTTCTTAGAAGTATCGTTAAAAATCAATTTAAACTTGGCCATTTTCTAGGCGCGCCAAGTCAGGCAAAGGTTGACATCACAGATGTTTACTACCCGTCACCATGGCAAGCCTTCTTAACATTGAAAAGGTTTAATATCTGGAATTAACATTGTAGATGAACATCTTTCTCACTAATCATGATTACATTTTAAATAGCTTTTCCATTTAAGACATTTGTAATGTAGTTGTGATTAATTCAAATGAAAGATAGCGATTGATCTAGAACAAATGGAGATTTTGCGAATCGTGCGGTTTTGGCTTCTTCATCCATCCATTTACCCATTATCTGTAACGCTTGGCCCATCATAACCAACTTTGTGCGACAGGCATGGTACAATACCAAGTAGTCCCCAGTCAATTGCAGAGACAGACAACCGTTCACACGGTCATTGACATCAATGGAATATTTTAAGTTTACAATGACCTTAACATGGGAATGTAGGAGAAAACCAGAATACCCAAAGAAAACCCACACTGGCATTAGGAGAACATGCAAACTCCATCCAGGAAGGCTCTGATTCAAACCCTCAACCTCTGAACTGTGAGGCTGATATGCTAACAAGTATGTATTACTCAGCTGCCAGTATCCACAATTGTGTCAGTTACAGATATTTGAAGAGTATACTAATAGATTAACGGTGTGAGTTTCACGATATATAATATTGCGATGAATTGAAGATATCCTGAAGTGAAAATATGACAAGTAAGCATCAGATTGTATAATAACAATTGCAACATAGAGAGCAGTATTTCTCATATTAGCAAATGATTTGTAGATATACATGAACTGCAACAGAGAGAAAATAACTAATTGTGGATAGGAAGAATGCAGCTTTGGAATAGCTTAAATGTTTTTCATGGTGAGGCAAACTGAATGACAGACGTCTGCAAAACATATCCAATGTAGATGTTAAATGTTAAGAAGGCTTGCCATATTTCATGCTGTGCTGGTGTGTCAGTGCTACAACCAACGTACCAACTTAATGAGTAGCTCTTTCAATGAACACTATTATGGTTGAAATTAACAATATAAAATATGGTGGTGTGTCATGAAATTTTGAGGACTGAAGTTAAAAAAAAAAAAAAAACTTTTCTGTAACCTCTCTGAAGTCTAAGGCTACGTTTACACAAGGACAGATCATTTTCTCCGTGGTTATTTTGCTGACTATTTTTATACCTGTCCTCACTACATTTAAGGTGCATTTACGCTCCCCCCTCCCTGCAAACTACCCATGCGTAGAAAGGACCAGCCTAATGTGTTACGTCATCGTCCGAACTGGAAACTCATTACTTGCCAGCGAGAAATTTCTAAATTACTACACCTTCTAGACCAGGAGTCAGGAACTTCGTTTTGTTATCACTGTTTTTTCGTGAACGCATTTGAACGCATCACGCAGAAGTTAGAGTGAAGGGACTGAGGGCACACTCGTCTTTTACGAGCAGTCGCCGAGTTGTGATTGAAATAACTCTTTAGAAAACAACAATGAAAACCTGCCATCGTTACTTGGGATGTTACAATCGATGCTCAGTTGCGCACTCACCACTTGGAAAATAACAAATAGAAAAATATGGTGTGCGTATATTTCCTGGAAGTGGAAACTACAACCAGGAGGGCTTGTGCATAACAGTGGCGCTCCAAGAGGAGACAACAGTTTTGACAGGCGAAAACGTCATGAAAATGAAACACACCTCTGTGACTTACGGTACCATGCGGTTCACTTTTCCTAGTTTAATTTTCCCGTACGCATTTTTATATACTCCAAATCTGTCGGCACAGAGTTGGTCGGGGCCAACCCCGCTGCTGGCTTATCAGAGACTTAATGCATGAGATGAGCTCTGTAATAACGCTCATCTCTATGTAATCCTCGATGAGAGGACCACCAATGAGCAAAGAATTGAAGCATATTATTGCGACGTACGTTTGAAGGTTCAAGAAAAATCTGTAAATGGATTATCAGCTAATCACAGCTCGTTCAATTCGAGCGAGAGGACCGGTACCACATTTAAACTTGCGGGTTGGCGGAGAGGCAGATGCACTCATCAAAAGAGCCAGAAATGACTCGCGAGACATCAGTTCCTGAGACCTGTTCTACACTCTAGATCAGACACATCCAAAGTCCGGCCCGGGGGCCAAATGGGGCCCGTCGTCAAATTTCATTCGGCCCCCAGCCTCTTTCAAAAAATCAATAACGTCTGGCCCGCACACACTTAATAAATTGGTTAGCAGTACTGCTACCAGCATATGAAGTAGCTTACACACTAAATGCTGCTCCTCATTTACCCACTAAAAAGCAGCAGCACTCTAAGCAACATTACCCAGTGTGACCCTTACTTCCAATTTTCTAAAATGACCACAATCAACAAAAAAAAGTTGACTGCGACGGCCAACGCTTCAAGGATAGGTGGAAATTGCCAAACAAGACACGCTGACATGTACGACAAGATTATAGGGAAGATACGCAGCGAGAAATTGAAGCAACTTGAAGCTAGTATAATTTCACAGCAGCAGTATTTTGCAAGAGCCCGAGAGTTGAAAGAGAGCGCCACAAAGGCTAGTTGTGAGATTCTTGAAATTATTAATTAAAAAAATAATAAAGCAAATGTGACATACAGAATGGGTTGCTAAAATTTGCTTAAATATATTGTTCTACGTAAAGGACGTCAGCCATGGTCGGTCCCCCGCATTTTTACCACACCAAATCTGGCCCCCTTTGCAAAACGTTTGGACACCCCTGCTCTAGATGATAAACTGTAAACAATGACTGTAGAAAAGTCTTGATCGTCCGCTTCAATTAGGGCTGCAGCTATCGTTTAATTTAGTAGTCGATTAATCGATGAACTAGTTAGTTCGAATAATCGAGTAATCGGATAAGGAACATGAAAAATTAAAATACTTGAGCTGAGCCTCAAATGGGTTTTTTTTGTTTTCTTTAATGAGCATCTATGGACAACAAAAGAACAATTGGCTAACTTACATACAAAATTCCGCTAGCTGAAATGCGATAAATTGCTAAAAAATTTTTACAATCCTCTTCACAAATGGTTCAGACACATATTCCCACAAAAATGGCTAAATATACCTATAAACTAAATTATGAATGCATTAAAAAACATTAGCTCAAACAAAAACTTAGCTTACGTTGGTCTTAACAGGGAGCAGTTCGATTCAGCAATGTGAAATGCAGCAGACTAGAGGGCCTGTGTATCCACCCTGATCAATAAAACTAAATGCAAACACTTTCAAAATAAACCATTACAAGGCCACTGGAACTAAACGAATACTCAAAGCAATAAAATTTAATTCGAGTATTTTTTCCTAATCGAATACTCGAGTTAATCGATTTATCGTTGCAGCACTAGCTTCAATTGTTAACAATGTCGTCATGCGGTACTAAAACTGGCACTGGCACGCTCCATGACGTCACTTCTTTTGTATCCAATTGTTATACGGAGACACTCGTCTGTATCAAGCGGCAGTTAATATTAGCCAGCTACCTACTCCGTGCAAGAACTTACACGGAGAACAGGTACATTAGTGTAGCCGACTTGACGTATAGTCTAACTATTACACGTTTAAAGCCATTATCCGTCCCTGTTTAGACGTAGCCTAACACACTTTCCTGACTTTCTCTGCCACAACCTCACCCACTGCTGCAAAGCTCATTTGCAGCTTGGGAAGGTATGGGAGAAGAAGGTTCAGGCATGTACAAAGGCGTTTTAACAGTTGTTGTTTTTTTCCTAGGAACATGCAACATATTGTTGTTTTTGCTGTATACTTGTATATCATTACTTTTCAGGAAAACAAGAAACAGTTTTAAAAATGTAATAATAAATACAGTAAGTGCTTCAGTTACCAAACGTACCTCAAGTTTGTATTACACACCATCAGTCACCATCTATAGTACTGTTGCGCACCAACAAAAACACACTAGCCTCTATCTCAAAGGTCATAGTGCTATTGCAATGAAAAAAATTATGAGCTGACAAAAATAATTCCACACATTCTTACTTTTGTGGCTGAGCTGTTGCTTCTGCACGTAAATAGAAGCCCCTTTCCCAGTATTTTGGCCTACCAGTATTGTAGAAACTTATCATTGCAGTATCAAGAATAAGCATTTATATACAGTATCACAAAAGTGAGTACACCCCTCGCATTTCTGCAGATATTTAAGTATATCTTTTCATGGGACAACACTGACAAAATGACACTTTGACACAATGAAAAGTAGTCTGTGTGCAGCATGTTACTGCTCAGACCATACGCCACACTCTACATCAAATTGGTGTGAATGGCTGTCACCCCAGGAGTAGGGCTGGGCATCGTTTGAAATTGAATGATTCCGGTTCCACGTATCAATTCCGGTTCCGAACGATTCTCGTTTCCGATTCTTTTAAGCGGCAGGGTAAAAAAAAAAATGCATAGTTTATATTAAAGTCTTAACTTTTCGATGATTTTTTAGATTAAAGTCTCACAGGGCTAATTTTAATTTGTATATAAATATCAGTCTCTGAATTTGAGCAATTTTTTTCCACTTGCCGGTCATAGCATCGAAACGAGGAATCGAAATTTAAAATTACGAACGATTCCGGGAGCATCGAACTGTTAGAATCGGTTCCCATTGATGCTCGATGCCCAACCTTACCCAGGAGGAAGCCTCTTCTGAAGACGGTACACAAGAAAACCCGCCTGTCTCATCAGACCATAGGACATGGTTCCAGTAATCCATGTGCTTTGTTGACATGTCTTCAGCAAACTGTTTGCGGGCTTTCTTGTGTACCATCTTCAGAAGAGGCTTCCTCCTGGGGTGACAGCCATGCACACCCATTTGATGGAGAGTGCGGCGTACGGTCTGAACACTAACAGGCTGACCCCCCACTTCTTCAATCTCTGCAGCAATGCTGACAGCACTCCTGGAACGATTCACATGACATTTTGGAGGGAAAATGACAAGCAGTACTCAATTTGGACATTTAGGGATGTACGTAGTTTCTAAGCGGTGTACTCACTTTTGTTGCCAGGGGTTTAGATATTAATGGCTAAATTTTGAGTTATTTTGAGGGGAAAATAAATGAACTGTATTATATAAGCTGCACACAGACTACTTTTAATTGTGTCAAAGTGTCATTTTGTAAGTGTTGTCCCATGAAAAGATATACTTAAATATCTGCAGAAATGCGAGGGGTGGACTCACTTTTGTGATACACTGTAGCAATTAAAGCTCCCTACAGTGATAATTCAATGTCAGCACCAGTGTCTGGGATGGCCATAATTATTTTGGACTTAAAGGGGCCATGAGCAGTGATGTGTTAAACTTCACACTCTCGCGTTACACACTGGTGGCGTCCCGCCCCTATTATGACTCTGATAACACGTCGAACGCTGGTATCGCTCTGGCTTGACGTTCTGCCTGTAGCTGCTTTTCGCACAAGCGTTGCGGTAAATTGCTACATCAGAGTCGTAACAGTCGAGCTGCCATTTATTTGTCTGTGCCTTTCAGACACATTTGCTTTCAACACAAAGACAAAGCAGCGAATCTTGGATGTTAAACTTTTCATTGTGGCCGGTGACACAGCACTGGCACAAACACAGCATGAATGGGGTACAATAAATCCCTTTGAATTCAAAATGCATCTTCCATTATCTGCTCACGTATCCGTGTGTTGTTTCACAAATCAAGATAATTCCAGCGTATGTTTTGGATTAATTGTTGGACTTCCTCTGGGCATTAATTATACGTGTGTAACTCGGAAGAAGCTATTTGACACCTTTAATGTCAAGAATTGTGCCGATATACACCTTCAAGGAAAATCCTGAGGGTTGAGAGTAATATAAATAATGAAAACTACGTATGTGAACTGGAACATTTTCAAACGTACTGCCTCACTGGCTTTCTTACCTTTTCTCTCCCTTCACTCTTTTGCCTTCCCTCCTTTACTTCCCTATGCTTCTGGTGACTAGTGATTTTTTCCCCCTGCCTTGTTTTGCAAAATGCTGCACATGTGCTAAATGGAGGCCATCTACAAAACTTATAGTGTTTAGTTTCGCTTTGTAGTCATGTCAGAGTGCAGGGCTGTGTAAAGAAGTTGTATCATAAAGTAAGTGTATTTAATTTTTGTACAAAAACAGATATTTTCATGAATTTGCCAAGCTGTGTTGCTTGTTTTCTATTTAGGCAAGCAGACGTGGACTGCGTAACCAGTTTGTTTGTCATTTTTTTTTCCTGCTCATGTGTGCTCAGCAGTTCTTAAAGAAAAAAAAACTGTTTACACAATCACACAATACACTTCCACCAAAGGGGAAAATGGAAAAAACATGCCTTGTCCTGTTGTTGTTTAAACTGAGTGTACGTTGTACGTACAGAACATCACGCAAATGTGTGTGTTTGTGCTTTATTTTGAAAGCTATGTGTCAAAAATAGAAAAGACACACACGACACATTTGCTGTTGGTAACTAGTTGGCACCGCAGACACAGTTTTCTGCTGTATACAAGGTTTCCCCGAGGATTTTTTGAAGCTGCGGGGGTGGGCTGCCTCACCATGTCGTGCCACGGCAAAATGGCGTCATACTAGAGGTGTGCGAGATTTCCGATTCTTAGATTATTCGCGATTCGGCCGTGCAAGATTCGAGAACGATTCACAAACATCCAAATGGCGTACCGCAAGCAACACGTCATTTCCGCTCATTAATATTCATGACATTAGCTACTGTTGCTAAGCAAGGACAAGACACCGTTTGTCCCTAATAGGAAATGAATGGAAATCGTGTACGAAGGAGATGTTTACAGAGCTAATCCTACCAATTCTCTCCGAAAATGATGTGCCTGGTGCCAAATTGACTGGCAAAGACGTGGAAGAACATAAAAATGTTCAGCTAAAGAGATGGCTTTAGTGTCGAAGGCTGAAGGAGACAAAAAAAACGAGCCGACCTAAGCATAGCTTTAGCTTTTTTTATCGACGCAACTAACAATGACATTCTCCTGTTTCAACAAGCTATCCTTTACCATCAGCCCTGTCTTTCTTATATACCCTCTGGTTGTCCTACGTCTCTTGCCGTTCTTGGGGGTAATTTAGTTAGCTTTGTGTAGCGATCGCAAATGCTACTCAGTGACAGCCAACGAACACTTTTAATTTTTTCATTGATAACACATCTTAATTAGTGATGCACGATAATGCATTTTTCAACCGATACCGATAACCGATAATTTCCTCCTCATTCCAACCGATAACCGATAATGTCAAGCCGATAATTCTATTAAAATATTTATGTAAAATTTTAAAGTATACCCAAAAGAAAATATTACTGTGCAAAAATATAATTTGTTGCTCTTTTTTTCAACATAAAGTATGAACAAGTCGTCAATTCAAACATCTAAATAATGACAGATTGTCTGACATTGTGTAATGGTAAACCTTTGGCAACAATTACTTACAGAGTAAATACCTAAGTTGCACAAAAATGCGTTTAAAAGTAAGCCATTCCTAACATATATAACATTAATCCGCTGCAAAACACACCTCCTTAAAACTAGTCAGTTTTGAGTGTAAATCTATTGGCAATAAGTGAAATTATCTGCCATCGCTTCAAGTGTATTTCTCTCAGATTTCTTGGAAGAAAAATAGCTAGCTGAAAATAATCTTAACAGCCTTGTTTTAAGCAATACATTATTATACTTAATCCTAAAAAAAAAAAAAAAACTTGAAGAAGGAAAGATTTTGAATAATATTTGTGGCTACAGAATATTGATTTAAGAATTTGATTATCTACTTTGACTGTAATTGAGCAGAGAAATAAGTTAAATAATTTGAAAAGTGATTGCTAATGTTATATGCTTTGTTGCACACTGTGAAAATGATTACCTCAAAAGAGCAAGATGTCATGTACCCATTCTGCAGCGCTTTGTTTACATTTGCGGCTTTCACGACATTTGCGTTACAGCAGCTAAACTGCTACACAGCAGTACTATTTGGACGGAGTTGGAGCTCGCATTCCGCGTTGTTTTGTGCCTGAGTTTTATTAAGCCGAAAATAAAGGCAGCGTTACAAAGTCATCTGACCACTCGTCATTTCACATTCTGAATGCATTACTGACTGGCTGGCTTCGTTTTCTCCATGTTTAAATTATCTTATAACCACTGTGCCGTCATGATAAGCTTGCTTACCGGACATCACTTTTTCATGAAGAATGGTGGTCGTATAAACTGCATTATTTCTTTTATCCAGGGCTGTGTTTCTCGGGTCATTAAGGTAAAAAAAAAAAAACTGTGTCTCGTCTCGGCGGCGGCGGCAGCTACGTTCGTACCGGATAATCCGCCCGCCCTGGCCGGTTCGCCGCGGCGTATTCGGGTCCTGGCTCTGCTCGCACGCCGTGGGGGAAAGCTCGAGAAACCGGGGTGTTCGCCGGAGGTCCAGAGGCCGGGGAACCGTGCTCGGTGCCTATGGCGAGGCGGCGGCGGCGGCCTGCCGGACTGACCAGAGCGGCGGGCTCCGTCGGAAGACGGCTACTTGCTGACTATCGGTCTCCAGTAGTGCCGGTGTTTAGCCTTAGATGCGAATTTACCACCCGCCTTGGGCTGCATTCCCAAACAGCCCGACTCTGTATCGTCACAAGCCCTGTAGTGTTTACAATAGCTTTAGCATTCCTGCTAGCAGCAGCCTCGTATTTGTTCCAAAATTCTTTGTGATGCAGTTTTAAATGGCGGCTGGGTTAGTGGTTTTGAATGAGGACGCGTTCTTTCTGCCTCGTGGAACTTCTACGGTACATGTTTCGCAGATGGCGAAAGCGTCGTTTTTTTAGTAACAACCGCCATAATATTCAACTACTGTACTTCTTGTCTTGTAACTCCGCCTCCTCGACCCCTCCTCCCTCAGGGGCTTCAGAGAGGGGAGGGGTTGAGGAGGCGGCGTGCTGAATTCTTCGGTTGCGCACATTTGGAGGCAAAATCAAGTATATAATTATCGGATTGCATTATCGGTTGAATTTTTTTATTATCTGGATTATCTGTGTGACGTCATGATTGCCATGATTGTGACCGATATTATCGTGTATCTTTAATCTTAATCCTATAATTTATTTACACTTCCCCCTTACTAAAGTTGTTTATATATATATATAAATATCAGAAACGGTAACAGTGGCAGTCAGATACCATTGTAATTCTTTTCATGTCATTCATTGACAGACAGAATCAGTACGGCACAATGTTACGCTAAAAAAATAAGTTAAAAATATAAAAATGGCTTACCTCTTTGTCCTCTGAAAGACCATGCCAACCCAACAAAATGTTTACTGCATATGAAACGTGAATGGATTCGCCGAGCTGGTGTTAAAGTCCGCGCAAGTTGACTCGGTCTTCACATTTTTTTCTCCCGAGTTTTTCGTTTGCGGAAACGTGTGAAGAAAACATCCTTCATGTGTCGTAATGTCTAGAGTCGTTTCTACAAGTTCCAAAAAAAGCAATGCGTGATTGGCATGTTCGTTTTTGAAAGATTACCGGAGAAAAGTAGCACTAATTGCGTTGTGTCTATGCGAGGGCGGGTCTATAATGTCCCACTTCGGCTTTACTTCCGCTTTATGATGAGACGTCACGGTCTATAAATAGCCTGCGTGCGGTACGCCATTCTGATTATTGAAATATGTCAAGTAAAGCGGAACTAAAACACAGTCAGCGCGATCTTCGGGAGACAATGAGGAACGGACCGCATTGCGTCCCGAGAGTAAACATCATGCTCGTCATTACCCAGCTAATGACAATACTCAACTCACGGCTCGGGCTCAACTCATGCCGCTAGATAAAAAAACAATAATACCTGACTGCTGCCGACAGCCGCTACAAGCTACGTCCATATCATGTTACGGTAGATAATAGATATCATATGTATACAGAACTAGATACAAAATGACAGACTAAATGGCGTTAGCAGCACATGTATTGAAACTAGATGTGAAATGACAGACTTGCCGGCGTTGGTAAACAGCCGCCATCTTAAAGCAGGAGACTTCTCTAGAAGGCTCTGTTGTAGCGAATTTAATTAACTTTTTATCTAAAATACTCCTAAATCGGCAAAATCTTAGCTTGAAACTTGCTTTAAAACAGTTTTAAAACTTTCACATGTCTAAAGTACTGTAGACAGAAGGGAAATTATGGAATAATGGGAGCAATTTAAACAACTTTAACGGTTGATTCACAACATTAATTAAATGTAGTTTAAAGCTGCTGATACAGAATGGGGACTTGAATATTTTATTTACTGTTTTGAACTGTTAACTTGATACTGAAATAGTCGTTTATTTAAGCCTCAGAGGCTTTTTTGTACAATTTTGTAACTAATGTAAGAAACATTGAAAGCAGCTAATAACTTGGGGGGTTTGTGGGTATCATCAATAACCGATTTATAATCGAATCGTTGTCCCTGAATCGTAATCGAATCGTTAGGTGCCCAAAGATTCCCACCTCTACGTCATACCATGACAAATTATTATTTTTTTTTTTTTCACATTTTGTTACCCAAGAAGAACCATAACAAAGATCTATTTGAAATATTTCATTAGCCAGGCTAATGTCGTAGCTCTCAGCTACAGTACATGTACATACAACGCGTAGCTGATTACCGCTACATTACCCTCGTAAGAATACGACTTTTTTTTCTCGTAGCAATAGTACTACTTACATCTCGTAGTCCTTAATGTACTACATTAACACAACAATACTAGTCCTTCTGTTAACGGACCAATGGCGTAGGTTTGCATAGGGACGTTAGGAACGTAACACTAGGAACTTTTCAGGATGCTCAAATTGTCCCCACGAACTTTTAGGCAACCTTATTTGCATTACATAATGAGTTCACAGTTATAGAGGTCATTTAGATTGTCTTCACATATTTTGTAAGGATAGAATTGACCCTACCATTATTAAGTGAATTACTTTCATTATGTTATGTTGTATGACTTACAATGACACCATTGTTCCCCCTCAAACACACGTTTGATTGGCTGATGACTAGTTAAATTCCCTTGTTTTCAGTGTAAATCTACTAGAAATAAATGAAATTATCTGCCAGTGCTTCAAGTAAATTTTACTCAGATTTCTTGAAATAAAAAAACAGCTATCTGAATGACACCAGACAGAAGAGCCGTATCAAAGTCGCAAAAGGCTGGTCGATATCAATTCCAAGCTAAAGTTCTTTCAAGGAAAGCAACAAAACAGGAAATGTAACCATTCAAAACCGCACAGACAAAAACATATTGAAATGCATGATGTCAGTCCAAAAGGAGCCTAAGGTAAGGTCTTTGTCTCAATCAGAAGAACTCATTATGCCTGCAACCAAGGATATTTGTCGTCAAGTTTTAGGCAGCGTATGGTGAGTAACATTTTCCCTGCATTTAATGTTCATTTTAAGCCTCATCGTGTTATTTTATATTTACTGTGATTTTCTGCCACACTTGCTGGTCCGTGAAAAAAAGGCCCATATACAGTGGTATGAAAAAATATCTAAACCTTGTATCCAAACCTTTTGGAATTTCTCACATTTCTGCATAAAATCACAATCAAATGTGATCTGATCTTTGTCAAAATCTCACAGATGAAAAAAACGCTATCTGCTTTAAGTAAAACCACCCAAACATTTACAGGTTTTCATATTTTAATGCGGATAGTATGCAAACAACGACAGAAGGCTGATAAATAAGTGAACCATCACATTTTAATATTTTGTGCCCCCCCGGCAGCAATAACTTCAACCAGGCGCTTCAGTCTGGCATATCGATCAGGGCTAATCTTGGCCCATTCTTATCTGCAAAACTGCTGTAGTTCAGATTCATGGGATGTCTGGCATGAATCGCTGTCTTTAGGTCATGCCACAGCATCTCAATGGGGTTCAAGTCTGGACTTTGACTTGGCCACTCCAGAATGTGTATTTTGTTCTTCTAAACCATTCTGAAGTTGATTTACTTCTGTGTTCTGGATCATTGTCTTGTTGCAGCATCCATCCTCTTTTTAGCTTCAACTGTCGGACAGACGGCCTCAGGTTTTCCTGCAAAACATCCTCATAAACTTTTGAATTCATTCTTCCATTAATAATTGCAAGTTTTCCAGGCCCTGAGGCAGCAAAAACAGCCCCGAATCATGATGCTCCCTTCACCATGCTTCACGGTGAGGATGAGGTGTTGATGTTGGTGAGCTGTTCCATTATTCCTGACGTTGTGTGTTACTCCTAAACAATTCAACTTTGGTTTTATCAGTCCACAAAATATTTTACCAAAACTTCTGTGGAGTGTCCAAGTGCCTTTTTGCAAACATTAAACGTGCAACAATGTTTTTTTTTAGACAACAGTGGCTTCCTTCATGGAGTCCTCCCATGAACACCATCCTTGGGCATAGTTTTACATATACAGTAGTTGATGTATGCAGAGAGAAATTGGACTGTGCCAGTGATTTCTGTAAGTCTTTAGCAGTCTAGCGTTCTTTTTTACCTCTCCGAGTATTCTGCGCTGAACTCTTGGCGTCATGTTTGGTGGACAACCACTCCTTGGGAGGGAAGCATCAATGCCAAACTCTCTCCATTTGTAGACAACTTCTCTGACTGTCGATTGATGAACATCCAGACTTTTAGAGATGGTTTTGTGTCATTTCCCAGCTTTATACAAATCAACAATCCTGGATCACAGGTCTTCAGATAGCTCTTTTTACCAACCCATGATGCACATCAAATAATGATTTTCATCAAGACAGTTCTTACCAGGTGTGTATTTTATAGTGGGCAGGCAGCTTTAAATGACTCATCAGTGATTAGGCACACACTTAAATTGTTTGGTTAAAAAAAAAAATGGTTTCAATTGCTCTTTAAGTCTCCTGAGGCAGAGGGTTTACTTACTTGTTTTTCCGCCTCCTGTCATTGTTTGCATGCCATCCTCATTAAAATATGAAAACCTATAAATGTTTGGGTAGTTTTAGTTAAAGTAGACACTGTTTTTACACCTGTGTGGTTTTGACAAAGATGAGATCACATTTGGTGGTAATTTTATGCAGAAATGTGAAAAATTCCAAAAGGTTCAGATACTTTTTCATACCACTGTAACACCGGTCCATGGTGCAAAAAACGTTTGGGAACACTGGCCTACACTACTTCCACCATGTTTTTGTCGTCTTATGAAATACTGGTAAGATGGCATTGTTGTCCAAATTGACAAACTCATTAAATTTTATTTGCCATCACGATTCAGGGCTTGTCGACATTCGACTTTGAAGATTTATTTAACTCCAAACCCTGGGATGGACATTCAACTTCTTGTGATTCACATCAATTTTGCTCAGAGGCAGAGGAGCCTCAGGTGGATTATAAAAAAAAAAATCGGTTTATTTAAATACAACTCAAAACTGAAAAGACGATTGGTCAGCGTCAAGATCACATCTGGGATCAAAACTAATCCTTCACTCAAATTGGAAGAATGAAAAAGCCGGCATCCTGCTGTGGGAACTTTAATGGCAGTGACGGGCTGAAGGAAAATTAGCTTTAATTCAAGGAGGGTCAATGAATAAAAATGAAGTCGCATCCCACTGGGTGGCATATTGAGTGCTGAGACCAATTTTATTTGAGAGATTAATTTCCCTCCCGAGGGTTGTCGTGAAACACCTTACTGTGTTAAAGTCTACTGTAAGTGCCTCTCACAAAATTATACCGTCGATGAATAATAGAGAATGGCTGTTTTGAAATTGTAAAATAATTGTGTGAAACCAATTTAAAAGAAAGAAAAACATGGAGAAAGGCATATAAAAGACGAGTAGAATTGGATATTAATTCAGGGGAGCATTTCATCTTTCTTGAGAAAGGAGCGTCATTAGCATTCATTTAATTTGAACCAGTATAAAAGTGTAGCTGCAACTAGGTAGGTCCTTGAAAAATAGGATGTTTTAACTTACAACAATAAGTGTTCCGATGCCCAAACACCCACTAACTCAGACTGTGATGTAATCTAGAGAATTTTCCTCTCAAACATTTGTAATAATCTGTGCTCCATAACTTCACGTGGTATTGTGAGTACAGCTCAAGCTGAATCTAACCGATCCTGAAATAATCATAATAGTGGCCGTCTGGAACCGGAAATGCACACGCCGAGCAAGCAAAGTCTGTTTGCCCTACAAAAGGACATTGTTGTTTGCTGACACAATCAATTACTCCTAAAACTACTGTCTCCATTGTGCTTATAAAGAGCATTTGTGTTCATCTCTTTAAACATTCAATACTGATTTCGAGACATACAGTGCCCTCCATAATTATTGGCACCCCTGAAAAAGATGTATTTTTTAGCTTCTAATATTTTTTTTTATTCAAATAATATGGGACCTTTATGGGAAAAAAAGAGAAAAATCCAACCTTCAATACAGGTGCATTCATTCAGTGGGGAAAAAAAATCCCACATAAAGAAAAAATTATTTGACATCAAATAATGTGTGTCACAATTATTAGCACCCCTGGTGTTAATACTTTGTACAACCCCCTTTTGCCAACAAAACAAGGTCTGGGGACTGAGATGGCCACGGGAGGAGCTTGATTTTGTGTCTGGTGAACCATTTCTGTGTAGATTTGGCCATATGTTTAGGGTCGTTGTCTTGCTGAAAGACCCAGTGACGACCCATCTTCAGCCTTTGGGCAGAGGGCAACAGATTTTGATTTAAAATGTCGTGGTATTTCAAAGCATTCATGATGCCATGCACCCTAACAAGTTTCCCAGGGCCTTTGGAAGCGAAACAGCCCCACAGCATCACTGACCCATCCCCATACTTCACAGTGGGTATGAGGTGCTTTTCAGCATGCGCCTCTTTCGTGGCACGCCAGACCCACTTAGGCTACGTTCATACTACAGGTCTTAATACACGAATCCAATTTTTTGTCATATCTGTTTTTTTTGGCGTGCCCGTTCAGACTGCCTTTGTCCATTGAGACCATTCAAGTATTACGCATGCGCACTAATGCGCAGTCCGACAAGCGCTGAGCAAGACGCATGCGCAGAAGCATCAAAACAAATGACCACACATGCTGGCTTTCATCAGTCATGCCAGGGATATCATATTTTGCTTTTTAAAAAGAGGACACAAATAACAGATATAAATAATCCCAGTTTAGGAAAATATTCAAAGTATATGGATCGATAGCATGCACGCACTGTCCGTGCATGTCACACACACATACGCGCAGTTTGCCCCGACTCTCGGCCGTGTAAGCAATGTTGAAATATTGCTTATATGGAGCAGACAGAAAACCGATCATTCTCAGGCTTATCCTCAACCCATTTCTATTTTTTTATGACTGTTGTCAAGTCCGACCCTTCCTAAAAAGCCGTGTTCAAGGCAAGCTAGGCGCTAATAACGCACAGCTACCGTGGCGTCTCTCTTGCTTTTTGATGACGTAATTGCTGCATGAATTCCGATTTGAGAGACTGGACAGTACAGACCGCCGTGATAGTCTGGAAAAATGTGGCCCAGATCGGATTTAAACCACATACGAAAGTGACCCAGATCAGATTTGAAATGGTCCAGTTCTATGCGACTTGTCACGTTCAGACCATGATGTTAATGCCTCACTCGAGTCGGAAAAACACGAAAAAATCGGATTCGTGCATTAAGACTTGTAGTATAAACGTAGCCTTAAGAGTGTTTGTTGCCAAAAAGCTCAATCTTGGTCTGATCTGACCAAAGCACACGGTCCCAGTTGAAGCCTGGGACAGAGTGTATTTTTGTGTGAGATCATATTATTAGCATTTAATGCACTTGCTCCACTTTCTAGCCTACTAAAAACACTACCAAAGATGGCACTTTATAATCTCCATGATGACAGTTTATTTCACCTAGAAACAAAAGAAACACTACAAGGATCAGAGCAAAAGGAGTTCCTAGTTTTGATGTTGGAGTTGCTTTGTTCTGGATTTAAAGCAAATTTACTCAGAAAACTTACTAGTGGTCAAATGCATACTGTTAAACTGCATCTATCCGACATCGTTGTAAAATCTTTGGTGATTGAACAATTTAGCTCGAGGCCTTGTCGCGTAACATCTACGATCACGGAGCATGAAGTGGCACATTAGAGACTGCGGCGGTGTTTAAGGGCCAACAAATGCATTTATGACATGTTAGCGCAATGAAATCGGTCTTTTACGATGCGTGATACTCCAGGCTTTTTGGGCCGCATCGCCGGTAATGTGATATTAAATGTGAGCCTCTTGCAAGTCAACCGGCCTCCAAAGCAGGCTGCACATCTAAACAAACATGTATTATATCCCACTGGATACTGAAAATAATATTATTTTTACCTCATTAGACTGAAATTTCAAGGTAGAATGACGAGAGAAATATTGTCTATCACTGTGTCCTTAAAAGTTCTATAACTTCATCAGTTATTTATGAGTTCTACCTAGTGACTTTATGACAACGTCACAACTCAAATTGGATTGCAAATGTCTGAATGTTCTGTAGTTTATCACCAAACCACAACGATTCATTTGTTCATGTTCACTCATAATTGTGCATTTTGGAAAATAATTTTATGTCAGAAATGCAATCAAATGGGGAAAAAAAAGAGGTATGGTGGTAAAGCGATCCCTCGTTTTTTTGCGGTTAATGGGGACCCGAACCTGCCGCGGTAAGTGAAAAACCTAGAAGTAGCGCACCAGCCCCCATTTTTTTTTGTGTGTGTCCAATTTATTTATTCAGATTTAGTATTGGAAAGAGATACATATAAAACATGTTATTCATCTTTTTTCCCAAAGTACAATTTAAAAAAAATAAAAATAAAAAATTAAATAAACGGTTTTTAAGCACTTCAAATGTAATAATTATGTTTTAAGCATGTTCCTGTCCCACGGAATTTTTTTAAAACACGATTCAAGTAGAAAAATGCTTGTCTCTATTAAATGCTTCATTGAGTGAGTCCACTCAAATCCGCTCAAGCTGCTGACTTACACACAATGAGTTGCCACAGCAACTGTTTAACGAGTTAAATGATGAGTGACGTATGCGGCGCTTTGTAGTATGTGTATCTGGCAAGATCAAACCTTAACAGTCTGCCAATTATCGTTAACTTTAATAAGCAACTCCAGTGCACTGCCTGACCAAGAAAAGTGGCAGGAGTGAGAGACTACGTGATCGGATTGGGACAGGTTAGGGTTCCGCAATGGATTCAGAGCATAAAGTTTGAAGCGCGAACTTGCGAGGGATCACTGTGACTACCTCTTGTGTCATGTGAGCCCTTCTCAAGTTTTCTGAAAAATTCCAAAAATAAGAACTGCGTGTCACACCGACAACATGCAAACTTTTCTGCCTGTCAACAATGTAAATAATACTATCATCATGCATGCATGATGAGCCTCACTTTATCCCCAGCTATGCATTTTATTCCAAAACTGCTTGAATATTAATAGCGTTCCATCTAAAAACGGCAACACGGGCCCCGGTTTCTTTCCTGGCTTTTTCAACTTGAAATTAAAAGCCCCCAAACTTCTGCGCTGTTCCCCGAATCTCAGGAATGTTTACAGTGGAGCTCTGAGAATCTGTGGGAATCAAAGAGCCGTGTGCCGAATGCATGCGAGCGTGGCGCGTTGTTATGAACAATAAATCATCCTTGACCCGTCACCGTTGCGGTTCCATTGTCACGGAAGAAAGGAAACAAAGTGCGGCTTCACGCAGAGTGGCAACGAGCACAAAGACCTTTGAGCACAATGCTGGGAAGCTACCTACAGTCTGACAAAAGATGCTGTTTATTTGCTTTTCAGGGCACAAGTTCATATTTTCCACATCTTTGCAAGTTATAGATGCACAGATATTACTATGTATGTAAAAATGCATAATATCGGCAAAAAGACTGAGAAACATGAATTTGTATTCCTCTTTAGGTTTACATTTTTTTTTTTTTGTAATTTTTATCCAGACCAAATTGTATGGTCACCCTTTCACCTCCTCATGTTAACTCGATTTCAAAAATTGATCGAGGAATTTTCACCCCTTCAACAAATCATTTAATTTTGCCAACTCTAAGCATGACGTTTTGCCCGGACTACTTTAAATGTGGCATAAAAGGACGAGTCGGCAGATATACAGTGGGGCAAATAAGTATTTAGTCAACCACCAATTGTGCAAGTTCTCCTACTTGAAAAGATTAGAGAGGCCCGTAATTGTCAACATGGGTAAACCTCAACCATGAGAGACAGAATGTGGGGAAAAAAAAAAAAACAGAAAATCACATTGTTTGATTTTTAAAGAATTTATTTTCAAATTAGAGTGGAAAATATGTATTTGGTCATCTAAAAACAGGCAAGATTTCTGGCTGTCAAAGAGGTCTAACTTCTTCTAATGAGGTCTAACGAGGCTCCACTCGTTACCTGTATTGATGGCACCTGTTTTAACTCATTATCAGTATTAAAGACACCTGTCCACAATCTCAGTCAGTCACACTCCAAACTCCACAATGGCCAAGACCAAAGAGCTGTCGAAGGACACCAGAGACAAAATTGTACACCTCCACCAGGCTGGGGAGACTGACTCTGCAATAGGTAAAATGCTTGATGTAAAGAAATCAACTGTGGGAGCAATTATTAGAAAATGGAAGACATCCAAGACCACTGATAATCTCCCTCGATCTGGGGCTCAATGCAAGATCTCACCCCGTGGCATCAAAATGATAACAAGAACAGTGAGCAAAAATCCCAGAACCACACAGGGGGACCTAGTGAATGACCTACAGAGGGCTGGGACCACAGTAACAAAGGCTACTATCAGTAACACAATGCGCCGCCAGGGACTCAAATCCTGCACTGCCAGACGTGTCCCCCTGCTGAAGCCAGTACACGTCCAGGCCCGTCTGCGGTTCGCTAGAGCGCATTTGGATGATCGAAAAGAGGACTGGGATAATGTGTTATGGTCAGATGAAACCAAAATAGAACTTTTTGGTAGAAACACAGGTTCTCGTGTTTGGAGGAGACAGAATACTGAATTGCATCTGAAGAACACCATACCCACTGTGAAGCATGGCGGTGGAAACATCATGCTTTGGGGCTGTTTTTCTGCAAAGGGACCAGGTCGACTGATCTGTGTAAAGGAAAGAATGAATGGGGCCATGTATCGAGAGATTTTGAGTGAAAATCGTCCATCAGGAAGGGGCATTGAAGATGAGACGTGGCTGGGTCTTTCAGCATGACAATGATCCCAAACACACAGCCAGGGCAACAAAGGAGTGCCCCCCCCCCAAAAAAAAAAATCACTGCTCTAGAGTAGATCTGCATGGAGAAATAGGCCAAAATACCAGCAACAGTGTGTGAAAAGCTTGTGAAGAGTTACAGAAAACGTTTGGCCTCCGTTATTGCCAATAAAGGGTACATAACAAAGTATTGAGATGAACTTTTGGTATTGACCAAATACTTATTTTCCACCATGATTTGCAAATAAATTATTTAAAAATCAAACAATGTGATTTTCTGTTTTTTTTTTCCACATTCTGTCTCTCAAGGTTGAGGTTTACCCATGTTGACAATTACAGACCTCTCTAATATTTTCAAGTGATAGAATTTGCACAATAAGTGGTTGACTAAATACTTCTTTGCCCCACTGTATTTGACTTTAACCATGCATGAATTGTAAAGATGACGCCGATGAAGGCAAAGAGAAAGGCACCAAGAAAAAGGACAAAATGTCAAAAGTGTTGGAGCATTTCAAGCTGGACATCTAGGTGAACACCGTTTCATGTATTCAGTGTAAGACATGCAGCGCTTGCATACCACAACAGCACGTCTGCAACTCCACTAAAGGCACCCTGTTGTACTCCGAGAACGGAGGACTGATACCCGAGGTAAAACTAGGTTAACGTAGCGCTAATAAATAAGAATAAAGTTACTGTACCTTGCTAACGTAACGTTAGCCCTGTGGAAGACTAGGTTTCTATTCATTCTGACTACTGTTGATGCGTGTCTTTCATACAGGCTTTATTTAATCTGTATAAACACGGCACTGTACAGTAATGAGGGTTAGATAATAAAGCTAACTGTCAATTTTCGCTCACTAGTCATTGATGGATAAATAAAACAAGTCGCACTGGTTCCTAGAGCTGGGAATCTTTGGGCACCTAACGATTCGATTACGATTACGATTCAGAGGCTCTAATTCGATTATAAAACGATTATTGATGCACCCCACTCCTTTTTTTTTAAATTTTTTTTTTTATTTATTTGTTTTGTATATTAGTTCCAAAATTGTTCAAGAATCCTCTCAGGCTAAACCAAACTACTATTTCAGTATCAAGTTAACATATAGCAGTAAACAAATATACAAAAATAACAGTAAATAAAAAAACTCCAGTCCCCATTCTATATCAGCAGCTTTAAACTACTTTCAATTAATTTAATGTTGTGAATCAACCGTTAAAGTTGTTAAAATTGCTCCTGTTATTCCATAATTTCTCTTTTGTCTACTTTCAACATGTGAAAGTTTTAAAACAATTTTAAAGATAGATTCAAGTCAATATTTTACCGATTTAGGAGTATTTTAGATAAAAAGTTAATTAGGTTCGCTTGGAAGGTTCGCAACAACAGCCTTGCAGGGAAGTGTACTGCTTTAAGATGGCGGCCGTTACTAACGCCCGCATCTAGTTTTTTGTAGATATGCTGGTAACGATACCGAAGCTATAATGCATCTAGTCCTATATAAATGATATCTACCGTAACATAATGTGGCTTGTAGCAGCTTTTCGGCAGCAGTCAGGTATGTTGTTGTTGTTTTTTTTATCTCGTGGCATGAGTTGAGCTAGAGCCGTGAGTTGAGCATTGGCGTTACCCGAGGGGCCGGGTAATGAGAAGCATGATGTTTAGCTACTCTCGCTCCGTCCCTAATTGCGTACCGAAGACCGCGCGGCGCGCTGAGTGTGTCGTACTTCTGCTTTACTTGGCATATTTCAATAATCGGAATTTGGATGTTTGTGAATCGTTCTCGAATCTTCCACGGCCGAATCGCGAATAATCTAAGAATCGGAAATTTTGCACACCTCTACTGGTTCCTAATGTGCTCCAATACAGCAGGTATCATACATTTATTTTGAACACTTCAAAAACTCCAAATCCTATCAGGACTTACAATTTACACTAACTTAAAGTCCCTATGACAGTATAAAGCATGTTTTATTTCATATTTCACGCGATATTTTATGCTCCTTAATGAAACGGACCACTTGGATGTGTGTGGAAGCGATCAATTTATATATTCAACTTGTTGAATCCCGCGCCATGAAAATGAGTGACTTCCTAGATTGAGGAGGAATGCGAATGTGACGTCACCCGGGTCAGCATCTCACAATACAGCATTGCTTTATAGCATGCAGATGGACTTCGGATTCAGTTGATTTTTCGGATTAGTTTGTTTAGTTTTTGCATCACGGCAGTCAAATGTGCTGCAGAGTTTTGTTGCTGCGCCAGGGAGAGGCCTGTGAGTCTTTTTCAGTTTCAAAAAGTTCCCGTTCACCACGGAGAATGGCCAAAACAAGTCTATTCAATTCAATTTTTATTTGTATAGCCCTAAATCACAACAGGTGTCTCAAAGGGCTTTGCAGAGGCAATATGATACACAATTAGAAATGAAGCAATAAAGATGAATAGATACAGTTCAAGTCCTGGGTATCCCCTATCCTTAAGACCCTCCATGCCGGCAAGGAAAAACTCCAAAAACTCCAGAGTCAATTGGGAGAAAAATGAGAAACCTCGGGGAGTACCACAGTCAGGAGAGATCCACTCCCAGGATGGATAGACAGGAACCCCAGAACTGCTAAGGGGAATTAGCAGTCTGACAACTGTGGGACCATTGGACTTATGAGGAAGTGAGTAAACATCGTGCTTTGTATTATGTCAAATACTGGGATCATGTCAAGTTTTAATAAGAGGTGGCTTGCATTTTGTGGGTGACAATGCTCCTCGTCCACCGAGAAAACCACTTAGCCGACAACCAGCAGCTTGTCGCACACCCCACTTGGTCCTCTTCGAGTGCCCGCCGGGCTCTGCTTATGCTCGTGTGGTTCTGGATATCGTCCAGACTTCCAGCCCCCTCCCTTTTTCGTGTACCTGTCGGGAGAGCGCTATACTCGGCTTATGGTCGTGCGGTTCTTCATATCATCTAGACTTCCAGCCCCTCTCCCCTTTTAGTGTGCCCGGCAATAGTCCACTATCCTCGGGTTAGGCAGCTACGCGCTCCTCCGACGTCGGCCGGTTTATCCGGCGGTCATTCTCCAGCTGCTTCCCTGACAAATGATCTCTCCTGCCCGCAGCATGGGAACGACGAGCAGTAACTTGCTCGCTGTCGGGAGGGTTGCCGGTCAGTGAAGCTAATCGACAACCCTGCCGCCGTGTGACATTATCCGGGGTAGTTTTGTGTGATTTTTCACTTCGAAAGGCGAGAATAAGACTTTTAAATGTCGATCGGTTCGGGTTAGCATGTCGGCTAGCTGTCACGCCTCCTGGTTTGTTTACGCTCTCCGAAGCCGGGGCAGGGAAATGACAAAAGCCAGACTAACTCCGGTGACCATACAATTTATTTAAAAATTGGGGAAAAATACTTAGATAAAAAGAATAGCCAGAAAAATATCGGAGTAGAGATTGAAAAATGAAATTTTGCTTCTCCCTTTGTCGCATTTTCTTCGTTCTGAATGATTCCCCCTCAATGGGCTGAATTCTAAATCAGATGAAATCGTGACCCTGCTGACGTCATCCTCCAGCTGCGGACGCTAGAGCGCTATAATGCCAGGCGAAGCTAAACGGCAGAATAAAAGACTAATTTCTCGTCGTCTGCGCGTTGTCAAATTGCTATAGATAGTCAAATTGTCTCAAAATATGATTTTAATTCACATAATAATGCTATTTAAGATTTTTAAAACTTAATTAGAACTTAAAAATAGCTTCACACAAATGGAAATTCAATTGAAACACGTGAGGAAACAAACCCAACTTTTAAGTGGTGTGCGTTATTAAATGTAATGACATTTTTAGGTAAGAAATATCATCTTATAAAAAAAAATAAAAAAAAAAAATCTTAAGGTTTGTGAGTGAAAGCTGTGAGTTTGCTGCAGGTTTTTTCTGGTCACATCTGTAATATGTATTTTCAACCATGTACATCTAAAATAAAGACATTGATTGGCTAAAAATGGTTCAATATTTGGTGAAATGTCTTATTTTGTCATGTATATTCATAATTGCTCTTTACCTTAAAAAAATGTTTAATCTGACTACCCGATTATTTGATTGAATTTTCTGTAGAATACTTGATTACTAAAACATTCGATAGCTGCAGTCGTATATTCCATCTTGTTTTCATTCTGATCTCAATCTGTTCTCCGATCAAATTCATACTGTATCCTTAGTGTCTCATGCCAACCTGATGTATGCATGGTCACTGTTTGATGGGCTTGGTTCTTAATCTCTCCAAGTTACTATAGCAGCTTATTTCCCTGCTGCTCAGTTGGTTTCACTACTGCATTGTTTTCACAGCTTCTGGCCACTACTCATGAAATACTGTTTTGAAAACTGCAAATCCAGTTTCTTTATTCTAAATTCATCATTTTGTACGTCTCCACTTTGCTGCATGTGACTGAGCTAGTCTCATGTCAGATAAATGCGATAACAACCATATAATGAGAAGTAATTACAGGAGAAAGTTTTCACTTTGGCCATTTGGGAATTTGAACTGAACACAAAAGAGTAGGTATTTTTACATTAGCAACTACTTACAGTATATTATTGATGTTTCTTGGAGCTTCGGCTTTTATTTTTTTCCAGAAGTGAGGTCATAAGGGTTATAGTTGGCAACATGTAGGCTGGTGGGTGGACAGTTGGCTTGCAACACACAGAGCCCACCGGTGTACAGTAGAAATCAACTGATGGGACAAAGCCAAGTCGCAAAGTGTAAACACCTTTTCATTCACTGGCTCGAGCAAAGTGAAAAATATCACTGCTGACATGCCAAGACGGAGGCTGTTGGCTTTGTAAAACAAGTATGAGATGTGACGGGGTCGGGGTTATTATATAGGACATCGTATATATATATAATCTTCACAAAGGCTGGCAGTGTCTTAACATGTCCGTCTGTATTGTATGTGATGGCAAAAGAAGTTCTCAAGCGCTGCACACAGCAAGATTTTTTGCAAGTTTCTCCATGAATATACAGCAAATCCCAATCTGCCCCCACTCCAAAACAGAAAAAAACAAGACCGATAAAAATCTATGTAAAAATGCCACTCCGTAATAGTGTAAAATATTGACATACAGTTGTTTGACGGATTTTAAAATCGAGTTTTTGTCACAATATATCAATTGATTGGCCATTGTGCTGCTCCTTCTGCTGGGGCTGCTTTGACCACCTAAGACAGACGGATATACATATTGTGTTCATTGAGACGTCTCAACTCCTCTGTCAGCTCATCAGCAGCGAATGTTTTGGCTGGGGCCTGCAAGACGGGGGCAGCTTGGCCTATAGCTAACCCTATTCAGAGCCATGGAAAAAGAGAGTTATGACACTGATTTCGCCGTGAATGGTCACGTGGAGGGTTGGGCATTGTTTCAAATCCAACAATTCCGATGCCATGTTTCGATTCCAGTTCCTAACGATTCTCATTTCCGATTCTTATAAGAGGCAGGGTAAAAAAAAAGAGGGTAAAAAAATGTGTAGTTTAAAAATGTTAATGTTATGTTAAAATTATGTTAATGTCTTAATTTCGATTTTTTAAAATTATATTAATTTAAAATTATTCTATTATTTATTATTTGTATTATTATTTATTAATAATATAGATTATTCGTTACATTATAAATTGGGTTGGGCATTGTTTCATGTTGAACAATTCCAGTTCCGATTCCATGTTTGATTCCGGTTCTGGATGATTCTCGATTCTGATTCTTTTAAGCAGCAGGGTAAAAAAAAAAAAAATACAAAAAAAAAAAGAGGCAGGGTAAAAAAATTTAAAAAATGTATTAGTTTATATTAATGTCTTAACTTCTGAGTGAATTTTTTTTAATTATATGAATTTAAAATTTATTATTATTTATTAATAATGCAAATAATATGAAATTAACTTGCACAATGCCCTCCATAATTATTGGACTTATAATAATTATGTGTTTTTTAGCTTCTAATATATTTTTTTTTCTAAATAATATGGGCCCTTAATGGGGAAAAAAAAAGAGAAAAATCCAACCTTCAATACAAGTGCATTTATTCAGTGGGGGAAAAATCCCACATAAAGAAATAATTATTTGACATCAAATAATGTGTGCCACAATTATTAGCACCCCTGGTGTTAATACTTTGTACAACCCCCTTTTGCCAACAAAACAGCACCTAATCTTCTCCATTAATGTTTCACAAGATGGGAAAAGAAAGAAAGAGGGATCTTCAGCCATTCCTCTTTGCAGAATCTCTCTAAATCAGCCAGAGACCTGGGTCCTCTCCTCTGTACTCTCCTCTTCAGCTCACCCCACAGGTTTTCAATGGGGTTGAGGTCTGGGGACTGAGATGGCCATGCGAGGAGCTTGATTTTGTATCTGGTGAACCACTTCTGTGTAGATTTGGCCATATGTTTAGGGTCATTGTCTTGCTGAAAGACCCAGTGACGACCCATCTTCAGCTTTCGGGCAGAGGGCAACAGAATTTGATTTAAAATGTCCTGGTATTTCAAAGCATTCATGATGCCATGCACCCTAACAAGGTTCCCAGGGCCTTTGGAAGCGAAACAGCCCCACAGCATCACTGATCCACCCCCATACTTCACAGTGGGTATGAGGTGCTTTTCAGCATGCGCATCTTTCGTGGCACGCCAGACCCACTTAGAGTGTTTGTTGCCAAAAAGCTCAATCTTGGTCTCATCTGACCAAAGCACACGGTCCCAGTTGAAGCCCCAATACCGCTTGGCGAACTCCAGACGTTTGCGTTTATTATTGTGAGTGAGGAAAGGTTTTCTCCGTGCACGCCTCCCAAACAGCTTGTTGGCGTGTAGACAGTTTTTCTTTTTTCACAACTAGAACACTGTTTTTCAGATAATGACTAAATTCCGTTTATTCACTTACCTGTGGTAATATATTAAAGAATAACTTATTTTTTACTTTGACAAAAAAAAAAAAAAATTTAAGCAGGTCCACTGCCTTCGCATGACCCATAAACTGTGACCCAAAGTATCTGGATGCGACTTGGTCGCCGATCCAATACCTCACATGCTGGTCCAACTGTTTGGACTTGGTTGTCTTGTTCAGGCTTTCGTCGAACATAACAACTAAGGCATCTGAGCAGTTCCTTACGTTAGCACACAGTACTGTGCGATTGCCTGCTGTTGTGATGTCGATGCTAATGATGCTAACAGCGCGCACGCACGAGGTGCATTATGATTTGTAGTGCAGTGCATCGTAAAAATTCTGCGCGTCATCTTCGTTATGGATTAAAAAAAAAAAAAAAAAACGTCACGGATACAATTTAGGTTACACTGAGATGTTCTTCAAAATTAAAACCACGGTGAAAAAATTCCAGACTTACGACAGCTAATTTAATACTTTTAATAATGGAAAACTAAATTCAATGCTTTTTTAAAGACTTTTAATAACCCGCGGGTACCCTGCAGGAACACAGGGTTTTCTTTTATGTTTTGTTAGATAATAAATCTTAACTCATATTGCAACTCTATTTTAATGTGATGCTACAGTATACTATCCAATTCAATATGCGAGGTTATTGTGCGATACGGCTGGATATGCTAAAGCAATCTGTTTGTTTCTCCAACTGTACCTTGTCCAGGAGATACCGTTGGACAATGGCAACATACTATTTGAGAGGAGAAGGGATGCAATGCATTGCAATGTGATGCGCTACAATATAAAGCATTGCACTGCTGTGAGATGTGCTACGACGGCATCATAACCTCTTTAATTCATGCCTTCCACAACATCTACAGGACATATGACATGTGCATACAATTTCAATTCAGTTTCAAGTGGTAAAAGTTCAACCCAACCAGATTAAAAAAAAAAAAGCCTTGTCACCAAGGCCGCAATCCAATTGCATGTCTCCTCATTTAAATACAATGCAATCAGCTCACTAGCTACAGATCGTATTACAGTTCAGCAGCTTCTCACACCATGGCAGCTCTTGTCAGTCTTCCCTCAATACCATCAAGTTCAGTGCCACACCTCAATTGCAAATCAGTCCCGGTCGGAATTGCCCGTGCCCTCACCCGTTAAAGGAATCATATGTGTATCTGCTCCTGATGGCATCCATAAATAAAAGATACCTGTGGCGAGTCTGTCTGCTCATCTCCCGTAGCTCTGAAGCAAATCTGTGTGCCTTCATTCATTTCATGTGGAGGTGGTGGTGAGGTTTAATGGTCCCTTTGCTTCTGCCTTAACAAGTTGAACTGGGGCGAAGCGCCGAAGGTGGGTGGTACTAAAATAATATCTGTAGGGTACCTGTAAAATGTACAAAATGATTGTTTCAAGTACCTTGCACACCATTTTGCGGATTAATAACCTGTTTAACAAGTTAGAACAAGTTTAACAAGTTATAACAATATAAAAATATACCATATCTTCAAAACTCAAATTTAAGGTAAAAAAAAAAACGGCACAGAAAAAAAAAAAGGTCACTAGGTGGTGTTAAAAATGGATTTGGAATTCCTGAACCGTCACTCACCAAGCTTTCGGTTTCTTTATTAAGATCAGTATGAAGTAAGGTTAAACAATGGTGCTGATTTTTTTTAGGGGAACTGATTAGTGGCATTTTAATTCTTTCAGTGAGGAACAATGATTTCAACTGCAACTGAGCCAAGTTATGATCATTACCACCAAAAAGGTGATATTGGCTGAGCACTGATTGTAAAAAAAAATGGTTGATGAGAAGGTAATACAGAGATAATTCGCTTCGTCGCGCTTCAAACGTCGCGCCCTCAGTCCAGCGCGGATTTTTTTTTTCAATTAAAGAAATAAATACAGATGAGCTTTCCCGACCCGATCGCTCGTCTCACGCTCGCTCCCTCCCTCACTCTCCCTGCTCTTTGTTCATCAAAGTGAACTGGAGTTGCTTATTAAAGTAAACGATGATTGACAGACGGTTAAGCATTGATCTTGTCAGAGACTCGACCTTCAAAGCGCCTCATGCGTCAATCATCATTTAACTTGTTAAACAGTTGCTGTGGCAACTCATTGTCTGTAAGTGAGCAGCTGGAGCGGATTTGAGTGGACACCCAATGAGGGATTTAATAAAGACAAGCATTTTTTTAAACTTTTTTTTTTTTTTAATGGGTTTGGCATCTACTTTTTTCCTTGTTTAAAAATAATTCTGTGGGACAGTAACATGTTTAAAACGTAACATAATTATTACATTTAAAGTGCTTAAAACATATGATAGAGTGCATATATATACATAAGTTTTATTTTTTAATTATACTTTGGGGGAAAAAGGTAAAAAAAAATTTTTTTTTTTAAACGTCTTATATGTACCTTTCCAATGGTAGGTCTGGAAAAAAATACATTGAACAATTTTTTCTTGGGTGGGTGCGGGGGCGCTACTTCGCGGGTTTTGGCCCCCATTAACCGCAAAAAATGAGGAATCACTGTTTTTTTCTTCTCGTTTCAACTGAGATTCAAACAATGTCCGGACTGTGAAGCAGACATGCAACCTACGAATTAATCAGTTTGGCAAATAATTGGGTTCTGTAATTCGTTTACATCTCATATTGGAAGGGTTAGGATAAAAAAAAAAAAAGAGAAAAAAATGTGTAAAAACTGTAAACAGGTATTTAGGGCAAGAGTATGCTTTGAACTAGTCTAAGGTCTCGGATACTTAAATTTTAATCGAAGTTCACTCAAAGATGCTTTATCACTTTAATATATTTAAAAGTGTGCGTTCAGTTTAATTTTTGCATTCCAACACCTTTTTTCTTGATTTTCTGATTGAATTTTTTCTTTTTGATTGAACAATATAGACACAAGTCTACCTCCGTATAATCATAGTTAGCAACCTCATCATTAAGTCAACATTACACAGAAGTTGTTAAAAAAACTAACAGCAAAATATTTTAACGATATAATGCAGACCCATGGAAGTGCAGTCCAGTCAATACACACACACAGTGGACTATGTGACAACTAAACATTATTACAAATTACTATCAATACAATTGTCGTTGACAAATTTTTATTCCCCCTCAATTATTATTCTCATTGAATGTTCTATATTGCAAGCAGACAATAACCGAAATAAACAATTCAACCTGCAGTTTTCCCAAATGCTGCAGTTCAAACAACATTTCCCATAATGCCTAGCACAGCTAAGCTCACTGACTGCTACCCTATTAGCGAGCACCAGTTCCCGAGGCAAAAATCAAACATTGCTGTAAAAGTTTACAAGAATCAGCAGTGTAACAATGCTAGCCTGGAACTCAAGACTCGCCGCTGTTCCACCGACAGAGTCTGGAGACCGTCGCGCGAATCAAATTCCCAGGGCGGAGCAAGCCACAGCAAACAGACAGCGTAGTGGACCAATCAGCGACAGGCAGATGTGACGTTGGTAAAGCGACAAGAAACTCTAGCGATAGCGGAGAACGGAGAAGTTTATTCAACATGGCTAGCGCGAGACGGACTGTTGTCAATGACTTGTGTCGATGTGTTTTTGGTCATTTAAAACTGAATTTACCGCAGACTGGAACATATTCTCGGCTCTCCAGTTCGCCATCTGTGTTGTTGTGAAGACGACTTCTGAGGCGCAAGAGTGACGTTGCTCGTTAAGCAAATAAACAAATGTGATTGCACGGATTATTTCGTTCATGCTCGAGAGGTCATTAAAGAGCTGGGTTCCAGACCATTCTTACAGTGTTTGAAAAATACTGGGAGAACAGTCTGGCCGTGTCAGGCAACAACAATGTGACACCAAACGAGATTTTACAGATCACACCAGTACAAAGCTCCAACATTAGTCAACAGTTGCTCGAAGGTAAATTTACAGTGGGGCAAATAAGTATTTAGTCAACCACCAATTGTGCAAGTTCTCCTTGAAAAGATTAGAGAGGCCTGTAATTGTCAACATGGGTAAACCTCCACCATGAGAGACAGAATGTGGAGAGAGAAAAAAACAGAAAATCACAGTTTGATTTTTAAAGAATTTATTTCCAAATTAGAGTGGAAAATAAGTATTTGGTCACCTACAAACAAGCAAGATTTCTGGCTGTCAAAGAGGTCTAACTTCTTCTAACGAAGTCTAACGAGGCCCCACTTGTTATTTGTATTAATGGCACCTGTTTTAACTCACTATCGGTATAAAAGACATCTGTCCACAACCTCAGTCAGTCACACACACCAAACTCCACTATGGCCAAAGAGCTGTCGAAGGACACCAGAGACAAAATTGTAGACCTGCACCAGGCTGGGAAGACTGAATCTGCAATAGGTAAAACGCTTGGTGTAAAGAAATCAACTGGGGGAGCAATTATTAGAAAATGGAAGACATACAAGACCGCTGATAATCTCCCTCGATCTGGGGCTCCATGCAAGATCTCACCAAATCTCGCAAAAATCCCAGAACCACACGGGGAGACCTAGTGAATGACCTACAGAGAGCTGGGACGACGGTCACAAAGGCTACTATCAGTAACACAATGCGCCGCCAGGGACTCAAATCCTGCACTGCCAGATATGTCCCCCCCACAGGTTCTCGTGTTTGGAGGAGAAAGAATACTGAATTGCATTCAAAGAACACCATACCCACTGTGAAGCATGGGGGTAGAAACATCATGCTTTGGGGCTGTTTTTTCTGCAAAGGGACCAGGACGACTGATTTGTGTAAAGAAAAGAATGAATGGGGCCATGTATCGAGAGATTTTGAGTGAAAATCTCCTTCCATCAGCAAGGGAATTGAAGATGAGACGTGACTGGGTCCTTCAGCATGACAATGATTCCAAACACACAGCCAGAGCAACAAAGGAGTGGCTTCGTAAGAAGCATTGCAAGGTCCTGGAGTGGCCTAGCCAGTCTCCAGATCTCAACCCCATAGAAAATCTGTGGAGGGAGTTGAAAGTCCGTGTTGCCCAACGACAGCCCCAAAACATCACTGCTCTAGAGGAGATCTGCATGGAGGAATGGGCCAAAATACCAGCAACAGTGTGTGAAAAGCTTGTGAAGAGTTACAGAAAACGTTTGGCCTCCGTTACTGCCAACAAAGGGTACATAATAAAGTATTGAGATGAACTTTTTGTATTGACCAAATACTTATTTTCCACCATGATTTGCAAATAAATTCTTTGAAAATCAAACTGTGATTTTCTGGGGGGGGGGGGGGTTTCCACATTCTGTCTCTCATGGTTGAGGTTTACCCATGTTGTTAATTACAGACCTCTCTAATATTTTCAAGTGGGAGAACTTGCACAATTAGTGGTTGACTAAATACGTATTTGCCCCACTGTAGCAAGAGTACATACCGATAGCCTGTGAGCTCACGGCTTCAGTGGCATGACAAAGGTTTGTTTGGGAATGACACCATAATAAAGCTAGTCTGTGGCTGCGTACGCATGCGCAAATTTGTATCCAAAGTAGAATAAATGCATTTTTGACTTAATTAGTCTTTTGGGTACATGAGCGTTTGATTATATACGTATCGATCACAATAAAAGTCTAAACAACTGGGCAGGCTCTCTGGGAACACATCACAGGCAGCACAGTGCCGTGGTAGTCTGTGCAAAGCGTTAATTTCAACACACACACTAATTGGTCCCATAAAAAATAATGAAAAACTGACGTTTTCATGAATTTATAAATCCCCACCGGACAGGATATAAAAAGTGGACATGTCCGGGCAAAAGAGGACTTTTGGTCATGCTAAACTAGTCATCATAGTCATCAGGCAATCGCAAAGTGAAAGCGGTAACAGACAAACACTGCTGCACAGAAGCATTCAGACTCACTCCCAACAGATTTCCAACATGCCAATGTGTTGTTGGGATGTTGGATGGCACCTTAAACGAATAAACAATGTGAGTGAAGTGCACTATTCAAGTTAACTGACTGTGAAACAATAGTTCCCCGGTGACAAAATGGAGTATACGATGACGCATTTTGGAAAGGGTGATTGGCTGCCATTGCCAAACCGTAACCCGTAAAGAGTGGTGCCACCTTGTTAAATGTCCCCTAAAGTCATGGGCAGCTGCTCGGCTGTAGGGATGATGCTAATCAGCTGGCAGTAAGAAGCGACTCCTGACCTCGGAACTGTCACTCACGTTCACATGCACCGGCGACGGTTGGCCACACTCAGAAGGGCACCGTCACTTTTAGATGATTACAACCCCCCGTCCACCACATAGAAACAGGAAGGATTGTATCAGGAGTGATTTGTTCAAGGATTCGATGTAATTATTATATTTTTCGCACCATGCATGCATTTTGAAACACTGTGAAAAAAATTAACGAGAGAAATTAGCTGCTACGGTATTAGCATCATAGTTTGCAATATTTACGTAAAATAAATGCTAACTGCCCGGTTCTTTGCTCTTTTAACAAAGAATCGAGGCTGTTTTACGTCCATATCTATAAACAATTCAGGGATTTAGGCATTTATTCACAAGAATTTCAACGTAAAAAGTTCTTTGTTGTGGTAAGGCAGCGCCACAGTGACTTAAAGACGAGCAGCACATTCGATATATCTACAGTGGGGCAAATAAGTATTTAGTCAACCACCAATTGTGCAAGTTCTCCTACTTGAAAAGATTAGAAAGGCCTGTAATTGTCAACATTGGTAAACCTGGAAGAATTTATTTCCAAATTAGAGCAGAAAATAAGTATATAGTCACCTACAAACAAACAAGATTTCTGGCTGTCAAATAGGTCTAACTTCTTCTAACGAGGTCTAACGAGGCTCCACTCGTTATCTGTATTAATGGCACCTGTATTAACTCATTATCGGTATAAAAGACACCTGTCCACAACCTCAGTCAGTCAAACTCCAAACTCCACTATGGCCAAGACCAAAGCTGTCGAAGGACACCAGAAACAAAACTGTAGACCTGCACCAGGCTGGGAAGACTGAATCTGCAATAGGTAAAATGCTTGATGTAAAGAAATCAACAGTGGGAGCAATTATTAGAAAATGGAAGACATACAAGACCACTGATAATCTCCCTCGATCTGGGGCTCCATGCAAGATCTCACCCCGTGGCATCAAAATGATAACAAGAATGGTGAGCAAAAATCCCACAACCGCACGGGGGAACCTAAGTAACAAAGGCTATGATCAATAACACAATGCGCCGCCAGGGACTCAAATCCTGCACTGCCAGACGTGTCCCCCTGCTGAAGAAAGTACATGTCCAGGCCCGTCTGCGGTTCGCTAGAGAGCATTTGGATGATCTAGAAGAGGACAGGGAGAATGTGTTATGGTCAGATGAAACCAAATTAGAACTTTTTGGTAAAAACACATGTTCTCGTGTTTGGAAGAGAAAGAATACTGAATTGTATCCGAAGAACACCATACCCACTGTGAAGCATTGGGGTGGAAACATCATGCTTTGGGGCTGTTTTTCCGCAAAGGGACCAGGACGACTGCATTTCAAGGTCCTGGAGTGGCCTAGCCAGTCTCCAGATCTCAACCCCATAGAAAATCTGTGGAGGGAGTTGAAAGTCCGTGTTGCCCAACGACAGCCCCAAAACATCACTGCTCTAGAAGAGATCTGCATGGAGGAATGAGCCAAAATACCAGCAACAGTGTGTGAAAAGCTTGTGAAGAGTTAAAGAAAACGTTTGTCCTCCGTTATTGCCAACAAAGGGTACATAACAAAGTATTGAGATGAACTTTTGGTATTGACCAAATACTTATTTTCCACCATGATTTGCAAATAAATTCTTTAAAAAAAAATCAAACAATGTGATTTTCTGTTTTTTTTTCTCCCCACGTTCTGTCTCTCATGGTTGAGGTTTACCCATGTTGACAATTACAGGCCTCTCTAATCTTTTCAAGTAGGAGAACTTGCACAGTTGGTGATTGCCTAAATACTTATTTGCCCCACTGTATGTATTTTGTGGTAAAATTTATATTTTTGTATTGTTCCCGCTAGTCACCCTTGTTCAGAGTTCTGTCTTCTCTCTTCACAATGTTATTGAGAGGGGGAAAAAATTAAGATATTTGTAAAAGTTAAAGGCACCGAGGAATATGATATTTTAAATTTAAGATTTATATTTCATTATGTAGACATGCCTTGTAAGGAAACGAGGTTGAGGGATTAAAAAATAAAATAAAGGAGCTGGCAGCAAATCCCTCAACAGCTGGGTGAAGGGCCCAATAGGTAAGAATTAGGATTGTTCCGATCATGTTTTTTTGCTCCCGATCGTTTTAGTTTGAATATCTGCTGATCCCGATATTTCCCAATCCGATTGCTTTTTTTTTTGCTCCCGATTCAAATCCAATCATTCCCGATAATTTTTCCTGATCATATACATTCTGGCAATGCATTAAGAAAAAAATGAATAAAACTCGGACGAATATATACATTTAACATGCAGTACATAAGTACTGTATTTGTTTATTATGACAATAAATCCTCAAGATGGCATTTACATTATTAACATTCTTTCTGTGAGAGGGATCCACGGATAGAAAGACTTGTAATTCTTAAAGGATAAATGTGATTTTGTATATTACGACTAAATATTGCCATCTAGTGTATTTGTTGAGCTTTCAGTAAATGATACTGCAGCCATTTAGCTTCTGTCCAAATGCATGATGGGAAGTGCAACCATGACTGTGCGTAGGGGCACCAATTGATATATATTCTCTGCGTTGAGAAAGAACATAGGGTGTTAAGAAAATGATCAACTACTACCTTTCTTCCCCACATTGCCTCCCACGTTATTTTTCATTGCTGAGAGAGGCTTGTAAGGCTTTAGCCACATAAAAAATGGCTCCAAAGGCTGTAAAAATTCTCTCTACTCATTATACGCGGCCTTTTCGTACTATCTATTGGTAAAACGGCGTCTGTATAGACCCTACTCACCTACGTCACAAAATGGGCGTGTCGCTGTTTCCGGCCGCCATATTGTACCTCTTTTTCAGACCTATTCTCATTGTTTTCAATTAGTCGAGCAAGTTATAAAGCAATTCATGGAAGCCCCGGTGTTATCTGACGCTGTAAACTCATTGGATCCGTTGCATAAAAGGCGTTACGTGGAAAAGCTTCAGTTTATCCATTCGCCAGATCCGTATTTGATGCCTAAATCGATGTTTTTCGACCCGCTGGCTTCGCCTGACATCTGATAGATATCCTGATATTTACAACTATCTTGTCCACACAAAATCAGCCTATTCTCACGAAAGTTTGAAAAACTTTAAGAGCTTGGAGGCTTATAAATGCTACGTTGCTGGTTGGGTGAAACACGTCCTCGTACACGAAAATTCGGCAGGAATCTTGTGCTCGGAAGGTGAGTTACGAAATTTTCAATTCAAAATCTTTTGTTCTTGCTAACATCCACTGTCAAGTCTAATGTATTTCATGTCATTTGTCAATGGAGCTAGGGCTTTTAATGTTTATATGGTTTAGCGATAGCACTCACTACATACATACGTGTATGTTGTCGGCGATTAGCCTAGCAATGATCTTAATTGTGGTTGTCAGCCCAAAACCCTCTAAATATATATTAAATGCATCTTACCAGATATAAAATGACTACTACATAATCTGTGGTAGTCGTTTGGAGCCCAGTTTCCTCATCGAATTGCAGCAGTCAATCGCGGTCTCCTCTTCGGGTCTCTCGGAATACGGTAAAAATTCAAGTCTCTCCGTCTATCTTCTCTGTTTTTGCAACCGACCGCCACACACGACTTCACCATTTTCATTGTTTAATGTTAACGAGCAGAAAAACACGCCATAATAGGAGGAATTTACGAAGCGCTAATGCATTAACATGACTAGTATCCGGACAACATGGCACGGGGGCGTGGCTGTGACGTCACGTGAGTAGGGTCTATAGATTGAACGCGACAATGCGTGAGTGGGTCGTGCAGCGCATGCGTTAATTATTTAACGTGATTAATTTTTTTAAAAATTCATTACCGCCGTTAACGCAATAAATTTGATAACCCTACTTTAAGCCAAAACAAGTGTGACGAGATGATAGCTCGAGAGAACGAAGAAGCGTTTTCCTTCTCATTTGGACTCTTGATCCGATATGTCTTAATTCACAGCAATAGAAAACCAGGGGTGTGCAGTAAATGAGGCCCTGTCCTATCATTCCTGATGCATGAACCCATCACACTGTTCTTATCATTTTCATCAAACTGGCACTCAGCATTGTTTATGCACAGCAGTGGCTGTTCTTGAAGAAAAATGATGCGCTCAGTAGCACAAGCAAACAAAACAACCTTTACTGAAGTGACAGATGCCCTTTAGAGGCTGCGCAGGTAAAAGGTGCAAATGAGGAAATAAAAGGCAAGGCAGCAATGCGAATTTTAAATGTCCTATTTTTATGTTTGTTGTTTAAGAAAAGGCATTCTTAATACTTCCAGTAAATCAAGATGCTAATTAACAAAGAACTGGCCCCATTACTTGAAGCAGGTTATCAACATACAAATGGTACATAAATATAGGCTACTATTATGATGCTAAGCAAGAAATACACTGGTTACTATAGGATAATCAAGCACAGATCAATTAACAAAAAAAACTGCTTAACAAATTAACCAAACATTTCTTACCGGAAGCTCATATGCTTTGTCTTTGGCTGTACACAAACATTTCTAGTTTCATCCATTTAAATGTGGTAATGGCTCCGTTACTAAATGAGTCCTGATAGAAACATGTACTACAAAATCAGGTTCCCACTGAACTGAATAAAAAATTAAAAAATCTACCCATAGCTGGAATCAAGGTCACAGTTAGAATTCATTGTAAGGCCTACTAAGTGTGTGTATATTGTGGAAATTAGAAGTAAAATTACAACATTTGTTTTGTGATCCATTTGTCTGGTTTCTTCATTGTAGCACATTATGCTGATTTGTACCACGTTAGACATGTTAGTAGGAAAGTGGTTGTTGGAAAAAACTGCGGTAATGATGGTGATGATTAGATGTTGGCCTGGGGGTTAAGGTAAGGGCGGTCTGGATATTAGGTTTAAAAAAAGAAAAATAACGGACACATCATTGGCAGAGCCATTCGGCCCAATAACCGTCACCCTTTAACCCTTTAACACCTAAGCCTATTTTGGCCGAATTTCCATGCATTTGATATTACCTTTATATTTCAAAGAAAAAATTGTTTACAATGGCCAGGTTGGGTCCCTTTTTTCAGGAAACCTTGAACTTCATGTCTAAACTGTTGTTTTCTTCACTGACCAATTATAATCCACATTTTGGACCCGAAAAGACAAAAAAATCCCCAAATCTTTTTTCAAAATTTGTAATGTTGATGTCCCATTGACAACCAAACATGCTCGACCAACCATTTTGAAGCTTGATAATATTTATTCAACTTGTTAGGATAAACATTCAATAGAAAAAAATAAGACTGAATAGTTTTATGTTTGACAATTCAACACAAACAGCAGGTATGGCGTATGGTGTTTTTGGCCTTTACACATACTATGGTCAAAACAAGGTTATATACTGTTCAAAATAGTGAGAAAAATATATACAGTGGGGAGAACAAGTACTTGTTCTCCCCACTGTATATATATCATCTAACACAAAAAGGGTTTGGAGGATATCTCTTTGTGAAGTTAGGTGTTGTACCCATCACCTTATCAAAAGTATATACGTACATGCAATCAAGCTTCTCCAACACACATCTACATAAAAATTGAAAAGATTATAGTGAAGAAAAAGTATATATAATATTGAAAAAAAGTATTTAAAAAAATATTGACAAGTAGTTCAGTTCAATTCAAAATTTTCAGGCATGCGACCCAATAGTTTTTTGGGGTTTTTTTGCGCACTCAATAAAGCTTCTTCTTGAACAGGTCACGGAGCTGCATCACACACAACTTCACACAGCCTACTCTTTCGCCGTTTGCGCGCTGCTGTCACTTCTACTCGCCGAGACACCGACTCATCCCAAGAAAACAACGACAAATATGGCTCATCTTCTTCCTTGAGTAAATGAAATAATGCATTAGCTAGCGCTAAATATAGTTTTAGATTCATTCTGCACATTTCAAAGTCGCTTGCGCAAACCAACCGGCCGTTGCTTGCTTCGCATGCCTCCCTTTCAATAGTTGGCGTCTCGCTCGAAAATTTATTAAAAATGATCACATTCGGTTCGTCCTTCTTGACATCACAACGGCTCTTGGGATATGTAGTCTTTTGTGCTGCTTTCGGTTTTGAAAAAGGACAAGAAATGATGGAAATATGGAGATGGATACATGGTCCATTCTTAATGCATATTTATGAGTGCAATAAAACTATAAAACTCAAATGACATTATCTCCCATTTTTCTTGGCCGATTGACTTCAAATAAAAACTGGTGTGGACATCAACTTCCACACTTTCAAACGAGACCAACCAGCGGCACGTGGGTGACATAATTACAGCGTGACGAAGCTTCAAAGACGATATGCGTAAACGCGTCGCTGCCGACACGTTCAGTGTTAAAGGGTTAAAGGGAACCACGGACAGAGAGCTTGTAGTTCTTAAAAGATAAATGCTAGTATGAGATATATTAATTAGGGCTGTCAAACAATTACATTTTTTAATCAAGTTAATTAGGTTTAAAAATTAATTAATCGTAATTAATCGCAATTCAAACCATCTATAAAATATGCCATATTTTTCTGTAAATTATTGTTGGAATAGAAAGATAAGACACAAGATGGATATATACATTCAACATATAGTACATAAGTACTGTATTTGTTTATTATAACAATAAATCAACAAGATGGCATTAACATTATTAACATTCTGTTAAAGCGATCCATGGATAGAAAGACTTGTAGTTCTTAAAAGATAAATGTTAGTACAAGTTATAGAAATTTTATATTAAAACCCCTCTTAATGATTTCGTTTGAATAAAATCTGTAAAATTTTCAATCAAAAAATAAACTAGTAGCCTGCCATTGTTGATGTCAATAATTACACAATGCTCATAGGTGCTTAAGCCCATAAAATCAGTCGCACCCAAGCACCTGCAGAGGGCGACAAAACTCCAGAAAACACAAGTAACAAGTTGGCATTGCACTGTGCTGTCATTTTAATCTGTTTGAGCGGGGCATGTGCGTAATTGCGTCAATGATTAATTTTTAAAAATTAATTACCGCCCGTTAACGCAATAATTTTGACAGCCCTAATATTAATTTGATATTCAAACCTCTCTTGATGTTTTCGATTTTATAAAATTTGAAAAATTAGTTTAACTAGTAGGTCGCCATTGTTGCTCACGACACAATGCACTCTGGGCGGTGACATTACTGGACAGTGCTGCCATACTTCCAAAGTGTCACTCGTTAGCTACATAATGTCGTCGGTTCTGCCCTTCCGATTTGAACCCGAGCGGAAAAGGGATGACCAGGACAGCACTTTCAATATTTCACAAAACGAGCAGCAAAAGCAATTAAATCACGGTCCACAGCGAGATTCGAACCCACGTTTCCCATGCACCAGACAATCACATAGACAACAGGACTGTACTTCAGCGTAACATTTGAGTCATGATTTTCCTTATAAAGCAATTGCAACCCACATTTGTTGTCTGTGCAATAAAACCTGAAAGGGAAATGCAACTGAATAGAAAGTGCGGCTTGCTTGACCACGGAATTAGAAAACGCGGTTCACTTCAGAAAGCAAGCAGACAACAATAACGTAGGGATTGCGTAAAAGGGTTTATTGAACACACAAAAGAACACTCTATCGCGTAAAGCAACACACAAAAAGGGTCTGTGACAGTAGGTTGGGATCAATTTAAAAAAAACTAAGGCAAACCCGCAGTGAGAGGCAGACAAACGGGAAAAAAAGGCAATGATACAACTAGCAATGAATGGATATACAAATTGTCAAATGGCAGCAAGGAAATATCTCGGCAAGCCGCCTAGGATCGGTTTGAAGAAAGTGGTGATGAGCTGGAATTGTATGCAGGTACGACGTTGGGAACTCATCTCACATCTCTGTAACAAAACAATCTGACCAGCAGCCGAATGTGACAAAATCATGCCAGTCGTAATACTGGCTTCGCTTACTAGCTAGCACAGTTATTCTCCCAGCCCAGGCCAACCGCGTCATCACCCCCAGCGTGCACTGCGTGCGCAAAACATGGCACTCTCCGTAGGTCAGAACATATACTAAATATTATAGATTTTTAAATCAATGGCAATAATATATGTGTTTCTAATAACATATTTTAGTAAAATAGAAAAATTGTGGCTTATTAGAGCCTACAAGTCTTTAAGTCCGACGTAATAATGTTTTTGTATGTCAAAAATGTTTTTTTTTAAATTATAATATTGTAATAATTTCACTCAAAACGGAATTAAATAGGTACATATTTGAGTTATATAAGCACATGGGAAAACAATAATTATCAGCAATGTATTTTTAATACCAAATATAATAGAATTAAATGTGTCCTACTAAATTTAAAAATATATAATTTAACGCTTAAGGTCCTGAGTGTGCGTTTTTGGCCGATTTTTTTTTTTAATACTTTTTTTTTTTAATCGCAAACAAACTCACAGGTAAAGTTATTTTTTTGTTTGTTTTAGGTGCATTCAAAGTCCCCTCAGCAATTACACTTTCACAAATGATCACTCCAAATAAGGGCATAGGTTTGCATAGGGACAGTAGGGACATAACACTAGCAACTTTTCAGGATGCTCAAATTGTCCCCACCAACTTTTAAGCAGCCTTATTTGCGTTATATAATAAGTTCTGTTATATAGGTAATTTAGATTGTCAATTTGTCTTTTCACTTGCTGAATCTGGCGGTCCATTTTTCCCCTGAAACGCATGTTTGATATGCTGATGACCTGTATTTATTTTCAACATTATTCATTTCAAAAACATTTTTATTTGAAGCCTATGCTGACATTTTTTGCAGATAATCATACATTAATCGTAGTACAGTTAAAAAAATTTCATTTTTTTGTTGAGTTTAGCTGTGCTTGTGGACAAGAACAGTTGTGTTTTACCGGAAGGAAGGTTCCATTTTTATTTATTTTTGTTAAACCCTGACGATAACGTTTTTTTTCATTGATATTTACTTAGCCAATGTTGACTAGCCTTAAGGCCAATGTTTATTTTTTTGCATTCCGGATAGTTCAGATATTATTAACAAGTTTCCATTCATTGTGTATTTTAATATAAGTTGTGTTCAAATAATGTAATTTAAATTTGCTAATAAAATCCAGACATTTATGTTAGGGCTGTCAAACGATTAAAATTTTTCATCGAATTAATCACAGCTTAAAATTAATTAATCGTAATTAATCGCAATTCAAACCATGTATAAAATATGCCATATTTTTCTGTAAATTATTGTTGGAATGGAAAGATAAGACACAAGACAGATATATACATTCAACATACTGTACATAAGTACTGTATTTGTTTATTATAACAATAAATCAACAAGATGGCATTAACATTAACATTCTGTTAAAGCAATCCATGGATAGAAAGACTTGTAAAATTTTCAATCAAAAAATAAACTAGTAGCTCGCCATTGTTGATGTCAATAATTACACCATGCTCATGGTGCCTAAACCCATAAAATCAGTCGCAGCAAGCGCCAGCAGAGGGCGACAAAACACACAAGTAACAAGTGGACATGACACTGTGCTGTCATTTTAATCTGTTTGAGCGGGGCATGTGCATTAATTGCGTCAAATATTTGAACGTGATTAATTAAAAAAATGAATTACCGCCCGTTAATGCGATAATTTTGACAGCCCTAATTTGTATATATACGTAAGTTTTCAAAATGTTTCTTTAGTAGATTTTCTAAAACAAAGGTTTGAATCGAACGGTGTATCGCCTGAACCAGTACACGTGAAAGTTAGTTTAAGTCGATATAAACTTATTTTGCATTGATCATTTAGCCTATCAATTAATGAGGTTCATATTGGCAGGAAATTTAGCCGTGACCCCAATCTCTTATTAATGGTCCGTGCCCAGAAAAAAGTGTACATGCAGGTTATGCTTGTTATATCGTCCCTACCGATACTGAGACCAAACCTACGTGATTATATGAACTAAAAATGTTACAATATTTATTGCCTTCCCAGCCTCAATAAATTGACCTTTGGCTCATTGAATAAAATTTGTCATGGCCCTTTAAGTTACATTTAAGACCATTAATGGGTTGGGGCCATCTTATCTCTCCGATGCTCTGGTTCCATACCGCCCCAACAGAACACTCCGCTCTCAGAATGCAGGTCTACTGGTAGTTCCCAGGGTTTCTAAGAGTACTGTCGGAGCTAGAGCCTTTAGCCACCAAGCCCCTGTTTTATGGAATCAGCTTCCAGCTAATATTAAAGAAGCCCAGACAGTCTGCACATTTAAGATTAGATTAAAAACGTTCCTATTCAGCAAAGCTTATGGTCAGGCTAGTTGAAGTCGGAGTAGACTCAAAGTTTGGTCTAAGCTGCACTAGAAGCTATAAAGCTGGGGGAAGTACAGCCACTGAGTTCTATCTCCTTTCTTCTCACTCTACCTACCACTTATCTTACGTTATTTCTATTTTCTAATGTTAATATCTAGTTGTTTAGTCTCTTCATCACTAGTCACCCGGTGTCCCCTTTCCCCCCTCCCCTCTGGGGAGGGGCTATTTTTCAGCTGCAGCCTCCTGACTGTCCGGACCCCAAGCTGGATGGACGTCCTCGTTGCTACCCCCGTCTCATCTGGCTAGATGGACCTCTTCTTGTTCATTTACTCCACCGCATTTTTTACGGACTGTAACTTCGCCTTCTAATTCCCATTAGCGGTCCTGGGGCTTCCTGTCGATCCGTCCTGGGAGTGGATCTCTCCTGACTGTGGTACTCCCCAAGGTTTCTCGTTTTCTCCCGAAGACTCTGGAGTTTTTGGAGTTTTTCCTTGCTGACATGGAGGGTCTAAGGATGGGGGATACCCAGGACTTGAATTTATTTATTCATCTTTGTTGCTTCGTTTGCTGTTTCTGATTGTGTATCATATTGCCTCTGCAAAGCCCTTTGAGACAACATTTTTGTGATCTAGGGCTATACAAACAAAATTGAATTGAATTGAATTAAGTTTTGTATTTGAGTACCCCTCCTTTAGCTCCCACATACTTCATCTTCTCCACGAACACATCCATGTGTCTCTGCGGCTAAAGTCCAAATTCCTTGTCACCGACTTTCATCTCCGGTGCTAAAGCAGGAACAGTCAGATTACGGTGAGGAGGCGTCTTAAGGGGAGCCTCTCTCTTTGCCTCTTTGTGTGACGGGAGTGTTAACGGCAAAGCACGGCAGAGCGCTCAACCGACACAGTTGGGTCATTAGAGAGGCTGCGGAGCGGCGGGGGTAAAGCACGCCTCAGGCAGTGTTTACATTGCAAGAATACTGATGTATCGACACACCGCTGCACAAGCAAAACCTGGCAATTCATGAGGCATTTCTGTTCAAAATCGTTTTTTAAATTACAGCCAGTACAAAGTGAAATGCAGAAGCACTCTGAGATGTGTTTGGTTCCATGATCCTGATTGTAACTCAAAACGTGTATCTTAAATAGGGGTGTGACAAAATATCGAAATGGTGATATACAGTGGGGCAAATAAGTATTTAGTCAACCACTAATCGTGCAAGTTCTCCCACTTGAAAATATTAGAGAGGCCTGTAATTTTCAACATGGGTAAACCTCAACCATTAGAGACAGAATGTAAAAAAAAAAAACAGAAAATCACATTGTTTGATTTTTAAAGAATTTATTTGCAAATTATGGTGGAAAATAAGTATTTGGTCAATACCAAAAGTTCATTTCAATACTTTGTTACGTAGCCTTTTTGGCAATAACGGAGGCCAAACATTTTCTATAAGTCTTCTCACGCTTTTCACACACTGTTGCTGGTATTTTGGCCCATTCCTCCATGCAGATCTCCTCTAGAGCAGTGATGTTTTGGGGCTGTCGTTGGGCAACACGGACTTTCAACTCCCTCCACAGATTTTCTGTGGAGTTGAGCTCTGGAGACTGGCTAGACCACTCCAGGACTTTGAAATGCCTCTTACGAAGCCACTCCTTTGTTGCCCTGGCTGTGTGTTTGGGATCATTGTCATGCTGAAAGACCCAGCCACGTCTCATCTTCAATGCCCTTGCTGATGGAAGGAGATTTTCACTCAAAATCTCTCGATACATGGCCCCATTCATTCTTTCCTTTACACAGATCAGTCGTCCTGGTCCCTTTGCAGAAGAATAGTCTCAAAGCATGATGTTTCCACCCCCGTGCTTCACAGTGGGTATGGTGTTCTTCGGATGCAATTCAATATTTTTTCTCCTCCAAAAACGAGAACCTGTGTTTCTACCAAAAAGTTGTATTTTGGTTCCATCTGACCAGAACACATTCTCCCAGCCCTGTTCTGGGCCTGGATGTGTATTTCTTCAGCAGGGGGACACGTCTGGCAGTGCAGGATTTGAGTCCCTGGCGGCGCATTGTGTTACTGATAGTAGCCTTTGTTATTGTGGTCCCAGCTCTCTGGAAGTCATTCACTAGGTCCCCCTGTGTGGTTCTGGGATTTTTGCCCACTGTTCTTGTTATCATTTTGACGCCACAGGGTGAGATCTTGCATGGAGCCCCAGATTGAGGGAGATTATCAGTGGTCTTGTATGTCTTCCATTTTCTAATAATTGCTCCCACAGTTGATTTCTTTACACCAAGCGTTTTACCTATTGCAAATTCAGTCTTCCCAACCTGGTGCAGGTCTAAAACTTTGTCTCTGGTGTCCTTCGACAGCTCTTTGGTCTTGGCCATGTGGAGTAGTATACTGTAGCTCCATTGAAAATACGCATTATAAAGTGTAAAATACAACAACGGAGACCCTGGACTGTTGAACAGCTGAAGGTGTACATCAAGCAAGAATGGGAAACAATTTCATCTTCAAATATTCAACATATAGTGTCCTTAGTTCCCAAATATTTATTAAACGTGATGTAACACATTGGTAAACATGTCTCTATCCCAGCTTTTTTGGAAATGTGTTGCAGACATAAGATTCTAAATTGTTGTTTGTTAAAATTAAAAACAAAGTTTATTAGTTTGAACATTCAATGCCTTATCTTTGTACTGTGTTTGATTAAATATAGGTAGAGGATGGTTTTCAAATCAATTCTCTTTTCAAAATGGGGCTGTAAAAGGATAGCGTCAGATTGCAAGGGGGAGGCAGGGCATGAACAGAAGTACAAGCTAATGCACAGTGGAAGAGCACAGTACACGTCTAAGTAAGTGAAATCCTTATGTGTCCCTCCTGAATTTTTGTTTGAACATCCAAAAAAATTTAAGGCCTCCATGACAAAAAGACAAAGTATGGTCAATGTGGAATTATCGGATGGAGAACTACCACACATCTCCAATCTGACATTTCTAAAGCACATCTCAAAAGGGATCATTTTGATCAATTATTGATGAAAGTCACTTGCCGCTTCTACTTGTATGTAGTAGAACAGCTTCGCTAAACACCTTTGTGCTTGCTCGTAGCTCCCAGAATCTCCAGTGAACAGCCGTTACATCACCCTTGAATCATTCCTTGCGGAACCACAAAGATTTAAGGCAAACAGAATCCAAAGAAAGTGGAAAGACTCCTTGGTTTTTCTACCTTAGGGGTGATCAAACGAATCCCCCTCCCAACCGTGGCTGGAATGAAAAAACATCAAAGAACACAATCTACTTCACACACACGCTGACACCTTCATGTTCATTTTTGTACATTGATGACGACCGACTACCTTGGGATGGGCGAATGTCCTCAAATGTCCTCAACACCATGTTTGCACATTAATAATTGTCACTGGGGGTGTTTGTGTTTCTTTATGTCAAGTCAGAACATAGAGTACATTTATAATAAATAATAATAATAATAATAAAGAGTAAGTGAAAACCCCAAAAATATGTAAGAAATCATTTTAAGCAAACATAATAATGGATCAAGGTCGTAGTCTAAAATTTCCGTTTCATCTTATACTATTGTTTTATTTGGCTTTGGATTAGTTTCTAGTCCACTGTTTAAATATACAGTGGGGCAAATAAGTATTTAGTCAACCACCAAATGTGCAAGTTCTCCGAATTGAAAAGATTAGAGAGGCCTGTAATTGTCAACATGGGTAAACCTCAACCACGAGAGACAGAATGTGGGCGGGGGGGGGGGTGGGGGGGTGGGGGGGGGGGGGGGGACAGAAAATCACATTGTTTGATTTTTTTTAAAGAATTTATTTCCAAATTAGAGTGGAAAAAAGGTATTTGGTCACCTACAAACAAGCAAGATTTCTGGCTGTCAAAGAGGTCTAACGAGGCTCCACTCATTACCTGTATTAATGGCACCTGTTTTAACTCATTATCGGTATAAAAGACACCTGTCCACAACTTCAGTCAGTCACACTCCAAACTCTACTATGGCCAAGACCAAAGAACTGTCGAAGGACACCAGAGACAAAATTGTAGACCCGCACCAGGCTGGGAAGACTGAATCTGCAATAGGTAAAACGTTTAGTGTAAAGACATCAACTGTGGGAGCAATTATTAGAAAATGGAAGACATACAAGACCACTGATAATCTCCCTCCATCTGGGGCTCCATGCAAGATCTCACCCCGTGGCATCAAAATGATAACAAGAACGGTGAGCAAAAATCCCAGAACCACACGGGGGGACCTAGTGAATGACCTGCAGAGAGCTGGGACCACAGTAACAAAGGCTACTATCAGTAACACAATGCGCCGCCAGGGACTCAAATCCTGCACTGCCAGACGTGTCCCCCCGCTGAAGCGAGTACACGTCCAAGGTCCGTCTGCGGTTCGCTAGAGAGCATTTGGATGATCCAGAAGAGGACTGGGAGAATGTGTTATGGTCAGATGAAACCAAAATATAACTTTTTGGTAAAAACACAGGTTCTCGTGTTTGGAGGAAAAAGAATACTGAATTGCATCTGAAGAACAGCATGCCCACTGCGAAGCATGGGGGTGGAAACATCATGCTTTGGGGCTGTTTTTCCGCAAAGGGACCAGGACGACTGATCTGTGTAAAGGAAAGAATGAATGGAGCCATGTATCGAGAGATTTTGAGTCAAAATCTCCTTCCATCAGCAAGGGCATTGAAGATGAGACGTGGCTGGGTCTTTCAGCATGACAATGATCCCAAACACACAGACAGGGCAACAAAGGAGTGGTTTCGTAAGAAGCATTTCAAGGTCCTGGAGTGGCCTAGCCAGTCACCAGATTTCAACCCCATAGAAAATCTGTGGAGGGAGTTGAAAGTCCGTGTTGCCCAACAACAGCCCCAAAACATCACTGCTCTAGAGGAGATCTGCATGGAGGAATGGGCCAAAATACCAGCAACAGTGTGTGAAAAGCTTGTGAAGAATTACAGAAAACGTTTGGCCTCCGTTACTGCCAACAAAGGGTACATAATAAAGTATTGAGATGAACTTTTGGTATAGACCAAATACTTCTTTTCCACCATGATTTGCAAATAAATTCTTTAAAAATCAAACAATGTGATTTTCTGGGTATTTTTTTCCACATTCTGTCTCTCATGGTTGAGGTTTACCCATTTTGACAATTACAGGCCTCTCTAATTTTTTAGGCCTTTGCAAACCCGATGATGATTGGCTAAGTGGCTCGGAGCGTTAGCATAGCATTCGCGTTCTCGTTAGCTTTAGCATTTAGCATGTGGCGCTTCATCTTAAATTCTCGGGCAACTTTTTTTTTTTTTTTTATACATAGTTTGTGACGTCCAGGTAGGTAGAATTAATTGAAAAATAATGTACTGCGTGCATTATCATCACTAAGTTGGCATTATCCTTGTAGACGCTACAATATAATAATTGGGTTTTTTTGTTTGTTTGTTTGTTTTTTTAAATTACCAAAAATTGTCACTTGCCCTAAAATTTTCTTGAATGACGTACCCATGAACCTTGTGGGATATTTTTAAAACAACTCGAGCAAAGACAGGAGAGGCAGGAGATTCAGAGCCTCACCTGCATATAAAAAATTTATATATATATATATATTAGGGGTGTGACAATACACACAAGTCATTGTTCAGTACGTAACTCGGTATGTATGTTGTACGGTTCTGTACAACAGAATAAACAAAAAGGCTTTTTTTCCCACGGCATTTAAACGATTGTATACCGCTGCACTCTTATATACAGTGGGGAGAACAAGTATTTGATACACTGCCAGTGGGTTTTCCCATTGACAGTGTATCAAATATTTGTTCTCCCCACTGCAGCTGAAATTATTTAAAAAATAAAAATTAAAAAAAAAGTAAAACGTGACCTGTGTGTTTTTTTGGGGGGAGAACAAAAAAAAAAATTCAGCTCAATCTGTTAATATACCGTAATTTTCGGATTATAAACCACTACTTTTTTCCTTCATTTTGAATCCTGCGGCATATGCAGTATGGCATAATTGATTTATTTGGGTTAATTGGAACCACTTTATTATTTGATAGCGGTGTCATAAGACTGTCATAATTATGAAATGACACTATCATGGGCATTATTGAATGCTTATGTCATTAAGTGTCATCTGGCAAATTATGTCACTAACTCAATTTATGTCCAGCTTGGATCTTTTACATCCATTCAAAAGTGAGATAATTTTCCGGATAACACTAAATGACATCTGTTATAAGCATTCATTAATGCTCATGACAGTGTCATGTCTTAACTATGAGTGTCAAGCATTCATTAATGCTCATGACAGTGCCATGTCAAAACTATGATTGTCTAATGACAGTCTTTTGGCGCCGCTGTCAAAAAAAGTCTTACCAAATACCATAACTAGCAATTAATGAAACAACTTGGAACAGTAATTTGAAAAATAATTAGCACAGAACATGAATTTTGATTATTATTTACATTATTAGCGTTGCAGTGCATGCTAGGAGGCATGTTAGACAACAAAAGTGTTGACAGCAGGTGGCAGCAAAGGTTGACTGTCTCCCCCAAGGGAGCAGTGATGGCCAAATGAAGCTTCTTGAAGCAATGAAGCTTTGCAGCCAATTGGTTCAAAGCTTCATGGTGGTTCATTTGGTCTTATGATAGTCGTATGATGCAGCTGTCAAATAAAGTGTTACCGGTTAGTATTTTTTGGTGTCAATATCCCAGAGTACAGTGAGGACCGCTGAGACTTATCTTTGAACAAATGTTGTTTTCCTGTCAAATTTGGTGGGTGGCGGGTTAAAATTACGGTAAACATCTTTGATGTGAAAGATCTTATAGAATGTATAATGTTTTATGTTTTATAACGTGTTATAAAATTAGCTTGTGCATGTACTACACGTGCCACTCACATCCTGTCGGTATCTCACATTGGGTTGTGACAAGGCAGGACTAATTATTTTGACATGCGGAGATTTAACTAAATATACCGGAAATAGTAAAAGCCGTAGCATCTTAGGTGTCGACAAAACTTTGCTCAGTCCATTTCTAGTTTAAACTTTAGCGTTATTTCACACATTTTTCCAATTTTTGTACCATCAGCTCTTTTAACAATTGTAAGATCATTTATTATCTCCAGCAACGTGTTTGTCTCTGATTCAGAGCAGTTCAGTCTTGCGCCCGTCCTGTCTCCTGCTTAGTGTGCTACTAATATCTAGCTTCCTGTAGTAACAGAGACGTATACACTGACGTCACAGACGTACGTTTTTTGTTTTTTTTCAAGATTTTTTTTATTAACACAAAAGTTATATATACAAACAAAACCAGGCTCTTGACAGTATTGTAGTAAGAAACCATGATAATCACACGTTACACCATAATTTTTTTACAAAATCCTAATTGTTCGCCATACATTTGCATCCACACATTCACACGCACACCCTCTCCACACACACGCTTTCTTTCTTTCACAATCACGGGGCTTCACAAAGTGAAGGGCTTTTCTCTTATTAATCAACTTCAGAGACATACACCAAAGAAGAAGCTCATTCATCCAATGTTTAAAACGAGGTTTTGTAATGAAGTGAAGAAGTCGTGAATGAAGAATTTTCCAAGCATCGCAATCACATTGAGCACATAAACCAAATTTTTAGACATGCGCGGTCTAAGAGGTTTGTTCCGTTATTTTGCAATGAGTGTTTTGATGCGAGATCTTGATCACAATGGGTTTGATTGCAACAGAATATTCTCCGAGGCATTCTTATTCCGATCAGGCTTTTAATCTGAATAAATGTGTCCATGTAGTAAAATTAGAACCCTAAAATCATGAGGGCTTCGCGATCCCCCATGGATCTTTGGCGACCCTCTTTGGGGGTCGGGACCCCCAGGTTGAAATCACTGCTCTACACCAGGGGTCCCCAACCTTTTTTCACTACGGACTGGTGTGATTTGGGTCTTTTTTTTCACGGACCACTGTTGTGTCAAATTTTGCACCCTTATAAAATTTTACTCCCAAAGCTTTTGTGGCAGTGAAAAAGCCCTCTTTTTTATTCGGATGAACCCTCAATGTTATCCAACGGTGCTAGAAAACTATTTACTTCATAAACATCCAGTGGGGCAAATAAGTATTTAGTCAAACACTAATTGTGTAAGTTCTCCCACTTGAAAATATTAGACAGGCCTGTAATTGTCAACATGGGTAAACCTCAACCATGAGAGACAGAATGTGGAGAAAAAAAAGAAAAAAACAGAAAATCACATTGATTTTTTTCAAAAAAATATTTGCAAATCATGGTGGAAAATAAGTATTTGGTCAATACCAAAAGTTCATCTCAATACTTTGTTGTGTACCCTTTGTTTGCAATAACGGAGGCCAAACGTTTTCTGTAACTCTTCACAAGCTTTTCACACACTGTTGCTGGTATTTTGGCCCATTCCTCCATGCAGATCTCCTTTAGAGCAGTGATGTTTTGGGGCTGTCGCTGGGCAACACAGACTATCAACTCCCTCAACAGATTTTCTATGGAGTTGAGATCTGGAGACTGGCTAGGCCACTCCAGGACCTTGAAATGCTTCTTACAAAGCCACTCATTTGTTTCCCTGGCTGTGTGTTTGGGATCATTGTCATGCTGAAAGACCCAGCCACGTCTCATTTTCAATGTCCTTGCTGATGGAAGGACATTTTCACTCAAAACCTCTCGATACATGGCCCCGTTTATTCTTTCCTTTACACAAATCAGTCGTCCTGATCCCTTTGCAGAAAAACAGCCCCAAAGCATGATGTTTCCACCCACATGCTTAACAGTGGGTATGGTGTTCTTCGGATGCAATTCAGTATTCTTTCTCCTCCAAACACGACAACCTGTGTTTCTACCAAAAAGTTCTATTTTGGTTTCATCTGACCATAACACATTCTCCCAGTCCTCTTCTGGATCATCCAAATGCTCTCTAGCGAACCGCAGACGGGCCTTGGACATGTACCGGCTTCAGCAGGGGGACACGTCTGGCAGTGCAGGATTTGAGTCCCTGGCGGCGCCTTTGTTACTGTGGTCCCAGCTCTCTGTAGGTCATTCACTAGGTCCCCCTCGTGTGGTTCTGGGAGTTTTGCTCACTGTTCTATTTATCATTTTGACGCCACGGGGTGAGATCTTGCATGGAGCCCCAAATGGTGGGAGATTATCAGTGGTCTTGTATGTCTTCCATTTTCTAATAATTGCTCCCACGGTTGATTTCTTTTCACCAAGTGTTTTACCTATTGCAGATTCAATCTTCCCAGCCTGGTGCAGGTCTACAATTTTGTCTCTGGTGTCCTTCGACAGCTCTTTGGTCTTGGCCATAGTGGAGTTTGGAGTGTGACTGACTGAGGTTGTGGACAGGTGTCTTTTATACCGATAATGAGTTAAAACAGGTGCCATTAATACAGGTAACAAGTGGAGCCTCATTAGACCTCGTTAGAAGAAGTTAGACCTCTTTGACAGCCAGAAATCTTGCTTGTTTGTAGGTGACCAAATACTTATTTTCCACTCTAATTTGGAAATAAATTCTTTGAAAATCAAACAATGTGATTTTCTGTTTTTTTTTTTCCACATTCTGTCTCCCATGGCTGAGGTTTACCCATGTTGGCAATTACAGGCCTCTCTAATCTTTTCAAGTCGGAGAACTTGTGAGAGAGCTGCGTGCAGTTGTTGTGTGCAGCTAACATGGCAAACGTAAGGTAAGATTCCTTTCTTTAAAAAAAGTTTGTAGTGTTTACTTTGAAATCGCTGCATTCGCAGCCATTTTTAACGTTACGCACATGCCAAATTTGTCAGAACACCGGCAATGTGCGCCAGAAAAATTCAGCAAATATAAAACAACATTTGTTTTTAGCCCCGTCGTGTTAAACGCAGGGAAAATATAACTCGCCTGCTGAATCAGTGGGAGGCCTGAGCTAGTTTCGTTGAGACGAGATGGTCCCATCAATGTGTGATAGGAGAGTGAGAGAAGCCCGCTTCTCAAATATACGATGTTGGAAATTGTAGCACGGTTTTCAATGCTCTCCAAGCAATGTCATGATATTCCGGAATCATTTTAATCCAGAACCTCAGTAAAGTCGTCTCAAATGTACGTTTAAGGTCGACGTCATTTGTGATCTCTACAAATTGATCCTCCTGTTGCACAGACATGCTCAAATCACTTTTTATTCACAAATTGTTCACAAATCCACTCTTTCGCAGTTCGTGGGTCTTTAGCGATTGGAAAGTAGTGTAGATTTTGTTTTCTTTGAGGTTGTAGGCTCATCTTCTGGCTCGTCAGGTGCCCTTTTCCCCGTAAAAAATCTGTCCAAAGACGTCTGTGTTTCAGTCATTCTAGTGTGGGGGCGAATTATTTCCGGGAACAAATGTGATTCGCCCACCCTTCGTCAGACATTATTATCGAGGACAAGCGCACACAGATATACAAAACAAGATGTACTGCTAGCAGTCCAATCAATGGATTTCTATGACGACATTCCATCCTTTAGGGGAATATCTAGAGTAGACAGGGATACTGGTGAGTTAAGGGGCACAGGTTTAAGTTAATTTGGCCATTACGCAGTCGTTAATAAATTCTTTCTTTTGCGGCCCGGTACCAAATGCGCCACGGACCGGTACCGGTACCGGCCCGGCGCGCCAGCTCTAGACCACCAAATCAAGACACGCCACAAAATTGATGTCTAAATCAATTAAATAATCTGTTTATTTACCTGCCTTGTGAACACAAGAGAGTTCCAGCATCAGTTTGGCTTGCTTTACATGCTCACCTTCCAGGCGGCAGTCAGCTGACTGAGTCTTCCCCGCCAACGCAACATGATGACAGCCGAGGCAACTTTCACACCAGCTCGCCGAGTCATCAATAATAAGTCAAGGTGAGTCAGTGAAGGAACAGGGTGTCTAGCTGTGGGGGTGCAGTAAGTACTGATTCCTGACGTGACATGTGTGCTGCATAAGAGTGCTGTCAGCAGGTGTTAAGGAGGCGAAGGTTTTAGAGGGTGCGGTTCTTTTTGAGTTTCTCACAGCGACATCAAAGAGATCCCGGGTGCTGCCGATGGGGGGGTGCATCGTGATCAAATGGACAGGACATCCGTCACCCTGAGTCAGTCCTCCTCTTCGACAAAGGTGGAAGGAAACCAGCCCGCCTGGGGAAAAAAAACACACAAATTGATAGACAACTTATAATGAAAATTTAAAGTTACTTAAAAATAAATAAATTAAAAAGTCTTACTAATCACATATCAAATGTATAATTTTAAGAGAGTGGGGTATTGTTTTGTTGTTGTTGTTGTTTTTAACCTGTCCTGTTCAGCTGCTTGACACAGCGAATAGGAATCTAAGGGGCCGTTTACATGGTGACTCTACGAGAATACGAAAAATTTCAAATTTGCATTTGCGTCTCTATTTGAACAATGTCGCAATTCCGCATGAAAACGATGTAGTATTCATGCCAGGCCCTAGGGGGCAGTGCAGATTTACAGGGCGACAGAGAATGATGCACTTTGACCCTACCAAGCTCCCTCAGCCCGGAAAAAAATATGCCCACCCACTCGAAGCAATGTCATTTTTCTTTTGTTCAAAAAGGCACAAAAACTGAAACGTTTAACATATTTAATTTAAAAATATTATTAAAACAGTAAATTAAAGCCGACATTCCGCCATATTTGCTGTTTTTAATGTTTAGCAGCACCGCTGGCACGCCCAATGCGACGTGTACGAGTGCTGACGTTAGGGCGCGGTCTCGCGCCGCAGCAGCCTTTGATATGCATGCCGAGGAAGCCCCCCTCAACCCCCCGCAATCGGATTCTTCCACTTTGGAGGCAGGATTCAAAATTTTCGTCTTCACCGACACCATATGCACGCGAGGCGAGTCTGCTCCTAAGTCATTGCGTCTTTGTGCCGCAGAGTCGCCATGTAAACTGCCCCTTAGTGTCCTATTGGTCTGAACAGTTTTAATGTATCACATGGGAGCCTGCTAATTCCCATTAGCAGTCCTGGTGCATCCTGTCTATCTGTCCTGGGAGAGGATCTCTCCTGACTGTGGTACTCCCCAAGGTTTCTCATTTTCTTACAAAGAGCTTGGGGAGTTTTTCCTTGCCGACATGGAGGGTCCAAGGATGGGGGACGCCCAGGACTTGAACTTTATTTATTAATCTTTGTTTACTTATTTGTTGTTTCTGACTGTGTATCATATTGCCTCTGCAAAGCCCTTTGAGACAACATTGTTGTGATTTAGGGCTATACAAATAAAACTGAATTGAATTGAATGGGAGTATGATATATTCCCATTGTGATTATTCATTGTGTTTTGTTTATTAGGAGAAACAGTGAGCAGGAAGGGGTTATGGGGGGACAGAAAGGAAAATAGAAAATGATAAAGAGACAGATAAAAAGAACAAACAACAACAAGAAATACATTAAACACCGACACTAACTATGAATAGTAGTACTATGATTAGATTTTATTTCCGATTGATCCATCTGGGGGGCCTGATGACCGAGGAGAAAAGGAGGGGGGGCTGTCTAAAGCTGAAAATTCTGTTTGTTGAGACGTTCGTAAGTAGAGGTACCACTGTATATTGAAATATCGGATATAAATTACAGTAAAATCCAACTAAAATCACACTTTCATTTTGTATATGCTCTAGAAGGCACTTGCACGGCCTTCCCCTGCACCCCAGGTTTCCTTGAGAAAAAAGTGTCTGTTATGGCATTATTAAGACCCTTGAACAGCAGATTTAGGCATTTAGTAATCAACTTACAGCAGCAAGGAAAAAAATAGAAAGACCTGCATTGGATCCATTAAAATTTGAAATTGCATTCCACCTTTTTTTTTTTTTTTTTAAAGAAAAAATAAATTGGTGTCTGAAAAACATTTAGGGGAAAAAAGTAGAACAACAAGAAAAAAACACAAGAAATTATATCAAACCATCATGCACATTCGCTGCCATTGACAGCGATAGACAGGAAATCCATTTATACAGTAAATAAGTTGAAAATAGCCACTTCTAAGTCTTTTCCAATTTTTTTTTTTTTTTTTGTAATTCCCAGCGTTGGCAGTTAACATGGATGTTTGACTCATACAGGTGCGTTTGGGAAAACACGCTAAAAGGAAGGGAACGCAATCAAAACATTTTGCCGCACCTTGCCGGCCACCTCCCCCTTCCACCAGCCATCGGATGTTTTGCTGTAGATGTTGACCACGTCCCCCTGCAGTAGAGAAAGCTCCCACACGTCTCTGGCACTGTAGTCGTAGCGAGCCACAGCTACAGACACCACCCTGGGAGAAAACACTGGTGGACCACAAAGTGGCAGATGTTACCCAAAGAACAGAAATGCACCACTGATTTAAAAAAAAAAAAAAAAAAAAATCAGGAATGGTTTTTAAGACACTTAGACAACATTCTGACGTGACCACAAATCAAATTCTATCGATAAAGAAAAACATCTTGAATAATTTGGATGTAACTTGTTTACAATATGGACCAAGACTCCACTCTTGAATTGATGAGGTTGTTTTGGCTAGCAGTATATTTAAAATAAGTCTGTATCGATACTATATATATATATATATATATATATATATATATATATATATATATATACACACAGTGCTGCTCAAAAGTTTGTGAACCCCCTCAACATTTTGGAATTTTCTATTATTTCAACCTGATTTCCTAATCAATCAATTCAGTAGTTTTTTTTGGTTTTTTTAACAGTTGTGTTGTCGAGACTAAATTAAAAAGAGTTTTCATCAACTGATGTAGGTGCAAAATTGAACTGTTTGGTCACAACCAAAACCGCCATGTCTGGCGAAAAGTCAACACTGCATACCACCAAAAGAACCTTCTCCCAACAGTGAAGCATGGAGGTGGGAATGTCAAGATCTGGGCTTGCTTTTCATCCTCAGGACCTGGACAACTCCACATAGTCCAGGGAATCATGAATTCTGAGGAATATTGTCAAATCCTAGAACATAACCTGACGCCATCTGTTTTGAAGTTAAAGCTTGGCAGAAGGTGGATCATGCAACATGATAATGATCCAAAGCATTCCAGCAATACAACCAAGGAATGGCTGAAAAAGAAGAAGATTCGTGTTCTGGACTGGCCCAGTCAAAGTCCTGACCTAAATCCCATTGAAATGCTGTGGCGGGACCTGAAGCGAGCAGTTCATGCCAGACGCCCATCAAACCTCTCTCAACTGACTGCGTTCTGCAAGGAAGAATGGGCAAAAATCCCCCAAAGTAGATGTGAGAGGCTGATTAGTCACTACAGAAACCGTTTGGTTGAGGTAATCTCTGCAAAAGGAGGCGCAATATCCTATTAACTGAAGGGGTTCACATACTTTTGCACACATGATATCTGAGTTTTTCTTAAATCAACCACTTTTGTTAAATAAAGAATGACAATATAACTATTTCTTTTGTTTCAGTCCATTATTTGGAATGTCAGTATTGTGGATTTGGGTATAACTTAACATTTAATAAGGTTATTTTAGTTTTTTTTACAAAAAATCTGACCATCGCTGTGGGGTTCACAAACTTTCGAGCAGCACTGTATATATATATATATATATATATTTTTTTTTTAATTATCCTAGTTAAAATGATTAATATTTTGCACTATCTATATGTAATGATGAAATATAATTAATGAAAATGATCCAAAATTAGTCTTCTTACAACTAAGGTTGATAATTGACATTCATGTAGCATTATTGTTTCATAAACAGAAACACTACAATACATATTTTTTCCATCCACCACAAGTTAAATTGATCATTGTGCGATGATCCTGAAATATATAAAAGAAAACAGTCAGTCATATACTAAAATTTTTATTTTGACCCACTCTGAGAATAACTGATCCTTAATGTATTTGATGCTTGTGTATGGATATTGTATCATGAGATCAAACATTACATTCCAGTACTTACAGTATATTTTGTTAGTTAGAACAGATTGATATTTTATGCTTTTGTTTGAAGACTGCATTATAGGGAGAAACAATATATCCACCTTTTATATTACGGTAAAACATTGACTTAAAAACAGTAAATTATACGAACAATTAAAATTTCTTTGATTCTATTACTGCTTAATCATTAAGCATGTCATCCAGTAGATATATTAAAGTGCCAATGACAGCATAAAGCATGTTTATTTCATATTTCACGCAGTATTTTATGCTCCAGAATGAAATGGACCGCTTGGATGTGTGTGGAAGTAATCGATATTTTTATTCAATTTTTTAAATCCTGCACCATTAAAATGAGTGACTTCCGGCCAGAGTCTGGATTGAGGAACAGATCATCTTCACTATACAGCCATTCTATTGTATGCAGAAGGACTGCGGATTCAGCTGATTTTGTGTATTAATTTGTTTATTTTTCGCATCATGCCAGCCCAATGTGCTCTAGGCTTTTGTTGGTGCACCAGGGAGAGGCGTGTAAGACTTTTTGAGTTTCAAAAAGAGCCTGTTCACCGCAAAGACTGGGCAAAACAAGTCCGACAACCGTGGGACCATTGGACGGATGAGGAAGTGATTAAGCTACAGTTATTTATGTCAAATACTGGGATCATGGCACATGTTTTAATAAGGAGGTGGTAATAAGGAGGAGCTTGCATTTTGTGGGTGACAATGCTCCCTATCCACTGAGAAGGCGGGAGTGGCCACCTCGCTCGGCCGACGACCGGCAGCTTGTCACACACCATGGTCGCCGACCGATGATGGCTGGAGCGCCCGTGCTCAGGCAGCTACGTGCTCTCGTCTCCGGTTCTCAATTGTGTCGAGACTTCCACCCCCCTCGGCCCTCTTCGCGTGCCCGCAAAGAGAACGCTATCCTCGGCTTGGGCTCAAACAGCCACACGCTCTAACGTCGGCCGGTTTGTCCACCAAGAATGCGCCATCTTCGGCGTTCATTCCGCTGCTGCTGGCCTGACGATGAGCACTCCTGCCGGGCCGCAGCAGGGGAACAACAAGCTGAAACTTGCTCGCCGCCAGGGGCTGGCAGATCGGTGAAGGCAATCAGCTAAACCACTGTATGTGACATGAGTAGGGGTAGTTTTGTGTGATTTTTTGTGTTCGAAAGGTGAGGAAGAGACTTGGAAGGGCCGCTCGTTTCGGGTAATTATGTAGTCTAGCTCTTAGTCTCCGAGTCCCTGCAGGGAAATGACAAGAGCCGGACTAACTCCGGTGGCATAAAATACCGTTCGGGAGGTTTAAGAAGTCGTACTGAATAAATGCATTTTTAATATTTTATATTCTATTTAGCAGGAGACTGCTATTTGTCATGACCATACAATTTATTTAGCAATTGGGGAAAAATACTCCGATACAAAGAATATCCAGTAAAAATATTGGAGTAGAGGTATAGAAACAATGATGACATTTTGTAGTCTGCTCTCTGTCGCCTTTTTCTCGTTCTGAATCTTCCTCCTCCATTGGGCTCAATTCTAAATCTGCTGAAATCGCTACTCCGCTGACGCCACCACCCAGATGGAGGCGCCAGAGCGCTATAATGACAGGAGGAGCTAAACGCCAAGATTCATTTCTCGTCATCTGCGCTTTGCCAAATTGTTGTATATAGTCGAACCGTCTCAAAATGTGATTTTAATTCCAATAATAATGCTATTTAAGATTTTTTTTATGATGTCGCATGCACTTTAAATCTTAATGTATCTACTGGAATGAAACAATCACTCACTGCGAACCCTCCCAGTTCAAATAGATTGGACATCTTTTGCTATCAATGGTGGGCAATGACTTGAAAGAAAAAATGTGCTGTCAACAAGTCGTCCACACTACATCTCAGATCCTAATCCTGATACGCTCGCTGCCACCGGCTAGTTGGTGAGCATTAAAGCATTTTGCATTATTTATTAGTGGAGTGAAGAAAAACAGACAATGTCATGCGGCAACACTGGCAAGCAGAGAAAGGCCGTGTAGATGTACCTGACCAGAAAGGAGAAGAGGAGGGAGGAACAAAACAGCAACCACCAGGAGCAACTACACACACAAACACAGCCAAAAGAGAGAGAGAGAGAGCACAGAGAAAGTTGGCAAAGTCAAAGAACAAGCAAAGGAAGCAACACTGAGTGGGAGACAAGAGTGAGAAGAGGTCCTTACCACAGCACGATCTCATAATATATAAAAATAATAATACAGTGACTTTCTTTTCTTTTCCCCATTGGCTTGGGGCAGTTACGTTTGTGCCCTATGAACTCTACCTAGCAACAAATACTCAAATCTTCGCCGATTCTGCCTTTTTAGGAGAGGGCTATATTTGTAAATTACTTTAAAATCAGAAATAATTTTATATTTTGTTCATTTCCCTGTGACAGTTAAATTTGTGAGACATGAACTCTGCCCAGCAACAGGTACCTACACTAACGTTTGTGTGTGACCTTTATAAAGGTGTGCACTATCTTTTAATTTGGGGGCACTTAAAAAAATACACATATATTATCTTTTATGCCCCATTATTTCATATAGCAAATAAACTTATACCCCAAGTCTGCCTGGTAACAAGTGCCCAGGCACATTTCTTTATTTGGATACACACTTCTTGTCAAATGAATACCTCTGTGGTGGGGAAGCATGGTGTCTGGTTTTCAGCCTATAAGAAAATCTCCTTTTGATTCTTTATATCTTTATTTATTTTGCTGTTTGGCATGGCATCTATCTCTTCTCAGAAGCCAGTGCCCACACTCTCAAGCTCTAAATCTACGGGGGCGGATGACTTAAGGCAATAATAATTCATCCCAGAATGCACTGGTGGCTCTGTCAAGGCGTTTTGTCGCTGAATAGCGACGCCACTTTGAAGGAGGATGAGGAGGGACGAGGACGCGCACACGCACATTCACAAAGGGCTAACGTTAGCTTTGTTCTAACAGTGGTGCTTGTTGATGTATTTTCACTCAAGCTGCCTTACGCACTTCTTATTTGTAAACTTTTTTTTTTTTTCTTTTTGTGTCCCAGCTGTGAAACCCGGGGTTTCCCCAAGGTTTGTGTCATTCACTCACTCCTCTTCTCCTCCTTAGCTAGCCATGCAAGTGGCATGTCATGTCCTGTCAGGAAAATTGTGCATGCGCGGCGAGCAATATGCCATGCCGGCATGATGCTCAAGGGTGGGCTAGCAGAGGGGCTCCCAGGGCCTCGGGCGTCGACCTCTTCCTGGGAGCACTCTGGTGAGCTGGCAGGAGTCCTCTCCATTCATTCCACTTTCATCAGCACCAGTTTCAACTTTGTATTTTTTATATATATATATATATGTATTTTTTTTTTTTTTTACTAGTTGATCCATGTCTCAACCAGCACACATCATCCATCGATCAGTGCTGGAGGTAGCCCTAACTCCCTTGTACCTAACTTTGCAGTCTACCAAAGTAAGGCACATGTATCACAATCTATTTGGTATATGATCTAACTGCCGAAATGTACTACTACACGAGTAAACAACTGACAGACAGTATTTCACCTTAAAGTACAACCGTACCTACTGTATTACCTCCTTGCTTACCCACTGTACATACACACTGTACATATTGCGTACTATATTTACTTACCAAAAAAGTGGATTTAAAATAAAAAAAATTTAAAAGTCAACACACCCTGTTTTGGTGGGGAAAAATCTAACCTGATTTTCATCTGACCATAACATATTTCTCCCACATGTTTTGGAGATTTTGTTACGGTCCGATGAAAGGAAGGTTGACATTTCTGGCCATAATTTCAAAATTAATATACGGCGCAAACACAACTCCATTCATCACTAAGGAAACATCAGCGACAGTGAAGAGTCACAATGCCAGCATTATGCTTTTTGGCTGTTTTTCTTCAGCTGAAAATGGTGCTTAAGATAAGGTGGGAGGGCATTGTGTACAGTTAAAAAAATCGGGTGTGAACACAAAACTTTTGGGCTTCTGTTGACGTACCCTACCAACTGTACCAACAGTACATACATACTTTAGCTCTCTATTAACACCTTGACTGTAAATACAAACTTTTACGGGTTTAATAAAGCAATCAATTAAATACTTTATCTGTCAACCAACCAAATCTCCCTGTTAACCTCCCGATTTTCCCTATCTACTAACTATCCAGTCATGTCTGCTGTACCATATATGTAATTGTACGACACCAAGAGCTTACTGTATTGTGCTTTCCTACATACAGTGGGGCAAATAAGTATTTATTTAGTCAACCACCAAATGTGCAAGTTCTCCGAATTGAAAAGATTAGAGAGGCCTGTAATTGTCAACATGGGTAAACCTCAACCATGAGGGACAGAATGTAGGGGGAAAAAAAGAGAAATCACATTGTTTGATTTTTAAAGAATTTATTTCAAAATTAGAGTGGAAAATAAGTGGTCACCTACAAACAAGCAAGATTTCTGGCAAAAAGGTCGAACCTCTTCTAACGAGGTCTAACAAGGTCTAATGAAGCCCCACTCGTTACCTGTATTACTGGCACCTATTTTAACTCATTATCGGTATCGGTCTGTCCACAACCTCAGTAAGTCACACTCCAAACTCCAGTATGGCCAAGACCAAAGAGCTATCGAAGGACACCAGAGACAAAATTGTAGACCTGCACCAGGCTGGGAAGACTGAATCTGCAATAGGTAAAACGCTTGGTGTAAAGAAATCAACTGTGGGAGCAATTATTAGAAAATGGAAGACATACAAGACCACTGATAATCTCCCTCGATCTGGGGCTCCATGTAATATCTCACCCAGTGGCGTCAAAATGATAACAAGAACGGTGAGCAAAAATCCCAGAACCACACGGGGGGACCTAGTGAATGACCTACAGAGAGCTGAGACCACAGTAACAAAGGCTACTACTATCAGTAACATAAAGCGCCGCCAGGGACTCAAATCCTGCACTGTCAGACGTGTCCCCCTGCTGAAGCCAGTACACGTCCAGGCCCGTCTGCGGTTCGTTAGAGAGCATTTGGATGATCCAGAAGAGGACTGTGTTATGGTCAGATGAAACCAAAATAGAACTTTTTTGGAGGAGAAGGAATACTGAATTGCATCCGAGGAACACCATGCCCACTGTTAAGCATGGGGGGTGGAAACATCATGCTTTGGTGCTGTTTTTCTGCAAAGGGACCAGGACAACTGATCTGTGTAAAGGAAAGATTGAATGGGGCCATGTATCGAGAGATTTTGAGTGAAAATCTCCTTCCATCCCCAAGGGCATTGAAGATGAGACGTGGCTGGGTCTTCAGCATGACAATGATCCCAAACACACAGCCAGGGCAACAAAGGAGTGGCTTCGTAAGGAACATTTTAAGGTCCTGGAGTGGCCTTGCCAGTCTCCAGATCTCAACCCCATAGAAAATCTGTGGAGGGAGTTGAAAGTCGACAGCCCCAAAACATCACTGCTCTAGAGGAGATCTGCATGGAGGAATGGGCCAAAATACCAGCAACAGTGTGTGAAAAGCATGTGAAGAGTTACAGAAAATGTTTGGCCTCCGTTATTGCCAACAAAGGGTACATAACAAAGTATTGAGATGAACTTTCGATATTGACCAAATACATATTTTCCACCATGATTTGCAAATAAATTCTTTTAAAAATCAAACATGGTCATTTTCTGTTTTTTTTTCACATTCTGTCTCTCATGGTTGAGGTTTACCCATGTTGACAATTACAGGCCTCTCTGATATTTTCAAGTGGGAGAACTTGCACAATTAGTGGTTGACTAAATACTTATTTGTCCAACTGTATCACAATCTATTTGCTGTACTACCCAACTCCTTAAATGTACTACTACACCTGTAAACAACTGACAGATTGTATATTACTACTACAAAGTACAACCCTACCTACCTACTTTGTTATACTCGCGTTTTTTGGCATCCTCCCTTTGTTGTACTTATTAAATGCAAACGTTCACGCTTCCTGGTCTCTGGATCTGTGATTGGGATCCAGATCAACGGCTTGCCGTTCATAACAATTACTTCCTTGCTTACCCACTGTACATACAAATTACATACTATATTTACTTACTAACATAGTGAATTAAAAAAAAAAAAAAAAAAAAGTCAACACACCCTGTTTTATGGGGGAAAAAGATCTAAACTGATTTTCATCTGACCATAACACATTTCTCCTACATGTTTGGGAGATTTTGTTACGGTCCGATGAAACCAATGTTGAAATTTCTGGCCATAATAAACACAACTCCATTCATCACTAAGGAAACATCAGCGACAGTGAAGAGTCACAGTGCCAGCATTATGCTTTTGGCCCGGTTTTTTTTTCAGCTGAAAATGGTGCCTTAGTTATGGTGAGGGGCATTGTGTACAGTTGAAAAATCGGGTATCTGTCAACCTTGCAAATCTCCCAGTTTACCTCCCTATTTTACCTATCTACGAACTATCCAACCATAATGCGCCATGTCATAAAGCTGGAATCATCTCAGACTGGTTTCTTGAACATGACAATGAGTTCACTGTACTCAAATGGCCTCCACAGTCACCAGATCTCAATCCAATAGAGCAGGGGTGTCCAAAATTTTTGCCAAGGGGGCCAGATTTGGTGTGGTAAAAATGTGGGGGGCCGACCTTGGCTGACGTCCTTTACGCAGAACAATATATTTAAGCAAATTTTAGCAAGCCATTCTGTGTGTCACATTTGTTTTATTATATTTTTTAAATTAATAATTTCAACAATCTCGCAACTAGCGTTCTCTTTCGACTCTCGGGCTCTTGCGAAATACTGCTGCTGTGAAATTAAACTAGCTTCAAAAGTTGCTTCAATTTCTCGCTGCATATCTTCCTTGTATCTTGTCGTACATGTTAGCATGTCTTGTTTGGTAATATCGCCTCACATTGAATTCTTTAAAAACAGCGACTGTCTCTTTGCAAATGAGGCAGACACAGTTGTTGCATATTTTATTGAAGAAATAGTCCAATTTCCACCTATCCTTGAAGCGTCAGCCGTCGCAGTCAACTTTTTTTTTTGTTGATTGTCGCCATTTTAGAAAATTGGAAGTCAAGGATCACAGGGTAATGTTGCTTAGAGTGCTGCTGCCTTTTTGTGGGTAAATGAGGAGCAGCATTTAGTGTGTAGGCTACTTCATATGCTGGTAGCAGTACTGCTGAACAATTTATGAAGTCTTTGTGCGGGCCAGACAATACTGATCTTATGACAGAGGCTGGGGGCCGGATGAAATTTGACCACGGGCCGCATTTGGCCCCCGGGCCGCACTTTGGACATGTCTGCAATAGAGCATCTTTGGGATGTAGTGGAACGGGAGATTCGCATCATGGATGTGCAGCCGACACATCTGCACCAACTGTGTGATGCCATCATGTCAATAAGGACCAAACTCTCTGAGGAATGCTTCCAGCACCTTGTTGAATCTATACTACGAAGAATTGAGGCAGTTCTGAAGGCATAAGGGGGTCCAACCCATTACTAGCATGGTGTACCTAATAAAGTGGCAGGTGAGTGTATTTTTCAATCTGAAGGCGAGGGTTTGAATCTCCTGCCTCTCCTGTCTTCGCTCTAGTTGTTTTGATTAAAAAAATAAAAAAACATCAAAGAAAGGTTAATGGATATGTCATTCAAGAAAAGTTAAGTGAAACAATTTATTATTACAGTCTAGCGTCTACAAGTACCACCCCAACTTGATAATGCACACTCAGCAGGAAAACTACATTATTTTCCCACCTGGATGCCATGAACTGTATTGGGGAAAAAAAAAAGTTGCCCGAGAGTTTAATGACGCTGGGACGCTTTCCACGCTAAATGCTAATGCTAAAAAGAAAGCGAATGCTATGCTAACGCTCCAAGCCACCTAGCCAATCGTCATCCTGTTTGCAACGGCGTCACTACACCCATCCCTCCTCCCCCCTCCTGCTTTGCTCTCTCAGGAAACCGTGACAAAATCAAACAACACGCGTTTCATCCAACCAAACTGTAGTAACACGCTCCTTCACATCCTCGGTAACGGTAACCACATTGCAACGATGCGAAAAGTAATTAATTAGATTACTCACTACTGAAAAACAATAACGCTGTTCGAAATGCTGTTATACTCTAACGCCGTTATTAACGACACTGTTTGTACAACACTAGATTGGCGAAAAGGTGTCCTCTTGGCCTGCACCCACTGCAGCTCTTTGTGGAATAATTTGCCAACCCTTGGTCTATACAGATGCAACAATATAAGGGTCATTAAAGTCTCACACACTTCATTTTTCCTCATCTCATTCTTCTGTACTTCATCTCAAGTTTTTTTTTTTTTTTTTTTTTTTACTATCTCATTACCGAGACTGACTTGCCTGCTTTTACCTCGCTCCTTCTTCGGGAATGTATTCATTATCAAAGATACCACGTCGACACACCACGGAAGGCTTTTTGCAGGTAAACTGAATACCTCCACAAAAGCCCACACGACAGAGCTCTCAAATCATTTCACATTTTTCCTTCCTAGCATCCATATCTGCTCTAAGCTGGAAGCAACTCCAGCTGTCAGACACAGGAGTCTCTCCGGAAAAGTCGTCTCCGAGAGCGCACTCACCGCTGCCAGTCTTGCTAATGGCCCAAGGCGAGCTTCCATCGGAGCATTGCCGGTAAGGGACACGCAGATTGGTGTCGAGGCTGCTGAAGTCTTCTTTTAAGGAGTGTTGCTTATAGTACTCCACCAGGTCCTGCATGACATCAAAACACGTCATTGAATAACATTTCAATTGCCTCAACCACTAACTATAGTTGCTATTGAAACTTGCATTACTTCATTTTAACCACCTCGCATTTGCTATTGTATAGGGCTGCAGCTATCGATTATTTTAGTAGTCGATTAATTGATGAACTAGCTTGTCGAATAATCGAGTAATTGGATAAGGGACATGAAAAATTACAATAACTGACTCTAAGCCTCAAACGGTATAAAATAAATAAATAAATAAATAAATAAGGATCTATGTACAACAAAATAACAATTGGCTAACATATATAGCAAAAGACCGCTAGCTTAAATGCTATAAAACGCTAATTTCTTTTTTTTTTTATACAATGCTCTTAACAAATGGTTCAGACACGTATTTCCACAAAAAACGGCTAAATTTACCCTATAAACTAAACTACAAATGTATTAAATAAAAAAAAAAACATTAGCTCAAACAAAAACTTAGCTCATGTTGGTCTTAACATGGAGCAGCTGGATTCAGCCATATGAAAGGAGGCAAACTAGAGGGCAGTGTATGTACTCAAATTAATAAAACTGAATGCAAACACTTTCAAAATAAACCATTACAACACCACTTTAAACGAAACTCGAAGCAGCAAAATGTATTTGAATCTTTTTTTTCTCTAAATGAATACTCCAGTTAATCGATTAATCGTTGCAGCACTGCTATTGTACCGTACCATCCTATGACTGGAACGACACGCACACTACAATAACTTACTACCCATCTACCAATTATGTCCACTTTCATACAGTGAAGAAAATAAGTACCGTATTTGAAGACCCTGCTATTTTGCAAGTTTTCCCACTTAGAAATCACGGAGGAGTCTGAAATTTTCATGGTCGGTGCATTTCCACTGTGAGAGAGAGAATCTAAAAAGACACATCCAGAAATCACAATGCATGATTTTTTTTTTTTAACAATTTACATGTGTGATACAGCTGCAAATAAGAATTTGAACACCTGTCTATCAGCTAGAATTCTAACCCTGAAAGACCTATTAGTCCGCCTATTAAAAGTCCACCTCCATTCCATGTTTTATCCTGAATCAGATGCCTCTGTTTGGGGTCGAGAGCTGCATAAAGACACCTGTCCACCCCATACAATCAGTAAGACTCAAACTTGTAACATGGCAAAGACCAAAGAGCTGTTCAAAGACACCAGATACAAATTTTTACATCTCCACAAGGCTGGAAAGTGCTACGGAGCAATTCGGAATGGAGCGCTAAATAAGATATCACCTCTTAAGGTCTCAATGATACTATGAAAGGTGAGGAATCAGCCCAGAACTACATGACAGGAGTTGGTCAATGTCATGAAAAGAGCTAGGACCACCGCTTCCAAGGTTACTGTTGGTAATACACTAAGACATTATGGTTTAAAATCATGCATGGCATGGAAGGTTCCCCTGCTTAAACCAATACATGTCAAGGCCCGTCTTAAGTTCGCCTATGACCATTTGGATGATGCAGAGGAGTCATGGGAGCCAATTTTGTGGTCAGATGAGAGAAAAATAGAACTTTTTGGGCATAATTCCACTAACCATGTTTGGAGGAAGAAGAAGAATGAGTACTATCCCAAGAACACCATCCCTACTGTGAAGCATGGGGGTGGTAGCATCATGCTTTGTGGGTGTTTTTCTGAGCATGGGACAGGATGAGTTACACTGTATTAAAGAGAGGATGACTGGTGCCCTGTATTGTGAGATTTTGTGGAACAACCACCTTCCCTCAGTCAGAATATTGAAGATGGGTCGTGGCTGGGTCTTCCAACATGACAATGACCCGCATCACACAACCAGGAAAACCAAGGAGTTGCTCCATCATAAGGATATCAACGTTCTAGCATGGCTTAGCCAGTCTCCATAACCAACCCCAATAGTAAACCTTTGGAGGGAGCTCAAACTCTGTGTTTCTCAGCAACAGCCCAGAAACCTGACTGATCTAGAGAAGATCTGTGTGGAGGAGTGGGCTAAGATCCCTCCTGCGGTGTGTGAAAACCTGATGAAAAATTACAGGAAAACGTTTGACCTCTGTAATTGCAAACAAAGGCTACTGTACCAAATATTAACATTCGTTTTTTCAGGTGTTCAAATACTTATTTGCAGCTGTATCACACAAATAAATTGTTTAAAAAAATCATACATTGTGATTTCTGGATTTTTCTTTTTAGATTCTCTCTCTTACAGTGGACCTGCATCTATGATGAAAATTTCAGACCCCTCCACGATTTCTAAGTGGGAAAACGTGCATAATAGCAGGGTGTTCAAATACTTATTTTCTTCACTGTACTTACCAGTCTACTATACTCATCAAACTACGTCCCTAATGTAGACTACCTCTGTAGATATGTAATTTTAGGGCACATACCAATTGCAAACTAAAGCACCGTATTGGCCCGAATATAAGACTAGTTTTTGCATTGAAATAAGACTGAAAAAGTGGGTGTCGTCTTATATCCGCGGTCTAGACATTATACCCATTCACGACGCTAGATGGCGCCAGATATCATTGAAGCGAATGCTGAACTTGAGGAGTAATGTTCTGTCATGAAAGATCTCAGCTACTCTGAAGCTTAACCAGTTTGCATTATTTTATTGCAATGTTTTTCTTTATTCAGATTTGTTTCAAGACTACAGTTACTGTTAGACCTCACTTTGATTGGTTATTGCAGTTATTGCAATTTTGTTGTTTTATCAAAATAGATTGGTTTATTTACATTTCAAATACCAGAAGCCATTCATTTACGAATGGGATTGCACTTTAGTTTACATATTTAAAGGTTCAGATATTAAGATTTGAATGAGGCAAAATAGTATGTTTTTTCGCTCGAATATATTGTTATATATTTTTTCAGATGTACTGTAATTATTTTCTGTATAAAAATTAATTTGGTGTTCAAAAAGTCTTTTTTTCAAAGTTGAGTCTTGAAAAAGAGGGGGTCGTCTTATAATCAGGGCCGTCTTATATTCGGGACAATACGATAAATATTCAAAGCAGAATTTGCAGTTTATTGAATTTGTCCACCTGAAATACCTCAGTCAAGAGAACTCATGAAACAATTCCCTGCACTTGCAAAAAATGAGTCCGACAGACTATACAGCACTAGCAGTATTGTACTTACTAAACCTTACTATTTATTGAACCTAGCTTTTTAATGTCCCTACAATAACAACAATATGCTGAACCTACGTATATACCTACTTTTCTCCCTCTATAACAGAGGTGGGCAAACCGGTCCTCGAGGGCCGCAGTGGATCCTGGTCTTTGTTTCAACTGATTCAGCACAGACAGTTTAACCAATGAGGTTTCAGTGGAAACAAGAAGCACCTGACTGCAATCAACTGATTGCACTTGTAAGAAACCAGATTGGTGAAAGGCTGTCCTCGTGATGGGTATGAACAAAAACCCGCACCCACTGCGGCCCTTTCCGGAATAGTTTGCCCACCCCTGCTCTATAAGATTCTAAAATACCTTACTCACTCATATTTCTAACTCACTAACTGACCAACTAACCCAAACAAGCTCAAGTACTCCTAAGTAAGTACAACCTAACCTGCACACATTTTCTACAGTATCTACTTTTTCTACCATTTGGAATAACAGTGAATGCACAACATATCTACTGTAACTACTCCCTTTTTTCTCAGTTATACCTTGTACACTGTACTTCTCTATTTCACTTATTCATCAAACATTACTTTAAAAATTGGATAATTCTGCAATGACTGACAAAAAACACATTGAATAGTATATCAAAATGACAAGATTCCATTCATGTCTCATCCGTTGTGGTGCATCTTGGAGCCTTACCAGCAATGTTTTAAAGGGCCGACACTCAGTGATGTAAAAGCAGCCGTCCTTGGTCAGAATCTTAATGTGCTTGACTCTGTCGTTGAACCTGCGCAAGGATGAATAAGACATGCACTGCTAATCAACTCGACACGCTTCCAACATCAGGCCCAGCCTCCCGTGTTGAAAGTCACGAAGGTCTGTAAGAGCATACTCAAGACCTCTTTAAAACATCCCACATTCACTCAGATCAAATGGGACAACCGTCTAATGGCAGCTTGCAGTGACATTTGTTTTAACATGCTGTCAGATTTAACCCTCCTTTCATTTTGCACATCAAAATGAATATTTCTCAAGTATACAAATACAGGTACAGCGGCGCCTGGAGATTGAAGTGGCCCGACTGGTGAGTTTTTCGAGTTTTTACTAGCTATTATCTGGCCAGTATTTGATATTTGCGCTGTTTGGTGGCAGTCAAAAGCACTCCCATTTGAAGCTGTTAAACAAAGCATAACACATAGCTTTGCTTCTGCTAAATTCGTTCATCTCTGTGCTAGAAAATGCTAAATGCCACATAAACGCTAACAAATAGCATACGGTGGGGCAAATAAGTATTTAGTCAACCACCAATTGTGCAAGTTCTCCAACTTGAAAAGATTAGAGAGGCCTGTAATTGTCAACATGGGTAAACCTCAACCATGAGAGACAGAAAGTGGTGAAAAAAAAAAACCCAGAAAATCACATTGTTTGATTTTTAAAGATTTTATTTCCAAATTAGAATTGAAAATAGCCATGTGGTCATATGGTCCAAAGTAGAACTTTTTGGTGCAAACATAACTCGTTATGTGTGGAGAAAAAAGAAGGAGTACAATCCTAAGAACACCATCCCCACTGTGAAGTATGGGGGTGGAAACTTCATGCTTTGGGGCTGCTTTTCGGCAAAAGGGACAGGACGACTGTACTGTATAAAGTAGAGGATGAATGGTGAAATTTATCGTCAGATTTTGAGCCACAACCTCGTTGCCTCAGTCAGAGACTTGAAGATTAGTCGTGGCTGGATCTTCCAACATGACAATGATCCGAAGCACACAGCCAAGCTGACCACGGAGTGGCTGCGTAAAAAGCATATCAAGGTTCTGGAGTGGCCTAGCCAGTCTCCAAACATGAATCCAATAGAAAATCTTTGGATGGAGCTGAAACTTCGTGTTTCTCAACGACAGCCCTGAAACCTGATAGATCTAAAAAGATTTGTGTGGCGGAATGGGACAAAATCACTGTTTCCATATGTAAAAACCTTTGCCTGGCACGGCCAGACTGTTCTCCCTGTGTTTTTCAAACACTGAGAGAATAGTCTGGGACCCAGCCCATTAACGGCCTCTCGAGCAAGTACAAAATCAATCGACAAATCAGATTTGTTTATTTGCGTGACGTATTCTTAACGAGCAACGTCACTCTTCTGTGTCGGAAGTCGTCTCCACAACAACACAGATGGCGAACAGGAGAGCCGAGAATATGTTCCAATCCACGGTAAAATCAGTTTTAAATTACCAAAAACACATCGTCACAAATCATTGACAACAGTCTGTCTCGCGCTAGCCATGTTGAATAAACTCCGCTCTCCTCGTATGTTTACTTCCGCGCGCAAGTCCCTCGTCCCGCCCGTCGCTGATTGGTCCACTCCGCTGTCTGTTTGCTGTGGCTTGCTCTGCCCTGGAAATTTTATCCGCTTAATGGTGGCCAGACTCAATAGCTCAGGCATGAAAATCTCTCACCTTTCGGCGAAATTCGCCGTTTTGAAGTAAAAAAGGATGACCTACGTGAATCGTGTAGATCCGAGGAGAAAAATTTTTAAGGGGGGGGGGGGGGGGGTCGTTTGTAGGCATGTGCCAGTTACCTTCACGGATTACCATGCTATGAAAACGTCGCGGTTACAAAACCACTAAAATTTTCCGTCATACAGTAGTACGTATTCGTTATTTTTCATGTGTCGAAAATGCAGCCAGAATTAGCTTGGCGCGGCAGCGCTTACCCCTTCCCCTGTTTGATGCTGCGTGTGTCAGTGACGCTATTCCAGCAAACCCAAAAACAAGCACTCCAAACGCAAGGCGTAAATTCTTCAATTTATTGATCTCTCAAATCGTGGTAACTGAAATATACCAAATGAATACATTTAAAACGTTGTACACTCGTATTTTTCCACATGTGAGTAGCTTCAACAGTTTAGCTTCATGAAAAAGTTCGTCAAAAACAAAACACACATTTTCCTTTCAAATTCAATACACAAAGTTACTAAAAACTTACAAAGACGAATGATAGGCAAGGCTTAGCTAGGACAGCAACTTCATTGAGGTTAATCACAGCCGCTGAGAGAGAAACAAGTTTGTATGCGGGGAGGAAAAAAAAAAAAAGAGTGTCAAAGATTGCTAATTGCGACAGATGATCTTGTACTAAGCACAAATTCACATTCGCTGGAGGAGGTAAAGTATCACTCCCAATTGTTTTTAGATGAATGCATTTGTCAGCATATTGAATTTAGTGAGTAATGGTTCTCGTTTTCATATTTTGTGGTATGACAAAGTTACTGCCGTTCGTTGCAGCTTGCGTTGAACACTGCCGGAGCGTCCGGTGAAAAAATAGCTCCCGTTAAGGTAGCGTCAAGCTTGTGTATTTAACGGTAATATAAAAGCAGTGTTGTCAATAACGCGGTATCGTAATGCGTAACTAATCTGATTACTTTCTTTCAGTAAAGAACAATCTAACGCGTTCATTTTTCTAAATCAGTAATCTGAGTAAAATTACTTTCCTTGATGCCTGTGCGTTACTATTTTGTTACTGCCCCATAATGTGTGTAGAATGAAGAATACTGTAGTCATGGGAGTGACATCACATGTCACAATTTTTAATCGGGGATGGAACAAAATGGGTCACGTGTATTACCATGATGTGTGAGCGCTGGGAGTTTGCGGCCAAAACAACATAGCCTTACTACCTCGCCAGGATGCAATGAAATAGGCAGGAGATATACTACAAACGGCTGCATTTGCACACTGGAAACACAGCCATTACTTCACATTTTTGTCCAGTAAAGATAACAAAAATATCTCCGTGCGCTGCAAACTGCGCTGGCTCAAAAAGACTGTCCACCGCTATAAGCATCCAATTCAAGCACCACTTGGAATTACAGCACAACAGGTAACACGACAGCCAGGACTTTTTGATACTGCTCATGCTCAATCCTCGGTTTAAGCTCAGTTGTTGTTGAGGGTTTTGAAAGCTTAGGTTTAAAGAAATTCTAAATATCCATCTTGCCTCCTCAGCTGTAGTTTTGGCTAAGCAATGCAAACGGCTGTCTCTAAGGTTCTATAGTCACATGATCTGTTCGAAAAATAATTTGGACCCATTATGAAATACTTTGAAGGATTCCTGTTCATTTTATTCATTTGTGTTGTTTGTTTTATTGCTCTAAAACTTTTATAGACAACATTTTAAGGGCCATATTCAATGGTCTTTATTTTAAAGGGGAAGTTCAGAATTTTTTACATTAGGCTTAATCTTTGAGTTAGCCGGGGTTTAATTAGTCGTTGGAAATGATTTGAACAAATTCTGTGCAGTTTGACAGTTATTTGTTAGTTTCAGGGCTTTGGAGTGGCTAAGCTAGCGCGAGTCAATGGTGGTTGAAATCAACTCCTTCAACTAATTAAACCCCCGTTAACTCGAATATTAAGCCTTATGTGAAAAATTAAAATGGTCAAATTCGCCACATGTAGGACGTTTTGCCGACGGCGGACATTTTGGCAGAAGGCCGGAATATATTTCCTCCACACCTTTCTCACCTTTTTAACCCCTGACCCATTTTCATGCCTGATAGCTGGAACAGCAGTGAGTCTGGAGTACCAGGCTATGAAAACCTGGTGAAGAACTACAGAAAGCGTCTGACCTCTGTAATTGCAAACAAAGGCTTCTGCACTAAATATTAGCACCTATTTTCTCATGGAGTATAAATTCTTATTAGCCCCAGTAAATTACAAATAAATTATTGAAAAATCATACAATGTGAGGTCACTTTAAGTGGATATGCATCTATGATTGAAACTTCAGACCTCTACCTATTTTCTAAGTGGGTGAAATTGCAAAATCACAAGGGGTGCAAATACTTCTGCTCCTCACTGTACTGAATTCATGCATAAGCAAATGCATCAACATAACCTTCGTTGTGATTTTCCTCTATGTTGAGCGTCAATTAATGCAGCTGTGCAGCAAATGAGAGGTGTACGGTCACGCCTCTAATTCACTGATATATTATGAATATATGTGAGTGGAATGCTGTATATGTGTACATATATGTATATATATCCTTACAATGTACCTGTATACCAAAGTGCAACCATGAGACTGCTTTTAGTGTGCAGTATATTTTGTGTGTGTGTGTACAATGTTTAATTATTCTTTTTCAAGATTAAACCTTTGGGGAAAAAATGGTTCCAGAGATTTAGATTTAAAAGGCCCGTCAGGGTGCTTCATAGACATTCAAGAGTCAATTTTCAACACACGCATGCATGCATCATCAGTATGCAAAGCCATCAGAGACGCACGCAGACACGCAACGGTGTCTCCCGGCAGAAGACCCAAAACAATGGGCGGGAAATTAAAAGGATTTTCCTTTGTGCATCGTCCAAAGATTTTCCAACGAGCACCTCGAGCAGCCAGCAGTTGGTCTCTATTGTGATTGCATAATAGCATCAGGAGCCAAGCACTACATAAAGGGCGTAGGGGCGCAGCATTGTGGCAAACTCTGGCTAATTCATTGTTTGTTCATTGAATCAATTAAAGAGGCTTACATTGTTATGTTTTACAATGGAAACAGATTAAGTCTTAAGGAATAAAATGGCCTCTCTAGTACTAAGGCGCAACTCAAAGTTCTCTGAGAGTACACCAAGAAATTCTCCCTGTTAATCCAGTAAAAAAGACGCGATCAGATTATCTTAAAAGTTCAGTCAAAATTTAAGATGCCTATTCAAGTACAGATATTCAAACTATGATCCAATTAAAAATCCAACAGCACTAAACAGTGCAGGAAGTTAATTTGGCTCTCGGATCAACCCTCAATCGAACCCTCATCAGTTGAGAAGGTTCATTCTGCTAGGGATCCATCCACTACTGAGCTTTCGAGTAAGTCCAATCAAAGCAGATTCATTCAGGAAGTTCAGTCGAGTTGATGTCACAATGTCACTTACAGCGACAAATCGAGACAGAAACCTTGGCGTAATTACTGACTCAGACCTAAAGTCCGTCACTAAATCTGCTTATTACCACCTAAAAAATATAGCCAGAATTAAGGGGCTTCTGACTCAACAAGACATGGAAATACTTATGCATGCATTCATTTTCAGCAGATTGGACTATTGCAACAGTATATTTACAGGTTTTGATAAAAAATCAGTCAGGAAGCTTCAGCTAGTACAGAGTCCTCATAAATACAAGGAAACTGGACCCCATTATACCGGTTTTGAAATCGTTACACTGGCTTCCAGTGAGTCAAAGGACAGACTATAAAATACTACTGCTCGTCTACAAAACACTTAATGGCCTTGGACCAAAATACTTGCTTGATTTGTTAGATTCCTATGAAACATCTAGACCCCTAAGCAAAGGCGTAGGTTTGGTTTCAACTTTGGTAGGGACGCTATTACGGCATAACCTGCATGTACACTTTTTGCTCTGGACGGAACATTAATAAGACCAAACAGATTGGATACATTTCTCAAAAATAGCTGGTTAATACAGAAAAATGAAAAAAGTTAAAATTATTTTCATAGGGAGAAAGTCATTTTTCAAAATGCTTCCTTCATTTCAAGGAAATTTACAGTGGTTGTGTTTTTGTGGGTTTTTTTTTTTTTTTTTGGGAGGAGGGGGGTTAAAAATGTGAACAGGCTGCAAATACACTTTTTTTTAAATGATGTAGAAAATAAGTACATTTTAATTCATGAATAAATGCACAAAATGCACAGCTGAATTAAAGTTGACTGTAGAAAACATACAAGAAGACACCTCTAAGCAGCTTTCTACTCGAGTTTCACAAGTTAGCAAGTTCACACAGTTTAATGTTATGCTAACTCTGATGCAGGTCGGACTTTCAGTAGCAAAATTATTGGCATGTTCCCCACCTCCACAACATTGACATATTTTTACATTACTTACTGCTGCTGCTGGCCGGGAAAAAAACCCTTCTAATATCCCTCCTCTTCAAAGGGGACGGAGGAGGCGGCATATTGACATGTATTTCTGTCGGGATTGTGTGAAAGTGTGAGTTCTAGTCATCAGCCAATCAAACGTGTGTTTGAGGGGGAAAAATGGACTGGCACATTCAGCAAGTGAAAAAGGGGTGAACATAAGTCTGAACATAATAAAAGTAATACACTTAATAATGGTAGGGAAGACGATCTAAATTACCTTTATAGCTGAACTCATTGTAAAATTCAAATAAGGTCGCTTAAAAGTTGGTGGGGACAATTTGAGCATCCTGAAAAGTTGGTGTTATGTCCCTACCATCCCTATGCAAACCTACGCCCTTGCCCCTAAGGTCGTCTGGAATTGGTCTCCTGTATGTTCCAAGAACAAGAACCAAGCAGGGTGACGCAGCATGTAGTTATTATGTTCCTCACCGCTGGAACAAGTAACCTGAAGGTCTGAAGTATGCTCAAACTTAGCTCCTTTAAATCAATCACACTGCATATCCATAACTGTCTATATATTTCAATCTATTTGCTTTCTATTCCTCTTGTGCTTATCTGTACTGCTGATTTCAATTATTAGCAGCAGTAGTAGTAGTATTTGTTTTATTATTATTATTTTTTTTATTCTATTTGTGATTAAATGCAATTTTTATGTATGATTTTATTTAATATTTCGGTTGTCTTTGTTTTTACGTTCTGTTGATTTTAATTTGATTCTTATGATCTTTATGTGATGTAAAGCACTTTGAATTGCCTTGTGTTGAATTGTGCTATATAAATAAATTTGCCTTGCCTTGATGAAAACCCAATCAATGATCCATTCAGGATTATGGACTGAACAAAGAACTTCAGTCAAATTTTGGCCTTACTACAACCACCCAATATCACAATCCATCCAGAACAGAACATAAATAAAAACTATTGGGCCACCTAATAAATTCAATCAGACTTTCTGGTCAGAAAGTTCAATGAGGAACAGTGAACAGGAAAAGGAACAACTGTGGTGCCTTCTAACTAGGGCTGCAGCTATCGATTATTTTAGTAGACGATTAATCGATGAACTAGTTAGTTCGAATAATCGAGTAATCGGACAAGGAACATGAAAAATTAAAATACCTGAGCTTAGCCTCAAACAGTCTAAAAAAGTAAATAAATGAGGATCTATGTACAACAAAAGAGCATTTGGCTAACTTACAAAGCAAAAATCCACTAGCTTAAATGCAATAAATTGCTAGTTTTTTTTTTTTTTTTTACAATGCTTTTAACAAATGGTTCAGACACATATTCCCAATAAAAACACCTAAATATACCTATAACAGAGCCTTCTCCATTGCTGCCCCCTCACTTTGGAACGCACTCCCGAAAACCATCCGTACCTGTTGTGATCTTCCCACATTAAAAAAATTGTTAAAAACTCACATTTTAGACAGGCTTTTGATTTATGATTCTTTTCTCTATTGTTTTGTACTGCCCACGTTGTGTGAGCCTTATTTTTATTTTTTTCCCTCAACTGTAAAGCGCCTTTGAGCACCGGTAAAAGCGCTCTATAAATAAAATGTATTATTATTATTATTATTATTATTATAAACTAAATTACAAATGCATTAAAAAAACATTAACTCGAATAAAAGCTTATGTTGGTCTTAGTAGGGAGCAGCTGGATTCACCCATGTGAAATGAGGCAGACAAAGAGGGCAGTGTATCCACCCAAACCAATAAAACTAAATGCAAACATTTTCAAAATAAACCATTACAGCGCCTCTTTATTTAAACGAATACTCGAAGCAGCAAAATTTCATTCGAATCTTTTTTTCGAATCGATTACTCGAGTTTATCGATTCATCGTTGCAGCACTACCTCTAACACCAAAATACTCCAGGAAGTTCAATTAAAAAAACAGACCCTTTTCCTCAGATAAAGGTCAATCTGTCAAGAAATTCCAACTGAGAAATGATAATTCACGGAGGTTCAGTAAAAAAATTCACGATGTCACTTACTTTATACTGATGGCGTACTCTGCGCATTCTTTACTCCGATGCCGAACCAGATAGGTGCTGTTCCCTCGGTCCTGGAGCTCCAGCTCGGCCTGGCACCTCTCCATGGGCCCTGCAAACCTGCAATAGTCCACCTCACCATTGATAATGTGAACAACCAGACGTAATTGAGAATGGCGTGTTGTTACCAGAGCTGTGTGGAGTAATCGACAGGCTTCGGTAGCTGGCATATAGAAGAAGAAGAAGCGGTATGGTTATTTTGCTATTCATCGAACTTGAAAAGCTTGGAGGTCAGACGCCCGTTAATGTGATATTGGAGTCACACCGGGAGGCTAAAACCAGACCTCGACAGGAGCAGAGGCATGTAATGGAAAAGCACATCTCTTCGCTCCAGACGTCAATAGTGGCCATTACTTGGCTAAATGCATTGCGCTCACGCTTAATGTGGCGTATTGATCAGCAAGGAAATATGCACACTTACGCAAGGGCAAGGCCTCACGGCGTCACTGGGAAAGAAACCAATCTTGCCGCTCACCGGGATTCTGCCCTGCGAAGACGACGGGATGTTAATCGCATTAAATTTGTCCCGCACCCCCAACACATACACACACTGCCCCTCCCTCCCACGCCACCACGGATAAATCCTCGGCAATTAGCACGTAACAAGCACCGTGTCTAATTTGCAGCCCCAGTTAATTACACCGGCGACTCTGCCGGCAGTTTGATTTGTAGTGCATCACAACAAGGGCCTCGTTTGGCCCCAGAATAATGGAGGCTCGTTTGCACGGGCGAATACTCAAACAGCGCAGGGAACAAAAGAGCTGTATTTTAACAAACACATTCTTTCATCTCAATTTAATGTAGGAATTGCATGCATAGCTATTTATTGGTTGGCCTGTTTGCAGGATGACACACATAAAAAAACTAAGCAAATGATTTCAATAAATATACACAGCAAAAAGAATATGTGTATGGCAAAAATCAAGTAAATTTAGTAAAAAAAACATACAGTGGGGCAAATAAGTATTTAGTCAACCACTAATTCTGCAAGTTCTCCCACTTGAAAATATTAGAGAGTCCAGTAATTGTCAAGATGTGTAAACCTCAACCATGAGAGACAGAATGTGAAAAAAAAACAGAAAATCACATTGTTTGATTTTTAAAGAATTTATTTGCAAATCATGGTGGAAAATAAGTATTTGGTCAATACCAAAAGTTCCTCTCAATACTTTGTTATGTACCCTTTTTTGGCATTAACAGAGGCCAAACGTTTTCTGTAACTCTTCACAAGCTTTTCACACACTGTTGCTGGTATTTTGGCCCATTCCTCCATGCAGATCTCCTCTAGAGCAGTGATGTTTTGGGGCTGTCTTTGGGCAACACGGACTTTGAACTCCCTCCTCACCCCGTGGCGTCAAAATGATAACAAGAACGGTGAGCAAAAATCCCAGAACCACATGGGGGGACCTAGTGAATGACCTACAGAGAGCTGGGACCACAGTAACAAAGGCTACTATCAGTAACACAATGCACCGCCAAATCCTGCACTGCCAGATGTGTCCCCCTGCTGAAGAAAGTACACGTCCAGGCCTGTCTGCGGTTCGTTAGAGAGCATTTGGATGATCCAGAAGAGGACTGGGAGAATGTGTTATGGTCGGATGAAACCAAAATAGAACTTTTTGGTAGAAACGCAGCTTCTCCTGTATCAAGGAGAAAGAATAATGAATTGCACCGTACCCACTGTGAGGCATGGGAGTGGAAATATCATGCTTTGGGGGTGTTTTTCTGCAAAGGGACCCGGACGACTGATCTGTGTAAAGGAAAGAATGAATGGGGCCATGTATCGAGAGATTTTGAGTGAAAATCTCCTTCCATCAGCAAGGGCATTGAAGATGAGACGTGGCTGGGTCTTTCAGCATGACAATGATCCCAAACACACAGCCAGGGCAACAAAGGAGTGGCTTTGTAAGAAGCATTTCAAGGTCCTGGAGTGGCCTAGCCAGTCTCCAGATCTCAACCCCATAGAAAATCTGTGGAGGGAGTTGAAAGTCCTTGTTGCCCAACGGCAGCCCCAAAACATCACTGCTCTAGAGGAGATCTGCATGGAGGAATGGGCCAAAATACCAGCAACAGTGTGTGACAAGCGTATGAAAAGTTACAGAAAACCTTTGGACTCCGTTATTGCCAACAAAGGGTATATAACAAAGGATTGAGATGAACTTTTGGTATTGACCAAATACTTATTTTCCACCATGATTTGCAAATAAATTCTTTAAGAATCAAACATTGTGATTTTCTGTTTTTTTCCCCCACATTCTGTCTCTCATGGTTGAGGTTTACCCATGTTGACAATTACAGGCCTCTCAAATATTTTCAGGGGGGACAACTTGCACAATTAGTGGTTGACTAAATACTTATTTGCCCCACTGTATTTGATAAGAAACAGGAAGTGCCACTTTGGCACCTTGTCAAACGCGATGAAAAAAAAATGTTTTCAACATTTCACAAAGGTGACAACCCTATGAAGGACAAAAACCACAGGAAGAGTTTGACTTTTGGGGCAGAGGGGGCGCAACATGCTGATGACCCTGAAACGCAGTGTCATCAAAAAAAATAACTTACAAGAATATTTATAATAATAAGTTGAAAATGAACGTTTTTTGTTACCCATCATTCTTGAGGGGAATTCCAAATCAGGCTGCTTAGGCTATACTTTTTGCCAAGATCATCATCCATTGAATATGGTACGCCCACTGGTGTCTTGCCAATGTAGTTACCCCAGTCAAAAATTGTATTCCTTGGGTGGAGCCACTGCGCTGCACTGATTTGCTCAATTTCCGTGTTTTGATGATGTAGTTACCTATGAGGTAATACGGATACGGCCCGCCTCCACATTTGGTCCGGCCCCCTGAACAATCCCCCCCCCCCAGTTGTGTTCTTTATTTCCTGGCTTTTTTTCTGTGACGAACCCAGAGAGGGTTATTTGGTTATTATCTATTTAATTAACAGTGTTATTTTTATTATATTATATTATATTATATTATATTATATTATATTATATTATATTATATTATTTCTATTTTATTTACTTTTGTTCCGTGAAGAATCCAGAAAGGGTTATTTGATTGTGGGTTTCTGAAAAACAATAAATTTTTTCATTTAGGCACTCCTGCAATCGTCACACCTTTTCTGTTACAAACTGACCCCGGCCCCTCATCAGAAAAGGGAAAAGTTATGTGGTCCTCACAGGAAAAAGTTTGGGGACCACTGTTTTAAAACATAGCACATCCATTTAAAAAAAAGAAGAAAAAAAAAAAACTTTTTTCTGTCGTATAACGTAACATACATTGAATGTAAAAAAGGCAATGTTTCACTGTTTTACTCATAGGATGACCTATAACCGTTATTACTGTAATTCAAATCCTGTATGGAGTTTCTCCACTTTAATAAACGTCGATGTCCAAAATATATAATTATGGTTCTTTTCTGGCTTCAATTCATTAAGTCGACATAACTAATGTGTGTGTGTGTGTGCACTCCTTCAGCCAGTGGACACAATTTTTGGCGGGGGTAACTACATTGGCAAGACACTGGTGGTGGCTCTGTTGTACAATTAGCGTCTTTAGTGGGGCAAATTGAAACGCCGCTCACCATTTTGACTTTGCTCTCTAGCGTTCCATGGTCCACATTTTCAATCCTTGGTTCTTGCTCAGTAGTTGTTGTCGCTTTTGAAAGCTTAGGTTTGAAAAAAATTATGTATAGCCATCTTGCCTCTTCGGTCCTCGGGTGGTTTTGGCAAAGCAAATGACGGTCAAAGGTGATAGTCACTTGATCTGTTCGAAAAATCATTTTGACCCATTAAAATATCTTTTTTGGGTCATTAAATTCATTTTTGTTGTTTGTTTTATTGCTTTATAACTTTTATAGACAACATTTTCCCGGAAAATTCTTAATTTTAAAATCATATACAGTACTGTGTAGGAAAGTCAATTACATGCAATGACACTTTCCGCCCACTAGGGGGGCATAGCCCTCCTGGCCCCCCCGAAAATCCGCTCATGACAAAAACAACAATAATTTCACACGTTAGAAATTTTACACTGTTGTGTGTTCATGTCATAGACTAAATATACACTACAACACGCTCAACTTTTGTTCAGAATTAGCTTCTTATCATTATCTGAAGGGAAAAGGTACACACCATATAATTGTTTGCATTAGTCTGACACATTCTTCTAACTATTGTTTAAGCAGACTCCACTACATGCCCTTTGACACAGTGAAGTGAATCACCTTATCCGGGCTAATTAGGGGGAGCTGAGAAAAATGGTACAGTTTCTCGTAGGCACCGTCTAACTGTTTGCATTACTCTGACACACGTAATATAATTAATCAGGAAATAGTATCATTTTCATATTTACGGTAGGACTGCACTACTAATATAAAATAAATAGCACACCATAGTTTAATGAGAAGAAATAGAAGAGATACACAATGCCGTCTTATCACAGAAGCCCAACGCGTGCGTCACGAACAAGATTGACGCACCAACTCTTGCAATCAGCTCTCCCAGCAAACTCCAAGGACAAAGCGCTTTGTCCTAAAACAAGTAGAGACAGCCCGGACAACAAAGTTGATAGCGGGCGTCCCATCCGCGCACGAACCTAAGCCGCCCAAAACCGGCCACAGAGGGGAAGACCCAAAAGCAACACCCAGACACACCTTCGGACACACCTTCAACACGGCCCGCTTCACCAAGGACTTTACAAAGACTGGACACTGAGATAACACAGATTTTCGGCAGAGCAGCACTTTGTTCGGCTGTCGCTGTTTCCGTGCGCCTTGGCCGGGGGGCGAATTTCAACATATCTTATCTTATGTGGCTTGGTTTTCATTCATTCGTGCCGCTTCACAGTCCTGTAAACAGTGTGGACGCTATGAGTCTCCAAAGTTGAGAGTGAATTGTTCCACGATAGCGAAATAAGACGAGTCATTAGCCAAAGTCTGGGTTTATCCCGCTCATCGGACACTGTGCGTCTCAGGGGGTCTATGGGCAGTGGGTGGGGCTCAGTTGGCCCGTGTGCTCTGCTTCTCTGCATGACGATTGGATGATCTGTCTGAGGCTGAATCCCTTTTTGATCATAAGCGGATTTTAAGGGGGGGAAGGCTGCCCCCTGGTGGCCGAAAAGTGTCATTGCATGTAATTGACTTTCATATATATATATATATATCATATTTATATACATACATATAAATAAGTTGTAAAGCAATAAAACTGCAATAAAAATGAATGAAATGAATTAAAAAAAAAACATTTTTTTTTTTTATAATGGGTCAATTATTTTTTGAAAAGATCGTGTGACTAGCAACTTAGACTGTCATTTGCTTTGCATATAATTTTCAACAACAACAAAAAAATAGGGGAGGGTAATTTTTTTTTTTTTTTTTTTCGTTGATTGAAAATATTTCTTGATTGAAGCAACTTTTTTTGGGATTGAATGATTTAGACACAAAGGCCCAAACACAAAAAGGATTGCTTCAATCAAAGAAAACTACTTCAATGAAAAATTTGTGTTCAAATGCAAATTTTTCAATCTCAAATATTTTTTCGCATTCCAAAAACTTTTTCTATGATTGCAATTTTTCTTTTTGTGATTGAAGTGATTTTTCTTTTTGAAAATATATATTTTTTAAGAAACTTATTTTTTGATTGAATAATAAAGACAAAAATATCCTGGCCAAAATGTGGCCCAAACACAAATCAACATTACTTCAATCAAAAAAAAAAAAAGAAAAAGAAAAAAATTAAATCAAAGAAAAATAGCTTTCGCATGCATTTTTTTTTTTTTTTTTTAGTTTTTTGAGTTTCAAATTTATTTTTGCATTCCAACACATTTTTGGGGGGTTGAAAAGATATATTTTGATTGAAGCAACTTTTTTTTATTGAAGCAACTTTTTTTTTGATTGAATAATCAAGACACAAATTTACCTCAATATTGCTTCGCCCAGGGGATACAATTTATGACTGGGGTAATTACATTGGCACAACACCAGCGGGCATGCTATATTAAATGGATGACGATCTTGGCGAAGAGTATTGCCGAAGCAGCCTGATTTAGAATTCCCCTCAAGAATGATGGGAAACAAAACATGCTCATTGTCAACTTATTATTATAAATATTCTTGTAAGTTAATTTTATTGCTGACAATGCGTTTCGGAGTCATCAACATGTTGTGCCCCCCCTGCCCCATAAGTCAAACTCTGCCTATGTTTTTGATTGACAGGATGATCAGCGAACAAGTAATCTTGTCTTATTAACATCCACGGGAGCCATTTTTCAATTTTCATTCCGTTGCTCCAAGTTCAACCGGCGACTTTCATAATCATCTGAGCATAGGGTGACCATATTTTCATTTCCAAAAAAGAGGACACTCGGCCCGGCCTGGAGATATTAAATTTTACTTGAAGTTCATTCAAAGATGCCTTATCACATTCCGTTAAATAACGGCGTTACATAATGGCGTTACATAATGGCGTCATTTTTTTTCAGTAACGGGGTAATCTAACGAATTATTTTTTCCGCCATTACAACGCTGTTACCGTTACTGACGGTCAAAAGCGGTGCGTTACTTACTTTGAATAAATTGAAGAAACTACCTGCCGTAGCAAGTCTACTCTACTCTGTTTATTTGTCATTCAAGACTTAGGGTGCGTTCAAGTTCATGGCAATGAAAATAGTAAACACACATAGCCTACCTTTGCAAGAACGATGGAGTTGCCGTTTGATACTGTCATAATGTGCAGGTCCTGCAACCATCCGCAGCAAAACTGTTCGTAGCTTTGTAGCAATTTGTAATTTCGGAATCGCTGATGAGTTTAGTAACACACACCAAACAATAAATACAGCACAATGTCCATTTAGGGCAATTGTGGAAGCCCGTCGACATCTTTACTCCATTTGTCTTCGGCTTGCTCGTAAGGGTCAACATTGTTTACATCCTTAAGTTTGATCACATATCTGTTCTTCCCCTTAGTAACGAGTTTGTCTCTTTATCGAACTGGCAAGTTAAAGTTTAATGGCCCGCGAGCCAGAACTGCTTCCAATATGGCTGTGTTGTTGTCAAATCTCACGTGATCCCCCATTCTGTGACGTAAACACTCGAGCCTAATAGCGCACGTACTTCAGAGCCGGTGTTTTCACACACAAACCGGAACAGCGCGTGCGGCAAACACACACACGCAAAACAGATGCGGAGGGATATGATGGCAGAGCATTCAGAGGAAAATGTGTCCTTTACGAGGTGGAGATATAAACACTATTTCAAGTTGGTCGAAATTAAAGGAAAGAATGCGCATGTACAGTGTAATTTATGTCCTGGGGCCAAGCTTTTGTCGACATCTGTGCTAAGCAATCACAAATCTGTTTATTTTTGTTGCACTTCAAGTGTAGGATAAATCTGTTGCTGGTGAGGTGCAATAAATATTACAAGGTTCTATAACACAACTACCTGTCTGTTCTTCTCTATTCAACTGACTCGAATACTGTTCAGAAAATTTCAAATTCTTTGACATAGAACAACTTCTTTTTAAAGTAACGGGAATAGTTAAAGATGTCGTTAACGGCGGTAATTAATTTTTTTTAATTAATCATGTTAAAATATTTAATGCAATTAACGCATGCGCTGCACGACCCACTCACGCATTGTCGCGTTCAATCTATAAAGGCACCGTTTTACCTATATATAGAGCTAAAAGGCAGTGTAAAATGAGTAGAGTGAATTTAGGCAGTCTTTGGAGCCTTTATTCAATTGGCTAAAGCCTTAAAATCTCCCTCTCAACAATTAAAAATATCGTGGGAAGCAATGTGGGGAAGAAAGGTAGTAGTTGATCTTTTTCTTAACACCATATGTTATTTCTCAACGCAGAGAAGATATATCAATTGGTGTCACTACGCACAGTCATGGTTGCACTTCCCATCATGCATTTGGGCAGAACAGTTAAATAGCTACAGTATCATTTACTGATACTACGCACAGTCATGGTTGCACTTCCCATCATCCATTTGGGCAGAACAGTTAAATGGCTACAGTATCAATTACTGACACACACAAATACACTAGATGGCAATATTTAGTCACAATATACAAAGTCACATTTATCCTTTAAGAATTACAAGTCTTTCTATCCGTGGATCCCTCTCACAGAAAGAATGTTAATTATGTAAATGCCATCTTGAGGATTTATTGTCATAATAAACAAATACAGTACTTATGTACTGTATGTTCAATGTATATATTCGTCCGAGTTTTATTCATTTTTTTCTTAATGCATTGCCAAAATGTATATGATTGGGAAAAATTATCGGGAATGATTGGAATTGAATCGGGAGCAAAAAAAAAAAAAAAAAAAGCAATCGGATCGGGAAATATCGGGATCGGCAGATACTCAAACTGAAACGATCGGATTGGGAGCAAAAAAACAACCCTAGAAATAGTTACTTTCCTGGTAACTAGTTACTTTTACTATAGAGTAATTCAGTTACTAGAAGACGTAGTGAGTAACTATAATTACTTTTTTAAAGTAACGTGCCCAACACTGCTTCTCAGTTGTGTGCCAGTCCAAGTTTAGGGCCATACCACTGTCAGCTTCCGCTGTATGATATGCCAGACGACCTTGGTAGAAGTCTGCGCTCAAGAGTGACACTCTATTCTAACTTTGTTGCGACAGATTGAGTTCATTTGTAAGTGTTTAAGTCAACGAAACGGCCGTCGTTAGCGCTAATTGAGAAAATGGAGTCTCTGCCGACTCCATTTTACGTTTGTAGCTCTCACTCCTGACTCGTCTCTATTAGGCTGCCACACTTTTGAGGGGAAAGCATGCGGGAAAAAAGGCAAAAAGCCTGGAAGGCTAACTCGATTGTAGTCTCTGTGATTCATTCTGCGCAATAACATTTCATCCAAGCTCTTTTGGTTCTATTTGTTATGCCCTGGATAAGCGTGTGCTAAAAAGATTAAACGCATTACTCGAGCGGCATAAACAGGCAGCACCCGCTGAAGGATCAAATGAAATCACTGTGATTGATTGTATTGTTATGCCAGCGGGACGGAGATAATTGCCTTCTGGGTAACGGGGGTTGGTGGATGGGAGAAGGCGGATGGGGGGGTAATTCTATCCTGTGGCGCCGCCGGGGACGCCCGAGATTAAGAGTACCCTGTGGAGTTTTAATTGTCATCACAAGTGCTTGTGTTTGGATGGTGAGTCCCCTTCAGTTACCTCTGTGGATTTAAAAGATAATATAAATGTCTGTTTTTTTCCTCTATTTTCTCTTTTTTGACAATTGAGTCAATAAGGAAATCTTCTGCCAAAGCAAAAATGGTGCAGTTTTTTTATCAAATCAACTGCAGTCAGACAGTATACAGCATTTTTTTTTTCATTTGGTGAAGGTCTGTCGCAACACAGACCATCATGAAGGATGGGGCTTTCATTCCGCCGCGAACACCTGGGATAAGTCTATGGCCTTTCAAAAACATATGAGGCCAAGCACTCTTGTCAGCCTCTAAGACCAGAAGGTTGTGCACCACCATTAAGAGCTCTTCTTCAGACTGCAAACGGCCATTGTGTTATTGTCTTGCCAAAGCCTTTTAAATTCATCAACTTGGTGTTGACATCATACGACGCCAGCAATGGGAGAAGGAGTCACGTGACCTGTGCGTCATGTGTCACAGTACATACACTGTGTCATAGTCTAAGTGACAGACATGGAAACGTACAACAAGTCGGAAGACTAATTTGTGGTGAAATTGTAGCCCTAGTAATAAATTTGTCATGCAGCTTGACAATGGCAATTTCATGGAAAACACTTGCTTTTTTCCTATATGTGAATCTGAAGGGGAAAGGTTGTTTGCTATATGAAACAAAGAAACTCCGGTAGGAATATTTGTTGATATTGATGCTGTTAAAAACAACATTTTAAATAAGTATAATTAAAGCTACCCTAAAAGCAATGTACTAATAAGAAATGAAATATTTTCAATAGCTATGTACAGTGGGGCAAATAAGTATTTAGTCAACCACCAATTGTGCAAGTTCTCCTACTTGAAAAGATTAGAGAGGCCTGAAATTGTCAACATGGGTAAACCTCAACCATGAAAGGCAGAATGTGGAAAAAAACAGAAAATCACATTGTTTGATTTTTAAAGAATTTATTTCCAAATTAGAGTGGAAAATAAGTATTTGGTCACCGACAAACAAGCAAGATTTTTGGCTATCAAAGAGGTCTAACTTCTTCTAGCGAGGTCTAACGAGGCTCCACTCATTACCTGTAATAATGGCACCTGTTTCAACTCATTATCGGTATTAAAGACACCTGTCCACAACCTCAGTCAGTCAGTCAGACTCCAAACTCCACTATGGCCAAGACCAAAGAGCTGTCGAAGGACACTAAACACAAAATTGTAGAACTGCACCAGGCTGGGAAGACTGAATCTGCAATAGGTAAAACGCTTGGTGTCAAGAAATCAACTGTGGGAGCAATTATTAGAAAATGGAAGACATACAAGACCACTGATAATCTCCCTCGATCTAGGGCTCCACGCAAGATCTCACCCCGTGGCGTCAAAATGATAACAAGAACGGTGAGCAAAAATCCCAGAACCACACGAGGGGGACCTAGTGAATGACCTACAGAGAGCTGGGACCACGGTAACAAAGGCTACTATCAGTAACACAATGCGCCGCCAGGGACTCAAATCCCGCACTGCCAGACGTGTCCCCCTGCTGAAGGAAGTACACGTCCAGGCCCATCTGCGGTTCGCTAGAGAGCATTTGGATGATCCAGAAGAGGACTGGGAGAATGTGTTATGGTCAGACGAAACCGAAATAGAACTTTTTGGTAGAAACACAGGATCTCGTGTTTGGAGGAGAAACAATACCGAATTGCATCCGAAGAACACCATACCCACTGTGAAGCATGGGGGTGGAAACATCATGCTTTGGGGCTGTTTTTCTGCAAAGGGACCAGGACGACTGATCTGTGTAAAGGAAAGAATGAATGGGGCCATGTATCGAGTGATTTTGAGTGAAAATCTCCTTCCATCAGCAAGGGCATTGAAGATGAGACATGGCTGGGACTTTCAGCATGACAATGATCCCAAATACAGAGCCAGGGCAACAAAGGAGTGGCTTTGTAAGAAGCATTTCAAGGTCCTGGAGTGGCCTAGCCAGTCTCCAGATCTCAATCCCATAGAAAATCTGTGGAGGGAGTTGAAAGTCAGTGTTGCCCAACGACAGCCCCAAAACATCACTGCTCTAGAGGAGATCTGCATGGAGGAATGGGCCAAAATACCAGCATCAGTGTGTGAAAAGTTTGTGAAGAGTTACAGAAAACGTTTGGCCTCCGTTACTGCCTACAAAGGGTACATAACAAAATATTGAGATGAACTTTTGGTATTGACCAAATACTTGTTTTCCACCATGGTTTGCAAATAAATTCTTTAAAAATCAAACAATGTGATTTTCTGGGTTTTTTTCCCACATTCTATCTCTCATGGTTGAGGTTTACCCATGTTGACAATCACAGGCCTCTCTAATATTTTCAAGTGGGAGAACTTGCTCAATTAGTGGTTGACTAAATACTTATTTGCCCCACTGTAGTTCACTTCACATTGCCACTGTGAGCGAAAGGTGAGATCAACACGCACTCAGCGCCTGGACTGAAATCTGCGACTTTGCGGAGGACGTGCGAGCCAAGGCGAGCCGATGAGCCGTGACACGTCACTCCTCCCTTAAGAGTCGCAACTGCTGCGAGTGGCACGCACACTGACGACACGCACCTGCCACCAGGAGCTGTGCAGGTCGGCGAACATCAGCTCGATCACATCGCCAGCGTGGGCACACAGCGGGGGGCCGCGTGGCGGGCAGGGGACACCATCGTATGTTCGGATCACTACCATCCGTGGAAGACCTTGAACACAGTAGCATGTTCACACTTGCTAATAAAACCAGAGCAGTCAAATCTAAGTACCATATTCCCCCGAACATAAGACGACCCCCTCTTTTTCAAGACTCAAGTTTGAAAAAATACTTTTTGAACACCAAATAATTTTTTATACAGAAAATAATTGCAGTGCATCTGAAACAAATGATTATAACAATATATTTGAGACAAAAAGCATGTTATTTTGCCTCATTCAAATCTTAATATCTGAACATTTAAATATGTAAACTAAAGTGCAATCACATTCGTAAATGAATAGCTTCTGGTTTTTGAAATGTAAATAAACCAATCTATTGTGATAAAACAACAAAATTGCAATAACTGCATTAACCATCAAAGTGAGGTCTAACTGTAACTGTAGTCTTGAAACAAATCTGAATAAGGAAAAACATTGCAATAAAATAATGCAAACTGGTTAAACTTGAGAGTAGCTGAGATCTGTCACGACTCCTCAAGTTCAGCATTCGCTTTAATGATATCTGGCGCCATCTAGCGTCGTGAATGGGTGTAATGTCTAGACTCCGAACACAGGACGACCCCCACTTTTTCAGTCTCATTTCAATGCAAAAAACTAGGGCTGTCAAAATTATTGCGTTAACTGGCGTTAATTAATTTTTTTAAATTAATCACGTTAAAATATTTGACGCAATTAACGCAGATGCCCCGCTCAGGCAGATTTAAATGACGGTACAGTGAAACGCTCACTTGTTAATTGTGTTTTATGGAGTTTTGCCGCCCTCTGCTGGCGCTTGGGTGCGACTGATTTTATAGGCTTCAGCACCCATGAGCATTGTATAAGTAATTATTGACATCAACAATGGCGGGCTACACGTTTATTTTTTGATTGAAAATTTTACAAATTTCATTAAAATGAAAACATTAAGAGGGGTTTTAATGTAAAATTTCTATAAATTGTACTAACATTTTTATTTTAAGAACTACAAGTCTTTCTATCCATGGATCGCTTTAACAGAATGTTAATAATGTTAATGCCATCTTGTTGATTTATTGTTATAATAAACAAAAACAGTCCTTATGTACCGTATGTTTAATGTATATATCCATCTTGTGTCTTATCTTTCCATTCCAACAATAATTTACAGAAAAATATGGCATATTTTATAGATGGTTTGAATTGCGATTAATTGCGATTCATTACGATTAATTAATTTTTAAGCTGTAATTAACTCAATTAAAAATTTTAATCATTTGACAGCCCTACAAAAAACACTGTCTTATATTCGGGCAAATACGGTAATAATGTTAAGTGCATTCATCTGTGAAGAAAGCAAAACAACATTTTATTGGATAAAGTCATTTCATGAAATTTAATGTGTGAAAAAAGATTTTTGAAAGTCAAAAAAAGTGAAATTTTGCTCAAAAGAAAAACATAATTTACAGACTTTACTGCCTTTCCAGTCTGTTACCAGCAATCATCCTTAAAAAAGCTGGAAATTATGTGTAAACCCTCACACACACCCACACACACAAAGTCATCCTTCTCCAAAAGCAACCATTCACTTTGGCAATAGATTTCTCCCCATCCTTCCTGACTGCTCGTAGAAGCAATATTTTTCAAGACGCCGCAAAAACACAGCCGCCGGCGTTGGGGTCTGTGGCGGAGACGAAGCGCTCTTGCCAGGGTGGACGACACAGCCACTTTGTCTCCTGCCTACATCCGGACCCACTGAGGAACCCATTAACTGACGCTGACCCCTTCCCACCTCAACACACTTATATTCTCACTTGACGCCTGCAAGCGTGATCACTTGTTAGACAAGGTACGTCTGTATTTCTATATTTTCCTATGAAGGGAAAAAAAAGACAAACTGACCTGGGTCTGGCGGTGTTGTGCCTTCCTGAGGAGACATGGCTGATGGGCTCAACGTGACCTAAACAACATGAGTAATAGTCATCATGGTGGACAGACATTGAGAGTAAAATGCACTTAAGGGGCTTTCATCTCCGAGGAAATACAATTAACGTATTATCAGATCTATGTAATGTAAATAGCAGCGGTTACATTACGACTGGAGGTCTTCTTACTTTGCAGCGATGCTTGGATGACTCTGCTGTGGGAAGACAAGATCCAATGAATACATGGCGGTCTTGCCTCCAAACGACCACATTTTTGTTCATCTATGCACTTTGGTCTTAAAAACCTGTATGCTCTCATAAACAGCAATTGTTCTCTTTTACTAAAATATTTTATTAGAAACACTATATTACTGCCCCCCACCCAAAAATCTATAATATTTAGTACATGTTTTGATCCCCAGAGGACGCCATGTTTTATGCGCGCAATGCACGCTGGGGGTGATGACGCGATTTGGCTGGACTGGGAGAATAGCTGTGCTAGCTAGCAAGCGAAGCTAGTATGACGACTGGCATGATTTTGTCACATTCTGCTGCTGGTCAGTTTCTACTGTTACAGAGCTGTGGGATGAACTCCCAACATTGTACCTGCATCCAATTCCAGCTCATCAGCTGTGTCTTCAAACCAATCTTAGGCGGCTTGCAGAGATATTGACTTGCTTCCATTTGATAGGTTGTATTCTTGACCCCTTCGTTGCGAGTTGCATCTTTGCCCTGTTTTTTTCATTTGTCTGCCACCAGTTTTTTGGAATCCTCTACAATGTGCAGGTATTTGAGTGCATTTTTAGTTTTCGCCTTGCTTTTGCGGCCTTTCACCGTGGTTTTCCCTTTTTTGGGAGGGGCGGGGGGGTTATTCCGACTTGCTTTGACCGACCATTTTTTGTCTCCCTTTTCGCGATCGCTTGTTTTTTTGTGTGTGTTCGATAAACCCTGATACGCAATCCCGCAATACATTTATTCATCCGTTTCAAGCTTCTGGAGCAACAGCTGATAAGTCTGATAAAATCTGAGAACACTGGCAGGATAATCATCAATCTGGACAGTGTTTTTGCGTGGCAAAAAACAGTTAAGACATCATTAGATGTCATTAGACGTTTCAGTAGAGGCAAACTGCATCAACGATTTCGTGTCCTGTGTAAAAGGGGTACCTGCAAAAATAATCAAATTGCTCTTTCACGGTATCACCTAATCATTATGTAAAGCACACACTAGCCGTGGACGCTAAACTATCTCCATAATAATATTGGAATAAGTTGGATCACACAATAGTTTACCATGAAGATCTGCAAACATTTTCTTGACATCAAACACTGTCCTGCTCCGTCAGTAGCGAACGTGACACATGAACAATACCGGTTTTGTACTACTCGTGTCTCATCCTGTCTTTCCTGTTCATTTTACTTTTGCTGATCATTTTGTGAAATATCGACAGGGCTGTCCTACTCATTAATGTTCCTGTCGGGTTGATAATGGAAGGGCAGAACCGACGACATGTTTATGCAGTTAATGAGTGACACTATGGAAGCCCGGCAGCAAGTCCCGGTGATGTCACCGCCCAGAGTGCATTGTGTCGTCAACAACAGTGGCGACCTACTAGTTAAACTAATTTTACTAATGTTATTAAAACGAAAACATTAACAGGGTTTTAATATCAAATTATTATAACTCATAATAACATGTATCTATCTTAAGAACTACATGTCTACCTATCCGCGGTACCCTTTAAAACCCCTGTTAAATTATTCTTGTGCTTTTTTACGACCACCTTAATGGTGTGTGCATCTCAAATATATAATATTTAGACTATTGTGGTCTTTTGATATGTAATCGGCAGAATTCATATCCAACAGTATTTAATGTTCCACGTACATCTAATATAGCAAGTTATTTAATGCTCTGTTCACCGTGAATGGACCACATTAAATAGTCTGTGCACATCTAATGTATTTTAAAAATGTGCACCTCTAATAATCCATAAGTGAACGTCTGGGCAGTTGTAATACAGGATTGTTACGACTCGTGTTGTGCTCCCCCTCCCAAAAAAGTTTAAAGCCAAACCTTTGGGAAAACTGTTATTTCTACATAAAAATGAATAACAAATCATCCTCATTGGACTTTTTGAATTTTGTTCACATAGTAACACAAGCACTTTTATGTCATTCTCTAAAACAAAATGCCATAGAATTCTAAACATTGATGACCTCTTTTGGGCCTTTTACATGGCAACACTGTGAGACAAAGACGCAACGATTCTGTTGCGGAATGGCCTCGCCTGTACTCGGTGACAGTGAAACTGGAAGGCGAAGATGCAAACTTTTGATTCCGGCCTCCAAAGCGGAACGATTTGTTGCAGGGATAGCTCCGCAACCATATGAATGGAAGGCTCTCGCGCCGATGACATCAGCACTCGCACACAAAAGTTTGGGCATGCGCAGTCGCTGCTACTAAACATTCAAAACAGCAAACACGGTGGAACATCAGCTTTAATTTACTGTTTTTATACTATTTTTATTTTAAATATATTTTATGTTCCCGTTTCTGTGTCTTTTGAACCAAGAGAAAAGACACTGCGTTGAGTGGACGGGTATGTTATCATCCGGGCCGAGGAGGTTGTTGTCAAGGAAGTGCATAATTGGTCGTCGCCTTGCAAAACTGCACCGCCTCCGAGGGCCTGGCATAAATACTACATCGTTTTCATACGGAATTGCGACATCGTTTGAATGGAGACAGAACCAAGACGGAACCATATAAATGCAAACATTAAAATTTGACGTATTCTTGGAGCATCACCATGTAAACGGCCCCTTTGGCTTCAACACCACTTGATGATGCCATACAGAAAATTAACCACCATGAAGCTTTGACCCAAATGGCTGCAAAGCAAAAATATGTAAATAATATTGCAAAATGTAATGCTCAAAGTTGATGGTCTGTGATAATTATTTCTTCAGTTACAGTTCAAGTTTATTCATTACTTGCTAGTAATGCTACTTAATTTGTTGCTATGTGATCATTTTAGTGTCGTTTTGAAACCAAGCGTTTGAATGAAATTTGATTGAATGATTTGTTATAATTTCTGTCTGTCTCTGATATGAGGTAGATGTGGTAATTAGACATCTAAGAGTCTCTTTGAGCATAGTTGATGTGCTACACTGTGATCACTAAGTGCATAATTTCGCACTAACAACTTAACACTTATAACCATTAATGGTTGTAAGCTTGTACGTTTAATTTCTGCTTAACATATCATGATACTTGCAATATGAGATCCTCATAATGATATGTCATTTTATGCTGTTGGTATACAGTGAGGAGCAGACGTATTTGCACCTCTTGTGATTTTGCAAGTTCACCCACTTAAAAAATAGGTAGAGGTCTGAAATTTCAATCGTAGATGCATTTCCATTTATAGAGACATAATCTACAAAACAAAAAATTTAAAAAAAATCGGAACTCACATTGGATGATTTTTCAATTATTTATTTGTAATTTACTGGGGTTCATAAGTATTTGTACCCCTGAGAAAATCATTGCTAATATTAAGTGCAGAATCATTTGTTTGCGATTACATTTTCACATATGGAAACAGGGATTTGGCCCATTCCTACACAGAAATCTACTCTAGATCTGTCATGTTTCGGTGCTGTCGTTGAGAAACACAAAGTTTCAGCTCGATCCAAAGATTTTCTATTGGATTGAGGTCCAGAGACTGGTTTGAACCTTGATATGCTTTTCAAGCAGCCACTCCTTGGACAGCTTGGCTGTGTGCTTCAGATAATTGTCATGTTGGAAGATCCAGCCACGACTCATCTTCATGTCTCTGACTGAGAGAAGGAGGTTGTGGCTCAAAATCTGACGATACCTTTCACCATTCATTCTCTGCTTGATACAATACAGTCATCCTGTCCCCTCTGCCGAAAAGCAGCCCCAAAGCATGAGGTTTCCACTCCCATACTTCACAGTGGGGATGGTGTTCTTGGGATTGTACTCATCCTTCTTTTTCCTGCATACACGACGAGTAAAGTTTGTACCAAAAAGTTCTACTTTGCTCTCATCTGACCACATGACTTTCTCCCATGACCCCTCTGTATCATTCAGATGGTCCCTGGCAAACTTCAGATGGGCCTTCAAATGTACTGGCTTCAACAGGGGAACCTTCTGAGCAATGAATGATTTCAAACCATTGCACCGTAGTGTTGTACTGACAGTAGCCAGTGAAACTGTGCATCCAGCTCTCTTCAGGTCATTAACCAGCTCCTGCTTTGTTGTTCTAGGCTGATCCCTCACTTTTCTCATCATGAGTGATGCCCAACGAGGAAAGAGTTTAGATGGAGCCCCAGTCCGAGGAAGATTATCAGTCATGGTTAGCCTTTTCCATTTTCTAACAATTGCTGCAACAACTGCTGCAACTGTTGATTTATTCACACCAAGCTGCTTTCCAATTATCCTATAGCCTTTTCCAGCTTTGTAGAGCTAAACATTTTTTTCCTTTGGTGTCTTTCGAAAACTTTCTGGTCTTGCCCATGGTAGAGGTTGGATTATGACTGACTGTGGGGTGCACAGGTGACAATTATGAGCTCGAACGGGTGGTGGGAGGGTGGTTACTCATGAGGTAAAAGTGAACTTTTTTCAGGGTAGACTGACAACTCTTTGAGTCTCATAATTATTGCTGATTCTCAGGGGTACAAATACGTATAAACCCCAGTAAATTACAAATAATTTAAAAAGTCATACAATGTGATTTTTGGATTTTGTTTTAGATTATGTCTCTATGAGTGGAAATGTATATATGATTGAAATTTCAGACCTCTACCTATTTTCAAAGTGGGTGAACTTGCAAAATCACAGGGAGTGCAAATATATCTGCTCCTCACTGTACTAGTATATCGTCATATCGTACATCAGTCGTTATTATGTGTATTATGGAGTGAACACTTCTAATGTACCAGAACTAGTGTTATTCTCTCTGCACTGTTAGTGTATCAAGCTTGTGCACCTCCAGTAGACCATATTTAACGGTCGGGCCTGAACCATGATGAGCTCCAATGGACCAAATTTAATAGTCTGTGAAACTCAAAAGTATGGTTTTCCCACTATATACAGTATTTCTATACACCTCTCATCTCTAATATGTATCAATATTATTATGTTCTGTAAACTTCTAATCATTGTTTTTTTGTGAACCTGGAAATGGGCAAACATTATAACATTCAATGTTCTGTGTGCCCCTCTAGTTTTAAAGAAGATCAAAGACTTGTTAAAAAAAATCATCCTCACCAGCCCTCCGGCAAAGACCCAGCTGACCCAAACACTCCTTGTGGACAGCCCGTGCGCATTTTAAACAAACGTAACCCTGGTTGAAGACCCCCCTGCATGGACAGAAACACACATGGTATCATGATTATTGAGATTAGCGTGTCATGTATGATCCAACCAAGGGTGTAGGTTTGAGCTCAACATTGATAGGGACGATATAACAGCATAACATGCATGTACACTTTTTGTTGAGCACGGGACATTAATAAGACCAAACAGATTGGGTAAACAGGGGTCAGGGCTACATTTCTCACGAATATGAACCTCATTAATTGATAGGCTAACTGATCATTGCAAAATAAATCTGTATTGCGTTATACTAGTGCTTCTTAATTATTTTCTGTTATGCCTCTCATAGGAAGACACTATGCGCTCATGCGCTGGTCCTCGTGGGAAACGCTGTCTTCAAAAAACTACCGCTTTTGTCCACCAGCGTCGCTAAAATCGACCAAAACGGAAAAGTTACCAAGTGTTGCTTCAAGACCACATAAACAAAACAAAAATGAAAATTGGGTAGAAGGGGGTAAAACTCGGTTCACTATATTTCTCTCAGTTTGATTAACGTTAACATCAGAAAATACATACAAAAGTGGAGGAAACATCTCTCTAAGCAGCTTCCTACTCGAGTTTTGCAGGCTAGCAAATTCACACAGTTTAATGTTATGCAAACTCTGACGCAGGTTGTAGCAAAATTTCAGCAGCAAAATTAGTGGTGTGTTCCCCACCTCCATAACATTGATGTCTTTTTACATTACTTACAGTGGCTGCTGCTGGCTGAAAAAAACTACTTCTAATATCCATCCTCTTTGAAGGGGGCAGATGAGGCGGCATGTTGGTGAAATGTTGTATTTTGGTCGGATCAGTGCATTTGTGTGTGTGCGTGTGTGTGTGTGTGTGTGGGGGGGGGGGGGGGGGGGGTCAAGTCATCTGTCAATCAAACGTGAGTTTGGAAAAATGGACTAGCACATTCAGCAAGTGAAAAAGGAGTAAATATAAGTCTGGACCAGAGGTTGCGCTAGACTTTCTCGTTGTCTGTCATTTTGACTGACAGTGTCATAAAAATCCGGTCATAATCTATTTTTACCCGTCACTTACATTTTTAAAATGATAATAATGACATATTCATTAGTATTTAGTTTTCATTCATTTTTAATTAATATTCTGTCCGAACAAGCTTAGCAGAGGCAAACAGACAGCGGAGTGCACCAATCAGCGACGGGCAGACGTGACGTTAGCAAAGCGACAAGGGCAGGATGAGGGACTTGCGCGCGGAAGTAAACATATGAGGAGAGCGGAGTTGTCGATGTGTTTTAGCTCATTTAAAACTGAATTTACCACGGATTGGAACATATTCTCGGCTCTCCCGTTCGCCATCCGTGTTGTTGTGGAGACGACTTTCAGCACGCAAGAGTGACGTTGCTCGTGAAGAACACGTCACGCAAATAAACAAATCTGATTTGTCGATTGATTTTGTACCTACTCGAGAGGCCGTTAATGGGCTGCGTCCCAGACTTTTCTCTCAGTGTTTGAAAAATACAGGGAGAACAGTCTGGCCGTGCCAGGCAAACTCAGTTGCCGAGACATTTTTCCGAGTAAGGCCAACGACGTCATGCATCAAGAGAGACAATAGCTAATTAATATGCTCACTCGCCACCCTGTGGTCTGGGGTGTGAATTGCAACCTGTCAAAATGACAGATGGACCCAGTTTTTTCCGTCACCGTTTTTAAAAAAAACGGTCAACGACGGAAAATATTCGGTTAACGCGACCCCTGGTCTGAACATGATGAAAATAATTCACTTAATAATGGTAGGGTCAACTGTATCCTTATGGGAAGGCAATCTAAATGACCTATATAACTGATCTCATTGTAAAATGCAAATAAGGTTGCTTAAAAGTTGGTGGGGACAATTTGAGCATCCTGAAACGTTGCTACTGTTATGCCCCTACCGTCCCTATGCAAACCTACACCCTTGGATCCAACTACTATAAACACATGTGAGCATTACCTTAGTAGAAGGTGACAGAAGCTGCATGAAGAGATTCTTTCAAAAGTGTGTATCTTGAACTGGTGACCATTGTGATTGGCAAACTCTGGTCGAATGTTAGATCTGATGAACCAAAGAGGATAAAAACATAAAAAACAATTATATTTCATCAAGTAGCCTTTTGCACATCATCATATTTGCCATTAAAATACAGTAGCATAGTAGAGCCTTACTGTTCAAGGAAAATGTATAGCACATTAGATTTAAATTAAAGATGTACCTAAACAGATGAAACTAAACATCCCTTAAAAATTAAATACGTAAAATGTTTTAATTTAAAAGTTAAATACAGTTGACCTGTAGTCTGGCAGAAATTCTTTAGCATACCACACACCTGCACCTTCAGCTTGAATGTGGATAAAAGGTTTATTCACCAGGGTGTGTGTGTGTGTGTGTGTGTGTGTGTGTGTGTGTGTGTGTGTGTGTGTGTGTGTGCGTGTGTGTGCGTGTGTGTGCGTGTGAGTCAATGAACTAAGCTTACAAAATAAACATAAAAGAAACAGAGGAAGTGAGTTGTTTGAAGTTTCTGTTATGTTTGCGAGAATATGATGTGTGTGTTATCAAACTGCTGTCAGCAGTGTCCACTCTTGATTACAGCTGAGACCTGAACACTGTTTGCATGAAAGAGTCAACACACACTCACACCTACACGCAAACACTTGGCTAGCCGCGTAGTAACGAAAATAAATAAAACAGACAAACACACACCTTCACGTAAATCTTAAAAAAAAAAATCATCCTTACACAGCCATTTCAAACTGATCAAGCCATTTCTTCTTCAGCTCTCTGGTCTTAAAGAAGAGCTCGAAGCCCGTGTGGCCCTGCTGGTGTGTCACGTAGAAGCCGTAACACCACTAAGGGAGGAGAACAAAGAAAACTAATCACAATTTGAACCCCCCCACCAGCATCAAATAGCTTATATAGCTTCATTCACAATTCAGCATTCAAATATTTAAAAAAATATATTCTCCATTTGCAGAAGGAATCACTGATTTGTTTTTATTTTCGGTCAAATGCATTCAGTATTATGTAAAGGAGACAAGCAACACTTTGTAACTTTTCAGTTTTGGTCGATTTTAGCGACGTCGGTGGACAAAAGTGGTAGTGTTTTGCCTTAAGGAAGACTGCATTTCCCATTAGGACCAGCGCACACCTCTACACAGTGTCGTAAAATCAGCAATCCATCAAAAATTAATTTCCCGGTCGCCTGCGGATGGATGAAACCACATTTCTGTCTCGAGCAGTTTTGTGAAGGATGAATAGTAAAAAGGTAATGAATCCAGTTGTGGCTAAACAATAGCATATGACAGTTAGCAACCGTGTGGCTAAAATTTGTCAACGCTGACGAGTTTGGTTGGGGGGAGGCGTCACGCCAGCACGTGAAAGCCGGGCCAATGTTTATTCTGTATATTCTGTTAACTTGCATTTTTTCCTCCTCAGACAAAACTTTTTGTCTCTTTTGTTGCTCTGCCATCTTTGCAGAATTCGCGTGAAAGCATTCCCATCGACGTCCGGCTTTATCATGAATGTGAAAAGTGACCTAAAGCAGGCAGCATATTTGTAGGGTTTTTTTTGTGTGTGTGCCAGGGTTCCTGCCACCCTCCTCAAAGTTAATTAGTGTCACTGAAAGCGATACAGACCCCATCAAGATATAATAGAGGTGTCATTCAACTAGTTGTCAGTTGACATATTATCACAAATGTGATGTGCTTTATTTACTTTAAGTGCATCACTTGGAATAAAAAAGTGGTCCTTCATTAACATTTTTTAGCATCATTAGGCAATTAAAAACATTCTCTTTGGGGGGTCAAATAGTATCCAATCCACTGGACAGTGAACCCCAAATAGCAAAACTATTTGGGGTTCACTGTCCAGTGGTACCTCAAGTTCCAAGTGATCCAATTTATGTGACCTTTTTTTTTGGTCTTGGTTTTGGGCAAAAACATTGGATTTCGGAAGTGAACTATACATCAAATACCAGCTTCCATTTTTCTTAAACATAAAAAAAAAAAGTCTAGGCCTGCAGCTATCGATTATTTTAGTAGTCGATTAATCAATGAACTAGTTAGATCGAATAATCGAGTAATCGGATAAAGAACATGAAAAATTAAAATACTTGAGCTCAGCCTCAAAGAGTATAAAAAAGTAAATAAATGAGGATCTAGGTACAGCAAAAGAACAATTGACTACTTACATAGCAAAAGTCAGCTAACTTAAATGCTACAAAATGCTAATGTTTTTTATACAATGCTCTTAACAAATGGTTCAGACACATATTCCCACATAAAAACAGCTAAATATACCTATAAACTAAATTATGAATGCATAAAAAAAATATTAGCTAAAACAAAAGCTAATGTTGGTCTTAACAGGGAGCTGCTGGATTCCCCCATGAGAAATGAGGCAGACGAAATGGCAGTGTATCCACCCAAATCAATACAACTAAATACAAACACTTTCAAAATAAACCATTACAACGCCATTACGAATACTCGAAGCAGAAAAATTTTATTCAAATCTTTTTTCAAATCGATTTCTCGAGTTTATCGATTAGTCGTTGCAGCATTCCAAGAGTCTTTAGTATTAAGCTACCCACCGAGAGCGGCAAAGGCACTCTCACAACATACTGTATCAAAGAGCAATAAAAACATAAAATCATGCTGAAACCTTTAAGAACAATTAAAAAGAGTAGATAAGTTCCTCCAGTACACTAGATGATCTCGCCCTGTTGCACATCACAATGTTTCACAAAGTTTTTGGAAACCAGTGTTCTATCTTATAGACTTAAAATCATATTTTTTCGCGATAAAAAAAAGTTCTGATGGTCTCCAATGTGTTTCAACACGTCCCCAACAGACATATTGAGGATCAATTTCCACGGTGTTCCCAAAGCGCTGGCTTCACTCGGGCCCTAATGTGCTGCAGCTTGTCGTGTCACATCTGATCAAATCAGCTTTAGCCGCCGCCCGCCATTGTTTGCGGCCCCAGTGAACTCCACAAGTGTTTTAGGGCTCCGCAGAGCGTTAAATCAGCGCTGCCGCTACTACCGCTGCCGCTACTCCGCGTTCACGCTCTGAAGTTTCATTTAGCGGGGAATGATATATCGCTGTGAGTAGCCTCGGACCACCGCACGCATTCATCACCCGCTATTAGCTCGGCGGCCATGCGGCATGCTCTGTTTGCGGACGGCAGGCTTGGTCTTTTTTGTTTCTGCGTGCTGCTTTCATCGTTTAAAGGTGTGCTGAAATTGGGATGGACTTTTGTACAAAAGACATGTAAAATGTCTACTTTATGCTTGTGGCAATTCTATTTTTTTTTTATGCTTTTATTTTTCAAGTCTGGATTATTCTCGTGAAGCTACTTTTAGGTCCGAGAAACACCTGAGCTTCTTTTTGATTTTGATCTTATGAAATGACAATATTTTCTGAAAAATAAGATACAAGATTTTCTTAAACAAATTCATTTTCAGAAGTGAATATATTGGAAAATTATTTTAATACAGTGGCCTCCATAATTATTGGCACCCCTGAAAAATTTTTTTTTAATTCAAATAATATGGGACCTTAATGGAAAAAAAGAGAAAAATCAAACCTTCAATACAAGTGCATTTATTCAGTGGGGAAAAAAATCCCACATATAGAAATAATTATTTGACATCAAATATTGTGTGTCACAATTATTAGCACCCCTGGTGTTAATACTTTGTACAACCCCCTTTTGCCAACAAAACAAGGTCTGGGGACTGAGATGGCCATGGGAGCAGCTTGATTTTGTGTCTGGTGAACCATTTCTGTGTAGATTTGGCCATATGTTTAGGGTCATTGTCTTGCTGAAAGACCCAGTGACGGCCCATCTTCAGCTTTTGGGCAGAGGGCAACAGATTTTGATTTAAAATGTCCTGTTATTTCAAAGCATTCATGATGCCATGCACCCTAACAGGGTTCCCAGGGCTTTTGGAAGCGAAACATCCCCACAGCATCACTGACCCAGCCCCATACTTCACAGTGGGTATGAAGTGCTTTTCAGCATGCGCATCTTTCGTGGCACACCAGACCCACTTAGAGTGTTTGGTTCCAAAAAGCTCAATCTTGGTCTCATCTGACCAAAGCACACGGTCCCAGTTGAAGCCACGGTCCCAGTTGAAGCCTGGGACATCTCTCAGTAGTCATGTGTAAACAAATTGTTACTTTGCTATCAAAAGCTCTATTTGTCTTGTTCATTATGATATTTTGTAAAAGGAAAACATTCAGATGTTTGGGATGTAACTAATGCAAAAATAGCTGTGTTAAAGTCAAAGTTATGTTTGAAATGTATGCGTTTACAAAAAGCTAATGTTCTCCGTTTTTTCATCAGAAACTGGAAATTTGCTCAAACTAAGCTATTTTCTAATGCTGATTTCTAAATAATAGAAAAAGATATGAACTTACTTTTTTTTCTGCTGAAAGAAGAGTGTCTAATCTTTCTTTGGTGGGTTCCATGTTTATATAGCAATAGAACAGAATTTTCTGTGGGCCTTGCAAAATCAGTCAAAATCCAGAAAAACGGCCGGGAGCGAAGGGCTTTGCTCTGGTGAAAATGGCTGGGAGTGAATCAGTTAAGATGCTGTGGCATGACTTTAAGACATTTGCCACGTTTACATGGAGCCAAATATTCCAATTACAATCGGAATATTTGTTCAAACCGAATAAATGTGTTCCATATAAACACCTCATTCGGAATGAACAGGCCCAAACCGAATGGAATTTCATTCCGATTCACAGGGGTGGAATATTCCTTTTCCCAAACCCATTAGAAGTAAAATTATATCATGTAAACAGGGAAGCGGAATGGTGTCTGGTTGCGTTCTTTCTGCACATGCTCCGTACTGACGTGGTGACGTCACTTTGTGACGTAAGTAACGTCACTCGCAACATGGCTTCCAAGCACAGCGCACCTAAGTCCGGCGGAAAGATTGTATTTAATTCAAACTTTAAAAGAATTGAATATAATTGCTCGCTTAGACGGGCGTAAAACGAGGAACAGTGAACTATTTAAAAAAGTTCACGAGAGGTTACACAAAGCCGGAATAGACCGGAGCGTTGATCAGATTAGAAACCGGTGGAAAACCGGCTACTACAAGGCAAAAGAGCAAAACAGCAGAAGCGGATACGACCCCACAAACACAACAAGTGGGTTAAAGTTAAAACAGCAGCACTCCGACGATCGATCTCCAGGTTTTACAACGTGACGCTTTGTTTTGATTAATCTGCGCATGTCAGATGGTAGTTGTCAAACGTCCTTTCGGAATAAAGGCAGTCACATGTAAACGCTGGATCGGAATAGATGAAATGACATGTAAACAGCTGATCTGAAATTTCCATTCGGAATGATTTGAATCGGTATGAATAAAAGTCAGCATGTAAACGTGGCTAGTGATTCATGCCAGATATCCCAGGAATCTGACTGAACTACAGCAGTTTTGTTGAGAAAAATGGGCCAAGATTAGTCCTGATCGATGTGCCAGACTGATCTGCAGCTACAGGAAGCGTCTGGTTGAAGTTATTGCTGCCAAAGGGGGGCCGCAAAATATTAAATGTGATGTTTCACTTACTTATTTTTCCCCCTTCTGTCATTGTTTGCATACTGTCTTCATTAAAATATGAATACCTATAACTGTTTGGGTGGTTTTAGTTGAAGCAGACATTGTTTTTTCATTTTTGGGATTTTGACAAAGATCAGATCACATTTCATGGTGGTTTTATGCAGAAATGTGAGAAATTCCAAAAGGTTCAGATAGTTTTTCATCCCACTATATGTCTGATTTCTTAGCAGGGATCCAAAATTAAAACCATGCAACAACAATGAATGGCATTTGAGCCCACCTTCTTGCCCTCCTTGTCTGACAACGGGTTGTCGGTGATCTTGAAGACATTGAGGTCGAGCACGTCCTTCATCTCATAGTTGTCGCCACGTCGCTTGCACACCACGGCGGCCACATCAAACAAGAAAAGGTATCTGAAATTGACAAACAAACAAATGAACAATTAAGGCAATAAAGTCGGGTGGAGTGTTCAAGTAAAGACAAAATGTCGGTTCCACAAACCTGACCAGTTTCCTGCGGTCAAAGTTGGACACAATACGCATTTCTCCATCTCCTCTCGGGTGACCGTAGCGGATTAGCGGCTGATTCTTAAAGTAGATGCTTTTGGTCAATACCAGAAAATATGATTATGATGAATTATAGTCTTGCTCAGAAATTGACAATCTGTTGCAAAGGACTATATGCCAGACATCCGACCGCACTTCCTTTTTGCGTTTGACATCTTCACCTATCTCTAGCCTCTCTTGACCTGCCTTTTCCCTGAAGAATGTAAATCAAATCATTCAATTCCTCTAAACTATCTCCAAAAAAGGACAAAGGAAGGCTTTAAGTAAATCAGCAGGAGGCCATTTTTGTGTTCATAAAGTTTTTCAAATGAAAAAATTAGGGCTGTCAAACGATTAAAATTTTTAATCGCGTTAATTACAGCTTAAAAATTAATTAATCGTAATTAATCGCAATTCAAACCATCTATAAAATATGCCATATTTTTCTGTATATTATTGTTGGAATGGAAAGATAAGACACAAGATGGATATATACATACGGTACATAAGTACTGTATTTGTTTACAATAAATCAACAAGATGGCAATAACATTATTAACATTCTGTTAAAGTGATCCACGGATAGAAAGACTTGTAGTTCTTAAAGATAAATATTAGTAATAGTTATAGAAATTTTATATTAAAACCCCTCTTAATGTTTTCGTTTTGATAAAATTTGTAAAATTTTCAATCAAAAAATAAACTAGTAGCCCGCCATTGTTGATGTCAATAACTACTTACACAATGGTAATGGATGCTGAAGCCTATAAAAGCAGTCGCACCCAACCGCCAGCAGAGGGCGGAAAAACTCCATAAAACACAATTAACAAGTTGGCCTTTCACTATACTGACATTTAAATCTGTCTGAGCGGGGCTAGTGCGTTAATTGCGTCAAATATTTTAACGTGATTAATTAAAAAAATTAATTACCGCCCGTTAACGCGATAATTTTGACAGCCCTAGAAAAAATATGACATTGTCCAGTCCAAAAATGGCGTGCAACATATTTTGATAACGAAATACCTTGAAGAATACGTTTTGGTCTTGAAATTCCAACTACAGTACATTTTTTTCATTAAAAAAGGCTAACTTTTCTTGTAAAATGACTTACTCTCTCCTGAAATATACATTTATTTACCCTAACTGTAAATATTTTTTCCACAAAACAAGTTCTCTTGGTTTTGATTTTATTTTAACATTTCATTCCTTTGATATGAAGACCTTTTTCCTCTTAAATTTCAAATATATTCTTTTTTAATTCTTTTCAGATCGACACTGACATTCCTTCACACAATGAAATCACACAATAATTAAAAGAACGATCCAATAATAGATATTTAATTGATCGAAATGCTTTCGCAGTCAATCCTGCCGTTTGACTACGGTAATTAGACGTGGCTCACTACAATTACCGTACTGTTCACAGCCAATAGCTACTTTTTCAATTAAGACCTTTCAACAGACTGACCCTGAACACATTCAATGGTATGACTTCATTATAGACAGTAAATGATGTTATGAAACTGTTATGTGTGGCGTACAAGGTTCTCAATGGAGCGCTGGTACTGGTCCATCTCCCGTAGAGTCTCGCTGTCTCTCTTCACTTCGTTGACAAACTGTGCCAGATCCTGAAATGCACAAGAACTCTACTATCCCTCCTACTGTCACTTCAACATAATCACTTGGCACTAAGGCCTTGTTCAGACTGACAGCCAAAATCCCGATTTTTGCCTATTCAGATTGAACTTGGATGGCTCATTTGTAGTTTGAACTGTTAAAAAGCAGAGGAATTTTATTTTTGCGGGACGGGCTGAAACCACATACGGGAGGTAGTTTCATATCCGGTATGGACAAGAAGCTTCTCAGTTTGAACAGCTCAGATGGGTTTTTATTGTCCGTGACGTCACTCTACGCCTTAATAACGCCTTTGTTGCCACAGCAACGTGTAAGATGGGTCAATCGTGTGGCTCAGTTTGAAAAGGCCCACATCCACTTTGGACACTTGCTAGAAATAGTGTGGACAGTCAGCTCTAAATCCGATTCGAATCAGATATGCCTGCAGTCCGAACGCAGCTTAAAGGATAATTTATACTTCTGCATAGTGGTAATGGCGGACCTATGCCGTTAACGCAGACCCGATTTACTTTTTTTTATTCTTTTTTTTTTTTTTAACCTGGCCTTTTCAGCTGTTTGACACGGAGAATAGAAGTCTAAGTGCCCATTCTAAGTCTAAGTGATCATTCAACATACCTCATTTATTATGACAAAGCAGCGAACAGGAAGGGGTTATGGGGGAACAGAAGAAAAGAAAAACAAAAGAAGAAAGAAAAGAAACAAACTACAACAAGAAATATATTGAACGTCTACACTAACTACTAATATGTTGGTGCTATCGTCAGCTAGATGTATTTCCGGTTGACACCATGTGGGGGGCCTGTTGACCACGGGGGTGGGGGAGTCTATAAGCTAAGTGATTGAAAGGGGTAGAGTGTACACAAAGCAGCTCTGTGATCTAGAACCCAGTAATCGTGTGAGTCCGTTGTGAGTGTAAGCCCGTTGGCGACCGACCATACGCCGCCCCATCGCCAATCCCGGCACCGGGACCCCCCCACCCTGAGCGCGCCCTATCACATCCAGCCTCACGCGAGGCCCACCAGACGCGCGACAGACACGCAGACGAGCGGAAATGCCACGCAGACACCAACCCAGGGCCATGGCCTCCACCCAACCAGTCCGGGGAGGTAGGGCGGTTGGGGGGTGTTCAGCGCAGCCCTTCCCTCCTTCCGCAGCCAAGCAAAGGAGCCAAGACCTCCCCCCACTACCACGGCCGGCAGCCCAGGCAGAGGGGAGGCCACGCCCTGGGAGCCACGCCATAGGGAAAAAGTTTGGGACCCACCTACCACCCCATTACTGTGGCTGCCAGGTTCCCGGCTGGCAGCCATTACCCAGCACCGTGATGACGAGCCATGCAAGATCGGAGCCCTGACCTCCCCCCACTACCACGGCTGGCAGCCCAAGCAGAGGGGAGGCCACGCCCTGGGAGCCACGCCATAAGGAAAAAGTGTGGGACCCACCTACCACCCCATTGCTGTGGCTGCCAGGTTCCCGGCTGGCATCCATTACCCAGCACCGTGATGGGATTGTGAGGGGAGGGTAGTGCAATGTATTCATTAAAATAGGAGAGCTTGGCTTGGGGCAGTGGGACCGCAGCATGGAATTTCTACCCAGACTACGCTAGATTTCTACGCAGACCCGAATTACGGTCCTATTCCGTAGCTTGACGTGCACCTCCAAAAAAATCCTAAATATGCGTCTCGTCAACGCGCGTGACGTGAATGTCGCAGGGCTGTGATTGGTCCGCTCAGAACCTTGTTTCCGGTTCAGCAACACAAGAACACCGCTGTTTTTAAACATTCACAAACGATTCTGTGTCGCTCACGCTTTAACATTTGTAGTAACAACATTTGTTGTTCAATATTGATTAGCTGCAGCTGCAAATACACATGTTCCATCAGGGGGTGAAAGTGGGCCGAAATGGCCCAGAACGCCGTTCCAGCAAGAGTTTCATACGGTACTTTGATCCCCAAAATATGATGGCAACGGTCAAAACCGTGTGTGTGATGGTTTGCTTAAAGTATTTTTATTTAATCAAATAATGCCCTCTGGTGGCAGCGTTGGGTGTGGCTGAACTCTTACCGTTTATGGCAGACATGTCTGACATGGCTAAGGGACAGCTACGCTCTGGTTCGGCCCACATGAGGCAGTAAGTTGTTTTAGATGTATGTTAGTGTAGGTATTTATGGTTAATTTTGGAGATACTTTTTGTTTAGTTATGTTTAGCGATGCGCTATGGAAAGAATGTAAATACGTTAGCATTTGTAGCATCTAAGCTAGCGGACTTTATTATGCAGATGCCCCCCCCCCCCCCCAAAAAAAAAAAAAACGTTTACCCCTGATTCCATCTCTGTTGCCTTTGCTGTCAATGACCAGAGGAATACTAAAGGAATTCGACAAGAGTCCCCCAAAACCATACAAAGACAAAGCCACACCACTTTAGTGGCATGGAATTACAGAGCAATGCATTCCCTTAACGCAGAACTTCGAATGCGCAATGACGCCGTAGGGCAGGGGTCAGCAGCCCGCGGCTCCGAAGCCACATGCGACTGTTTGACCTTTTTGATGCGGCTCAGTTTTATGCTAAATAAAGGAATATTTGATTAAATTTTATTCTAGGGCTTGGGAGATTTAACAAAGAAGTTTAACTTCCCTTTAATAGGCAGATCAAGTCAGGATCACTGTTTTTTGTCTTAATAGAAGACTCACGCAAGACTAAAGTCAAGGTTGCCTCTGTGAAGGTGTACCAACTAGTCTTTGCTGTATTCACAGGTGCAAAGACCTTATGAAATACCAAATGGTTAAAGGAGGCAAATTTTTTTTGTCATGTCAAAGATCCACCACAAAATATATACCTATACACACAGATACACAGTCAACCTGATACAATCAGTTCAAAAGTCAATATGTGCATGCAGCTCCCAGTGATGACTATTTTGCCGAAATTGGGTTGAAATGGCTCTTTGAGTGTTAAAAGTTGTCGACCCCTGGCGTAGGGTCTACGCCAGTGATCCCCAAACTACGGCCCGCGGGCCGGATACGGCACACCTCCACATTTGGTCCGGCCCCCTGAACAGTTTATATCTATATATATATATATATATATATATATATATATATATATATATATATATATATATATTTATTATTTTTTTCCCCCAACAGTGTTATTTAATTCCTGGCTTTTTTCTGTGAAGAACCCAGATAGGGTTATTTGGTTATTATCTATTTAATCAATAGTGTTATTATTATTTATATTATATTATATTATATTATATTATATTATATTATATTATATTAGATTAGATTAGATTAGATTAGATTAGATTAGATTAGATTAGATTAGATTAGATTAGATTAGATTAGATTTACTTTTGTTCCGTGAAGAAAAGGGTTATTTGATTGTTACGGAGCCCCCCGGATGCCAGGGTACAAAAAAAAGAAAATCATAGCTCATCTGTACCCACAGTTTCGTAATATGTGGGTACAGTTTAGCAATCTGTACCCACAGAATACTAAACTGTACCCACAGTTTACTAATCTGTACCCGCAGTTTAGCAATCTGTACCCACAGATTACTAAACTGTACCCAAAGTTTAGCAATCTGTACCCACAGATTACTAAACTGTACCCACAGTTTAGCAATCTGTACCCACAGTTTAGCAATGACCGGGAAACAGTAGTCACCAATGTTTGGCGGGGACTCCAAACACCGAAGGACCGACCGAGCAAGCACCTGCACGTTTTGCCCTCGGCGAACAAAGGGGTTTTAAAAAGGTAACTATTGCACGTTTTCTTTGATAGCTGTCTAAAATTTCAGATTACTAAACTGAAATTTTGATTGACGACACCTGAAAGTGAAATTTTAGACGGCCTGCCTGAAAGTGAAATTTTAGACGGCTACCAAAGGAAACGTTCAATATTTAACTTTTAAAATCTCTTTGTTCGCCGAAGGAAAAACGTGCAGGTGCTTGCTCGGTCGTTCCCTCGGCGTTTGGAGTCCCCGCCAAACATTGATGATTACTGTTTCCGGGTCATTGCTAAACTGTGGGTACAGTTTAGTAATCTGTGCGTACAGATTAGTAAACTGTGGGTACAGATTACTAAACTGTACCCACAGATTAGTAAACTGTGCATACAGATTAGTAAACTGCACCCACAGATTCCTAAACTGTGGGTACAGATTAGCTATGATTTTTTTGTTTTTTTATACCCTGGCACCAGGGGGCTCTGTAGATTGTGGCTTTCTGAAAAACAATACATTTTTACATTTAGGCACTCTTGCAATCGTCACATCTTTTCTGTTACAAACTGACCCCGGCCCCTCATCAGAGAATGGAAAAGTTATGTGGCCCTCACAGGAAAAAGTTGGGTGACCCGTGGTCTACGCCATCAAGCCGCCATCACCGGAACGCAGAAGCATAAATCAGCCTTGGACGGCACCATATAATGCCAAAGCGATGATACATTTCGGATATACAGTAAGCCATTACTTTTTCCCCCTCGTTGAACCTTGCGTCTTGACTTATTTTTGAATTTTTAAACGCTAATAAGCTGCATGTCTTTTGGTTTAAGTATCCCATAATACCTTAATACAATGTGGACACCTGCAGTTTATAGTCCAGTACTTCTCAAATAGTGGGGCGCGCCCCCCTGGGGGGGGGCGCAGAGCGATGCCAGGGGGGGCGCATGTGACCTCGGGGAACATGCTTTTTTTGTTGTTTTTTTGCCGTACTGGAATAAAGTGTACTTGCACATCCACTCAGTAGGTGGCAGTGGCGCTCTCATTTTCAGAGTGCGCGCAGTATTTTTGAACTAAGGAAGAGCACTCAGCACACACAGAAAACAGATATGAAGAGAAGTGTGCCACCGCCGTTTTCGAAAGCCGTTTTCCGACCGGACTCACTCACGCAGCGACCCACTGTCTTGTCCGGTTCTCACGTCGCCGCTCGAGAAGTGCCATTTTCGGCCTGGGATCGTCACGACGACCGCCCTCACCTACGGTTCTACCTCGGCCGCCGAGAATGCGCTTTTTTCGTGCCGTTTACCTTTTAGCTTTGACTTTTAATACAGTGGGTGATGATGAAAGACCGTTTACTTGGTCTAAAAATAATTATAGCGGACAGCCAGAAGCCAAATCAATTAAGACGCCACTTAAAGACATTAGACCCCAATCTCATTGATAATCCGCTTGATTGTTTTTCGGTGAAAACGTGCCGAATATTGCCAACAATCGTCCTGCTTTGTCAGTGTTATATCAGTAAACCAGTGAGCATTGTGAGCATGCTCATTGCAAAATAACTCCACACCATTGCAAAGGAGGTAAATAATGTGAGCAGCAAAAATAAAAGCGGTCCTGTCCAAGGACACTCTTTTTTTTCTTTTATTCAGTTTTGTTTTTTCGGTCAAATTTTTTGGCATATTGTCCTCATGAGTGAATGTTTCTAATCAATTTTAATTTGTTATTATTTACTGATTTTATTACATTTTATTTTTCTGTATCAAATGGTCAAAAATGTACCTTGAGTGTATTTTTTACAGTTTGGATGTGACTTTTTTTTTTAATTCAGGCAAATTGATGCACGTCAAGTCTTCTCTGTTACAAACAAAACAATGTTAATGAAGTTATACTTTATTATAAGTTGATCTATGTTACTTTTTTTCTTTATTAGAAAAAAAAACGGACACAATGTTAGGCAGATGCGTATTTATAATAGTAATTTTATAGACAAATGATACTATATACAGTGGTGGCAGAGAGTTTGGGGGGGGCGCGAAACATTTACGTCTTCCTTGGGGGGGCGTGACAGAAAATAATTGAGAAGCACTGTTATAGTCCAACACGGCTTATATATGAACAAATACAATTTTCTTTTCAAATTTATAGACTCAGCCTTATAGTTAAAAAAATACAGTGCATTCGTTGTCAACACGTTGCTTTGACACAAGTACAAAAAAGGAATTAGGGAAGTCTTTCAGTGACCAAAAGCAAATAGGTTCCAGGGTAACCATCTCTACTTACTTTCATAGCATCCAGCGCAATTTTAAGGTTGCTCTTTTCTGCAGCTTCGTGAGTGTGCTTGAGCAGCTCCTGATGGGTGGTGGAGAGAATTGATCAGTTTTGGGTTGAACAAACTAAAATTTTCTGGGGGGGTTTCGCCCTCCCAGAATTTATCAAACTTTTTATCGAAAATTAAAAACGTTGTCCTTAAAAACATATATTTGCAATATTATTAAAACTTAATGATAAACTTTAATTTAAAATTCTATTTTTCAATGCAATATTACTCATATTTTTTTCTTATTTGTTTTCACACACAGAAAACTTTTTTTCCTGATTCAAGTCTTCTGAACTCAAAACATTGCTGATATATATGTATGTATGTATTTATTTATTTTCAATCCAAATACAAGCGAATACACTTGTGGAGTTACTTTTAATACTTTAATACTTTTAATGGTGAGGGAACCTCTATTTAAATCCTCTCGAGCAATCAACACTGGGACGTTATTGATGGCGGGAGAAGGCGTGCACGTGGGGCGGCCATCTGTTGATGACACCTGAGGAGGACGTTGTGAAGGTCAAAGCAAATGAATGAGCCCACAAGTGGAGAATATACTCCATTTTCTTACACTTCTAAGGCTCATTTTTGGACTATGTTTTCTTACATAAAACATTGAGGTTACTCAAACGAGGATAGATTTATATCTGATGTCATTTCTAATGGTATTTAACCTATTTAAGGACATATCCAATATTTTAAAAAGTTCGGTTACATACACTTTGATGGCTCTGATAAAACTGAGCATAAATGTGGAGAATGTCTCCCCCCTGTGGACAAAAGTTAGAGTCTTAAAATGATCACCCACTTACATGTTTGTGTTTCTTTTCTCCATATATATATACATATATATATATATATATATTTTTTTTTTTCAAATATTTTATTTAGAACATTTCTTTGACAAATTTTGGATTTTTTTCCTTTAAGTTTAACAGATTTTTTAATATTGTTAGACAATTTGCAGTATTTTGTTCTTATATTAGGTGCTAATGTCCTAAGAGTTCTTGAAGGAAATTTTTACTTGCACTATATTTTACCCCCCAAAAATATAAAGCCATATCATAATTATTTAAAAAAAATAAAGAGTTAAAGTATTACACCTAATGAGCACATGTTAAAACATTTTTATAGTGTAATTAAAATTTTACAAGACGTAAATTTTCCACAATTGGTTAAATTATCATTTACTGAATAGTAATGATCTGTGGTTCGTTATGCTTTGTAAAGTGCAAAGAAACAATAAATATTTCAATAAAAATAAAGATATGTGTAATAATTGTTAATGTTAATATATCAAATTATTAGATCAAATTAACAGTCAGTGACAGAAAAATGGACAATTGATTGGCTACAGAACTCACATGGTTTCACTGCTTTACAGTAAAGTAACTATTGGATTACATGCAAACGCTGCTGAAAAGGTGCAAACACATTATAGATGCTAAGTCCATACCTGGAGTAAAAGGTGGTACTTTAGGACCCTTTGCATGGGGACCACCAGCAGATCCCTTAGAGTGAACTTGCCATTGTTGGCTCTCTTGGAACACTCCTGAAACAAACATGGACTCCTGAAATTGAATGCTAAGTGCGCATGTGGCGATAACTACTGAACAGGAAATTGAGTTTCTGGAATTTTTCCTGTTAAATAATTACATTTCCCCTTGATAACAGTTTTACTCTATTTTTGAGCGCTTCTGAAATGTTGACCTCCAGTTTGAGGCGGACGTCCTCCTTCTCCTTGCAGATGAGGTCCAGCACGGTGATGGCAATCTCCACGCGGCTGCAGTAGACACCATAGATGAGAAGCCTGCCAGACCAGAGAGAGACGGACAGAGTTAAAGGTTAGAACACTATTTGTCTATGGTGATACACTGCTGGACAAAAGTACTGTTTTGGCACCCCTGCAATTCTGTCAGATAATGCTCAATTTCTCCCAGAAAATGATAGTAATTACAAATGCTTTGGTAGTAATATCTTCATTTATTTTGCTTGCAATGAAAAAACAAAAAAAGAGAATGGAAAATTAAATCATTATCATTTCACACAAAACTCAAAAAAATTGGGCCGGACAAATGTACTGGCACCCTTTGAAAAATCATGTGATGCTTCTGTAATTTGTGTAATTAACAGCACCTGTTACTTACCTGTGGCACATAACAGGTGGTGGCAATAACTAAATCACACGTGTAGCCAGTTAAAATGGATTAAAGTTGATTCAACCTGTGTCCTTGTGCGCACCACATTGAGCACGGAAAAAAGAAAGAAGACCAAAGAACTGTCTGAGGACTTGAGAAGCAGAATTGTGAGGAAGCATGGGCAATCTCAAGGCTTCAAGTCCATCTCCAAAGACCTGAATGTTCCTGTGTCTACCGTGCTCAGTGTCATCAATAAGTCTAAAGCCCATGGCACTGTGGCTAACCTCCCAAGCTGTGGACAGAAAAGAAAAATTGATGAGAGACTTCAACAAAAGATTGTGCGGATGGTGGACAAAAAACCTCGGCTATCATCCAAACAAGTTCAAGCTGTCCTGCAGTCCAATGGTACAACAGGGTCAACCTGTACTATCCTTCGGCATCTGAATGAAAAGGGACTCTATGGTACAATACCCAAGAAGACCCCACTTCTGACCCAGAGACATAAAAAAGCCAGGCTGGAGTTTACCAAAAACTTTCCTGAGAAAGCCAAAAACATTTTGGAAGAATGTTCTCTGGTCAGACAAGACAAAAGTAGAGCTTAGAGCATAGAGTTTACAGGCAAAAAAAAAACGAGGCCTTCAAATAAAAAGAACACTGTCCCCACTGTCAAACATGGCGGAGGTTCCCTGATGTTTTGGGGTTGCTTTGCTAACCCTGGCACTGGACTGCTTGACCGGGTGCATGGCATTAGGAAGTCTGAAGACAACCAACAAATTATGCAGCATAATGTAGTGCCCAGTGAGAGAAAGCTAGGTCTCCCTCAGAGGTCATGGGTCTTCCAGCAGGACAATGACCCAAAACAACCTTCAAAAAGCACTAGTAAATGGTTTGAGAGAAAGCACTGGAGACTTCTAAAGTGGCCAGCAATGAGTCCAGACCTGAATCCCATAGAACACCTGTGGAGATCTGAAAATGGCAGTTTGGAAAAGGCACCCTTCAAATCTGAATGACCTGGAGCAGTTGGCCAAAGAAGAATGCTCTAAAATTCCAGCAGAGCGCTGTAAGAAACCCATTGATGGATAGTGGAAGCGATTGTTCGCAGTTATTCTGTCTAAACGTTTTGCTACCAAGAATTAGGCTGAGGGTGCCAATAATTTTGTCTGGCCCATTTTTTAAGTTATGTGTAAAATGTAGGGCTGTCAAAATGATCGTGTTAACGGGCGGTAATTAATTTTTTTAATTAATCACGTTAAAGTATTTGACACATTTACTGCACATGCCCCGTTCAAACAGATTAAAATGACAGCACAGTGTCATGTCCACTTGTTACTTGTGTTTTTTGGTGTTTTGTCCCCCTCTGCTGGCGCTTGGGTGCGACTGATTTTATGGGTTTCAGCACAATGAGCATTGTGTATTTATTGACATCAACAATGGCGAGCTACTAGTTTATTTTTTGATTGAAAATTTTACAAATTTTATCAAAACGAAAACATTAAGAGGGGTTTTAATACAAAATTTTATATAACTTGTAGTACTAACATTTATCTTTGAAGAACTACAAGTCTTTCTATCCATGGATCGCTTAAACAGAATGTTAATCATGTTAATGCCATCTTGTTGATGTATTGTTATAATAAACAAATACATTGTGTACAGTATGTTGAATGTATATATCCGTCTTGTGTCTTATCTTTCCATTTCAACAATAATTTACAGAAAAATATGGCATATTTTATAGATAGTGTGAATTGCGATTAATTACAATTAATTATTTTTTAAACTGTGATTAACTTGATTAAAAATTTCAATCGTTTGACAGCCCTAGTAAAATGATAATGACCTGATTTTTTCCCCCTCCGTATTTTTTGTGTTTTTTCATTGCATGATAAATAGATGAAGATATTACTACCAAAGCATTTGTAATTGCAATCATTTTCTGGGAGAAATAGAGCATTATCTGACAGAATTGCAGGGGTGCCAATACTTTTGGCCAGCAGTGTGTCCTTGCGCCATATGCTTTAACTGTAGTAAAACTGCTGCCTCCACAAGTTTAAACGCTTTTTTACAGATTGAAAGCCTGTCAAGTCGCCACTCAAGTTGTTGTTCTTGTGTTTTTGTGCCCCCTCAAAACAAGCTAGACTTTGCAAGACAAACAGTCTGTGAAGTGTGTGTGTGTTGAAAAAAAAACCTCCTTTAAATAAATTAGAACGATGACTACCTCTCTTTGTAGTTGATAAATATCTGGTAGAGATTTAAAGCATTCTTGTTGAGAATGGAATCCTGAACGTCTGCCATGAGGCTCTTGTGAACCTTCACCAAGTCCTGCAGTGAGTATTGAGGAGATGCTTACAAGGTAATAATTACAACGATAGATAACAATAAGAGGAAAACTTACTGGAATGTTGATAAACACTTGATCGATTTCGGCAACGGAGAAAAATTTCTTGAGCGGGTTGAGGAAATACTATAAGACACACACACACAAGCGTCATTATGCAACCTACTGGCAACAATATGAATGTTAATGCGTATTAATTCATAACAGCACTCAAGCAGAGGCCGGCAGCATTGCAAATTAGGGCCATGCCAGCAAATTTACATAAAATAACACAAAAAAGGGCACCGAGCGATAGATAAAAAAGAAAGGCAAGGAGCTAAATGACAGCAATATATCCCACTGGACATCCACAAACATCCACAAAGCAATCACCAGTTCAATCATTTCCTTTAGCGGTGTGACTTGATTCATGTCACCCTTAGAGGTGAGAGACAGTGGACACCCTGATCTTGTTATTAGCCAATCACAATCCCCATACTAACAAACATTCACGTTCAGCAGAGGTGGGTAGGGTAGCCCAAAATTGTACTCAAGAGTAACGTTACTTCATTAATAATATTACGCAAGTAAAAGCAGTCATCCAAAAAATGTACTCAAGTACAAGTAAAAATGTATTTGGTGAAAAGAATACTAAAGTAATGAGTAACATTGTGGGCAACTGCTTACGATATTTGATTTTATTTGTTTAAACAATGGTATTTTTTTTCTCAGCACAGTTATCTAGATGAACTGTTTTTATTACGATACTGTACTATTACCTATTACATAACTACATTAAGCCAAAGAGATACAAAAAAAAAACAAACATTGAAATTCCAGCGAGAGAGAAACATGTACAGAAATGAAGCATTATTCGTCCAAAGAGCATGACTGCCCTCTAGTGGAGAAAACATATTTCCTATTGTGAAACTAAAAGGATCATATTTTTGGGTTTCCATGGTCAATTGGTGCCAAATAAAAACTGGGAGAGAGGTTAAAATCCGCACTCTCGAGTCATGTTGATGGCAGCATTCTATGTCAAATACTTACGGTAATTTCCCGAATATAACGCACACTTTTTTTCCTAAAATTAACTTGTAAAATCATGGTGCACATTATAAACTGGTACATGGATGGAGACAGAAATATATATAAACCGATTTTTTTATTGACACGGCCACGTTGTGTTGAAGAAACGTATGCGGCGATGCGTTGCCGACCATTACGGTATGTGACGTCACCATTTTGTTTCGGTAATACTTCACTGTGATTGGCCGAATGATTTCGTCTGTGTTAAATTCTGCTTTTTTCACTCTTCATAAAGCACAGAATTTAGTTTCTTGAACTCATTTGAGTCAACGTTTATTGCAGCTCCGCAACTCGGACCATAACAAACGTAACAACAGACTTCCTGTGTGTGTCCGTCAACTATATCTGTCCCTCGGGAAACTCAAACCCAAATAACAATAGTTCCTATTGTTACTGTCGCGTCAACAGCGATGAGCGCTCTCGGATTTCCGACTTACGTTCTCACTTTCATTTTACCGTATCAATCCATGGAAGAAACACTTATTCATCATGATGAAATGAGCAAGTTATACAGCAGCCTTTAAAAGAAAAGTCACATCTGTTTTGTTTTCTCCAAGATTCTGGTAAGTTGGAGAAGTTGTCAAATCATATTACTACTGTAAATATTGTCAGTTTATGGTAATTTTTTTAACTACCAATATGCTATGCTTGTGCTGTGTTTCACCATTCAGTAAAATGACATTTCTGTATCTGTACACGAGCTCTGTTTTCTTGTATTCTTCTATTTATTGGTGCTAAAATTAGGGTGCGCATTATAAACGGGTACAATAATTTTCCCTAGATTTTACAAGTAAATTTGGGGTGCGCATTATACACGGGTGTGCATTATATTCGGGAAATTACGGTAATTTTTTTAAGGTTCTTTAAAGACGCTACTTGATTGTACAGGCCGGCGTGATCATAGAGTGGCAATTTTGAGTCTGATTGGTATAATGCAGTCATGTGATTATTGTTGTGATGTCTCATTGGGGAAACTGGTAGAGCCATTGTTGGTGTCTCTGGCAAAAGTAAAAGTAATAATAAAGAGGAAAAATGTAACGACTAGTGTAGCTGAACATTCCGGATTAAGAGTCGTGCTACTTCCTAACTAATCTACTCTTGTAAAAAGTATGGCTTAGTAAAACTACTATTAGAAGTACATTTTTCTCAAAAACACACTCAAGTAAATGGAGTAAATGTAACGCGTTACTACCCACCTCTATAGTTCAGTGATCACGGAAGTTTAAAGAAACTACCATGCATGATTTTGGAACATGGGCGGTAGCTGGAGAACCCGAGAAAGACCCACATATTTAGAAAGTGAGTCAAAGGATAGACTATAAAATACTACTGCTCGTCAACAAAACACTTAATGGCCTTGGACCAAAATACATGCTTGATTTGTTAGATTCCTATGAAACATCTAGACCCCTAAGGTCGTCTGGAACTTGTCTCCTGTATGTGACAAGAACAAGAACCAAGTAGGGTGAGGCAGCATTAAGTTGTTATGCTCCTCACCTCTGGAACAAGTTACCTGAAGGTCTGAAGTATGCTCAAACTGTTAGCTCCTTTAAATGAGGGCTAAAAACGCTTTTGTTTAGCACTGCATATCCATAACTGTATATATATTTCATTCTATTTGCTTTCTATTATTATCTCCATTGCTGATTTCAATTATTATTAGTAGTAGTAGTATTTGTTTTATTTTTTATTTATTTAATTTTTTTATTCTATTCGTGATTACATGTGATTTTTATGTATAATTTTATTTCCTATTTCGATTGTCTTTTTTTTTTTTTTTTTTTAACGTTCTATTGATTTTAAAGTGATTTTTATTATCTTCATGTGATGTAAAACACTTTGAATTGCCTTGTGTTGAATTGTGCTGTATAAATAAATTTACCTTGCCTGGCCTTGCCTAGAAAAACATAGAAACTCTGCACAGTAAAACCTGGAATTGAAACCCAGAAACTCAGAACTGTTTTGCAGTCACGCTAACAATGAAAGGATTAAGTTGCCATCGTCGGAACTGAACTCCAACATACAGTAAACAGAGAACATTCTGCAATGACTCCGGTGGGTCGGTCGATCAGTTAGTCAACAGATAGTAAGGTAGGTAGACTAGTCAATGGGTCAGTATAATTAGGTTTGTAAATGGTTGGGTTAGGCGGGTAGGTAGATTACGGTAGTCACTTGTTTGGGAGATAGTTGGGTAGGTCAACCGATCTGTAGAGGGAGACAGAAAAAGAGAAAGCAAGATGGTAGAATGCTATTTGAACAGATACTTTATTAATCCCATCCCAAAACTTATCTGTCCATGTCTTCAAAATATTCGCCAAGCCTAGCTACCAAGTTATAGGTATAAAAATTCAGTGTGAGGGCAGTTTGATTGATGTCACATTTAATTGCAAGCAGTGGGATAGAATATGGGACTTTTAGTTATTCCATAACTCTGGTGTCCCCACAGTGGACCTGATAAAACAAATGAAATAAAACTGTTGAGTGCTGTAATGGCGCTCCCCAAGTCACATTTTGGAGCGTGAGCACAGTTGTGCATGGATCGGACATTTTCGCAGGTCAGTCAGTTTGATCCGATCCGCATATAAAATTTATATCGGAATCCGTTACTGATGCTGGATCCTATCGGCCCCCATCTCCATCATGAGTGCATCTTGTGTCTTTAAAGCCTTGCAAGTTAGTGTCATAACTACTGTATTTAATCAGGTGCCTTGAAAACCACCACGCTTCACTTAGATTCCCGGAAATGTGATGGTTGTACTGTACACTACCCGCTAAAATGCGATTGTTATCATTATTAAAATGACTGATAAAGAGCAAAAAAAGAGAGTTCCTCTCTTAAATTATACCCTAGACAAGCATGCTCTCAGAGTAAGTGGCATATTATACCAAAACATGCAATCAGTAAAATATGAAATAAATAATAAAATAGTAAAATAATAAATAAACAAAGGGGGTTGGGGGAGCTTCTTGGGGGGTTGAATGAACTTATCACCCAAAATCCGGACGCATGAAAATGTTCGAATGATTAAAAATACAGTATACTTAAAATGTATATATTAACGATTATAATACTTGCAGTTTGTTTTTAAATTCTCAGTAATTTCTAATAATTATTATTACATTATAGGAGGGGTGTGCGCACTTAGATTATTGTAAAATAGTTCAATACAGTGTATAATTCTTTATTATTTTATGTTTCAATATCATCATCCCACAAATTGCACAGCTATGTAAATGTGTATGTATGTATATATTAGGGCTGTCAAACGATTAAAATTTTTAATCGAGTTAATCACAGCTTAAAAATTAATTAATCGTAATTAATCGCAATTCAAACCATCTCTAAAATATGCCATATTTTTCCGTAAATTATTGTTGGAATGGAAAGATGAGACATAAGACGGATACATACATTCAACTTACTGTACATACAGTGGGGAGAACAAGTATTTGATACACAGTCAATGGGAAAACCCATTGGCAGTCTATCAAATACTTGTTCTCCCCACTGTAAGTACTGTATTTGTTTATTATAACAATAAATCGACATGATGGCATTAACATTATTAACATACTTTCTGTTAAAGGGATCCACAAGAAAGACTTGTAGTTCTTAAAAGATAAATGTTAGTACAAGTTATACTAATTTTAATATTAAAACCCATCTTAATGTTTTCGTTTTAATAAAATTTTTAAAATTTTCTATCAAAAAATAAACTAGATACACTAAATACACCACAAGGTGTCAATGGCGAGTTTTAAATTAAATTAGAAATCAATCCAAATAGTATGTTTTGTCCCTTGACTGATGCCGTAGTTTCCTGGTTACTGGTCCATCCATTGTAATTCACGTCATTTGAGTGCTGGCTTCACAACATACTTGACCTCTGATAGTTGGTATATTGTGAATAAATATTGCCATCCAATGTATTTGTTGAGCTAAACAAAATGTTTGAATTGAGCTTGACCAAAGTCTTGAGTAAGTTTTATGTGTATGTTGCATAGCTATTTTGATTGGGAATGCCAGTTCTCTTTGCACTGTTGTTTAACTGTGTGAGAATAGGGCCTCATTAATACAGATTGAAGCACTTTTCTTTTTGTGAACATAATGTTTTTTTGAGAGATATTATTTTTGCTGTGCTTTCACTAAATTATACTTATGTTTGTTGCGAAGGAGTTGCCGAAGCTTAGGCCAATAAACGGCGCGGTCCAATGAACGCCTGTGTCCACTCGCCTTTTGTAATATTCTGATATAGAATTTAACGAGGCACTTTGAAGTACACGCGGCGCCAACATGTTGTTCACTCACATGGTGCAGGAGTGACTTAGAGTTACGGCCTCCCGAGAGCCGTAAGCTGTGTTAATGTTGAAGCTGAATGTGCTAATAAAGAAACAAAGTGCCAGCACGTCGCAAGTGGTATACCTTTGTTAAGAAAAAGCACAAATCAAGACACCTTTCTCTGCCTCTTAGCTCTCAAGCGCGTCATTGTAATCTGTTTGAGACAATGCACGTGCGGGTCATTCCGCGCATGCGTTAAATATTTTAACGTGATTATTTAAAAAAAAAAAAAATACCGTCCGTTAACATGTTAAATTTGACAGCCCTATTATATACAGTATATATGTTCTTTTTTTTTCTTTTTGGAACAGTTTTAGTGAGTCATTTCTCGACGCAGCCCAACCAATACTCTCCAGAGCAGTTGCAGTAACTGGGAATCTGTGCAGTAGGATACTTGCTTTTCTTGTAATTGCTGAAAACTTCAAGAAATAAATATTGTCGAGCTAGCGTCCATTAATCAATAATGGATGTAAACACAACACTCGAATTGCGAATCGCACGTTTGATCATGCTTGGGAGAGCTCAGCGGGGGCCCATGTACCTTCTCAATGGATTCCAAGGTCTCTGTGTACTTCTCTTCCGTCTGCTTGATCTCAGAGAGGCAGCAGCTGCGAACGTCTGACATCTCGACCTGCTTCTGGAAAGAAATGCGACTTGCTGAGAATCTTAACCCCTGGGTGTTATTTGTCCATTTTTTGGCTTTTTTCGTTTTTTTCTGTGTTTAAAAGGAAAAAAAGCATATGAAAAAATACACTAGGGAGCTGATATTTCCTGCAGGATACTAAATCATGTAGAAGTTCGAAATGGCACCATCTGGCAATTTCTAACTTATTGCAAACAGGCTGGGAAGATTTGCACTAAACTCTTGTTATTTTGCCATTTTTTGGCTCATTGACTCCCATTATAAATCATGATTTTTAATATGCTGTAAACCTGATGTTTTATAATGCATTTCCCGTGATTATTGATGCAATCGCTTCTTTGGCGAGTCAAAAACATGCAGATAAAAAATTTTTTGTGTTGACACCCAGAAGTCACTAGATGGAGCCATAGGCCAATACATGAATTTGCTTGCGAAGCTAGCTTCAGATCGGTCAAAAATTAATGCAATAAAGACGGTTGGCTTTACAAAAAAAATGGTGTCAATGTTGTCTGAGCTCACTTTCAGTCTATTTGGGCATGCGTATTTGCAATTTTGCACGTTTGCACAAGACAATAAAAAGGTACTTCCCGGAAATGCAAAAAAACCAAAACAAAAAACCACGTGTTTAGTGTTGTCGTTTGAATTTAAACTTTTATTGGTTGGGTGTTTGAATTTCTTTACTCTCATTGGTTCTGGGCATTTTGGGAGTCTCTGTTCTCGCGAGGATCACCATTTTGCATTTCTTCCAACACAACTGTGATCGATGGCGGCGAGAAGTATTTCACCGCAGGACACGATTCGAATGGTGTTAGAAAATCCTGATTCCGACGACCTTTGTTCGGACGCTTCTTTGGAGAGCCCAGAAGACATTGAACAAATTCTTCCGGACTTTCGATGCCGGAGGAGGACGGCTTTGATGACGAGGATTAGGAAATAGTTGACAACATAACGAGATGAAAGCGGGGAGCAGAAGGCGGGGGCACGGACATGACCACGTTCAGGCGCATGACGAAAATGACGGCGATCGAGGTAATGACGAGAGTGAGTAAGCAAATGTTTTGCATATCAAGGTTTGTCTTGTAAAAGCTGATCAAAGATCAAAGCTGTTATTGTTGCGTGCGCTTGTGCTTTGCAGACCTGAGGCACATACTCCTGCCGCCGGCGCGCACTCAGGTGGCCAATGTGTGTTTTTTCACATGCCGGACATTTCGTCATGCAGCGCGTTTGTGCTGTTCACGGAGATCTACCCTGAGTGGAACGTGAAGAAAAGCTACAAGCGCCGACTATTTCTTGAGGAACTTGGCAAGGCTCTAATTCGGCCAGAAGTCCTAAAACGGGAACCACCGCCTTCTGCCGAAGGCTTGGTTGAGCAGCGAGCTGGACCCCCGTCCAAGCGCAAACAATGTGGCCTTTGCACAAAGCCACTTCGGGCTTCGAACATAATAATAAATAATAATACATTTTATTCATAACGCACTTTACATTTGAACAACAAATCTCAAAGTGCACATCATGAATTGTGTATGTTGTTATTATGTTAACTGTTATATTGTATGTATGTTTTGTAAAATTGTTAACATAAATTCTATCATCAAATCAGTTATTGTCACGTTGTCACAGTCTTGTTCTAAAAAAAAAAAATCTATTGTTACGACTTTTACTTATCCAATGATGTAATTATGTAATATAAAATATTTTAGTTTGATTTATATATAGCCTATATAGCATAGTTAGTTTTACTATTAGGATAATGCTGCTGCTATTGTCCATAGGGGGCCAAAACAAAAAACAAAAAAATTATATGTTTAGATAGGTCTGATGCCACTGAACATTGTGAGTGGTTGAAAGTGAAAAAATATTCAGAAATGACTTAGTTATCACACTTCAAAGCAAAAGCCATTTTTTGGACAAAATCACAAGAGTTTAGTGTAAATGAGAAAACTGCAAATGTGTAAAAACTGGGCATGCATAAAAAAATTGGTTGTTATGACTTAACGACTTATTCAAGCCTCTAACTATGTGATATGGAATATTCAAATTAGACTTTTGTTTTTTATATATATACAGCATAGTTAGTTTTGCTATTCGGATAATGCTGCTATTATTGTCCATAGGGGGCATTGAAAAATAAAAAAAAATAAAAAACTATATATGTGTAGATAGGTCTGATGCCACTGAAGATTTTGAGTGGTTGAAAGTGAAAAAATATTCAGAAATGACTTAGTTATCACACTTCAAAGGAAAAGCCATTTTTTGGACAAAATCACAAGAGTTTAGTGTAAATGAGAAAACTGCAAATGTGTAAAAACTGGGCATGCATAAAAAAATTGGTTGTTATGACTTAACGACTTATTCAAGCCTCTAACTATGTGATATGGAATATTCAAATTAGACTTTTGTTTTTTATATATATACAGCATAGTTAGTTTTGCTATTCGGATAATGCTACTATTATTGTCCATAGGGGGCATTGAAAAATAAAAAAAAATAAAAAACTATATATGTGTAGATAGGTCTGATGCCACTGAAGATTTTGAGTGGTTGAAAGTGAAAAAATATTCAGAAATGACTTAGTTATCACACTTCAAAGGAAAAGCCATTTTTTGGACAAAATCACAAGAGTTTAGTGTAAATGAGAAAACTGCAAATGTGTAAAAACTGGGCATGCATAAAAAAATCGGTTGTTATGACTTAACGACTTATTCAAGCCTCTAACTATGTGATATGGAATATTCAAATTAGACTTTTGTTTTTTTATATATATACAGCATAGTTAGTTTTGCTATTCAGATAATGCTGCTATTATTGTCCATAGGGGGCATTGAAAAAAATAAAAAAATAAAAAACCTTATATGTGTAGATAGGTCTGATGCCACTGAACATTTTGAGTGGTTGAAAGTGAAAAAATATTCAGAAATGACTTAGTTATCACACTTCAAAGGAAAAGCCATTTTTGGACAAAATCACAAGAGTTTAGTGTAAATGAGAAAACTGCAAATGTGTAAAAACTGGGCATGCATAAAAAAATCGGTTGTTATGACTTAACGACTTATTCAAGCCTCTAACTATGTGATATGGAATATTCAAATTAGACTTTTGTTTTTTATATATATACAGCATAGTTAGTTTTGCTATTCGGATAATGCTGCTATTATTGTCCATAGGGGGCATTGAAAAATTAAAAAAAAATAAAAAACTTTATATGTGTAGATAGGTCTGACGCCACTGAACATTTTGAGTGGCTGAAAGTGAAAAAATATTCAGAAATGACTTAGTTATCACACTTCAAAGGAAAAGCCATTTTTTGGACAAAATCACAAGAATTTAGTCAAGATAAAATAACGCCCAAGGGTTAATTAGGGGATGAAAAGTTCTTTCAGTTAGCTGTTCATAGTAATACAGTGTACTGTTCGTGTTTGTACGCATGTACCTGCTGCCCAGTCCTCATAAGGTCCTCATAAATCTCTCCGCCTGCATAGCCTTCTTCCAAGCTGTATACTGCTGCATATAAGTCCTCCTCATCTTCCATGGCGGTTTCACTACAGGTCACACAAGTAAACTCTCAAATTTGTATTCGGTAACATACCCCAAATTGTTTTGAAAATTCAGTTCCGAAAGTCAGTTTTGCTGGGCAACAAGAAATTTGGTACGCCTGCCAAACACACAATATACTATCCGAATGCAACAACCAAAATGTCTCTAGAAGCCATGCCTGAAAAGACAAAGGAAAACTGACATTGTGGTTCAGACTCAAAATTCCCGACTTTGAAAAACCTAAAGTGCCTATGACTTCAAAAAGCATATTTATTTCATATTTCCTGTGGTATTTTATGCTCCTGAATGAAATGGACCGCTTTAGCATGTCGGCTAGCTGTCACACCTCCTGGTTCATTTACACTCTCCGAAACTGGGGCAGGGAAATGACAAAAGCCGGACTAACTCCGGTGCAAAAAGTCAACAGTTTTGACCATTATGGAGTAATTTTGCCATGTCGTACTGAATAAATGCATTTTTAAACTTTCATAATCTTTTTAGCACCAGGCTGTTATTTGTCATGACCATACCATTTATTTAGCAATTCGGGAAAAATACTAAGATAAAAAGAATATCCTGTAAAAATATTGGAGTAGAGAGATTGAAACAATGACATTTTGCTGTTCTCTTCGTCGCATTTTCCTCATTCTGAAAACTTCCCCCTCAATGGGCTGAATTCTTAATTAGGTGAAATCGTGACCCTGCTGATGTCATCCTTCAGCTGGGGACGCTAGAGCGCCATAATGACAGACAAGGGCAAAACGGCAGGTTAAAAGTCTAATTTCTCGTCATCTGTGCTTTGCCAAAATGTTGTATATCGTCAAATCGTCTCAAATTATGATTCTAATTCACATAATAATGCGATTAAAGATTTTTTCTAAAATCCTGTCATAGGTTAAGTGTGAGAAAGATCCAACCATAGTGACGCTTGTGCACCCCTAACTGGTGTAACTGTTTATTGCACATCAAATTCTTTGTTGGGCTAAAGACAGCCTCCGTTTACGGTTTTTAATAGGCTTGTCATGTAAACGGCTTCATTTCCTTTAATAATAGCGAATAAACAGAGCAGAGCCCTGGAGAGCCAAGATGATGGGCCAAGCCGGTTCTGACAAGCACTGACATAATTATGTTCTATCAACAGCAGTAATGGACCCTTGGAGAGAAAAGGGGAGATGCCTCATACATACTCAATCAGGTCTTCTAGGTGATTGTAAATGTCCTCGTCCTTTAGACTCTCCTCTGTGGGGAAAGGCCTGCAAATAACAATGAAAACATTTAAAGCAGGAGAGTTTATGTATTCAAATAACGAAGAATAATAGGCGAGAAAAAAAAAAAAAAGATAAAATCCAATCTATAAGTGGTGCAATTATGTATAGAAGGGAAAATAACAGCTAGCGTGAACAAAAACAACTTACTTGAATCCTCCTTGCTGTGCGATGGCTGTGTACGAGAGCTTGGATAGTGTATCCATCACCTGGGAAAGTGCATCATTTGTTAGATCATGAGTTCGGTATGCACCTATTATCCACATATTTTTCACTTCCGATCCAATAAATGGAATCAGGATATCTATCAATACTAGCCTTGGTCATCGTTTGAATTTGAACGGTTCCGGAACCGATTCCACATTTCGATTCTGGTTCCAAACAATTCTCAACTCCGATTCTTTAAATAGGCAGGGTAAAAAAATTGCATGGTTTATATTACCCGTATTGGCCCGAATATAAGACGGTGTTTTTTGCATTGAAATAAGAATGAAAAAGAGGGGGTTGTCTTATATTCGTGGTCTAGACATTATACCCATTCACGACGCTAGATGGCGCCAGATATCATTGAAGCGAGGTTCTGTCATGACAGAGCTCAGCTACTCTCACCATTCACGACGCTAGATGGCGCCAGATATCTTTGAAGCGATGTTCTGCCATGACAGATTTCAGCTACTCTCAAATTTAACCAGTTTGCATTATTTTATTGCAATGTTTTTCCTTATTCAGATTTGTTTCAAGACGACAGTTACAGTTAGACTTCACTTTGATTGTTAATGCAGTAATTGCAATTTTGTTGTTTTATCACAATAGATTGGTTTATTTAAATTTCAAAAACCAGAAGCCATTCATTTACATATTTAAATGTTCAGATATTAAGATTTGAATGTGGCAAATTAAAATGCTTTTTTTCTCAAATATATTGTTATAATCATTTGTTTCGGATGTACTGTAATTATTTTCTGTATAAAAATTAATTTGGTGTTCAAAACGTCTTTTTTCAAATGACTCTTGAAAAAGAGGGGTTCGTCTTATAATCAGGGCCGTCTTATATTCGGGCCAATAAGGTAATTTCTTAACTTCTCGTTCATATTTTTAAATTATATGAACTTTCAATTAACTTTGCTATGTATTTCTCACAGGGCTATTTTTTAACTTGAATATAAATTAGGCCTGTCAACAATAACGCGTTAACGACTATGATTAATCTGGAAATATTAACGCATTTAAAAAAACAAAATAACGCAATTTACGGCTCACACTAAGTTTGGTCACAACTGCCTCCCATAGTCCCACACGCTGATGTTTACATTCCCCGCGTGGCAATGCAGGACAAAATTCAGCCAGCCACAATGATTGAGGATGATTACAAAATTCCGTTTTAAAAAGCTACCTAATGGAAATCTGGATAAAAGCAAAGTTGTGTCCACATACTGATGTAATGAACTGTCGTTCGATCGAAGCTCAACCAGCCTAAAGTACCACCTTCGGGCAAAGCATATCTTCGCCAGTGTTAGCAATGACGCTAACACTGCGGGAACAAGCCGCAGTCATCAAGCTACACTGGCAGAGTGCGGACTCTGACTTGTCAACAAAAAGACAACAAGTAGGTTGACTACTGCTATCGCTACATGGCTAGCCAGAGACTGTAGAGTGTAGACCCATTAACATAGTCGAAGACGAGGGCCTTGAAAATCCAATGACAACAAACAACAACAACCAATGACAAACCACTAGACAGGTACAAGGCAGTGCCAGCATGGACTCATGTCCACTACAGTGGTGGTCTGCGCACAGTGGTGCTCACAGTAAGCTGGCCCACCTTGCAAAAAAAGTATCTGGTCACACCTGCCACAACTGTTCCTTCCGAGAGACTGTTTTATTTGTTCAAAAGAAAAGGTCTGCTCTGTTATCTGAAAATGTCAACAAGTAGTGTAAAACTGCAAATGCTGCATTTATTTGTGTGAAATGTTCAATTTAACAGACAAGTTGTTTACACATTTTTTGAAACACTAGCTATTGTTACTGTATTGTGCTTGTCTGCTCTTTAAATTAGCAGTTAATTTTGGGTGATATGCCAAACGGTACTTGAGCCACATTGTTAGTCTGAGGCACTTTAATCTGATAAAGCTCTTTGCTGTATAATACAGACAATTTATTTTATTTTTTATTTCATACGAGCTGAGTTGTTAAATATAACTTCAAAACTCTATTTGGTTAAGTGTTAATTCATTCACACATCATGCATTTCATCTTAAAGCAAATTTTAGGTCAATTATCATATTTTCCTAGATTTTTTTTTCCTGAAGAACAACTTTATTCATCCCGAGGGAAATGTGATTAATCATGATTAATCACACAGTTGACATATGATTAACTAGATTAAATTTTTTAATCGTTTGACAGCACTAATATAAATATCAGTCTTTGAACTTGAATATAATGACGCTTCTTTCCACAGGCGTGCACTTTCACAAAGATGTTTACTTTTCAAAAGCTCACGGAGAAAACATTTACACATTCTTTTGCCTATCTTTTAGAGTGTCTTATGCTGCAGGCATTTATTGTATTGCATCGTTTGTTCTAGGTGGTATTTCTACAAGTTAGTTAAGGGATGACATCTTTCAGATGTCAGGTGCGGAGTGTTCTGTCCCTTGATCTTAAATTGACTACTTTTTAAATGTGATTTCTTTCTAAACTGATATATTGTTCATCCGTCCAAAAGATGCCACTATTGTAACTCCTGACTCTACAGTTTTTCTTAGGTTTTGCCATGTGCACTTGGCTTCTCCTAGTGGTGACTTACTGAAAGCAGCAGGCTAAAAGAACATTATTTTAGTTGGAAAAGAATCCTTGAGGTGTACAGACGTTACACACCTCCTCTGCATTCTGCACTACACATCGTTGGGAACCCTTGATAAAACAAAATCTTTAAGTTTGCACGTTCTAACAGAGGGTCTCATATCTTTTGGGTGTGTTTATTCTGTTAGTTTGTTGTCATTTTGTGAAGCAAAGCGACAAATTTTTGTGCTGAGCTAAATTAGCCACTTCATCTGATTTGCTCATAACGGAGCGAGTCTTCATGTGGCTACTTCTTTGTGGTGTTCGGCAGCCATTTTTTTCCGGTCGACTGTCAGGGCATCGGAAAAAATAATTAATCGAACGGTTCTGGGAGAACCGAAGTGTTAGTCCCGGATCCCATCAATGCTCGATGCCCAACTCTAATCAATAATGTTACAATTTTCATTGTATTTTATTTTATTTTTTTAAATCCACTGTATACCATATATATAGGATTTACTGTATATATTATTCAGGCCTCACCTTTATAAAAATCCAGGAGAGTCATCGACATACGTTCTGAATACGTTTAGGAGAGAAATTTACAGTATTCTTCTAATATGGCAAATACTCTACTGTGCAGTGACATCTTTGCTCATCTGCATTATGTACCCAGAGTTCAGTATTAGCAAAACGATAAAGAAAAATTTCTCCTGCCAAAACTTATTTATTTGGGATTAGAGTTGTCCGATAATTACTTTTTAACCGATATCCTGATGTTGTCAGACTCCAAAATATGATACAGATATATGCAGACGTGGACTTAACATATTATTGCTAATTTTATTGTGATGCCCCACTGGATGCTTAAATAACAATGGGGCAGCAAAGAATTACAAATACAGGTTGGGAATCATAGGACTGTCTGTCACACCCCAATGCAATGACAGCTCCCAAGATTCATTCAGACTTTTGCAAATACTTTTAGTAATAATTCTGTGTTTTATTACTTTTCTTGGTGATTATTTATTTTTGATGATCCAGTAGTTACAGTGGGGCAAATAAGTATTTAGTCAACCACCAATTGTGCAAGTTCTCCTACTTGAAAAGATTAGAGAGGCATGTAATTGTCAACATGGGTAAACCTCAACCATGAGAGACAGAATGTGGAGGGAAAAAAAAAAAACTGAAAATCACATTGTTTGATTTTTAAAGAATTTATTTCCAAATTAGAGTGGAAAATAAGTACAGTATTTGGTCACCTACAAACAAGCAAGATTTCTGGCTGTCAAATAAGTTTAACTTCTTCTAACGAGGTCTAACAAGGCTCCACTTGTACCTGTATTAATGTCACCTGTTTTAACTCATTATCGGTATATAAGACACCTGTCCACAAACTCAGTCAGTCACACTCCAAACTCCACTATGGCCAAGACCAAAGAGCTGTCGAAGGACACCGGAGACAAAATTGTAGACCTGCACCAGGCTGGGAAGACTGAATCTGCAATACCGTAATTTCCCGAATATAAGGCGCACCCGTGTATAACGCGCACCCCAAATTTACTTGTGATCTCAACCCCATAGAAAATCTGTGGAGGGAGTTGAAAGTCCGTGTTGCCCAACGACAGCCCCAAAACATCACTGCTCTAGAGGAGATCTTCATGGAGGAATGGGCCGAAATACCAGCAGCAGTGTGTGAAAAGCTTGTGAAGAGTTACAGAAAACGTGTGGTCTCCGTTATTGCCAACAAAGGGTACATAACAAAGTATTGAGATGAACTTTTGGTATTGACCAAATACTTATTTTCCACCATGATTTGCAAATAAGTTCTTTAAAAATCAAACAATGTCATTTTCTGTTTTTTTTTTCCCCCACATTCTGTCTCTCATGGTTTAGGTTTACCAATGTTGACAATTACAGGCCTCTCTAATATTTTCAAGTGGGAGAACTTGCACAATTAGTGGTTGACTAAATACTTATTTGTCCCACTGTATATGTGATGAGTTTATAATTTATTATTTTTCATTTATTGTTAATGTCATTTGAGCACCATGAGCAGTGTTGTTAATAACGGCGTTACAATATAACGGCGTTACTAACGGCGTTATTTTTTTCAGTAATGAGTAATCTAATTAATTACTTTTCTCATCTTGGCAACGCCGTTACCGTTACTGAGGCGGGAAAGGCGTGCGTTACTATGCGTTACTAAGTTGGTTAAATAAAAAAAAGTCTGAGAGAAACGGACTCACGGGGTCGAGAGCAGAGCAGGAGTGGGGAAGACGCCGTTGCAACCGCGATGCTAGATGGCTCCAATAATACCTGACTGCAGCCATAGCCGACAAACTACGCCCACATGACACGGTAGATATCATATTATAGAACTAGATGCAGATGACAGACACTGCTGCATTGCCAACATGTTTTAAGGACTACATGCGTTTGTAAACAGCCGCCATCTTAAAGCAGTAGACCTCTCAGGAAGGCCCTGATGTAGAGATCCTTCCTAGCGAACCTAAGTAATTTTTTTAAAATCTAAAATGCTCCTAAATCGGCAAAATCTTAACTTAAATCTATCTTTAAATGATGAAACAGTTTTAAAACTTACACATGTTTAAAGTAGACAGAAGGGAACTAATGCAATAACGGGAGAAATTTTAACAACTTTAACGATTGATTCACAACTTTAAATGAGTTCCACACATAGCAAAGGTTACTAGCTAGTTATCGCAATACCCTTGTGTCTAGTTAAGTGGAGGGTAAAGAATTGGGCTTGGGCCAATTGTCCCCCAAACCCTTTAAGCTTCACATTGTGTGACCTGTTTTTTTTTGTTTTTTTTTTTTTGAGAAAAAAAAAATATCACTAGTTACTTTGCCAAGTAACTAATTACTCTTACATTCAGGTAACTGAGTTACTAACGCAATTACTTTTTGGGAGAAGTAATTTGTAACTGTAATTAATTACTTTTTTAAAGTAAAATTAACAACACTGCATGGCACTAAATGCGTTAGTAGACAGCCGCCATCTTAAAGCAGTAGACTTTTTAGGACGGCTCTGTTGTAGAGAACCTTCCTTGCGAACCTAAGTAACTTTTTATCTAAAATACTTCTAAATCGGCAAAATCTTGACTTGAATCTATCTTTAAATGATGAAACAGTTTTAAAACTTTCATATGTCGAAAGTAGAGAGAATGGAACAAATGCAATAATGGGAGCAATTTTAACAACTTTCAACAGTTGATTCAGGGTAAAGGGTAAATTAGGGTAAAGAATTGGGCTCGGGCCAATTGTACCAAAAACCTTCACAAAAAACTTCACATAGTGTGGCCAATGTTTTTTTTTTTTTTTTTTTTTTTTTTTTTTTTTTTTTGAGGAAAAAAAAAAAAAAGTAATTATCACCAATTACTTTGCCAAGTAACTAATTACTCTTACATTCAGGTAATTGAGTTACTAACGCAATTACTTTTTGGGAGAAGTAATTTGTAACTATAATTAATTACTTTTTTTCAGTAAGATTAACAACACTGACCATGAGTGACAAGGGTCTTTTCCTCAGTTTAACATATCCTAAGTATGTTGGTTTAGAAATCTGGAAGTCTCTCTAAGCACAACTGCTGTTCTAAACTTTGACCAGCCCATGCCTAAAACCAACACTTGTACATTGACTTAGTGCATTTCCCAAACTACATACTGGCGTAATACTGATACAGTTATTTTCCTATATTAATTTAAATGCGCCCGAAAATATTGGACAACTTTATTTGGGATCATCTTATATATTCTGTATAGCATAGATAGAGCTGTGTCTAAAAATTCTTTACATTAGCATTTCGTACCTGATGAAATTAATGAAATAAAACTTGAGCGCTGTAAAGGCACTCCCCAAATCACATTTTGGAGCGAGAGCACATTTGTGCACCTGATATATAATTCCTGGATTCGACATTTTCGCAGGTCGGTTAGTTTGATCCGATCCATATATTACATTTTTATTGGATAAACTGAATCAGATCGGCCCCATCTCCATCATGAGTGTATGTCTTTAAAGCCTTGCAAGTAAGTGTCATAACTACTGCATTTAATCAGGTGCCTTGAAAACCACCACTCTTCACTTAGATTCCAGGAAATGAGATGGTTGTACAGTACACTACCCGCAAAATTGCGATTCTTATCATTATTAAAATGACTGATCAAGAGGAAAAAAAGAGAGTTCCCCACTAAAGTTCAACCCAAAACAAGCATGCTCTCAGGGAAAGTGGCATATTATACTAAAACATGCAATCTTATGAACAAAAGGGGGCTTCTTGGGGGCGGACTGAAGTAATCACCCTAAATCCAGATGCATTAAAATAATCGAATGAATTAAAAATTACAGTATACTCAAAACGTATATATTATGATTATAATACTTTCAATTTGTTTTTAAATTCTACAGTCATTTCTAATAATTATAATAACATTATAACAGGGGTTTGTGCGCTCAGATTATTGTAAAATACAGTAGCTCAATACAGTGTATAATTATTTCAATATCATCACCCCATAAATTGTTCATCGGTGTAAATGAGAGTGTGATTATACTATATATACTGTATATATACGTACAGTATATAATAGAGTATAGTGAATGCTCCATATACAGTCAATGTGAACGCTATTGGCGATGTTACTGGTCCTATGTCCAGTTCTTCTTGACAGTCAAGGGCCCTGCAATCATCTGGCAACCAGTTCAGAGTATACCCGGCCTGCTGCCTGTAGTTAGCTGGGATAGGCTCCAGCATTCTCATGACCTTGTCAAGGTAAGCTGTATAGATGATGAATGAATATCATTACCTATTTCGTGACTAAGTTCTAAAATATGCATTCTTCCTTTTTGATTAAATAATATACATATATATATATGTATATTAGTGCTGTCAAACTTATCGCGTAATCGGGCGGTAATTAATTTTTTAAAATTAATCATGTTAAAATATTTGACGCATTTAGCGCATGCGCAGAATGACCCGCTCATGCATTGCCTCAAACAGATTACAATGACACCGTTTTTTGCACTGCGAGAGCTAAGAGGCAGAGAAAGTTGTTTTGTGCTTTTTCTTAACAAAGCTATACCACACGCGACGTGCTGGCACTCTGTTTCTTTATTAGCACATTCAGCTTTAACGATAACACAGCTTACGGCTCTCGGCAGGCTGTAACGCTAACTCCTTCCTGCATCATGTGAGTAAACAACATTGGCGCCGCGTGCACTTCAGACTGCCTCGGATAATTCTATATCAGAATATTACAAAAGGCGAGTGGACACAGGCGTTCATTGGACCGCGCCCTTTATTGGCATAAGCTTCGGCAAGTCCTTCACAACAAACATAAGTATCATTTAGTGATAGCACAACAAAAATAAATATTGCTATCTCTCAAAAAAAAAAAAAATTATGTTCACAAAAAGAAAAGTGCTTCAATCTGTATTATTGAGGCCCTATTCTCACACAGATAAACAACAATGCATAGAGGACTGGCATTCCCAATCAAAACAACTATGCAAAATACACATAAAACTTTCTCAGACTTTGGTCAAACTCTATTAAAACATTTCGTTAAGCTCAACAAATACACTGGATGGCAATATTTAGTCACAATATACAAACTATCAGAGGTCTCATACGTTGTGAAGCCTGCACTCAAATGACCGTAAAGTACAATGGATGCACCAGTAAACAGGGAACTACGGCGTCAGTCGAGGGACAAAACACTCTTTGGCTTGATTTCTCAGTTAATTTAAAACTCGCTATTGACACCTTGTGGTGTATTTCAATCACAACCTTACGTAGTTAAAGACGTTTTTTTTTTATTTTTTTTTTTTTATGTGGCGTCACCGCTTGGCGACTTCAACAATGGCGAGCTACTAGTTTCTTTTTTGATTGAAAATCGACAAATTTTATTAAAACGAAAACAATAAGAGAGGTTTTAATATAAAATTGCTATAACTTGTACTAACATTTATCTTTTAAGAACTACAAGTCTTCCGATCCGTTGATCCCTTTAACAGAAAGAATGTTTATAATGTTAATGCCGTCTTGTGGATTTGTTGTTATAATAAACAAATACAGTACTTATGTACAGTATGTTGAATGTATATATCAGTCTTGTGTCTTATCTTTCCATTCCAACAATTTACAGAAAAATATGGCATATTTTAGAGATGGTTTGAATTGCGATTAATTAATTTTTAAGCTGTGATTAACTCGATTAAAAATTTTAATTGTTTGACAGCCCTAATATATATATATATATATATATATATATATATATATATATATATATATATATATATATATATATATATATATATATATATATATATATATATATATACGTGTGTGTGTGTGTGTATTTGAAGCAGTACATATAATTAATGACTGAAAACCTAATAATTGTGTGTATTTGAAGCAGTACATATAATTAATGACTGAAAACCTAATAATTGTTTTCTTGGAAAAATGTTCATTATTGCCAATATGCAACAAGCCTACACCAAAGCACTATTTATATACATATATATATACATATATATATATATATATATATATATATATATATCAAAGAGGGAGGTGGCGATGTCTAATAAAGTGATTTTGCTCACTTAGACAAAGATGCCATGAAGTAATTTGAAGCACGACTTTTATATTAGGCAGGGCTTTGGAATGAGCACAGGAAAGATCTATTTTCCACCAAATAACTGAGGGTAAGACCCAGAAAAAGAATCTCCAGTGGCGATTCACAGAACTGAATTGTGAATATGCAGTGAAACACTGTACAGGGTAGTAGCAAGTGTTCGGTGCCTTTAGATACCTTTTGAGGCAATGTTTAGCATCTTAGCCAAGCAAACAATAAGCATCCACCTGTTTAAAACATCTTAAAAAGTCTTTATGAGACGATTTCTAAACAAATAGCCACAGCATTTAATAGCTAAGCGGGCTGGAGTTGGCCTCAGAACACACACTTTTAATGTTCTTTAACTTTTAAGAATCGAGGAGCTGTGCCGAAGTGGCGGTTAATGAGGTTCTTATCTAACAGGCTCTCTGCATGTAGCTTCCTGTGCGAACTCTGCTGTGGTTTCTTGTCCACCAGGTGCATTTGCACCATGTCACCGATGCGGCGTGACACTAAATTAAATATGAAAGAAAAGAAAATCTGTGTGAAGTGAGGTCCTTTCACAACAATTTGGACCGACTTTTTTTAGTTTGACCTATCGTTATGTCCGCAAAAGGTATCACTGAAAAGTTCTATTAAATCCAATTCATTTCACACAGGATTCCAATTACGGTACTAATTATCAGAGGTGGGTAGATTAGCCAAACATTTTACTCCAGTAAGTGTAGCATTACTTCTAAATAACATTACACTAGTAGAAGTAGTCATCCAAAAATTCACCCAAGTACACATAAAAGTATTCGTTGAAAAGAATACACTAGGAAGGAGAAACACTGTGAGTAAAAACTTACAATCTCTGATTAAAAAAAAAAAAAATTCTCACACATCTACAGTGGTATGAAAAAGTATCTCAACCTTTTGGAATTTCTTACATTTCTGCATAAAATCACAATCAAATGTGATCTGATCTTTTTCAAAATCACACAGATGAAGAAACAGTGTCTGCTTTAACTACAACCACCCAAACATTTATAGATTTTTTCATATTTTAATGAGGATAGTATGCAAACAATGACAGACGGGGGGAAAAATAAGTAAGTGAACCATCACATTTAATATTGTGTGGCCCCCCCTTTGGCAGCAATAACTCCAACCAGACGCTTCATGTAGCTGCAGATCAGTCTGGCACATCGATCAGGACTAATCTTGGCCCATTCCTCTTGACAAAACTGCTGTAGTTCAGTCAGATTCCTGGAATGTCTGATATGAATCGTCTTTAGGTCATGCCACAGCATTTCAATGGGGTTCAAGTCAGGACTTTGACTTGGCCACTCCAGAACATTTATTTTGTTTTTCTGAAACCATTCTGGGGTTGATTTACTTCTGCGTTTTGGATCATTGTCTTGTTGCAGTATCCATCCTCTTTTTAGCTTCAACTGTCTGACGAACATCCTCAGGTTTTCCTGCAAAACATCCTGATAAACTTTTTAGTTGATTCTTCCATTAATGATTGCAAGTTGTCCAGGCCCAGAGGAAACAAAACAGCCCCAAATCATGATGCCCCCTCCACCATACTTCACAATGAGGATGAGTTGTTGATGTTGGTGAGCTGTTCCATTTTTCCTCCACACATGACATTGCGGGTTACTTCCAAACAATTCAACTTTGGTTTCATCAGTCCACAAAATATTTTGCCAAAACTTCTGTGGAGTGTCCAAGTGCCTTTTTGCGGATATTATACAAGCAACAATGTTTTTTTTTTTTAGACAGCAGTGGCTTCCTCTGTGGAGTCCTCCCAAGAACACCATTCTTGGCCATAGTTTTATATATAGATGATATGTGCACAGAGAAATTAGACTGTGCCAGTGATTTTTGTAAGTCTTTAGAAGACACTCAAGGGTTCTTTGAGTATTCTGCGCGCAACTCTTGGCGTCAGCTTTGGCGTACAGCCACTCCTTGGGAGAGAAGCAACAGTGCCAAACTCTCTCCATTTGTAGACAACTTCTCTGACTGTCGATTGATGAACATCCCTACTTTTAGAGATGGTTTTATATCCTTTCCCAGCTTTATATAAATCAACAATCCTTGATCGCAGGTCCTCAGAAAGCTCTTTTGACCGAGCCATGGTACACATCAGACAATGCTTCTCATCAAGACAAGCTTTACTTTTAATTTTTATTGTTTTAATTTCTACTTTAAACCACTCATCAGTGATTGGGCGCACACCAGACTTAAATTGTTTGGTAAGAATTGGTTTCAATTGCTCTATTAGTTTCCTTAGGCAGAGGGTTCACTAACTTATTTTTCCCCCTTCTGTCATTGTTTGAATGCTATCCTTATTAAAATACGAAAACCTATAAAGGTTTGGGTGGTTTTAGTTCAAGCAGACGCTGTATTTTCATCTGTGTGATTTTGACAAAGATCAGATCACATTTGATGGTGATTTTATGCAGAAATGTGAGAAATTCCAAAAGGTTCAGATACATTTTCAAACCACTGTATATGAACTGTTATCATTATTCCGTACTACAAACTATTACATGACCATATTAGGCCAAAAAGATGACATAAAAATAATGAAATTCAGAACAGAACAACACTGTGAAACATCACCCGTCCAAAGAGCATGAGTGCCCTCTCGTGGAGAAAAAACATTGTTACCTCTGATTGGAATACTGTAATGGAGTCATGTGGTTATTGTTGCAATGTCTCATTGGTGAAACTGAGCCACTGTCGGCATCGCTCGAAAAAATTCACTCGGTATGTAAAATAAAGAGGAAAAATGTAACGACTCTAGCGTAGCCCAAAGTAGCAAAGTAAGAGTAGTATTTCTTCTTCACAAATCTACTGATGTAAAAGTAAAAAGTATCACATGGTAAAACTACTCTAAGAAGTACATTTTTGCACAAAAAGTTACTCAAGTAAATGTAATGGAGTAAATGGATCGCGTCACTACTAGGGCTGTCAAAATTATCACGTTAACGGGCGGTAATTAATTTTTTAAATTAATCACGTTAAAATATTTAACGCACATGCCCTGCTCAAACAGATTAAAATGAGAGCACAGTGTAATGGCCACTTGTTACTTGTCTTTTTTTGGTGTTTTGTCGCCCTCTTCTGGTGCTTGGGTGCGACTGATTTTATGGACCATTTATTTTAATGCACCATGTGCATTGTGTAATTATTGACATCAACAATGGCGAGCTACTAGTTTATTTTTTGATTGAAAACGTTACAAATTATATTAAAACGAAAACATTAAGAGGGGTTTTAATATAAAATTTCTATAACTTGTACTAACATTTATATTTTAAGAACTACAAGTCTTTCTATCCATGGATCGCTTTAACAGAATGTTAATAATGTTAATGCCATCTTGTTGATTTATTGTTATATTCAACAAATACAGTACTTATGTACCGTATGTTGAATGTATACAGTATATCTGTCTTGTGTCTTATTTTTCCATTCCAACAATAATTTACAGAAAAATATGGTATATTTTATAGATGGTTTGAATTACGATTAATTACGATTAATTAATTTTTAAGCTATAATTAACTCGATTAAAATATTTAATTGTTTGACAGCCCTAGTCACTACCCATCTCTGCTAATTATAGAAGTAGCAGTACAGGTATGGGGTTATATACAAGAGGTGGTGGGAGTCGTGTAGTAGTGTGTACTAACAGCAGTAGTAAAAGAAGTATTAGTGGTCGTTGAAGGTCTTGTAATAGAAATGTAGTAGCATATTTCACTGGGGCACGTGCCCCAGTATTGATCTGCAGCGCCCCAATATAAATTTCACCGTTTAAAAAAAAAAAAAAAAAAAAAAACTAAAATACTTTGGAGTTTTAAGCCTACATCGCATAATCTACAGAATGGGCCTATTTAATATGGTCATATTACTGTATTCACTCCATCTGCACATGGCTCTTTAATATGGTAAATTATGCACGTAACTTCGGCTGTGATAGGCATTTGATTTGATACTTCCTCGGAGCACTTTCAGGAGATGCTGCGTTCATGTGTATCATGAGATCTGAGTTCCCAAGTTGGAAATAGGTTCTGATGTGTTTTAAAGCCGTAATGTGGGATAAAAACCTGGTGGGTAACTTCCTACAAAGAAGAGTCACCTATTTTAATGCTATAACGATACATTATAATGCGCTTTTAATATACACCATGTAATACTGAACAATTTTTTCAATTACTTTAACAACACGTGGCGTGAATGCAACATCAAAATTACAGTGCGTGTGCCTAACTGCCAATCATACAGTCGACGTTGAAAATTACACCTTCCTACCTGCTTTACAGGTTAGTTCCAGATAAACTGCCCATCCTTGTTGTTGGTTTTTACCTCTGTGTTGATGTTTGTTTGGTCGCCTATTCCTATGAATTGTGAATTTAAATGGTTCAACATTACTGTTTACGTATCAGGCAGCTAACTGCGGTAAACTACTGTGGCCATAGATTGAAGTAGCAGATTAATTCATTTTAACTTTTATAGTCCTATATCACAACAAGGTTGTCTCAGAAGGCTTTACAGAGTCAATTTGATACACAGATACAGTACATGAACGAGATGAGTTCATGTCCTGGGCATTAGCTGCTGTCTTTTAGCTAACTGGCTATGAATACAATGACCATTACATGCGATTTTAGTGAGAGGCTCTCACTCAAGAGCTTTGTCTAATATTGTGGTAATATGATAGGTGGTATTTGAACTGTATCAAAACTGATGCTATTTATTGCTATTTGTTTATATATGACCAAAATGAATAAAAACAATCTATATGAATTAATTGCCGATCTTTGGGATGTAACCTCTAGCAATTTTATATGTGTGCTCATCATAATTTCCAGCTTTTTTACAAGCATTTTGTTACTGCAGTCAATGTAATCTATAGCAAGATGTCATATTTTTTTTATTTCTATTTGACTCAAACAGCATTATTCTTGACAATGGATACCAGAAAGTTATTTGCTCGCAGCAAGGATAAATCAGCAAGGAGGAATGAGAGCGGTAAGCTAGGTAACCAACCCAGGCAACATAAACACTTTTAGGTCACAACCTACCAGTTGAGATACACTGATTAATTGCATAACAGTTCCATATATCTCCATTTCTGTCCAGACAAAGTAGAGTAGTAAAGTAGAAAGAGGTGAGGGAGAGATGGAAGTTGATGAGCATGAGCAGAAGTGAACTGACTATGAACAAGGGATGTCCCAATTATTTAGAATTCTGATAGCTGAAAAACAAAAAAGTCTTTAAAGCACTAGTTTTACATTTTTATGATAGACAACAAAGGTCAGTGCCCCGCTGTGCCCCAGTATTGGATTAGGTCTAGTGATGCATGCCCCTGTGTAGTAGTAGCAGCAGTGGTCATCAAATATATTCTCCAACAACTTTATTGCAATTCTCAAAGATGCAATATTGGGAGAGCAGAAGTGTAGTAATAGTTCTGTGCTCTTCATTGTACTAGTTACAGTAATAGTTGTAGTATACACAGTAGTAGCGTAGTAGTAATAGTAATAGTAGTAAATAGTAGGGCTGTCAAACGATTAAAATTTTTAATCGAGTTAATCACAGCTTAAAAATTAATTAATCGTAATTAATCGCAATTCAATCTCTAAAATATGCCATATTTTTCTGTAAATTATTGTTGGAATGGAAAGATGAGACACAAGATGGACATAAACATTCAACATACTGTACATAAGTACTGTATTTGTTTATTATAACAATAAATCCACAAGATGGCATTAACATTATTAACATTCTTTCTGTTAAAGACATCCAAAGAGAAAGATTTGCAGTTCTTCAAAGATACATTTGAGTACAAGTTATAGTAATTTTATATTAAAACCCCTCTTAATGTTTTTGTTTTAATAAAATTTGTAAAATTTTCAATCAAAAAATAAACTAGTAGCTCGCCATTGTTGACGTTGCCGATGGGTGACGTCACAGCCGTTCTTCCACAGTGTCTTTAACTACGTAAGGTAGTGACTGAAATACACCACAAGGTGTCAATGGCGAGTTTTAAATTAATTAGAGATCTAGCCAAGGCAAAGTCTGAGTAAGTTTTATGTGTATTTTGCATAACTATTTTGATTGGGAATGACAGTTCTCTTTGCATTGAGCGCTTTTCTTTTTGTGAACTTTTTTTTTTTGAGTGATAGGAATATTTTTTGTTGTGCTTTCACTAAATGATACTGTAGCAACTTAACTGTTCCGCCCAAATGCATGATGGGAAGTTGGGCAACCATGACTGTCAGTGGTGGCTGCAAATGGTATACAGTATGTTCTGCGATATGTTCAATTAAGCTTGTTAAGAAAAAGATTGTGTCCTGCGAGAGATAGGAATACTATTTTTGCTCTGCTTTCACTAAATGATTCTATAGCGACTTAACTGTTCCGCTCAAATGCATGATGGGATGTTGGGCAACCATTACTGTCAGTGGTGGCTGCAAATGGTGTACAGTATGTGCTGCATTGTTTGATTAAGCGTGTTAAGAAAAAGATCGTCTCCTGTCATTCTTCCCCATGTCGTTCGCCACAATACCTATATTAGTTGTGAAAGAGTTGCCAAAGCATAAGCCAATAAAGAGCGTGGTCCAATGAAAGCCTGTGTCCACTTGCATTTCTATGCCTTTTCGCTCTCAATGTGCTAAAACGTAGTCATTGTAAACTGTTTGAGGCAACGCATGAACGGGTCATTCCGTGCATGCGTTAATTGCGTCAAATATTTTAATGTGGTTAATTTAAAAAATTAATTTCCGCCCGTTAATGCGATAAATTTGACAGCACTAGTAAATAGTCAAAATTAGTTAATGCTGAAACAACTTTATGGCATGTTACAAAGCTGTGTTAGCAGGAGTGGAAGAGTGTATAAGTTAATTAATTGGATGAAGCATGTTTTCTTTCAGTTCTGCACACAAGTACACTAACCTGAATTAAAAGTACAGCTATGCAGTGCAATTAAGTGACCAAAGCACTCAAAGCTGTTTGAGCATTTATTCTCTATCCTTGGAATCCGGTCCCATGTACAAATATGTTCTTTATCCTCACAAGTAGGATATTTGGATTTGGCATAACGTCAGTATCTTAAAATAATTGCCTAGGTCCCTTTATAAAAATAATAATAATAATAAATTGTTAGTAATTTTTTTTAAATGAATAAATTGTTCATTTTTTTTGTCCTTCTTGGAAAATTTGATAAAAAGGACAAAGGCAATTATTTTAAGGAGGCATCAATATAATAAGACTAGTAAGGCAAAACTGTACTCTAGTTCACATTTGCATGACGCTAATAGAAGTGAGTATAGAAAAATTCATGCAAAAAAGGTCTCCATACAGTACTAATAGTATAGGTAGCATGAGTAGTGTCAGTACTTAATAGTGGTGGTGGTAGCTATTATAGTGGTTGTGTAGTAGTAGTAGTAGTAATAATTATAGCATGAAACATTTCTTAGTGGTCACTGAAATGTAGGTTAGTCATGTTGTCATCAGTGTCCTAATGCTGCATTTTCTCATCCTCCAATTGGCACCAGGGAAAAAAAGTGGATTATCCTGGCTCTGATATTTAACATGTTCCCTTCTGGAGAAAAAAAATAAAAACAACAACACAGATTTCCACTTGTTCAAGTTGTAAACAAGCCTGTCTGAATCTCATCCATCCAGGATGAACCTGACACAGAAGGTTGCTTGAGTGAGATTATACAGTACTGTGCAAAATGCTCGGTACAGTCCATATTTGTAGTGTTAGGGATTATCAGATTAACTGGAAGCTTCTTTGGACTTCAACTCAACTAAAAGAAAATAGTTTCTATGGGAAACACAAGCCAGCATCCAGCTTTTAGAGGGACCCCAATTTTAATATTCTGTACATGCTGTTCATTGACATTGAAAAAACAAGCGCGGTAACATAATGAAGGTTTAAATGAAACTGATTGTCACCTTTCCAAAGTCACGCACGTCAAACAGGTCAAAAGCGTCGAATAGGTCACTTTTCTTCATGCCGAACAAGTTGCAGCAGCATGTCAGGAAGGTGCGGATATTCTTCAAGCACAGGAACTGCAACAGTGAAAAACGTGAGATGAAAAAAACGACATAGATAATTGCAACCAGGGATCCTGTTTGTCTATTTAATTTCATCATGTGAGAAATATTTGTTAGTTTTAGTGAAAATAAACACGTTAATATATCAGCTAATTATTATTTAAAAAAAACATTGAAATATACAAATAAGTATTTAGTCAACCACTAATTGTGCAAGTTCTCCCACTTGAAAATATTAGAGGGGCCTGTAATTGTCAACATGGGTAGACCTCAACCATGAGAGACAGAATGTGGAAAAAAAAAAAACCTGAAAATCACATTGTTTGATTTTTAAAGAATTTATTTGCAAATCATGGTAGAAAATAAGTATTTGGTCAATACCAAAAGTTCATCTCAATACTTTGTTATGTACCCTTTGTTGGCAATAACGGAGGCCAAAAGTTTTCGGTAAGTCTACATAAGCTTTTCACACACTGTTGCTGGTATTTTGGCCCATTCCTCCATGCAGATCTCCTCTAGAGCAGTGATGTTTTGGGGCTGTCGTTGGGCAACACGGACTTTCAACTCACTCCAAAGATTTTCTATGGGGTTGAGATCTGGAGACTGGCTAGGCCACTCCAGGACCTTGAAATGCTTCTTACGAAGCCACTCCTTTGTTGCCCTGGCTGTGTGTTTGGGATCATTGTCATGCTGAAAGACCCAGCCACGTCTCATTTTCAATGCCCTTGCTGCTGGAAGGAGATTTTCACTCAAAATCTCTCGATACATGGTCCCATGGATACAGGCATTCATTTGGACCGTGCATTTAATTGCGTAAAGCTTTGACATCTCTTCCACAACAATTATAACTATTGAGGCGAGCAACGTGGGGAAGAATGACAGGAGTTGCTTTTTTTCTTAACACCCTGCATTGTACACAACACAGAGAGGATATATTATTTGCACCCGCCATACACAGTCATGGTTGTCCCACTTCCCATCATAAATTTGGGCAGAACAATTTAGTCACTACAGTATCATTTACTGAAAGCTCAACACATACACTAGATGGCAATATTTACTCACAATATACAAATTCACATTTATCCTTTAAGAATGTATCCGTGGATCCCTTTCACGGAAAGAATGTTTATAATGTTTATGCAATCTTGTGGATTTATTGTTATAATAAACAAATACAGTACCTATGTACAGTATGTTGAATGTATATATCCGTCTTATCTTTCCATTCCAACAATAATTTACAGAAAAATGGCATATTTTAGAGATGGTTTGAATTGCGATTAATTACGATGAATTAATTTCTCAGGTGTGATTAACTCGATAAAAAAATTTTAATCGTTTGACAGCCCTAATTTTAACGTAAATGGCTGTCAATGGCCTCAATTTATATATGCCTCAATGGAATCCAGTACATTGGCATCAATAGTAGCGACATTCATGATAGTCAATGGCATGGACGTACATACTGTAGCTGTCAGTGGTATTGACTTACTTAGGCGCCAGTTCAATGTCAATGGGCTGTAATGGTAAATGGTAAAAAATCCCAACCACCTATGTTTGCCTGTCATTGAAATGAAGGGAAAATGCTTGCCATTAAAAATGGAAATTCTGGTCATTTTGATATTGAAACGGTGCCGGTCAGTCAAACGGTTTGGAGTCTCCACTGCGCCGATAAAATGTGGATAATCAGATTATGAAAGAAATAAATAAAAATAAAGTTGAAGTCTTATAGTAAACTTTACAACCTGCCTTGTTCATTTTTTTGAGTGTGCTCTCTCGCGAACCGCAGACGGGCCTGGACATGTACTAGCTTCAGCAGGGGGACACGTCTGGCAGAGCAGGATTTGAGTCATTGGCGGTGCATTGTGTTACTGATAGTAGCCTTTGTTACTGTGGTCCCAGCTCTCTGTAGGTCACTCACCAGGTCCCCCCGTGTGGTTCTGGGATTTTTGCTCACCGTTCTTGTTATCATTTTGACACCACAGGGTGAGATCTTGCATGGAGCCCCAGATCGAGGGAGATTATCAGTGGTCTTGTATGGCTTTCATTTTATTATAATTGCTCCCACAGTTGATTTCATTACACCAAGCGTTTTACCTATTGCAGATTCAGTCTTCCTAGCCTGGTGCAGGTCTACAATTTTGTCTCTGGTGTCCTTCGACAGCTCTTTGGTCTTGGCTATAGTGGAGTTTGGAGTGTGACTGACTGAAGTTGTGGACAGGTGTCATTTATACCGATAATGAGTTAAAACAGGTGCCATTATTACAGGTAATGAGTGGAGCCTCGTTCGAAGAAGTTAGACTTCTTTGACAGACAGAAATCTTGCTTGTTTGTAGGTGGCCAAATACTTATTTTTTACTCTAATTTGGAAATAAATTCTTTAAAAATTAAACAATGTGATTTTCTGTTTTTTTTTCACATTCTGTCACTCATGGTTGAGGTTTACCCAGGGTGACAATTACAGGACTCTCTAATCTTTTCAAGTAGGAGAACTTGCACAATTGGTGGTTGACTAAATACTTATTTGCCTCACTGTATACTACTATAGAATAAACGCCATAATTGTAGGCATGTTTGAACTGATTCCAACGAAAGTCCAGGCGTGCATGTAGCCTAGTGTAGTACAGGGAAAAAAAGCACTGGAGGCAAACTTGTTTATCCCACAACACTGTGCTCCATTGACCCTGATGCCCTGCTTTCCACGTAGGGAGATAGCAGGTCAGTGTGGAACCGTGAAAAGGGGCCGCATACTTATGCTTTTTTGCTCCTACGTGGCCTACAGCTGCGGGCTGTCCCGCTGTTTTGCCATTACAGTCTAGTGACTGCACACAAGAGGGCCACACTAAAAACGTTACCAGTGTGTAAGATAGCTATTCAACAGACCACATAATGTCACATCATCTAACAGCTTAATTATCATACAATTGAACATTTTCCATTTAACCCTACAAATAGGAAGTACGACTCCTGAAGACATTTTAAATACTCCCTTCAAATGGGTGGATCAAAGCTGGATGTTATCAGGCCCCCTGAGAGGCAGCAGGACATTAGAGGCGATCCACTCGACCTTTTTTTGTTGTTTTTTTCCTCCATTATATTTATTCAGTGACACACGCTTAAAATGCGGTCTTGACTATTGAGTCACTCCCCCCCAAAATACCCACCGTGAAAGAGGAGATAAAGCAAATGAAGTTCAAATCTACACAATTTTAATTTGTTTAATGTGTTTTAACCTGTTCCTTAAAATCCAAATGACACAACTGACTAGTTTCTCAAGATATGCCCGTCATTTGGACGATTTTTGCTTTGACATGTAAGTAAAATTTGGGCAGTAAATTACGACTCATCACAAAACACACAGCAGTGAACAATTTTTTGAAGGAAAGCTTCAATGTATTTATCGCCATATCCTTATAATTGAAAAAAAAAAAAAAAAAAAAAAACACATTACAACTTTTGGTGGTTGATTTTTGGTGTGAAGGCTAAAATGTGTTAAAATGCGTTAATTACATTTCAATTATTACATAGGGGAAAGATGATTTAGGAGATGAGTACTCTGAATTCCGAGAATGAACTCGTACAGTTGCCATGCCAATGTTTGGGCACATCCACGGTGCCTAAACATTGTCATGCCACTACACATGTTAAACTGAGCCAAAGGGAACATACTGTACAAACAGTAGCAGACAAATGTTGTAGCACCCTAGGTATCAGGGGCGTGACAAAATATCGAAATGGTGATATATCGTGATACTTTGTATCACAAAAGATTATCGATGTGCTCCTGCCAAGAATCGAGATATCATTTTAAAAAGGTGTCAATGTCTAAAAAAAAAAATAATAAAAAGGAACCAACAAGTTGCTACCAAAATCTTCCACCATAATAGTGTCTCAGTTAACTCTAAGGCAGCATTGACGGTGCACGACGCCGAATCCATTTAGACTGGGAACGTTCGTTCATTTGAAACCAGAGCATTCACAGTCATTCTGTCCGATTTTCAGGGCATTTCCTGTTGAGTTTGAGTCACTGCCTATTCATTTGGGTGATTCCCAGGTCACTTCCTGTTCTGTAACTCAAAATAAACAGGAAGTGACCCGTAAAATACCCCAAAATCAACAGGATGTAACTGAAAATCAACAGGTAAATGACCTTAAATAGCCCAAAATTACCTCATTGCCTGGCATTGGCTGCCACTGACGGCCATAGACGTTCAATCCGTTTGAAGTGGGAGGGATGGCAGCTGCCACTCTCCCAGTTCAAATGGATTGGACGTCTACTAGTGATAAACTCATTCCAATTCACAGCAGAAGGTTGTTTTTCTTTTTATTCGTTGTTTGTGGAAAACTCTAGAATTATTTCATGACCAATGTATCGATAATCGTTGTATCGCCATATCGTCAGATCATCGTTATCGTGAACTTTGTATTGCAAATCGTATCGTATCGTATCTTATCGTGAGGTACCAAGAGGTTCCCACTCCTGCTAGGTATACCCCAACCTTTGCATGCCGCTTCATCCTAAGACACCACTATATCATATTGTATATCAGAATGAATTGTATCATGGTAAATTGTAATATATTGATTATCAGGTAATCACTGTGTTTTAGGGCTGCAGCTATCGATTATTTTAGTCGTCGATTAATCAATGAACTAGTTAGTTTGAATAATCGAGTCATCGGATAAGGAACATGAAAAATTAAAATACCTGAGCTGAGCCTCAAACGGTATAAAAAGAGATAAATAAGGATCTATGTACAACAAAAGAACTATTAGCTAACTTACATAGCCAAAGTCCGCTAGCTTAAATGCTATAAAAACGCTTGTTTTTTTCTTCCATAATGCTCTTAACAAATGGTTCAGAAACAGATTCCCACAAAAAAATGGCTAACCTATAAACTAAATTACGAATGAATTAAAAAACATTAGCTCAAACAAAAACTTTGCTTATGTTGGTCTTAACATGGAGAAGCGAGATTCAGCCATGTGAAATGAGGCAGACTAAAGGGCAGTGTATCAACCCAAATCAGTACTAAATGCAAACACTTTCAAAATAAACCATTACAACGCCACTTAAATTAAACGAATACTCGAAGCAGCAAAATTTAATTTGAATCTTTTTTTCTAATCGAATACTCGAGTTAATCGATTAATCATTGCAGCACTACTGTGTTTTAATAGTTGGAGGACTACATGAACATGATAATATTGTTGGTAAAATACATTGATTAAAATCGATGGCAAGCACTTTATTATTCCTGGTTCTGTCTGGACGAAATTTTAGACATAACATTGGAGTAGGGTGTTATGTTGGTACCTGGGACATCTGCGGCCTGAGGTTGATGTGCTTCAAGTCGATACTGCGCTCCCTCAGATTGTTGAGCAGCTGACACAGCAGCACGCCGTCGCGTAGGGTCTGCGCCAGGTCAAACACCTGTGCAGTGTCCGAGGTAACCCGATGGTTGACCGGCAGCACCTTGCATCTGATGAGCCAGGCGGCGCATTGCCTCCAGTATTCCATGAGGAACAGACGTTGGAGAAACTAGTCTGAAGAAAAAAGATTACACACAGAAAAGAATGTCATGACTACAGCTGTGTCGCTCGCATTAGTGCAAGTGGAGGAAAGAGGCGCACAACAGGCGCAACTGCAGTTATGTGGATCAAAAGTGGTTAAAGCCCCCGCTCTCCCCATTCGCCCGCCTTCATGTGACATTTCCACGTGGGGGTTGTCTCTCCACCGGAAGAATACAAACTACTCGTTTTGAATTTGCTTTATTTATTACATTATATTTTACTTCCCTGCGTATTTCACTTATGGAGAGTTTTCATGCTTTAAAGATGATGTAAACTTCAAAAAAAAAAAAAAAGTCAACAGTAAACAAAAAGCAATAACCACATGAATTAAAATTTTTTTGGTTGCATTTGTACAAAAAAAAAGTTTTTATAAGATTTGCTCTTTTTAAGTTGTATGTTGTATTTATTCTTTTGTGATAAAGAAGAAAATGGACATAGCTGTGCCAAATGTTTTTTTACAATGTTTAAACAGATGATTTTTCTTATTTAAAAAAAAAAAGTCTTCATTTCAAAGGATATGTTTATTTTGCACTTTAGCTGGCTTTGTTGAATATATACATACCCACAGAGGTATGAAAAAGTATCAGAACCTTTTGGAATTTCTGACATTTCTGCATAAAATCATCATAAAATGTGATCTGATCTTTGTCAAAATCACACAGATGAAAAAAAACGGTGTCTGCTTTAACTAAAACCACCCAAACATTAATAAATTTTCATATTTTAATGAGGATAGTATGCAAACAATGGCAAAACGGGGAAAAATAAGTAAGTAAACCGTCACATTTAATATTTTGTCCCCCCCCCCATTTTTGGCAGCAATAAATTCAACCTAACGCTTCCTGTGGCTGCAGATCAGTCTGGCAAATCAATCGGGACTAATCTTGACCAATTCTTCTCTACAAAACTGCTGGAGTTCAGACACCTGGGATCTGGCATGAATCGCTTTGTTTAAGTCATGCCACAACATCTCAATGGGGTTCATGTCTGGACTTTGACTTGGCCACTCCAGAATGTGTATTTTGTTCTTCTGAAACCATTCTGAAGTTGATTTACTTCTGTGTTTTGGATCATTGTCTTGTTGCGGCATCCATCCTCTTTTTAGCTTCAACTGTCTGACAGATGGCCTCAGGTTTTCCTGTAAAACAACATGATAAACTTTTGAATTCATTCTTCTATTAATGATTGCAAGTTGTCCAGACCCTGAGGTAGCAAAACAGCCCCAAATTATGATGCTCCCTCCGCCGTGCTTCACGGTGGGGATGAGGTGTTGATGTGAGCTGTTTCGTTTTTCTCCACACATGACGTTGTGTGTTACTCCCAAACAATTCAACTTTGATTTCATCGGTCCACAGAATATTTTGCCAAAACTTCTGTGGAGAGTCCAAGTGCCTTTTTGCGAACATTAAACGAGCAACAATGTTTTTATAGACAGCAGTGGCTTCCTCCGTGGAGTCCTCCCATGAACACCGTTCTTGGCCATAGTTTTACATATAGTCGATGTGTGCACATAGATATTGGACTGTGCCAGTGATTTCTGTAAGTCTTTAGCAGACGCTCTAGGGTTCTTTTTTACCTCTCTGAGTATTCTACGCTGAACTCTTGGCGTCATCTTTGGTGGACAGCCACTCCTTGGGAGAGAAGCAACAGTGCCAAACTCTCTCCATTTGTAGACAGCTCTCTGACTGTCGATTGATGAACATCCAGACGTTTAGAGATGGTTTTGAATCCTTTCCCAGCTTTATACAAATCAACAATCCTTGATCGCAGGTCTTCAGACAGCTCTTTTGACCGAGCCATGATGCACATCAGACAATGCTTCTCATCAAGACAATTCTTACCAGGTGTGTGTTTTATAGTGGGCAGGTTAGGTTTAAACCACTCAACTCATCAGTGATTGGACACACATCTGAATTAAAATGTCTGGTAAAAATTGGCTTCAATTGCTCTTTAAGTCTCCTTAGGCAGAGGTATCACTTACTTATTTTCCCCCTTCTATCATTGTTTGCATGCTGTCCTCATTAAAATATGAAAACCTAAAAATGTTTGGGTTGTTTTGGCTAAAGCAGACACTGTTTTTTCATCTGTGGGATTTTGACAAAGATTTTATGCAGAAATGTGAGAAATTCCAAAAGGTTCAAATACCTTTTCATACCACTGTATGTTTGTAATTTAAAAACATACTTTATAATTAGATGCACAATTCAGTTCATTTTTGTTTCACAGCAAAAATAACAATCCTATAAATATTGTATTCAGTTGACTTCAATTCAAATCCTTCATGTGGCTACATTCAACCCTGACCAATGATTGACACAGAGGCCGGCCAATGGCTCGCAAGCATGAAGACGTACATGTACAATTCTAAACACATTATTTACACATACACATATTTGATGGGGAGATAAAGGCTGAGGTCCCATTAACATGCAAGAAAAACAGAGCGCTCCTTATGTGCTGGGATCATTAGAAGCCTGCCATAAACACAGGAAGGAAGCCATCTTGTTTCACTCTGGATATTTTAGTATTCACTATAGCAAAGTCCCTGAAGTTATGTGATATCCACACAAATATTTTAGAAAGATTCATGACACGACTTTGCTTATTTTTTGCCGCCTTGTCAAACCAGAAAATAACCTACATTACTCAGGGTAATATTTTAGAGTCTAGACTTACTTCGATTGGAAAGACAAGGTAAAATGACATTTAAGACAATTGTTGGTAAGAGTGTACACCAGCGGTACTCATTAAGTCGACTGCAATCTACCAGTAGATCACAACGCTAGTGTGGGTAGATTGTGGCATCCCATTTTTTAAATTTATTTTTTATTTTTATATATACATAGTTAATTATCTTGTGTGAGCAACATATGTGGTTTTACAACACCGCCCTCCCCTCCCCCCGTTAAATCCTGGAGCAAAAAAACAACTAGCACTACTGGTGTACACAAATTAAAACACAATACGGTAAAGTAATAAAAAAAAAGATAATTAGGCCAAGGTTGAGCATTTCCTTCCCCTTACTCGTCCATCTTGAGTACCGTATTTGATCACTTTACAGGCGCTAAAAGGCAGTATCTTCTTACAGTAGCTGTCAATCACATTGTTTTATTGAAGTGATTCTTTCTCCTTTACTGAATTTTATCATCATGAAAATTAGTAATGACGCCAGCAAACGTTGAACCTTGTTTAGAAGGACATTGAAGTTACTCACCACCATCATACATACTAAATGCTGTTCAAAAATTGCAGTTGTTTGATGACATTTAACCTTCAATTGCTGCAGCCATCGTGACATTTTCCGACCACAATTTCAGCATTCTGGCGCCATCTAACTGACCAATAAAGACTTCAAGTTCCACAATCATCTACCAACTTCACACATTAAACAAGAGGTACTGAAACAGTCAGTTAGTGTTAGTCTGTAATGTTAGGCTGGTTGCTGCGGAGCTGGTCAGAAATAAAGTTGACGCTCTGTTCTAAACTACGGAAGCGTATTGCATTCACATGAAAACTAAAAAAAATGGGGGGGGGGGGGGGGGCTGTTTTTTGAATTAATTTTTTTTTCAACTCTCCATTTTTCTGAATAATTTATTTTTGGGGCTGTTTCTTTAGTTAATTTTTTTTCAACCCTCCGTTTTTCTGAGTAATTTATTTTGGAGGTCGTGTTTTGAATTATTTTTTTCCCCAACTTTGTTTTTCTGAGGAATTTATGTTTGTTTTGTTTTTTTTAATTAATTTTTTTTCCAACTTTGTTTTTCTGACTAATTTATTTTTGGGGTTGTTTATTTTTTTTAATTAATTTTTTTCCCCAACTTTGTTTTCCTGATGAGTTATTTCCGTTTTTTTTTTTTTTTTTTGAAAACTTTTGTTTCCCAACTTTATTTTTCAAAATAATTTAGTTTTTGGTTTGTTTTTTGAATGATTTTTTTCCAACTGTGTTTTTCTGAATAATTTATTTTTTGGGTATGTTTTTGATTTTTTTTTTTTTTCCTGAGCTTGGCTACCAAGGAAAAAATATTCAAAATTCAAATTATCAAGATACTTGGAAGTCGCGCGAACTGCATCCTGCAAGTTCAATACTGCAGTGTTTTTCAACCGCTGTGCCATGAGAGATTCTCAGGTGTGCCACAAAAAATTATCCAATATCGCTTTTTTTTTTTTTTTTTTTTGTACGTCGTCAGGCGGAGTTACAGAAGGAAGGAAGGAAGGACTAGGTAGAAGGTTTCGGTTGTATGTAAATGAGCAAGGTATTGCTTGTGTCACGTTCAAGAACTGCTCGGATTTCTAGCCACCTTGCTGTCCGCGACAATGTGGACCCCAGCACGTCTACTGTACATCATTGGATTAGACTCGTCAAGTGTCTATATACACGTAAGTGTCCATTCCATATATGGCAACCGTCAATCCCGCCCCTGTGTTTTATTCCAACGCATTTTCGAAGACAGCGAGGTGGCCGATGGCTAGAAATCCGAGCATTTCTTGAACGCGACACCAGCAACTTTCCAACAGCGCAATGGTGCCAAGCAGGCTTAAACGTCATCTCCAAACGAAACGCCTGTTGCTTTAAAACAAGTCAATGGACTATTTTGTTTGCCTTCGTGAAAACACAGATAAACTTTTTTGAGAAAAACTACAAAGGTAAATGAGAAAGCCCTCAAAGCCAGTTACCTTGTTGCTGAACTTGTTGCTAAATTCAAAAAGTCCCAAACTGCGGAAGAGAAATTAATACTACCTCCCTGCAAAATAATTGTCAGCGAGATGCTTGGCCCTGATGTGGTTAAAGACATTGCTAAAGTCCGCCTTGTCTGATAAGTCTGAGCTTTTCAAGCCTCACTGCGAAAAAAAAAAAAAAAAAAAACAGAAAGACAAAGAGCTGTTGAAGAAGAGCTTCGTGTGCGTCTTTCTTCAATTCCAGCCAGGATATCGGGTTTGTGTTCATCTAAACAGGCTCAAGTCACACTGAGTTAGAATAAATATTGAGAAATTAATGGACAATTAAATATACTGTACAGGAAGTAATTTTGGAACATTTTTGGTTCGTGGTGTGCCGCGACATTTTTTTAAAAATATAAAAACGTGCCGTGACTCAGAAAAGTTGAAAAACACTGCAATGCTGGAAGACACCTCCCGCGACACCTCCAAACGGCCTTTTTTCGAAAAAAAAAAAAAAATTCCTGGGCTTATGCGTTAGTATAACTTATTTTGAGTTTAAATATTCTAAATAAATATTCTGATCATTCGCTGCCAGCCTCTCCCAGTCTAAATGGATTGGACATCAATTGAAGCCAATGAGTAAAATACTTACTGCAAGTGCAACCATCTTTCAAATGAATTTATACGTGTCGTTTGGGCCCTTCAAAGACACCGGAAGTCCATACAAAAAAAATAGCTGAAGCAAACATAAACAGAAGTCAACAAACGAAGACCCACATGAGTGCATCCAATGTTGTGAAAGGCACGAGTATACAAAAAAAAAAGGCTTGAAGGGAACATCCGATGAGGGGTTAAACAAATAGCTAGTCTGGTTATCTTATTTTTAAGATAATGTCTAGCCTGCTTTACTAACGGCTTTTGGAGGGGAAAAATGACAGACTCACCAGAAACCAATTACAAGAAAATAAAAGCTGAACCATCGTTGTAACAGGTGTACCGAAAGCTGCACCTGCTACAGTGCACCTTAATTTACGATATACCAACCATCAAAGCAAAGCAACCATTGCAGTTTCTTCCGAAATTACATTTTCTAGTTTATTGTAAGTTGCACATAAACGTGAACACTAAGGGTGTAACGGTACATGTATTTGTATTGAACGGTTTCGGTACGTGGTGCTCGGTTCGGAACGGAGGCGTACTGAATGAGTTTCTGACGTAATGTAACCCTTAATTTTCAAAGCTGTGAGTCGATCGGGTTACAGTTTCTTTGTGTAGATTATGTTTACTCCGTCTTCTCTATTATAATGAGGACCAACACGGTACGACAGTATAACCCAGAAACGTCAACGGTGCGACAACGTGGCTGCCGCGAGAACGCAGTGAAACGCACGCGTTAAAGTCAATCAGCCAATGCACACCAGTCGCAGTGTGGCTGCGCATTAGATGCGTCCCAGAAGCGGCTCAACACGACGCACGCGAAAAGAACGGCAGAGTTGATTATTTGACGCGAGACGCGACCCTCCTGCGTCAATATTACTACCGGTAGCTAGGATCGGGCAGACCGGAAGTCACTCCTGTAAAAATACGGTGGATCCGGTCGATTTCCAAACTAATATGCAATCGTAACCCACTTTTTGAGTCCATCAAATCTCTTGAGTGGTAGATCGGGGCACAGTTGACTTGTCTTTGTTGATTTACTGCTGTCTTCTCTGCTATAATAATAACCAACACAGCCCCGTGTTCAATACAGAACCTTCCTACCTCAACAAAACGAGTAGGAAGTAATATTCACATAGGAACTAAAGTTATACAACATAAAATATACAATATAAATTAATACTACATCACATCTGTAAAATATAAACACATAATAAAATAAATAATAGCCCATTTAAAAATATATATATTCAAATGAGCTAAAACACCTGTAATTAAATAATAATAATACACAGATCCTGCCTACACAATTAAATTTATGAATTTCTGTGTGGCGCTTTAACTTGAGAAAATCTACCAATAAAGCTTTTGAAAACCGTTCATAAGGGGAAAAAATGATTCATTGAGGCATGTCATTTGTAAAATACATGTTAAAATCTTTGTCATTGGGATTGCTTTTCTCTTTGGCACAGGACTTCTTTTTTCTTCTTTGTTTCAGAAAGAAAGCTGACCAATACGCGGGGTCTGAAAGGCAAATTGTTGTTGGATTCTCTTTAAATACCCGCTACTTTTTGAGCAGAATTCTAGCTTTGCTACTTTTTGAATTCTAGCTTTGTATAGGCTAATGTTCCTATTGTTGAAAGCACAAAGGTGTGTAATAAACAACTACCACATTTATACTTTGCATTTTTTTTATTACTGTACCGAAAATGAACCGAACCGTGACCGCAAAACCGAGGTACGTACTGAACCGAGATTTTTGTGTACCGTTACACCCCTAGTAAACACACAAAAATACGTCACCTCTTAAGTTGCAACAACCTAATTCTAAACCAAATCATAGTCTAAAAGGCAAAATAAAAAATAGTGTCAAAACATAAACAGAATTTGCAGGCACAAAAAGTTTAGACCAGTATAGGCTGTTATTTCTTTCTTTTCTCTTCCGGGTTTCAATACCCCTCCAAACATAATTTAGACGTGTCTCATTTTTTCGGGAAAAAAAGTTAAAATCGTCACAATAGGATCTTTTATTTCTTATATCTTCCGCTGCTGCTTCTTCAGTATTGTGGCAGGGAAGAAAAAAAAAACGCCATATCCTACGTCATCGGAAGTTTCCCCCCACCCAAATAGAAGCTGACCCGTCAAAATATAAACAGCAGTCGACCTTGTTTGAACGCTGCATAGTTCGTTTTCTGTAAACTTGATGCACAATGCGGCGTCTTTTCTGTCAAGGTTTGGGCGGCCGAGGCGCAGTGTGACATCGGAAAGCTTCCAAATAAAAGATTATAAGGACTGAGCTTTTAAGTAAGTGAAAGAAGTGCGCTGAGTCGGGCCTGTGAGTCAGTCGAGGTAAAACAAAACTGCTAAGGCTAAGTTAGCTCCTGCGTGTGCGTGTGTGACCAAACAGGTGTTAGGAACAACAACAATAACAGCTGTGTTGTAGTAGAGATTTTGACAACCGCGCGGAAACTATCCAGTCATATCTATATGCCCATATTATCGGTCCTCAACACGTCAAACCGAGTTTTAGTGATGCCGTCACAAAGAATGCGAGGGTAAATTGGGTGGTATTAGCTTGCTGGTTAGCCTGACTAGCAGGTTGCAAACGTCTTACAGTACACACATACTCAGAAGGGGACATTGCTAGCTTAAGTCAACGTGACCACTTTAAGTTACCTGTATTTCTCCCAACTTACATGTGTAACAGACTCGCCTTTACAGACATCATGGCAGAAACAGAAGGCAGTTCTACGTCGCACAACGGTAACTCGACTGTAAAACAACCTGTGGTAGACATTTCTGCTCGTTTGTGACCATTGCATGGTTGTTCTATAGGGATCTCTGGGGAGGAAGAGGCCGGCGGAGATCAACACAAAGATGAAGGCAAACACAGTGGTAATTCCTGTATTATTTTACTCCTATTTTTTTTTGTAAATTACGAGGTAGCAATGTGACAGTTTGAAGATAAACGCGACAAAATATGCTACTAAAGAACTTATCAGGTGTAATGTCAAGCAATAACACAGGAAATGCAGTATGATTTCAGAATAGAAAGCATCTTTTAGGTGTTCCGCTGTTCATTCGACTCAGAAAAACTTTAAATTGCACTTTCAAAACATGTTCAGGTAAACCAAAGTGCTTTACATAACATGTAACATTAAAAATAAAAGAGATAAGTTACATGTTGCTTTACAAAACATGTAACATAAATATATATTTGTTATATATTTCTTTTCTATTTAAATCATTGATTAAATATTACAGTGGGGCAAATAAGTATTTAGTCAACCACCGATTGTGCAAGTTCTACTTGAAAAGACTAGAGAGGCCTGTAATTGTTACCATGGGTAAACCTCAACCATGAGAGACAGAATGTGGGTAAAAAAAACAGAAAATCACATTCTTTGATTTTTAAAGAATTTATTTCCAAATTAGAGTGGAAAATAAGTATTTGGTCACTTACAAACAAGCAAGATTTGTGGCTGTCAAAGAGGTTTAACTTTTTCTAACGAGGTCTAACGAGGCTCCACTCGTTACCTGTATTAATGGCACCTGTTTTAACTCATTATCGGTATAAAAGACACCTATCCATAATCTCAGTCAGTCACAATCCGAACTCCACCATGGCCAAGACCAAAGAGCTGTCGGAGGACACCAGAGACAAAATTGTAGACCTGCACCAGGCTGGGAAGACTGAATCTGCAATAGGTAAAACGCTTGTTGTAAAGAAATCAACTGTGGGAGCAATTATGAGAAAATGGAAGAGATACAAGACCACCAATAATCTCCCTCGATCTGGGGCTCCATGCAAGATCTCACCCCGTGGCATCAAAATGATAACAAGAACAATGAGCAAAAGTCCCAGAACCACACGGGGGGACCTAGTGAATGACCTACAGAGAGCTGGGACCACAGTAACAAAGGCTACTATCAGTAACACAATGCGCCACCACTCAAATCCTGCCCTGCCAGACGTATCCCCCTGCTGAAGAAAGTACACTTCCAGGCCCGTCTGTGGTTCGCTAGAGAGCATTTGTATGATCCAGAAGAGGACTGGGAGAATGTGTTATGGTCAGATGAAACCAAAATAGAACTTTTTGGTGGAACACAGGCTCTTGTGTTTGGAGGAGAAAGAATACTGAATTGCATCCAAAGACCACCATACCCACGGTGAAGCATGGGGGTGGAAACATCATGCTTTGGGGTTGTTTTTTCTGCAAAGGGACCAGGACGACTGATCTGTGTAAAGGAAAGAATGAATGGGGCCATGTATGGAGAGATTTTGAGTGAAAATCTTCTTCCATCAGCAAGGGCATTGAAGATGAGACAAGGTCTTTCAGCATGACAATGATCCCAAACACACAGCCAGGGCAACAAAGGAGTGGCTTCACAAGAAGCATTTCAGGGTCCTGGAGTGGCCTAGCCAGTCTCCAGATCTCAACCCCATAGAAAATCTGTGGAGGGAGTTGAAAGTCCGTGTTGCCCAACAACAGCCCCAAAACGTCACTGCTCTAGAGGGGATCTGCATGGAGGAATGGGCCAAAATGCCAGCAACAGTGTCTGAAAAGCTTGTGAAGAGTTACAGAGAACGTTTAGCCTTTGCTATTGCCAACAAAGGGTACATAACAAAAGTATTGAGATGAACTTTTGCTATTGACCAAATACTTATTTTCCACCATGATTTGCAAATAAATTCTTTAAAAGTCAAACAATGTGATTTTCTGTTTTTTTTTTTCCACATTCTGTCTCTCACGGTTGAGGTTTACCCATGTTGACAATCACAGGCCTCTGTAATATTTTCAAGTGGGAGAACTTGCACAATTAGTGGTTGACTAAATGCTTATTTGCCCCACTGTATGTTCTATGTATGTTCTGACCCCGCTCTGGCGCACTAAAGGCTACACTACGTACGTGCCCTGAAGCGGGAAATTAGAATCGGTCATCTCTAAACATGGCGAGTCGTCATAAAACGGGTGCGCAGAAAAGAAAAGAAAAACGACATTAGAGCTGAAACGAGTACTCGAGTAACTCGAGTTTAAAAACTGAAAAATTTTATTCACCTCGAGTAATCGTTTATTTTGACAGCTCTAAGCATCACATTTTGCTCGGACTACTTTTAATGCGGGACAACGCGCTGTCACGTGCGGAGAGGAAGAAGGAAAAAAAAAAAAACTTACTGCAGCTGACAGCCGCCACAAACGACGCTGACGTTGCCAAATACTAGCCCGCACGATGCTACGTAGGTAACAGCTAGCGTCTGATGCGTCTCATAAAGATCACATGTATGTTGAACTAGATGCGCAATGACAGACTTGGCCGCGTCTGGGCAGCGTTATTAAACAGCCGCCATCTTAAAGCAGTACAGCGCTAAGCGCTAGTAAAGAGCGCTAAGCGCTAATAAATAAGATTAACGTTACTGTCGCTACTAGCTCACGTAAAGTTAGCCCTGCGGGGGGCTAGGTTTCAATTAATTATGACCACTGTCGATGCGTGGTTAACGTGTCTTACATACAGGCTTTAACATAACATAGCAATGTGGAGTGATGAGGGTGTAAAATAAAAACTTTATCATGCTAACTATCAATTTTAGCTCAGTAGTCATTGCTGGATAAAACACCAAGTAGCAATGGTCCCTAATGTGCTCCAGTACAGCCTGTATCATACATTTATTTTGAACACTGCAAAAAAATCAAAATTCTATCAGGACTTACAGTTTAGACTAACTTAAAACTTAACTAGAACTTAAAAATGGCCTGACACAAAGAGAAATTCAATTGAAACACGTGGGAAAAAATCCTAACTTTTAAGTGATGTGTGTTATCAAGCGTAACGGCATTTTTAGGTAATATATATATATATATATATATATATATATATATATGTATATATAATTTTTTAAAAAATAAGATCTAAAAGTTTTTTGAGTGAAAGCAGTGAATTAGTTTTTTTTTTTTTTTTTAAATTCTAGCGACATCTGAGATGCAATTGTTGGCTGTTTTCAACAATATACATCGAAAATATAGACATTGATTGACTGAAAATGGTTCAAGATTAGATGAAATGTCTTGTTTTCTCATGTATATTTATAATTGCTCTTCACCTAAAAATATATTTGTTTTATCCGATTACTCGATTAATCGATAGAATTTTCAGTCGATTACTCGATTACTAAAATATTCGATAGCTGCAGCCCTAAACGACATAGAGATGAAGATCATAGAGGTGAACCATAAAAAAATGATGAAGTGTTTAAAAGGGGGACAAGAAGCCAGAGAATTAGGGCTAGAGTTGACTGTGGATGGTGATGTCTGTAAGTGAACAATAGCCGCTAACACTGAACGTTTATATTCCGCGGTATGACAAGACATACTGCTCGCGTTGAGCCGAGGAGAGAGAAAGTGATGGGAGATCAGGGATATATGTTAGTCTGTGGGGAGCAGGTTCGTGAGGCTGAACAGACTCTGATCCGGCGGCTGGATTTATCTTGGTTTTACAACAAGTAAAATGAAAATAATAAAAAAAAACTACCTACGCTTCAACTTATCACAGGGCAGGCTTAACAACCTGGGCAGGCTTAACAACCTAGCCATGCTCTCCATTGAGCGTGAGCTTGCTCAAAAACAGTATTTCACTGATGTTATAAATGACCTTGCTGTCAAAAAATCTAGGCCTCTCACTGTTTGAGGGCTTGATGTGGTCCAGGGATGTGGAGGGGGCAGGCACAGGATGTTTAGTTATACTGTTTTGTTGCTTAGCAGGCAGGCATAGCATTCTCAGTTGTATTGTATTGTAGCCTACATGGGACAATAGATGTAAATTGTTTGTTTATATTGTGCCGCATCACATTAGGGTCTGTTAAATTCCACTGTGCATCTCAAATAATTTGAAAATTTACACTGTCATTGCTTGCAAAGCATTAAAAGTACTGCGTATGCTGTTGTGACAAGCTGGTGGGAGGGGTGGGGTGGGCTGTGTTGGGGGGGGGGGGGGGGGGTCCTATAATACTCTCTTGTCCCCTGCAAGTCTGTTGACAGCCCTGAGTAATAGTCTCTAAAATGCCTCTTTCAAATCACCAAAGGTCTTTACCTACGTTATGTTGGAAATGTGTTAGGTTACGCTCCAGTTTTGACACTTTTCCATATTAACACCCAATCCCATAAACATGAGGAATGGTGACTATAGATCCTGCCTGAGCATGACAATGTGGATACATGTCTGTTAATAATAAAGTCACTGAAACACCACAAAGGCATCTATGCTGACTGAACATGAAAAAAGGACTACTATTATCTTCCCACTGCACTTTTTTGTAAGTCACATTCTGAACTATCCATGTTTTTCTCAATGCAGAGCTAACCTCCATGAGTGTTGTTCTACCTCAAGACAATGGAGAGGCATCTGGTGATAGGAATGTACTGGAAAGTGAGCTGAAGGAGGAGGAAGATGAAGAGGAAGACACAGACAGCATGGATGGCAGTGGCCTCTTCTCCTTGACGGAGGACGGCGATCGAGAGAGCGAGGGAGGCGGTCAAGAAAGAGGGAAGGATGGTGGGAGAAGGGCAGCACGGAAGAGGAACAGACCATGTGGTGGTGGCACCGGTAACAACAGGTCCTCCAGCTCGGACGAGGAGCTAAAAGATGAGGATGAGGACGACAAAGACGATGAAGACGACGATGAGACAATGGAGGCGTGGCTGGGTGCTGAACTCCAGGATCTCCGCGGGCCAGCGTGGCGTGCAATTCCCTCACTGCGCTGCCGGGAGCTCGGAAAGGACTTACAGCAGTTCGTGAGGCGGGTGTGCGGCTCCCGCTGCCTGGTGCAGAGGCTGGAGCTGCAGGGCCGACTGGAGAGTCACTCAGGCTGTGTCAACACACTGCACTTTAACCCGTCTGGCACACGTCTGGCGTCCGGTAGCGATGATCTGCGTGTTATCATCTGGAACTGGGCCAACTGCCGTCCAGAGCTGGAGTTTGACAGTGGGCACAAGAACAATGTCTTTCAGGTGAACGGTCAAACATTTTCTACATTATCAGCATTTCTAAAATTATATGTTTAGTGTATGAACTAATGACAATAAAGTGGTAATACTCTCTATTTGTGGACACTAGTCCATGTTACACAATATTCTATTTCTGGGTATAAAGTTATAAGGACACAATGTTTTATTTCTGAGTACTGTAATTTCTGGACTATAAGGCGCACCTGACTATAAGCCGCCACCCACCAAATTTGACACGAAAACAGCATTTGTTCATAGATAAGCCGCACTGGACAACAAGCCGCAGCTGTCCTCACTGTATTATAGGATATTTACACCAAAATATAATAACCGGTAACACCAAATGAGCCACCATGAAGCTTTGAACCAATTGGATGCAAAGCTTCTTTGCTTCAAGAAGCTTCAATTGGCCATCACTGCTCCCTTGGGGGAGACAGTCAACCTCTGCTGCCACCCGCTGTCAACACTGTTGTCGTCACTGTTCTCGGGCTACAAATATTAAATAACAATCAAAATTCATGTTCTGTGCTGGTTATTTCTTCACTCTTCCAGTTGTTTACTAAATTGCTAGCTCTGGTATTTGGTAAAACTTTATTTGACAGTGGCACCATAAAACTGTCATAAGACCATCATAATTATGACATGACACTGCCATGAGCATTAATGACATCATGACAGATGTCATTTTGTGTCATCCGGCAAATTATCTCACTTTTGAATAGATGCAAAAGATCCGAGCTGGCCATATATGTGGTGTTGGTGACGTAATTTGCCAGATGATACTTAATGACATCTGTCATAAGCATTTATTAACAGCCATGATAATGTCATTATCATGTCATAATTATGGCAGTCTTATGACACCGTTGTCAAAGTGTTAATTATTAACCCAAATAAATCAACAAATAAGCCGCACTGGAACCGCAGGATTCAAAATGAGGGAAAAAGTAGCGGCTTATATCCGAAAATTACGGTATATACTTATGACACAAGTCCTTGTTTCCAGCACATCTTTTTACTCAAGTCTCATAAATAAAATTTTCGCTGGAATATATTTTTTTGTTTTTCTCACCAGGCCAAGTTCCTACCTCACAGTGGCGATTCTACCCTAGCAATGTGTGCCCGGGACGGTCAGATCCGAGTGGCTGAGCTTTCCGCCACCCAATGCTGCAAGAACACCAAGCGGGTGGCACAGCACAAAGGGGCTGCACACAAGGTCCAGAACGCACCCAGCCCTCGCATTTCAGAACTTGTCAATATGTTCTCTCTCAAAGTTTCGTTCTTTTTAAATCAGTTAGCCCTAGAGCCTGACTCGCCGTGCTCATTCCTGTCAGCGGGGGAGGACGCCATGGTATTTGGAATCGATCTCCGACTCGACCGTCCAGCCAAGTAAGTGTTAGTGTCAGTTAAGCAAATGTTTGTCTTGTGCGTCGAGCAAATGAGTCAATTTCATGATACCTTTGATTGCAGCCTAACAGGACTACTCTAGGCTTTTTAATTCCTTGTGATCATTCGCAGCAATTTAAGGAATTCCTAAACTTAAAGTGGGGTAAATAAGTACGTAGTCAACCACTAATTGTGCAAGTTCTCCCACTTGAAAATATTAGAGAGGCCTGTAATTGTTAACATGGGTAAACCTCAACCATGAGAGACAATATGGAGAAAAAAACCCAGAAAATCACATTGTTTGATTTTTAAAGAATTTATTTGCAAATCATGGTGGAAAATAAGTATTTGGTCAATACCAAAAGTTCATCTCAATAATTTGTTATGTGCCCTTTGTTGGCAATAACGGAGGCCAAACGTTTTCTGTAACTCTTCATAAGCTTTTCACACACTGTTGCTGGTATTTTGGCCCATTCCTCCATGCAGATCTCCTCTAGAGCAGTGATGTTTTGGGGCTGATGTTGGGCAACATGGACTTTCAACTCCCTCCACAGATTTTCTATGGGGTCGAGAACTGGAGACTGGCTAGGCCACTCCAGGACCTTGAAATGCTTCTTACGAAGCCACTCCTTTGTTGCCCTGGCTGTGTGTTTTCGATCATTGTCATGCTGTTTTCGATCATTGTCATGCTGAAAGACCCAGCCACGTCTCATCTTCAATGCCCTTGCTGATGGAAGGAGATTTTCACTCAAAATCTCTCGATACATGGCCCCATTCATTCTTTCCTTTACACAGATCAGTCGTCCTGGTCCCTTTGCAGAAAAACAGCCCCAAAGCATGATGTTTCCATCCCCATGCTTCACAGTGGGTATGGTTTTCTTCGGATGCAATTCAGTATTCTTTCTTTCTCCAAACACAAGAGCCTGTGTTCCACCAAAAAGTTCTATTTTGGTTTCATCTGACCATAACACATTCTCCCAGTCCTCTTCTGGATCATCCAAATGCTCTCTAGCGAACCGCAGACGGGCCTGGACGTGTACTTTCTTCAGCAGGGGGACACGTCTGGCAGTGCAGGATTTGAGTCCCTGGCGGCGCATTGTGTTACTGATAGTAGCCTTTGTTACTGTGGTCCCAGCTCTCTGTAGGTCATTCATTAGGCCCCCCCCCCGTGTGGTTCTGGGTTCTTGTTATCATTTTGACGCCACGGGGTGAGATCTTGCACGGAGCCCCAGATCGAGGGAGATTATCCAGTGCTCTTGTATGTCTTCCATTTTCTAATAATTGCTCCCACAGTTGATTTCTTTACAGATATGTCCAAAGTCCGGCCCGTGGTCAAATTTCATCCGGCCCGCAGCCTCTGTCATAAAACCCATAACGTCTGGCCCGCACATAGATTTAATAAATTGAGCGGCATATGAAGTAGCTTGCACTAAATGCTGTTCCTCATTTACCTACTAGAGGGCAGCAGCACTCTGAGTGACATCACTGCATGTGACGCTTTACCCCAAATTTTCGGAAAGTTGACTATGAGGGCCGGCGCTTCAAGGGTAGATGGAAATTGGACCATTACTTCACTGAAATCCACAACAACTGTGTCTGCCTCATTTGCCAGGAGACAGTGGCTGTTTTTAAAGAGTTCAATGTCAAGAGATATTACCAAATGAGACACGCTGACATGTACGACAAGATTGCAGGGAAGGAACGCTACGAGAAATTGAAGCAACTTAAAGCTAGTTTAAGAAAAAAAAGTTAAGTGAATATTCAACTGCATGTGATATGCATGTTTCAAATGAACCAAAACACATGCTTAACACTGTTGAAATTATAATAAAAAAGCAAATATGAAACAGAATGGCTTGCTAAAATTTGTTTGAATACATTGTTGGTGTACGTAAAGAACCTCAGCCAAGGTCGGCCCTCCAGATTTTTACCACACCAAATCTGGCCCCCTGTGCAAAAGGTTTGGACACCCCTGCTTTACACCAAGCGTTTTACCTATTGCAGATTCAGTCTTCCCAGCCTGGTGCAGGTCTACATTTTTGTCTCTGGTGTCCTTCGACAGCTCTTTGGTCTTGGCCATAGTGGAGTTTGGAGTGTGACTGACTGAGCTTGTGGACAGGTGTCTTTTATACCGATAATGAGTTAAAACAGGTGCCATTAATACAGTTAATGAGTGGAGCCTCGGTAGACCTCGTTAGAAGAAGTTAGACCTCCTTGACAGCCAGACGTCTTGCTTGTTTGTAGGTGACCAAATACTTATTTTCCACTCTAATTTGGAAATAAATTCTTTAAAAATCAAACAATGTGATTTTCTGTTTTGTTATGTTTTTTTCACATTCTGTCTCTCGTGGTTGAGGTTTACCCATGTTGACAATTACATGCCTCTCTAATCTTTTCAAGTAGGAGAACTTGCACAATTGGTGGTTGACGAAATACTTATTTTCCCTTACTTATTTGTAAATCTTAAGTTTTCCCATGCTTGGGTAATTTTGATGAGCCAACACCTGTTTAAAATTCTTACTCCCTCAACTCTGGTTTACAGCAAGCTAGTGGTGGTGAAGGAGGGTGACAAAAAAGTGGGCCTCTACACCATCTATGTTAACCCAGCTAAGACGCAACACTTTGCGGTCGGTGGGAAGGATCAATACGTCAGGTATGATTGTGTAATGTGTGCCGACATAAATATGTGATGTGCTCAGCAGTCCTTTAGACCAATGTGTCCCCAGTGAACTACCAAGTAGTTGCGATTTGGCATTCATTCTTAATTACTATTTTTTAGCTAGATGAGCAAAGATTAAAATAAAATGTAGTAAACAAATACTAATTGTCAAACTAACGAAGTGTAATTTGCTGATTTCCATGCACGAATATGCACCGGCACAGTGGTTGGTAATCACTGCCCTTGATGTAATTGTTGCTTCGTAGGATTTACGACCAGAGAAAGATAAACGAGAACGACAACAACGGCGTGCTGAAAAAGTTTTGCCCCTCGCATCTGGTGTCCAGCGAGTCTAAAACCAACATCACCTGCCTGGTGTACAGCCACAACGGCACAGGTACGCATGGATTACAACTAGAGATGTCCCGATCACATTTTTTTTTCCACCCGAGTTTGAGGATCTGCTGACACCGAGTACTGATCCAATACCTTTGCAATTTATTGATGACAAAACGTACATTTCTTTGTAGGCACATAGACTTCATAATGATATTGGTGGGGTGCGGGGCCGATTAATAGGGGGCCTGCATTGTTGGCGTGGCCGTCAAAGCTGACCGAGTGGAATCACAAAGAGCTTTTTTCTTTGAAAATTCTTGTGAATAAATGCTTAAATCTCTGAATTCTTTATAAATATGGACGTAAAATGGTCTCGATTCTTGGTCTAAAGCAACGGGAAAAAAACGAGCAGTTAGCATTTATTTTATGTAAATATGTCGAAGTACGATGCGAGTCTTAGTCAATACCATATGTAAACAGAGCTTTTCCGGTGAAAATTCCTGTGAATAAATGTTAAATCCCTGAATTCTTTATAGATACGGACGTAAAACAGTCTTGATTCTTTGTTAAAAGAGCAAAGAACCGGGCAGTTAGCATTTATTTTAAATATGTCGAATGTGCTGCTAGTCTTTGAATGCCGCCTTATCATCACAAAGACCTTTTTCCGTTAAATTCTTGTGAATAAATGCTTAAATCATTGAATTCTTGATAGATATGGACGTAAAACAGTCTCAATCCTTGATTAAAAGCAAAAAAAAAAACAACTTGCAGTTAGCATTTATTTCATTTTATTCACTGACACTAAGCAACAACCTGTGGGAAGGGTTCAGCCTTGCAGCTGCAAGCGAGGGATTTTGCCCTGCATTTTTGGGACGTAAAAAATAGCTAATACCTTCGGGAAGCTATGATGGACAATTTTTGCGGTTTTGAAACCGTGACGTTTTCATACCATGGTATACCTTGAAACCGGTAATCAGCACAAGTCTGTTTCTTTGTTTCGTTTGACTATATTCTTGTCCATCTAAAATACAGTATTTTGTAGCCATTAAAAAAATCTCAAAAAATCTTTTTCCGCCCGTTTCTGATCCTCTAAAAAAGTTTCTTATGACGACATTCTTATAAATTTCATTTTGTTGCTTTGTAGCCCTTAAATAAAAATGGAATATCTTAAAAACCCAATCACGTTCACCCAATTCCTATCATCTAAAGATTACGTGCTCAGGCCTGTATTTCCAATCACGTGATCGTCTAGGGGACATCGCTAATTGTTTTACCTCTGTATTACCGAATTGGCCCGAATATAAGACGGTGTTTTTTTGCATTGAAATAACACTGAAAAAGCGTGCGGTGTCGACATTATACCCATTCACGACGCTAGATAGCGCCAGATCTCATAGAAGTGATGTTCTGTCATGACAGATCTCAGCTACTCTCCCCATTCACGACGCTAGATGGCACCAGATATCATTGAAGCAATGTTCTCTCATAACAAATCTCAGCTACTCTTTTAGTTTAACCAGTTTGCATTATTTTATTGCAATGTTTTTCCTTATTCAGATTTGTTTCAAGACTACAGTTACAGTTAGACTTCACTTTGATGGTTAACGCAGTTATTGCAATTTTGTTGTTATATCACAATAGACTGGTCTATTTACATTTCAAAAACCAGAAGCAATTAATTTACGAATGTGATTGCACTTAAGTTTACATATTTAAATGTTCAGATATTAAGATTTGAATGAGGCAAAAGAACATGCTTTTTCTCTCAAATATATCGTTATAATCATTTGTTTCGGATGTACTGTAATTATTTTCTGTATAAAAATTAATTTGGTGTTCAAAAAGTATTTTTTTCAAACTTGAGTCTTGACAAAGAGGGGGTCGTCTTATAATCAGGGCCGTCTTATATTTGGGCCAATACGGTAATTTTTATGGTAATCTCACCGCCACTAACAGCGATAGACGCCCAATCTAATTCTATTGGGTGCTTGGCAGGGATCGTTCTTTCCAGCCCCAGTCAAATTGGATTGGATGTCTATCGCCGCCAATGTTAGCCTATGAGTTATTACTTCAAAACAGAAATAAAATAAATACATTTTAAAAACCCGATTTTACCACCCGATTCCAATCTTATAAAATTGATGTGATCGGGCCCAATTTCCGATCACATTATCAGATCGTGGACATCCCTAATTAAAACATGTACAGTAAATAGCATGACAAGGCTTTATTGAGCCTTGCCACTGATGGCAAAAAGCTTTGATACCCGAAAGGTGTTGGTAATTGCCTGTAGATGCTGTAAGATGGCTGCAAATATGGAAACCAAAAATCGGTTAGGACTTATTTACTGTGGTCTGTAACAACAGATCAACAATAATCAGTAAACACCAATTATCTTGCTTGTACACTACCATGAGGCTGTTATATAAGATATATTCTACACTACTAATCCTTTAGGACATTTGGGACAAATTTTATTGTCTTAAAATTTAAGATAAATTCAAGACAAACATCTTTCATATTAGACTCATAACTAGTACCAGCTCACAAATTTGCAAATGCCCAAATGTAAATTCAGTGGTTCACTGTATTATTATTTTCATTTAGAGCTGTTAGCCAGTTACAATGATGAAGACATCTACCTGTTTGACGCCAACCACAGCGACGGCGCTGACTACTGCAGGAGATATAAAGGACACCGCAACAATGCAACAGGTGGAACGACCTGTCTGCTCAAACGCATATCACGCTCTCAAATCACTTTTTTCTTGATTAATGTTTTCCTAATTAACCCGGCAGTAAAGGGCGTGAACTTCTACGGGCCTTGCAGCGAGTTTGTGGTGAGCGGCAGCGACTGCGGACACATCTACCTTTGGGACAAAGACTCGGCCCGCATCGTCCAGTTCATGGAGGGTGACAAAGGCGGAGTGGTGAGCACTGGCCGTCCGATTACTTTGGGTACATACGTGAAACCGTGGTTGTTCATTTTTGAAGTAATGACTCCAGAGGGTTTTATGTAGAGGCGTGCGAAATTTCCGATTCTTAGATTATTCGTGATTCGGCCGTGAAGATTCGAGAACGATTCACAAACATTCAAATTCTGATTATTGAATTATACCAGGTAAAGCAGAACTAAAACACAGTCAACGCGGTCTTACAGGACGCAATGATGAACGGACCGAGAGCAAATATCATGTTCAACTCATGCCGCTAGATAAAAAAAACAAAAATACCTGACTGCGGCCGACAGCTGGTTCAAACAACAACCAGTTGCTAGTTGCTACAAACATACGGCTACATATGGATATAGTGGATAATCACATATATGCAGAACTAGATGCTAAATGACAGACGATGGCAGTGTTAGAACATATAAAGAGAACTAGATGCGAAATGACAGACTTGCCGTTTAGTAGTTGCCGCGTTGTAAACAGCCGCCATCTGAAAGCAGTAGACTTCTCTAGAAGGCTCCGTTGTACCGGACCTAATTAACTTTTTATCTAAAATACACCTAAATCGGCAAAATCTTGACTTGAATCTATCTTTAAATGATGGAACAGTTTTAAAACTTTGACATGTTGTAAGTAGGGGTGTGATACAATATCGAAATGGTGATATATCGTGATACTTTGTATCCCAACAGGTTATCGATATGCTCCTGCCAAGAATCGAGATATCGTTTTAAAAAGGTGTCAATGTCGAAAAAAAATAAAATAAAAAGGAACCAACAAGTTGCTACCAAAATCTTCCACCATAACAGTGTCTCAGTTAACTCTAAGGCTGCATTGACGGTGCAAGACGCCCAATCCATTTAGACTGGGAACGTTCGTTCCTTCATTCAAAACCAGAGCATTTAGTCATTCTGTCCGATTTTCAGGGCATTTACAGGTCACTTGCGGTTCAGTTTAGGGCATTTACAGATCATTGAGTTTGAGTCACTGCCCAGAACAGGTGATTGCCAGGTCACTTCCTGTTCTGTAACTTGAACTGTAAGTGACCCATAAAATACCCCGAAATCAACAGGAAATAACTGAACATCAACAGGTAAATGACCTTAAATGGCCCAAAATTACCTCATTGCCTGGCACTGGCTGCCACTGATGGCCATAGACGTTCAATCCGTTTGAAGTGGGACGGATGGCAGCGCTGCCACCCTCCCAGTTCAAATGGATTGGACGTCTACTAGCGATAAACTCATTCCAATTCACAGCAGCAGCTTGTTTTTCTGTTTATTAGTTGTTTGTAGGATATCCTTGAAGGATTTCCTGACCAATGTATCAATAATTGTTGTATCGCCATATCGTCAGATCATCGTTATCGTGAGCTTTGTATCGCAAATCGTATCGTATCGTGAGGTACTAAGAGGTTCCCACTCCTAGTTGTAAGTAGACAAAAGGGAAATTATGGAATAACGGGAGCAATTTTATCAACTTTAACGGTTGATTCACGTCATTAAATTAATTGAATGTAGTTTAAAGCTGCTGATACAGAATGGGGACTTGAGTATTTTATTTAATGTTTTTAACTGTTAACTTGATACTGAAATATTAGTCCGGAAACGGCGACAGCTGAACGAAGTGCCGCTCTGCTGATGTCGCTTACGCGCGAGTCAACCGGAAAGGCGAAATTCCGCGCGTTCGCTTCTTATGTTAACCCTTTGTACTGACTCCATGTTCCAAAAGTGACTGCTGTTAAAACGTCTGGTTTAAGACTGGAGTCTGCAGCGTTAGGCATACAAACACACAGGCATAATCTATTGTAAAATGGCTGGTATGGTCTGTGTACTGTCCTTACTAAGACTTCTTGTTGGCCTGTTGTCTTGCAGGTAAACTGCTTGGAGCCACATCCCCACCTGCCCTGCATGGCTACCAGTGGTCTAGATCATGACATCAAGCTGTGGGCCCCCACTGCCGAGGCGCCCACTGGACTTAAAGGCCTCAAAGAGGTACTGACTTCTAACCCAAGGTTCTTTTCACAGCCGCACGTGAAGTTAATTGTGTGGTTCTCATTGTGGTGTACCCGAAGGTGATGAAGAAGAACAAGCGGGAGCGAGACGAGGACAGCTTGCGACATGGTAACCATAACACCACCCAGCTGCTGTGGTTCCTAATGAGACAAATGAGGAACCGACGGCCGCCGGGGGTGAGCTAGAGGAGCTTTTTTCTACTTTGTACCGATGTACCAAATGAAGCGTCCTCATATTCATTAGAGGCGTGTGAAATTGCCGATTCTTAGATTATTCGTGATTCGGCCGTGGAAGATTCGAGAACGATTCACAAATATCCAAATTCCCATTATTGAATTATACCAGGTAAAGCGGAAGTAAAACACAGTCAGCGCAGTCTTTGGGACCCAATGAGGAACGGACCGAGAGTAAATATTAGAGATGTATGCCGATCGATCGGGTCCAATCACGTCATTTTCAAAGTATCGGAATCCGCAAAAAAATATCGGCCATGCCTTTTTTTAATATATATTTTTTTAATTAAGTCGTTTTCTAATTGTATTTAACGTTACAGACATAATATGTTACACTCATCCAGAGTCTTTAGTTTAGGCTTAAGGTAGGGTTATCAAATTTATCCCGCTAGCAGTTAATGCATGCGCTGCATGACCCACTCACGCATTGTCGCGCTCAATCTGTAATGGCGCCGTTTTACCTATATAGAGAGATCAAAGGCAGTGTAAAATGAGTAGAGTGATTTTTGGCAGCCTTTGGAGCCTTTTTTTTATTTGGCTAAAGCCTTACAATCCCTCTCCCTACAATTAGAAATATCATGGGAAGCAAGGTAGCAATTGATCTTTTTCTTAACACCTTATGTTATTTCCCAACGCAGAGAAGATATGTCAATTGGTAGCACTACGCACAGTCATGGTTCCACTTCCCATCATGCATTTGGACATGGCCACAGTATCATTTACTGAAAGCTCAACAAATACACTAGATGGCAATATTTAATCACAATATACAAAGTCACAACTCTTTCTATCCGTGGATCCCTCTCACAGAAAGAATGTTAATAATGTAAATGCCATCTTGAGGATTTATTGTCATAATAAACAAATACAGTACTTATGTACTGTATGTTGAATGTATATATTCGTTCGAGTTTTATTCATTTTTTTCTTAATGCATTGCCAAAATGTATATGATCGGGAAAAATTATCGGGAATGATTGGAATTGAATCGGAAGCAAAAAAAAAAAAAAAGCAATCGGCTCGGGAAATATCGGGATCGGCAGATACTCAAACTAAAACGATCAGGATCGGATTGGGAGCAAAAAGAACATGATCGGAACAACCCTACTATTAACTAGAGGCGTGCAAAATTTCCGATTCTTAGATTATTCGCGATTCGGCCGTGGAAGATTCGAGAACGATTCACAAACATCCAAATTCTGATTATTGAATTATACCAGGTAAAGCGGAAATAAAACGCAGTCAGCGCGGTCTTCGGGACGCAATGAGGAACGGACCGAGAGTAAATATCATGTGCAGCTAATGCCGCTAGGTAAAAAAAAAACAATAATGCCTGACTGCGGCCGTCAGCCGCTACATACAGCGCCCAGTTGCTAGTTGTTACACACATACGGCTATGGTAGATATCACATATATCTAGACTAGATGTCAAATGAAACTTTCCCGCGCTAGTAAACAGGCGCCATCTTAAAGCAGTAGACTTCTCTAGAAGGCTCTGTTGTAGAGGACCTAATTACTTTTTATCTAAAATACCCCTAAATCGGCAAAATCTTGACTTGAATCTATCTTTAAATGATGAAACAGTTTTCAAACTTTAACATGTCGAAAGTAGACATGAGGGAAATTATGGAATAACGGGCGCAATTTGACCAACTTTAACAGTTGATTCACAACATTAAATTAATTGAATGTAGTTTAAAGCTGCTGATACAGAATGGGGACTTGAGTATTTTATTTACTGTTTGTAACCGGTAACTTGATACTAAAATAGTAGTTTGGTTTATTTAGCCTGAGAGGATTTTTGAAACAAATATACAAAACATTAAAAAATGTTAAAAAATATTAAATATTAAAAAATGGGGGGAGGGGGGCATCAATAATCGATTTATAATCGAATCGGAGTCTCTGAATCGTAATCGAATCGTTAGGTGCCCAAAGATTCCCACCTCTAAATGAAATCCAAATGAATCAATAAATAAGCCGCACTGGAATGTAAGCTGCAGGATTCAAAATGAAGGAAAAACGTAACTGCTCATAGTCCGAAAATTACGGTATGTGGCTAAAAGTTAGCCAAAGAGGCAACAAACTGGGAGCATCATACCTTGTGGCGAACTGTATTGCTAAAGCCAAGAAATCTTTGACGATTAGGGAACTCATAATGCGACCAAGGAAGTTTAGGAGAGGCCTCTGTTGAAAAAAGGTTGATTCAGCGTAACTTAATGTTCATTTTTAGCTCAATCGTGTTATTTTATATTTACCGTAATTTTTTGCCACATGTTGCCGGTCCGTGAAAAAAAGTTTGGGGACCACCGACATATACTAGTGCACCATAGTTACATCCTTTCTTCTCGTCTCCATTCAGACCCGACGCGAAGGGGCTGACGCAGACACCGATGAGTCCTGGAGTTCGCCAGACACATCCGACGAAGAAGAGGGGGGTCCGGACCATGTCCAGTGCATGTCCTCTTGAGCCACATGTGCACACGAATATACACACACATATAATGTCCAATAAAAAGCAGGTATTCCAAAAAAATGTAAAAGAAACAAATGTTTCCCATAAAGGAAAGTGAAAGGTACACGCTATTAGAATTTTTTTTGTGGTTAGAAAATACAATATATCATATGTATGGGAAACAACTCAATAATTAATGTACACATTTTGTGATTCGTTGTGTGGGGGAAACAAATGTTAGCCAAATTCTCATTCTCAACATTTGATCTCCAAATTGAGTGATTTACAGAGGGAAAAAAATATTTTGGCTAATAAGGCAAAAACATGGTGCAGGGAGGAAAAAAAAAGGCATAAAATTCCAATTAAATTGCTTTGAGCAATGAGAGAAAAACAAGTCTGAAAACTGAATAGAATATACCGAAGTGGGGGTTGAATCGTGGAGATACTTGTCACTGGACAGCCGTGAGTCTGGCAGGAAATCACTCGTGAACCTTTTTCTGCACGAATGATCAGAAATTGTGGTCTGATCTGAATAAAAATCACAAGAATAAACAGTTTGCTTTAAATAATACGCAATCATGTTTTACTATTTTTTGTGAAGTTAACATGTCCACATTTCAAAATAACAGTGAAAAAGTGAGTACTTGGATTTTTGGCTTTTCCTTCCGTCCTGTGACGGGTTAAATTTTTAATACAAGACATTTTTGAGTAGTATTAATTCAAGCAAACTACTTATGCTTGTGACTTTGTTCATTAGACTACATTTGATCAGCAATTTATTCAGAAAAGAAATTTCATATGGTTCATACTTTTCGCTCCAAAAATACATGCATTGCTATGGTATAGTGCCCTTAAATTTAGTTCATCTTTGAGTACAGATTCATACTGACAGCCACTGTCACTGAAATGCACATACCTCTAATTTTTGTAATACAATCAATAGTAATACCCGCTTTTCATTGGACAAACATGATGCGTTTGTGTACTCTTTTGACATTATCAACACTGGCACACACAAATCAAGGCATACTGATGGTGCAGGATGCTGGCCACTGTGTAAAGACGTCGTGCTGTTTGATCTGTCCCATTTTTTGACTGCGGCCTCCAGATGTACACCAGCACGTAGCCACACTCCTTCCCATTGTAGTGATCGAGTTCAATCCCCGGATTGCTGCCACCCCTTCCGACTACTGAGTGCACTTTGAATCAGGGATGTTGCAGTTTGACACATGCGCTTAGTGATTTGATTTTTTTTTTTTTTTTTTTAAAGGAAGGGGCACTTCGGCTTAATTTCTGTTTGTCCATCTTTAACAGGAAGTGCTGCTCTGGCGTCTTTTACTGCATGCGTAACAGAGATGCCCCCCCCCCCCCAAGCCCCCCTCGGCAGTATGAACTGTTGGGGAGCAACAGCCTGCATTTTTTTTTGTAGTTAGGCCATTGGAAGGAAAACCAAACAGCATCTGAACGATGTGTGTGTGGGGGGGGGGTGTCATTGAATGATTGAGTGCTGGAATAGTTATTAGATTCCAGGGAGGATGGCGGTCTCGTTAGATGGGGTTGTCTTGTCAATTTGTGTTATGAGTAAAAGATGCCTGTTTCCAACCTCTTGTTTTCTGAAAATTCGTAATTGAATTGTAAATATATAAATATGAAAACTTAAAAAAAAAATTGGAATTCTGCAGTTCGATGTCACACATTTGACTGGTTTATGCAGCAGAGGTTTATATTGGATACGCCAACGTTATTTTTCTTTACAGTATTAGTGTCCATTCTACAGTGCTGTATTGTTTTGAAAATTCCCACAAGCTTAACATTAGAAAATGTCTTATTGCTTCTGTTGTAAATCTTAAGAATTGTGCAATAAAACAAAGATGCTACTCTTGATGCTTTTTGTCAGCCTATTTGCTACTATACAAACATCTCAAAGTGGTGAGAAGCTGTTTAGTGACTTATGCTGTTCATAGTCATTGTAACATTTTACCTTGGAGCACACAGTTATGACGTGGGAGGTGTGAGTCTGTAATTAGTTTTGGCGATTATTGCCGCACAAGTGCTAATAGCTGTTCAGCGCAATGAACAATAAAAATTAGGGATGTCCCGATCACATTTTTGCACCAGAGTCTGAATTGCCTGATTTTGAGAATCTGGTAATACCGAAGTGTTTAAAAAAAAAAGTAAAAAAAATGTTACTGTCCCACCATGCTGCCTTCATAATGTGATTTTTAAACAATAACGAAGAAAAATGCTTGTCTATATTAAATGCTTGAGTCCACTCAAATCCACTCACGATGAGTTGTTACAGAACACTACTGCTAGTGTTTAACAACCTAAACGATGATTGACGCATTCGGCACCTTTGAAGGGAGCGCTCCCAAGCTTCTCTGCCAAGATCAAAACACCTGTCAATCATCATTAACAAGCAAACTTTAGTGCACTGCTGATCAAGAAAAGTAGCAGGAGGGAGAGTAAGGGGCTGTACGAGCATGAAGCAGAAAAAACGTTTATTTAAAAACAATCATTTCACACAATTCCAATCCTCTGAAAAATGGTAAGATCAGCCCGATTTCCGATCACGTGATCAGATCGTGACAGCCCTACTAAAAATACAACCTGTGTTTTTTAAAGAAACACTAGAGGGAAAAGGGTCTTTAAGACACTGATTACCAACTAACGCAAACTATTACAGCAGGGCCGAGAATGAAAAGTGGTACAGTATTTGCCATGTGGCAAAATATATTTTGCTTTGCCATGTGGCTTTTTTTTTTTTTTTGCCATGTGGCAAAATGGATTTTGGCATGCGGCATTTTTTTGGAGTGTGGCAAAATGGATTTTAGCATATGGCACTTTATTGCCATGTGGCAAAATGGATTTTGGCATGTGGGACAGCCACACGTTTTTCTGCCATTTAAAATGAATGCAAAATTTAGTGGATACCCGTCAATGGCATGAAAAATGCCTTAAACCTGCCCCTCCCCCCAAAAAGCCACATACCAAAAAAAAAAATAATAATAATAAAGCCACATACCAAAAATCCATTTTGCCACATACCCCTAAAAATGCCACATGCCAAAATACATTTTGCCACATGGCAAAATGAATTTTACCACATACCAAAAAAAAAAAAAAAAAAAAGCCGAACAACAAAAAAATGCCACATGCCATAATCAATTTTGCCACATACCAAAAAAATGCCACATGCAAAAGTCAATTTTGCCACACACCAAAAAAATGCCACATGGCAAAATACATTCCACCACATGGCAAAATGGAAATAGTGTAAATTGGTAAAAAACTAAGAAATGGACAAAGTTTGGACTTACTTCCACCTGAGAGCAACATTATCTACCAGTCTTTTCTTGAGGATGAATGTTTTACTTCAACCAGAAATGGGGGAAATTTAGGGTCTTGGAAATTTTTCTAATTGAAAAGGAAAACCCTGCTTGGAGGTATCTGAATTTCTGATAGGACAATGACTCACCGCGGCACTGTTTATTTTCACCACTTTTAGGACAACTTTATGCCAACGGTTAGCATACAGAGGACCAAATTGTGACATGCTTGGATGAGTTTAGTTTGAAAGAATAAACCTCAAATACATACCTTTGGGATGAATTAAACCCTTCCCACTTTAATTGCAGTTTTCAGTCAAACATATGCGTACCTGCAACTTTTGTCCATCTCTTCTGGAGTGAAATTATTTTCAATTAAACGTGAGGACGTTTTCTTCAAAACATTTTATTTAACAATCAAAACCCAAGCTAGTATGTACAGTATAATCAGCTCTCTGACATCTGAGCTGTCTATTCTCTGGTCTTTCATACAAATGAAAACATCCAGTTCCTTTGCAGCATAAGTAAGGGTCGGAAATAATAAATTATTCCTTGTAGTGCAGGAAGTGCTGCAGCCTCTTGCGGTGCTCTGCGGACATGTGAACAGCACTGAAGGGGAGCATGAACAAAGATGTTAATGCATAGATGCGTAACGATTACGCAGTGGTCAAAGGTTTGGAGACACAGACATCAGAGTGAATGGTGAAGTGTTCAAAACCGGTGACTGAGGTAGGGACTCACTTCAGGTGATCTCCAAAGGTAGTGGTGATTCGGTAGATAGCAGTCTTGAGTGCTGCCCTAAGAGCAAAGCGTAGCGTCTTGTAGGCCGGGTCAGCCATGCCGCCTGTCGTCTTGACGGGTTTGGTGGAGGCGTGAGGCAGCTTAAAGTGTCGGTCCACTGCCTGCGGACAACCAGTTTTTAACAGTTGTTGTTTTTCCCCCCTCCTTTTAACACTAACCATTAGGCAAGTTGATATTAAATAATACTTCCGGTTAGGGTAGCTATATGCAAGTCCGTCGATATGGTGGGGGGCAACCCGGGTTTGTTGTCCTGATCCTCAGGACCATAGGATCCCCTAAATGACCCTTAATTTATTTTACTTTACATTCACATTTCTATTCAAATCATTGCCTGATTAAATATTATGTTCTACTCGATATATACTGAAAAACTTGAAACGTATTAAATATTTCAAATTAGGGGTGCCAAAATTATCGCGTTAACGGGCTGTAATTAATATTTTCAATTAATCACGTTAAAATATCTGATGCAATTAATGCACATGCCCTGCTCAAACAGATTAAAATGACAGTGTCATGTACTGTAAATGGTGTTATACTTGTACAGCGCTTTTCCACCTTTCAAGGTGACACAGCACCAGGAGCAATGTGGGGTTGAGTATCTCAGTATCAGGGCAGAGAATCGAACCCACCATGAGAGCAATTTGGCTCGATTGTCAAGCTAAAACGACCGGCGCCCGAGATCTGGCAGATTGTGTGCGTGACGTCACGACAAGTGAAGAGAGTGCCACCAGCCACTAGGGGGGTAGCGCCTGTCTGCATCAATATAATTCCTTCTAGTGAGGGGAGAATTAGGGGTGTTTTGAGCTGTTTATGCTGATGCATTGTGTTCGTCCTGCACATATTCCAGGTTCCTTCATGAAGAAATACCCCTCGTTGTCAATAAAAGAGAATTCAGAATTGACAGTGAGGGGTGTTTCTTCAACAAGAAAAAGGCTCAGTGCTTTAATACTGAATGGCGGCGATGATGGCAGACAATTTTGTTTCTAGTTTCTGCGACGAATCCGACGTAGAAGGACGTAACGAATGTTCATCTAATGGTGACGAGGAGAGTTACGAAGCTTTAATCGGTGTTTTAGGTTACCAATTTGAGCCCAAACGAACGCCAATGCAGCGTAATGAAACGGTCATTGAGGGGAGCAATGACACTGATAAAACATCCGCAGCAGATCGTGTGGGAAACACCAATGATTTGTTTTGCATTTCTTTTTGTGAAGCTGATACACCGTGACTGCAAAATAAAGGAATGCATAGAATAATTATCATTTATTGCGCTATCATAGCTTTTCGCTCTGCCAACAGACACAAATATGAATGGGATCAGAGGATTTGTTCTATATATTTTACGAACGATAATTTATACATGTGTCCAGTCCTCTATCCAATGCGTGACATTTTTTTTATTATAAAAGAGTACTCACTCTGGCCATTTCGAGCTTGGCTGCTCCCCTCCTTTGCTTAGCTTTAGCCTCCTTTACCAGTCATCGTCCTCTTGATATCTTATCTGATATCTTGATATCTCCGGACATTTAGGTGGCTGCGCCTGTATGGTCGGCACCGCATCTCCTTTGAGCAGCAATCTTTTAGCAAAACCCGATTTCTCTTGTCCATAGTTCGAGATAGATCATAGACCATAGATCATTTCATGGATCGCTTTAACAGAATGTTACGAATGTTAATGCCATCTTGTTGATTTATTGTTATAATAAACAAATACAGTACTTATGTACAGTATGTTGAATGTATTTATCCGTCTTGTGTCTTATCTTTCCATTCCAACAATAATTTACAGACAAATATGGCATATTTTAGAGATGGTTTGAATTACGATTAATTAATTTTTAAGCTGTGGTTAACTCGATTAAAAAATGTAATCGTTTGACAGCCCTATTTCAAATATATATATTTTTTCCTTCTTTTGCAGAACGCCCCCCTCTGTCTTAGCAGAGAATGGTTTGACTCCGCTCTGGCGCACTCAAGGCTACATTACGTACGTGCCCTGAAACGGGAAATTAAAATCTGTCCATGCATCCATCCATTATCTTCCGTTTAGTCTGGGACTGGTCGCGGGGGCAGCAGCTTTAGCAGGGAAGCCCAGACTTCCCTCTCCCCAGCCACTTCAGCCAGCTCCTCCGGCGGGATTCCAAGGTGTTCCCAGGCCAGCTGAGCGACATAGTCTCTCCAGCGTGTCCTGGGTCGACCCCGGGGCCTCCCGCCTGTGGGACATGCCCAGAACACCTCTCCAGGGAGGCGTCCAGGAGGCATCCGAACCAGATGCCCGAGCCACCTCAACTGGCTCCTCTCAACGCGGAGGAGTAGCGGCTCGACACCAAGCCCCTCCCGGATGACCGAGCTTCTCACCCTATCTCTAAGGGAGAGCCCGGACACCCTGCGGAGGAAACTCATTTCGGCCGCTTGTATCCGGGATCTTGTTCTTTCGGTCACGACCCATAGCTCGTGACCATAGGTGAGGGTAGGAACGTAGATCGACCGGTAAATCGAGAGCTTCGCCTTTTGGCTCAGCTCCTTCTTCACCACAACGGACCGGTGCAGAGTCCGCATCACTGCAGACGCTGCACCAATCCGCCTGTCAATCTCCCGCTCCCTCCTACCCTCACTCGTGAATAAGACCCCAAGATACTTGAACTCCTTCACTTGGGGCAGGATCTCATCCCCGACCCGGAGAGGGCATGCCACCCTTTTCCGAAAAATCTAAAATCTGTCATTGTTATAAAATCTAAACATGGCAAGTCGTCATAAATCGGGAGAGATTAAGATTATAAAGGTGAATGAGAACAAATGATGAAGTTTTTAAAAGAGGGACAAGAAGCCAGAGAATTAGGGCTAGAGTTGGTTGTGGACGGTGATGTCGGTAAGTGAACAACAGCCGCTAACACTGAACGTTTATATTCGCGATCACCGTTACCAAACCCCGATTTGAGTCTGTCTCCGGCTACTTGTAGCCTATTGAGCTGCGGTATGACAAGACATGCTGCTCGCGTTGAGCCGAGGAGAGAGAAGGTGATGGGAGATCAGGGATATATGGTAGTCTGTGGGGAGCAAGTTCGCGAGGCTGAACAGACTCTGATCCGGCGGCTGGATTTATTTTGGTTTTACAACAAGTAAAATAAAATAATAAAAAAACTACCTACGCTTCACCATATCACAGGGCAGGCTTAACAACCTAGCCACGCTCCCCATTGAGTGTGAGCTTGCTCAAAAACTGGATTTCACTGATGATATAAATGACTTTGCTGTCAAAAAATCTAGGCGCCTCACTGTTTGAGGGCTTGATAACCCCAGGGATGTGGAGGGGGCAGGCACAGGTTGTTTAGTTATACTGTTTTTTGCTTAGCAGGCAGGCATAGCATTCTCAAAATAGATGTAAATTGTTTCTTTATATTGTGTCACATTATATTACGGTCTATTAAATTTAACTGTTCATCTCAAATCATTTGAACATTTACACTGTCATTGCTTGCAAAGTGTTAAAAGTACTGCATATGATGTCATGACAAGCCAGGGGCAAGGGTGGAGAGGCCCTATAATGGTCTCTTGTCACCCAGCCCCTTCAAGTCTGCTGACAGCCCTGGCTATATGTAAAGCTGACCTCTTGCAGTTGCAGCATACATTTAAGAATGCTGGCTAATGTCGTCTGCACCACTCCAAAGTGATCCTCTGAGAAGGAGGCTTGAACCAGGTAGGACAGTCCTGAAAGTGGTCACATGGTTAGCGTTTTGAAGCAACATTCACATTCAATGCGATTTTACAAAATTTTGAACATCTTTTACCCTCCAATGCCCAAATATGAGCCTGGCTGTCAGCAAAGAGTGCTTCACTGGAGGCTTCTGGGAGCTGCAAAACAAGGAGGCCATTTAGCATTCAAGTAAAATGTAGTAAGCAGTAGTATACTGTAAAGTAGTCCGCTCACCTTATTGAACAAATACGCTATCAGCACACGCTTAGACAGGAAACTTTTAACCTGGATGGGGCAAAATTAGCATTTAACACGGTCCCCCCAGAATTGACAAATCTAAATTCAAGACTTTTAAGACCTTTTTTAAAGCCATTTCAATTGAAAATTAATACTTTTCTTGCAACCATTATTTAGATCATATTGAATCATATTAAATAAAGCACTGAACACAAAATTTAACCTCAATTACTAAGTGTGTTTGACAAAAGAATGCACATATATTGAAGATACAATTAAAACACATTTAAAGTAACATTATAAAGTCTGTCAGAATTTTTTATACACACACACGCACACAATAATTATGGACAAAAAGAGGAGGAGGACAGGACTCAGACCAGCCATCTTCTGTAACAGGCTAGCCGCTAGTGCACCTGCCAAGACCCCGGTGAACATGACTAACTCTTGAGTTAAAACGGCAAAATTCACATTCATTCGAAAGGCAAACTGAAATGTTTAAGCAGATCCACTGCCTTCGCATGACCCATAAACTGCAACCTAAAGTATCTGGATGTAACCTGAGCCCCTATCACATACTCCAAAACAACGGGAATATCGCGGGACTTAACCGTGCAGCTGTTGTGTGTGAAAACAATTTCCCGTGTCGACTGACATGGGAAGCAGTGTGCGTGAAAGCAGGCGTTAAATTCCCGGGTCACAGCAGATGGCTGATGACTCAAATATCACAGTGGCGGTCGATGTAACTTACTCCATCTTCGCAGTAAGAGAAAAAGCGGTAAACAAACATCGCAATTATAAACATAGCAAGGTGGAAACAGCTAAATTAATCTGAAAACATGACCATGTCAATTATTACGTCGGTCTCGCTAACTTTTTGAAATAACTATATATTAACGATGTATGAATGATAAACTAAGGAATACTTGTTATAAAATAAATAATTTGGATAAAAAAAAGAAGGCGCTGTATGGTCATTGCAGAGCCAGAGCGTGCCTATACGCCCTTTTTAATCTTCCCCTCTGTGAGTCTGCAAAAGCGCATCTGTTTAATTATATTTAACAAACTTTTCCAGCGTTATTTCGTTGTGTAAATAAATTTAAAATGATCATAAAAATATGTTGTCTATTTAAACATTAAGAAAATGTGCGGGGTTTTTTTCTGCCAACTGAGAATTTGTTACAAAAGACAGGCTTTTATGTAGACAACGTCACAAATGTTATCACACAAAACGCGGGTCGGGCTTTAATACCTGCGGACCAGTTCGGGTCAGGCTGGATCTTTTAGGCCCGATTTTACCTAGTCGGGAATGGTCCCTCCGGGAAAAAAAAACACGATTTGACCAACATTATGTTTAACAAACTTTTCCAGCGTTATTTCATTGTGTAAATGCATTTATAATGATCATAAAAATATGTAGACTACTTAAACATTAAGAAAATGTGCGTTTTTTTTCTGCCAACACACAAAACGCGGGTCGGGCTTTAATACCTGCGGACCAGTTCAGGTCGGGCTGGATTTTTTACGCCCGATTTTACCTCGTCGGGAATGGTCCCTTCGGGAAAAAAAACACGATTTGACCAACATTATGTTTAACAAACTTTTCCAGCGTTATTTCATTGTGTAAATGCATTTATAATGATCATAAAAATATGTGGACTACCTAAACATTAAGAAAATGTGCGTTTTTTTTCTGCCAACTGAAAATTCGTTACAAAAGACAGTTACGACATCGGGAACGCTCCCTCTGGAACAAAACGCAATATGACCAACATTGTGACAGCTGATGCCGACCAAAAATGACGTAATATCCGAAACAGATCACCAATGGACTCATTTGAAGTATATGAATGGTGGTCTGTTTTGGTGTTCAGAATCCACAATATTTCTGCCTGCAGGGTTTTCGTTCCACCGACAAACAGACGCATTCCCGATGCAGAGGTGGGTGGATTCTCCGTTTTGCCGGTTGTGGTGGTTTGGCACGCACGAGTTGCATTTCGATTTGTAGTGCAGTGCATCGTAAAAATTCTATGCGTCATCTTGGTTATGGATAAAAAAAACAAACAAACAAAAAAAAAAAAACTTCGTCACGGATATAATTTAGGGTGCACTGAGATGTTCTTGAAAATTAAGACCACGGTGAAAAAATTCCAGACTTACAACAGCTAATTTAATACTTTCAATACCTTTAATAATGGAAAACTAAATTCAATGCTTTTTTAATACTTTGAATAACCCGCTGGTACCATGTTTAAATAAACATGTCATGGCTCCTCATGCATTTAAAAATCCGCCACATTTTCTCCATAAATTAAATGTTACACCCAGATTACTGCATTTTCTCAAATGCTGGCATTCACCGAAATAGACACTGTGCCTCAATAAACACCTAAATGATTCCGTCACTTCAACAAAAAAAAGGCCTTAGCTTGAAAATGAATGAGAATTAGGCAAGTAGTAGACCGTTTTTTTAGAATGCTCTTAACAAATGGTTCAGACACATATTCCGACAAAAAACGGCTAAATGGACCTATAAACTAAATTACGAATGAATTAAACAACATTCTCTCAAACAAAAACTTGATTTATGTTGGTCTTAACAGGGAGCAGGTGGATTCAGCCATGTGAAATGAGGCAGACCAGAGGGCAGTGTATCCACCCTAATGCACTAGACAAGACGTACTAGAGTAGATGTGCACTCATCTGAACTGATGTGGCTTATCCCATAGAATGCGAGAAAGAATGTAAAAATATACCTGTTCTTTTCTGTTATGGAGAAACTTTGCTGACAGACTGGGTTGGGAGGGTTCTTTAGGACTGGGAAGTGTTGCAGGGGACCGCAGTGGGCTGCCATTAGACTGGGATTCTGGATTGAGACAGCAGTGGAATGATTGCAATTTTGCCGCTGACACGTATATCCCCTTACCTGTGGAGGTGGACCACAGCTTGGGTGCCCTCCTCATGACGTGAGGGCTCTGCACGGAGCCGTGCCACGGAGAGCCCTGGTCCACGGCTGCGGTGAGGTGCCGCATCCTGGGCGAGGCGAAAGGGCTGTCCAGGTAGGGTGGAGAAAAAGGTGCCGTCAGGGGGCTCTGCGCGCTGCTGGCAAAAATGGACCTTGGCGTCTTCTTTGAGAAGATAGTGGCCTTTGGACTCATTATATCCTCTGAGCCAGAAGTCACTTTTAGAGTTTAAAAAGATGAAAAGAATATATTTTTTAGATAGTTTCAAATGGAAGACTATGCTCAAGAGGGCTTGTGTTTTCGAGTGGTCCAGGAACAATTGGGGTCTACAATATGAGCGTATCTAACAGGAACCGTGTACTTCAGTACCGGTAGCAGGAGCAAAAGTTCCATGGAAGTAGAAGAACCCAAAAAAAAAAAAAAATCCCTTGAAGTGCATATTCCAAGAAGTAAATAGACTCAAATCTACAAATACTAGATAGTAATATAACGAACTTTTCCTACAAGAAAGGGTTAAAATCACCCAATAGTAAGGGTGTAACAGTACACAAAAATCTTGGTTCGGTACGTACCTCGGTTTTGAGGTCACGGTTCATTTTCGGTACAGTAAGATAACAAAATGCAAAATATAAATGTGCTAGTTGTTTATTACACACCTTTGTGCTTTCAGCAATAGGAACATTAGCCTATACAAAGCTAGAATTCTGCTCAAAAAGTAGTGGGTATTTAAAGATAATCCAACAACAATTTGTCTTTCAGACCCCGCGTATTGGTCAGCTTTCTTTCTGAAAGAAATAGAAGAAGTCCTGTGCTAAAGAGAAAAGCAATCCCAGTGACAAAGATTTTAACATGTATTTTACAAATGAAATGCCTCAATGAATCTTTTTTTCTTATGAACGGTTTTTAAAAGCTTTATTGGTGGATTTTCTCAAGTTAAAGCGCCACACAGAAATTAATAAATTTAATTGTGTAAGCAGGATCTGTGTATTATTATTTAATTACAGGTGTTTTAGCTCATTTCAATTTATTTTATTTAAATGGGCTATTATTTATTTTGTATTACTATGTGTTTATATTTTACAAATGTGATGTATTCATTTACTGTATATTGTATATTTTATGTTGCATAACTTTAGTTCCTATGTGAATATTAGTTCCTACTCGTTTTATTGTGGTAGGAGGGTTTTGTATTGAACACGGGGCCGTGTTGGTTATTATAGCAGAGAAGACGGCAGTAAATCAACAAAGACAAGTCAACTGTGCCCCGATCTACCACTCAAGAGATCTGATGGACTCAAAAAGTGGGTTACGATCAGTGTTGTTAATCTTACTGAAAAAAAGTAATTAATTATAGTTACAAATTACTTCTCCCAAAAAGTAATTGTGTTACTAACCCAATTACCTGAATGTAAGAGTAATTAGTTACTTGGCAAAGTAATTGGTGATAATTACTTTTTTTTTTTCCTCAAAAAAAAAAAAAAAAAAAAAAAAAAAAAAAAAAAAAAAAAAATAAAAAAAACATTGGCCACACTATGTGAAGTTTTTTATGAAGGTTTTTGGTACAATTGGCCCGAGCCCAATTCTTTACCCTAATTTACCCTTTACCCTGAATCAACTGTTAAAAGTTGTTAAAATTGCTCCCATTATTGCATGAGTCCCCTTCTCTCTACTTTCGACATATGAAAGTTTTAAAACTGTTTCATCATTTAAAGATAGATTCAAGTCAACATTTTGCCGATTTAGAAGTATTTTAGATAAAAAGTTACTTAGGTTCGCTAGGAAGGTTCTCTACAACAGAGCCGTCCTAAAAAGTCTACTGCTTTGAGATGGCGGCTGTCTACTAACTCATTTAGTGCCATGTCTGTCATTTTGCATCTAGTTATATCTATGTACAGTATATGTGATATCTACCATGTCTACCATATCTACCATAACATGCGGGCGTAGTTTGTAGGCTATCGGCTACAACATGTATTATTGGAGCTACCTAGCATCGCGTTTGCTCGGCGTCACAACTTTCTTGCCTCCTCCCTACTCCTGCTCTGTCGTCTCCGTGAGTCCGTCTCCCTCAGAATTTTCGACCAATATAGTAACGCATAGTAACGCATGCCTTTCCGTCCTCAGTAACGGTAACGGCGTTGCCAAGATGAGAAAAGTAATTAATTAGATTACCCACTACTGAAAAAAATAACGCCGTTAGTAACGCCGTTATATTGTAACGCCGTTATTAACAACACTGGTTACAATTGCATATTAGTTTGAAAATCGACCGGATCCACCGTATTTTTACACGAGTGACTTCCGGTCTGCCCGATCCTAGCTACCGGTAATAGTATTGACGCAGGAGGGTCGCGTCTCGCGTCAAATAATAAACTCTGCCGTTCTTTTCACGTGCGTCGTGTTGAGCCGCTTCTGGGACGCGTCTAACACGTGGCCGCACACGACTGGTGTGCACTGGCTGATCGACTTTAACGCCCGCGTTTCACTGCGTTCTCGCGGCGGCCACGTTGTCGCGCCGTTGACGTTTCTGGGTTATACTGTCTTACCGTGTTGGTCGTCATTATAGTAGAGAAGACGGAGTAAATATAATCTACACAAAGAAACTGTAACCCGATCGACTCACAGCCTTGAAACGTAAGGGTTACATTACGTAAGAAACTCGTTCGGTACGCATCTGTTCCGAACCGAGCACCATGTATCGAAACGGTTCAATACAAATACGTGTACCGTAACACCCTTACCCAATAGCGTACCACACGAATGCTATTTTTAAGCCCGTGACGTCGCCATCGCAACCCGGAAGTGGGTCAACACAGACACGCCCTTGCATACAATCCATGTTATTACTGCTTGTTTTCTGCCGCCAATCTTTCAAAAAAGAACATGCCGAGTAAACACTGCTGCTATGGAACTTGTAGAAACGCCTCTAGACATTACGATATATGAAGGATGTTTTCTTCATACGTTTCCCGAAGCCCAAAACTCGGAGGAAAAAAATGTGAAGAATGGATCAACTTGTGCGGACGTCCAAAAGACCAGTTTAATGCCAGCAAGGTGAAGCCATTCACCTTCATATGCAGTAAACATTTTGTTGGGGGCCATGGTCCTACATAGGATGAAGAGGTAAGCCATTTTGATATTTGTAGTTATTTTTTTAGCGTGGCATTTTGCCGCGCTGCTTCTGTCTGCCAATGAATGACCTGAAAAAAATTAAAATGGTATCTGACTGCCACTGTTGTTACCTTTTCTGTTGTAAAAAAACAACAACTTTAATAAGGGTTAAGTGTAAATAAATTATAGAATTAAGTTTTGTTATTAATGAAAAAATTGAAAGTGTTCGTTGGCTGTCACTGAGTAGCATTTGCGATTGCTACACATAAATAGCAATGTAAATTAGCCTAAGAACGGTCCTAAGACAACCAAAGGGTATAAATTAAGAAAGACAAGGCATATGGTGGTAAAGGATAGATTGTCGAAACAGGAGAATGTCATTGTCAGTGGCGTAAGGCAATGCACACAAGAAAAAGGTATCGATTTAAAAGCTACCACGATCGGGTCGGCTCTTTTTACCCCCCTGTTTCAGCCCTCGACACGCAAGCCATCTCTTTAACTGAACATTTGTATGTTGTTCCACATCTTTACCAGTGAATTTGGCACCAGGGACATCATTTTCGGACAGAATTGGTAGGTTTAGCTCAGTAAACATCTCATTCGTACACTATTTACATGCATTTAGCATTCTGGACAAACGCGAACTTGACCGGCCTAGCAACAATTGCTAACGTCATAAATACTAATGAGCAAAAGTAACGTGTTGCGTGCGGTACGCCATTGTCATGAATCTCATAATAAACATTTCGGACTACATGCATTGCTTCTTCAGCGGGTTTGCAATGACGTACCTGAGGACGAACTGGACGAGGACTTCTGTTCGCTTCCTGACGAAAACGTCTTAGGTCTGCCGTTTGTGGCCACACTGTCGTGGTACGCCACCAGTCTCTGGGTCAGATCAGCCAGAAGTGACTGGCACTCTTTACTGATGGCGTTCCAATTGTGTGGGTGGCCACCTGAGGGGGAGAGGTAAAGATATGGTCATTTCCACAATGGTATTAGATGAGAAACAGGGAAATAATAAATCAACAAACCTGGCTGACTCAGGCTGAAGACCTCGCCGCGTCGCAATGGTGAGTGCTGAGAAAGCAGAGCCAAGTCTTGTAGAGCGAGGAACTGTTTGGTGGACAAAAAAAGTTAAAATTCCTAATACGTCAACGGGCCTAAGGAGGAAAGCTGATTGGCTACCTTTAAAATTGTTGGCTGGGGGTCAGAAAGAACTCTTGGAAGACACTGGTGCACGTCCTTGGTAAAAGATGACTGTACTGGGAAACTGTAACCCTTCACACACAGATGAAATTAGGGTGATTTATGTCATTTCAGGTCAATCATCAGAGTGTTAATAGCACAACATATGACAACACTGTCCAATATAGACTACCCCAGTTTCAAAAGAATGAAATATTTTTTTCAAATTCAGAAGAACAAGTACATCCCTGGAACTAAAAGTAACAAACTTTTTTAAACTACGCGTACATAGAACTTTTAAACTTTCTGGAATTACACATACCAACAACAAAGTCTCTGGAAGTGCAAGGTACAGTGCTGGCCAAAATTATTGGCACTCCTGCAATTCTGTCAGATAATGTTCGATTCCTCCCAGAAAATAATTGTATTTACAAATGCTTTGGTAGTAACATCTTCATTGATTTGCTTGCAATGAAAAAACACAAAAGAGAATGGGGAAAAAAAATCATTATCATTTCACACAAAACTCCAAAAATGGGGCCGACAAAAGTATTCGCACCCTTTGAAAAATCATGTGATGCTTCTCTAATTTGTGTAATTAACAGCACCTGTTACTTACCTGTACCACAGGTGGTGGCAGTAACTAACGCAACCTCTGCCCAATGTCCTTGTGTGTACCACATTGAGCAGGGAGAGAGGAAAGAAGACCAAAGAACTTTCTGAGGACTTGAGAAGCAAAATTGTGAATAAGCATGGGCAACCTCAGGGCTAAAAGTCCATCTCCAAAGACCTGAATGCTGCTGTGCCTATAATGCGCAGTGTCATCAATAAGTGTAAGGACCATTGCACTGTGGCTAACCTCCCTAGTAGTGGACGGAAAAGAAAAATTGATGAGAGATTTCAACAAAAGATTGTGTTGATGGTGGATAAAGAACCTCAACTAACATCCAAACAAGTTCAAGCTGTCCTGCAGTCCGAGGGTACAACTGTGTCAACCCGTACTATCTGTCGGTGTCTGAATGAAAAAGAAAGTATGGTAGGATACCCAGGCAGACACCACTTCTGACCCAGAGACATAAAAGCCAGGCTGGAGTTTGCCAAAACTTACCTGAGAAAGCCAAAAACGTTTTGGAAGACAAAAGTACAGCTTTTAGGGAAAAGGCATCAACAAAGAGTTTACAGGAAAAAAAATGAGGCCGTCAAAGAAAAGAACACGGTCCCCACAGTCAAACA